>NC_072805.1:23880000-25080000 GCF_028583425.1 Eublepharis macularius | reverse complement strand
GGCAACTCTGTTTCTGAGACCCACATAATGGGTCTAGTGTTGGGAGTAGACATGGGCACGAACCATGAAAAAAACAAACCCTGTGGTTCGTGGTTCGTAGCGTTTTCACAAACCAGGAACCAGGAACTCCCATGAACTGGGGCAAGTTCACGAACCAGTTCATGGTTCATGGGGTTTAAATGCCCCTTTCCAGACGCTTAGCAGCGGCAGGGAAAGGGGCATTAAAACCCCTGGATCAGCTGCTTGTTGGGGAGATCCCCGACAAGCAGCTGATCATTTAAACAGCAGAGCTGTTTAAATGGCCACTCCCAGCAGCAGGGAAATGGTCATTTAAACAGCGGGGCTTTGCTGGCTGGCCAGGAACTCCTGGTCGGCCAGCCAAGCCTCACCCGCTATTTAAATGGCCATTTCCCTGCTGCTCAGAGCAGTGGGGAAATGGCAATTTAAACAGCAGGGCTTTGGTGGCCATCTGGGAACTCCCGGCCAGCCAGCCAAGCCCCACCCGCAGTTTAAATGGCCATTTCCCCGTCAGTCCAAGCGGCAGGGAAATGGCCATTTAAACTGCAGGTGTGGCTTGGCTAGCCAGCCAGGAACTCCTGGCCAGGCAGCCAAGCCCTGCTGTTTAAATGATCAACTGCTTTTCGGGGATCTCCCTGACAAGCAGCTGATCTGTGGGTTTAAATGCCCCTTTCCCTGCTGCTTTGCAGTGGCATGGAAAGGGGCATTCTTGTTTAAAATAATCCTAACGAACCAGTAGACTAGTTTGTGGAAGTTTGTGGAAATGAGCTTCCATGAACCACTGGTTTGCAAAGAATGAACTGGGCTGGTTCGTGGTTTTTTTAATTCGTATTCTGGTTCATGCCCATCTCTAGTTGGGTTTAGTACTTTACAGGCATTAACTTAACTTGATGGCATTGGGGACTTAGAAAGAATATGAGGAGAGATCCTAAAATAGTAGAGAGGCTAGAAGCATATAGATTGAAATTTTCAAGAGATAAATGCTAGTTTTGTTGCATAACTGTGATGTATCTGAGTTATACTGCATCACAGTTGGCCTAGGCAAAATTTCTTCTTTTCAAAACTGTCCTACATCATTTTGAAGATTTGAAATCTTTCTTGGCTTTTTGTAGTTACTACAGTGATATTGTAACTATGCCAGCATTGTAAAACCGTTTTTGACTTGAATCCAAACACACACACACAGATACACACAAACACACTTTTTTTCATTCAAGGGCATACAGCTTCTTTGGCATGCTGGGACATTTTTGGATCAGGACGGGCTGAAAATTGTAGGAAATCTTTCTGAGAAAATATTAATTGCCAAATATGTCTAGCTCTGCTCAGTTTTAATGATTCAGAAAAACAATTTATTCCCCACAGGGATGCTAGGACAGAAGGCTCAGGCATAATGCTGTATCAGGAATTTGAAGTGAAGAATAGACCTGTGGCATTTGCTACCTCAAACCCTACTACATATAAATTTGAATTTTTGACACTGGAATGGGCCATTACATAGCAATGCAATGATTACTTATAAAGAAGCCAAGTTCCAGGCATGGACTGATAACAACTCACTTATGTATTAGCATCTGCTAAATTAGATGGAAGGTAAAGCAAAGCCTTAAAGCTCGCACTGGAAACTTTGCTTTGCGAAGTAAGTGTTCTTCAACTTCAGAGACCATCTTGGTTTTGGGTTACATAACCCATGGTTTCTGAATCAGTCCCAGTCTTTTACTCTCTCAAGAATTACAAACAAGCCTTCAAGGAGGCTTTCATTATATATTGGTGGTGGAGAGTGCCCTCAAGTCAGAGTTGACTAATGGTGACAACTGGTTGGGTTTTCATGGCAAGAGACTAACAGAGGTGGTTTGCCATTGCCTGCCTCTGCAACCTTGGTCTTCGTTGGAGGTCCCCCATCCAATTACTAACCGAGGCTGACCCTGTTAACTTCTGAAATCTGATGAGATCAGGCTTACCTGGGCTATCCAGGTCATGACTCATTATATATTAGTCCTGGCCACTGTAAGCAGCCCAGCTCTTTGAAATAGAAGCCAACTGAAAAGTGTTGTGTATTGTTGAGGGTTGTATATTGTTGGTGGTTGTATATTTTCCGCTTGCTTTTTCTCTTTGTGATTTCCTGCCAGATCAATAATGCCACTGGGTCAGATTTTTGGAGGAGATTTTTTTTTGCATATAAATGAACTACTAAAACCAAAATATAAGGTTTCCTGATGTGTAATAGAGATAGAAAGTCCCAGGCTATTTTTTAAACATACAAAACTGTCTTATAATGTATCAGATCAGTGGACCATCTAACCAAGTATTGGGTTGGATCCTGCCAGCTTTTCTGACTATCAAAAACACCATGCTGGGGATTGTTGGACCATGTGTCCAAAAAGCTACGCAGGGTGAATGTTGAAGTAAGCAGGGGAATCATCTGAGATCAAGTGGAAAGTCTGGTAGGATCCAATCCATCATGTGCTCTGTGATGTATACCCTTTGCTGCCTGTTCATTCCTTGATCAGCTGCAGCATTGGTACTAAAGCACCTCCAAGAAAGAGCACCTAGGCGGATTATGTATGGTGGCGCACTTCTGAAAACATCAGCATATACAGGGATATTATATCAGAAATTATTCTTTGTTGGTTAGGATGTTTCTTCTTCTTATCCACACATTTTCCAATTTTAATAGTATGAAAATGATCTCTATTGGAGCACTTTGTTGCTGACAGCATACCTTACACAGAGACTATGAAAATCATAGAACAGAACTTTGTGCGAAAATTCGGTCTGAGATAAGTTTCCTTGTAGAGGTGCATAAAATTCAGGCGGCTGTTTTATTGCTCTGGAATTAAAATATAGTGTATTATTTGCACCCTTTGATGCCGTTCTGAGAGGTTTTTACACAGATGAATAGACTATATTGTGTACAGCTTCACTGAGTGACTGAGCTTGCTTTCAGCATGCATTTTTCATTGTGAACATTTCTGTGCACAGAAGGCCAAGTTGGAATGCTGATTTTTTGTATTCTATAATGTGAGGTGGTAGACAGATGCTATTGCAATGACCATTTCCTTGCTTTTTCTATTTGTGATTCCCATGGAAAACTTGGCATCTAGCTAGAGGAACAGTTGAGACAGAGTGCTCAAAAAAGAAAGCTCTGTTCTCTTCCAAGTGCATCAAGTGTAGATCTGGGGTATTAGTTTTTCCACTTCTGTATATTTTGAACATAGGCCTCCTGAGGGACATATTTAAGGGCACAATCCATGTTGTCCAGACAAAAATTACATCCATGCTGACCAGAGAAAATCCGCTGTTTACATCTTGACTCCTCGTAGGCTCAAGGGAGCATTCATTCTTCAGGTAACAGTACAGCGGCTTCTGGTCCAGAATGATACTGTACAGAAGTAACATTACCTTCATACTACTCTGTGACTCAGACAAGATGTGATGTTCCCCAACACATCTTATAGACAGACTAATGTTCCCACGTGCTCAGTGTCATTCTATAAATCGTGTTGGGAAACCCCAACCTGACTTGTGGCATATGTCACATC
The DNA here is from genome assembly GCF_028583425.1 of Eublepharis macularius. NCBI lineage: Eukaryota > Metazoa > Chordata > Lepidosauria > Squamata > Eublepharidae > Eublepharis > Eublepharis macularius. The sequence continues at coordinate 25,076,440 of NC_072805.1, read as the reverse complement.
CATTTTCACCCTGTGAAATAGGAGTTTAGAGGATATAGCATTTTAGGGCATGAATCACCTGTGCATCTTTCCTAGTCCTGCTGCATGTGTAGTTCACATGCACATGCTTCATTTGGCATATTTTCACATTTGAGGAATACCTTGTTTCTCCGACCAATGAGTGGACCTGCCCTATAATCTTTTATGAGGGTCAGGCAGCACTCACTCAAGTTTATTACGGCACAGTGCCAGTATACAGTTTGTCCAAAAATACAAGTAAACAGACAATAATAAGTTAGATGAAAATTATATGGTAAACCATATATGGATAAAAGAGTAGATACATTCATATATAAACATGTTTAAACAGCTGGAAAAAAAACTAGTGAGCAAATATCATCAATTAACAACCATGAGGGAATTTAAGCAATCTTTTCAGATAATGTAGCAAGCGGCACAAAATTTGGCTACATTAATGATAACAACCTAAGATTCATCGGATAACAAAAAATTAATACAGTTTGATTCTGACTGGCCTGGCAATGCCTTTGTTAGAGGTAAAATGTGTTTGGCACGTACAATCTGGTACCAAGGACACCTAAAAACGTGCTCTGTGGTTTCCACTTTCTCTGATTCACCCTAGCAAGGTCTCTGCACAAAAGGTATCCCCTTATACCGACCCTCTAGCAGTGTCAAAGGAAGTGCTGAGCACCTAGCTAGTGTAAAAGCTGTCCTGAGCTTATGGTCATCATCAATATGAGGCAGGGTGAACCAGGTGAAATATAGTTTGCTTAGGAGCTACAAAAGCCAGGTATCTAGCCAAATCTGATTGTCTCTCAATATCAATTAATCTTTGTTTCAGTTGAGCCTTAGCTTGATCCCAATTCTTGGCCAAGATAGCTTGTGGGGGGACCAAGAACATATAATTTATTGTAGATTGCTTACAGCCATTTGGACTGAAAACGGCCCAATAGGATCAAGTAAGTCAGACTATGAGAGTTAAAGTTAATGCTGAGCGATGAGGGGGTAATTCTGGCTTCCACCATAACTGACCCTGTTGCCAAGTGAATCAAGGCATTTGGGACTCAGAGGGTGGCTCTTAAAAATTTAGATTGGATCCTCTCCAACAGTGACAAGCTTGAGGGGAGGGGGAAGGAAGGTGCCATAGAGCATTGGTAATATTACTTCTGAATAATTGTTGAGCTGCTGGGACAAAATGAGCCCCTTTTGTACGTAAAAAATTGAGTATAGAGTTTGCAGCTCATTCTCCTTGTGCCACTGATGATTTATTATGGGCATTCCTTGCCTCAGAGGCCTGTAGGACCATCTCCAAGTACCTAAATCTAGTTACCTGCTCAAGAGAGTGCCCATTAATATCCTAGGATCTCTTATTTTGTTTTTTCCTCAGAGCCATGACCTTGATCTTCAGATAGTTTACTTCTAGGTAGTTCTTGTTGCAAGATTCTTCTAACTTTGAAAGAACTCTCCTAAGGCCTATTGTGGTTCTAGGTAGTAATACCGCATCGTCCACATACGTGAGGATAGAGATGTGCCATTGCTGGATTTTAGGGGGGAGTAAGTCACACGAACCAAGATAGGCCACCAACTCGTTTATATAGAATTTAGATAGCACTGAAGTCAGCAAACATCCTTGTCTGACTCCTTTATGGGTGCTAATTGGCTCGGAAAGGCAACCTCTTGCATTATAACCTGACTCTCAAATGAGTGTTATCATGAAGAGCTAGAGGAGTTAGCCATGCTAGTCTGTAGTTGCTAAATAGTAAAGAATCCAGTAGCACCTTTAAGAATAACCAACTTTATTGTAGCATAAGGTTTCGAGAACTACAGCTCTCTTTGTCATGCATCTGATGAAGAGAGCTGTAGTTCTCGAAAGCTTATGCTACAATCAAGTTGGTTAATCTTAAAGGCGCTACTGGACTCTTTACTATCATGAAGAGCTCTCATTAATAAAAGCAGTCTTCTGTCAATCAACGAGGATTCTAATTTGGCCAACAGCTGAGATCTTGAGATAGAGTCAAAGGCTGCCTTCAGGTCCACAAAAGCAGTAAACAATGAAACTGGGCCATTTGTGGCATATTTTTCAATAAGATGTTGTGTTGTAATACAGTGGTCCAGAGTTGATCTATGCTCTCTAAATCCGGCCTGTTTTAATGCAGTCACATTCTCCTGTATATCGTTGAAGGCTTTCACGGCCGGAGAACGATGGTTGTTGTGGATTTTCCGGGCTGTATCGCCGTGGTCTTGGCATTGTAGTTCCTGACGTTTCGCCAGCAGCTGTGACTGGCATCTTCAGAGGTGTAGCACCGAAAGACAGAGATCTCTCAGTGTCAAACGGTGTCAAATGTCAAATGTTTGACACTGAGAGATCTCTGTCTTTCGGTGCTACACCTCTGAAGATGCCAGTCACAGCTGCTGGCGAAACGTCAGGAACTACAATGCCAAGACCACAGCCATACAGCCTAGAAAATCCACAACAACCAACATTCTCCTGTGTTAGCCAAAGGGTAAACTAGTCCAGGAGGTGCCTAGCATACAGCTTGCTACAAATATTTAATAGGCTAATGGGGTGATAGTTTACTGGGCTGTCTCTCCTTCCTTTAAAAAAAAAAATTGCACCACTATAGCCATCCCCCATTCAGAAGGAATAAGTCCCGAGAAATCAATACAAGTAAATAAAGCTGCTAAAAAGGGTGCCCACCACTCAATGTTATCTTTAAAGAATTCAGGCGGCATTCCAACAGATCTGGGTGCCTTGTCATTTTTTAATTGGGCTATAAACGATTTAATTTCCTCAGGAGAAACGGGGCCACAAGGCTAGGCCCTCAAAATTGCCTGGTGCAACCATTACGGAAGGAATATCATTATATAATTGTGAGAAAAAAGGACTTCCAGGTCAGGCAATACCTCTTGATCTGTTTTAGCCTGTTACTGTGCTGCTTCTCAGCTTGTACATTTGATTTCCCTCTTTTGGCCTGAGCTTGTAGCAGTATACACGTAGAATCCCTCCTGAAACCTCTTAGCTTCCAAGTTCAGGACTTGTTTCAACTCAAGTCCTGTCTCTATGCTTAATGCTGAGCCCATAGCAAACAACACACTGTTGCAATCCTTATCAGCTCTCCTGCTCTTTTGAGCTTTACACGGAAGCTTCCAATGAGGACTATATCAGGCTTTCTCTATAGACCCATCCAGGCTGGAAGCGATGCCATAGAAAATCACGGCCAATGATGGTTTTCAATTTCTACAAACCATTTAAGCTATATCTCACTCTAGATTTATTTTCCTCTTTCTGTGGTGACAACAGGCACTATTACCCATATGCATGGATTCAGACAGGGCTTTTTTTCAGGGGGAACGTGGGGGAATGGAGTTTTGGAACCTCTTGAAAATGGTTGCATGGCTGGTGGCCCCGCCCCCTGATCTCCAGACAGAGGGGAGTTGAGATTGCCCTCCGCGCCGCTCGGCGGTGCGGAGGGCAATCTCAACTCCCCTCTGTCTGGAGATCAGGGGGCTGGGCCACCAGCCATGTGACCATTTTCTCCAAATGTGACCATTTTCTCCACTGAGTTCCACCACCTCTTTTTCCAGAAAAAAAGCCCTGGATTCAGAGCCCAGCTGTGGACATTCTTCTGAGGTCCTGCTTGCTTAGGTTATTCAAAGCCACTTAATACAAAATGTGGTACCGATCTATTGTTCCAGTAGGAGCACTTTAGTAACTGGTGCTGAATGTTACACACAATCAAGGCATTGCTCTTCATGAATGTAAAAGATGGTCGCTCTTGACTGTACACTTACTTAAGAGTAAGCTCACTGAACTTCTGGTTAAACATGTATGGGATTGGGCTGCTCTGTGTGAATATGTGCGTCATTGCCAGGTTCTCATGATTTCAAGTGGACCTAGCATACTGTCCTCAGTTGCTGAACACTAGCCACTACACAGGACAGCAAACTTTCTTTGTCCCAAAGGACATGGTGTGTAGTGTTCACCTCGCTTGTCCTTTGAAGACACTATTTTAAGCTATTGAATCAATAGACCCATTATACTGCCTAAAAATAAAACAGGATGGAGAGTCACTGCAAGGAACCTGCGTGGCTCAGTGCCATGACTTCATCTGGAGGAGTGCACATTTTCACTCATGAAGTGGGGCTGCTTGTTGGACACTGAAGCAGGGCGGTGATGGAGATCTGCATGGGTGCCAGGAGGTTAGTGATAGCTACTGTAGCCACCTTCAGATTCTTAGACCATGGTTAACTATTGCTTCTGCAGTGCAAATGTTAATTGGGAGTAATACTACAGAATATAATGCGAGCCAGTGTGGTGCAATGGGTAGTGCATCGGACTAGGAGCTGGGAGACTCAAGTCCACCCTACCATGGAAGCTTACTGGGTAACCTTGGGCTAGTCACACGTTCCCAGGCTAACCTGAATAAAATGGAGGAGGGGAGAACACTGTAAGCCACCTTGGGTTCCCATTAGGGAGAAATATAGGGTATAAATGAAATAAGTAAATAAATTAGGAATAAAGATGCTGTAAAGACCTGACCTGGATAGCTCAGGCAAATCCGATCTCATCAGATCTAGAAGCTAAGCAGAGTAAGCTTTGGTTAGTAATTGGATGGGTGACCTTCAAGGAAGACCACGATTGGAGTGACAGGCAGTGGCAAACCACCTTTGTTAGTCTCTTGCCATGAAAACCCCAGCTGGGGTTGCCATAATCCAGCTATGACTTGATGGCACTTTCCACCACCAATACTGTAAAACGGATGACGGGACAACGATGAAAACCACTTTGGATCCCCATTAGGGAGAAAAATAGGGTATAGATGAAGTAAGTAAATAAATTAGGAGTAATACTGTACCTTTCCCACTGGATGGAAATATAACAACTAGAAAGTAAAGAAGAAGAAAATGCAGTCCTATAGTATGGCCTTGGAGCTCAACACACTTTTCTCCCCCTTCCCCTTCCCCTTTCTTCTTTCTCTCTGTCTCTCTCTTTCTCCTGACTCCCTTCTGCACAGTGAATTGCAAATGAAAGCCTCAACAGTTGAGCCCTGGATAAGATTAGTCTGCTTTGGATTGTGTAATATGGGGCCTTACTGCCACTGAATGATGATGTTAATTTCATACAGTGTAATACAATATGAATAGCACAGCCACTTGACACCAGCTTAATGGCTCTGACTTTTCAGTGGTTGCCAGTGTTAAGGTTAGAGGGGAAATAGGGTCATAGGAGAGATAAGAGTCCTTCTGATTCTACTGGGGGGGCGGAGAAGATTAAAGCTTCTGTGTCTTTGAAGTGGCACTTGTGAGGTTTGCCATTTGTATGAAGTCATGTTAAAATGGGAAGCAATTGGGAATCCTTGCAGTTGTAGAGGCACTATTAAAGCACTTTCTCTACAGCATTCCCCTTAATATTGCTCAGGTCAGCAGCAGAACAAGGGGCAAAAAATGACAATCTCGCATCTTTTGAGATCTGAATGACAGATAATTGCACAGACCTTATGAATCGTTGCAGAGGCCACATGACCTTGGACCAATCTTAAAACACTTCTCAATTTTTCAAGCCTTCATATTAGAGAACAGAACGAAAATTCGAGTTGAATTCTTTAGGGGAAACTTCCAAACCATTATTGAGTTGAGCGTTTACTTTCGGGAGGGCATAATGATGTCAAAATAGTCTCCTACCAAAACACATCCAGCAGCATGCAGCAGAGTGTCTCTGAGAAGAGAGGGGAGGGGCTGTGGCTTAGAGAAAGAGCCTCTGCTTTGCACAGCGAACGACCCAGGTTCAGTCCCTGACGGTACCTTCAGGTAAAAGGATTGGATAGGAGGTGGTGTGAAAGACCCTGAAGAGCCATTGCTACTCAGAGTAGACAATAGTGATCTTAATGGACCACTGATCTGGTTCATCAGAAGGCAGATTCGTGTGCGTTCACGTGTTCGGAAGTCCACAAAGAGGGCATAAAGGCATCAGTCGCTCATGTCTCCTTATTGGTCTCTGGGATTATGAACTATGCCCTGACCTGGATACCTCAGGTGAGCCGATCTCATCAGATTTCAGAAGCTATGCAGGGTCGTCCTTGGTTAGTAATTGGATGGGAGACGTCCAACGAAGACCAAGATTGCAGAGGCAGGCAATGAGAAACCACCTCTGTTAGTCTCTTGTCATGAAAACCCCACCAAGGGTTGCCATAAGTCAACTCTGACTTGAGGGCACTCTCCACCACCATTATGAAGTATACTGTCTCTGAACATGGAATATGTTTTGATATCTTGCTTTTTGACCAGAGGGACACCTCTCCATTGAAAACGTTGAAGCCGTTAAGTAAAGGAACATATGCAAAGTGGAGTATGTTGGGAGAAAGGAGAACAGATTTTTTTTCAATTAAAAAAATACTAAATTCAAAAGCAAAGCAAAATACAACCCCAAACCAAATAAAACTCCATCCTCTGAAATAGATAACAATGTTGTGGTTATTATTCAGCTTTTGACTGTAGTTGTATGCCAGATCCAATTCCTATGGAATTCTGGTTGGGATAATCAAACTTTAACTTTAGGAGCCATTAATGAACCTGTTTAAATTTGTTTAATCTTTTGTTTTTGTACAGCAGATAGTATGGTGTACTTCCTTCTGTCATAAAGTATCAACAGACAGAGGCCTTTAATGATTCTCAAGAACAGCCCCCATCATACAAAGTAGTTGAATGTATGCCTTTCAAATGCTCTTTATAGGTATCATGTGCACTTATAATACAACAAAATACAATAAACCACAAAGATCTAAATCGGTATATCACACAAGAATAAAATAATTAGTATGAATTACATGCACACGTGATGATAAGTATGTCTGTAAACACCTGAATATTGTAATATATGCCAAAACGTGTGTCATAAAGAAGCCAAAATGGTACAATATGAAAGGAAAGAAATGCAGGAAGAAGGCTGCCGGTAAGGGCAGAGACGTATAATCATATTCCTGAATAGATCACTGGTAACCTGAGCTTGGACCGAGGCAGAGTAGAAACCAAACTGGGTCCAAATTAACTCATTTAAATTGGGGTCATTCCAAATTGAACGATAGCAGAGCTTACCCATTGCTGATTTTTTTAAAAAAGCTTATTGTGATAAAATAAATCCTCCACAAATAATAAAATACTGTCTCATAACAACAGACAAAAAAATACAGTCCACTCTAAAAGGCTTCACTGAATGAAAGTCTGATAGGATAGCTTCCTAGGAGGTATATTTTAATAATAACTTTTTAGAGGTCACTTCATACATTATATTTCTGGACTGTCGGTGTAAAATGTTTTTACTGGACGCCCTAAAATTTGCGCATGTGAATGTGGTGAGTCTTTGTCAAAAGATAATGAAGAGAAGACACAAAAGAATAAAATAATTAGTGTGAATTACATGCACACGTGATGGTAAGTATGTCTGTAAACATGAAGTACTCTTTTTTAAATTAATAGCATGGAAGGACGTACCCGTTCACTGCTGCACTTGTAGTTTCCCGACCATCGATATCTTTGCTTCTTTCACTAATAAACTGGCAAACCTAGGAAGGAAGCTGCAGGAGTGTGTTTTTTTTTTTGGTACCCTAAGCTCTACTTAATCAACAGCAGTCTTGATCAAACAGGAAAAAAATGTAAATCAGGTTCATTAATTCTGCTGGCAATAAACAGGACGAAGGCAAAAGCTAAACATGAAATAATGTTCTTTTAAAGGCAAAGATATTCTGGGTAGGATTGCATATGGAGAAATCGGGTAGTTAAATGACCCTTCAGATTGTGAGTGACTAGGGGAATGCAGGGGTTTATGTATGGATTAACACATTGATAGGCCTTGAGTAGCAAAAGACGATGACTAATTGCCTGACAGAGTTGCACTCCATTCAACTTGGTCTCCGAAATTAATTTCTGGTTTCAGGACTGGCAGAAAGCAGCTGTGGAATTTCAGCTCAATACTCAAATTAACTAGGAGTCTAAATTATTTCTTTGCACACACCGTATTAAAGGAGCAGGTTACCAAATTGATCTTGAGTTTTATGCAGTGGAGACAGGGGTTATTCCCTCTCTTTCATCAAGCGCCTTTGCCCCTTGGAATCGGAAAGGAAAAGTGGATGCCTGACTAAGTAGTTCGCAACTCGTTCAGTGCCATTGGTTGGTTAACATCTGAATATCTCCTTCAAGAACAGAAAGGGGGGGTATTCTAAAACACATGTCGTGCAGGTGGGTTGTCCCAGCACTAATTTGGACTAGAACCAACAGGTTGAAATTAAATCAAAAGAGTTTTCAGGTAAACATTAGGAAGAACTTCCTGAAAGTTAGAGCAGCCCCTCAGTGGAGCAGGCTTCCTCGGGAGGTGGTGGGCTCTCCTTCTTTGGAGGTTTTTAAGCAGAGGCTAGATGGCCATCCGACAGCAATGCTGATTCTGTGAACCTGGGCAGATCATGAGAGGGAGGGCAGGAAGGGTTACATCAGTGCTTAGTTGTCCTGGCCTCTTCTTACATGCCCAGGGTAATGCCAATCACCACTTCGGGGTCAGGAAGCAATTTTCCCCAGGCCAGTTTGGCTGGGGATCCTGAGGGCGTTTTTCCATCTTCTGGGCATGGAGCAGGGATCACTGAGGGGTAGGGGGGAGGTAGTTGTGAATTTCCTGCATTGTGCAGTTGGACTAAATAACCCTGGAGGTCCTTTTCAACCCTATGATATGATTCTAATTATCACACTCAGGGCCGGCACCAGAGGTTTTAGCGCCTGCGGCGGCGGGCGCACACGCGCCCCACGGGAGGCGTGATGACGTCATCGCAGACGTCATCACGCACCACAGGGGGGCTGGGCTGCGCGCGGACCGCCGAGCGCAGAAGCTGCGGGCTGCTGTTGGAGCAGCGCGTGGAGGCTGCTCCGTGCGCTGCCCCAGCAGCAGCTCACAGCTTCTGCGCTCGGCTGGGGCGGAGGAGTGTGCAGTGGAGCTGAGGTGGCTGGCTGCAGCAGTAGCTGTAGCCAACCAGGCAGCCCCGTGCCGCCGCCGCCACATGCCCCAGCTGAGCGCAGAAGCTGCGGGCTGCTGCTGGAGCGGCGTGCGGAGGCTGCTCCGTGCGCCACCCCAGCAGCAGCCTACGGCTTCTGCGCCCGGCTGGGGCGGAGGAGCGCGCAGCTGAGCTGGCGTGGCTGGCTACAGCTGCTGCTGCAGCCAGCCAGCCAGCTCCGTGCTGCCGCCGCCACACGCCCCAGCTGGGCACAGAAGCCGCGAGCTGCTGCTCGACCGGCGCACAGAGGCTGCGCCCGGCTGAGGTGTGTGGCGGCGGCGGCGGCGGCAGCAAGGGGCTGGCTGGCTGGCTGCAGCAGTAGCTACAGGCGGCCCTGTCATGCCAGCTTCGCTGCGCGCGCCTCTGCCCCCAACACCCCCTCCAGCGCCCCTCCAGTGCCCGCGCGCCCGAGGCCACCGCCTACCTGGCCTCCATGGGGTAGGGGGGAGGTAGTTGTGAATTTCCTGCATTGTGTAGTTGGACTAAATAACCCTGGAGGTCCTTTTCAACCCTATGATATGATTCTAATTATCACACTCTGATCACACTGGGCCCTGATCACACTGGTCATCTTAATAAAGATTTGGCTCATTCCAAACTAGGTGTTTGGTTCAGCTCTGATACCAATGGGAAGCGGGCTTCCTCCTCTTCTACGCAGCATTGTAGGTCTTCTGTGCCCTTCCGGCTTTCCCCCAGCTTTTCCACAATCCTTCCAAAACCTGCTTTGTGACAATCATTTTGGAATGATCACAGTAATGACAGTATTGCCGCTGTGTGGACAGAACAATATCGCTCTTTCCCAGTCCCACCCACATCAGTCCTGTGTTCCCTGTCCCCTCTCACAACAGCTGTTCCCCCCATGTGAACAGGGGGCATTTCTTTTAAAAATATTGGTAATTGACAAATTGCTATCGTGACTTGTCAATTACCAGTGAAACAACCAAGCTCCCCCTGGTGGCGTGAGGGAATGGCTGCCATGGAGAAAATGCTGTGTAGCCTTCCATGTGGAAACCCCTGCATTGAATCGGCAGCTGTAGCAGCAATGAGAGAACTTCTCAGCACCACCGCTCTGTGGAAGTCACCAAGAATATAAAGCAGAGAATGAGGAACTGCAAGGTGCTCTTTTCTGCCCTCCTTCCAGAATTAACTCTGCTGTCTGCTGAAGCAAAAGGAAGGATGTTCTACCACTCTGCTAGGCAGACAACCAAGGGCCACTGAGAAGCTGAATCCCTCTGTGCCCAAGGGTAGATCGTCTTGCCCTGCCCAGATATGAATGCAGACACTCTCAGACCTATTTCCTTCCTGTACATTGTCACTCCATTAACTTTCCCTTGTGTGTCTTGCCTCTGTCAACGGTATCCCATGTCTCAAGACTAGCGTCAATTGTCTGAAAAGCAGAATATAAAAAAGGACGAATTGCCTGATCCGTTGTCTCTTCTTATTAAAATTCTTGAGGGCCAGAAGTGTTTGATTTTGACTCTTGTATCTTTTAAAAAAAATCATGCCCAGAAAAGACAAAAGAAAAGGAAAATCATGAATGCCTGCAAACTCTCTTCTTCCACTTTCGCATACTTAACAAAGGGATGCTTATGCACTTGAATCCACTCTACGGAGAGAGAGTTCTGTATGGATTCAAATCAGCCTGCCATTATAAAAAGTGACAGAGTTATATCTGCAATCAAGTAAAAATAACTGTATTTAACTAGATGTTTTGGCATCCTTAAAGCACTATATATATATGTATATATTTCCCTTAACAATCTTCATTGGTTAATATTTTAAACACCCAATAATGTTTGGACTAGGAATTACTAGCTCACGGCTTATATACAGGAGTCCCCAACCTTTTTGAGCCTGCAGGCACTTTTGAAATGTTGAGGCAAGGTGGTAAGTGCCACGACAAAAACACACACAGAAGAAGCCCAAGTGGGGATTACACAGAGAAGACCAGTATGGAAAGTGTGTGTGTGGGGGGGATAACACATCACATGCTGCCTCATGCTCGCTCCTTCCCCTGCCGTACAGCTGATCTGAGTGCCATTGGCCACCATCACCTCAGAGGTGATCCATGGTTCCTCTCTATCGGATCCATCTCCAGTGAGTGGTGAGAGTCCCTTCAATTCTATGAAGGCAGCCAGTCAGTGGTTCTTCTTGGTGGCCCCTCCTGCTTTCCTGAAGCTCCTGGTCAGTGCCCGTGGGCATCATGGCACCCCTGAGTGCCAGATTGGGAAACCTCATATCACAATATACCGAATGTATTCTGGGGGAATCATATCACAATATACCGAATGTATTCTGGGGGAATCAAGAGTGCTGCAGGGCTATGCAACTGAGAAGAGGAAAAAAAACCAAGCTTCTTTTGGCCCCAACTGAAGAAAAAGTCATGGTGTAAATGAAGTTAATGAATAAATATAAACATTTCAGATTTGATGTGGGAGACCCTTAAAGTCCCTTGCTATTAAAAGCCAGAGATCCAGTTTGGTATAGTGGATTAAGAGTGCAGGACTCTAATCTGGAGAACCAGGTTTGATTCCCAACTCCTCCACTTGAAGCCAGCTGGGTGACCTTGAGTCAGTCACAGCTCTCTCAGAGCTCTCTCAGCCCCACTCCACAGAGTTTTTTGTTGTGGGGATAATAATAACATACTTTGTAAACCGCTCTGAGGGGGTGTTAAGCCATCCTGAAGGGCGGTATATAAATTGATGATGATAATGATGATGATGATGATGATGAAAATCATTTATTAAGTAAGGGTTTTTTTCTCTAATGAAGTATACTTCATATAGCTGTAGAAACGAGCAAGAGTCCAATAGCACCTATAAGAATAACAACATTTGTGATAGAGTATGAGCTTTCTTGAGTCACAGCTCACTTCTTCAGACTAACATGGCTACCCATCTTGATCTATATTTCATATAATATAATTCAACAAGATGGTAAAAGTATTTTTCATAACATCTTATTAGATAATACAAAATGCATGCTGTTCCAACCTGTGCATTCTGTAATTTGAATTCAGGGATTCCATTATGTTAATCCAATTATCATAAAGTTAACAATCCACCCATCTATTAAAGAAGTGGATCGCAAAAACATTCAAAAAATAGATCATCAACTTTTCCGTTTGGGCTATTGATCAAATTTTGCATATCCGTTTCTTAACAACTGCAACAGTCTTCAACTTTCAGTATTTCACTAGCATGATTTCAACTGCAGCAGTCATTAAGAAGGATTAGTCTTCAGTGTAATCTAGTAAAGAGGTCATTTCCCAGTCTCTCATAATCTTATAAATTATTCTTGATACCTCCCTACTTTTTTTCTTTAGTTGAGGGGGGGGGGGGAAACACAGAAGTACTCCCCGAGCACCCAAATTTCCCCAAACAGACTACATTAGAATTGTGTATTCGATTCCCGTTTTTGTAAGATATTTTGACACATGTTGAAATAGTTGATTCTCTATTCAACATCTGCCTCTGCACAGCTATCCATGTATTATTAGAAAGCTATCAAGTTGGAACAGACCAAGGAGGTTACGTAGTCCAGTTTCCTGCCCCAGAGGCAACATCTTCCTACAAAATCTATTGTGCTGATGAAAGCAGGTGCATGCTGGAGAAAGGTGCCTGCGGACCAAAGAGCTCTAGATGGAGCAATTTTATGAACAAGTTTGTTTTTACTATCTGCTCTTTCATTTCCTGGATAATGTTTTTAATATTTGAGCAGCCCTATAGGTTGAGTAGTTTAATACTTTTTCCAGGCGTCTTTTTTCCACCCTTTATATAAGCTCTGAATCTAAAACTCATACCTGCCAACATTTCACAGATGAAAACAGGGATGCTATTGTACACTTATGACACCCTTTACCCTTACATCAGGTCTGATCTGGATAGCCCAGGCGAGCCCGCTCTTATCAGATCTCGGAAGCTAAGCAGGATTGCCCTTGGTTAGTAATTGAATGGGAGACCTCCAAAGTGGACCAGGGTTGCAGAGGCAGGCTGTGGCAACCCACCTCTATTAGTCTCTTGCTATGAACACTGCACCAGGGGTCACCATAAATCAGCTGTGGTTTGAGGGAACTCTCTACCACCAGCACCCTTACATCAAGGATGGCTGCCTAATTGTCCCCTCTCTCATACATTGCTGTATGCTGGGCAGGGGAGGAAGGTTTTTGAGCCTGTGGGCTCCTTTGGAAAGTTGAGACAGGGTGATGGACACCACTGTAAAATGGCTGCCACAGCAGGTGCAACAAACACATACAAACACAAAAGGAAGGAGGATGGGGGATATAAACACACACAGGAGGCCAAAGTTTATTTTATTTTATTTTATTTTATTTTTGTCACAGCAGAGAATTAGAACACTACATGCTTATAAGGAGTGATCATTGTGCAGGGGGAGCACACACTATGCATGCAGGAGGTCTCAGGTTCAAACCTTGGCATCTGCAGTTAAAAGGGTCTCAGGTGTCGGGAGGTGTTGGCCATCTCTAAGGTCTCTTTCCCTGAGATCTTAAGGATGACCAATGGGGGATAACACACAGACACAAAATAAGATGACCAATGGAGGACAATACATGGACACAGACACACAACAAGTTGAGAACCCAATCATGACTCACCAAAAAACCGAATTGTGTACTTTGGCCCTGAAACAGAGTTAAGGGGACCAGGATTGCATTTTTTTGGTTTAAATTTTGAATTAATGGAGGATTTGGAGAACTGCTGTACTGGATACAAAAAGCTGCTGGTATTATTCCTCCCTGTCCCCTTCTGCTTGTGGTAGCTTATGATATCGGTGAACAGGTTGTGCTTTTCAAGATCAAAGTGGATTGCTTGTTTACTTGCCTCAACCTTGGACTGGAATAACCAAACAGAGGCCTCCTTATGGCTGAGTGCTAGCATTTTTCAAATGAATTGCTACAGCAGGAATCTATAAGCAGACCATACAATTCAGAGAATTATCTGACTTGAAAAGTATATTAGTGCCATGAGGCTTAAGAATAAATGACATAGATCTATGGGACCTGGAATGAAATATGGTTTCCAGAGTTATATTAATTCCTTATGCTGACAAAACTCAAAATATTGAGCACTGCAGAAGTACTCCTGCTCTGTGCAGAAAATGAAATCTTGTACATTCTCTGTTTGTACCTTTGACTCGTGAGGAATGGGAGCTTTTCAAAATGGGATTTCATTTTATTTTTTTTAAGAAACATATGATGGTTTGATTTTGCTTTAGTTCTTAAAAGAAGCATCTAGGAACCTCTGAGAAGGTTGATTAAAATTCTCTTGGGATCTAAATACATCTAACTGGTTGGGAGCAGGTTTGTCTTTGATGTTTCCAGATTGGCATCAGCTCAAGTGTATGGGACCACACACAGTTGTCTATTCTACTGTGATGTTCCTTGCAAATCTGAAATGATTTTTTGCTATTTGTTAGCGTGTCTTCAGAATCATTGAAATCTTTTCACAATTTTTTGTTTATGATATATACAGACTTACAAATCGTGGCCACCAGTGGCGCTGAATTTCACAACTTAATTACTTGTTGAGTAAAAAGATTTCTTTTCAGCTGCATTGTTGCGGCACCACCTTTGTTCCTTCCTGGCACATTTTCTGTGCTTCTGGCAAACCCCACCTTTGGAGAGTCTGTTGGAATAGAGGTCTCCTGCTGACTGTAGCACTTTTCACTTCCAGAAACTGACTGCAGCACTTCTCATAACCCATAGTTGCTGTGGCCCGATGCAGGATTTTGATGGCAGAGAGGGAATAGGTAGGCCTAGTATTTTATATGCAACTCAAAACTGTCAGCAAACTTTTTTTTTTAAACCACACATTGATTCAAATTTGGTAGGGTCGCCAGGGGCAAGATACCATTTAAGGATCATTACCCATTGTGAAGGGAGCCCTGTGGCGCAGAGTGGTCAGCTGCAGTACTGCAGCCCAAGCTCTGCTCACGACCTGAGTTCAATCCCAGAGGAAGCTCCGTTCAGGTAGCCGGCTCAAGGTTGACTCAGCCTTCCATCCTTCCGAGGTCGGTAAAATGAGTACCCAGTTTCCTGGGGGTAAAGGGTAGATGACTGGGGAAGGCAATGGCAAACCACCCCGTAAAAAGCCTGCCAAGAAAATGTCATGATGTGACATCCCCCCATGGGTCAGTGATGACTCGGTGCTTGCACAGGGGACTACCTTTACCTTTACCTTACCCATTCTGAACTTCAGGGCTGCCCTTAGTGTTGCCAACTTAGCAGGAAGTGGAAACAAGCAATTCAGCATGGTGCTGATACCACTTCCATTCGCATGCTGAATGAAATGGCACAGCACTGAATCTCCCCCCCCATTTCCCCCTGCCACCCTATCAAGCATCGAGAGGGTGGGGACCAGGAGTCCAGAGTGGGTGGTCTCCTGCTATGGGGAGGAGAGACTTTGAATCCCTAATGGCACAACACATTATGTGAGTCCAAATATAAGGAGATGACATTTCAGAAGGGCTTGATTTGAAGTAGGAAAGCCACGGGAGGGAGAGAAGATGCTTATTCTTGTTCCTCACCCGCTACTTTTTGACCCAAAATAGCATCCAATTCAGTGTTTCCACCCATGAGGAAATTTGAAACACAGCATGTCAGATGGGTGGCAAAAGGTTGAGCATATGAAGGTGATTTACACTCTATCAGAGCATAACTTTCTCAGTATTCTCTACTCTGGCTGGCAGTCGCTCTTCAGGAGAAAGTAAATCTTTCTGAAACTGAGGCCCTTTTGGACGGAGGAGTGGGATTAAACCTGGAAACGTCAGCTTTCATTACACGTATATACAACAGGGTTCATGGGTTAGGAGGAGCCTGGTCTAGGGTTCATCTGCCCAACAAAACAGTAGCCTGTTAAAATTTTTCTTTCTAAATCCTGGCATTGGGTGGAAAATGGAGATGGGATGAACTGAGAAAATTTTGAACCATGAAGTTCGTGGATTGTCGCGTCTCATGAACTACGAACTTTCACGAACTTACTCCAGTTCACGAACTGGTTTGTTCAGTTCATGAAAATGTTATTTCCGAGTCAGCCGGAGGTCTTCAGAGAGCCCACATGCCCCCATTGCCTAGGAAACTGATTGGTCAGCACCAAGCTGTCTGCAGCGACAAACCGAAATACGAACCAAATGAACCAGGGTAGAATTCATCACGGTTCATGAGAAATTAGCTACCTCAGACCGCCAGTTTGCGAACCTCGAACTAACCCAGTTCATTATGAACTTTGGTTCATATTTCAGTTTGTGCCCACCTCTAGTGGAAACCAAAGCTCAGGCCTAATCTGAGACAGCAAGGTGAATCGCAAGCAAAAGTTACAAAAGGTAGCATGGGCCAAATAGGCCTAGACACTGAATTCTGATGGAAGCCATTGAACCAAGAAGACACCACACAGTTATAAAATATAACTGATTTATTAATAAATAAATAAATAACTAAATAAATAAATAAAATAATTGTATTGGAAAGTGTACATAAAAAAGATAGGTAAAATAAGAAAGCTAAATAACCTAACAGCTAAACATATTAGACAGAATATTTGTTCAGCAATGCAAAATCCAACATCGGAGTGTCCAGGTCTCAAAGCTTGATTGTAAATCCAAACAGCCACAAGAAAAGAGTCATATTTGGACCTCAGGCTTCAAGATCAAGCTAGAAAAAGGCATGACCATATCAGCACCAAATCCAGAGAAAAATGGCCAAGAGCCAACAATCTACCTGAATCCCAGTCCGTGTGTGCAATTGGGTAGCTAACGGAACCAATCTTTATTCCCAAAAACCTGGCAACAGGGCAAGGAGAATTGACCAACCAGAATATGGCAGTGATGTGCGGGCCTGATCTTCTGCAGCTAAACTGAGTCCTGACAACAACACCCTTCCTCCAATGAGAACCAAGGGGGTTCAAGATAACCTAACAGGATGGCAACCATGGTGCCTGGACTCCCTTCCTTAGCAGTTTCAAGAAGTTCTTGAACCTGACACTGATGACACTTACAAGGCTCAAGATGGCACGTAGCATGAAATCGTCTTTTCTCATGGGCACAGACCAACCATTTTTTTTGCTGATGAGCTTTGCAAACTCCAGTCAAACAGGCATAATACTTGACATAAGGTAGGCCCAGAACAGGCTTGTTCATCACAGTATGCTCTGACGTCTACTGTGAAAGAGCACAGAAAAATGATCAATCAAATCATCCTGAATGTTGTTTGAAAAGTCCGGTCTGTTTCTGTATTTCTGGGAATAGCGTGCCCCATAAATTTGATACGAGAAGGCCTCTTAGTATCTTCAGGGAATGCACAAATTAAATAAGTAATTATATACATGACGGTTTCAGAAGTCTGGAAATTTCAGCATATTCGATGGATCTCAGCTGAGCAAGCCTAATGTCTAAAGCATTTTCTGCCAATAAATAAATAATTAAAAAAAAACTTGACAGGAAGTAAACATTAAAAATAATCTTTAATCCCTTGTCTGGCCTATTACCATTAACAATTGATGCCCTTTAATTTTGTGGGATTTTAACTACAAAATGGAATGGATAAGTAGTGATAATTGGGTTTGGAATTACACGGTCATTTATATCCACCGAAATGCAAGAGACTTGGGAGGGTGACATTAATTATTTAACATTTCCTGGCTGTGGTTCCCATTAAAGAATTTACTGATATGTTCTGTCGCAAACAATTATCACCCAGTGAGAGTAAACAAATTGGTGACGTGACGGCTTTATTTATAAATGTACACTTTATTTAGAAAGTGTTGACTCATTTTTCTTGCCCACATTTTATTTGTGATGAGAGAGTGTTGCAATCAGATGGGTTCAAATTCTTTTTGCCCGCTGGCTGCTTTTGTTTGATATTTTACACACATCAGCAATATCCTTCACAATTGTTACATGGTGCTCCAAACTAAATTGAGAGACATTATGCCCAAAATGAAGTCTGCATCTTCCTTATATTCCTCCCTCCCTTTCAATAATGTTTTCTTCATGCTAGTGAATCTTTTTTCTTACTCCAAATACCTGCTTCCACCCATATTACCTAGCCCACCAGTTAGGATCCTCATGTGAAGCCATGATCGCTACACCCTTACCTTCGGAGGTGAAGTGGCTGATGACTCAAGAGGGGGCTTTTTCAGTGGTGGTGACCTATCCCCCATGAGGCTTACCTGGTGCTTATTTTCTTTTAGGATTCCTAACACTGCTTAGGCAGGCAGATGTCAGGAGATGTTGGGGGCAGTGCTTGGAACCCAACCAGAAGGCACCTCCAATATCTGAACCGAACAACTCGGTGGGAAATCCACAAATGGAGGGAAAAGGAAAAGTCAGTGTTGTGGACTCAAGAGAATGAGTAGTTCCTGCATTTTGACTGTAATTGTCCTAGAGAAGATGGGGAATTTTAACATAAATACTGTAGATAGGACTTACTGTATTTTTATAGTCTGGATTTTAGTGTATTTTTGTTTCTTTATACTGCTACTCTGGATTTAATACAGAGACTTGTGCTGGATATATACCGAATAAACCTAAACCTACCTAGACATGAGCATGAATCGAAATATGAATCAAATTTCATGATGAATCAGGCCAATTCGTGTTTCGTGAAACACGTTTTGTGGGGCTGTGGTTTTCACAAAATTCACGACTTTTTGGCCCAATTAATTTAATTCATGAATGATTCATGATGCCAGACAGGCTGGTGCCAATCCATTGATTCCCTATGCAACATAGGCCCGGAATGTCTGCAGACCTTTTGTTGCCATTGGAAACCCTAATCTTAGCCCACCTAACCTTGATAGGCAGCTCTCCTTGCCAACTGGAGAACTTCCATTCTGCCCTATACAGTGAGGAGCATGGGGGTTAATCCCCTAGGCAACTGAGGGCCAAGCTACATATGACGAATGACACTTGAACGCCAAGTGGATTGAGTGGAGGGCAAGTGAACAGGGAGAAATACACTTGCCGTTCAAGTGTCATTCGTCATGTGTAGCTTGGCCCTGAGATGGGTCTTCTGTAGCCATGGGAACACCAATCTCATCTCTCCAAACCCTGTTAGGCAGGTTTGTCTGCCAACCACAGACATCCTATTCTACTCTGTGTGAGTGTTTGTTATATAAGGCACCTCTCTTTGCCTCATGCTTTTAGTTCCAGTAGACAGAGAGAGAGGGAGGATCTGTTGCTGGGATTTGGAGTGAGGGAGAGTGGAGTTGGGAGCTTTTGGCTGGATTTGCTGCTGCTTCAAAAGAGACTGAAAAGCCTGTTTCTTATTTTCCTCACTTGTCCTTGCTGGGAAGGTCTTTGGGTGAGGGTGCCTTTTTTCCTCCACCCCACCCCCAGTCTCAGGCCTTTGCCTAGCTTGACTGAGGCCTCCCTTATTTTTTCTTTGCTTGTCTTTGTTTCTTCTTAATTCTTTCTCTTCTCTTTTGAGGACTCATACTCTTGTTGTTTCCTTTGGTTTTATTTTGTGCACCTCTCCCATCTGGGCAGGTGTCTATGTGGTGGTTTTGGGGCCCTCCCCCAAGCCCAGTCTCAGGGCCACTGCCTGGCTCTGGGACCCAGCTTTGTCAGTTCTAGTCAATGTTTTGCAATCTTGGCCAAACTGGGAGGGTGGGTGGAGGACCGCCTGCTGAAGTGTCCCTGCGAGTTTGGCATCTCTGGGTATGAAAGGGGCCATTTAAGTACCCTGAGTTCTGACAAATCACGAAACTAATGAATCATGTCACGGAATGGGGCAATTTCATGGAAGTTTGTGTTTTGTGATTTGTGGAATGCGACGAAATATGAAACTCTCATTTCATTTTCCCTGTTTTGTGCCCATCTCTAATAACAATAAATATAACGTGTATTCATGTGCAAAGTGCCAAGTGTTATGTTCATCTAATAAATATTCACACAAATATAAATTTCCAATATACAAAATAGATATGTGCTCAAATATACAGTGCATAGCCTTTATTGTATATTTGTATATATATATTGAATATCTATTGTATATATATCCCTTAGGTAATATTGTATATTACCTGAGGAAGCTTACCATATAAATAAAATAATAATAAAATTAATAAAAACAAAGTTTAAAAACACAATTTTAAGCTTGCCAATAAAACATAGAACCAAAGTTAATTAAAAGAAGAAAGAAGAAAAAGCTGTATCCAGCTGCCTCCTGGACATCGGTAGTGAGGAAGCCAGACACACTCTCACTGAGGATGCCATTTAATAATTGTGGAACTGCCACTGAAAAGGCCCTCTTTTGTTTACCCACCTGGTGAGCTTTTTATCTTTATCTAGATTGGGATTTTTCTGGGGATTTGGGGAGCAGACCCTGGGGAGGGTGGGATTTGATGGAGGTAACGGACCTCAGCAAGGTATAGTGCCATAAAGTCCACTATCTGAAGCACCCATTTTTTTGTCCATGAAAACATCTCTCGTCTGCAGATGAGTTGTAATTCCAGATCTCGAGGTCTAACCTGGAAGTTGGCAAACCTTCTGGGTGCTACTCTAGGAATTTCCCCTATTTCCTGTGATAAAACCATAGAGACAATGGGAAATTCCTAGAAGTGTCATTATAGAGGCCATTTTTCCCTCCTTTTTCTCAAGGACAGAATATTGGGGCTGAGGGCAGGAAATTCCCTGTCAGACCCAGGCATTTGGCAAGCCTACTTGCTTTCCTTTAAGCACCAAGCCAAAACATTCCCTTTACCCAAGCTTTTAAATAAGTAGCTTTATTTTTAAAATGTTTTACAGTCTGCTTCTGGCCCATGGATGATTTTATCTACCTCATTTTAGGCTGCTCAATGTGTATTTTATGCCCTGGCTTTTTTAATAGCATCGTCTTTCTTTTAGGGTAGTTTGTTTTAATAGCTTCAGCTAGTTTTTTTTAGTGGCTCGTTTTAATTGTGCCAGTTTGTTTTTAATAGTTGTGCTTTAATATTTTTGCTTTATTGTTTTAGTTGTAAGACTACTTGAGCTAGTCCCTAGAGAGGTAGCATATATATTTTCTAAATAAATAAAACAAATAAATATTTACTGTTTGAGCCCAAAGTGCCAAGGCAGCATTCTCTCTCCCTTGTCCCTGTGTTCTAGATGATCCGCTTTGAAGGGATAAAACAAAATGGGGAAGATGTAGAATAGATGAATGAAGGGTCGGAAAGGACCTTCTTGCTTCTCTGCTCAGTGTCTTCTACCCAAAGCTGATTTCTGTGCAATAAAATGTGGTATGTATTGCACATTTGTTTCACTAAATTGCTCTGCTGAACAACCCAAGATGGCTTCAAGATTGTTGTCTGCTAGATCTAATCCTCCTTGTAAGCAACTTTCTTATTAAATTCATATAGAGCAAGAGAGACAGAGAGAAAGCATCTTCTTTCACCCTATCTACCCTGTGCCCTCTAGCTTTGGTAACAGAATTCTGTCCTGGTGCTGGACACCTCGGGGCCTGCTTTATTTTAACTATGTTAATAGCATATATTTTTTCAATTAGTGTCTTGAGCTCTCTCTTGAGCTCTCTCTGTATTTTGCTTTAAACATTTATATGCCATCTTTCCACTCAAATAAGACTCCCAAAGCAGTGGGCATCAAAACAGCAAACAATTCCAACATACATGCATGCATACATACATACATATATACGTGTATGTGTGTATTAAAGGAACAGTTCAATAAAAATATGTGACCACACAAGCACACAATACACAACTAGGGAGGACGGCCAATACCAGTTATAGTCATCAGTCTCTCCCTGGCTGGAAAAAGAACCAGAAGAGGCAACAACATGATGGATGTCTGCTGTCCTTTCCCCTTATTTGGCCTGTTCTTCTCCCCTCACTGTATCTCCCCCTATCCTACACTCTACGGATCGTAGCATCATCACTTGCCTCATGCTGTTCTCCCAAACATATCCCCAGCCAGCAGGTGACACAAGGACAAATAACCACATGAAAGTCCAGGTGCAAGCTCTCACCATGATTTGAATGGGACAGACAAGTCCAGGAACCAGCTCCCACCTGGTTCTGGAGAAGAGAGAAAGAAAAAGACAACCAGCTGTCACCAAGCATGAGGCAGACAGCAGAATGGCATACTGTCATTCCTCCTGTACAAAAATGGTAGCCTAAGCTCAGTTGTCGTCCAGCAACTTGACTGCACGTGCAGTGTGGTAGTAGCATCATTTGCCAGCCAGGACACATCCAGGAATTTAGAAACTTAGGGCCAAGCTACACATGACAAATGACACTTGAACAGCAAGTGTATTTCTCCCTGTTCACTTGCCCTCCACTCAATCCACTTGCCGTTCAAGTGTCATTCGTCATGTGTAGCTTGGCCCTTAATCAGTAGACGTGGGAACGAACAGCAATACGAACAAAAAAAAAAAGCCATGTACAGCCCGATCAGCTGTTTGCAAGCAATCTGTTCATGAGACCTCATTCCCGACGAACATGTGTTCGTTCCAAGCCCTGTTCATGGTGTTCATCAGCTGTTCGTCAAGCCAGACGGTCTGGCACCTTTCAATCAATTCCCTAGGCAACAGTAGGCACAGACTTTCTGAACTCTTTCTGAACTCCTATTCCCTGGAAACCCCAATCTAACCCCAGGGGCAATTCACCCCCGACTCAGCCACTTGTCAGGGAAAACCCTGATAAGGGCTGATTGCAACCTGCTGGGGTTTAAATTTTCCTCTCCCTGCTGCAGCACAGCACAGGAAGAGGGACATTTAAATCCCCTACTCAGCCGCTTGTCAGGGGTTTCCTGACAAAGTCTCCCCCTCCCTCCAGCTGGCTGGAAGGAGGGAGACTTTGAAGGTTCCCCATGCCGTTTGCAAATGGCGTGGGGAACCGTCTTCCCTTCAGAGTCTCCCCCCTCCCTCCCACGAACAGCCAACCATGAACATGTTCATGAACAGGGTTATGTTCATGGCTGTTTGTGATTCCCTGTTCGTGGATGGCAACGAACAACGAACATCGTGTTCATTTTTTCCCCCCTGTCCATGCCCACCTCTACTTATCAGGTCCCTGGGCAGCAAGTTGCAGGCTCAAAAGCAAAGACTAGATCCCTTTGGCTGTCATCCTTCTGCTTGTGCCTCAACCTGAGCCTCTGTTCAAAGAGTGCAGGTATCTGTGGAAACATCCAGAAAGTCCCAGTGAGTCAGCAGCTCCCGAGTATGTGTTGGGTGTTGAGACTTTGAGTGTGACTACAAGTGACTTTCTTCACGTGGAGAATACTAGATTTTTCTCGCAAGGTTACCTGGGAAGTGAAGTCCGAGTGGTCCTTCCCCTCTCTGTTAGAATCGCTGCCTGGAGAGCCACAAGAGGGCTTCGTTTGGGGGCGGGCAGCTGCTACTTTCTCCCAGGGCGTCCTGCAGAGTGCCTGCTCCTGGGGAGCTGCTCTGGAGAAAGTGGTGTCAGTGAAGCTTCAACCGCAGCAACAGTGGAAGGATCTGCAGCAGAAATACCGGTTAGTACTCCTAGAGGCCATACTCATGTTTGCCTGGGTATGATGGACAAACCCAAAGATGGCCAAACCCCATTACTTACTTACTTACTTTATACCCCACCTTCCCAATGGGGATCCAAAGCAGCTCACATCTTTCTCCTCTCCTCCATCTTATTCTCACAGCAACCCTGCAAGGAAGGTTAGGCTGAGAGGGTGTAACCAGCCCAAGGTGAGCGTCCATGGTAGTTTGGGGATTTGAACCCGAGTTTTCCAGATCCTACTCCAGCTCTCTAACCACTACACATGCTGGCTTGAATGCCATATTAGCATTATATGGACCCAGTATAATTTATAGAACATTTTAAGCATTTGCTAATTGATCTAGTATGCTTTTGCTAATTGATCTGATTGATCTAATATGCTTATTGTTGGTTTATAAGGTGCCCCTGGCCTCAAATCTCAGACCAAAATGGCTTCCTGCCTGAAAATATGCTCCTTGTATCACTTAACATAGATTTGTTGTGCATTGAACTGAACTGTGTGTGCGTTTTGCTTGCAAATGTAAAGCAAAATTGAAGTGAACTATAAAGATTCTGTTTTTTTTTTAAAGGATCTTGTAAAATCTGAAGTTGGCCTCTACTGTATGTTAATGCAGTTTGCTTTTCACAATTCTGTTGGCTTAGGATATATCCGTATACGCGTGTGTTTCTATATGCATTCATAAAAAAAAACTTGAAATCAAGTAACATTATGAATACTCATAAATGGTAGAGCTACTATTTATTATTTTCTCCAGTCCTTGGTGCTTTCATTGCATTTTTTTTCTTAAAAAATGTAGTTGTCAGCAAGAAAAAAAATAGCCTTAAACAATGCTCTGAAATCCACTTGTTATATGTAGTTATATGCCTACTCTGATGTCTTTCTGCATAAGCAGATTTTTGTTTTGTTTTGTGTAAGTAATTTTTTTAAAGGTTTGGTTTCCTTAAACTGGAGCCCTGATGCAGTAACAGAGAAGAGAATCAGTAGGATAAAATGTAACACCATCCCAGATAAGAAAAGTTGTCCAATTAAGCCCAATGTCGGAAGGCTTTTTTTTTCTTTTGCATTTGAATGTGCTGCAAGGGTCTACTAATTTCAACCTTAATGTTCTCTTCTTTAGGAGTCTGCATTGCAAAACTTCACTTATAATTTCAGAATATCTATCAGTCTGTGCTAAAGTGCAGCCTAGGGCAATTGGGGGAGTGAAGATGCCTTTTATCCCTAGAAAAGAATCCTTTTAAAAGCAGAAGGTGGAGGCTGGAAAGAGAACAGATTTTTTTTTTTTAATCTCAGTGCTTCCCAGATCCTCCCTGTTGACATACAAAGACATTCACCTACCACCCCCCATACCCCCTACCCTGCTCAATAAAACTACTTGCTACTTTTCTGTGTCTTTAGCCTGGTATGAATTAACCAAGAACATATCAAACATTATTCTACCAGCCATTATATAGTTTTGTATCCTGCTTTTTGACCGTAAGTTCGTCAAAGCAGTTTACATTTTAAAATGTAAATGCATCTGACGAAGAGAACTGTGATTCTCGAAAGCTTATGCTACAGTAAATTTGGTTAGTCTTAAAGGTGCTACTGGACTCTTTTAGATTTTGTTACTACAGACTAACACGGCTAAATCCTCTGGATACATTTTAAAATATATTTGAACTTATTCCCTCTCATCTCTGGTATTATTTTCCCCCCTGTTAACTGCTTCAAAACAAAGCATTTATTATTGGCTCTCATTTTGTTATTAAAAGCCAAGTTCCAAAGAACTGTGAGACTATAGTGTGTGTGCGTGTGGCCAAGGAAGTTCTGGATTTGTGGTTCTCATATAGCAGACTCCTATGCCATGTGTTGAATGCATTTGACACTTCTGGATAAAAAGTGGGATAGTTTTTGAAAATGCAATATATAAGAAAGGCTTGATGCAGTTTATGATATAGCACATGCATAGCCTTGCATTCCAAAAGTATCCAAAAACTCAGTGTGTGCATGTAGTTCTTTTGGTTACTTAAAATAACTCTTTGCACTTTAACCAAGATTTTCCTAATGGATTAGGGAATCATTGTCTTATCCATCCTCTAGCATTTTTCTTCACGTACTCCTTCCTAGGGTTGCCAGCACCAAGTTGAGAAATTCCTGGAGATCTGGGGGGTGAAACCTGGAGAAAGTGGGGTTTGGGGAGGGAAAGGACCTTGGCATGGCATAATTCCATAGAGTCCACCCCCCAAAGTAGCCATTTTCTCCAGGTGAAGTGATCTCTGTGGCCTGGAGACCAGTTGTAATTCCAGGAGATCTCCAGCCACTACCTGGAGGCTGGCAACCCTACTCCTTGCCCAATAAGCAAAAGAGATTATTTTTCAAGTATGCGAATATGTGCTTATTTGATTTGTGCATTATGTTTGTTCTGGCAGGGGAAAAATAACTTGTTAATTCCTTGAATAATAACATTTGTAGAAATGCAAACTAAAAAAAAACCCTTTAAAATGATAATTGGCATAAATTAGCAGAAAAATTTCCTTCGGTGTAAATAACTGAACCCCAATGAATTAGTTTTTTAAAATGGAATTCGCTGAACGTGAATAGTCGCTTAAAGTGTAACTAGAATTGACGGTAGCATGTATCAGCCTAATAGCAGGAGCCCTGGTTCGATACCATGAACTTGGGAAGGTTTTCCTAATGAAAGAACTGACGTTTTCTGTGCAGTCACTGCATTCATCAGATTGCATACTGTTCATTACCCTACAAAGGGCTGCCAATGCGAATGGTTAGGATCATCTGTTAGGTAAGCCAGATAGGGACGGGAGATAAGTGGAGGAACTGAGGAGCTTTGGCTTCGTATCAGGCATATTCAGAAGGTGCATTGCTTTGACGACCTTTCACCAGGGCATTAGAGTCTCTGCTCTGGGCAATAATTGGGCTCCGAGACTGCAGTCCTGGTAGACCCGCCTTCGTCTTCCTGGAAATTAATAAGCCTCTTGGCTACACGATACCCCGCACACTAACAATGTATTATGTAAGGACATGATATTTGGTTTGGCTTTGTTTAAATAACTATGAACTGTATCTGAAAGAAGCTGCCTCTACCTTTCAATTAGGGCTAATTAGGCAGTTAAGACTGCCCTGTTTTGTGGCGCTAATTTGGAAAGGGGCCACATAAGGAGGGTTGATTTCTTCAGAGAGAAGGGGAGCCTTGAGCCATTGGGAAATGGGAAAGCAACCAGAGGGGGTGATTGGCAAGGTCGAACCCTGGAAGGCCCAATGCTGAGTAAAAAAGCAGGCATGTTTATCCCTTGCTTGCCTAAGAGGAATATAATTATTTCTCAGAGATCTTAAAAATATTGAAAAGCTAAAGATTTTTTTTTTTAAAAAAAGAGTTGGTTTGCAGCATCATCCTAAGCAGAGGTTCACCTATATAAGCCCACTTACTCCAATTGACCTAAAAAGGGTGCAATTCTGCTTCGGATGGCACTGTTCAATTCTCAGCCCATTAATGAAGCCTCTCTGTTCTGTGGGGTACACGATCATGCCAACCACAGATTCACACTTGAATCTGTTGTAGCAAAAGAAAACAGGAGTCTTGTGGGGCCTCGAATATGCCTGAGCCTCTTTGTATATAATTCAAGAGCGTTGCCACTTTCTGCTATTTCAGTATGGCAATGTGGACCTTCTTTCTGTTGTAGCTGTGCAAGAAATTCGGTAGAGTTGGGGCTGTTTCAAACAATATCTGCTTATGTGGTTCTGTACAAACTTGCCTTTGTACACAAACACCTTGTCTACAGAGTGCTGTATGATGTGCTCTTCAGGGATATGAAATAGTATATCCCTATAACACTTATGTCCCTTTTTAGAGATTAAAGCTTGCAGAAGTTGAGATATACTTATGTGAAAAAGTGTGTATCTGTCTGCTTCATGTACTATATTCTGTGCTTGGAAGGGAGCATATACAGTAGGCCTACACTTTCACTGGGCAGTCTTCTTGGTTTTGAGATTGTGTTGGTGGTGTGCTATTCCCCCCCCCCCTAGATACTGCAGAGTGTGGTGTAGTAGCTAGAGTGCTGGACTAGGATCTGTGTGACTTAGGGTTGCCAGGTCCCCCAACCCCCCAGGTGGGAGGCTGGAGGCCCGGTGCCTACTTTTTAGCCTCCCCCTCATATGCGAGTGTGCGCTTCCTCACTCGCTCAAACCCCATGTCACTTCCAAGAAATGATGTCATTGTGCGGGTCACGTTCTGCCCTAGGAGCATTCCCACGCTCCACAGGGGGCCCAATCATGCCTGAATCGGCCCAAATTCAGCCACTGTGGAGTGCAGGAGCTCTGTTGCGCTCTGAGGTGGTCCGATTCAAATCAGACCCAATCCAGCCTGATTTGGGCCCAAATCTGGCTACTACAGAGTGCAAGTGTGCTCCCACGCTCCGCAGTGGTCAGATTCAAGGTTAATCAGGCCAAATCGGGCTGCTGCAACACACACACTGGGAGCACACCCCGGGAGGTGTGTTCCCCGCTGCTGACCAGGTAAGAGAGGACAGGGCGTAGAGAGGGGGGGGAATCCCCACGCTCAGCAGGGGACTGGCAACCCTGGTGTGACCCAGGTTCAATTCCCCGTTTGCCATGGAAGCTCGCTGGCCAACCTTGGGTCAATCACATACTCTTAGCCTCACCTACTTCACAGGATTGCTTTGAAGAGAAAATTGAGGAGAGGAGAACAATTTGAGCTGCTTTGGGGGCCCATTAGGGGAAAAGGTAAGGTATAAATAACATAAATAAATAAAATTGGGGTTGTCCAACCTGGGTAAGATCAGAGAATGGACAGTTATGAACAGTGCTTAGCATTTATTTTGCTTAATTTATACCCTCCTTTCCAGTGGGGACCCACTGTGACTTACAACACTCTTCCCTTTTCCGTTTCATCCTCACAACAACCCTACGAGGTAGGTTATGCTGAGAATGTGTGACTGGCCCAAGGCCACCCAACAAACTTCCGTGGCAGAGCAGGGATTCTAATCTGGCTCTCCCAGATCCTGATCTAGCACTCAAGTCTTTTCTGGTATCACTGGCCAGATTCCAAGTAGATAAGGCATGATAGACATGTTCCAAGAGATCTCTTAACTTGACAGACCAGGATCGTTTTATCTACATATACTAAGTCATCTGTAAATAGATTGTAGCAATTATTTTGACAACTGTTACTGATGTCTTAAAAATTATTTAAGAAGAGTCCCATCTGTTTGGTGTGGCTGCAGAGGTGATATGTTGTTTACGTTTTGTATGGAAGATTTGCTATTTTGCTCCGTGATTTAACGTTATGATTAGTTTGCATTCCTCATGGAGTGACATCTGAGAAAGGTGTTCTTTTCATGTGTGCATACTTAACTTGAAATAAATCAATTTTTATCTGTCATAACTGATATTAAGCAGAAAGTCTAAGGATAATTAGGATCCCTAGATATATAGAAGAAAGAATTCTCTATGAAGTACAATAGCTAGAAGAGGTTTGATTTTCGCTTTCTCTGTTTCCAGGATAATTACAAGAATTATAATTATATTGAAATAGATGGATTCAGTCTTTTCAGTTTTTGTATCCTATAATTTTATCCAATAGTTATTTGATAAAAGTTTTGTTTTGTGGTTCAAGACGAGCCAGAATTTTCTTGTTCTATTTTTGTCATAGTAGCACAGTGAGCCATTATCAGAATTAAAATAAAGATTGGAAGGGAGAGGAAAGACAACAAGGTACTTTTTTGTTTTGTTTTGTTTTGCATTTCTAACCAGAATGACTATAAGACTAAAAATCCTTTCTGAAGCTTGGATGTATCTCAAAACGCAAGTGAGCTACCTTCTCATAAAAAAGAGAGAGAGAGAGACTGGATAGTGGTGGTGTCAGTTAACACTTCATATTGTTCCTGAATATAAATGAAGATAAAGTTTATTTTGAGAACAATATCCAGAATTTTAATGTCTATAATTCCATAGTAGAAATAGATGGCTTTAAAGGACCCTTCCCCCTGCTCTTTCTCTCCCTGCCCACTGAATGCAGCTATAACCGTCAGAATCATAACGTGTCTGCCCTGAATTATGATCTTGGGTCGGATAATTACAACTATTTGTGCGGCTAAATTGTCTCAGCCTTAGTGTGGTAGGTTGCTCAGGTGGCCCACTTTTTTGTGGACTATGGAAAGCAACAACCCCCCCCCCCAAAAGGCCTGTACTAAAGAACATTAAGAAGCCCCCAGACCCGCATTTCAGTGTTCATCATTTGTACCGATTATGGTGTGACAGCTTTTGAGTTTCCAATGATAACAGCCATCTGACTTGATCTGAGTTCAATGGATTTTTCACTGAAATAGAATCATCGCCTTTGTGATGGATAGAAAAAGTAAAGCAATACATCCTGATAAATGCTCCTGCTCCCCCTCCGCCCACCCCCACCTTCCTTTACTGTGACCTTGTACAGTCTATAAGTGAGCAAAAGGCGAGCCTTGGCCAGTGCCTGAAATGCATCAGGACTTTGAAATTTAAGTAGCTCTGAAACCCATCAATGGGGTGAAGGGAGAATGGCCTGCGAAAACGATGCATCATGCTTAGAGGGCTCCCTGGAAAGCAGGCTATGCTGAAGGTCAGTACGCAGACATGTCCTGAAGGAACAGCTCAGACGCTCATTCGCATTCACATCTCAGAGCCGCGGCCGCTGTGCCACTGTGAGCAAAGATCAGTAGGAAAGTAAAATAAAACAAGGATTCTGGAGCATATAATTTCTTCTCCGAAGGGCACGGCATAAAATAGCTATAACCTTATTGTGGCAATGTTGTGCCCCAACTAGCCGGGGACGTGGCTGCAGAGGCAACACTTAGGTTCCGTTGCACGGCTGCAGTTACTTTGAAGGTCTGCAAGTCTTATTATTTTAGTGGAACATTGTTTTTTTTAAAAAAATGCACGGGTTTCATGTGTTGCATTTACTCAATGTGAACGTTATAAAAACGAGAAAGGGCATAGCACGAAGATCTATTTTTGTTATTGATAGATTTCTATCATGGCACGCTGTGCTTGCAGAGTGAGATGGGCCAAACAAGGTTTCCACTCCAGTGAACTTAAAATATAATTTTTTAGAGTAGAGCAGATGACAAATTGTGGGTAGCAAGGGATGAATGAGATATGCAGTTACACAGAGACGCAGAGCTTCTCTCTTCCCCCAATTTGGGGGTGAGGACTAAGGGCCAAAGAGGACACGATGGGAGCAGATCCATTCGTTTAAACTTAAGTGTATCCCAATCTTACATAAAATGGGGGACGGGGGTTCGGTGTTTAGAGTAAAAGGTGTGTACAGTTAGTTAGGGTTGCCATCCCTCAGGAAGCAATGAGGGGGCGGAGACTTCAGAAACTGGCATCACATGACACTGTAACACAACATCTGGTTTCAGACCAGGAAATGACGATGACACTGTGAAATGCTCTAGGAATTTCTTTGAGCATTGCACAATGCTATTATATCACTTCTAGGTCTGAAACTAGAAGTGACATCAAAGCAGCGCATATTGCCAGTCCCCCTCCTGCTGTCTTGCTGTAGCCACACCATCGTGTGGCAGTGGGAGCATGGACCTCAAGGCCAACCTGGCAGCCCTATAATTAGGACTGTTCAGTTTTGGACTGCACTTGCCTGCCCCCCCCCCCCAGTTTTCTTCTGATACTGGGTGTTGGCTTGGCTAAGAGTGCTTGGGGAAAGAATCTATGGGAGCTCAAGTGACAGGGGCTGATGGAGTTCTGCTCCATCACTCACAAGTGTTTGTACCATCATTTACTGTTCTATTGCACAACTTTTAATTTTGTGATCCACCTTGAATCTCAATGAGAAAGGCAAACTACAAATGCAATAAATGCATAAAAAAACCCAGATCCCTCCATCTTTTGACATAATTGGGGCAGACTTGGGTTTTTACAAACAGATCTGCCCTCAAAAGGTTGAATTTAGTGAACGTTTCCTGTGAAATCTCTTATGAAATGAATGGTAATTCTGTAATAGCACCATTGCACCCTCGCATATCGCTGGTTTGTTTCAGCTTGCTTGTTGCAGAGGTGTTTGCGCCAAACCCATCCACTATTTTTTGTGTGTGTGCTAGTACATTTGTGGGGAGAATTCCTGCCTGACTTGTGTATCAGTTTTATAATTTATTTCAGAAAGGTCCAAGGTGCCAGTCAAAGCAGTGCCCCTCAATGAGATGCTTTCAAACAAAATTAAGTAAAATTAGTACATAAATTTGAACCCATAGTTACCATGCCTAGAGCAGGAATTGCTGAACAATTTAAGGGGCTTATTAGCATTTTATGCAAATCAGTTATTACTGTTCTCTACTTCCTTAATTATCTATGTTATTTCAATACAACCCTTTCTTTGATGTCCCAATTCTATATTTAAATACTGCAAGATTTCTATCATATCCTCCCGCTGAGGTTTCTTCCATGCAAAAACATGCCAACAGCAGCTATTTTAGAGACTATTGGGAAATGTTTAATTGGTTAATCCCATTTGAGTTACGAAGGGTCTGTAGCCACTCACAGAAAATCAGAAACATGTATAGTACAGGCTGGGTGAAGTTTACTAAAACCTCCAAGACTTCCGTTGAAAAACAGGCCCAAAGACGTTTTGTCTCCTAGATACCCAGTGGGAAATAATTCAAAAGTACCATTAAAAAAAACCCTCCAGATTTCTTTGAAATGTGTTAAATGATTGATTCTTAGTAGAATTGTTTCAAATTAAACATTGCCATTTTTTTCTCTGAGATCCTCCTTCTGTAGCTTTGACCAAGGAATGAAATGAGGGGAGACAGCTTTTTAACCCTTAATCCCCAAGAGGGAAGGAAGAAAACTTGGGGCGGGGGAAGATCCAAACACTTTGCAAATATATTACTCTGATTTGCAGGAAGAGAGTTTTATGCTGTGGATTTGCCCACAATCCTCTGTTTGCATATAATATTAATCATGTGCGATAGTAGCATTTTATCGCTGTGGCAGTGAATGCAGCTCAAGAATTTTAACTGTCAGGTATATGGCGTCTACCTGTGCTCTGCTTTAGAGAGATGTCAGAGCATACCACTGACGAATTCAGTGCACCTCATTTTCAAGGCATTAGCAAGTGCATTATCCCCACTGGAGACTATTATTTGAATAGATCCAATATGTTTTAATGCAGATTTGGCTGACCACAAAACCCTTCCATGATTAATACAGTCAGTTGTAGAAACCTGAGTTCAGCTGCTGGGTCTTCATTTTTGGATGTACCCAGGGCTTTTTTCTGGGAAAAGAGGTGGTGGAACTCAGTGGTGGAAGGACTGCGCAGTGACATCACTTTGGGTCAGCTGGAACAAGGGGGGAGTTTTTTAAAGTTTAAATTGCCCTCGGCGAAAATGGTCACATGGATGGTGGCCCCGCCCCCTGATCTCCAGACAGAGGGAAGTTGAGATTGGCGCGGAGGGCAATCTAAACTCCCCTCTGTCTGGAGATCAGGGGGCAGGGCTACCAGCCATGTGACCATTTTCAAGAGGTGCCGGAACTCCGTTCCACCGTGTTCCTACTGAAAAAAAAGCCCTGGATGTACCCTTTAGATTACACTGAAATAGTTTCACTTGCCATAAGTTAAAATAAGTTTTTGAAACTGATTTAAAACACATTTAGATGTAGAATTAAGGGAGAATTTGGGTGTGTGGGTGTGCACCTCTATGTGCTTTCTCCATTCCTCCATGTGTTCTTTATGCTGCTTTTTCACAATGACAGTTAAGTTTCTGCCTTTTAATTGTAAGTTCTGTCTTTATAATAATAACAACAACATTCCATTTGTATACCTCCCTTCAGGACAAGTTTACGCCTACTCAGAGCGGTTTATAAAGTGAGTGATTCTGCACACGTTGGATAATGCACTTCCAATCCTCTTTATAGATCATTTGAAATGGATTTTTTCATGTGCGGAACAAAAAATCCACCTCAAACGATTGATAAAGTGCATTGAAAGTGCATTATCCAATGTGTGCGGAATCAGCCAGTATGTTCTTATTATCCCCACAACAATCACCCTGTGAGGTGGGTGGGGCTGAGAGAGCTCTGAGAGAGTTGTGACTGTTTCAAAGTGACCCAGCTGGCTTCAAGCGGAGAAGTGGGGAATCAAATCCGGCTCTCCAGATTAGAGTCCTGCAGCTCTTAACCACTAGACCAAACTGGCTCTCTCTTTTTCCACATTATTTTCACAAATCAAGATTTTTCAACTTGCGAACATAGACTAACTTCTTATGAAATGCCCACCTGAACTGTGGCTTGTCCCCCCCTCCCCTCAACAGCAAGTACATTGTTCCAACTCTGAAATTATACAGTCTAAAATCATCATCATGTATTTTCATCAGGATGAAATATCGAGAACGCTGCCTAGTGCAAGGTTTTATTAATGATGTGCTGTCAAAAGCGGGATGCTCTGCATATTTGCATATTAAACAGCTGAGTGAAGAAACATTCCTTTTATTGCTGCAGGGAATAAATCAGTTTAAAGCAAGTTCTCATCATTTATACTCCTTTCTGCTAAATCTTCTTTTATTGAAATAAATTGTTGAAGTGCTTTGCTCATTCTTTGAATACTGATGAAATTTACCTTGATAGGAACTGAGGAAAACACAATATTTTTTTTTTTAAAAAAGAAGCAGAGTTGTTCGTTATCGAAGTGTGACTTTAATTATCTGCAAGAAAATTTGTAAACACCAAAGAAGGTAACGATCGTTGCAGGAAAAAGAGTGAGGAATTTTCAAGGAAATGTGTACTTTTACCAATTGAATGAGTCATAATTCTAGAAATAATTTATATTTTATTTCCGATTGCAGTAAAGGCTTTGATTAGACTGTCCCTTTTGGCATTCTATTTGTTTGTCTCTGTGTTTTGTACCCAGTTATTCCTTTGAATAGTTGTATGGGAATAAAATAGGGTACATACTTTCAATACCTAATTCTGTATTTTACATTTGAGTAACAACTTAACTCCCGTGCTTGTTGCCAAAAGATGAAAGAAAAGTGCTGGTTCTTAGCTTTAAGGCTGTAAACAGCCAGGGCCTGGGTTCACAAAGGACTGTCTTCTCCTGTACTGTCTGCCCACCAGTTACAAACTGCTTCCTAAGCCTTGCTCTCTGTGCTTCCTCCTTCACAGGGCCAGATTTATGGAGGAGGGGCAGGGGGGGTCGCCTGCCCCCAGTGCCGACAAAGAGGGGGTGCCGGGTGCAGGTGCTGGCCAGGAACGAGTGCTGTGGAGCTGGCGGCAGCAGCACTGGTGGCTGAGTGGGAGGGCTGGGAGGCCAACCGTGTACCGCCCTGGCTGCCTGCTATGCCAATGGGGTGGCTGGCTCGCAGCGGCATGCCCTGCATGCTGACATCACGTGTAGTTACATCATTGTGCAGTCCAGGTGTGTGCATGCACTTCACGCGCACGCACGGGTGCTTGGGGAGGTGACAACAGCCCTGGAGCTGCCTCCGGATGCCAGCAATCCTCGCTACGGCCCTGCTTCTTCAAAGGAGGGGGGCCGGTAGAGGCAGGGAATTCTCAGTGGTGACATCTCACCTTTGTAATGGTGAAGCTCACCTGGTGCCTTTTAGGAGTTCGGTCAAAAAAATTTCTTTTTATTCAGGCTTTTAACTGAGGCACTATTTTTCCTTTTAGCTGTTTTATGGTCTGCTGCTGATCTGAGTTCTGTTTATGTATTATTTTTTTGCTGTTTTTTATGCCTCTGTCCTTTTTTTTATGCCTTTATGTACAGTTTTGCTCAAAAGCTAGAACATTCCCGATGACCATACTGACATCACTTCTGAGGGGACATGGAGTGATGTCAGCATATCAGGACTTGCCTGTCGTCTCCCCCATTGTTCTGCCATTTTCCTCTCGCCTTCCAAATGAGAGCTGTAGGTAGGAAGCACCTGCTGGCAGAGGGGATCCCCCACCTCCAGCAAGAACATGGCAAACTTTGCAAAGCACCGTTTCTGTCTGGAAGACTGAGATTTAAGAATGATGCCTGCCACACAAGTTTAGGACGCTGCTCCCTAAAAGACTAATGTGTCTTTAAAATAAAAAAAAGTTTCTGTGCAACTTGAGAGCCAGTTTGGTGTAGTGGTTAAGACCGACGGGACTCTAATCTGGAGAACCGGGTTTGATTCCCCGCTCCTCCACTTGTAGCCAGCTGGGTGACCTTGGGTCAGTCACAGCTTCTCAGAGCTCTCTCATCCCCACCCACCTCACAGGGTGACTGTTGTGGGAATAATAATAACATACTTTGAAAATCACTCTTAGTGGGTGTTAAGTTGTCCTGAAGGGTAGTATAAAAATCTTATGTTATTTATTTATTTATTTATTTTATTTTTAACCCACCCTCCCTGCAAGTAGGCTCAGGGCAAGGTACAACATTGATTAAAATACAACTTAAAATCAATTATAAAAACAGATAAAATACTGTGCCCCTTTCAGGGCAACCAGAGGGAGTGGACTCTCCATACCCCTTGTAGAGGGAGACCGGTGGAAGGCTCAGCAATGATGGGCTAAAATTAGCCTCTACCATATGCCTGGCGGAACATCTCTGTCTTACAGGCCTGCCGAAATGATACAAGATCCTGGCGGGCCCGAGTGTCCTCAGACAGAGAGTTCCACCAGATTGGGGCCAGGACTGAAAAGGCCCTGGCCCTGGTAGAGGCCAGCTGAGCCTCCCTAGGGCCAGGGACCACCAGTAGATGTTTTCCAGTTGAACGAAGTGCTCTTTGGGGCACATACAGGGAGAGACAGTCCCTGAATGTTGTTGTCGTCATTGTTGTTGCTGTTGTTGTTGATCCTATTGCAAGCCAAGTATCATTGTTTGGCGAGTTAGAACTCCTACTCTTGACTGTTTCCATATTCAAAGGTACCAGGAAAAAACATAAAATAGTCCGTCATGTGACACTTTACCTTGTGTACTCAGTGATAACCGTGAAACTTGGTATGTGTAGTTTTCAGTATCAGTCTCCTTTTGAAGTCTGTGCGTGCACACACATGCGTGCACACACCTACACCAATATGCAGGTATTTTTCTAAAGGGAGGAGGCCAATAGCTCCGTGCAAATAGCGTTGAGGTTTATACATCCATGTAAGGATTTGATGTGTGTTCCGAAGATGCAATTCTATTCCAAGTTTGAATCTTCAGATCAGGAAGATCTGAACAGAACAACTCCCTTCGGCACTGAGAAAATTCCATAAAGCTTGATTTGTGCATTTTAGTTCTCTCTCTTTTTTATTAAGGCAGGAATGGAAAGTAGCCATATAGGAACCTGTTCAAATATTGCACTGTATGGGTTAATGCAAATGCTTCTTTTGCATTGTGTTTGAATAAGAGAGCCACTATCTGTTCCAAGCCGACTTCTGCACATTCCAGGATCGATACAATGCTTCTACTGTCTGTCTCTATTTTGTCTGTTGGTGGCACCACGCTGTTAGAAGTCCGTGAATAGTCAGAAAGGAAGATCATGGAGGAAATTTGGCAGTTTTATTTTCCTCTTTGTTTATTGCGTTTCAAAAGAGGTCTGTGGCTTTTTTTAAAATGGGTTTTCCCAAGTTTAAGTAAATTGCTTGCTTTGAATTCACAACTGATACGTTATAAACAGTGAATGATGGGTGTGGGTGGGAGGCAAGGTCTACCTTTTATGTACACAGCTTTAAAGCAGGTAGCACAGTGTGTGTGTATGCGTGTGAGTCAGGGAGAGATGTGGGTCCATGGTTAACTCTTTGCTCCCCATGCCATTTTCCCAATTGAAATTCCCTTCCACAGATGCAGTCCCTTTTCCCTATTACAGCTTCTGCGATCTGAAATGTCACTGTGTTTATTTCTCTGCTCCGCGCCCCCAAAATCTTGCCCTGCTGCATTCTGTTTGTCTTGATTTCAACAGTGCTTAACTGAAGAAGGCCAAAAGCTAGGGGATATACACAACTGAGAAAAAGCGAGAGTCCCCTAAATACAGTAGACCAACGATCAACTCCAAAAATTATTTTTTAAATTCAAAGTGCTCTAGGTGCATACATTACATACAAGTTCATAACCGTATATGCAACAGTCTATAATCCACAAATTTAAAAATGCATACATTCTATCAATTCTGTTTACAAATGTTTATATCGCTGAGACCGACCACTTCTTAATAAAGCAAACTATAATGAGCCGTAAACACATGGGAAATAAAGTGTAAATAGTGCTGTGCAAAAGACAAGCTATTGTCCATTATGGTATTCAATCCTCCAGTCGATGTCTGTCTCAGGACGTCCCTGACCTACGGACATTCGGCTACTTCCGTTTCGCACTGTGCTTCTTCAGGGGCAAAAGAATTCCTATACAGGTTTCAATAGTTTGCTCAAGCAGTTTGAATTCACCAGTTCAATTTCAATTTCACAAATGGTTCATCAATTTTCTTGATTTCAACAGTGAACAAAGAGATTTTAAAATATTCGTACACGTTATTCAACCGTCAAAAATAAATTTCCCACAAGTAGTCATTTGGTGTACAGGTTCACCATGTGTCCAAGCGTCACCAGAGAGTGGCTGTCTTCACTATCAGCTGCTTTTAGAATGAAATAGAGTCAGAGATATTTGGTAAGCGATGGAGTCCAGTCTCCACAGAATGGTAAGAAGAGGCTTGGTGGTCTTGTTTCTAGCAGCAGCATGTATGTGCCCCCCCCCCCAAGTCTCTCCTATCTTTGACTTTTCTTTCTCTGGAGCTTCTGGTAATTTTATTCTCACAACAACCCTACAAGGTAGGTTTGTAGGGAATTAGCAGAGTTTAAGACAGAGATTGCACATTGGAATTAATGAGAACAGACACACACTCTAGTATGTATGATCCGAACTGGTTCGGATCATGCATCTGACGAAGAGAACTTGATTCTCGAAAGCTTATGCTACAATAAAATTAGTTAGTCTTAAAGGTGCTACTGGACTCTTTTTGATTTTGCTACTACAGACTAACACGGCTAACTCCTCTGGATCTACACTCTAGTATAGCTCTGTAAGAATTCTTTCCTACATAAAGGATAAAAATAGGGTTGCATTGGATGAAAATAAGAAATTGTTAGACTGACTGCATCTTGGTAGTAAAAGGTATCTTAAGATGGCTCAAGACTCAGACTGACAGATTCTGAACAATGAACAATAAAATTACAGTATATAGCATCACTTAATTCCCCTCCCCCCAATAAACAAGCTGCCCAATAGAAAATCCTAATTCTACTTGACTATGTTTAGAGACTCCCCTTTCCTTGGTGTGGATCCTTATTCAAGGCCTAAGTGGTTACATGTAAATAAGTTTACTAACACAAATAGTTTAACATGGGACATGGAGAACATCATCAGGGCAATGGCATCACATCATTTCCACACAGATCTAGGAGTCATCAAAAACTCTGTGGTAAAGCCATAGCATTTTGAGTGATTCCTAGAACAGAGCGATGTCACTGCCGGGTTTTCCCTGGAAGTGATGTGACACCATCGCCCTGACAACATTTCCCCCCCTCCCATTGGCTGTTGGAGAGGCAGCAGGCAACAGGAGCTCAAGGCAGGAGACCCCCCCCCCTCCCACGTAAAAGTGGAACCTGATATCCCTGCTTGAGAGAAAGAGTGACAGGCCTAAAATCTTACAGAAGTCTTCATGGCAAGGTGGAAAATCTACCCATTTCCTGTCTGCTTTCTCAATAGGATATTCTATTGATGGTGGTTTAAATCTAAAGTCCATGCTGGAAATAGTGTCTGTTACAATTAGATAGTGGGAGAAAAGATTAAAAAAATCAACACATGCTTTTTGTTGTTTGCAAGGCATACCATTTGCCTTCCATTCCTCCTTTAAAAAGAAAAAATCACAAAAGACAGTGAGCGAGACAGAATAATTTAAGTATAGTTACAATATAAATCATTGGTGACAGAAGTTTCTTATTTTTTTCATAGAAAATGCACATTTAATAACGTAAAAATGTCAAAACATCCTCTGCCAAATGAACTACAGTGTTTTCTTCATGTTTTTGTTTCAGAGGCTGGCTTTAGTGCTGGTACTTTGGGATACTTGAGTGTCATAGTCTTTAGCTCTAGTTTATTTTAATTGGACAGAATTAAGTTAAGCAGGCTTCAGGATAACAAAGCAGTCCTTGGCAAGTGACTGCACTTTCCCTTGAAAGCTTAGAAATTCCTTGAAGCTCAAGTATTGAAAGGATTGAGTTAGTGACACTTGAGTATCACATGTCCAGGTTTGGATTCCTTTGTCTACTGTTACTCTTCGGGGTTCTCCACAAATATATGTATTCATTCTGGCTGTTTTCCTTCTTGATCTGCTGATGTATGAGAGTTTATTTTAACATGCAGCTGGACAGATTTTGAACAATGTGGTTTTTGTGTAGTTGATGTAATATATTTAATGAGAAAGGCTATTCCTTGAAAAAATCAAATTGATGAGAACAAATACAGTAAAATACACTGAAATTCATAATTTTCTTTGTTCTTTTTTCCTTTTCTCTCTCTCTCTCTCTTTTACCCGTTTCTTCTTCTTTTTCTTGTTTCAATTACAAAATGGATCTGATGGGTTTGGTTATAGACTGGAAAAGTGGAAGGAACAGAATAAACTCTGAAATGTGTATCCCCCACCCCCTTACTGGATTCCTGAAATTAAATAGACACAGCAATACATAAATGCTAAATTGGGAAACTACAAATCTGGGGTTGCATAATGGTGCATGAGCTAATATTACAGTAATTTTGCCCGGAATGACCCATCTAATTCAAATTCCAGAAATAAACTCCCAAGCTTAACTGCTCTGGAAAGCAGTCATGAAATACACTAAATTTAATATCTTGCTTATTTGCTTATGTTTCTGTATGGTAATCCCCCAGGGAGAACCCAAAGCAACTTACTTTAAAAAAAAATACAATTTAAATATGCAAAAAGAAAAACAACAACAATAACAAAGAATACACTAAACAACATCCTGTTCTGGTCCTAGATCTGCAGCAACAGCTCTGACCAAAGACACAGACTGAGGAATCAAGGACGAGAACTTTTCAGCAATAGCTTAAGTGCCTGTGATACAATTCGCCTTCCCTCTTAAGCTATTTGTACCTAAGAGCCCCCTTCTGTGTTAAGGCTCCTGATACTGCAAAACAGTGTTAAGTTCACCTTCCCCAGAAAAGAAATGTGTAGTGTTCCAAAGGTGCTCCTTCTGCTCTAGTGTTGCCATTTTGGGGTTGTAGATTTTTCGAGATCTGGGGGTGAAGCATGGGAAAGCCTAGAGGTTGGCAAACCTATTCTGTTCACAGAAAAGCAGAACTAGAAAACTCCTCCATGGATGAAAGGATCTATTTTAAGTCAACCCATTCTTTAAACCAAAATATTTTATATTTTTTGATATTCCCCATACATACATAAGTTTGACTTTTATATATTTCTCTAATCTCTATGTGTTTTTTATTTTTGATAGAGATGAGCACAAACTGAAATACGAACCAAAATTCCTGACAAACCGGACTTGTTCATGGTTCGCAAACTGGCGATTCATCAGAGCCCATATCTGATGAACCACCACAAACTTTAGGCTGGTTCGTTTGGTTCATTCTTTTGGTTTGTCACTGCAGACAGCCTGGTACTGATCAATCAGTTTCCTAGGCAACAGGGGATGGACTTCCTGCAGACTTTCTGCTGACCCAGAAGTGACCTTCTGCTGACCCGGAAGTGATGGTTTGCTGACCTGGATGTGACATTTTCATGAACCGAGCAAACCGGTTCATGAACCGGGGCAGATTCGTGAAAGTTTATGGTTTAGGGCTCATGAAATGCGACGAACCACGAACCACATGGTATGAAAGCTGAAGTAGATGCTCCAATTCTGCCTTAGTAGAAATATTGACAGGTACAGGAAGGGAGGTGGGAATGCAGTGACAGGTCAGAAGGTAGTTGGGAGGACTGCTTATCCTCTTATTTATCTGCTATTCAGGAGGCAGCTGAAGACAGTTTTATTTAGGACTGCATTCAATTGATTTAGGTTTTCTTTTTACTGGTAGTTTAATCATGTAATTTAAAATTCTGGGTTTTTTTCCAAGTATTTTTATTATTGTTGTGTTGACAATGTATGCTACCTTGAGGGTTGTAAAGTAGAAAACTGGCTAAAATAAATAAAGAACTGATAAATTTAGAACTGATAAATAATTTCCACCACTCTTTAGGTTAAAGTTAGCTATGACTTTTCATTATAAACACTTCTGCCATTCTAAGTGACTTGTCTTTATATTACTATTCATTGTTATAACAGCAGCAGAGACTTGCAACCCTACAGATATGTGAAGGAAGGAAAATCAGACTGGGAAATCTTATGAGGGGGCAGAGTCAATGCTTGGTATGAACTATTGTTATGGAGTTCAACTGTTTTACTACCTTTTTACTGCAGCTTGCAGTAGCAAATAGTAGTTAGTCTATAAGGTGTCACTGGATTTTTGCTTTAAAAAAACACACACACAATTATTTCATAGCAGGCGGGTCCCTGGGACATGCTCAGGCTTTGACATCTGTCCTACCTCGCTGACTGCTGATGCATCTCTGATCCCCGTTGATCATAATTCACTCTCTCCAATCTACCTCAACCACTTGGTCGTCCATTCACCTAAGAGTGTGTATGAAGGAATCACACACCTAAAGAATTATTGTACAGGATGAAGCCAAATGTCTATTTCTGAAAATGGGCAGCCAGTCTTAAGCCCAATATCCCCAGGATCATTGTGTAGTAGGGCTGCCAACCCCCAGGTGGGGCCTTGGATATCTAGGAATTACAATTTATCTCCACGCCATAGAGATCAGAATCCTGGAGAAAATGACTGCTTTGGAGGATCGACTCCAGGACTTTTTTTCTGGGAAAAGAGGTGATGGAACTCTCAAGAGGTAAATGAGGGAGAAACACATGGAAAAAAAGTGTTGCTGCTTTCAAATGCCCCATTGCTTTTTTCAGCTGAGGGGGAGGAGAAGGAGAGGGTCCCTCCTCCCTCTCCCCTCAGCTGAAAAAGCTGCTGGCATTTTAAAACAGCTTTTTTTCAGCTGACGGGAGGGGAACCCCCCTCCCTTCAGCTGAAAAAAGCTGCCCGCTTTGAAAGCAGCAACATTTTTCTTATCTGGCAAGAAAAGTGATGCTACTTTCAAATGCCTCCCTGTTTTTTCAGCTGAGGGGAGGAGGATGGGGGGGGTCCCTCCTCTCTCCCCCTCGGCTGAAAAAGATGCCGGCTTTTTAAGACAGCTTTTTTCAGCTGATGGGAGGGAAATCCACCTCCTGTCGGCTGAAAAAAAAAGCTGCCAGCTTTGCAAGGCAAGAAAAGTGTTGCTGCTTTCAAGGCTTGCAGTGTTTTTTTTCAGTTGATGAGAGATCTCCCTTCCCATCAGTTGAAAAGCAGTGAGCTTTGAAAGCAACACTTTTCTTGCCACTTGCAAGTTGCAAGAAAAGTATTGCTCTTTGCCCAAAGCTAAAGAGCTGGCTGCCTTGGGCTGTGCACAAGAGGAAACAGGATCAGTGGGTGGGGCCACCAGACATGCAATTACTTTCAATAGGTGCCAGACTGTCATTCCTTTGCGTCCCGTTTGAAAAAAAAACATGATAGACTCTATGAAATTTTACCTCACTGAAGTTCCTCAGTTTCCCAAGCTCCACCCTCCACAGGCTCCACCCAGTGTTTTCAGGTCCCGTGGCAAGAAACTGGGGGTCTTGGGGGTATGCTAGCAGGTACTGACCTTGCACGCGAAGAGAGTACACATGTTCCAGAACACTTCTGGACATCATTCCTGGTGTGACACAGATGTGTTCAGGGTGTGTAGGAACATGCTCAGATTTACCAGCCACGTTCCCATGCCCCTCCCCCACTGGACAGGTGAGAAGTTACAGGGGGCAGAGTCTGGGAACAAGTCATCCCTCATCCCCACTGGGAGACTGGTAACCCTACCTCCCCCAAATCTCTAGGAGTTCCCCAGCCCACAGCTGGCAGACAACTCTAGTATTTGGTAGTGTAGACAGATAGACACCTAGGCCATTTCTCCAACCTTCCCCAGTAAAACTTTCTTCTCCACCTCTACATTTAAATAGGCTGACTTATTTGTTCCTCTGACCCTAGTTTATATTACCTGTGTCTGATTCTGTTGTCACTCTGAAGTAGCTTTAATGGATCCCCCTTTATCCCTGCTAACCAGTCTTTTTAAAAGTACTCCAGTGGCTAACTAAGGATCCAGATCCTGACTCAGACTGATGCACACAGAGCTTTAATTCTCATTTTTATCTATATCCTGTTTTTCTCCCGAATTGAGGATCAAAAGCAGCTTTTCACATCACTCCCCTCCTCCACTTAGTCTCCAAAACCACCACCTTGTGAGCGTAGGTTAGACTGAGAGATTGTGATAGGCACAAGGTCACCTGGCAGGCTTCCATGACTGAGCAAGCGATATGTATCTGGTTGTCCCAGGTCCTAGTTGGACACTCTAACCACTACACCACACCAGCCCTCTGAGAAAAGCAGACTCAAAACGGTCTGAGAATAGCAGACATTAAATGCAAAACTGTATAAAACCACACACACACACACACACACAGACCCAACATCAATAAAAATGCATTTAAACAGCAATTTCTGATGAAACTCAAATTGATATTGTTGCTACAAGTAATCACATTTAGGATTTAATCATTTTTCTGTGTTTATCATTTATAATGGGCTCATCCGAAACAAAGAATCTGTGAATCACAAGATAACAATTGTGGTGGCTTCGCATTCAGGGGCATTGGCTTTAACAAAACCATTGGATTTTTGACATTGTAAAGTCATTGATTTACTGTTTCAAATTGTTTGCTGTTTTTTGGAGGGGAGGGGAATAATTGTACAAAAACTGCTGTTTTTTTTCCCTTTCCTGAAATGGAGCAAAATTACTATACTTGAACAGATGCAGTCAGTCGTTGTCAGAAAACACATATCTCCAGTTGGTGCCACTTTATCTTTTTCTTCTATTAAC
Source organism: Eublepharis macularius (assembly GCF_028583425.1). NCBI lineage: Eukaryota > Metazoa > Chordata > Lepidosauria > Squamata > Eublepharidae > Eublepharis > Eublepharis macularius. The sequence continues at coordinate 25,031,889 of NC_072805.1, read as the reverse complement.
AAATGGCGGGAGTACACTATTGACATCAGAACACTTTTCCTCTTCACATATATTGTTAGCGACATGTTGGGTAGTGAGATAAATTCAGCTATGCGGCTTTTAAAGAAAGCTACTGTTTATGTTTGGAGATAAATTAACATCATGCAAAACGCAGACACCTCTTTCGCAAGCAGAAAAGACTCTCCTGTGGCATTTAATGTCTGTGTGCTTCTAGAATACTTCAGAATACTTATTACTATATATGATGTTGGAATGCCAAGTAATTTGCTTTGATCTTGATCTAAATGGCAAATAGAACGGTAATATTTTGCCATGCATCTTAGGGTGTTAGGGAAAAACACAGGGCTGCTGCCAAAAATGGTAGCTGCGTGCTGAGCTCTTTCTTGCATAATGTTGACTAAAAGATAACAACAACAACAACAACAACATTTGATTAATATACTGTCCTTCAGGACAACTAAATTGAATGAATGTCGACTTGTTTCTTCCAAACAAGTGTACACACATGCATGCCGATTGTACGTGCGTTCACTGTCACATGTGATCAGGGCTAGTGGGTCTTTCTGGTTTGGAAGGCATGTTGACAGTTCCAAACAAGTTCTCATCCTATTAGCAGGAACCATTGTCAGAATATGCAAAACGTAATTCTTCTTGTATCCTAAGGGAAGAAACAGTTCTGGATATATGTGGTGCAGTGCTTTCCTCCTAGGAGATTTTCAGAAGTCTCTTTCCTTTCTTCAGCACTATGAAGCGTGACATCAGAAAATGGTCTCAGAGTGACCCTCCTTCTCTTTCGTTCTGGTATTTATTTAAACGGGAATTCTTGATTTGGACATGATATGGGTGGCTCTAGTGAGATGAAATGCATGGGCTGAGAAAGTGGAACCCAAACAGGTTCTCTCGCCTCTCTTTCTGGGGGAGAAAGAGCCACCAGATTACATGTGTGCTAAACACGTATTTAATGGAAGAAACCCCAACCAAACTCATATTTTAATTGTGATTGTGCTCGGCTTCAAAATGGTTTGTGGAGGGGGAATGGGCTCATGACGATGTGCATGTGGAGGAGGGAGAGGCTTTGTGGGTCTCTGCTTTCCACCCAGCATGCTTTTGCAGATACAAAAAAAAGGGGTGGATAGCTCTTCATCTCTTCATCTTACTGCTGGAAATATGTGTCTACTGGAAACAACCTAGCTTACATGCAGGGAGGGGATTGGCCTCCTCACCTTCTCCATCAACATTTTGCAAAGAGATGAAACAGGAAGTGATCGGGTCGCACATCTTGGTCTCAGCCCTGACATCCACCTGTTCAAAGGGGAATGATGAGGGGCCTTTCATTCTCCAGGGTTCTTAGTCTTGTAGTTTTGAACATACACAGAATGGGAATGGGTCCACTGTATTTATTCCTATCTACATGGACATATGAAAAGGGCCTGTCTCTGCTCCTGACACTCCCCCCATTTATTATGTGGGGATAACTTAAGGTTGCCAGCCCCCTGTTGAGGGTGGGGGATACCTCACCCCACCTTTCACTCCACTGTGCCTGCTCACTTGGCTGGTGACAGGGAGAAAAGGGGAGGCAGGCCAAGAATCACGAGAGCGCACAGTGAAATGGCTGGTAGGCACATTCCAGTGGCCTTGCTGATGCACTGGATGCTACGAGGTCTCAGTAGGGCCAAATTGGCTCCCAACATAGCAAAAATGTAATATTGTGGCCCCACTGAGACTCCGTAGCATCTGTTTTTCTACCGGAACTGATGTCACTGGGGCCATTGAAATTAGGGTTACCAGATGGGCTCCCTACCGGAACCGGACAGGGGGCCCGTCACTCATTTTTTTTTCTTTTTCACGTGTGTGCTCCCAATCCTTGCATGATGATGTCACTCAGTGATGTCATCGCTGTCCCAGCAACTGGGCATGGCTGCCAGGTGCTTTGCCAGCCGGGCACTTCTCGACACCCGGAGTGAGCAGGCTTGCCACTTCCCAGGCATGGAGAAGTCTGGCCTGGCCCGGTGCTTCTCCAATGCTTGGGGAGCTCACAAGCACACCACATTCCAGTGTGGAGGAGGCTGGCCCGCTGGGCTCTTGTCTTGGGCAAGCAGGCTTGTCGTTTCCTGGGCGCAGAGGATGCTGGCCATCCAGGCACTTCTCCAATGCTCAGGGGTGAGCAGTCTCACTGCTTCCTGGGCTCAGAGGAGGCTGGCTGGCTGGGCATTTCCCCCATGGGCAAAAATACTGGACATTGATTTGACTATCTGTCCAGTATTTTTACTGTGGACCAGACCCCTAGCAACCCTAATTGAAGTGCAATGTGTGCAAGACAGATTGATTGGGGGCCCATGCCTGCCTAGCAACCTCCTTGCCCCCTGCTTTAAAGGTGGGTGGGGCTGGCAACTCTAGGATAACAATATTGACCTTCTTTACGGGTTTATTGTATAAACTACTAGCGTAAATGAAATACTTACAAACAAACACTGTAGAGCACAGGAATTGCTTTGTTATTGTAGCTGGTTGTCCCTACTAGAACATTTGGAGCAAATGCTCAAAGAAGGTGGTCTAAGCAACACATTGTCTATATCGTGTGAATGATTATGCGACTCTTTAAAAAAAAAACCTGTGTACTTGTAAGCTGGCAATTTTAGCGCTGCCAGGTGAAGTCGGGAAATGCTCTATTTACTTGCTTTCTATTGACTAGTTGCATTCAGGCAGGGCTGCCAGTGCGTTGACATGGAAAGCAACAGACGGAACCATTTCAAACCATTGACATTTTACTGCTTTATTTGCAAACTGAATTGCTCCTGTATGCCCCAGTTACTTTTTTATGGAGTGTTTGCATGTTGACACAGCTCTTAAAAAGAGAAGGGGGGGATTGAGAGGGGCTATCATAGAGAAGCTGTCAATTAACATCCGTTTACTTATTTTGGTTTTATTTGTTTGCTTTGAAATACTGAATAATTTCTAAGGTCAAGAGAATGCATTAAACAAATAAAAGCACTTAGTGATTCACAGTTCCATCTGCAGGGGTTTGGAGGCTCCGTGGAAGTGAAATGTATATATTTAAAACATTAAGTTTTCTTCATGGAGAATATTTTCATTTCTCGAAACAGACTGGTTTCTGTAGTGTTGATTTAAAGTGCTTTCTGCTGTATGACTACCATTAAGGAAGAATGCACTGAAAGTTAAGTGGCATATAAACACATTCGTGCATTTAAAAAAAAAATGAAATAACTGAGTGACTGGAAACTGCACACTCCCTGAAACTAGAACAATTTCTTGATTCAAATAATAATTCAGGTACCTCCGGCTCACAGTTAATTACTTTTATTATGGTAGAATGTAGCACCCGATTCAGTTGCTTCCTACGATCATCACGAGTACTTTTAGGCATAAAGGCAAGAGAAACAGTTTACTGCAGTGGTTAAGAGCAGCAGGGCCCTAATCTGGAGAACCAGGTTTGAATCCCCACTCCTCTGCTTCAAGCCAGATGGGTGACCTTGGGTCAGTCACAGCTTCTCAGAGCTCTCTCAGCCCCACCCACCTCGCAGGGTGTTTTGTTGCGGGGATAATAATAGCACACATTGTAAACCACTCTGAGTGGGTGTTAAGTGGTCCTGAAGTATGGTATATAAATCAAATGTTATTTTTTATTATTAAAAAAGACTCTCTTCCCCTTTTTTCTTCAGTTATATACTGCTTTTCTCCCTTTTGGAGACTCCAAGCAACTTATCGCATTCCTCTTTCTTCCTCTACTCTGTTCTCATAGCAACAACCCTGTGAGGTTGGTTATGCTGAGAGATGACAACAGGCCCAAGGTCACACAGGAGCTTCCATGGCAGAGTGAGGGTTTGAAGCCCTTAGTCCCAGTCTTAGTCCACCACTCTAACCACAGCAGCTTTCCCCTTGCAATATGTGGTCACCCAAGCTCTCAGAACCACATCTGAAGTCCTGCTATATATCCTACAGCCAGTTCATAAGAGTGAGATGTATGATGGGGTCTTTTGGGTCATAGCACCACAATTTTGCAAGTATCCTTGGGGAAATGTTTCTGTCTCCTTTAGTATTCAGTTTCCCATGAACAGTGAAAATGTATTGTATGTGTTTGTGTTTTTAAGGAAAGCCTTGCAAGTAGAGATCCAATTCCCCGGCGAGAGTGGGGGATCCCCACTCCCAGCCTCCCTCCCTGCCTCCTATTATCTGGCTGGTGGGGGGCAAAGTGTAGGAACAGGGCAAGAAGCCCCTGGAGTGTGCTGTCCTGCATTCTGAAGTGTGAGCAGTTAACCCCGGCCTCAACCATCTTTAATAGCTGCTTATGATATAAAATCCATAAGTCCCTTAAATCTGATGCACCTTAATTTGCATTAGAGTTCCAACCGTCTGAGCAAAATGTTGCTGAGTCCCGCCCAGGAGAATGAGTCATGTATGGAATGTGAATATAAATGATAAGTGATTGGGCGTGATTGGCTCCTGCCCCTTCAAGCTGTGCAATGTGCAGTCTTGACAATAAGGGTATTTGTGAGTCACTCACCACCCAAACATTCCAATCTCCCCTCTTTTCTGTGATTGAACTCTATCCTACGATCGAGGGCTATCAATCAGCTCTGATAAGTTTGTAACTCCTTGTGGGAACATTTAATCAAGGATCTAAATTAATGAGCCAAGCTCAAGGATCATTAATTAGCAAACATTTCTTTGTAAAGCACCAGGAACACCCAATCTGATTTCTTCGTCGCACCCAGTAGCACCAATCAAAGATAATCAAACCTTTGTCATTCCCAGGAGATGACCTTTAAGGTCTTTGTCCTAATGACTGAGTGGGCTCCCCAGCCTCAGGGCTTGATTTGCCTTATAAGAACTCGGGCTTTGCCCCATTCAAATTATACATGCTTCTTCAGAATGCTGTACCCTTAGGGCCTCCTTTCCTAAACCTCTCCTGGTCAAGAACGCTGGCCGTTTGAAGCACTTTTCCTTCGTGATTGTGTGATTATTTAATTGAATATTGTAATCTTAAGTTTTTATTTTGGTATCTCATTTTTACATTGTGTTTGAAATCGTTGTTTTACTTTAGGTGATCATTGTCAGAAAAGCAAGATATAAATCTTTTAAGTAAAGTAACCAAAGTATAATAGGACATCTTTAATTCATAGGGTTGTCCTAAGTCAGAAGTGACTTGATGGCACAAAAAACACAGAGACAAATAAAAGTTTTTAAAAGTCCCAGTGCCAAGCAACCCCTCTGTGCTATGTATGAGGCTTTCACAAGGTCACCCTTGCATTTACACAGAAGGAACAAGTTTGGTCTTTCAGTTCTGGGGCCGGATGTGAGTTTTGTTGTGAAAAAAAGATCAGTTGCACAGCAAAGGTGATGATTCACACAGAGGCTCTGTGAAAGCTCAGACATGGGAAGACATGTCAGTACTGCTTCTCACCATCTCCTGGGACAAGTTCAAAGTATGGGTTGAATCATGAGGAGACAAGTCATACCCTCAAAATGTGTTCAAGATTTTAAAAGACGGGTGACCAGCCAGTCGCCTGCTTTTAAGCTGATTAACTGGCTGCATTTAAATGTGTGCATTAAGGAAATTTCAATATAGAAACCTCCCACTGATTCTTTGAAAGAAACACCATCTTCAATTCATTTCCTTTTTGCTCTGTATTACTGTAATATACAAGATCCAAAGTTGTTGCAGAGAGTAAATTTACAGCCATACTATTGGTGCACTCATTGGAATAATCAGCGAATACGTAGCTGATTAATCTTACCAACTGATGCCTGCAGTTCTAGCAATCACATCCCAGACTAAATTTAGGATAGCTTTACCTGCACACCATGTCAAAATCGTGGTGCCTGCCAGCCCTTGCCTTCTGTTTCCTGCATTATACATATACATATTTTTTTTTTCCAAAAATGGCAATCAGGCCGACAATGTAACATCACTTTAAGGAATCCAGTTCTTTCTACAAATCGCTGGAAACCGATTTTACCCTAGGGTTTCTGGGGATTCCTACATAGGCATGACTTTCCCTGGAAGTAACATCATGTCATCACCACCAGCCACCTCCATGTTCCCACCCCCAGTCTCCCTATCCAGAGGAGAGAGCAGGGTATTGTTTGTTCTCAATGAAAGGCAAAACTAGCAAAACTGGTTCTCTCCTCAAAAGCTTACAAGAGATGGCTGCAAGGTTTTTCAGACCCAAGATCTGAATTCCACTGGGACTGTCAAATAGGGATGCGAGACCCCTGCTGGGGGTGGGGGATCCCCTGCCCCCACCTCTACCCCCTGCTCCTGCTTACCTGACTAGCAGGGGGAGTGTGACTTCTGTATGTGCTCCCCTGCGGAGCTGCACACTCCCATATCTGCTGCCGCCCAGATCGGGCCCGTTTTGGCTCAGATTGGGGCCGCTGCAGAGCGTGGGAGCACTCCTGCCCTCTGCAGGGGCCCAAAACGCACCCATTTCTGCCCAGATCAGGCTCATTTTGAGCCCATTTTAGCATGGATCTAGCCCATTTTGAGCCACTGCGGAGCGTGGTAGTGCTCCTGCACTCTGCAGCGGCCCGAAACGGGCCCATTTTTGCCTAGACCAGGCCCATTTCGGGCTGCTGTGGAGTGCAGGAGTGCTCCCACGCTCCACAATGGCTCAAAACGGGCCCGATCAGTGCCAAAATGGGCCCGAAATGAGCCCAATCTGGGCTGAAGTGGGCACGTTTTGGGCCCCTGCAGAGTGTGGGCACACACTCACAGGCTGCGTGATGACGTCACTTCCCAGAAGTTATATCATCATGCTTGCGGGGGGGTGCACCCCCCACCAAAACAGGTAAGTGCCAGGCCCCAATCCCCCGCCAGGAGGTTGAGGGGGCCTGGCAACCCTACTATCAAAGGAGATGCAAAGTATAATCTGATGTATTTACCCATCCTGTAATACAAAGGGCACGTGAGAAATGGGGTACTGGGGAGGCAAAATGTTCCGGAGAAGTTCCAGCATATACCACAGACAGCATCTGACTGTGATTCATAGATTTAAATACTCTTTTTTTTTTTTTTTTGCAATGTGAAGTTAAATAGCCCCCGTTGACCTCTTGTGAAGTTATGCAATTAACTAAAGTATTTATCTATATCATTTCATAGTGCCATTCTTTTCCTTCACACTTCAATTTAAAAAAAAAAAACATCCTAGCTAGCTGGTTACCTGACTGTGGAATCCTCTGCTGAAAAGACCCCGGCCCTTCTGTTAACACAATACTTTTATCCAGTAATCACAGCCTGCAGGAGACAAAATAACAATTCATCTGGAAAATGAGATTAACTCATTTAAGTTAGGCAGTGATCACAGAAAGAAACCCGTTGGTGTTATCTGCTTGAACGAAAGCATACAGGTTCGAGGCCATTCCGGTTCAGGGGGTCTTTGTAGTAGGCCCAGCTTGTCGAAAGTAATTGGGCCCTGTCGGAGTATGTCTTTGTGAGATATGGATATTACAATGGAATTCTATTAATCTCTGACAAATCCCCTCTCATCTGATAGAGACTGCATCCCCCTTTGCTTCTAGCGAAACACTTCCAAACCACCTTTATACATGCATAACGTTAAGATGCATGTATGTGAGTGTATGAGGCGGCACCTAAATATCTGTCTTTGTGTCTCAGGTGAAAATCACTGACACCTTTCAGATCTTTTACCTTTGGAAATTGATTGACCCTAAGACCATACATTTCATGGAGTTCGCATTTTGGTTTTACTGCTTGCACATGTATTCCAAGTAGTATCCCCCCTCCGCCAAACTCCCATAAGCATAGTTCTGTATGGGTTTGATTTTTATGCTATGTTGTACAAGTTTTTGAATAATGAGGGATTTATTCTAATAATATGTTTTAGGACAATATTTAGGAAATGTAATGCTGATATAAATTGGCTATTTAATAGGGTTGTCTTAATCATTCCAGAGGGGTAGCTTTTTTGTTTTTCCCTTTCCTCTGAAAGGAAAAGAAACTGCAGCTGTCTCATTCCCTTGGAGGGAGTGGAGAAGGGGGGAGGAAGGTAGATGCCAACCTCCTAGCAAAATAAAACCAAGATCCAGTGACACCAGAAAGATGAACAGTATTTATCCTAGTGAACTTTTGTGAGTTCAAGCTCACTTCTTCAGATGCTATGAAGAAAAAATACATATAAAAATGTGGAATATGATTGTCTCATTGCATCTGAAGAAGTGAGCTCAATAGCTTTATTAGCAAGAAGCACCTTGTTGAAGTTAACTAGTTTTCTGTGCCAAAGCGATATAGAAGGGTTGGAGACTGTTAGAGCAAATGAAGGGAACTTATACCTTCATTCATAATTCTCAGAGCAAATGAAGGGAACTTATACCTTCATTCATAATTCTCCACAAGGTAGAATTCTTATCTTGGGCTTTCACAAGATGGCAAATGTGCTTAAATGATAGTCTGCTAATTAATCAGTTCAAAAGCAAGCCAGCCAATCAAGTAAAAGTCCTATTGAAAACCCAAGTTTGCACATCCAAACGTTTTACTACTGAATTTTGATTTTGCATGTTTACAAGCACAAATGTATGATCCCCTCATACCAGCATGTATTTAAAAGTCAGCTTTAAAAAATTGGGTTTGGCTAGATTATGGGTTTTATCTTGCGCCATATGCCAGCTATGCTTAGCATAGGAAAGAATTAATTGTCTGAGATACAGATGTGGAAAAATGGTTAGTAGCTTATGGTCCCTGAAATATTAGACAGCATAGCTTTTAATATGTGTTCAAAAATTCATAAGCAATTGCTCACAATGAAAAGTTGGACATGCCTGACTAAAATTCCATATCTTGTCAAAGCTATATTGTACGTCCTTTCTGTTCCTGATTATTTGGGGGGGAAGTACACAGATGTATTAAAAGACAAGATCATCCCTGTATTATCTATTGCTGTATTTGGTCTGCATTTCTTTTTTGGTACTATACAAACGTTTAGCATTGGGGCAGCATAAAAAAGGCAATTCAGCAAGTGAGATGGAAATCATTGCTACCAGATAGATTAAGGCTAATGATGGTTTGCATTTTAGTTTCTGGTTTGAAACTTAAACCCACTTGCAAGATTGAGAAAAAGCCCTTGAGTAGATTTTGGGCCAAGGCCTGAAAATACTCATTTCAGTATTTCTCAAGCTTTAATATTGCTGCACTCACTGGTCTTTTCAGTGCAACTTATTGAAAGGAACTCAGTAAATCCTACCAATATTTAGTTGGATGCAAAACATAGGATTGGATCCAAAGGTGATAGGGTTGCCAGCTACAAGTTGGGAAATTCCTGGAGATCTGGGGGGGGGGGGATGAAACCTAGAGAAAGTGGGGTTTAGGGAGAAAAAAGGACCTTGGCATGGCATAATTCCATAGAGTCCACCCCCCAAAGTAGTCATTTTCTCCAGGTGAACTGGTATCTGTGGCCTGGAGACCAGTTGTAATTCCGGGAGATCTCCAGCCACTGCCTGAAGGCTACAAACCACAAACAAAATGGAGAGAGTGACAGCGTCAAACTGCAAATAAACCAATATGACCGTCACCTACTAACTAATGTAACATAAAAGATACTCAACACGTTTATATGCAAAATTACAAAATTTACTCGCACAGCATTAAATTCCAAAAACTCAATCAAAACAGTTCTAATTGAACAACCATATGAAGGCATGTATCACATTCCAAATGAAAACAACAAGGGGAATGGGGAATATTTTCAAACCAATCCCCTATTGTTTGCAGAAACACAACCACTTTGAATAGGGCTAAAGAAGCCTCTACACAATTTCATACAGATCTCAATATGTACAGAGCACATACATGTTGCTCATATCAACTTTCAACGAAAAATAAACTGCTGATTTAGAATCGATATTTTTGAATTGTAACTGCCTGGAGGCTGGCAACCCTAAAAGGTGACCTACTCACAGATGGAATATTCCACTTGTGAAAGAACTTTTATATAAATGGAAGGGCGTCTTTGGATCCAATCCATTGCTGGCGGTTGGGGGATTACAAGGGTGGAATGAAAGGTGGAAGGCAGCAGAATCCAACAGTGAGCAAAAGTATCTCCACTCTCACGGGAGAATGGCAATCCAGCTATGAGTTTGCACCAAATTAACGTAGATATCAATAAGCTTGTAGATAATGTAGAAGACAATTAAAAATTGAGCCTAAAACACTTCTTCTGTTTTACTGGTAAACTTTTAATTATGTTTATGTCAATATCATTATTAAAAAAAAATATTTGTGTGATGGATTGTATGGAAACATGACCAATTAGTTTACAACGAAGGCTTATGCTTATGGCTGCTATAATTGTGTTTCACCCAGTTCAGACACTGCAGTGATTAAAATGTGTATGTGTGTGTGTGTTTTCTCTCCTGCAGCTACGTAGCTTACTTTTCAAAGAATGTACATGGCTAAGCACTCCACTGGATTTTATTCTTTGAGTATTTATTGTTATGCCTTATAGCCACAGTCAGTTTTTATGGCATCAGCTAAAAAAGCCATAGTTATGCTTTATAAATGACCCGACTCAGGAAGACAGCAGAGTTGCACCCTTCTAAGTCCCCTGAATTCAATGACCATAGAAGGATATAACTCTTTTTTAGGAATGCATTGCCAATATGGTGAAGTGGCTGGGGCTTAGATTGTAGTGAGCCAGGTTGAGGTCTTCACTCTCAGTGAAACTGCTTGCTTTCTCTTGTCCAAATGTACCTCACCAGGTTATCGTGGATGTAAAATAGGGAGAAGGAGTTTGGACACTGCCCGGAGTTTGTTGGAGGTAGGAATAAAAATATAATAAACCATCGTGGCGGTGGGGGGACTATCCTACTCAAGGAGGGAGGAGATTGCTCAGTTTGCTAAGGGTACCCAGGAAGGACAAAGGTAGCTGAGAAAGGTGCATACTGCCTCCATCTTTTCCTGAGCACTTAGCATATAGTGAAAATGGTGCTACCATTAGGGTTCCTGGGTGCCTGCTGGTGGCAGGCAAGCTCCTGGGTATTTGCCCCCTCGCCTGCCAATCACCCAATGACTGGAGGGAGGAGCAAGCTCCTGGAGGTTGCCTGCCACCAGCAGGAACCTCAGGAATGTGCGCTGCGCATGTGCTCCCAGCTGGCATGGATATGTCACTTCCGGAAGTGAAGTCGTCACGCTGGCCTTGGGAGCATTCCTGCACTTCGTTTGGGGCTGATTTGGGTCCAAATGGGCTGAAGCAGCCCCGTGTGGAGCATGGGAGCACTTGTGTGGCCGGCGCGATGATGTCACTACCAGTTGTGATGTCATTGCATTAGCCTCAGGGCTCGCACGTGCGTGAGCGGCATGAAGTAAGTGCCAGCTCTCCCTACCTCCCAATGGAACGTGAGAGGGACGTGGAACCCTATGCTACCTTGCCTGATTGACTGCTCGTGCTGGCTGTGCCAGTGACTCATTCTCCATTAGCATGCATATGTTGCCAGAAGCACAAAAGTTAACCAGCCAACCACAGGGAGACAGTTTGTGTATGAATTCATGTGAGGGGTGAACTGGTCGTGACTGAAGTGTCATGTACAGGTGGAGTTATAAATGTAGGATGTAATGAGACACTTCAGTTTCTTGCAGAGGACATTTTCAGTTTGGCGCTCTCTCATATACTTAAAAAAAAAAAACCTTGGCAAATCTATTTGCTTTCAGTGCACTTGTCCTATCAGCACATTTGAGACCCATTGCAGCTTTACTGAATGAGTTGTTCAAACCGAGGGATGCTTGTGTCATATTTTCACCATTGACAACTGCAGCCTCTAATATAGGAGAGGAGGAACATCTGAGGGGCACAGTGGACATCATGTCTGGAACGATGTGGTCCAGGATGTAAACTTCTATCATCTATTTAGTTGGCTCCCTTAAAATTTATCCAGCATTCTTTATGGTGTCTCAGAAGATCTTGTGGTAAGATTCCTAGATCATGTGCAACTGCAAATGGCTACAGAGTTCTTCCACAGTTTCCTTTGTGTCATTATATGAGATCTTGTGGAGGGACTCCTCTTAAGATTTTCGGGTATAGCTGCTTGGAGTAGGAACATGCTTGAGGTGCCTTAACGTTGGAACTGTGTCAACGGTCTTGAAAAGGCCAGATAGCTATCTCCTCATACTTTACTAGATACTTTGGTCTCTCTAGGTGAGAATTACGGTTACTCAAACACCAGTTGGTTCAGTTTGTAATATGTTTGCCAGTTGCAAACAGGGAGCTGATTTTGATAGCCTGTTCCACTCAGCAGGCAATTATTTAAAGAGGGCTGCTTTCACACAGCAACAGTTATCCATGTAACAAAGGGACTTCCACATGTCAGTTTTTCTCACACACTTTCCTTGCCTCAGCTTCCAGTGGCTGTCAGTTCCCTTCCACATCACCAGTGGGCTTTTTTGGAGGGGGTAATGGCAAATGCTGTAGAGATCACAACAGTACAATAACATTCTTACATCATACTGCCCTGATCTCTTTCTAGTTTCTCTACATTCTCAATTTTTTTTTAAAAAAAATTAAAAACAGCCCAAGTCTCTAGCCCTTTTTGTTACTCTCCATAACTCTCCACCCCAGTATATAAAAGGCGGCCGTTTAGTCATATGTGGGGAATTAAAAGTAGTGAAAAACCTCAGTAACTAATGCTGGGTGCTTGACTTCACATGGACAAACCAAAGCACCCTTGACCCATTTTAAGAATGGCATTTTGCCTTGATAATAGCAGTGAAGGAATATTTAAACGATCCTCCCCCCAGGCCCATCACACAGAGAATCCTCTCTCCACCCCAAGCAGAGATTCCATCGTGGTGTTCTTTTCATTTGTTCATTTTAAGCACGTTTTCACTAAAGCACTCGACTTCAAGCGATTCTCAATTCAATTTGAACAGAGAGGTTTTTGCGTGTGGATAATTTACATATAAAAGCTTTACTGTACATTTTATAAAATGACTGTGTACAGAAAACAACCATTTCAATTTAACAGAATTGTTCTTCCCCCAGCTGAGTTCCTTCCCTTCCTCGCTCCTGCCCTTTTTTACTAGCCATTCCCTCCCTTCCTCATCCTAATTCCGAATTGTTAGTGACTGAAAATTGATGTGCCTTTTCCAAACTATACTAACATACATCTCTAGACCCACTGTGATTTGTCTGTAATATGAGAAGATTAAAAGTGTGTTTCTATTATCAAAGTAATTTGGGGATGACAGGTATCCCAGGTGTGTTGAAACCTCTCGGTCTCTTCCTCCTCCTCCTTTCACTCTCTCTTCCTTGAAGCACAACAATTGAGATGGTAATGTTTCCTCTTAATGTCTTATTCCACATTTGCACTCTGAATCTTCTAATGACTTTCTAGATGGGAAGTATGAATCCTTAATAGCCCCTTTGCTATTATTTCTGTGTCTGATACCTCAGTTTGAGGTAGACTAGTGGTTTTCAAACATTCTCCCTTGAGGGAGTTCTGTTCACCTTTCTTTGTCTGAGGAACCCACGTGTGATTCTCATATCTATGATTAGAGATGGGCACGGACAGCAATATGAACAAAAAAAAAGCCACAAACAGCAGCCCAGTCTGCTGTTCACAAACAAGCTCTTCATGAAGCCCCAGTCTAAACGAACAGGTGGTCGTTGCAAGTTTCGTTCATTGCTGTTGGTTGCTGTTCGTCAAGCCAGACAGTCTGGCACCTGCAATCAATTCCCTTGGCAACTTAGGCAGAGATTGTCTGAATTCTGTCTGAACTCCTGCTGTTGCCATGGAAACACCACTCTAAGCCCAATTTAGTTTGATAGGCAGGTCTTTCTTTCAAGCGTGGAGCTCCAAATTTGTTATAAGGGAGCAAAGAGCAGGGGGGAGGGGAGCTCCCAGCTCTGGTTTTGCAGACAGTGGAGAGGGAGAGACAGCTGCTATTAGACAGACAGGGTGAGTGCATTGGAGCTTGAATTTTCTTTGTGTGTGATGGGATAGGGATCTACCCCTTCAGGTTCCAGGGCTGCTGCCTGTCTCTGGGCCAAGCTATTATTTATTATTGGTACCTTTCCTGGTGCCTGCTCAGGTCAGGTTTCTGGGAGTGGTGCAGTAGGGATCTACCCCTTCAAGTTCTATGGCTGCTGCCAGGCTCTGGGGCCAAACTATTATTTATTATTGGTACCTTTCCTGGTGCCTGCTCAGGTCAGGTTTCTGGGAGTGGTGCAGTAGGAATCTACCCCTTCAAGTTCCAGGGCTGCTGCCAGGCTCTGGGGCCAAGCTATTATTTATTATTGGTACCTTTCCTGGTGCCTGCTCAGGTCAGGTTTCTGGGAATGGTGCAGTAGGGATCTTGACCAAACTTGGATGATGGCTGGAGGAGAGCCTGCTGGCCCCCACGAACATCCAACCACAAACATGTTCGTGAACAGGTCATGCTCGTAAGTGTTCGTGAGTCCCTGTTTGTGGATGGCAACGAACAACATGTTCGGGTTTTTTTCTGTTCGTGCCCATCTCTATCTATGATCCAAAGAGGGGAACAACCAATATAGTGAAGTGGAACAATCCTAAAGCCCCAGGGCAGGAGATAACAGATTTTTAAAAATTGTTAATGATATGGTTAAAAGATAGGTAATGTCTTCCTCCATTTCTCACAGAACTGGAACTTAGAATCCTCAGTTGAAATTATTCAGAAGAGACAAAAGGAAATACTTCCTTATGCAGTGCAGAATGAACATCTGGCCACAAGATGGCCAATAGCCATTTGCTTTAGATTTTTAAAGGATTACATGGGGGGTTGGATCCATCACTAAATGGAAGATTCAAGTTCAAGTTCAATATGCATTTGAAAAGCAAGATGATACTAAGGAAAAACAAAGGAGCAGAATTGCTTCTTTTGTGCTTGTGGGTTTCTTAGAGTGTCCTACAGGCCATGTTTGGTAGCGCGCTGAACTAGAGCAGAGCTTGATCCAGCGAGTCAATTCTTTATGCCTCAGAAAGTTACAGGAAATTCTTAAGCATTTTCCAGGGTGCACAGGTTTGTTTGTTTGTTTGTTTGTTTGTTTGTTTGTTTGTTTGTTTTTCCCTCTAAGGAAGGGAGCTTTGGGTCTCAAATGTTGGTCTTTACGGTATCGCTAGACTAAAATCTTGCAGTTTTTTTCTGTAGTTATTGAAATATATTTTCTGTAGTCATTGACATATTTTATCATTAGCAATGATAAAATTAAAATTATATATATAATTTAAGATTTTGAAATCTAGTCAGAAAATAAGTATATTACTTGGGAGTGATAAAGTTATCTGGTAAAGAAACACATACAATTAACTATAAGAAGCTCACAGTCAGTCTCTCTTAGCCTAAGCTGCCTTATAAGCTTGTAGAGAAGAGAAAATGGGAGAAAGTACACATAATTTCTTGAGCTCCAATTGAATGGGCAAAATAAACACCTTTAGAATAATTAATTATGAAGCTATTGTGACCCACTACCAGTTTTTCTTATGGGAAAAGGTAGGCCTATTTTCAAATCTACTTCTTCCCGACAAGCAGAGGTTCTCCAAACAACAGACTAACATGGCCAGTCATATTGGAAATCACTCTACAGCCTCTGCTATTGTCATAGGTAGGCATACCTGGCTCAGAACCACAACATTAGCCCCTCACCATAAGATAAAGAAGAAGACTTTCCTTTTGAAGGTTCCAACCTATTTTCGTCCACTACAGGATGAGGCACTAGAGAAGATTAAGTATGATAAAGTGACAGTGAGATCTTTGGGAATCACACCTCTCTACCCTAATCCCTTCAGGCAGAGATATCCCCCATTGGCCATATCCATTTTACAATAAATACCATTGGTTCCATTCCTGGCCTACAGAGGCTCAGTCTCAACATCCTTCTTCCTCAGCCTCTATTCAACCTTGTAGGAAGTACTTTAGAACTAAATCAAAAGACTGGTTCCCAAACTCCAAAGTATCTATCTGGCTCAAACAAACAGAGTTTTTGATGCTAGACCCTCTTGTGCTCTGCCAGGCTTACTTCCTCTGCAGGCCTGGGAGTGTTGTCAACCAAGACTGTTGTCTGAAGTTCAAGGCAACTTCTCAAAACATCCGACCTCTGCCCAACCCTCCACCTCCCCCTGCTTATAGAGGAAGTGCAGTCATTTTTATTGAAAGGTTCCATAGAACTGGTTCCATCCATTTGCCCCAGTATAGATCTTCATTCCCTAAACAAGTTCATCATTTTCAAAAAGTTGTTGTTGTCAAGTGTTGTTGTTAAAGAATGTTTTACCCCTATTGCAAGTTCAAGTTTGGTTCACTACTGTTGATTTAAAGCTTGCATTTTTTCATGTTCCAATAAAAGTTCACTTCAGAAACTTTACTTCCAATGTGGATCCAAAAAAATACCAATACAAGGTTCTTCCATTTGCTCCTTTTATCTTTATGAAAATCATGGCAGTAGTGGTCAGCTACCTCAGAGAAAAAAGGTGTGCGATTTCTCCCTATCTCGCTTATGTCCCACCACATATCTCTGGTTCTTACTGTCCTTGAACAACTGGGCCTCAGGGTCAATCTGGAGAAGCCATCCCTGGTTCCCCAGCAGAAGTTGATATTTGCGGGGGCAGTCCTAGACTCCTCCCAAGCCCTTGTCTTCTCCACTCCAGACAGGTTAATGAAATTTCCTGTCTGGTTTCCCACTGTGTTTCAAATGGTGCAGGGCAGAATCTACAATTTCCCCATACCCCCAGACCTGCTACAGGATGACATGGTTCTCCACCATAACCTTGACACTCTAATATTGACGGCCTGGTTCATCTCTCCTCTGGGCTAATTTTTCCTCCCTGCTTCGAAAGGCCTTGTTAGAGGCTAGAAAACCATCCATCAGGAAATCATACCTAGCCAAATGTAAAAGATTTTCTTTTGGGGCCAAAGACAGCAATCTGAACCCTGTCTCTGCCTCATTGTCCTCCATTTTATACTATTTGGCCCAGTTAAAGCATCAAGGTTTTGGCTAATTCCTCCATTAAAGTCCACCAAGTGACCATTTTGGCCTACCATGACAACATAAGTGGGAAATCTCTCTTTGCCCAGCCAGAATGCAAGTCCTTCCTTAGAGGTCTAGCTAAGCTATAAGATTTTCTTTTGGGGCCAAAGACAGCAATCTGAACCCTGTCTCTGCCTCATTGTCCTCCATTTTATACTATTTGGCCCAGTTAAAGCATCAAGGTTTTGGCTAATTCCTCCATTAAAGTCCACCAAGTGACCATTTTGGCCTACCATGACAACATAAGTGGGAAATCTCTCTTTGCCCAGCCAGAATGCAAGTCCTTCCTTAGAGGTCTAGCTAAGCTATATCCTCCAGCATCCAGTCCGATTCCCCAGTGGAATCTCTCCTTGTTCCTCATCTCAATCAGCCCTAAACCTTTCAAGCTCCTAGCTACCTGGTCCCTTAAGATACGGGCCACTAAAACATCCTTTCTGGTGGGTAGGAGTGAACTGCACTTGGTGAGTGAACTGCAAGCCATGAGATATTGCCCTCCTTTTATTAAGATGTTTGCAGATAAGGTCACTCTGTCTGAGCCTCCTCTTTCTGCCAAAGGTCATATCCACTTTTCACTTCAACCAGGACATTGTCATATTGGTGTTCTTCTCTACAACTAAAGATGATGCAGAGAGACTTTTTGCACACCCTAGATGTTAAATATGCTTCTACTTGGACAGGACAACTCCTTTCTGAAAGGACCTAATACCTTTGTCTCTTTAAGGAGCCCAAAGAGGGCCAGAAAGTCTCCACACAGACAATTTTGAATTGAATAGTGTGGATCATTAAGGCTTGCTATAAACAGTCTAAACAGCCATGCCCTTCGCACATAAGAGCACATTCTACAAGGGTTCATTCCACCTTGTCTGCCTTCAAATTCGGCATCCCTCTAGTCAAATTATGTACGGCCTCCAGCTGGTCTATGCCGTCTACATTTATCAAACATTTTGCCATTGACATAGACTCCAGAAGGGATGCAGCTGTTGGCAAGATTGTCTTGAAGAGGATCTTCCATTAAAGAACTTCATGCCCACCTCCTGGGTAAGGCAGCTCACTAATCTCCGATGTGGAATTGCACAGAAGAAACGACGATCAAAGCAGGGTTGCACTTATCTGTAACTGTGAGCTAACCTACAAGAGATGAATTACACGAGGATGCACACGTGAAGGGAGTCACAAAGTTAACCTGGAAAATGAGTTTTAAAAGAGATCAGAAGGCTCTGTCAGTTTCCCCTCTCTACAGAGCCAGGGAGATTGGCTGCTCAGAAGGTTTATTTCCTCTTCGCCTCTTAGAAGGGGAGGTGAAACTGACAGAGTCTTCTGTAGGCAAAGAGGAAATTAACAAACAGTCTGAGCTGCGATCTCCCTGGCTCTGTAGAGAGGGGGAATTAACAAAGCCTTCTGATATCTTTTAAAACTCAGCTTCCCGGCTAACATTGCAACTCTCTTCACATACTCCTCCTTGTGTAATTCATCTCTTGTAACTCGGCTCTGTTATTCATCGAGTGATCTTCCAGGCAGGCACATGTTTTTCCCGCCAAGAGTTCTTTTTTTTCTTCCTTCCTTCTGCATCGGTGGCTTTGAGAATTGTGGGAGGGAGCCGCTTGCTCCGCCTTTTATAGTCACGCCTGTGGGAAAAGAGCAAAAAAGGCCGGCCAGTGTATGCACAGACCCCATGTTTGCCTGCAATATCAGTTAACTTTCTCTAGCTTCACCTCATCCCAGGAACAATTAATTATATTTGCAAATCAATCCCATTAATAAAGAACATATAAGAAAATAAATAGTCCCAACAATGTAGAGTATAAAATTCGAGTCATCGTGTAAGATACAAAAAGTTAAATGTAAAGCATTCATTAGCAAGACTACAGACATAATATCTTAAGACATTATAAAATTGCAAATTTATATGAATATATGTAATCGTAACTATAAAATACGATACAAATAAGTATGTAAATGCAATGACTGCTTTTCAGGATGGTAGGTATAGAATAATATTCAAAATGTAAACAATAAATATTAAATAATTTTAATTATTAATTGAAATACGTTCCTGTTTAACAAGCCTTTCCCTTGCAGCTTTGAAGGTTTAAAAAGAATGATGAAAAGTAATAATCAAAAGTTCAGCAAATTATTTTATTGATTCCCAGAGGAAAGCCAGGGTAAATTTTGCTTCTCATGGTATAGAATAGGAATGAAATAATAAAATAATCAAATCAAGTGGACAAATTTCTAACATTAGTTTTATAGGTAGACGTAGGATTGTATTTCTACATGAAGTGGGGCTATATTGAGAACTAACATTGCCCAGGGCCTCAGAGTGGGCATGGCCCTGTAAGTTCAGGTAGCTGCCCTTTATAACTGGCCCTCCCATGCACAGGCCACCTCCGCAAGTCCCCATGCCACCTTCACCTGCATGCTCAGAGTTCGTTAGCGGAGCTGGCCCCTTGGGCTTGGTGGCTGTGGCTTTGGCCTGAAAGGCAAGTCCTGGCTGTCTGTTGCTGTTGGTTCTGGGCCAACTATGCCTCCACCTGCTCAGGCTGCCCTCATTCTTTTAGGGCGTCCACATCCCATTGGGACCATGTCCCATTGAGCCCCACTCTTTTGGTTTGCTTCCTTTTCCAGGCCTTCCCTGTGCCAGGCTCGTAGCTGGCACTGGCCTGCTTGTCCCCAGCCTCTACTGCTCAGTCGGTTACCTCCTGCACCTGCTTCTCACTCTCCGCTTGCTTTGCCCACTCACCTCTGGCCACCCCACTGTGAGCTGCACATCTGCCTTTTGAAGCACATGCTTCCCAGCGCTTCCTCCCCTACAGTGCATCAGGTGCTGCCGTATCACAGGCAGATATGATAGGAATCAACTTATGTATTTGAATTTTCAGTATAAGACTCCCTCAAAGAGTCACAATAAAAATGACAAAGGTTAGACAAGGCTGGAAGAAGAAAAACAAATAACTGAACGATTTCACAAATGCCTTCTTTGTTCAGAGGATTCCAGGGGATGAGACTCCCTGTACTAAGGCAGCAGGATGTACAAAGCAGACAAATGCTGAGAAAGAGGATAGGACCCAGTTATTGAAAGAGAAGGGGAGGATCTCGAACGACTTCTGGATGGGACGAGATCATGAGATGATATTAAGTATCCTGAATGCAGGTTCTGGAGCAAGAGGGCTGTACCCCTGCTCCTGTCGAGAGAATACCCTGATGCCTAAGGGTGGCCCTGGACAGAAGCTATTGAAGCTATTGAGCTATACATTTCAAAGTGAGCTATGTATTTCCCTGCTTTAAGAGAAACTGGGTGGAAAGTCTTGCTACCACGATGTATTGTCGAAGGCTTTCACGGCCGGAGAACGATGGTTGTTGGGGGTTTTCCGGGCTGTATTGCCGTGGTCTTGGCATTGTAGTTCCTGACGTTTCGCCAGCAGCTGTGGCTGGCATCTTCAGAGGTGTAGCACCAAAAGACAGAGATCTCTCAGTGTCACAGTGTGGAAAAGATGTAGGTCATTTGTATCTACTCAGGAGGGGTGGGGTTGAGCTGAGTCATTCTGTAAGAGTTTCCCAGGTGTGGAGTGTTTTGTTGGCCTGGTGTTTTTCAGAACTGGAGCCCATGCTCTGTTCATTCTTAAGGTTTCTTCTTTCCTGTTGACAGGAAAGAAGAAACACCCGACAATAGCCCTGCAGAGAAGATTAGCACATCAAGCACCAATCCATATGCAAAAGAACCGCCTCAGGATACAGTGAAGCCTCCCGCCATTAGCATTCCACACCCTGGGAAACTCTTACAGAATGACTCAGCTCAACCCCACCCCTCCTGAGTAGATACAAATGACCTACATCTTTTCCACACTGTGACACTGAGAGATCTCTGTCTTTTGGTGCTACACCTCTGAAGATGCCAGCCACAGCTGCTGGCGAAACGTCAGGAACTACAATGCCAAGACCACGGCAATACAGCCCGGAAAACCCCCAACAACCATCTTGCTACCACCATTTCCACTAGCCCAAGAGAGACAAAGGAACCCATTTTAACCACCCCAATGGTTGTGCAAGGGATTATAGGACCTACGTGGCCAAAATGGAGCAGGTCTGAGACTGCAGAGAGCTGGATGAATTGGGCAAGATCAACTCGTACTCCAGTAGATAAAGCTGGTAGGATCTACCAATAGTAGTTTTCAAAACTGGTGTTCTGTAATTCGCAGTTGGTGCTTAAATGCTGTGATCCTCTGCAACTGCCAGATAAGTTAAATTGTACAGGGTCTTTTGAAGTCAAAGAGGAGAAGGACACTGCTCTGAAATCTACAAAAAACATTGTCCAGTTTGCAGCATAAAGCACAGATGACTGACTGGGCCAAACTACACGTTACCTTTTTAACAAGTTGAGTCTGGGTTGCGTACACCTGCAAAAAATGAACAAAGCTTATAGTCTGGGGAAAATGGTGTGTGGGGAGAAGGCAGGGACCCATCCCCGCCCACACACACCATCATATCAACTTAAAAAAATGCCTTTTTTCCTGCAGTGAAAATGAGGGAGGCAAAAGTTGAGAACTTTTCTATCAAAAAAGAGTTCCTCTTCCTCCACTAAAATGAATAGGAATTAAAACTTTGGCTCCACTCACTCTCTTGCTCACTCGCTCGCTCGCTCGCTCGCTCGCTCACTCTTTTACCCACTTGCTCACTCATTCATTTTCTGTCTCTCTAACTAAGACACACACACACACACACACACAAATATAATATCAAGTGCTTTAGGAATGCCTCAGCACCCTGCCTGTTTTGCAAGCTCAGTTAACATTATTCATTTATTTACAGTCAGGCTGTGTTAAAGTCTCTTTGAAATCCTGAGAATGATCTTGCAGTGTGGGGGCAAATAACTCCTTTCGTATTCTCCATCTTACACACCACCCTCGAGCACTCTGACAACCGCTTCATCTTCGATGATAACTCTGCGCCCCAAGACTCGACCAACTTTCCAGGCACTAATTCTATTGTCTTCTCCTGCTGATGCAGCACCTCTCCTGATTTGCTTTTAAGAGGTACTATGGTCGAGTAACAGAGGGCCTCATTAAGGCCCTCTTTTATCCTACTTCATATTTTATTCTGATTTTTTTAAGATCCTTTCCACAGAAGAAAAGAAGAAAAGAACAGAACATCATTTTTAACGGCTCCTCTGTACCTAGCCTCCCCTCTCAGTGTCAGAAACATCCTGTCGTTACTGTTACGGAAAACTTCACAAGAGGTTTGGGTAACCAGCAGCACTACAGACTCACAGGTCACAGAAAGTGCCAAGTCCTAAAGCTTCCTTATGAGACAACCTCTAGGCAAATAAAAAGGGGGGGTGGGATAGAGACGGAAGCACCTTCTTTAAATATAGTCACATTTACTATCATCTTTTTCACTGTTACACTCTTCTTGGGGTTTTTTTTAGAAGAACCGTTCTTTCCTAATTGCATATTGTTTTTTATTACATTGTAATCTGCCCTAAGCCTGCCTGTGCAGGGAGGGCGGACGATAAATCGAAAATATAAATATAAATAAATAAATTGGCTCGTTTTGCTTGTATAGCTGTTATAATGTTCCTAAAGAGCATCTTTTGCACAATCAAACAGAAAGACATTTATTTACACAATTATTTGTGTAATAATTTATTCAAGTCATAACTGCTTTTCTTAAGCTCAAAATAATTTACTTTTTAAAAAAATGGTGGTATATAAAACTGTGTGTACATACACGTACCATTGCCTTCCCCAGTCATCTACACTTTACCCCCAGGAACCTGGGTACTTATTTTACCGACCTCGGAAGGATGGAAGGCTGAGTCAACCTTGAGCTGGCTACCTGAACCCGGCTTTTGCCAGGATCTAACTCAGGTCGTGACTCGTGAGCAGAGCTTGGGCTGCAGTACTGCCACTTACCACTCTGTACCATGGGGCTCCCGTAAAAAAGTCTGCCAAGAAAACGGCACGATGCGATGTCTCCCCATGGGTCAGTAATGACTCGGTGCTTGCACAGGGGACTACTTCTACCCACATACACATGCATACACTTACAACATTATAACATAACATACGCTTAAAATATTATGAGCGATTGTTTTCTTGCCTTGGCCTCTAGCTACACCGGTCTTAGTTACTTGGGAGGCAAGGTAAAGGATGTTCCTACTGGCTTCTCTCAAATTATTGGTGATCCCATCGAGATGGAGAGCATGAGCACATGTTGCTCTGTGCTTGCCTCTTTTAGCTGGTGCCATTTTCACAAAATGAATAGTACCTGCAGATGGCACCTGGCCATAGTTGCAAAGGAACAAATAAGGACTTTTAAAATTCTTTAAAGGATTATTTATTTGTTTGTTTGTTTATTTATTTATTTAATTGATTGATTAATTAATTCAATTTATACCCTGCTCTCCCCACAGATGGGCTCAGGGCAGCTAACAACATTAAAAATACATTAAAAGTCACAAAAACAAAATCAATGCTAATCTTTAAAAAGTCATTAAAATAGTCCAGGAGCAGGCTATTTAAACAAATATTGGGAGTCCGTATACGGGCATAGCAGATGGCCAAGGGCAGCCCTGGAAGAAGGTAATTTCAAATAACCTGCTCATGGCAGCTCACAATGACAAACAACACAATAAAATCATGAACAATCAGCATACAAATATCGGTAATAAACAAGCCATCATGAAGCAATGGTTTATGTATTGGACTAGGATCATGGAAACCTGGATTAAAATCCCCACTCTGACACGGAAACTTGGGGAAGTCACACACTCTTGGCCTAACCTACCTCAAAGGGTTATTGTGAGGATAAAAATGGAGGAAATGAAGATTATGCAAGCTGCCTTGAGTCCCCTTTGGGGAGAAAAGCAAGGCATACATAAAAGATAAAACAAGTAAAAAACAAACAAACCAGGGTATAAAAACCGCATTAAAAACAACACACACACAAATGTCCTTTTAATGAACAGTCCCCTAGAAAACCAGTTAGGAATATTCTATCCCTTCTTCAACCACTTAGCACAATCTTGTACTCCGTTAATAGAATATTACCATTTGCGAGCATCTTCAGTAGCAATTCTTTCATATTTTTTTTTTAATTGGGGTGTGCAAGCAGGAGGAGGGCTGCCTGTTACTTGATAGTTATTATCATGGCATAATATTTTACTGTCACTGTTAATTAGAGAGATTGGCTAGTACCTGGCACAGAGAACCCGCTCTTTCCAATTCTTGAACGTAGCAGAGATTAGAGTAGTGAAAGCTGCCACAAAGTCTCCTAGCTAGGCCAGAAGCAAATACCTTAGATGTATATGTTGAGGGAGTGACTCATGTAAGATCCTCTCTATCAGAAAGCACTAAGAAGAATAGGTGTTTCGTAAGTAGAGTATAACCTTTCAATACTGTACCTGACACTGTTTAAGAAGTAAGCCTGAAAACAAAACTCGTTCTTGATGCAATGGAAGAAGGCACTCAATCAAGCGAGAGTTCTTAAGATCTTGGCTTGCACTTTCAGATTTCTGCATTAAAATGTATAACAATAGTGTATTTTCGAAGGCTTTCACGGCCGGAGAAAGATGGTTGTTGTGGATTTTCCGGCTGTATAGCTGTGGTCTTGGCAGGAACGTCAGGAACTACAATGCCAAGACCGTGGCTATACAGCCCGGAAAATCCACAACAACCATTATATAACAATAGTCTATGAAATAACAATTTTTATTGCAATAGAAATGCTTGCTGATCATAACGGGAGTCAAATGGGCAGTTAATATGCCTTTGTGAATCCCTGTGCCACCTTATGTCTTTATAGCAATTTTTCCTGGTGATGACCTCTGTTGGGCAGATTCGGATTTCCTATATGAGAAACTTTTCTCTATGGCTTTTGAAATAGACTGCTTATTGGTCTCCAGACTAGAGATGGGCACAAACAACAATACAAACAAAAAAGCCATGAACAGCCCAATCTGTTTTTCGAGAACAAGCTGTTCGTGAGACCCCATTCTAAACGAACAGGTGGTCATTGCAAGCCTTGTCCGTTGCTGTTTGTTGCTTTTCGTCAAGCCAGACAGTCTGGCACGGGCAATCACTTCCCTTGGCAACTTAGGCAGGGACTGTCTGAACTCTGTCTGAACTCCTGCTGTTGCCCTGGAAACCCCACTCTAAGCCCAATTTAGCTTGATAGGCAGGTCTTCCTTTCAAATGTGGAGCTCCAAATTTGTTATAAGGGAGCAAAGACCAGGGGGGAGGGGGCTCCCAGCTCTGACCTTGCAGACAGTGGAGAGGGAGAGACAGCTGCTGTTGGCCCTTTGATAGAGAGAGTGCATTGGAGCTTGAATTTTCTTTGTGTGTGGTGTGGTAGGGATCTACCCCTTCAAGTTCCAGGGCTGCTGCCAGGCTCTGGGGCCAAGCTATTATTTATTATTGGTGCCTTTCCTGGTGCCTGCTCAGGTCAGGTTTCTGGGAGTGGTGCGGTAGGGATCTTGACCAAACTTGGATGATGGCTGGAGGAGAGCCTGCTGGCCCCCAAGAACATCCAACCACGAACATGTTCGTTTCATTGGCTACACAGCTACACTGTGTTTTCAAGTGTATCTTTCAGCCAGAGGACCTCTTAGTTTTCAACGATAGGCTGTACAACAGAGTATATTAACTAATTGTGCAGCCTGTGGACAAGAACCTTCAGCAGTTTTGCTTTTGGGATCAAGTATTTGGTAAGAAATGCTACAGGTAAGCTCTGTTTTCTTCCATGAAATTTTGAAGAGTCTTGAGTTTGTGGGCAGAGATTCCAGAAGCAGCCTACACACATCTGGCATTTTGAAGCAGTCTTTCTAGGTTCTCTAAGCAGAGTTGTCTAGTGATGCTACTCTTTTCGTGTTTTGTCTTCTCATCTTCCACTTTTCACCCAGTCGTCTTCAGATTTCTTTGTATTTCTGCAGTATAAGCTTTGTGGGGTTAGATCATATGTGGTGAACTCCTGAAACTCAATGTTGTTTGCCAGTAAATGTATTACTAACACTTGCCAGGATAATATTCCTCTTGACTCCCTGTTCTATTTTTTGAATAAGAGTATCAAACTCCTTAAAAGAATGCATGAATGTAACCACAGTAGGTAACACATAAAACTTCTTGCATTGAGTTTAGATGTATGAACTTTCACAAGCCCATGGTTTGGGGTGTATGTGTAATAAAACATAAAAGATAACTTGACATCTTGGCTTTTGCTTATCTGACTTTTGTTTTGCTCTGTTTGTGGTTTATAAAAACAAGTCATTATGAGATTAGTGGGGGTGGATGCCAAAATTCCCTAGTGGCTGGTTTGCATTTTAACGGAGGAGAAAGAGATAGAGAGTGCCTGATCCTTTCTGTGCAGGATTTCTGTGTGTTTGGCCAAAAATGTTATTTATACCTTGGGGGTCGGGGTAGTAAATTGCTTTGACAGACATTGGCAAGATCATTTCAAACTGCAGAGAAAATTCCTGCAGAACTCAGCTGAATTTAGATCTCCTTTTTGCTTGTCAGAAATTAACTTTCTGTAGCACAATTTAATTTGGGTTGGGGTATAGCTGTGGCATGTGTGAAAACAGTAAAGCAGAGCCCCGAAGAAACTCAATTCCACTTCCCATCCCTGCCAGATTTTGAACAGGCCCCTTTCTTTGGGCCTTTTTGCTGCAGTTTAATCGACAGCAATCCATTGGTGATCTCCTATGCCATCAAATGCATCACCTACAGATTTCTACATAGCAACCCTTTTTTATTATTATTATTATTATTATTATTATTGATGATGATGATGATGATGATGATGATGATGATGATGATGATGATGATGATGATGATGATGATGATGATGATGATGATGCATTTTCAAAGCGGTTTTGCCTAAATTGTCATTGATGCAAAAATCCAACTGAGCATAGCCAAGTCCTGGGGAACACTTAAATCTTCTTGTAGATTTCAGTCACTGCTCATTAATGTTGTACATTGTCACCCAAGTCATGGCACAACTACATCAGGCTATGATGCACAGTTCAGCTGATTGGGTTTTGTGTGTCTCTGTGTGTGTGGTGTCTTGATTTTCTTTGAGATTTTAAACAGCCATTATGTTTATCATTTTAAACCCATCTTTCCAATAAGCAGCAAGGAGGCTGCTGTTGGTATGGGGAGGCTGGGGACCAAACTACAAGCGATAACAGCAATGGGTCCATGAATGAGAATTGTAGCAGCACTGCGTGCCCACTTCTTGTTCAAGCTATAACTAGGAATGCTGCTTAATTGCAGGCAGAGGCCAATCTCCAGCCCTTGAGCTACAAGCAAGCTCTGCTGAGCGCTTTGCTCCAGTAGGAGCAAAAATTAAGGGGGGGTTGTGATGTCACATCCAGCTATACCTGGAAGTGAGGCCACTGAGCACTAGGAATTCCCCAAATGTCTATATTTTTATCATACAGATCAAGGAATTCCTAAAGCATTGTGACGTCACTTCCAGGTACTCAGCCCAAAGTGGCGTTGTGCTGTTGCATGCTGTAGCTTCCCAAGTCCCTGCCCCCAAATACTTCCACTGGTGGTCAACACCTACTTAACAACTCTGTTCATAATAAACACAAAGCTGAAAAGTATGCATGCATCCCTGCATAAACGTAACCTTTTGCATGCTAAGTTCTAATCAATGCATCCACATCTGGTTGCATATTTGCACCGTTTCTGATTCATTCATAATAGTGAAGGAAGGATATTAAAGCACAGTGCCAAGCCACACACGGTGCTTGAGTTCTGTGATTGGACTCCTGGCCATAAACTGGAACATAGTTTCAGTGTTGGGGACAAAATGGTTAACTAGACTTCTCTGTACCAGTTTCCAATTGGGGAAGGTAGGAGAAAAGGTCTGGCATTTCCAATCATAACAAAATAACTGGAGGTAACAGTTAATCCCTTCTGTTCCAGAATCATGGACCTGTTCCAGATTTCCTTTCCCCATGGCTGTTTTTGAGGGCCACATTTCAGATCTGGAGTTCCAATTGTGGAACTTCGGCATCACGTGTCTTTTGGCTTTCACGGGGCCAAGGTTGCCACATCTTGGGGGTCTGATGGTGAGAAGTTCTGGTGGTGAGAATTAGCAGAAATGGCATTGTGCTATGCCACGATGTCATTTTCAGCCACAAAACCCATGGAAATGACCCATTGCCTCTCTAGGACTCCCGCCAATCTCTCTATTTCTTTACCATAAAGATCCGGAGATTTCTACAGCATCACTGCATTTCTTCCAGTTTCTTGTGGGGGGTGGAAATGATGTCATGAGATTTTGCAATGCCAGTTTCCCCTCCCCATTCCCTCTTGTTACTTATTTGAGCTCCAGCAGAGACCATGGAGGATTGACAGGAACCCTTCCACTGAAAGAGGGTAAGTGGTACCGTAGCCCATGCACACAATACTTTTGGCTGGGGAGGATGACTCTAGGTAATGCTGCAGGCCTTGCACTCTGAAGAGGTTTTTTTTTCCTTTTAATTCCTTTGGCTTAGCTTGAATGTTGAATATAACATTGATGACTAGAGGGTTTTATTGTAAACATAAAACATTAATTTAAACATTAATTGAAACATTAAATATTTTACAGCTGTTTTTTTAGTATATACATTTCCACAGACACTTCAAGATGGTAATTTTTGTTTTAATATTTGCTTTTATATATTTTTCCCAGTAGGACTCCAAGGTTGTGGGGAGAGGGAAGAAAACATTGCTTATGATAATATCTCCCAAGGTTTAGATTAGATCTCTCTAGTTCGAGAAGTAACATTCTTAACTAGGAAAAGAATTTCTCTTGAACAGGGGAACGAGCATAAGCTCTGCTAAGAAGAAAAAAAATATTCCTAAAAGTTGTTTCCTTTGTTAAAGATCACCATACGCCATCCTGAATACATTCCGGGATGGGTAGGACAACAAATGTGTATCTGCAGCCTGCAGTAAAGGAAGAAAACCCCAAAAGAAATTAGGACAGCTAATAAGAAGTACAGCAAACAAAGAAGTTGTGTTTCCACTATTCTGTAACAATCGCCTGGGGGTAGGGGGGTAGGGTGACAATGCAGTCCTGTGTAGACTTACTCCAGTCTGCTCTCATTGATTTCAGCAGCCTGAGACTGGACTAATTCTGCATAGGATTTCCAGTTGTTTGTTTAGATAATTTAATATTTATCCATATGAACCTGCCCCTCCATTACAGTTATCTTGCGGGGTGGGGGTGGGGGGCTCACTTTGGATGGCAAGCCGAGAAAGGGCCTTCTCAGTCATGGCACCGAAACTGTAGAATTTCTTCCCCAAGGAGGTTCATGTGTCGCTCCCTTGAGAGCCCTAATTAGATTGAAAGGAGGGATAAAAATATTTTAAACAATGTAAATAAAATAAAATCAATGTAATTATATGCTGCCTTTCCTGCCTCCTGCTTGTGGTGCCTCATGCAATACATGCGTTAGCCCCACAATTAAAACTCCGCCATGTGCGTAGAGTTGTGTAATGGTAAGGGGTGTGCAGTTGGATATGGCTTACCCTAAAAGCTACACAGCACCACATTGGATAGGTTATATCCAAGACAGTTAAAGGCTTCTCAGAATGACTCCTGGATCTCTTAGCATCGTGAAGTAATTGTCAGGAATTTAACAGATTCCTGATTCCCTGTTTGTTTGTTTGTTTTAATGTTTCTCCACATTTCCCAGAAAACAGCATTTATCTTACCCTGTCTTAGAGTGTGACTACAAGTGACTTTCTTCACGTGGAGAACACTAGATTTTTCTCGCAAGGTAACCTGGGAAGTGAAGTCCGAGTGGTCCTTCCCCTCTCTGTTAGAATCGCTGCCTGGAGAGCCACAAGAGGGCTTTGTTTGGGGGCGGGCAGCTGCTACTTTCTCCCAGGGCGTCCTGCAGGCTGCCTGCTCCCGGGGATCTGCTCTGGAGAAAGTGGTGTCAGTGAAGCTTCAGCCGCAGCGACAGTGGAAGGATCTGCTGCAGATTCTTCCGCTGTCACTGCAGCTGAAGCTTCACCAACGCTGCCACCTCCAGAGCAGCTTCCCGGGAGCAGGCAGCCTACAGGATGCCCTGACAAACATGTGCCAAGACATCTCGCGTAGAGACTCTTAGGGCCAAGCTACACATGACGAATGACACTTGAACGGCAAGTGGATTGAGTGGAGGGCAAGTGAACAGGGAGAAATACACTTGCCGTTCAAGTGTCATTCGTCATGTGTAGCTTGGCCCTCTGTAAAGCAGAACATATGCAGGCCAGGGATGGAGCTTGCTGCGTCCTTCCCACTACTTTCCTTTGGTCATTCACCCCCACATCTAGTTTTTAATAATTTTCAGGACTGCAAGATGACACAAGAAAAGAATGTGCAATAAACAAACTTCCAAGAACATTGTAGTACGTTCCTGGTGAAAAACAAGTGCATACGGATAAGTGATGGAAACCTGGAAACTTTTCCTGCTAAAGGGTTTTTAAATATCCCCCCCCCAATTTGGATTCCTAATGGTCTTCAACAAACAGATTAAGGAAAATACAGGCACTTTGATCTTGTAAACATGGTGAGGAGTCTGGACTGATCCTGAAACCTTACAAAAGGCTCCAATGAGGAGAGAAATCCTTGATGGATTTTAGACTGATTAGGACATACTACTTTTTTCCCTTGTGGAAGGATTACATTAGAATATCAATTATTTGTAGACTTCACACAGAAGAACACTGGAAACAAACTGAATTTTCATAAGTAACAATTCTCTCAGGAAGAAAAAAAAAAGTGTTACCTTGAATTTTGTCCTTGGGGTCAATTGCAAAGCACAACAAATATTCCCTATGTGTTTCTCTTTTTTTCATTTATATTTTTGTCACCCATTCCAGTTCTCTGCTTTTCACTGTTTAATTTTGTAGATTATTGTACATTATATTTGCATGTTCTTTGGTTTTTATATGGTATTTGTTTGTACAGTGTACATAATTTATAGATATAATTTACAATGTCAATTTTTGAGGCTTAAGCAATGCTGCAAAATACATATATTTTATAGTGAAAATTTGGTGCAAGAAAACCAAGAGGCACAAAAATAAATAATCACGGGGAAAGCACAAGGGAGAAGAGAAATCCTTTAACTCAGGCTTTGAATTAGGGGTTTTATCTTACCAGCTTTCTGGATAGCTACATGGGTAGTTTTTATACTGTTTATGTCCCACAGCTTGTTTTTAATGTTTGTTTTTGTAATATTGTTATGTTGTTTTCTTTGTAAGCCATCTTGAGCAGGACTCTGAAGAGGTGGCATAGAACTGACAGGAAGGAAGGAAGGAGATCAGGGGTAAATCTGGGGGAACTCTAGGCCCCACCTGGGGGTTGGCAACCCGAATTGGATCCAACCAGCTTTTCAGCTGGTAAAAAGGGAATGAAAGGCTCTTGTTTGACCACCAATAATGAGGCTTATGGGATTTGCATGAGCAAAAATTATAAAGGTTAAGTGAAAAGACTGGCTGAATCCAACACTGTGGTACATGTAATTTCTGTTAGGTACAGGTAATTTGTGTTAGGGTTGCCAGATCCAGGCTGGGAAATTCGTGGAGATTTGGGGGGTGGAGCCTGGAAAGGGCAGTGTTTGGAGAGGTGAGGGGCCTCAGAATGGCATAATGCCATAGAGTCCACCCTCCAAAGCAGCCATTTTCTTCAGGGGAACTAGTCTTTGTCACCTGGTGTAATTCCAGGAGATCTCCAGCCACCACCTGGTAAAAGATAGCAGGTAAAAAAATCAGCAGTGGCTGAACATAGCCTAACTCAAACAGGGCACAGTATCTTATTCCAGGACACCAAAATACTGGACAACACTTCCAACTACTTTGTCAGACTGCACAGGGAAGCCATTGAAATTCACAAGCATAAGCAAAACTTCAACAGGAAAGAAGAAACCTTAAGAATGAACAGAGCATGGTTTCCAGTTCTGAAAAACACCAGGCTAACAAAACATTCTATCCCCGACAATAGCCCTGCAGAGAAGATTAGCACATCAAGCACCAATCCATATGCAAAAGAACCTCCTCAGGATACAGTGAAGCCTCTCGCCATTAGCATTCCACACCCTGGGAAACTCTTACAGGATGACTCAGCCCAACCCCACCTTCCTGAGTAGATATAAATTACCTGCCAACATCTTTTCCACACTGTGACACTGAGATCTCTGTCTTTTGGTGCTACACCTCTGAAGATGCCAGCCACAGCTGCTGGCGAAACGTCAGGAACTACAATGCCAAGACCACGGCAATACAGCCCGGAAAACCCACAACAACCATTGCTTTAGCATTATTTGAACTCCATGGTCCCAGGATACCATTCCATCCACATCATACCAGTTGTGTTGTCTGTCTGTTTGTTTAGCTCCGTTTGTCTGACTACACCTGCAATGTGGTTTTGTTTAAAATGCTTGCCACTAATCCAGCATGTTGGATTTCAGCTTCTTTTTGCCAATAGATTTTTCTGTAGCATAAATCTATAATAGTGGTTTTTCCATGGTTGAGTCGCCTGTCCTAATGAAAAACACTGTACCTTCCTGGGTAGCTATTGTAAGATATTGGAAGCAGCTATTCAAGCTTGGAAGACAAGTGGAGAAATAACTAACACTCTCTGAATAAGACATTGGTGTCAAATTTAGAGATGATGTTGCTTTTTCTCTAAGATACTCATTTGTTTTAGTCTGATTTTTAAACGGACTGTTTTTATGAACGTTCCTTGGACAGTTACTGCCCTTGTCTACATAACTGAAGTATTATTTTACATTTAGTTAATTGACACTGCTATCTTCTGCTCCCTTGCTTCAGAGTAATTCTATTTTGAAGTCCCTGGGACAGTTCTGAAATATCAGAACTGCAGTGTGACCCTAGATTTTCATCTGCATATAACATCTTCATTGGAATTGAAGTAGATGTTCATGCCAAGAATGAGAGAAAGCCTTACTACCTGGGCCATTAGTTGCGGGCAGGACAGCTACCTATATATTTTATCTGGAAAAAAATGTTTTTGTAAAATATAAAAATATATTGGTAATTAATATTGCTAGCCCTCATGATGGGTGAGCGTATGAAAGCTATCCTTTTCTGTCCTTGTAAACAAAAGATAATAATACTGGCCTACCTAATGGGGCTATTATAAGGATTACTGACTTAATGTAAGGCGAAAGACTTTGTATATATTGATGGGGGAGAGTGCCGTCAAATCATAGCTTTCATAGAACTATGGCAATTCGAAAATTATTAGAATGGGTTTGTTTGTTTTTATTGGAAGAGATGAAATCTTTACCATATGGAGCGAAGTATTAGCTAATTGTTAGCTTAAATTTAAGTGGATTTGGAGTTAATAGATATTGGTAAAATTAATAAAGTAGATATTTTATTAAATTCTTAGCTTAAATTTAAATATATCTGAAGTTAACAGATAGTAATAGATAACAGATTTTAAGTTAATAATAATAGATCTGAAGCTAACAGAGCTTAGCTTAACAAAGCAGAATGTAAACATGATATAATGAGTTATAGAAAAAGGGGATAGATTAGGAATAGATTAAGATATAGGGTTGGAAAGCTGTTGGAAGTCCTGAAAAAGGGGGGAGGGAAAGGGTGGGGGGAAATGATATTGAGATATTATTTGAAAGTTGTATGTATTAATATTCTCACCTAATACATTTTTTAAAAAAAAATCATAGCTTTCATAAATATCATGCATTCATATGTACAAAACATTCATAAGAACATTAATACAAAATTCAACAGTCAGAGTCAAACTAGAGACTGCATGCCCTATTCCAAATCCTTTTAAGAACAAGGAAGGTGCTCCCGGTCCAAAGAGAGGAGAAGGTAAGTATAATTCAGTGAGAGTAATTGTAGCAGTTCATAAACCTTTGAGCTTTTTGCCTCAATATATAGAAATATTTTTCTAAATTTCCCTGAGTGGATGTCCACTTCTCTTGTACCTTGTCTGTACCGGGAAATTGCCCTGTCGTTCTGGCATCGTCAAATCTAACTAACAGAGACTAACAGAGGTTGGTTTGCCGTTGCCTGCCTCTGCATGGTGACCCTGGGCTTCCTTGACTGGCTCCCATTCAACTACTAACAAGGGCCATTTCCAGATGGCTTACCTGCACCCGGAACGTCGCGCCACGTTGCGGGGAAAACGCGAAATATCGTGTTTTCCCCGCAACGTGGCGTGACGTTCTGGGTGCAGGTAAGCCATCTGGAAACGGCCCAGGACTGACCCTGCTTAGCTTCTCAGATTTGATGAGATGAATGTATTAGTCCAATATTAAAGTTGAGCATTACTTTAACTATTTTGTTTCCTGACTTAGGTTTGTAGACATTTATCCAAATGATTCCTGTTCACTCAGCCATATAGCATTGTGTGCAGGTTGATCCAAATATCAGTTCAAAATGTTTTTTATTAGAGATGGGCACGAAACAAAATACGAACCAAAGTTCGTGAACCAGGTCGGTTCATGGTTCACATACCAGCGGTTCATCAGAGCCCATTTCTGACGCACTGCCACAAACTTTAGGCTGGTTCGTTTGGTTCATTTTTTGGGTTCATCACTGAAGACAGCCTCGCGCTGATCAATCAGTTTCCTAGGCAACAGGGAATGGACTTCCTGCAGACCTTCTGCTGGCCCAGAAGTGACCTTCTGCTTACCCGGAAGTGATGATTTGCTGACCTGGATGTAATGTTTTCCCGAACCAAACAAATTGGTTCGTGAACTGGGGCAGGTTCATGAAAGTTCGTGGTTCATGAAATGTGACGGACCACGAACCGCACAGTTTTTTTTTTCCTGGTTCATGCCCATCTCTAGTTTGTATGCATATTTTTTTTAAAAAATATTTATTACTTTATATCCCACCTTTCTCCCCAATGGTAAGAAGGCAGCTTATATTGTTTGCTTCTCCTCCATTTTATCCTCACAACAATTCTGTGAGGTAATTTGGACTAAGAATATATGACTGGCCTGAGTTCACCCAGAAAGCTTCCGTGGCAGAGTGGGGATTCTGACCTGGGTCTCCCAGATGCTAGTCTGACATTCTAAACACCACATCACACTCATGCCGTAAAACATTTATATGCCACTTGATCACCCCGGACTCAAGGTAGTGAAGAATGCAACATCAAGTTACAAGGACACGAAACATGACAGTCCAATTAACAATGTTAAAAACTGCCCAGATTAAAACACACAGAAGTTTTAGAGAAGATTACAAATGAAAAAGTGCACAGAAGTACAAAACATACAGATTTTAAGAATTTAAAAACACAAAAATTAAAGGAACTCACAGAAGTAAGAAGAATGCAGCCAAAACTTCCAAAGCAGTTTCCCTTCCACCAAGTGCCCAGTGGAATAAAATTGTATTCCTAAATGTAGCAAACAATGTCCTTGGGGAGAGTGTGGGAGGGGTAAGATAAAACTGTCCCGTTATTTTCTTTCTTGCCTTAAAATCCTGAAATAGACATTTCATCCCCCCCCTTTTATTATTTTCATAATGCAGGATATTTCTTCTTACAAAATACAAATGGTTCGCTTCCCAGAAACATGGATTGAACTTTTCTTTTCTTTCAAAAGAAAGAAGATCTACTTAAAATTTAGAGAAACACGAAGTAGGGCAATCCTGCAAGTAAGATGATGTGCATTCTGGTATTCCTCAAATTACAAATACTTTTTTGGTTTGTTTTTAAAGAATTTTCTGACTTTATGAAATGAACTCAGCTGGGATGTATTTCATCACAGTAATTGCTCAGCTTTTTTAACGATCCAGCTGGTTTCCCCCTTATGCTGACAATTCAGTAACATGTTCATTTTTGTAGCTTGTTAACTAATCTTTCTGAGAATTGGATAATGAATGTTACCATCCAGAATTAACGGTGGTTATAACCATGTTTCAGAGAGGGGAGAAACATAAATCCGACAATATCAAATGTTTTTGACATACTACTCATTTCCACACGTTTCCAACCATGACTTCCATCTACAACCTGCTAACTTTTCATGGCAGATGTAAGGTTTTGTTTTTTAATTTTTTTAATTTTTCAATAGAATTACCTGAAAGTTTCCTTTGGTTCTCTTAAGCAAACAGAATTGTGCTCTGTTCAACTAGGTAGCTGTTCAAAAAACCTAGAACCTTGTCCCTCAATATACTCATGGCCCACAGTGGCTACCAAAAAGAGAGGAGGAGGAGTAGAAGAAGAAGAAGAAGAAGAATGGAGTAGAGAAAAAGATGTGCCGAACCTCTGTTGCTCAGCACATCTCTTTCTCTTTCACAGTGGCTCCCAGCCTTGTTTTATGTTGGAAATTATTAGGGTTGTCAGCAATGCCTCAAGAAATGCCAAGGAATTTTGAGGGTGATTGTCAGGCTATGGATGACAGGCTATGCCAGATAGACCCCTGTACCATCACAGCAAGAATCCAGGCTCTTGGTTTTTATGTTTTGTTCAGGAATCAGATCATTTCCACAGATATGTCCATAGGATTACTCAGAAGCAAGGTAAGCAACGAAACAGTAAAAACAGGTTGACAGGAATGGCAACATGTGGGAAAACCATTCCTCTTAAAGAACACAATTACTCCTTTCCCCCCTCCCATCAGTAAACAACATAACTTTTGGCACGAACCCATCCTAAGAACTTCTTACATATTTTAGCTATCAAGTCTAGACACTGAGAAAGCAGGAGATTAAAGTTGAAACACAGTAATTCATGGGAGCGAGCAGTGTACAAGGTCAGAAGCACTAAGAGCTCCCAAAGCCGTTAGATAAGACACCTGCAGCTTCAGTAAGGCTGTGAAAGCAAAGCAGTTATGGCATTGGCAATATGACATCAAGGTACAGCATTAAACACTGGTTCAGAATAACAGGTCAGCATCAAATAATGGCATGGATGGGGCACAGACATGACAAGAATATGACATCACTTCCAGTTGACAATCTGTGAAATTGATTTTGAACATGTGAATAATACCTTTTGTTTACCAGTTTCAACCATATGATTGAAACTGCGCATTTAACCAGGGCCCGATCCCAGAGTTGATTTGTAAAGTGAGCGCATGTTGGCTCTTTCTTACAAACAGATATGAACATGTACATGCAGGATGTATGTGAATTACCTATAAAATGTGGATAGGGCTACTGATTCAGGACATTGATCTCTCAAGGTCAACATTGGCTTCTCTAACTGGCAGCAGCTCTGCAGGGTCTTAGGTCTTTCATATCACCTCCTACCTGATCCTTTTTAGCTAGAGACGCCAGGATTGATCCTGGGACAGTCTGCCTGCAAAGCGGATGTTCTACTGTTGAGCCACAGCCCCATATGCCCATCCACAGCTGCAACGGCAGCTTTCTGGGAGCGATTTCAGCCATCTCGATAGCTCAGTTTTTTAAGTTTATAGTGGTAGTTCTATCCATGGCCCACTCTGCCACCCATTTCCTTTCCTGTGCTTATATTCCATCAGGATGCCCTCTCTGAATGTGAGAATGAGCACTCAGTATCCCTGTGTTATATAACTCAGGATCTTACATAATTTGGATAACAGTCTCTATCCTTTGCCGACTGCCTTGTAGCAATATCCTTGTCACATTTTGGAAGAATATGGCCTTCACAGCAAATGTCAGAAACAAATGCTTATATGCTCTCCTATCTCCTATCTGTTCTGTAGCAGCAGTGAGTTTTAAGATTCATGCTAATTTCATGAAGGGCAGTTTAGCCTGCCGGGATTAATTTATAACAGAACCCCTACATACCATTTTGCATTTGCTTTTTAGCTCTCCATCTTCTTGATATGCATTTAAAATAAACTTTTCACTATAAAGGGCACATTATGCACTTGAAACTGTTGAATTAGATGAACATCCTTCTATAACTCATTCCTGTACCTGCTGCGGTTGTTTCGTTTTACAAAAAATATATTTGACATGATGGGACGTGGGTTGGACTCTCTGCACACAGGTGACCAATACTCTCATTTAGTTTCTTCATGTGCTTTGTACTGTGTGTGGAAGTGAACTAAAACACCCCAAAAATTGGAACCACCAAAAAAAAAAACGGTTAAGTTACACCTAGACAAGAACATGTCTCAAAAGTGAGGCTTGGCTTTAAATTGCAGTCCTCTGAGATGGTTAAAGGTTGCAAGCAGAACTTCTGCTTTGAACCATAGACCTGTGGCAGTATTTTTCCTTCTGTTGTTTGCTCACTCTGGTCTTCGACTAGTGGACACAGGTCTATCTTAGAAGTCCACACTGACCTCATTTCAATATCTGTATGCAGAGATATTAACTTGCCCCAATATGTTCCTTACAATGTCTGGACAGATATCACAAGAGACACGATCTTACACCATATGTCCTTATTTGAGCATTGAACTGTACATTGGCTTGAATCCAGTGATGTGCAAGCAGAAACACAGAAAAACTGAGCATGTGCCAGGTCTTGTGCAACACCTACCACTTTCCTCCCTGTATAGTATAGTGCCCAGAAACTGGTCAGAGAAGATCTCATGTAAGGGCAGATACAAGAAATTTGACTGAGTGCTACAAATACTAAAAAGGTTTTTCTTGTGCTTCTGCTTGCTGAAGAACAGGAATTTTGTGTGTATCCAACCCCATGTGGAGCATGCAGGATTAACTCACTTTGCAATTTGTCTCCCCCATAATAGTTCAGGGCAGATGACAAAGAACCCTCTTTATGCTTTTTGCATTCTTCTTTGAATGCAGTATGGCAAAGTGCACACGGGTGTATCAGACTTCTGATATCTCACTAGTGCCAGAGTTCTAATAAGCTGGCAAAAACACCTTGCTCGAAAGCTGGCAAAAACACCTTGATAATCCACTTGGGCAACAATGTAGCTTGTTGGTAGCTTCAGTAACACATTTCTTTATTGCTTCCAACTGGGAAAGAACAGACTGAGAATACCAAGGCCCACAATGGAAGACTGCAATAAATGCACACACAGAAGAATCCTTCAGTGAGACCCTCAGGGGAGAAATAGAGACTGGTTCTAGAGCAGGGGTCCCCTACGTGGTGCCTTTGGATGCCGAGGCACCTGCCACAAGTTTTGGGTATGCAGATTAAAATAGTGTTTCAGCAACCGCTGCCTCTAGAGGCATGAACCAAAATACAAACTGAAGTTTGTCACAAACCAGGCCGATTCGTAGTTCGCAAACCAGCGGTTCGTGGGAGCTCATTTCTCATGAACTGTGATGAATTTCAGCCCGGTTCATTTGGTTCGTATTTTGATTCGTCACTGCAGACAGCTTGAAGCCGATCGATCAGTTTCCTAGGCAACGGGGGGATGGTCTCTCTGCAGACCTTCTGCTCATCTGGAAGTGACATTTTCACAAATCAAACAAATAGGTTCATAAACCAGGGCAAGTTTGTGAAAGTTCATGGTCTGTGAAACACAATGAACCACGAACCGCACGGTTCAGAATTTTCCTGGTCCGTGCCCATCTCTAGCTGCCACTATAGTATTGGTTATATTGACTCACTGCTCTTCCTGGTGTATTTTTAAAATTACTTCTCCTCTCCCTGCATTTGGGCTTCCTCTGTGTGGTTGGTTCCACCTCCAGGGGTAGCCATAATGTCTTGGCTCCATCTCCCCTAGCAGCCATTTTTTGGTTGAGCCTACCACTGTGTCAGAAGCCTAGAGATGATCATAGGCTCAATACGGTTACGGATCCCTGTTCTAGAGGGCTCACTTAAAGATATATATATATATACCTTACAGCAATGGCACTATTCAACCTGAGTCCTACCTTCTTCAAGTCTCTCTCTGTCCCGTCACAATGGGCTGTAACTTGCCTATTGAGGGCCCCAAGTCCAGTATCCCTTTTCATTTTCAAAGAAAACTGAAACTAGGTAAACTATTTCAACAATGATGTGTTGAGTGGTACCTAGTTTGCTCCTTGATTGCTTGCCCTGAATCAATTCCTATTAAAGCTATCTGAGGAGGTGGCTTCATTATTGTAATACTGAAGGAAGTATAAGATGGAAAGGAAAATACCATGGGTATTTTTATCAATTATTTATCCAATGTGTCTGGAAATGCTCTTTGGGCATGGATTTTTCATTCTGTGTTTAAACCAAGTTATCCAATTGAGCACTGTATGCTAGTCTATACAGAACTGTGAGGAAGGGGGGGAAACATTTTCGGTTCTGTTTATGTAGAAAGCCATGCTTGCACAATTGCTTGTGCTCTGTTTCAGTATTTCTTTAACTCTCTATTGGTTTTCTGCTGGTTTTAAACCTTGTAAATTTGCATTTATATACCCTATTACATTGTTTATTGAAATCCTCTTGAATTTGAATGTATTAATTCACACTGTGTAATCCGCCTTGAGTCTCGTTGAGAATGGCAGACTATAAATAATGTGAATAAATAAATAAATCCCACCAATATGATAGGAGACTCGTTTTTTTTTTAAAAAAATGAAATTTGGATGCCCCCTGAAATGTCAAGCAAGGCTCTTTACTGAGATTATGCATGTGAATGTCCCAAAAAGGTTTCAAATCCCTGACTCATAACTAAAGAGAATCTGAGCATCAGAGGTTTTAGTTACCTTGAGAGACTGCACTAATTGAGAAATAACAGCCATAAAAAAGGCAATTCATTAATAGTATGTAAAAGTGAAAACAATAACTGAGGATGACTGCCCCTTCTGAGTTAAGCAAAGTATGATAGAATGCCCCTTGCTGGTTGGAATGCTAAGTAGAATAATAAAATAACGGTGGCCGTAATTCCCTTTTGCAGGTGGAAGCAAGCCCAGGAGTCAGAATCCGTTGCAGTGAGGAGCAGTAACTAAGAGCTTTGCCTCCTTTTTATAAAGGCAATGGTGATGGAGAAAAGCATTCCTTAACTCTTGTATTTACTTTCTCTGTTGCTCACATATATAGACACACAAAGTCTTGTCTGGGAGTGTACTGGGTCAGGAGAAGACAGAAGCCATGGCCCAAATATCCTGATTTTTCCCCTCCTTCTGGGCCTGGTAACAACAACAACAACAACATTTGATTTATATACCACCCTTCAAGACAACTTAATGCCCACTCAGAGTGGTTTACAAAGTATGTCATTATTATCTCCACAACAAAACACCCTGTGAGGTGGGTGGGGCTGAGAGAGCTCCAGAGAGCCATGACTAGCCCAAGGTCACCCAGCTGGCTTCAAGTGGAGGAGGGGGGAATCAAACCTGACCCTCCAGATTAGAGCCCCGTGTTCTTAACCACTACACCAAACTGGTACATACTTGCAACCCAGACCAAAGGCAAAGGTGTCTCCTCCCGCCTCATATATGCAATCTCATGAGGCACACCTGAATAGCAATCTTATTTTCTTTCTGGAATAACTGAAAAAAGACCATGTCATGGTGGTAATAAGATTACACCTCAGGCCGGCTTCCCTGGACCTCATGACATACTTTGAACACATGAAGCTTCTGCATATGGAATTAGAATAGTTGTCTGTCAAGGCTGGTATTGTCTGCTCTAGCTATTAGCAGCTCTATAGGGCCTTAGGCAAAGGTCTTTCCCACTTAGGGCTGCATTTCTACACAGCCCCACCACCAACAATGCAAACAAAGCCCTGCTACATTTTCTAGCTTTGCCATTGAATGTTCTAAGAGCTTTGTTTGAGTCTTTCCTAAGTCAAAGGGGTTTCTGCATACGAACCCAAAGAGCCTGGGATTTTAGAAACAGGGTAGCTTTTAATTATGTAGGTTTAATTTTGGTTTTTTTTAACCTTTCTCGTCAGTTTGTTCTGCAGTCTAACATGACTGCCAAAGGATAAAGCAGTTAAGCCTGAGTTAGTAACTATTTTACTATTTATAGGTTATTCCAAGGGATCTTTCAATTGGTAGGAGAGAACACTTTGAAACAAACTTGACTTCTCTCGGAGGTTGCAAAACACCCAACGACAGCTTACAGATTATAAATGTTGCTT
This sequence comes from Eublepharis macularius, assembly GCF_028583425.1. NCBI lineage: Eukaryota > Metazoa > Chordata > Lepidosauria > Squamata > Eublepharidae > Eublepharis > Eublepharis macularius. The sequence goes on along the minus strand of NC_072805.1, from coordinate 24,989,925 downwards.
GTGCTCCACAGTTGCTTATAAGGTTCCCCCCTTTTCCTCCAATGTAATATGTAAAGCCAGCTGCAAACCTTTTTGTGCATTACACAACTGCAAACCCAGTTTTGCCAAATGTGGACCCAGTAATACATGTGGGATCTCTGGCCCCACATATGTATTTGTCATATTCAACCTCTCATAAAGCCAAACTACACGTAAAAGCAGATGGCTTTCTACTCAGATTATAGGGCTATGATAGCTCAAAGAAATACCTTGGTAAGGGACAAAGACTACAGACTATGCTGTAGTCTGTAGTCTGGTTGAGCAGCGGCCGGCACAGATGCTTTAGAGGAATTCCAACAAGCTAAAGGTTATCATTATTATTATCTACTACTTTTTAATTTGTTCTGGGCTGAGACTGTTTGGCAGTTACCATCGCTTACTACAACAAGCAGAAGACAGGCTGCCAGGAATTTGAGAAACTCAGGGCCAAGCTACACATGACGAATGACACTTGAACGGCAAGTGGATTGAGTGGAGGGCAAGTGAACAGGGAGAAATACACTTGCCGTTCAAGTGTCATTCGTCACGTGTAGCTTGGCCCTCAGTGAGATGATGAGCCTGCCACTTGCCTACCTCAGGGTCCATTCACCAAGGGCCAAGCTACACATGACGAATGACACTTGAACGGCAAGTGGATTGAGTGGAGGGCAAGTGAACAGGGAGAAATACACTTGCCGTTCAAGTGTCATTCGTCACGTGTAGCTTGGCCCTCAGTGAGATGACGAGCCTGCCACTTGCCTACCTCAGGGTCCATTCACTAAGGGCCAAGCTACACATGACGAATGACACTTGAACGGCAAGTGGATTGAGTGGAGGGCAAGTGAACAGGGAGAAATACACTTGCCGTTCAAGTGTCATTCGCCACGTGTAGCTTGGCCCTCAGTGAGATGACGAGCCTGCCACTTGCCTACCTCAGGGTCCATTCACTAAGGGCCAAGCTACACATGACGAATGACACTTGAACGGCAAGTGGATTGAGTGGAGGGCAAGTGAACAGGGAGAAATACACTTGCCGTTCAAGTGTCATTCGCCACGTGTAGCTTGGCCCTCAGTGAGATGACGAGCCTGCCACTTGCCTACCTCAGGGTCCATTCACTAAGGGCCAAGCTACACATGACGAATGACACTTGAACGGCAAGTGGATTGAGTGGAGGGCAAGTGAACAGGGAGAAATACACTTGCTGTTCAAGTGTCATTCGTCATGTGTAGCTTGGCCCTCAGGGATAATTTACTACTCCCTCTGGGTACTGTCTGCTGATGTAGACATGCTCCTACTGGGTGGTTAAACATTGCTAAAGATATCATGTTAATTCTTTAATTCAGAAAGTTTTCATCTTTGTCTCTGGCTATCTGCTAGTTTTCAAATTTACAGCTACCGTACCTTTTTGAATCTGTTTTCATCTAATGCCCCTAACTGTTGATCATATTGTATTTTTTTTCTCTTTGAAAGTCCTAATTATCAATTATATTGTATTCACTTGCAGTATATAATCTGTCTTGGGTCTCAGCGAGAAAGGTGAACTATAAATAAACAACAATAATAATAATGTTGGCAGGATTCAGATCAAGGATGAGAGATTGGGGGGGGGGGACTTCTTTTCTGCTGCACTTTCCCCTACTAAATTTTATTTAGATGTTTATATCCCACTTTTCTTCCCAAAGCAGCTTTCTACATACTTCTTTCTTCCATTTTATCCTCAAAGCAGCCACCCTGTGATATAGATTAGGCTAAGAAATAGTGACTGACCCAAGAGTGCCTATTGAGCTTCCGTGGTATAATTGAGTTTTGAATCTGTCTCCCCTACGTCTTAGCGTGACTCTCTAACCACTGCACCACGCTGCTTCATTTCCTTTTTAAAGCTGCTTTTACAGGGCAAATAATAGTGTTGTTGTGGGGAGTGGAATATCTTTTTTCCAAAACTCACTTTTTAAAGATACAGCCATTGATTCCTGTTATTCTCTTTTATTTCTCTTTGTAATTTTCTGTTACACCTCTGTGCACCCTTTTGTAAAGGAAAACCCTTGCAGGCTTTTTAAAAATGTTGTACACCACAGGGTGGTGCTGTAACAGGAGGACAGGAAGCTTTGGGAAGAAATTGCCTGCCTTTGAGCGCTTGCAGAGTGCAATTCTGAAATGTTGCGAAACCTCCCTTCCTGTCCCTCTTCTCTTAAAATTTCTCTTTTGATCAACATGGAATTGATTTGAAATAGACTCAGAATTCCCCTCCTCTCCCCAAAAAAGGAGCAAAAGAAACAAGTTGTTGGACTTGTGGGAGAAATTGGGTAAAGAGGAATTAAAAGATTTTTTTTTCTTAACACCACTAACAAATAGAAGTTTTGTTTGGTGAGGGGGATACACATCAGGAAAGAGGTGTGGATTCTCCCCTAGAGCAACGACTGTGGATGTAGCTGGGAAAAAGAAGCTGATTTTCTACAACTGTAGATTTGTGTTTTAAATGTGTGCGCCATTGAAATATCTCAGTGCTTGAGGGAGATGGAGCTGCTTAAGAAGGCAGCAAACTTAACAAATGATGTCTGTTTCTTGCATTGGATATTGGTTCCACATAGTGTGATTCTAAGAGGACAGGAAGAAGAAGCTTGGATATGGGATGGCCTTATGGATGTGAATGGGGGATGCCGGGGAACAGCGAAAGGAGCATGGAAACCTTGCAGTGGGAATCAATGGATGTGGTCACTATATGTGCATTGAGAACCTCCTTAGAATGGAGATATATTTTCCTTCCGCTCTGCCCTCCCATCTCTCCAGCCCCTCCAAATCTATTAGAAAATCTTCAGTTGAACGGTACCATATCTAAACCGTGCTTTTTTTTTTAAATTTCACACTAGCTTAATACCCGTGCTTTGCTACAGTATTTAACTCCTTTAAATCCAGTTGTAATACTTAGAGGTATGTAACATTTTTTGGTTTGTGTTTTGTTTTGTTTTTGAGTTGGTTTTGTAGTATAATAGCATAGTACCCAAGCTTCTCAAAGGTGTTTGAATAAAGTGAAGCATGTTGATGCCGAAAACTGATGAAGTGAATTTCGAAATGTAACATTCATTGAAGAGATTTTAAAAGGAAAAGATAAAAGACCCCACAGGGAGATTGGCAACCCTTGTGAACTTTTAGGGGAAGACTAGGAGGTGCATTTTACCTCAGGATACATTCAATGTTTCCCAATAGCAACTGCAGACTGTTTAGAATGTGGGGAGTGAGGACCAATCAGGCCACATATGCAAATGACCTCTGTGTCCCAACTGTCTCAAGGGGGGGGGGTGAGGTGTGGAATGTCGTGAGCCCCAATCAGCCCACATATGCAAATTACCTCAGAATGCTGGCCCAATCAAGGAAGAATGGCAGAGCTATCAGTGGGTGGGGGGTGGGGAGAAGCCAGCAGCCTGCCAGCGACATAGGGAAGCTGTATCCCTTTGGGAAAACACATTTTACCCTTTTTTACCCCCTTAAGGGGTGAATTTCTTAAAATCTCTTCTTAGTGGATATTTACATCATGAAAGGAATGTTCTCCCCAAATTTCACGTTTGTAGGTCCAGAGGTTTGGGCTGGGTATTGATGAGTCAGTCAGGACACTTGTCTTTGTATATATATATATAGATTGGGACAATGTATGTCAAGAGAGAGGCAGTATTGTGTAGTGGCTACAGAGTTGGACTAGAAGCTAGGAGACCCAGGTTCAAATCCCCACTATCCCATAGAAGACTGTTGGGTGACCTTAGACCTTGCAGCCTAACATACTCACATGTTTTTTTGGGAGGATTAACTGGAGGAGTGGAGAATGATATAAACTGCTTTGGGTTCTCCTTGGGGAGAAAGATGGGATATAAATGCAGAAAAATAAAAATTCTGAATAATCAGAAAATAAGGATTAAGAGATCTCAGGGGGGAAAATGCCTGTAGAGCTTTTTCATTTTCCTTTATTATTATTTATCAATGGTTAAAAAAAGAAATCATCAGAGATCCTAAATAAAAATGTTTAAACAGTAAAATGAATATTGGCTTCTTTTCAAATGTAAAATACACCCCTTGATTTCAGTGAAGCTATTTTCAAGCTGCAGAGATGATAAAGTAACTAAAATTGTGGCTAAGCCAGTCCCCATTTAAAAAATGCTTGAATGACTGGACTTTGGGACGTTCATGTCAAATCTCATAGATTTGTGCATTCTTGGTTTTTTGGGGTTTTTTTTAAGTCTTGCATTTGTGGTTTTTAATGGATAAGCAACCCTCTTTAAAACAGATGGCACTCATCTCTGAACAAGACTTTTAAATTATGTGATATTAAACAATTACATGACCTTATTCCTGGGGCAGCATAGTCAAGGGAATTTGGAAAAAAAAAGTCTGCATTAGAGTAAATCTGTGTTATATGCTATAGAATGTTGATAATCTCATGTTCTGCCTCTCCAATTGTAGCAATCCCCAGTGCACCAAGAAAGACCATTCTCCTGGTTAAAACTTTGCTTCAAGCAGCTGCTGTTAGTCGTGTTTAGGCACAGGGAAAACACATGCACAGCAGATGGTGCCTCCCTGCTTCGCTAAGAACCACTTGAGGGAGCGGAATTTCTAGGGGAAAACTGGTACAGAAGAGAAAGGGTTCACACCACAAGCACCATAACTCATGGCACAGGTAAAGGGAGTTAGTGGGAAACCATTTGCCCTTCAAACTTCTTGTGCAAAGATGTTCATAGCTTCATCTGGGCCCTGACTTGGGAGAACATCAGGACAAAGAGTTGCTTGTGAGTTAACACCAAGCAAGCCTATGCTGTGTGATATCTTTGGATGCCTTAACAGACTCTCAGCAACAAACCAGATTGAATTAAAGGTGGTGAGGGCGGGACTGTGAGGGAAGCATGTACTAACTTCACGCAGGGTCATTTAATCCATATGTTTCTTTTTAAACAAACCAGCCTCCCTTCTCCTCCCCTGCCCCTCCACGGCATGGACAGATCATTTAATAAAACATGAGCACTGACTCTAAGGCTATAGACTAATACAAAGTCTGGTTTGAGCTTTAACATGAGGCATTTTTACCTCAGTGAGGAACCAGAATGCATTTTGAATAGATCTTTTCCCAGCGTGGTGTATTTTCTCCCTCTCCTGTAATCGTAGATTGTGCAGTAACAGCCTATCAATGCTTGCCCTATTAGGGCATTACTCCAATTCCTACATTTAATTAATTCCTCCTTTCTGGCTGATAATCCCCTGGTACAGTGGATAGGATATAGATTGGAAGACCTAGGCTCAAATCTTTGTTCAGTCAGCAAACTCCCTCAATGGCGTTGGCAAGGCTCGATGTTACATCCCTCACATAGTTGATATGAAGAAGACAGAATGAGATGAAACCATATCCGCTTGGGATTCTCCTTTCCTTTTACCGATCTCACCCTTCTGAGGCTCTGTATAGTAGCAGCTTGCTAGGTTCCGGTGGGGACCATTTCCTCAGTAGCTCAGCCGCTCTAGTAATAGTTTGGGTCTTCTGTATATTGATCATTGGATCTGTGATGAAAAATACGTGCTAGAAGGTAGTGGTAGCAGCCTTAGTAGCCCAGACTAGATGGATCTTGTCAGTTTGGAAGCTAAGCTGGGTAGGTATTTGGATAGGAAACTACCAAGGAAGGTTGGGGTTGCTATGCAGAGGAGGGCAATGGCAAATCACCTCTGCTCATCTCTTTCCTTAGAAATCCCATGTGATGGAACTTCATGGGGTTTTCCCGACTCAGTTGTGACTCGACAACACATTTTATCTTTTGAAGGCAGTGACTATTCACGTGAATGGGAATCGGTTTGTAATATACAGTCACCCAGCTAGTAATGAAAATGAGCGGGGATGCTTCCTATGTACACTTTTTATTCTTTTTTTTAAAGCAAAGATTTATGGGATAGCACGCTTTCCATCCACAGAGCATAGACATGTAATTCTGTAACGTTTATTTTTAACATGGGGTGCGGAGTCTGGTGGTGTCCTCCTCGTGTCGACAGGTTTTTCTTAAAATTCATTTTTGTAAAAAGAAGATTCTCTGTATCTTAGGAGTAAATAGATATATTAAAATAAGCTATGGGATGTATAGTGCAGTATAACAATGATAAATGATGTTGTGTGTAATTTTTCTACTATTAACATAAAGTAATATAAACTGAAGGACACTAGTCTATTGAGAGAGTTAGTAGCTAATGTTCCATATCAGATGTGGACAATGTCAGGACTGAATACAGATTAGGCAGTGTCCTTTTCTCCCCGGGGGAATTAAACTTTGAGACACCACTGGCTGCCAATGGTTTTACTGCATTTTGTTGGTGCCTCTGGTGTCTTTCTTGGTCTATTAATTCCGGAGCTGTAAATGACAATGTGAGTAAAAAGCTTTTCCAGTGGGATGCATTTCATTTATGTATTCCTGTATCCACAATACCTGTTCAATCCATTTTGTCACAATAACTGTATAAAAAATGTGTGGATTACCTACAGTTCTTGGACCTCAGCAGGGTTTTTTTTCCCTTTTCCCTTTTCCTTATTAGAATGCTCCAAGACAATAATTTATAAAAACAGAGAACATATATATCTTTTTTGCATTAAAAATCGCAGTGTGCAAAACATTAAATAATTGACAAAATCTGGAATTCACACATTGTCAAGTTCATCAAATTCTGCCATTAAAATAATAACATTGTCTTAATTGTTGTTGTTATTACATTGATTTTTTTTTTGTATTGCCAAGCCATTGTGTTGAATCCAAAGGTATATTTCTGCTCAAAGGAAAAATCTTTTAGACCCAATCACACAGTTTGGATTCAACCCATTAAAATTTCTCACACTGTGAAATGAGAAGTACTGTGGAATCTTTGTTAACAACTGTACATAATTCACATGAAGGAGGGTACCACATTTAACCTGGCTAATTTAGGCTAAGAAACTATTATTTCTTCTCAGCCACACATTAGATTGCACTGGATATTTAGATATTGAAATATCTTTTGCTTCTCTATGTTTTTTGGTTTTTCCATCCGCCATGCTCACCTCAACCTTGTATCTTCGTAATGCAGCATAAAGTTTCCTTTCTCTTATGCAAACCATTAGTTGGATCTAGGGTTGCCATCTCTGGGTTGTGAAATTCCTGGAGATTTTGAGGGTGGAACCAGGAGAGGGCAGGGTTTAGTAGAGGAGGGACCTCAGCAGAGTATAATACTATAGAGTCCACCCACCCAAAGCAGCCATGTTTTCCAGGGAAACTGATCTCTGTTGTCTTGAGATCAGTCATAATTCTGGGAGGTTGCCAGCCACCAACTGGAGGTTCGCAACCCTAGATGGATCATATGATCTGTCAGCAGAAAGCACTGACAGCCAGGGATCTTTCCTGTATTCCCACTCCTCCCAGCAGTCCTTTCCAAACCTGGTAAAGTTCATTCTCTGGCTTGTGGATCCCGCTTATTTGACTCATGTGGTATAATAGCCACCTAAATTGGGAGGCTGCAGTGGGGAAGGGAAAGGGGACAAAATTATCCTTTCTCTTTCTTCTGTTAGTCCAAAGGCTTCAATCAGTGCTGATATAACCCTGTAATCCACTTGCAGTTAGAGCTTGTTATAGGATACATGCATATGTGCCATCAAGTGGACATATGTGCCGCCGACTTATGGCAGCCCCAGCAAGGAGCTTTCAAGGCAAGTGAGAAGCCAAAGGAGTTTGCCATCGTCTCCCTCTGTAGGTACTTTCTTGGTTGTCTACCCATCCAAGCAATAATCCTGCTCAGCTTCCGAGATCTGATGAGATTAGTTTATACCATGCCACCTTTCCTCCTCTTATAGGACAAGCATTTGCAAAATCTGCACATATGAAACACATTTTTGAAGCATTGTATCTAGGTTTTCCAGCTGTGGCTTAAGAAATTCTCGGAGATTTAGGACTGGTGACTAGGGAAGATGGGATTTGGGGGAGAGAGGAGGCTCCTTGCAGGTGTGATGCTATAGAATCCACCCACCGAAGCTGCCGTTTCTTTCAGGGGACCTGATCTCTGTAGTTTGGAGATCTGCCATAATTGCAGGAGAGCTCCAGGACCCAACTGGAGGTTGGTAACCCAAATTATATCTGTGTCTTCCTCGATTACTCGGGAGGTGTGAATGTTGTTTAAACCACCTCTCAAATGATGGTAGTAGATCTATTCTCTAAACTGATTTTCATACACACAGAGAAGCCAGAGTTGTTGTTTTTTTTTGTGGTGATAAATACAGTGTTTTGTTTTTTCTTTGTGTGGACTGTGGTACGGTTCATAAATTTTATCTATGTACTATAAACAAGATTAGAATTCCTTCAATGCAAGTTCAGAAAGGGATTAAAAACCTAAGTGCCTTAATAAGAACTGAAAATATTCTCTGAAAGCAAATCCATTTAGACTTCTCCCTGAATGACAATTTAAACTCTCTCCCCTCCTCCCACCCTGTGACTGCTCTGCTTTTATATGCTCAAGTGCACCTTGTTAAACAAAGTTGTTGGTTTTTTTTAAAAATGAAGTTTGAATGTCTACTTGGGCTGGAAAACAATAACATCAGCAGTTGGCAACCTTTGTCACAATTTATTTTCACATCTTGTGGTCATTCAGAGTTGATTGTATGAATGAAAGCAGATTCACATTTCCGCAGAAACAGAAATATACAGGGATAAAAAATAAGCACATCATTCTCCAAAACGAAGCAGAATGTAAAGTAGTCAAAAAGGGCAGGCAGCCATGGTGGCCCATGAGAAAATATCCATCAGCAACAGTGGCATAATACTGTAGTTAGGAGGACCAATTAAAAGATCCCAAAGAAGTGAGCAAACTTTTGAGTTCATCTGAACTCTTAATTAGGCTTAGATGGTAAACAAGCAGGGAGAGAAACAGATCTTGCTGGACGTGATGGGAAAACCCAAGCTATTACAAAAAGTTTAAGATGTAGTGAAGGAGGAGCTTAGGCTGTGTTTGGAGCAAAAAGATCTTAGGCTGCAAAAAAGGAACGAAGGAACATCGTTTATGTGATTTCTGTAACACAGTGAAATGACGTTGATCAGACATACACCAAGCTTGTAAGATTTTTTTTCCCTCCCCAAACATTTTTTTTAAAGCACTGATTGATCAACTGGTTTGCTCTCTCTTTTATTTAAAGGATTAGATGCCGAGTGGTGCGTGCGACTGGTCTGTGGGTGTCTGGGAAACTGGGACTCCCATCAGGCTGTCAGAATGTGCATGCATGAAAAGCAGTGGACTGCACTGTATTGTTTGATTCCAGGAAAGTATCCCAACAAACAGATCCAGTTGAGCTGCTTGCAAATTGCCAAACTGTTCAATGAAAAAGCATCTCCTTGCTTTTACCTGGCGGGCAGAATGTAGGCAAAACTGGGGGGCATTTCAGCATCCCTAGTTAATGCAAGGCTTTTTTTCAGCGGGAATGCAGTGGAACGGAGTTCTGGCACCTCTTGAAAATGGTCACATGGCCGGTGGCCCCACCCCCTGATCTCCAGACAGAGGGGAGTTTAGATTGCCGTCTGTCTGGAGATCAGGGGATGGGGCCACCAGCCATGTGATCATTTTCGCCGAGGGCGATTTAAACTTTAAAAAACTACCCCCTTGTTCCAGCTGACCCAAAGTGACATCATTGTGCAGTCCTGAGCACCGCCACCTCTTTTCCCAGAAAAAAAGCCCTGAGTTAATGTAATCACATACAAACGTCTGAGTGCAGTCAAACAGTGAAATCAATGGGCTTAGAATGGAGTAACTCTGCTTAGGATTTCACTGAAAGTCAGGTGTAACTACACGTCAGATACACGCAGAGTCACTCTGTCTCCCCCTTGCTTATTTATAATTATAAGATGAATTACTGTGTATATATGTGTGCCTGTGCGTGCACACACACAAAACATGGTTAATTCATTGACCCTGTGGGAGTGCGGTGCTATAAAGAAGCAGTAAATCTTTCTTCACTTCGTGACAATGGCTACTTTCAGAGGTAGCAATGCTGAAAATTATGATACCATTTTAAAAAGAAAATAATATTAATAATAACAGATCAGGAGCAAACAGTAATATCTAGTGTAGCCCAACAGCAGATATGTTTAAGCAAACATTAAAGAACATATACTGGAATTGTTTGGGTTTCTTACTCAAGGTTAACTGCATCCATGCCAAGGTGTTTTATTGCTTTACGCTACATCTAAATAAACTTTCCTAAACCTACTCAAAAGCTACAGTGTGGCTGCACACATTATCCATCCATAAATTACCATATGATGAGGTGTTGTGAAAAGGCTTCATTTCAACAGTCTATTTGGTCATGTTGTTTGAGAAAGCATTTAATTATTTCAGTAGAACCACATGTCATTCCTTACCATGTTAAGAGCTTGAGATTTTTATTACCAATGTACTCAGTGACAGAACTTTCTAGAGATGAAGTAAGATGTTGTTGGTTTTTTTGGTTTTGGTTTTATATCACCAAAGGCTGGAGAATCCCTTGTCGATAGCTGCTGAAAACTGATCATACATTCGTTCGTTCGTTCGTTCGTTCGTTCGTTCGTTCGTTCGTTCTTTCTTTCTTTCTTTCTTTCTTTCTTTCTTTCTTTCTTTCTTTCTTTCTTTCTTTCTTTCTTTCTTTCTTTCTTTCACATTGTTTCAATAAATACAGACTTTACTCCATATTGCAAAAATGAAAGGTGGAAAGGGAATTCACATGAAAGTATCCAAGTTAAAACTATCTGTCAGAATATGGATGATAGTGGTAAAGACATGGCAAAAACCAGATGGCATTGCTTGGCCTCAGTATAAGGTATGATATTATTCTGTTTCTTTTACTGGTAGCAACTTTTTAAATAGATATAACCAGTAACTTTTCCTTGGCCTTTTTTTTTCTTTTTAAGAAAATGGAAGTACCTTTAAATTATCTGACACACCCCACCTCCAAGGGCTCAATTTTATATAAAATAAATTAGTGTTTCCCACTTCAAATAAATAAACATGTGCACACAAGTGGTATAAAATGTGAATTCAAAAAGTCCTTGTATTTTTTTTTAATTGCCTGTGTTGGAAGTTCAAGTTAACTTTCTGACTGATTGCGGCCATGCACCTCCTTTTAGCAGGTCTTGAATTTACTTATCCTCCTCCTAGGAGGTGGATGTTTGTTTTCTAGAAATGAACTGCTTTAATCCTTGGCTGCTTATTCAGGAACTGAATTATGACTCCACAATGCAGCCTCACCTCCGATCTAGAAGTGCTCTTAATTAAGGCACACAGCGATTGATTTCTGTGTGTTTATCTGTTGTGTCAAGGTATTTAAAGGAGTCAAACATATCTCAGTTCAGGTCCTTAGCATAAAACCGACCAGATCTGCGAGCCCTCCTCTTCCTATTTTCCACAGCACCCTTTGTACCCTCCATAATAAATTCAGAGGGCTGACAGTGTCTAAGCCTGCTGCTCCTTTGCCCTCAATTTCAGCGAGATGGGCCATTGAAAAGTCATTACAAGCTGTTTAGACTCTGACTTTGACTTTTGCTCAGCAGTGAACAAAATTAACAGCTCTTGGAGGTGGTTGGGGAAGGGGGAGAAGCAGGGAGCCAAAGGGAGAGAGGATAAAGAGGGACGGAGCTTTTCAATATAGTCATGCAAACAAGCCAGAGTCTAAAAGTGCATATGTTCTACATATGTCCTCAATTAGGCACCTCTTACTGATGACACCTCCTTCTCTTCTCCCTTTTTTGGTGACTTTTACTACCATGAAGACAGACCCTCCGGCACATCAAATGCACAGCCTTGCATTTGCTTACATGCAAAGCAACAAGCTTAGAGTGGGAACAGAATTGCTTCATAAATTTAACTATCCCTTTCAAATTCTGTTTTCCCCCTCTAATTTAGTGCTTGATAGTTTTTTGTGCAATAATTTTAAAGTGCTGTTTATAGCAAAAGTTACCTTGATAAGGGCAGACAAAAGTACCTGTGCCATGCTAAATTACTTTTAATCCCTGTCTTCCTTTGCTATGTCTTGAAACAAACCTTTACAGTCCATTTTAGGTGAGAGTGATCCGGATTAAAGTTCATTGTGGTGTGGATCACAGTGTGTTTATTAATGTGCCTCCACCTTTGCTTCCATTCCCAACAGTGTCATCGGTTTCCCTTCAAAACCCTGGGTCACTTGAAATAGTGATGCTCCTATAGAGCTGTGTACATTGTTGCTGTAGCAATATTCCACATAAGGCAGAACGTCGACCCAATCATCTTGTTGATAATTGATACAACATCTCAGGAACTGTTCTAGTAGCTGATTTGTGCGTTCCATTTGTCCATCAGTCTTGAGGCGGTACCCTGAGCTAAGCCCCTGCTCAATCCCCGTTACTTTCATAAGCTCCTGCCCAAAGTTGGCAACAAACTGGCCCTTGTGGTCGGAGATTATTTTATTTGGGAATGAATGTAACACACCACATTCTGCATGAAAAGGTTAGCTAGTTTGCTCACTGTGGGGAGCTTAGAGCAGCATATAAAGTGGGCTTGCTTTGATAACAGATCCACTACTATCAAAATCAGTTTTCCCAAAATCTCGGGGAGGAGGTCAGTGGTAAAGTCCATGGAGATCATGGACCAGGATCAAGGAGGGGTTTCTAACAGTTGTAGAAGTCCCGGGGATTTCCCGCCCTGCTTCTTCCCCATCACGCAGACTTGACAAATAGTCACATATTGGGAGATGTCTTTCCTCATTCCCGGCCACCAGACTTGCCTTTGGGCTAAATGCAAGATCTTTACAAACCCAAAATGTCTGGTCAGTTTGTCATCATGACACCTTTTCAATACCTCCCTGCAAAGGGCTTCTGGCACGTACAATTTGCCGTTTCTATACCAGCGTCCGTTCTCCCCCTTCACAAGGGGTTCCCGTAAGATCTCTTCCCCCTCCCTTTCAAGTTCTGCTTTGACTTTCTCCAGCCAGAGGTTGGGCAGGGTTGATCAGAGTCTGCGTGCTTGTCTCTGCGTCATTACTGTCTGGTCCCTTCCCCTTAGTTTTTAACAGATCAGTCAATGGCAGAGCAATCTGGGCAAAGTTCTTAATGAACAGCCTATGGAAATTGGCAAAGCCCCAAAATGATTGTAATTGGCGTCCTGTTTTAGGAGCTTCCCACCTCAGAATGTCTTAGATTTTGGTGGGATCCATCCCCAGTTCCCTCCGAGAGACTTGGTAGCCCAGGAAGTTATAACTCACACTTAGACAATTTGTAGTTTGTTCTTATAAAGAGTACTCAGAACCTCTTGTACCAACTTTACATGTGAGTTGTAGTTATCAGACTAAATCAGCACATCATCAAGATAAACATGTCTTTCTCATGGGGAGAGCCTTCTTCACACCAGGGTTTTCCCTAGCAAAGTGGATGGTGCCCCCACACTTCAGACACAGCTCTTGTTTCATGCTCCTCTCCTTTTTGGCTGGAATGGGCAGCCCTTTCAGATGGGGCTTATCTCCCCCTCTATACTCTGTAGGTCCTCGTCATTGGCCTGCTTGATGTTGGAGATGGAGCAGTTTCATAACCTATTCCCTATTTTCAATCTCGCTCACCAGTTGAGTCCACCCCAGCAGGGTGGGCAGGTCATCTTGGACCATAGTCTTGGCCACCAAGTCAGAGTTGAAGCCGGCATGGAAGAACTCAATCTTCACCAACTCAGTCCAGTCTCACACTTTGCCTACATATGCGCAAAACTCTGCTGCAAACTCTTGCACCAAGTGGTTTCCCTGCTTTCTGTGCTTTAGCTTGGTCCGTGCCCTCTCTTCCTCGAGGGGGGGTCCTCATACTGCTCTCTGAGTGCACGCATGAAGTATCTCACACTCCAGAGTTACGGGACTCTGGCCACGTAGATTATCATGTACCATTTCACTGCTGCTGCTCCCAGCCGGGAACCCAAATAACTCACCCGGCTGGCTTCATCTGGGAAGGTGGGGGCCCTTTTCTCTCAAGAACTCCACCACTTGCAACAGGAAGTACCCCAGTTCCTCAGGGTCTCCATCAAAGCGGGCTTCCAGACAGGGCTCTGTCTGGCTGAATGGGTTGGCGTGGTGGCCTTGCTTCTGCTTGAGCCCCTTGATCATCTGGAGGAGAGATAGGCTACTGGTCCCTCTGTGCTTGGGTGGCCTGATCTGCCCAGCCACTTTGGTTTCCTGGCTGACCAGGTTGGAAGGCAGCCTGCATCAGCTCTTGGATATTGTCCATGAAGGTATGCACATTGCACTTCAGCTCCCCCATCTCTGCTCGAAGCTCTTGCACTGCAACAGCGGAGGTTGTTCCCAATGACTCCTTCTGCTCCAGTTCCTCCTCTCCCTCAAGGAGTCCTTCCTCCAGGAACAGACTCTGTCTGCATAGTCAGCTCCACCAATGATCCCGTATTTCCATTTCCCTCCTGGCTGATGTTACACGAGGGGTCTATCCCAGTGGGGTGTCTTTCAGCCAGTCTCTGTAGCTGGCATTCCATTTGGGAAAATTGGTGTGGAGCTGTGCTCCAACATGTGCACATCGGGCCCACGCACATCTGCCGGGTCTTCTAGGTTTTCCTCGGGCTTCTTTGTAGCACCGGTACCCTTTTCTTCTTCAGCTGCCATTGCACGGATGTCAGGATCCCGCGGTTGCTCAGGTCCAAGGAGGATTGATTCCTGGCAATCTGTAAAGACCTGCCAAGCGACTCTCAAAAGACTTCACTGTAGGCAGTAAAAGAACTTCATTGAAAAGCTGCTAGTCTCAGAAGCTTACTCCATCTTTGCCAGGAATGACATTCACGTGCAAGCATCAAACATATATAAGTTTCCGAAGTGCAGGCAAATTCCAAAACCCTCGCCCCTCAGTCTAATGGTCAGCTAAGCTCAGCAGGAAAACATTAAAGCAGGAAAACAGCAGAACTGATATATGGGATTTTCAAGGCCATGGCATCTGGGCAGGCGCCTCTTCCCAGGCTAGAGAGAGAGAGAGAGGCCCCGGCACAGCCCAGAGGACCCTACAGATAACAGCAGGACCAAATGCCTCCCTTGCATAGTTTCATGTCGTGGGTTCAAAAGACAAGGCGAGTAACACTTGCAGTCCAGTGAAAGAATAGCCTCAGCATTTAACCATAGTCATAACATGAAGCATTTAGACTACCATCTTGACAGCAAGGTGTTGCTGGGTATGACAGGTGATGCAGGTGGGAACGACAGGTGATGCTAAGCACCTGACAGAAACCAACCTTTATAATCCATTTTAGGAGAGAGTGAACTAAAGTTCATTGGGGTGTGGACCACAGCGTGTTTATTAATGTGCCTCTTACAAGCACTGCTTTTTTACTAAAGCTCTACTATTTTTTTTTAATGCAGGTAACAGAATTAAATTCCTGGCAACTTGAAAAATATGCAGTTTTCTATTGTACATTTACCGTTACTTCTTTTCTCTTCTCTTTATTTTCAGCTTTCCTCCTTGAGTGCAAGTGGTGAAGCCATAAGTTATCATTCCAAATGCTGGAAATAATTAGGATCAGGGAAACATTTTGAAGAAAGCTCAATCCAAAATAACTCTAGAATGAGCGTGTAGTTCGATTGGCACATTAAAGTTTACATTAAAGTTTACAGCCAGTATGACAGGAGTCATATATACCTGGAAATAGACAAGGAGATAACTGTATACTTAATGTACCAGGAAAAACTCCCCTCATATGCTACGTTTGGTTTAAATAAGCTTGTGCTCTCGACCCAATTATGGAGCCAGATGGGCACCCAGCCAAATAGTGGTCAAGCAGTTTCCTCAAGGTCACAAGAGGCTTTGTCCAAAACCCACTGGAACTGAACCAATTGGAAAATCCCCCACAATGAGGGAACTATGCAAACAAAGCTCTGAAAGCAGCATCTAGCAGACTCAGAGTCCATTTTCTTGATCCTTAGACAACAGTGCATAGCTCTTTCTTTCTTTCTTTGTTTTGGTTCAAGCCAGTGTGTTGTATTCTCCATTGCCACAGCCCCATTACAACTGCTTTTCAGGGCCAGCTTACAGTTCTGGAGTTCCAGTCACAAGCAGTTTGTCGCTTAGATGGCTTCAGAAGAGGATTAGGCAAATATAAGGCAGGGGAGGACCATCAAGAGCTAACGGGCACAAGAGAAACATTTGCTGGGGAGGGAGAAATGGCTGGAGAGGGCAGTAGTTTTCACATCCTGCTTATGGGTTCCCTGTAAGCATCTAGCAGGCCACTGTGGGGTACTGCACTAAATCACTATCTTGTCTGACCCGTTATGATCCTTTTTGGATTTTTATGCTATTATAATAGAAACTGCATAACTAGGTTTGCCACATGCCAGGAACTCCTGGGAGACTGTGGCGGGTGGGGCATGGGGGAAACACATCAGTGTCACTTCCAGCTAAAACGTGAAAGTGACATCTCTGACACTCTAGGATTTTGCCAATCTCTGTGGTTTTATGAGGTCCTCCCCTCTCCTCATCCCCCTCCCACTCATTCAAGCAGTGGCAGGGACCAGAAGACAGTGGCAGGTAAGATGGCAACCTCTGCAAAACAAGCATCTGTCAAAAGCAACAGCTGTCCCTTCTCTGTCTAAAAAATATTACTCAGCTCACTGTGGATTTAAAGCAGGGCTTTTTTTTCAGCAGGAACACGGTGGAACGGAGTTCCGGCACCTCTTGAAAATATTCGGCAATAGTGCACGAAAATAATACTATTTCAAAGAATCCCATGTGTTTCTTCCTCATTTCCCTCTTGAGAGTTCTGCCACCTCTTTTCCCAGAAAAAAACCCTGTTTTAAAGTAATTAAATCAAGGTCAACTTATTATAACCAACAAAACGATACTGATCCTAGACTTTTATATAATAGTATCATCATCAGTTTATTTACGGTTATTTGAACAATCATATAGCACATTCACACTGAAGAAATTCAAGGTGTACAGTGGAGCAAATATTGTATTAAATTTATTGTCTATAGCCAGAGGTCGTCACAAATTTTCCAAACTCTACATCACAACAACAAAAACAGTTAACATCAAGCATCACCGTTCAGAAGAGTTAATTAAAACAGTGCAATGGACAATTTACAATTAGGATCTAGTTACACTACAGTATATTTTCAAAACCTGAATATCATCAAACACTATCTGGTTACTTGATGGGTAATCTGGAAATTCTTATCAGATAGGAGATAATCTAGTCTATAGTATTTAATCTCCACATTGGGTTGGTATGAAGCCACATACTATGTCGAGCTACTTAAAAAAAAGTTTTGATTGACTTCAGCCTGTTAGATTCTAGTATATCAGAATGGCATTTTTTCTTTTGTAATTGATATGCATGATAAATATAATAAAAAATAAAGAACACACAAGTAAAAATTCATTATTTTTCTCATTGGTTTAGGTTTTAGACCTTTTTTCATGCACCCTTCCCCTGGGTTTGACACTGTTGAATATCCCGCCCACCATTTCCATACAGCATCATGGTGCATTCGATCGCCAGTTTTTCTTGGATCTTTCCCTAACCTGTTTTGCTGAGAAGTTTGGAGAAAGATTTCAATAAATTGCCATGTGAGTAGGAAAGTCCAGATGTGGTCCTGCCTATGTGGCGGCCATTTTCTCTTCCTCAGTTCCTATGGCAGTCATCCCCCCACACACACCACCATAAGGGTGCTGAGTTTTTTAAAACTGATAACTGACAAAGCAGCAGGGGCCATTTTTTAGAAAAAGAGCTGCAGGAACTCATTAGCATACCTCCTTAGCATATGCCACACCCCTTGACATAACCAGAAGTGTGTCATTGGCATAACTGGTTTGCATATGCCACAGCCCCTGACATCACTTATCCTGGCTGTTTTGGCCCCAATCCAGGCCACAATGGGCCCATAATGGCCAAAAATCAGGTGGGTGGGGCCACCTGACATGTGACCTCTTTGGAGAACTACCAGAACTGCGTTCCTGTGTGTTCCCCCTCAAAATGAGCCCTGCAAAGCAGTATACCGATAGCACTATGTCAATTACCAGTTTTAAAAAAGGTTTTTTAAAAGCCTCTGGTGCTGGTGGCTACTGCACAGACTGGGGCAGGAAAAATGCATGAAAATCCACCATCTGGAAGCCCTGTAGATGTCGTGCTGCATTAGCAATCATAGCTCAAGCAGAATTCCCTCCCTTCCAGTACCATCTTCTTGAGTGCTTTCTCAGGGTTTCCTGCAAATACTGGTAACCAGCATGCAGCAAATACTGATGAAGGTCATTTGGGAAATGGATTAACAGCTTCTTAGACTCACAATGTCAAATTACTTTAAAGTGTTTACAGTAGCCAGTTAGATGCAGTGAATTTAGAGCTGGCAGGCTGAAGCCAAAATCAAACCATTCTTATTTCACTAAACCAGGCCTTGGTGTTTTATGGCTGTTTTAAGGTCCATTAATCCTTGAATCATGAGACCATGTAAAAAGTGACGGCTTTAACATTCAGTCCCTTGGTTTATTTAAAATGTTTTTACTTCAACACGGTCCCTAATTAATAATAGCAAGTGAACAAACCTGATTCAAATATATCAAAAGCAGAAGGATGTGGGATGCAGTCTCTTAGTTATTTAGTAGGATTTTACTTATTTTATTTTATAATCTCCTCCATTTATTGCAGGAACGTACATTCTGCATTTAATGGGATTGCTCAACCAGCCAGCGGAGGGGCGGGGGGGGGGGGAGATAATGCTCCTGTTCTATTTTTAACAGTAAAACTGAACTGTTTTGTTTGCATTTTATGAGCTTATTTTGGACGTTGAATGGATCACCCCTTCCAGCTTGACTTGGCTTCCTCGGATTTGCTTTATATACAACAACAAAAGAAATAAGAGGCAGTCACCATCAAACCCCCAAATCCTCAGTCACCCCTTCATTTTTGGACTTGCACTATCTGTATTTCTGGTTTGGGAAGCATGTTTTCTTCAATAAAATACACAGAAACTGCAGAAAATAGATTTGTTCTCCCAAATGCAAAGACCTCTGTGTTATCCTTTTAAAATAAGAAGGCAGTAGGTGTTGACACCATAAAAATAAATTCTAAGATAGCTAAACTTGAGTATTTCATTGCCTGCCCGTGATGACGAAATCTTCCCAATTTCCCGCTTCTCTAAGGACAGTTCAGTTTTGCTGATCGGCAGATTTGCCCTAAGGGATCCTGAATAATGATGGAGAGAGAAGCATTTTATATCTGAATCCAAATGGCTTATTTTTATAAGGATTAGACAAATCCATTTTATACTTCAATACTTTTTTTTTTTAAAGAAAGCTATTAGGCAAATTCATGGAAGGCTTGTCCATCAATGGTTATAAACTGTGGTAGCAAAATTGAATCTCGGAGTCTAATGGAAGTATATCTGAATTCAAAACATAGGACACAACCAACAGGAAAGGGCTGCTCCTTTCATGCTCTGAATTTCACTTTCACATCCAAAAGTGAGATCCACCACCATCCACTTTATTTATTTCTTTTTGCTTTCTTTTGTGTTATGGGTTATCAGCTCCAGGTTGTTAAATTCCTGGAGATTTGGTGGGTGGAGCCTGAAGAGGGCACGGTTTGGGTAGAAAAGGGGGCTCAGTGAGGTATAATTCCATAGAGTCTGCCCCCCAAAGAAGCCATCTTCTCCAGGGGAACTTATCTCTGTAGCCTGAAGATCAGTGTAATTCCAGGAGTTCTCCAGCCACCACCTGGAAGTTGGCAAACCTATGTGGTGTTCTAGATTAATTTGTTTCTTTTATACCATTTTTAAAACCTATTTTATATATTATATGTCTTATACCTGCCATTAACAGTCTAACTGGGATGGGTATTTCACAGCTCTCCTGTTCTTCCTAGATGAAGTCCAAGCAGCCCCTAGACCTCCTCTCTTCCCAATGAGGTAACTGGTCTCCACAGCATAAAGCATAAAAAGTCTTAAAAATATAAAGAGTCTTTCTAACTTGGATGGGTATTTCACAGCTCTCCTGTCGTTCTTCCTGGATGAAGTCCAAGCAGCCCCTAGACCTCTTCTCCCTGCCCAATGAATTAACTGGTCTCCATAGCATAAAGCATAAAAACCCTTAAGAATATAAAGAGTCTTTCTAACTCGGATGGGTATTTCATGGGTCTCCTGTCATTCTTTCTGGATGAAGTCCAATTAGCCCCTAGACCTCTTCTCTCTTCCCAAAGAGGAAACTGGTCTCCCCAGCAAAAGCTGTTCCTTATAGTGTGGAATTCATTAGGCCAAGGCAGGCATTGGTCCTGTTTAAAAAAAAGAAAAGAAAGAACCACCCAACCAGAAGATCCTGGGATTGTTACTGCGGTCCCTAAAGATGACGTTGTTTTTGTTATTTCTTTGTGAGTTCACCCCAATGCTGGTTCTAAGCAGACTCTCTTTGCTGTACTTTTCTGCATTACTTCCTGCTTTAGACTCTTCTCATTTTAATAGCAAAGTTAAGGACAGCTTAGTCAGACATGGATCAGAGGGGGGAAAAATTATGCTGATAGAGTGATTGTATATATCAGGAATGCTTTCAACTCTATTCCTGAAATGTTAAAAGTATCGATTTCTTTTCCCCAGGTTGGGTAACGAGGTTTATTCAATAGTGCTTACTGAATCACTTGGCAGTGCCTTCTTCTGGAGATTCCTAAGTCAATCTTTTCAAAAAGGTCTTTCTAGGTTTTAAATATAGCTATCTGGTCAATCCCTTTTGTAAAATACCAGAGTTTTGCAGTTCCCAAATTAATCTTAACACACTAGGCCAGACTCTCATTTATAGCAGGATACCTCATACCTTCAACCAACATAAATCTTAACTTGTTTATGCATATTTTCTAATATTGGTGACCAGGGTTTTTTTTCAGCAGGAATGCGGTGGAACGGAGTTCCAGCACCTCTTGAAAATGGTCACATGGCTGGTGGCCCCGCCCCCTGATCTCCAGACAGCGGGGAGTTGAGATTGCCCTCCGCACCGCCAAGCGGCGCAGAGGGCAATCTAAACTCCTCTCTGTCTGGAGATCAGGGGGCGGGGCCACTGGCCATGTGACCATTTTCGCCGGGGGGTGATTTAAACTTTTAAAAACTCCCCCCTTGTTCCAGATGACCCAAAGTGACATCATTCTGCGATCCTGAGTTCCACCACCGAGTTCCACCACCTCTTTTCGCAGAAAAAATGCCCTGTTGATGACTTACAGTGCACACCTGGGCTCAGGTATTTTGGTCAAAGTCCACTGATATCAGAAGGCATCAACTAGAGTAACCAGCATAGGCTTGTACTACTCTATTAGTTTTTAACATAGGGTTGCTTCACCCCTTGCTATATGAGGTGCAGCCCTCTATGGTGTATATTGCAGTACTTACGGCAGCGCTTAGAAATAGAAAGCAGTAGATGATGTTTTATATTTTGTGCCTTGGGCTTGGCAAAGGACTCGGGAGGCAAACACATGGAATCAGGACGGTATACCAGCTGCCCTACAAAAATGCAAGGAAGTGTATTCCCAAAAAAGAACTGCTATTTAAATTGAGCCCACGCTATCATTGCCTACCGCATAATGTTATGAAACGTGGCTAAGAATAGCCCGATAGAAAAGGAAGAATGGGTTCACATTGACAAAGTAAGCTATTTTAGCAAATACCTACTGAAATCCAGGAAGGTCACGTGCTGTAAATTGTGACAGTGTACGGAACATGGGAAATTAGCCTGCAATAAGCAGTTTTCGTTTGACTTCGGGGTGGTTGTTTTTGGCAGACAAGGTCAGGAGGTATGGGTTCTCCTTTCGTGTTTCTCCGCAGAAGAGAAGAAATGTAACTAGCCTTCCCTATTACGTTATTGCAGATTAGGGCTGAATACAGCCCTATGTTCTTTGGTCACTTATAATGAGGGTTAGGCCCAAAACACCTATTCAGGGCCCACCATGAGCTGATCAGAGGCTCTGCCTCAGAAAACCCTGCGATTATGTTGGGGTTCAATAGCAGAAGTGCAGACTTTCCTTGGCAGAGTCAATGTGGAAAGGCTGAATGTGGAGAGTGTGGCTGCTTCCACACACGTTGGATAATCCACTTTCAATACGCTTTAGTGAACATTTATAACTGATTTTCCATGTGTGGAACAAAAAATCCACTTCTACAGGATAACTAAAGTGCATTGAAAGTGCATTATTCAATGTGTGTGGAAACAGCCTGTACAAGTCAATGTAAGTAGGCAAGGGAAAGACAGGCTTCACTTTTTAAAAAAAAATATGCTGATATCTACCCCTTGTGCCAGCCACAAGGTGGCAGTTGGGACCGGGGGCAGATCCAGTCACAGAATGTAGATTTTCTCCTTTCCCCCCTTATTTAATTTTGTTTTTTTCTTGTTCTGCCACTATATCAATATGTGTGGGAATATTGTTGTGGAGGCTAAGGTTTCCTACAGTTAGAGGCTCAGCTGTCCTCTGTGGCACAAATAATAGTAATAACAACAACATTGAGTTATATACCACCGTTCAGGACAACTTAACACCCACCCAGAGCGGTTTACAAAGTATATGATTATTATTCCCACAACAATCACCCTGTGAGAGAGCTCTGGAAGAGGTGTGACTAACCCAAGGTCACCCAGCTGGTTTCAAGCAGAGGAGTGGGGAATCAAACCCGGCTCTCCAAATTAGAGTCCTGCCGTACTTAATGACTACACCAAACTGATTCCCCATACCACATTTTATCAGCTCTGGCTGGTATGCCAGCTTCAGCCATTCCTCGAAAATAATAATCTGGCCACAGTGATGTATACTCCAGTCATGTCCGAGATAGATTACTGTAATGCACACTTTGTGGGGCTGCCTTTGACAATGGTTCAGAAACTTCAGTTGGACCAGGGTGTGGTCGCCACTCGCCAGGCTACTGTCAGGGGTTGGTTACAGGGATGGTATCTCCCCTGAGCTGAAAGATCTGCACGGGTTCAGCACAATTCAGAATGCTGGTTTTATGGCTTGAGGCTAGGGTACCTGAAGGAATATCTTTCCGCATGCTATTCAGCCTGCCTATTTAGATCTGCCACTTAAGCCCAGCTCTCTGTGCCTTAAAAAGTGAAGCAGGTGGCAACTAGAGACAGGGCATTTTCTGTGGTGGCACCTCTCCTTCGGAATGCCCTATCCCTTGAGGCTTGCCTGGTACCTACCTACTTTCCTTTCCTTTTGTTGCCAGATCAAAATCACGTCTTTTTACCCAGGCTTTTAATTGTGTGTTTTTATCTTATCAGCTTTGTAATGGTCTGCTTCTGTTTTATGGATAGTTTTTTATGCTGCTTATGTCCAATGGCTAGTTTTTCATCTTAATCTTACGGTGGTTGTAACGGTAAGTCATCTCGAGAAAGACTCTGAAGAAGTGGCATAGAAATATCCATGAATAAATAAATTATTATAAAGTTTTTTAAAGGGGTCAAACTCCAAATGACCACTTAAGGGATGACAGTACATTTTAACTATGAATCCTGTCTGTCTTTACCTTGGCTTAAGCCAGTGTGTCGAATGCTCAGAAGGAAAAAAAAAACCCCTCTAAAACACTGAGTAGTGTATATAGGAACAGCCAAGAAAAATGGAATACACAAATAAATGCAATAAAGCAAACGCCATTCAACTGAAACTGTTCAGGATACTTTCCCCCATCCCTGTGTGCTGGAGTTACATTGGCATGCAAAGCCGCAAAGTTGGCAAAATCTCATACATCACAAAAAGCCACAAACACAATCCATGTTATGCCTTTTATTAGTACCCGCCCAGTGACGTATAGCAGCATGCAAGCTTTCAAGTTCCCCAGAATGTTTCATCAGGCCACGTTACAAAATTTAAAAAAAGAAGGGAGGAAGCAGATTTTTCAGGTTATGATTTTCAGAGTTTATATGAGCAAGATTTGGGTCCAGTAGCACCTTGAAGGCCAACAAGAATTCCAGACCAAAGACCAAAACTCCCTTGACTCTCACAAGTGTATCTGGTTGGTCTTTAAGGTGCTCCTGGATTTGAATGTCACTCTTCTGCTACAGACCAACTCGGGTATGCACCTGAAACCACGTCAGTGGATGGTGGAGATGTTCTGGCAGGCAAAGAAGCTGCTGCTGGCCCACAAGAGGTAATAGAACAATTCAATTCCCCAAGAACAACAACAACATCAGCACCACTTCAGGCTTATTCTGGTGTTATGTGGTACAGGGAGGAGACACATTTTATCACTTCTCACCCCTCTGGGATGATGCCAGCTGGAACAGAAAGGGAGAAATCCTAGGCAGATCTACCCAGCTTCCTATTCAAGTCTCTTTAGTAGGGCTTAGTCTCAGTAAAGTGTTCTAAGTCTATCCCTGCTGAAATCAACTGTTTGGGCTAACTCTAACCCCGTACTCAGCTTTTTGGGTATAGACACGTTCCCTAACCTTTGGAACTTTGTGTCTTTCTATAAGCAAAAGTGTATACCTGGGCCGTCGTCACATGGGCTTTTATTTAGCGCTAAAAAGGCGCTTAAATGGCGCCATTTCCCGGCAAAAACCCACCTTGAAGCGATTTCCTCATTGCTGTTTTTTGCTTGATAGTTGCGATATTTTGCGCCTCAGTGTGAATGCCTCACATCGATGTATTTCGCCTCGCAACGTCCTATGCCCTCCCTTCAATCCCAGAATCCATTTCTTCCTGCGACTCCCCTTTTTTTTATTTTATTATGTCCTTATAATGCCATAACGACATAACACAATGCAAACTTTCTGCTGAAGTAAAAATGACTCAATTGCCATGGCAGAGTCTTCAGCGATGGGGATCACGTCAGACAGGGAGTTTTCTGCGGGCAAAGGGCTATTTATATAATTTCAAAGTTGGAAAAACAAAAGGGTCGTAATGTTTATATGCTGTTAATCCGTTATAGCGGAATTAAACGCCAGAATAATAAAAAAAAGGGGGGAGGAGCTGCTTCTGCGCGGTTAGAGAGAACAGAACAGAGTGCTTCGGTGTGGACAGCTGGTGGCGCGAAGAGTCGTTAGGTGACCCAAAGAAACGTTACTGTGCCGATAACAGGTAGGACGCTATATGCTGTAAATTTAACGGAAGAGATGCCCGTGTGACGACGGCCCTGGTTAATGTGTGGCTGTTGAACTGTTCAGGATTCTGTGCATCTATGTTCACATATCTTCTCCCTTCTTCTGTTAACATCGTCGTCATCATCATCACCACCACCACCACCACCACCATCATCATCATCATCAATCATGATGACCTACAACATTCACCTCACCTTCATTTATGTATTCAGTTACAGAGATGAAGTCTTTCTTTCTTTCTTTCTTTCTTTCTTTCTTTCTTTCTTTCTTTCTTTCTTTCTTTCTTTCTTTCTTTCTTTCTTTCTTTCTTTCTTTCTTTCTTTCTTTCTTTCTTTCTTTCACTATGAAAATCATAACTGTAGACTTATTTAATGTTTGTGAAGTGGAACAACATCCCTTTCAATATTTTTTTTTAAAAAAAACATATGGGGATTCCCGGATGAGTTCCAACCAGATATGGTTCAGGCCAAGATCTTTAAAAATAAAACTATTGCATGTGTTTCCAGAGCATTCAGTCATTTTATATAAAATACTACTGCTATGTGTGGGTGAAAATTCTAGATGGGAAAGGTTACATGTTATATATTTCCTATTATATTTCTGAATGTGCATGTCATATGAACAAAACATTTGAAACACCAAGTCAGACCATTGGTTGTTATACCCCATAGAGATGGGGCAGCTTTCCAAGGCCTTGGGCATGGGTTTTTCCCAAGCCTGCTATCTAAGAACTTGTTAACTGGTGATGTCTGTGACTGTGTGCATATACAATTGTTGACTGCCACCAACTTTTCCACATGAGGAAGACCCATAGAATTCAAAGCCCATTTTGAACTTCTCGGTTCCATACTTTTGTCCACAAATTCAATTTGGGTTTTATCAGTGTTCATTTTACCTTGTGTCAGGGCTTTTTTTCAGGGGGAACGCGGGGGAACGGAGTTCTGGAACCTCTTGAAAATGGTCATATGGCTGGTGACCCCGCCCCCTGATCTCCAGACAGAGGGGAGTTTAGATTGACCTCCGTGCCGCTCTAAACTCCCCTCTGTCTGGAGATCAGGGGGCGGGGCCACCGGCCATGTGACCATTTTCTCCGAGGGCAACCCACAGAGTTCCACCACCTCTTTTCCCAGAAAAAAGCCCTGCCTTGTGTATGTCATTTCATCTACTTTATTTAGACACTTTAAGACTTAAAACTCTCATACCTAAGGAATTCTTTTCTGTGATGGGCACAAAGGTGAGGTGGAGGTTTGTAGGTATGAATATTCCACTTCTGCTTTGTTAAAATCATGTACGTATCCACTGGCAGCTGTTCTTGTGTGAAAATCCTTTTTAGCCAAACCCTTTAAACCATACTTTGGGCTACTGTTCTCTTTGTCTGTTCGACTGTGGTAACTTTGGTGTGTCAGAAATGGACACACCTGTGCCTTTGCCCTATTTTCTAGCTGCTAAAAGAGGGCATTTAAAAAAAAACAAACCTGCGGATTCCTGCTGTGTGTGTTTTACAGAACCATGTAATTATGGGGAGGAAGGGTGGAGATGAAAAACAAAGAATCAGCAATTAAAAAGCGAGAACAGTTTCTCTTAAGCCTTCTTAAGATGCTTTCCAATGTCATTGGTGTTCGTGTTCACTATTGCTGTGAAGTGGTACTTAAATGAATGGACAGCTGGCAGCGACCTTCTTTCCAAAGCAGGATTCCCATTAGAATGGATTGTGGCTACTGATTAAAGGGATAGACTGAGAGAATGCTGAACCTCCACTTCTCAGCAGAATAACATGAAGCCTGATTCGAAAATCCCTGTTCTAAAGAGGTGGTTGCATTAGGAAAGACACAACTTTCATGACTGCAGACTTATAGTTTAGTCAAGAGTTTGTGACTTAAAAAAAAAATAGGAGAAAAATTGTGCAGGTTCTGCATGTATATGTTCATTCCCAATGCCTATAAGAGCTTTCCCTACACATTCAGGTTTGCCAGTCTGCAGTGGGGGCAGGAGCTTCTCTGCACCCATTCCTTTCTAGGAATCACTGGAAACTCTATGCTTTCTGGTGGTTCCTAGAGAGGGGTGAAATCACTTTCCGGTTTTCTCTGGAAGCAGCATCATGCTGTCACCAATGGCTATCCCATGTCCCCACCCTCTGTTTCCTATTGGTTGCCAGGCCATGACTGCTGACCACATATTAGACATACGTCATCCCATGATGCGTTTGATATGCATGGTCTTGGTTTCATCTGAATTGGGCAGTGCATGGATTTTCTGTGTGCATGCAACTTCTGTGCATGCAAACCTGAACCCTGGAAAATCGGGTATCATTTACATTAATGGACGCTGTATGTGAATATGTTGCCAAATTCACACAAAATGGTGGCCACATGCATTGGATATATGGGCACTGTTCACTCCTAGTTCATATGGATGTAACATCTGTTCCGGTTTTGTTCCTGGGGAGTCATACCCCCCAAAGTATTGTGTTTGTGTGCACCAATGCACGTGCATTGTATGAACTGAATTAGATAGATCAATGGTCTGACCCTCTACAAAGGCAGCTTTATATATTCATCGTAGGAAAACTGGAGAGGATTTTTTGTCAGTGCTGCATTAGGAAAACTGCACGACTTTGATGTTTTTGTTGGCCCTAATGTTGTAATGTAGTAAACCAGTGCTATTCTGTCCTTGCTTTTAGGAGGTTATATATGAAGAGGCTGTGTAGAGATTCTTCATGACAGTCCTTAGATTCAGAAAACTGTCTGAGCTCCATTGGTCTCAGGTTGGCCAGCTGTATGGTCATATAGCAAATTAATTCTTCTTTTTGTAATTTCACTAGTTAACGCTGTAGTAACGCACATCCTGCCCCATGAAAAGGATTGTGTTTGTGTGTTTCTGTACGTGTATGATCTGAAACAATCCTATGTTATTCTCATGGTCTATTTCAGTTGGGGTGTTCATGAAACCTAGTAGTGCAATTGCCACAGCATAGTGCAATGCCCAGCACATTGTTTGATCTAATACAGCATTTACATAGTCTTTGGAAAAGTAGGCATAACTTAAACTGTTTTTCACCAGTCTTTAAAAGTCTTCCCCCCTCCATGTTCTTTTTTAAAACCGTCTTTTTTTAAAAACCATGCCAGCTTCTCAAGACTTTTTTTTTTAAGTCCATGAATCTATTCCCTTCATTTCCTTAATACCTTTCAAGTTAAATATTAATATCGTTTTATAAGGTGGTGACACATTATTCTATCCAGGTTTTCCCACTGAATCAGATAATCTCGACTTGACTTCATTGGGCACGCGGTTCCTTTCTAGGCAGCAAGAAGTATTGATCCCAGTTTACAGGGATGCTCTCCCCCTTCGCTATTCTTTGAAACGCCCTCCATTATTGCAGGGTCCTTTTCTCAGTTGTTCCTCATTCAGAGCAATCACATTCATTGGTTTTGGCACACCAAACAATGTGCAACATTTTACATGTGTCAATGTTAATTTTGGGTATCATGCATCAGTAAAGTTATAAAGCAGGCTGGGTGCTTAGACAGTTCTTAAAGAGGGTTTTTGTGTGTTCTTTTCCCCCCTTTTATTTTCTGCACATTGGCTATCTTCAGTAATTGTGCATTGTCAGCAGATGTATCTGGTTTGTGTTTGCTCTTCTGACTAGGTCATTTATCTAGATTAGAACCAATGGTGTTTGGAATATCCTGCTTTGGAAGAGTACGTCACAGGTGTACATGATATACAAGTGAACATTTTGCAGAGTGGTCTCAGACTCTTCTTGGGAGGCATAGATTGTGGATTGAGGGCACTTAGTTTCAGGAGAAACTATCTTGAGCCGTGAGAAAATGTGGGATTAGGTTTGCCATCCCTTGGCGGGCAACACTGAAGAGTATTGGGGGCGCTAACTGCAGAAATTGGCATCATGTGATGCTGTGACATAACTTTCAGGCATGTGCCTGAAAATGACATCACTAGGGTTGCCAAGTCTAGCCTGGAAAACAACAGGAAACAGAGGGACAGGGATGTAGGGGCATCCATTAGTACTGGAGTGACATAACTTCCAGGAAAACCCAGAAGGGATGTTATGCGTCACAGGGAATCACCAAAATCAAAAAGAGATATCTGCCCAGTTTCGATCAGGCATCTGACGAAGAGAACTTGATTCTCGAAAGCTTATGCTACAATAAAATTGGTTAGTCTTAAAGGTGCTACTGGACTCTTTTTGATTTTGCTACTACAGACTAACACGGCTAACTCCTCCAGGGAATCACCAGACACACCACAGGGAAAAAACCAGAAGTGATGTCATGTTATCACCAACAGTGTTTTTTTTTCTTCTGACAGCCACTGGAGTGGTAGCAGGCAAGGCGTGCTGGGGGCGGGACATCCCCTGCTCCCAGCAGGCACTTCACAACTCAATATGTCACAGTGTTACATTACACTCTAGGAATTCCTCAAATCTCTATGATAAAACCCATAGAAATGTGGGAAATTCCTAGACCCTTATAAGAAGCTGTGCAATGTCATGGTGTTATGTAACTCCAGTTCCCTCCCCCATTTTTGATCCCCCTGCTCCATCAAGCAGTAATGGGAGTCTGGGGTTCGGGGCCAAGAGGTTGCCCATCATAGTGGGAAACCTGCCCCCCCAGGCAGTGTATAAACATTTAAATTGATAAATACATTAATCAATAAATAAAATATTTGAGCCTTCTATCTAACTATCTGAAATAGGTTAGCAATAGAGCTAAGACTTCTGGTAACACTTAGCCACATTCTCATCTTCCTAAAGTTTCGTCGTATTATTTCTTGGAAAATGCAGCTGAAGCTGCTGTACTCAGAGATTTGCAATCAGCAAATTTTCTTTAAAAGCTGCTGGGGGGGGGGGGGGAGGCTGGAATCTGTCATAATTTCAGCTTCACATAAACATGTTTTGAAGCCTAACATTACGTGCTCTCCCATAGTGTATCCTGCATATATGCATACTTTCTGTGATTTTTTCAGCCCCAATCCTCTTCCCTGGTAGGTTGGAGGCACACTGATGCTTAGGACCTTATGGGACTGATGACCACATAACTGTACACTGATCCCCTGCTTCACACTCACGTACGCTCAGACACATACATGTGGGGGAATAAAGTGATGCAGCCCTCAGCTGGTCATTCAGCAAATGTCTGTGTCCTCATAAAGCGGCCAAGAAGTCAGCAAAAGAAAGAAAGTGACTGCTGCCGTTATGAATAAACACACTCCTTCCAACCTTTAGCACAACAAACATTGTGATCCTATGCACATTCCCTTTGGAATAAGTCCCATTGAACTCAGTGAGAGTTGCTCCTGTATAAACATAAATAGAACAGATCAGACTCTAACATCTTCAAGCATTTTTTTTAAGTTTCTCGCTGCCAGCTTTCTTCCAGTATTATTTCTCTTCCAAACTCTTTTGCCTTGATCTGAATAGGAAAAAAAAAAACAGAGACGCAAGAGATCCAACAATTTGCTTCTTAAACAAAGACCAGAGTTGGCACACAACTGAGAAGGCCAGTTTGGCATTTTTCTCTGAAGTATTTGGTGGCTTTCTTATCATGATGACAAGGACTGCCTTCCTAAAGGCAGCATCTCTTCCCTTGAAACACCTTATAAAATAGCACCTGAAAGGGGTGGGGGGAGGTTGATGGCCGATTCTGGGAAACACGTAAGAGACAAAACGAGAGAGAGAGAGAGAGAGAGAGAGAGAGAGAGAGAGAGAGAGAGAGAGAGAGAGAGAGAGAGAGAACTTGGCTGAACTTTGCTTTTCTTCTGCCAAGGAGAGAGTTCAGAATGCAGCCAAATTGGCGACAAAAAGAAGGCCTTGAGCCAGCAGTAATTATGTCAACAAGTAGTTCATATTTAGCCTTTAAAAGTCTCGCTGTCTTTTGCTGAGGGTGTGTGGGGCGGGGGATGGATGGGATGAATGTTGGGACAACTGTTTGGCTTTAGGGTGTGCTAACCTTGCAATAACCTAGTGACATCACCATTTTTCACCTCAGATTCCTTCTCCTGGGGTATTCCTTCAAAGTGAGGCGGAGGTGAAAAGGTTTTCCCCAGCAGGAAGACAGGCTGCTTGACAAATGGGGCAAAAAGTCAAAGAAAATTTTTAACCTAGTCTGCCTTCCCTGTGCTGCTTTGCACCTTGGAACAGAGCAGCGTGATGAATGTGTTTTCTAAAGACGGGTGAGGGAGCTGAGGGGGGGGGTGCTGTAGGAGGACCCTTTGCATTGGAAATCCTGACTTGTTATCTTGCATAAAAAGAAGACTTTGTAGAGGTTTGACTCTTTCATATTTGAGGGTGCAATTGTGGAATTGTTATTTAACACTTAGAGTGTAAATAGCACATAATGCTAAATGTACTGAGCCAGTCTGGCTTACTGGTTTCACCAAGACTGGGAGAGATCCAGTTTCGAATTTTCACTCAGGCCTGAAACTCACTGGGTATCTTTGGCCTCAGAGTAACCTGCCTCGCAAGGAGGGCTGCCAGGTCCAGGTTGGGAAATTCCTGACGATTTTGGTGGTGAGCCTGGAGAGAATGGAGTTCGGGGAGCGGAGGGGCCTCAGTGGGGTATAATGCCATAGAGTTCACCCTACATGTGACTCCATGTTCTCTTGGGGAACTGGTCTCTGTTGCCTGAAGATCAGTTGCAATACTGGGAGATCTCCAGCTACCACCTGGTGGCTGGCAGCCCTACTTGCAAAGTGTTGTAAACTAGAAGGGGAGTAGAACAGTAGCAATATATCTGTTACTTTTTATTTATTTATTTCCCTCTCTTATACCCCTCCTTTCTTTCCATGGGGACCAAAAGCAGCATACACACCTTCTTCTTCAGCTATAGTCTGGGCAGGACTGGGTTGATTTTATTTATTTACTTACTTCTACCACTATCTTTACTTCTACGACACCTTTCTCCTCCAAACTGGCTTCTGTCATTCTCTCCTCCATTTTATTCAAACAATGATCCAGTGAAGTTGGTGAGGCTGAGGGTGTGTGACTGGTCCAAGGTCACGCAGTGAGTTTCCAGGGCAGAGTGGGGATTTGAACCTGGCTCTCCCAGATCCTAGTCTGACTCTTTAATCACTTCACCACTCACTGGCATATACGCAACTTTGATTTCCTTTGAGGAGAGACAGGATAATAAATCTAAACCACATTGCTGTCATCTTTACAACTATCTTGTAAGGTAGAGCGAAGTTAGTATTCACTGGCATGTCCCCCACACAAAAATTCTGAGGCTGTCCTGATGATTTCCCAGACTTCCCCAAACCCCTCCTCCTAACTCACTGCTTGCTATAGTGAAAGCAGACAGGTAGGCAGGGGGAGGATTCCTGCTAGTGATGTCACATTGCCTTGAATATTTTGAGGGCACACCTTAAGACATTGGAGTTTGGGGATGTGTGACATCACTTCTGGGTGACACTCTAGGAATGTCCCCTTATCTCTGCTGTAAAGACAATAGACACATTGAGAAATTCCTAGGGTGTCACTATGGAGGTCATTTTTTCTGACCATTTTTTCTCAGTCTCTCAGGGATGAGGGATTGAGGCTGTGGGCAGGAGTTTATCCACCATGAGCAGAAAAATGGCAAACCTCTTCTTTGCCCTCTGTCTCCTTGGACACTGTTTGAGCCATGCCTGAGACTGCAGGAACTATGGGAAATGTAGGCCACATCCTTATTGTTTCTCGTGCACATTGGATAGTGCTAAAACACTGTCAAAAGGGAGCTGTGTGTGTGTGTGTTTTCGCTCTGACCATGTTCCTGCCTACTGGCTTGCCACTGCAGCCATGGCAGCAACAGGGAAGTGAAGTTGGGAGGCAGAAAGAGGGGACTGGTTGGAGCAGGAGAATTCTCAAGCCACGCGAGGCTCACGTGTATTTTAAAGGCAGTCATCACAAGCAGCCAAATATATTATCAGACCTTGTATGTGCTGCGAGATGTGCTATGAGCTTTTGGGGTTCAGAAGCTTTAAAAGAAGCATCTCCAGAATTGCCCCCTTAGCTGCTGAGAGACAATGCATGCATTCTGTATCCTAATGAGAATGAGCTGCTGCATACTTCTGGAGGTATATCCACCTGCAAGTAGTGGACCTATTGCGAAATCCCAGCCTACATGAAGGCTGAAAATGCCTCCGGTGCCTCTACTTTTTACCCTTTACAAAGAAGAAAGCTGATGTAGCAAGTTGGCTGAAGGCACTTTGAAGCTAGTTGGGGGCTGGAAGGAGGTAATGAGTCCCTTGGAGATGAGTTACAGAGCAGAGGGCAAGAGGCACTCAGCTGGTCAAAGATGGATGATAAATGTGTTTATTACATGGTTCTGTGGTGTAATATATGGCCAGTACTCTACATATTAGTGAGGCCATTGGATAATAATAAAATGTAAGTGCAAGGGTAACCTTTTTCATATGCAGTGAAAGCATGTATTAAGACTTAAATTGGCTAGACTGAAATCTCACCACAAACAGCAAATAGTTTGTTGTCCTGACCTTGCTACTCTCTGAGTGATTTCTGTAACTTTGTTCTGGACACCCAATTTACTGCATGGAAAGGACCTCCTGCCTTCCCAAGAGGAGGATGAGGATGGAGTTCTGGTGTGTAGTTTGTTTTCTGCTTATAGGTACTGTCTCAGATTTCCGGTGCAGGAAGGAAGATATTTTGGTACTCGGCAAAATGGCCAGCAATATGTGAATTGCTGAGATATATATTCTCTAAGATATGTTAAAGACTGAATTTCACATGCACATGAATAGTTTTAGGGATGTGTGTGTGTGTGATTGATAAGTAGTATATAGTAGTGCTGCAATACAGATCACACTTAACCTACTGGTTTTTGTTTTTGTTCTTACACTCATAAGGGACCTCAGCTTTCTGCAGGCATATCTAGTATATAGGGTTGACAGCCAGTGGCTAGCAATGAGCAAGGAGTCAGGGAGTGGGAGGGGACATGGGGGGCAGCATCAACATGACTGTTATGTCACTTCCAGAAAAAAAAAACAGGACGTAATATCATGCTGCTCTAGGAATCACCAGAAATTGTGTGACAAAACAAGTGTACACAGTCATCTGCATTTAGACTTTTAAAAAAATGGGCATCTGTTATATAGGCTTGCCATTTTCATGCTGCAGGCAGGAGATCTGCCCCTGGCTCTTATTGCCCACTGTTGCTCCAGCAGTTGGCAGGTGAAAAATAAGGTGAAAAATAGCCATTGGTGCAATGGTCTTATGCCACTTCCAGGAGAAACCCAGAAGTAATGTCACACCTCTCTAGGTTTTACCATAGAGTTTTTTGGTGAATTCTAGACAGGTGTGAGGGTTTCCCCCTGAACTGATGTAGTGCCACCAATGCATCAATAGTGACCTTGGTGTCTCCCCCCATATTCCTTCCAGACTCCCACTAGCTGGCAACCCTATTGATAGACTTGCCAGTCCCCTGGTGAGAGCGGAGTATACTTCACCCCTAGCCTCCATCCCCACATCTCTTACCTGGCTGGTGAAGGGGAAGGTGCGGGAACTGGGATGTGGGAGTAAAGTGTGTTTCCATGAATGCTAGGAATAACATAATTTCTGGCATAATGCAGAAGCAATGGATCACAACAGAGGCCAATTGAGCCTCCAATGTAATGTTTGGAGTCGATTTTTACTCAGTTGGCCCCTGATGTGACCCGTTATTTCCACGTCATGACTCCCGTGATATTCTCCCAGGTGCAACTCTCCCCACAACCCCCCATTCCCCACTTTGACTCCCAAGGGACCTGGCAACCTTACTTATCAATCAGGCCCTGTCAGTTATCCAGTGAGGCCTGGGCCTAGTGTTGCCAGCCAATTTCTGGCACTGAGGTGGTGGAAACATGGAGGGGGACACTGCCATCGCACACAACATAACATCACTTCTGAGGAAAACCACAGAGTTTCAGGTTATTCCTAGAGCAGCGTGATATCACTTCTTCCTTTTCCCCAGAGGCAGTGTCATGTCATGTGCCATTGTGTAAATGTTCTCCTGCCATCTGAAGAAGTAGCAAAAGTAAACCCATAGAGCTTACAGTGATTCCTAGAGCTACCTTTTGTCACTTCCAGGTCATACCAGGAAGTGATGTAGCAAAATCTATGACATCTCTGTTTTTTTTAATTAATTTATTTTATTTTTTTCTCCTGCCACTGTGCTGAGCAGCAACAGTCAGAAGGACTTGCCAATGGGAGACATCTCACCATATCGAGATGCTGGGCAAACCTAAACTCAGCCAATTGAAATCAAGGCTTAAGCACATCTGACTCCGTGCTGGATTATGGCCCTATTTTTTTATGCTTCACTAATGCCTATGGAACAGTGAACAGTGCTAAAGGGGCAGTATTTATTTATTGAAACAGTCTTTGTTTTATTATGGACTTATGCCTAAGACAGTTCTGATATGTTTAATTGCTATGCTATACATTTTTTTTCACTTGTGCATTATAGTTAAGTAACCATACTTCTGGTGTGTTTAAATTTGAATAGAAGTAAGGATTTCAAAGCTGCATGTTAAGGATTTTTCATAAATGAACATTTCCCACCCTGTGACAAAATCTGTAAAGGGAAGACATTAATAAATTAAGAGTATTTTTTAAAAAGGGGTTGATAAATGGAAGATTCACAATGGCGGCTATTGAGCAAAATGGTGTTTGGAAACCCTGGCCCTTGTTTGTCAATTGATGAATTAATCTGTTAAAGAAATATTGGATTTATATTTAACTTGGCAAAAACAGGGGAAAGATCTTTTATTTCTGTACTTATAACTTTGAATACACTTTTCGGTTGCCTTTAGTTATCTCAAATTAAATCTTAAATTGAGCTTGTGGTTGTGTGAATTAATACCCTAGCCTTTCAGCTCTTTTGCTGAGGTCATAGAAATCTAAGGGTGGAAATGGTCGCAGGGTCAGAACTTGGCATGTAGCGTATAGAAAGGGTTTTAATGATGCTGGCAGATGTTTGCATTCTGGGGGTTGGAGCGTTAATGTGTTGGTGGGCTCTGCAGAGGCACTTGATGACCACATGATTGTATCTCAATTCCTAGCGAACACAGTGAAGGAATATTAGAGAGCAAGAGAGAGGGAGAGACTCACTGCATTAAAATGCAGGGTTCTTTGTTCCTGAATCTTATAGTATTTAGTAAAATTAGAGAAAGGGTATTCCTAATACTTTGACTCTCAAAAGGTTATACCCTGGAAATCTTTTTGGTCTCTAAGGTACTACTGGAGTCAAATCCTGCTCTGTTACCCAATGAGGAGGTCTCCTTGTGAGATGGGGGAATTAGCGTGCAAGGAGAGGCAGCGAGAGGTGGGTAACTTCAGGATCTCCACCTGTGCATATGAGGAATGTCCTGGCTAGAGAACTTTTTCAGTGAACAGACAGATTTTTCTATCAAAAAAGGGGGGCTGTATTGAAAAATGATAAAGATCAACAGCATGCAAAAACACACACTACACATACTCAGAGCTAACTATAAAGCATTGGTGCAAATTGGATAGAGTTTGAGAGACTGAGTGATAGTTACCATCCAGAAGACAGCATCTTAGAAAGAGAGCATTGAGCGACCAGCTTGTCAATGCGGAAGAGTTCGGACAAAGATCCAAGGGTGGATGCTGGATCCGAGAGCATGCACACCACTTGGCGGAGGGGTAGTCCAGTTATACTGTGGAACATACCCAGGGGCAGGATTGCATCTTCTGCCACAAAACAATGACTTAATGGTTGTTCCTGGGGTGTGGCAAAGGACAGGGAAGCTGTCTCCAGAGTGAGACAAACAACTGGGAAGGTTCGATAAAGTCTTCATATGAGGAACTAAAGTTATCAGTGATGATAACTCGCAATGTATGGGTGGGTAAGGCTATCAGAGCCCTGAGTCACTTGAGAATAGGAAAGTAGATAAGGGAAGATTGGTATGGTGTGTTGCGGTGATTAATTCAGGAATTCCAGGAAGCCCCTATTGTCTTAGGATCCTTGCACATCTCTAGGGCATAGGAGCTGTAAGTTGACCTTACCTGGCATCTCACATGCCAGCAACGTTCCGTCTTCCGGCTTGGATTTGGCTTCCCTATTTCTGCCTGTTTGGGCACAGTATTTTGTGTTTGAAACACATTCAGAGAAGGGGCTTATGACATGGCCATATTCTTAAGCCTTCTTAATATCATGAGGGCAAGTCTAACCACTAAACAGCTGTTCTACTGAAGACCAACACGGCTTCCTATCTGAAACTATCTTATGTATTTTTAACCCTCTGAAACAAAGGTCCAGACATTCAGACGTTGGAGAATTTCTCCGTATCCTGTCCAGGAGACCACATGCATTTGTGATCCCATGGGGCAGTTTGCATTCTTATACAATGTGTTTTTCAGACTATTAAGAAGGGCAGCAGCTGCAGCTAGTGATCCAGATGTTTTATCTCTAGCTGCATTTTTGAGCATGCCGGGGCCACTCTGTGTATCATCTTGTAGCATCAACAGCAACAGGAAAAGATTGTTTGGGAACAAGAAGATGAAATGGGCCATCTCAATGGCACCTTCTTTAAATATCTGAGGATCATTCGTATTTGCAACATCAAATAACAGAAGTCAGAGATTAGAACTGCATAAAGTGCATCCCACAGAAGAATGGTGTTGCTCAAATAAGCATCACTGATGACTGTTCATGCCCCAACCCTTGGTTATGAGCTAGAAAGAAATGAGAGAAGCAGAGCTGCCAACTTAAAAACTGAGTCTAGTTTTTTTGCCATTTCATGAAAGGAAGAGTCTTCGGTGGGTCATGTGATATAGAGGAAGTGGGCTCAAGATCCTCATCTGAGATGTTTGCAGATGAAAATCTTGAGGACCAGGATCAACAATCCAGGGTACCCTACAATGCTGTATTCTCTCTCTCTCTCTCTCTCTCTCTCTCTCTCTCTCTCTGTTTTTAACAATTTTATTAAAGCAAAAAATTTGAAGTAAAGTAAGTGCATAATATAAAAGTTATACAGATTCTAAATTAGACAGTAACTTAAAAGTTATACAATCTTATACAACCTATAAGCATATAAACAATGTAGGTATAATAGCTTTGGGAGTAAAATAAGCAATACATTCAAGTTTCCTTAAACCTAACTACGTAACATTTCTTCTTCTTTCTCCCTCCCTCCCTCCCTCCAGATGATACATTACTCCCAAAGACATTGTGAGCATTAGTAACAACACTGTTGGAAATGTCAAAATATGAATGCAATATTTTACCATATGTGGTGGACTTGTAAGGAAGCATGAAAATACTGGGAAAAATACAGGAAGAGATGCAAAAGATCCTCAAACTCAGATTTGAATTAAATCCAAAAAGTATGCTTTTAAGTATCTTACCAACTAATAGGAGAAAAGAACAAGAAGACCTCTTCCATTCTATTGTAATGACAGTGACGGTATTATTTGCAGGTAGATGGAAAAATGATGCTTGTCCTAGTCTCTCAGAGTGGATAGATAAGATTCATGAATATGCTTCAATGGCCAAACTGACTACCTACTTACAAAATAAACCAATAACCGAGTTCTGGAAAAAATGGAAGGATTTCTTCGATTACTTAGGCTAAACTAATTGACACAGAAGTTTAGAGGGAGAGAAAGCTGTAGATGGTGTCTTGGAGAATGTGGGACATCAGTGGTCTGTGGTTATAGAAATCTAATGACTTCCGTGGGATCAGACGGGAGTAACTCTGTGTAGGACTGTGCTGTAAATGCCATTTCACAAACGCTACCTTGCTTTGCTGAGCTGATTGTCGTCACTGTCTTAGACTGTTTTTAATTCTGTTAAATATATTAACAGCGCATGCAGTTGGAGACATTAATTTGGGGGATTATTTGTCAAACGTGAGACTTTTAAAAACAGTGCCACTGACTCTAAGGCCTTTAATTAAAGCCAGACAATATTGTGTATAGAGCTTCTGGTTTAAATTACATTTGCACATAAGGAATAGATGGACAAAAATAAAGACAGTTGCATAATAAAAACTGCAGCATTATTTGTTCTTAGTTTTGTACATCACAGATTGCATGGCAAAATGTTCAGAAAACAGAGGCCTTTTAAGAATGCTTATAGGATTTTCCCTCCCTACCAGTAGATCTTCTCTACACCATGAAGACCGTACAAGGTCAACAATTTAAGCCTTTGCACAATCCAAAAATTGAATCTTACTGAGTCTGTTTTCCTAATAGATTTTCTGCAGTACCAATTGGGGCTGACAGTTTTGGTCTCATCTTTCTATTGTGCTGTACAGTTTCATTTGACACCAGAGATGGCATCGGTGTGTACTGAAGTGAGCATCTGAGCAGTGGCACTTCTCTTGGGATTTCGTTTCCCTCTTACGTCCTTGCCACCGCAAATGGATGGGGCTGTCATTCTTTTTTATTTTTTATTTTTTTTATTTTTAATATCTAAAACAAAAAACTACAAAAAAACTACAAAAGTACTAGGAAAGGGGAAAAGGGAAAGAAGAAAGAAAAGGGGAAGGAGGGCTGGAAAAGGGGGGGGGGGAGGTTACATACAAACAATAAACACTACACTACAATGTTTTCCCTTCATACTGCCATAGTTAAAAATTTAAACCTTCATAAAGTAATGATGGAGTGGTTGACCTTACAAAATAAAAAATACAACCCATATTAAATTTTCTTCTCCCCCCCCCTGAGCCTCGGACACAGTTCTCTCTGAGCAGCTACAGCCACTGCGCTCACTGCCTCCCCCCTCCCTTTAGGCTTCGAGTCTTCTTC
This sequence comes from Eublepharis macularius, assembly GCF_028583425.1. Classification (NCBI taxonomy): domain Eukaryota; kingdom Metazoa; phylum Chordata; class Lepidosauria; order Squamata; family Eublepharidae; genus Eublepharis; species Eublepharis macularius. The sequence continues at coordinate 24,950,081 of NC_072805.1, read as the reverse complement.
ATTTTGCATGGTATCTTGCCCAAATTCTTGATTTTTGTCCACAAAATCCCTTAGCTGATCCTCTGAGTTTATCTTGTAGGCTTGATCTTTATAATTAAACCAAATTCCTTCCGGAAATAGCCATTTATACTTTATCCCTCGTTCCCTCAGGAGAGCCGTGAGCTTTTTGTACTTAAATCTTCTTTTCCAAACTAGAAATGGAACATCCTTCAGTATCTTGACTTTATTTCCCAGAAAGTCCAAGTCCGCATTATATGAGTTAAATAGGATAGTGTCTCAGACCTTCCTAGATGAAAACTCAATAAAAATCTCGCGAGGCAGCTGCTGCTTCATTGCATATTTTGAAGAAGCCCGACGGACTTCCAAAATGGCGCTTTTTACCTCTTCCTTAGTTGCCCTCGCGGGTGACGCCAATAGTTCCGAGGCAAGCTCCCTTAAATCCTCGTTTTCCTCCTCTTTAACATTCTGGAGACGCAAAACAGTCTGTGTTCGTTCCACTTGCAGCCCGATCAGCTGGTTTTCCACCAGCTTTAGCTCCTTGTTCGTTGCTCTCATGAGTGACGCATTTTCCCGAGCAGACTTCTCTGCCCCCCCCCACTGCTTCCTTAATGGCTTTCACATCGCTCTCAATTAAGCCCACCCTTTGATCTGTTTCATTCAGCTTGTCAACAAAGGGTTTTATGGCTTCGATGACCGACCTTTTCACCAATTCCTCGAGCGACTCCGCTTTTCCCTGCAGGGCAGCCGAAATTGACTTGCCCAAAGCGGGACTCTGCTTTTTTGCTGCCACTTTAGGGGGGGGGGGGACCGCCAACCTTCTGAAACTCAGCGAGGGGGAAGAAATCCGAGTCTTCTTAACTTCAGATCCCACCACTCCTTCGCATACGCTTGTAATAACAGAAGGGATTTGCTTACTTACAGGCTTCCGCCTAGTCCTGTTCTTTGCCGTTTTCCGTGGCCTGGCAGCACGCAAGGTGCTGCGCACGTCTGCTGGCCTCCATGGGGACAAACGGGCAATTTACCCCCTGCCTCGATTTGCCAGAGGGCTCTTCCCGCAGCGTCCCGGACCCTGACTCCCTCCCTGGGAGTCCTGGGGGCTAATCTTTGCAGATCAGCCGCCCGGTCAGGCTGCTCAGACGTTTCCTCTCGGACCTGTGAAGAGGAGCGTCCGACATGGCCGCAAAAACGAAACCGAATCGGATGGGGCTGTCATTCTGTTAGATTTGTGTGCACGTGTGTGTAGTGCATGCACACGGTTGCACATTTGGCAATGCCAATGCCATTTGTTTTGATTATTAATAAATTAATTGAAAACAGTACAGCAGTCATTGAAAACAAATGAATCCTTGAGCTAAATGTTTTTGATGTGGAAATAGCAAGACCTCAAAGGAGCTGTTGAACGCAGAATAGGTAGTAATAGAGGAAATAGCCTCTATGTATTTATTTATCGTGGACCTCATTCATTCATTCATTCATTCATTCCCTGCTCCATCAATGTCAACTCAAAGAATATCTAAATGCCACAATAGACCAGATATATGAAAAGAAACATTGTGTAGTGTTTAGAGTGCCAGACCTGGATCTGGGAGACCCAGGTTCGAATTGCCACTCTACCATGGAAGCTCACCGAGTGACTTTAGGCCAGTCCCATGTTTTCTCAGCCTAACCAACCTAACAGGGTTGCTTTGAGCATAAAATGAAGGAGAGGAGAATGATGTAAGGCTCTTTGGGGAGAAATACTGGGATATAAATAAATAATATATCAATAATAACATTCTATTTGTATACCGCCCTTCAGGACAACTTAACTGTCACTCAGAGCAGTTTACAAAGTGTGTTATTATTATTTCCATGACAATCACCCTGTGAGGTGGGTGGGGCTGAGAGAGCTTCTAGAAGCTGTGACTAACCCAGCTGGCTTCAAGTGGAGGAGTGGGGAATCAAACATGGCTCTCCAGATTAGAGTCCTGCACTCTTAGCCACTACACCAAACTGGCTAAACTATTGAAATACAAAGAATCCATTAAAAAAACCAACAAAATAATAAAAGGCGACAAAGCCATCACAGCTTCTCCCCTGCCCTACACTGGGTGTCTGCAGTCAGGTCTCTTGGGCTGGCAGCTTCTCACCTGCCCCACATGGAATGATGGCTGCCAGCAGTGGTTACATGGGCCACCCCTAGATGGGGTGAGGGCCATTCTTCACTTGTGGTCCCTGTGAGTGGAGTGGGCCCCACTCACCAGCACTTTTCCTTAATGGCCAAACTGTATCTGAGTGGCACTGTACTCCAAAGTTTATATTGCTTTCTATGAACAATGCCTTACAGCCTGCTATTGTGTGTGTGCGTGGTGAAGTGTGCTCTCAAGTCATAGGTGACATCTGGCTACCCCTAGTGGGTTTTCATGACAAGAGACCAACAGAGCTTCTGAGATCTGATTAGCTCAGGTCCACCCATACTATCCAGGTCATGGTGTGTGTATGTATAGGTATGTGTATATGTATGTAAATGTGTGCATGCACGCATACGCGCACACACACACATAAAACACATATGTCTGTCTGTGTCCGTCCTTCCTTCCTTCCTTCCTTCCTTCCTTCCTTCCTTCCTTCCTTCCTTCCTTCCTTTCTTTCTTTCTTTCTGTGCAAGAAATTAAAGACTGATGATCCTTATGAACATGGCATCAAAATCCAAGTTTTTTTCTCAACGTGTCCACCTGATTTTCCGTGTAACCTCATCAATTGTGACGTCCTGCTGCTTTATTAGTCAGTTTGTCTGCTCTTAACTCTTTGTATCAGGCTATTGGTTGTCTAATTGCTTTTGGAAACGGAGGGCCTGATGCCTACAGCGAAGCTGAACATACTGGAGAGCTTTTAATGACCATGTTTGGCAGTGCTGAAAAATGTCTCCCCAGCCGGGTGATTTTCCATTGAAGAAATGGGATGGGGTGGGGGGTGGGGAATCGGTTCAAATTGGTCACTAGTTTACTTGCATTTCTTGAAAAAGCAAGAGGTTGTGATTTTCTTCCATTGCCCTCCGATGCCTGTAGGTGACACTTCTCAACCAAAGCTGAATGGCTGTCGTTTTGTTTGTGTGGGGGCTTGGGGGAAGATGGGAAGAGCCAGCAGCTGGGATTGAAAAAAAAGTGAATATTAGCAATGTTTTTTTTAAAAAAATGTAATAATTTTACTCTACCTTACTCCTGCAAATCAGAACCCATGCAACTTACAGCAAGTGTCATATTAAATAGACACCACCTACTAGGGCAAAAAATCCCTTGCATAAATCACAGGTGGACTATATTCTGTTCCTTTCCAGCCAGCAGTGATTCTTTCAGAGTCACAGGCTCAGAAGAGGGTGGGTCTGATCAGCTGGTCAACCTTAGCCCTACGTGGACTTTATGATCCTCTGACACATCTGTTGTTTTTGCACACTTTAATTTCTACCCAGATATTCTAAATGGATAATATTTAGCACAGCTCTATCAATTCCATCAGCCCTGCCATCCCCAAGCACCTCATTCCTGACTACTGTGAAAAGTTTCTGCAACTTCGCCTTAATGTTTGCTTAGAAAAACCAATCCTAAGAGGGTATTTTAAACCCTTCACCTCCTTCCTTCCTTCTTTCCTTCCTCCTCCTCCCCTCTTTTTTTTTTAAATATGCTTCTAAACAAGCGGTATTTCAGAAGCATTTTCAAAATAACATTTCATTTTGAAGATACTTTCACCCTGAAACACTATTATTTTGAGTATTTAATCAGAGTGAGATAGCAGCCAGCGATGGAGGGTTGTTGGGGTTTTTTTGGCTGACTCAGCCCCTCTGCCTTAAAGAATGCCTGACTTTAGGAGAAGCCATTCTCATGTTTCAAGACTCTGTATTCTGTTATTTGCTTTAAATTGTCCACACCATCAGCACCGAGGAGAGATGAATACTTCTGGCAGGGATCAGAATTATGATTTTGAAACTATATAATTAAGGAAGGTCATATCTCGTTGGGGAAAGATAACTGGAGGATGGCTGTACCAGTTTCCTGCTACCTCTCTGTAGCTGGGTTTCAATTAGTGTTGAACTAAGATGGCTGCCCTGAGCATGCAAAGCTTGGACAGGGTCAGTTTAGCAGTTTGGGGACATTTGTGAAATGTTTCCCTGTAGTGATACTTGCACTTGTTGGCTACGTTTTTTGTTTGGTTTGGGTTTTACCCACATTCACTATATTCCCTGAACTCATTTTCATATGGTTTCAAACTGATGCCTCATGTCAAAACCAGCTGTTCAAGCAACTCAGAATGAAGGAGGGTACTGGCTCTGATTCCAACATCAAGTCTGTGCCAGTGACCTCTGAGTGAGAGAATTCTGAGCATGAATCTTTAGAGATAATTCCCTAGAAACAATTCCTCTAAGTAGCTAGCATCCACAAAACCCAGACTTTCTGGTACAGGGAATTGCATGCCGTGGAAATTGACCAAATTTTCTGGCCTCAAAAAAAATGAGGAGTGGGAGAAAAATAGCCTCCATGGTGACACTCTAGGAATTTCCCCTACTCTTTCTGGTCTTTACCATAAAGATTGGTGGGAATTCATAGAGTGCCACCTTGAAGTGACATCACATTCTTCCCAACTCCATCCTCCCCAGACAATGCCCCTCCATGTCTCCAGACAATTGTCTAAGCAGTGTTGAGAACCCTAGTTAAGGTGGATGCAGAGATCTGGACACTAGGAGCTGTTCTTAGATCACAGACAGGCTCATATTGGGCAGGGACAAATCTTCAGGTATTCTAAACTGGTTTGTGTTTTGAGGTCAAAAGCAACACTTGAAACTGTGTGTAGAAACTAATTGACCACCAGCGTTGATGATTGGTAATATGTGCTGTGTTATTCCAGTTAGAAACATTGGAATAATGTTTTGGACAAACTTTAATTTCCTTGCCTTTTTGTTGTTCAAAGCCAAGTAGATGTAGAGCACACTGCGCTACTCTAATCGGATGGTGACATTACATAAATGATTGTGTGCAGATAAAAGTACCTGTCAAAGAAAGCATACCACAGACTGATTTAGTTTACCAGAGAATTTAAAGAATGGTTTGAATATGCAAGCCACCAGCAACCTTCAGATAAACGGAACATCTATTGCAAAAGTTGTGGTTTCGCCTACATTTCTCACATACAAAACTATGTCTCTCCAAGATCTCTGTGCAACTATGTAAATACTTGAATCCTTTGCATCTGAATGCTGTCTCCCTGTTGGAGAAAAAAAGTTTCTCAAAAAAGTGCTTTCATAACAGGAGTGTGACAGCTAGAAAGCTGAAAAAAGTTTTGCTCTGTAACTGTAAAGACTTTTACGCCTTCGAGTCGCAGGGGGCCGTTAATGCTATTGTAATAAACATTATTTATGGTTGTTAATTGAAAAGCATTCAAAATTGCCACGGCATATTTATTTTGTCATTTAAATTTCTCTGTCTCCCCCTGTCGCTTTGGCAATAAAGGGTCATGGAGAAAACGCACCCGGGGAACGGTTTTCATTAAGCAACTCCACGTCAGGGGAGAGACACTTTAGAAACAAAATTATTACAATTATTATACTGTCTTCTCAAAAAAGGGCAGAGTCATTAAAACATTACAGAACTGTAGTTAGCAGATGGGCCTGGGGATACTTTTCGGGATGTTTTGTAATTAAGGCGTTGGTTTTAATAACAAAATAGGGTCATTACAGTCTCTTGAAAAAAAAATAGAAGCTTAAGTATTGGAAGCACTTTGCTATGGTTAGCCGAATGTACAACTTGTAAATACACTTTTAAAGTTATGAGAGCCGCTCACATGAGGGTCGGGGGGCAGATTGCCGACAGTGGGCCAGTGCACACACAACGCTCCCCACTGCTTCCTCTTGGTTAAGCAATCAGGAGGTAGCCACAGGATCCCCCCTGCCACTTTTAGAGTGAGAATTCCCCCTGCAAGTTGAAGCCAAGGTTGAGCATTACTATCAGCTGCATGTTAAAGGAACCAGGATTTCCTGCTGCACGTAAAAGGGACCAGGATTTAAAATCAGGATTGGATGCTGGTTTGGGGGGAGGGGCCGTGGCTCAGTGGAAGAGCATCTGCTTTGAATGCAGAAGATCCCAGGTTCAATCTCCAGCTTCTCCAATTGAAAAGGACCAGACAGTGTTAGCGGTCAGACTTGCCCCCACTTTCACAAACTTGCCCCAGTTCGTGAACCGGTTTGTGGTTCATGGTTTGTAGGGTTTAAATGCCCCTTTCCGTGCTGCTACAAAGCAGCACAGAAAGGGGCATTTCACCTCTGATGGCTTGGATCAGCTGCTTGTCAGGGAGATCCCTGACAAGCAGATGATCTGGGGGGTTAAATGCCCTTTTCCCTGTTACTGGAAAGCAGCAGGGAAAGGGGCATTTCACCACCACTGGCTTGGATTGGCTGCTTGTCGGGGAGATCCCCAACAAGCAGCTGATCTGGGGATTTAAATGCCCCTTTCCCTGCCGCTGCAAAGCGGCAGAGAAATGGACATTCCACCCCTGCTGGCTTGGATCAGCTGCTTGTCAAGGAGATCCCTGACAAGCAGCTGATCGGGGGGGGGGGTTAAATACCCTTTTCCCTACCACTGCAAAGCAGCAGGGAAAGGGGCATTTCACCACCACCGGCTTGGATCATCTGCTTGTCGGAGAGATCCCTGACAAGCGGCCGATCTGGGGGTTTAAATGTGAAGCAGCAGGGAAAGGGGCATTGAACCCCACGGGCTTGGATAGGCTGCTTGGCAGGGAGATCCCCACCAAGCAGCTGATCCACAAACCAACCGAACCAGCAGACAGTTCGTAGAAGTTCACAAAAAAAAAGGGCTTCCATGAACTGTGGTTCGTAAACCACAAAATGGCCAATTTCATGATGAAAAGTGGTTCGTTTCGTGGTTCGTGTCCATGTCTAGCCATAAGCCCCTTTTTTAATGTACTTCCAGCACTAAAACTACTGCCCAGACAGGCAGAAACATGGAAGCCGAGTTCTGGCCGGGAGATGGAATGTGCAAACATGGGGAATAACAGGCAAGGCCAGCTCATCCCCTCCCATGCCCTGGGGGCATGCTAATGATTCTGATACAGTAAGGCCTTCCTAGAGTTCCTGAATTAATCAACGTAACACACCCTATCAATCTCCCCTTAACCACTTTCCTATTCTTAGGCGATTCAGGGATCTATAGCCTCACTCCTCCTTCTCTTGGGTCGTCAATCTTAATTGATAACTTCAGTGCTGCCTTGAAGACAAAATCAAACATTCCTAGTTCATTGCCACACCCCAAAGATGGTTTACTGTCTTATTGTTCCACTTCAGAGACATTTCGCCAGGTCTTTGTCTCACCTCAGAGACAACTTCTCAATCCTTTGTCCCTCCCCGGGAACAACCACTCAAGTCTTTGTTTTGAGGGCAGAAGTCGTAATCTTGCCCCTCAATAGGATCCATGGTATAAAATAGACTGCCCCTTTGCCATAAGCTGTGTGCATGCTTTGGATCCAGTATCTACCCTCGAACCTCTGTTCCAGTTCTTCCGCATTAAAGTGCAGGCTGTTCAATGTTCCTCCTCTCTCCCAGATGTCTGGATGATAAATATCTCCCAATCCCTCAACCTCTAGTTAGCTCTGAATGTGTGTCTTGTGTGTGTGTGTGTGTATCGTGTGCTGTTGATCCTTGTGTTTTCAATAAAAATCCCCTTTTGGGTTGAAATATCTGTCTGGTTATTGGAAAGAGTTCTCTAGCTGGGACAATCCTCGTATACATTGGTGGAGATCCCTCAGTTATCCCCTCTTGCTGCCTTCTCCTTGCTGGTAATCCCCCCCCAACTCACAAGGAAACCTTCCCTTTGGGTAACAACAGTAGGTGAGAAAAGCCCCTAGAGTCAGCCAGTCTGAGTAAACATTAATGACTCTGATGGACCAATGGTCTAATTCAGTATAAGGCAGCTTCATATGTGTTCTGGTAAACTGGGTGGTGGTGGTGGAATACCTGGATAGCCTTAATCATGGTTAACACTAACTACAAGCCATATTAATGCCTGCTTGCAATTGTTTTCAAAGGAAGAGTATATGAATCAGATATCTGTGTGAAGTGTTTAAGTCATATATGGCATTATCTGAGTGAGAGAAAAGAATGTGCAAAAACATTCCTCCACCATGCAAGGATTGTTACTGTCCAGGTGTCAAAACCAAACCAAAGTGCACATATTCAGTCTTCAAGAACAGCGGTGAAAAATGAAGGACAAAAGAGGCACATGAAGTGCCTGAGAATATCATTAATCAAAGATACCAGTTAACACTGAAGTTTCTGTATTGTGGGGAACAGTTGTGAATTTTGTACTTTTTTTTTTTAATTTGCTGAATTTCTTTATTTTAGGACAACTTCTTAATATGGTGTCTCTCTGACTTCTTCCCAGCACCCTCCCTGTCCACTAATAAGAGAGTGACACTGAAAGCATAATTACATTTCCTAATTAATGTGTAATTAGCCGAAACCCAGATGATGTATACAGCGATTCTTTTTTTTTTTAATCAAGCGAGAGTCAAGGACTTTTGGAATTTTCTAAATAAGCATGTTACATTGTTAAAGCTAAGATACAGTTGTGTGTGGTGTGCTTTAGAAACTTACTGTAGGCTTAAAATAAATGGGATTCATTTCTGTAACTGAGTAAGGATATACTTCATTGTGGGTTCCTTTTCTCTTTTCTACTTTTTTTTTTAAACTAGGTTTTAGGTTTCACATACTTAATACAGGAAAGCCTCTATATGCCCTGCACCATAAAGTTTGGGGATGCTGACAAGTTAAGTGATATTTATTCTTCCAACCTTAATCCTTTTGAAACATGGTGAAATAAATACATCCTCTTATCTAGCATGTGCCTGAGACTGGAAATAAATTCTTGTTTTCCTGTACTTCTGTACCAATGGTCTGCAATGAATAATTTGGGCAGTCTCTCTGAATAGGAGAGGAAGAAGCTTCTCTATTACCAGTGATAATTATAAAGCTCATAATGGGAGCTCGCCAAAGCCCCGCCATCAATCAGGCTGGAGAAACAATGGGCCGTGATAGGTATGTAAAAGCGAAAGTGGTGAAACCACATATGGAAATGCAATAGTTTTTTGCAAGGTTATAAATCATGGGAGAGTCGTAATTTTCACTGCAATTAATATCCCCCGATTAAAACATAACTCGGTAAGGTATCTAGCCCTCACACGCTCACATAGGCCTTTTCTCATTGCCCTGCTCCTTTACTCTGGAACCTTTCAAATGTTACAGCCATGCAGTCGAAGATGAAATGTAGATGTAAAGATCCACACCTGCATAAGAAAGGCCAAACATGTGGGTCCATAACATGGCATCTTCACTCCCTGTCCTAGCCAGATGATGATTATGTTTTAAGTCTCCCTATGATTTGCTTTGGTAATGTGGGTTAAGCGTCAGCATTATGACATGCAGCGACATGGAAAAGTCACTTTTCTGGCTCAGGTGTAACTTTGATTGCCGGGCTGAGGCTGGCAACGGATGGAAGGGCTGGAGGTGGGGACAAGGGGGCATGCATGTGATGTCAGTGACATTGCCAACATCACTACATCTCTTCCAGTTTTACCTGGAAGTGGCAAAGGGTAGCTCTAGGAATTGAGTTTCCAGCAATCCCTAGAACTACATTTTGAAAATTGGAAGTGACATCAGTGGCATTGTTGTGTGTGTTGAATTAAAATTCTTCCACCCCCACTTGAAGCAGCAATGGGCATAAAGGTTTGCCAGCAGGAGGCCTCCTGCCATAATGGGAAGCCTGTCGAGTAGCGTTGCCAGGTCCCTCTAGCCTGCCGCTGGGAGGGTTGGGACCTGGCACTTACCTTTTTCTCCCCTGGATCAAATCTTCATGCACGAACAAAGTGTGTGCGCCCTCCGTCAACAGCATGATGACGTCACGTCTGGAAGTGATGTCACCATGCAGTGCGTGCGGCGGCATTACTTCCATAAGTGACATCGTCGCACCAGCCATGGGAGCACGACTCGGATTCAACCAATTTGGGGCCCAGATCGGCCCAAAATGGAGTGCAGGGACGCTCCCATGGGCAGTGCAATGACATCACTTACAGAAGTGACATCGCTCTGCCGGGTGGGAGCGCACACTGTGTGGGCACTCCTGAGCTGCCTACCAGTGGCGGGCAAGCTCCAGGAGTTTGCCCCCTCCTGCCGATTACTGAGCGATCAGCGGATGACGGGGCGAATCTCCAGGAGTTTCCCGCTACCAACGGGCAACTGGGAACCCTACTGTTGAGTCTAGTTGTAACATTTAAAAAGTGTGTCAGTACTGTTTTGTCATGTGACCCAGACCATATAGCCATGCTCAGCAACCAGATTTTTAAACAAGCAGAATTTTCTGATCTCAGCAAAGGCAGAAAGTCCCTGCCCAATTAAATTAAATGGAATTAAAGTTTATCCCTTTTAATTTCATCTTCTCCAGTGCACAGGGAGATAAAAGCTTGGGTGAAAGGCAGGGGCTGTCCCTCTTACAGTGGCAGTTTTCCAAGCCCATTTGGGCTCTCCTTTTTTTGTGCGAGCCATTCCTCAAAGCTGCTGTGTGTCTGTGCAACCCTGGGTTGGCTCCTTGGAGAAGTCATGAAGGAAGTAACGTTTACAGTGACCCATAGAGTCTTTGCATTCAGAGTTTGTGCAGAGAGCTAAATGAAAGCTCCTGCGGAGACTGGAGCAATTTGTTTGTACACCTCTCTCAAAGAACCTGTTTAAATACGCACCCTTGTATTGTATAGTCTCATTTTCCCATCAGCTCAGCTACTTGGATTTCAAACCTTGTAATAAAAGTAGGAAAAGTAACCTTTGAGCTCCAAAATGGGCTACACTGCAGGACCATGGGACATGCACGGATGAAAGCTGTGTGAGCTCAGAGCTGCAGTAAGGAGGGAAGTTAGATGAACGAGTGAAAAAGCTGGCTGGATTGTAGGTTATATATCGCTTTAACAGCCTGGGTTCTGTGAAATGAGATGATGTGTGGTCCATGTTTGCCTTGCAGACTTCTCTCAGATCTCTGAAATGCTTTGGCATCCCCACTCACAGTTTTCCAGATCCCCACCTGATAGGCTAGTGCCATTTCTGCACTGTGCATTCTGAAAGTTTTGAAGTTTGTCTTCATGGCAGTTGCTATATATCATTAAATCTCTTCTGCAACTTTCAGCAAGGCATAAAAAGTGAGTGATGCGCCAACGTGTGTGCACCCTGTACACCTATTGGCACAGTGGATAATCTGCATGGCATGTAAAACTTTCCTTCTTCGAAGAGATCTGCTAAATCATTTTTTTTTTGGTAATTTAGATATTTAGAAGACATTGTATAAGAATTTTAAAAGACCATGGAGAGCTCCGGCAGCTAAAGTCTGAGTGTCAAAAGACCATGTACATTTTAAATTGTTAAAAGGGTTACTTCAGTTTGGAAAGATGCTTAAGGAATAAACAAGCTGGAATCAGATCTCCTGCATTTTTTTTTCAAATTAAAAGCAGCCATTAGGGGAGGAGAGATCAGGCCTTGAAGGTAAATCCTCCTCTGCAAAATCTCCTGCTGTTGGTCTGGCAAGGGGGGATCATGGAGACAGCAAGCGTATAGGTTAACTCTGAAGTTAAGCATTGAGGAACTAGTATTCCACAATTATGGGATAGCCAAATGTGGATAGCCCAGGAGAGCCTGATCTCGTTAGATCGCAGAAGATAAGTATGGTTGTCCTTGGTTAGTAATTGGATGGGAGGCCTCCAACGAAGACCACGATTGCAGAGGCAGGCAATGGCAAACCACCTCTATTAGTCTCTTGTCATGAAAACCCCACCACAGGTAGCCACGCCAACTATGACTTGAGGGCAGGATTTCATTTTGCCCTGACCTGGAGAGCCCAGGTGAGCGTGATCTCGTCAGATCTCAGAAACTAAGCAGGGTTGGCCTTGGTTAATAATTGAATGGAAGACCCCCAACGAAGACCAGGGTTGCAGAGGCAGGCAATGGCAAACCACCTCTGTTAGTCCCTTGCAAGTGAAAACCCCGTCAGGGGTTGCCATAAGTCAGCTATGACCTGTGGGCACGCTCCACCACAACCAAATGTAGATAGGACGACACAACACCTTCATAGTATCAAATCACTCGGAGATGGCAAGCATGTTGGCAATTTCCTTCTTCAGAGCTGCTGTTTCCAATCTAGAACGGAGAGGACAACGATTCGTCCTTTCCAGATGGCCATGACCAGTGCAAGGAAGAATGAGATTATGCTTCCCCTGCCCTCGTGGTGATCCCCAGGTGCTGGACAAGGGATCCTTGAAGGAGACACTCAACCATGTCTCTAGAAGGCTCCTCTTCTAAGCTGTAGATTGCCATTTGCATCTGCGGAGGGATTCCAGCACTTGGCCAAGTGGACAGATTTCCATTCGAAATTCGCCTTCAGGACTGTGAAACAGGTTCAAAGGCTGGAATTCCTCCTGTAGCCTTTGTAAATCTCATATGATTTATTGATCCTTCCCTTTTTGCTCTGGATTCTTCCCCTTGTATAACCTGCTGCACTGAGAGAATTGGCAGGGAAAAAAATGTAACGGAGGAAAGTTTCCTTATGATAAGGGCATTTTCTAATCTAATTTGATAAGACTAAGAAATACTGTAAAATGTTCTTCAGTATGAAGAAACCCATGTACATTTTCCCTGAATCTTTTTGTTTATTTTTCAAAATATTTCAGCAGAGAAAATATATATATATTTCTGAATACCAGTAAGCCAGCTTATTTCTGCCAAAAGCACTTCTCTGCGGATGTGTTGTGTTTCCTGCTAAGAATTTCATTTACTTTGTACACATGACACAAAGTGTTCTTAATCAAGCAAAGCAATAATGCCACTATTATTCTAAGTAACAAATGTGTCTGTGTTTTCAGTGGTGCTTTTTGCTGTATAACACCGAGAAGAAATCTTGAGCCAAATGATTTTATTTTAACTGATTTACTGCAGATGGCTTGGTAAATATTCAGCCCAAGAATGTTAGAGACCCTGACTGTACTGAAAACATTCCAAAGATGCAAAATATGGGGTGGAGTGAAGCGCAGAAGGCAGGGGGACACCCTGGCTGGAACTATGCTGGAGTCGGGGACAGGAAAACAAATCGATATAGCCTATCAGCTTAAAGCTAACATATCACGAGCAACAGCACGTGTAGAACGAAACGTTAATTTCAGTTGGACGTAGGTCAAGATGGAGCTCAGTACTCCCTGTAGCTCTTAAATTTATAAAAGAATCATTAGGCATTCCACACGGTAGCGACGAACATGAGCCAAAGCAAAAGTCTAATTCTGATGCCTTGCTTTTGCTTTGTAAAAAATTCATTTGATTAATATTTTAGTTTCAGGGAAGTGTGGACAGGAAGAGAAGGTTCCCCCTAATGACCCCAATTGTGCTAATGCAACAGACTAATGAAAACTTCACTCCATTATGTTTGCATAATTTTAAATCAATGCAATCTTGCCGTAACGTGATGGTGATAGGTTTCAGTGAAGAGATCTGTGTTGTTGTACCTTCTTGAGAGCTTCTGATTACCCTTCCGACGGCCTCGAAAACGCGAATCGTTTAATGGGCAAAAGATCATGACTAATTAACTTAAATGGCTTGGCAAGGCCTCCCAAATTTTCCCCTTTTTCTTCTCCCTACATATGTTTAAAGATATTCCTGCTAATTTACAAGCTGAAAGATAGGTGAGGAGTTGAGAGTTTGAAAAATAGATTACTGTCTTCATTAATACAGGTTTGACCTACAAAGTCTTCACGTACTTAATGATTAAAAATCAAAGTACTAAATAATAAATTATAAGAATTTATAGGAGTCATCATCTTGAAATTAGCTTACCGAATGTCCTTATCATAATAAATCTGAGTGGGTGTCTAATTTAGTGTTAGCTGCTTAAAATTATACGTTGCAGGTAGATATGGCAAGAAAAGAAAGGAAGAAAAACAGAAATTCTTTTGTTTCCGGAATAAAACCTTCCTGTGAATTACAGGTGGCTGAAAAGTGATGGCATATCATTGTTTGTGTGTTGCAAAAACTTCTCTGTATGGAACAGAACAAAACTGTGATTGATTCCAGTTTGAGAAATGAAGATAATACACATTTCTCAACCAATTCAATAGTGTTTATGTCAATACAACTTACATAGCGAGAAGTAGTCAAAATGTGAGTACTGAGCAGCCAAAACTACCAATGCATCTGTGCAGCAAAAACTAGAACTGTCGAAGGCTTTCACGGCCGGAGAACGATGGTTGTTGGGGGTTTTCCGGGCTGTATTGCCGTGGTCTTGGCCAAGACCACGGCAATACAGCCCGGAAAACCCCCAACAACCAAAAACTAGAACTGTTTGCCAATGTTCCACACCCCCTCCTCTAAGAAAGTGATTTGTTTTAATTTCCCTGCCCACCCTCCTTCTTTTAATGCCCCCCCCATCTTTAACAGGATTTTTAAAAAATGATTTTTGTTTTCCAGTTCTGTTTGGGAAGAATACTGCACAATGGTCTATAGCCTAGCTGTGCATGTGTTTGTAGTAGGATCATGTCCAACTAATACGAAGTTATTGAAAAGCCAATCAGGGAAGGGTCACGGGCCCAAAGGTAGAACATCTGCTCAGCATGCAGAAGGTCCCCAGTTCAGTCCCCAGTGTTTCCAGTTAAAAGGATTAGTCTGTAGGTGAGAGCGCCACTGCCAGTCTGAATAAACAATATTGGCCTTGATGGACCAATGATCTGATTCAGTATAAGGCAGGCTCATACGGGTTCATGAGTGTCCACATAGGTAACTCTGATAGGGCCCTCCTCTGCCACCCACGGGCTTAGGCTGTATCTACAGTGGAACATAATTAACAGCTGTTTTTGCCATGTGCCCAGTTGGCTCCTGGATATGAACATTCCTATAGTGCTCAGCAGCACTAACCATCTGAATGATATGCCCAGCCTTTATAATATCTGATAAAAGTGATTTTGCTGTCGTCTTCTTCTCAGGGCAAGTGCAAGAAGTGAAAGGCTGGTTTGAAGGTCATGGAAGGGATGCTGTGAGAAGGGGAGGGAGGGTGTTTAACCCTTTCTCCTATACTTTTTCCCATGACTTACGGTGCAATCCTAAGAATAGTTACTCCAGTCTAAGTCCATTGATTTCAATGGGCTTAGACTGGACTTAACTCTGCTTAGGACTGCACTGTTAGCCTCTTGGAAGCTGCATTTTAGTTCATGGATGAGAAGAGACTTCTTCAAGCACTTGTGCCTCTCTCCTCACCACCACCATCATGGTGAACAAACTGTGCCTTCAGTTATGGAAGAAGAATAGAAGGAGAGGGTTAAGCACCCACTCTCTTTCCCTGACACATTCAAACCAGCCACCGTAGGACATAAATAAATAAATGTGTCCCAAAGGCCCTTTCCTTAATTTTCTGTATGGAAAAGGTAAGGCATACCACAGTAGGAACCTAAATACAAATCCTAGTAGTGTCAATTCCCCATCCAGCTCACACACAGCTTTTTTTTTCCTATTATGAATTATGGGTATGAAATAGGCGTGTGCACCAAGAAAATTTGTTTCAGTTTTGGTTCCGAGGGAGTTCCAGAATAATTTCATTCCATTACTAGTTTGTTCCGGTCAGCTGGTGCTGGCTCGGTAGTGATCTGCCTGTTCTCTCCAAAGCAGAAGTTCCCCTCCAGACATAACATGACTCCCTCCTTTAAAAAAAGGGTCACCTTCTTGGCCTTTGCACAGATATCATGCTAAACCACACTCAGTTATGAGTGTCTCTGTTATGTCAGATGTGTCCATGCTATGGTTTTGCCTTTGACCACTGAACCAGAGTTGGAAACAATGCTTTGAAGTGGATTTGCAAAACATGGGTTGTGCTAACTATAGTCTGCCATAATAGCTGAACTGGAACTTTTCAGTTGTCACAATTTTCGTGCGCCTCCCTCACCTACTGAGTATGAATACAGTGCACAGTCTTCTTGATATGATCAGTTGCTATTTTGAGTGAATAGGGCAACATATATTCTCGAGGCTGGAAACTGTTTGTTGTTGTTAATAGTGTTAGTGTTGCTGTTGCTGTTGTTGCTTTTGTTGTTATTCAAATTTCACACAACACAATCAATAATAAATAAAGATCACATGTTATCATTGATTGGTCTTGCTGAGCTGATACAATTTTCCACCAGAAACCTAAGTATCAGCTGCCAGGTATTGGTGTAAAATGTACGCTGTTCCAAGTAACGCCATCTTTTGCAGTTCTCTAGGAGTTATATCAGAAAGCGGCAGTTTTTCTATCTAAGTTGTGAAGTTTTTCAAAATAGTTCCCAGCGCCCTGATGACAATGGGGACTACTGTTGTATTCTTCATCCATAGTTAGGTGGTTTCTATTGCCAGAGCTCTATATTTAATCATTTTTTCTGGTTCTTTTTCTTCTGGCATCCCCCAGAATTGCAATGTCTATTATCCAAACTTTTCAATTTTTTTCTACAACTGTTATGTCTGGTGTATTATGTTCATCATCATCATCATCATCATCATCATCATCATCATCATCATCATCATCATCATCATCATCATCATCATTCAAATTATCCGAAACACAATAGGCAATAAGCAGACATAACATGTTATTATTGATTGGCCTTGCTAAGCTGATGCAAGTTTCCACCGGAGACCGAAGTATCAAACAGATATTGACATTGTTGTTGTTGTTATTGCAAATACTGAACTGAAAAATGCATATTGTGTTTAATAGTCCTATCATCTTGTGCATGTGGAGGATCCTTTGCTCCTACTGTTTGCCTGTTGCCTACTGCCACTCTGAGCAACAATGGATAAAAACTGGACATGACATGTCCAGTTTTAAACCAGAAGTGATAAGACCCCATAGCCAGCATCATAGTCCCCCATATTCCCACCCATAGCCCTCCTGCCACCTAGTCTGGCAACCCTAATTGTGTTGCCTTATTAACACAAAATAATAACCTTGTGGATCAAGAGGATTGTGCATAGCAACTTCTCCTGGACTGCAAGGCAGGAGTGCCAAAATGCTCGTGAATTACCCAAGGCTTGGAATAGTATACTTACAAACATCACCACGGAGATGAGAGTGGACCTACAAAGCTTAAAGATGAGAAGGATGGAAAAGAAAAACTGAAAAGAAGACCGGAGCAGACTGGGAAGTCAGACCATAGTTTGCATTCTAAACGATGGTTTGTGCAAACTGCAGAACAGTATAAGGACTCTGTGGAAGTTTTTGCTTGATCAGCCCTGCCTTTAAAAATGAAAGAAAGAGAACGGAAGAGAGTCACATACACAAAGCTTAGTACTAATTGTGTTTCCCAAAATAAAACCTTCAGTTGCAATTTATGAAAGAGAAAAACTATACAGCAAAGGCAGGGTGGGGGGAGAGAAAGAAAGGCTCTGTTCTCCCCACCCCACACAATTTCTAATTAATTAGAGAGAAATATGCCTTCAAGAAGAGAAGAAAGCACCTCTGGGATTTCTACCAGGAAGAAATTGCTCCTGTGGTTAAAGGGAAAGGGGTTTTTTTAGTATTAAAAATTAATTAAAATGGAATGTGCTAAAATTCAGTTTTTATCATCAGCACTCGGTTCTGCAATGCTAAGTGCTGTTGGTAAAATTTAAATTTCCCTATGTCAACAAATTCTCTGATTTACAAAGTTTTGCTAGTACTGATTTTATAAAGAGTGAGAGAGCAACTCCCAGCTCAGACACACTCTTCAAAGAAGGAAAGCGACCGTGTGCTCATTCCTTTCTGCTCTGATGAAAAGGATCACCAGAAGGACATTGCCAAGCATAGGAACGAGATGGGGAACCTGGTCGGGTTGCCAGGTTTCTTTACTCATCCGGCAGGAGGGGGGACCCTACACTTACCTTGTTCTTTGGCCTTACATGCAGGCAAAGCACATGTGCACTCCTGAAGAGGATCAATGATGTCACATTTAGGAAGTGATAACACACAGGGCCCAGGAGGATTCCTGTTCTTCTCAACGTGCTGATTTTGGGCCCCAAACAGGCCCAATTTGGGGACCAAATCAGCCTGCTGCGAAGTGCAGAAGCACCCCCGGGCCCTGTGCGATGATGTCACTTCCAGAAGTGATGTCTTCACACCGCCCTGAAAGTTCGCCTAGGAGGTCTGTTCCCCTACCTAACCCCTCACTGGCCAGGTGAGTGGTGGCAGGGTGTGGAAGGTGGGAGTGGGCGTTCCCCTACCGCCACCAGGGGACCTGGGATCCCTAGGACCTGGCGATTTGCATGGGAGGAAGACCAAACAGTTTTCATTTCAGAAATAATATAGACATTTTAGGATAGCCACTACACTAAACTGGCTCTCATATTGCAAGTCTATCTCAAACACAAAGATTATAGATATAGGCAGACAAGCTGTATGAGGATTGTACATCCTCTGGATGTATGAGGGCTGTATCAGATGGGACACTCCAGCTTATCTTATTATACCTGTACCTGCACACAGACTAATTCCCAATGACACTCATATTTCCTAAAACAACCAACCAACCACAAGTCTTGTGGTATCTGAAAGACAACCAGTTTCCTTATACAATCTCTCATGGCCTGTACCCTGCCTTGTAGGCTTCCCAAGCCCCCACAGTTGGAGGAGGATCCCTCCCTGTCAGTGGGTGCTTTCCAATGCTGCTCACCCAGCTGATCAAGGAGAGGGAATGCTGTGATATGGAAGAGGGGGGATTTTGGCAGTGTCCTAATGCACTGATGTTGCTCCCTGTGCTTCCAGAAGTGACATCATCATGTCACTAAGGACACTGGTATTTGAATAAAACTCAACCAGGTTTAACCAGGGCATCTCCAGTGTCACCAGGTGACATTCTGCTGTTACTTCCAGGTGCACAGGGAGTGATGTCAGCACATTCTCAGTGACTTAACAACATTGTGGGCAAGCTGCCACCAATGTGGTAAGTCCATCCTAACTCCTGCCGGTTGCCATGAGGGACTTGTCAGCCCTACTGCTTTGTAATATCCATCATGACCTCTAGACTGCAAAAGGCCACAGTAAACAATGAAGGTTTGTAAAGTGTCAACAGTCACTGTGTTGTGATTTGTGCCACAAACAAACGTGGTTAGTGCTCTGGAAGTGATCATATTTTTGAACCATACTAAATCAAGGGGTATTAGACAACCAGTGTGGAGTAACAGTTAGTGTATCAGACTTGGCCTGAACAGATCTCATCTGAGCCATAAAGCTAATTAAATATACCTTGGATCACTGAGGGCCAAGCTACACATGACAAATGACACTTGAACGGCAAGTGGATTGAGTGGTGGGCAAGTAAACAGGGAGAAATACACTTGCTGTTCAAGTGTCATTCGTCATGTGTAGCTTGGCCCTGAGTTTCAAGCTAACCTTCCTTCATAGGGTTGTAGTAAGGGTGGTAAGGGGAGGGAAGAACCATGCATGCTGCTTGAACTTTTTGGGAGACAGGAGAGGGATAGATATGTGCAGGGGTCATTTCGTAGAAAAAGAGCTGGAGGAACTCATTAACATACAACTCAATAGCATATGCCACACCCCTTGACATCACCAGAAATGTGTCATTAGCATAACTGATTTGCATATGCCACACTCCCTGACAACACCTATCCTGGCTGTTTAGGACCCAATCCTGTCCATTCAGGGCAGAAGTGGGCCTAAAATGGCAAAAAAGGGCTTAAAATGGCCCAAAAGGGGCCCAAAATGGTCAGGATCGGGCCACTGCTGAATGGGAGAGTGATCCACCACCCGTTAGAGGCCTGATCTGGGCCATTTCGGCCCCAATCCAGGCCTGAACGGGCCCAAAATGGCCGAGAGTCAGGTGGGCGGGGCCACCTGACATGTGACCTCTTTGGGGAACTACCGGAACTGCGTTCCTGTTCGTTCCCCCTCAAAATGAGCCCTGGATATGTGATAGAGTGGGAATCAATGCAATCACAGCACATCCCATAGAATATAACATCTGATATGGAATCCAATGGCTTCCACTGAATTGAAGGACTTGATTTTAACTTTTTAAGAAGTTTATAGCCCTTGCTAAAGATTACAAAAAAAGGTTAATGTTTTTTCTGTTATGGCTCAAAGGATTCATGAGGAGGATTTTGTTTCAATATTGTGATAGCTTTCTGACTATTATCCCATAGATCTCTGGCTATGGCCCTTCCCAATCTCATTCTACATTTCCTTCCCACTCAAGTCTCCTCTAAACCCAAACCCACTCGATACCTAAAAAACATTGCAAAGATATAGCATAGCATAGGGAATCTAGATGTAGCAGAAATGTTAAGTTAGGTGCACATGACTTCCCATGTTTTGCTGTTCATACCATTACAACATTTCTGGAGTTTTGAGCATAGATTACAGATTTCTTCCCATTCCACTTTTCTCCATGCCAGCGACACTAAACATAACAATACATAATTCTCACTTTCTGACAACACATGTTCTTGCAAGGGAAGATTTGTAATGTTTTCAGATGGGGAATTCTGCCCCCCTTCTTCAGGTATCATTAGCATTTCTAATTGCTCATTATTTTTATAAAGGCTTGACTCAGCACCATCTCTGTGTCGCAGTGGCTGTCTTTGCAGCTGGGTTGCTACGTAACAGTGCAAGGTCACCTGGGTGCCGCAGATGTTGAAATGGAGGCACTCCCTTCCTTCTGAAAGAAATAAAATACCCATAAGCTTTCATCAGGCGCACAAGCTCCACATGAGATTCAGAACTGCCACATCCCCACGTTTCTATTCAGACTTCCACACTGGAAAGTGTTTTCTTTCACATAGTAGAAATGTTGCCCCATTTCTTCCAATGGCCAGCCAGAAGCCCTGAGGGGAAAAACCCCACCCAACTACACCCACTTTCTAAAAACACTTGACAAGCTCCAGGAACGGTCTTAGCAGGCACCACATTGAGGGCCTCTGTCTAACTGTTTGGCCCCAGAAGGTAATAACTAGAGACACACATGAACTGAAGTACGAACCAAAGTTCAGCACAAATTGGGCCGGTTCAGGGTTCGTGAATTGGCAGTTCGTTGGAGATTATTTCTCATGAACCATGACAAATTTTGACTCTGTTTGGTTTGTATTTCGATTCATCATTGCAAACAGCCTGGCACCGATCAATCAGTTTCCTAGGTATCAGGGGGGATGAGCTCTCTGCAAACCTTCTGCTGACCTGGAAGTAACGTTTTCATGAACTGAACGAACCAGTTTGCGAACCAAGGCAAGTTAGTGAAAGTGTGTGGTTCGTGCACTGTGACAAACCACAAACTGAATAAACTGCAATTTTTTTCGGTTTTGCCCACCTCTAATAATGACTTCTCTGCTCAAGAGTTTCCCATGATTCCATTTTGGCATTTTAGCAACTGTTGGAAGTGCAGGAAATAATGTCATGCTTAATAACAAATTAAAATTAACGTGCCTCAGTATCTTGGGTCCACACAGCTGTAGGACCTTCTCTTCTAGTATGAACCTTTGTGTCCACATAGATCTGTCCAACATTCCCTTCTGACCATGCAGTTTATCTGTTTATTCTTTGTGAGAAATTTAATCTTTTGGTCTATTGTGCTGTTGTTATGGAATGGCTTACTATCTACTGTAGGCCAAGTCCCATCTCTGACATCCTCTAGAAGACTTGTCAAAGCCATCTTGTTTCAGCTGGTATTCTGCTGACAGCTGACGTAATATTTCAGTCCAGATGTGTTCATTTGAATTTATTTAAGCAACCGTTAATTCTGTTTTCATATTTTTATTGCTGTTTGAAGCTGTTTTGAGCTTTTGGAAAGGCCGATTTCAAATTTTAAAATAAAACTAAAATAAAACAATACCATAGGCTGTTCAAACTGGCAGTTTCCACCACCTATACTAACCTGACTTTCAAGGCTTTATTGTGTAATGATTCTGAGTGTCATGTGGCATGCAGGAGTCCAATGTACACCAAGCACTAGGGATGAGAATTTAAATATTCAGCCGTAGCATATAAGACATAAGTATTTACCAACTCTGCACAAAAATTAACAATGTAAAATAAGGGCAAAGAGGGAAAAGACTTGGTGCACCACATCATGGGAACCTTCACCGAATGACTGAAGGTAAGCAGTATATAAACAAAAAAAAAAGATGGTTTTGAGCATTATGATCATTTTAAAAGTTGTCAATCAGAGCTTTTGCTTGAAATGTTGAAGAGCTACTTTTAGATTTATATATAACCTATTCCCTGATATATTTTGGTTGGCTCTGTCTCCTGTGGCAGCCATTTTTAGTTGGCTCAGCCTTTTGTGGCATCCATTTTGTTATAGAACAAAATGGATTTAACCAGAAGTGACAAGGGATGCTCTGTGGTAAAACCATAAAATTTTTGAGAAATGCTAGAGCATCCTTGGTGATGTGCTCCTGTCACTTCTAGGCATGAGGGCAACAAGAGAGGGGGGACCTAGCAACCCTACCTCCTCTTCAGAGCCAAATTTAGCTCATGTAGGAAACTATTTGATTACATGGCAGTCTGGTTTTCCCAAGGGGGGAAATATCACAAATGTGCACACTTTTCTTTTTTCTTCCCAAGATTCATTGATTCTATAAATAGGCCAACTAATTTTTTTTGTGTAATATTGGTTCATCTCAAAGACAATGGATCAGTGGGTCAGTGACGTATAAAAAATCTCTTCTAGGCTTGAATTTTAAAGCAATACAAAATACAGGTTTAACATAGTGTTAACTGAGGAATTCCTTGAATGGTTGTTTAAGACGAGAGAGCTTGTTTTGGTGGCCTTTTTCCACATCAGTGCCTTGCGTCCATCCTGCAAGTTAGTAAAAAGTAAGATCACTTGTCATAGCTATAAGCTATCAATAAAAATTAACGTACCACAGGAAATTGAAAGGGGGGGAAAGGCATTTAAATGTTCAGGGTCATGGAGCTATCCATGCATCCCTTGTGAGAGTACTCCCATGATAGAGGTGTTATTATTTGTCACGGCCTGCCTTTTCATGCTATATTCTTAAGTGAAATGCCAGCATATTGGAACCAAGGACGTTGTTGGTGAACAAGCAAGTAGTCTACAGAGAAACATAGAGCCAAATACAATCGGACAAGAAAATGTTGAACATATACGGCAAAATCATTCTTTTTCTTTTTGCCACAAAGGACGATGTATCAATAGTAAAGAAATGGGTACAGTTCTTGTGGTTGTATCTTTCTTTCTGGTAAAATAGAATGAGAATTGTCTCAATGAGCAGATGTCTCCCTCACTTTCCTAAACAAACAAATCCTATTATTTATACAGGAGTCTAATGAAAAAAACTATGATACAAACCATTTCTTGTCACTTCTATTGCAGTGGCTGGCTATAGGTGTTGAAAAATACTGGGGATGCCTCCTTAGATTAGCAAAATTATTTGGGAGAGCCCTTGAAATTTCTATTGCCGTTATTTTGTTTCCTTGTTTCTGTGAGGTAACCGAGACCTCCATTTACCCTTAAAAGGACAGCCCACTCATTGAACACTGGCAGCTGTTCCACGGGAATCCAGACATCTCAGTTTGCAAAACGGTTTATGGGCCATTTGGCTTCCATTTTTTCGGCACCTTTTCTGGGAATGCACTTTCCGCAGTCACTGAAAAGGCGCCAAAAAACCGGAAGCCAAATGACCCACAAATGTTTTGTAAATGGAGTCGTCACCAGCGTTTCATGAGTGGGCCATCCCTTTAAGGGCGTGTGGAAATGACCTCACGCTCAAATAATTCACATATTCAGGATTGCGGTACTGTTTCCCCTTTGTTAGCTTTGATGATGTAAGAGTGGTGTAAGGTTAGTCCCCCTCCCAATGATAAAATTTTACATTAATATTTTTCTTACACAGAAGTAGGATCCATCAAAGAAGTTTATTACGAGTGAAGCATCTCTTGTTTATGGGGTATGCGTTACCACAGGAAGGTAGGGGAAAGGTCTTGACACAGCAGTTAAGCAGAGGAGATCCAGGAGATCCAGTATCCAGGAGATCCTACTTGAGATCCTCAAGAGGAGCTTCTCTCCAGTCATAGCAGACAATGAAGAGCTAGATAGACCAAATCTGTACAAGGCAGATTCCTGAATGGAATGGCTACAAATACTTTTATCTGTGGAAGTTCTCAGCTTATTCCCAGAAATTTTAGTTAGTAAGTATTGGGAAGTAATTTCCAGAAAACTGCAGTCCTGAGTGAGGAGGACCAAATGTCCATTTCCTTGTAAGGCAGTTTCATTTCTTCATAATATAGTCCACTGGCCACTCAGTTAATTGTTACAAAAAGCAGGTAAGCATCTATATCTCGCATGATGGATTGACCGCAACCAGCTTTTCTGGCAGTGAAAAAGGAAGGCCACCCAAAATGGCTATGCGGCCTTCATGGATAAAAGTCATGTGGGATAGGGTTATAGTAAGGAGGAGAAATAGGTGATATTGAATGCAAAAGCTGGCTGGGTCTAACCCTATGGTGTGAAGCCTATAAAAGAAAGCTGTGCAGTTTTTGCACATGGGACCAATGTTATAAATTGGCTTTGCAGGAGAATATGAAACCTATGCAATGAATTTGGGTCATGGTAGCATTCTCTTCTGAATTAACAGTATGCATCAAGAATAAAACAAGCTCAAAGATGTTAATGCCTACAAGCATTTGGGTTGCCCCTGTGTGTTTTTAATCGTTTTGCAATCGAGAAGCATTGC
Source organism: Eublepharis macularius (assembly GCF_028583425.1). Classification (NCBI taxonomy): domain Eukaryota; kingdom Metazoa; phylum Chordata; class Lepidosauria; order Squamata; family Eublepharidae; genus Eublepharis; species Eublepharis macularius. The sequence goes on along the minus strand of NC_072805.1, from coordinate 24,925,318 downwards.
AGATCCAGAAATGGAGGCATCCAGTTTGAGAGACGCTTATATCACCTCCATGTTATTCATAAATACATTCAGAAATCCTCTGCAAAGAACATGGCTAATCAAAGACCAAAGTTTGAGCCCATTAACTTTTATTATAAGATGAGAGGCAGTACATTTGGAGGAGGAAACAGTCCTCCTTGAACTCATCAATCTGAATTAAACAGAACAAGGGTAATAGATTTGATGGGCTGAGATACTAATGCCGGGGAAAGAACCTACTCTTTAATCTTCCTACAAACAGATTATTACTCCTAATAGATGGTATTCCAGGAGTAGTTAGTTTCTTCAGCCCCTTGTGACACCAGGCAGGCTCCTCAGATCCAACAGTGTTTTCAAAGCAGCTGAGAGTCTTACTACATGGGAGGATTTATTAATTTCATCTTTGCCTCTCTGAAGGCTCTGTCAATTTCATCTCTCCAGTCTAAAGCTGTGTGGGATCGCAACCAGAGGGCAGCGAGGAATGGAAATGGACTGGAGCTGCCTTCCAGAACTGGGCTTCGACCAGGAGAGGTTCTGCCATTTCACAGCCCCTTCACTCAGATCCAGTGTATAGCAAAGCCTTTGCCCTGCTGCCAGCCCTGTCTTTTTAAACTACCCTTCCCAGCTATCATTGCATCTCCTGACACGTGTTCTTCACGTGTCAGATGTCTCCGTTTTTTTTTTTTTTTGGCCTCATATACATGATAAGAACCAGACATTCATCTAACATCGTGAACTCACCTCTGAAAGGCTAGCTGGCACCTTATCTAATTTTTGCCTAGAATATTTTCTAGATTTGAGCTTGGAATCCACTACAAGCTGCCTTCAGATAGAAATCCTGTTGTTTTCTAGCCTCAAGCTCAAGATGGTATTGTGCAGAATTCATCAAGGGCAATTTCTCCTCATGGGGGTTGCTAAGATGCTGTGCAACTTTTTCTGTTGTGTCCAAGATGTTAATATAAACACTCTGTACAGATAATTCCATGTGGCTGACCTATGTTATGGGCTCAAATTGTGGAGACCCATGCACCCATCTGTAGTATAGCTTGAATTTTTAAACGCTGGAGAAAAAGCACATTGATTTCTGATCTCCTGCAGACTCCCAATTTTTTTGCATATACAAATACATTTTTCCTCATTTTTCCCCCCATTTGACTGCATACTCTTCCCTGATTAATCTTTGCTGTATGCTATAACTAAATGCATCCACTGAATATTTACCACCACCCACAACATAAACTAACAGGTGTTGCTCGTTGAGTAGCTGGGCCGTTCTTGCATCGGATTGCCAACCTCCAGGTAGGTCTTGTGATCTCTCAGAATTACAACTGATGTCCAGACTACAGAGATCAATTCCCTGGAGGCAATATCTACTTTAGAGGGTGGACTTTATGGCATTATACCCAGCTGAGGTTCGTCTCATCCCCAAATCCTGTTCTCCTAAAACTGAGTACCCAAATCTCCTCAACTCAGAGTTGGCAACTACATTCCTACAGCTTAGGCCTAAGTCAGGAACCAAGAGCAAGGATCATGGATGGCCCATTGTCCTTTCTGCCTGGAGCTCCCACTGGATCTAGCTGTTGCTCTATTAGCCATCCAGAGCTGGGCCCACAGGACCCCCAAGGGTGGGCAAGTGTGACTTCAGGTTGCTTGTTCTCTAGTTAGGAGGACTTGCATTAGTACGGTGGTAGTGGACAGCAAAAGCTTACAATAGCCATGCCTCTATGTCCAGGGTTCTAGAACTTAGGATCACCCTCACACACCACCTTGTCCTGCAGATGCTACACCCTTGATAACCAACTGTCCCCAGTGTCGGGCAATCTAACTGTTTGGCTGATCTGCACAGACAGGATCTCTAAGAGCTGAACTGCAAGAGACAAATTACACGAGGACGCTCATGTGAAGGGGTTGCAATATTAGCCAGGAAGTTGAGTTTTAAAAGACAGATTGGAAGGAAGGATCTATCAATTTCCCCTCTCTACAGAGCCAGCAAAGATCCCTCCTCAAATGGTTTATTTCCTCTTCACCTCCTAGAAGGGGAGGTGAAACTGACAGTGCCTTCAGGAGGCAAAGAGGAAATTAATAAATCTTCTGATGAGCGGTCTTTGCTGGCTCTGTAGAGAGGGGAAATTGACAAAGACTTCCGTCGGTCTTTTAAAAATCAGTTTCCTGGCTAACATCGCAACTCCGTTCACGTGTGTGTCCTCGTGTAATTCGTCTCTTGCATTTTATCTCTTAAGGCTGCATCTTTGAGGAGGGTTCCAAAGCACTTGAATGTGAATTGAACGGAGTTTGAAGTATTTGTCTGCTGCCAGCTGCCTGTATGTATGTGCTGTCAAGTCACAACCAACCAGCAAAGGACTTTCAAGGCAAGTGAGTAGCAGAGGGGGTTTGCCATTGACTTCCCCTGCAGAGTCTTCCTTGGTGATCCCCCATCCAAGTATTGACCTTGCTTAGCTTCCGTGATGTGACGAATTCGGGCTATACCATGTTGCCTTCCCTCCCCCTGCCACCTATAGTCTTCATCATATGCAGAGGGTATATATAAGCCAGCTTCACAGTGTCAACACTTGTGGGGAGGGAGGAGTAATTTTTCCCACTCCAGGGTAGCTGCCATGAAGATGAGCCATTAGTCATCCTTTTAAAAAATCTCTTAGGATCCCCCCCACCTCCGTCGGTTCACATATCTCTTACCTCTGTCAGATCCCATTTGTTTCAAGCATTTTTAAGTCTGTTAGAATTTGTCTCCTAGCCAACTGCTTTTGCCAGTTTTCTCAGTAATTTGGTAAATTTCAAGAAGAATAGCTAAACAGCTAACTTTCCTTCCTTCAAATGTATGTGGATTCCCCCCCCCCTTACAGATGTGCTCTCTCTCTCTCTCTCTCTCTCTCTCTCTCTCTCTCTCTCTCTCTCTCTCCATCTCTCTCTACTTGTCAGTGATATCTCTAGTGAAATATCATATAATAGGGAATTTGACCAGTGTGGTTCTGTAACAGTTTTCAGCCTTGGCTGATTTCTCTTCATGCCTAAACTGTTCAAATGTTGCTTAAAAGAAATCTCCTGTTTTCATTTTTTCTCCCTGCTATAATGAATTATTTGAATATCTAGTCCAATTGTTCTGGAACAGCGTAATAGCCCGGGTCAGGCTTCATTTCTACCCTGATGAATGTGTGTGGGTGCACGGGTAATGAAGCTCAAGCATTCGAGGGGACCATTTGCACAGAACCGACATGTGCAGACTCTGTCTGTGTAACCTGAGACAAAGCATTTTTCAGAGTCACATATGAAGGAACCTCCTCATGTATGTCCCCCCCCCAGACATCACATAGAAACATGAGGAGACCAAATAGGGTTGCCAACTCTGGCTTGGGAAATTCCTGGAGATTTGGAGGTAGTGTCTGGGGAGAGATATACAAAATGCATTTTTATCAGTAGTATACAAATCTGTATAAGAGTTGTGATGTTTCAGTGTAAAAAAAAGATGAATATATTAATTTTCATTGTTTTTTGTGCTCCCTCCAGACATTTCCATTAAGTCATAAGGGAATATTCATGCAAAGTGAGATATTACCACTTCTGGTAAATTAAAAAAATAAGTGACACAGGTAGCTCTAGGAAAACCATAGAGTTTCTGGCAATACCTAGAGCTACCCATATAGAGAAAGCTAGGTTTTACCTATAGATTTATAGTTCTGCTGATTCCTAAGGCTAATCTATGTCACTTCTGTTTTTTTTTTTAACCTGAAGTGACATAACACTGAACACAAGGCTATTTTTTTAAAAAAAAATTCTGGGCAATGGTAGGCAATGGGAATAGAGGATGGGAGATTCCCTATCCTGTTTGAGGCTTAGCAGCCCTATTTTATGAGCTCCCTGAGCTCATATTTTATGAGAAAGCTTTCCTCATAAAACCCTCTTTTTTTAACTGTTAGTCATCAATGTTTTTGATGGTGAAGGAAGTTTTTTTATTATTATTTTGAGCAAAACAAAACAGAGAAATGTTTTACTGGGTTCTGGTGATTGTTGTTTTCTATTCATGTCCTGAGAGTGACTAATTTTTAATCATTCTGCCCCTTATTTTCCCCCTTTTTAATAGGAAACATTTATTCTTTGGTCCAAAAGAGTTATCCGTGTTAGTCTGTAGTTGCAAAATAATAAAGAATCCAGTATCACTCACTCAGTAGATCTGATGAAGAGAGCTGTGGTTCTCGAAGGCATCTGATGAAAAGAGCTGTGGTTCTCGAAAGCTTATGCTACAAAAAAGTTGGTTAGTCTTAAAGGTGCTACTGGTCTCTTTACTATTTATTTTTTGTACTCTAGTACCTGGTAATAAAAGCCTTGGACTAAGATAAATAAAAAATTAGTATCCATTTTGGATTTCTAAATCCTCCACTGTGTGATGATTTTGCTTTTGTGCATGTTTCATATAAAATAATTTGTGAATAATTAAATTGAATTTATGGGTTTGTGTGACTTGTGTGGTTTTGTATGTTTGTATTTTTTTTTAAGAATAAACCCATGGGTAGTAGTTCATTAGCGTATAAATATAGTTTAACTTTCTGCATAATTACTAATTCTTTTATTATTTTTGTAATGCTTTTCGCTTATTTTGCTTTGGATGATTTTCAAAGTACTATTCCCAGTAGAGATTCCCCAGAGACAGAATTTCTGGCTATTAAAGTTTTTGCCATCCCAGAAGCAGCACGTTGAAAAGGGCCCCTAGGTTATTTATAGCTTGATTTTATCTCTGAAAATTAACTAAAAGAACATAGAGTAAAAAATCTGAGGAAAATGCCTTAAAACATCTGATATATTATGCTGGCTTAAACAGATATATTAATTTTAACAGTTTGCCAAGCCCTGTGGAATTCTCACTGTGGTTTGGGGTGCAAAGGAAGTGAATATGTTTCTTTAAAAAATCCTTTGGGACATTCTTAACTAAAACAGAGCCATAAAATATAACATTTTGAATTTATAACATATTACATAAGTTTTCCATGTTAAATTGATTCTCTATGAATACTCATTCCTGTGAGTCTTGTTATGGCTAAATCCTACCTTTTAACAAATGTTTTGTTTGTTTTAAAGAGGTTATTTTACCAAATAATTTACAAGCAGATATAGTTTTTACTAATTTCAAGGGTGGAATTCTGGACAGGACCAGCCAAACTAATTCGTTTAAAGGTTAGGCCTCCCCTACCTAGTTGTTGTAATATTTGGAATCTCATTTAACTTTATACTTAGGTTAACAAAAAACAATAGATATGTTTAGAAAATAAATGTTACTTTGTGTGTGTGTGTGTGTGTGTGTGTTTCGTGTGTATGACCCATTGTAGTGATCTTATTTGTGGCCCATTTTAGTGGTCTCATATCAGGCGTGGAGAGACCAACTTTCTTTGTGAGTCAAGTCAAACCTCTAGCCCATCTAGTCCAGTATTGTCTATTCTGACTCCAAGCCAGGTCATTCTCCAAGTTTGCATTCAGGGGTCTTTCCCAGCATGTACTGAGTTTCATGTGTCTAGATGTCAGGAATTGAACTAGGGTTGCCAACTCCAGGTTAGGAAATTCCTGGAGAATTGAGGATTGGAGCCAGAGGAGGGGAGGGAAGGACCATCGCAGAGTATAATGTCATAATGTCCACCCTCCAAAGCAGCCATTTTCCCCAGGGGAACTGATCTTTGTGGCCTGCAGAGCAGTTGTAATTCTGGGTGATCTCCAGGCACCACCTGGATCTTGACAACCCTAGATGGACTGGGCTTTTTCTGCAGGTACTGGTTTCTCCTCTGGCATCATTCCTGGAAGGCATATGACTTGCTCCATAATCTGTGGGTAGAACAGAGTTGTCTATTTTGAGTGGACTTGGTTTTTGCTGCCCTCTACAGCTATAGTCTGGATAGCACTGGGTTGATGATTTACTTACTTCTACCACTACCTTTACTTCTGCCACACTTTTCTCCCCCAAACCAGCTCCTGTCATTCTTCTCTCCTCCATTTTATCCTTACAACATCTCTGTGAAGTCAGTTAGGCAGAGAGTGTGTGATTGGCCCAAGATCACCCAGCAAGCTTCCATGGCCGAGCGGGGATCCGAACCAGGGTCACCCAGATCCTAGTCTGACACTCTAACCGCTGCACTGCAGTGGCACAACCTATCATCATGTGTATCCATATTGCTTTGAAGGCACACCTTGCATCAGTACAATGTGTAAACAGATACCTTTTCCCGATCCTGGACTTTCCAGAACTGCTTGTACCTCAAACATGCCCAAGCTCAATATAGGCACTTAAATAAATAAATAAATAAATAAATAAATAAATAAATAAATAAATAAATAAATAAATAAATAAATAAATAAAAGATTTGTAATGTTATCACTCACATGAAAGGAAACAGGAAGTAGTGGCAGAATGCAATCCTATGCAGAGTTGTGCCAGTCTTAGCCCATTGACTTCAATGGGGCTTAGACTGGAGTAACTCTGCATAGGATTGCACTGGCAGTCACTTCCTTATGGTTCTTAAAGCCAGGAAGGTTCGGTCCCTGTTAAACATCTCAGATTTCCCTCTTCACCATGAGTGGGAATGGAGCTTCACCAAGGAACAGAAGACAAGTCGTGCTGGATCAGAAAAATAGTTCATCAGGTTGAGCAACTTGTTGGGCTTCCTAGTAGAGAAAGCAAAACCTTCCCTTGCTGCTGCAAAGGGCATTCATAGGTATATTGTATCTGAACATGGATATCCCATTCAGCCATCATGTCTAATAGCCATTGATGGACCAATTCTCCTGGAAAGGAGTGATTCACTTTAACTAATCCCCCTCTAAAGCCATTTAGGATAGTAGCCCTTGGCATGACCCGTTGCTTCTGGGTCATGCAAGAAATGACACAACCACCGGGGGTAGCAAGGGCACTCATACCCATTTTGCCTGTGGGGGCATGACTCCCCCTTTCCTGACACGTCTTCCCCGGCTAGCCAGGTGCTAGCCCCCACCCCCAATAGGTGCGGGCAACCTCATGTTTATATTTTATGTAGATCTAGGAGTAGACTCACTGTAGTCTGTGCAAGATGGGTCAGTGTGTAGAATGGATCTGATTTAGGGTAGATTCTGAATGTGCTTTGAGGGTCTTTTTAAAGCTGCCATTCTGAATGAGTGAGAAGTAGTGAATGATGTTGGTGAAGAGGAACTTGATCATCTGGGCTGCCTTTTTTAAAAAAGCATCTCGTCCTTTATATTTTATTTTCTGAATTATCCAGGCTTATCAATATTTGAGTAACATTTAGCATGGATAAAGAAAAATTCCTGGCAGTACTGTGCAAGTATGCTTTTTACTCTTGAAACAGTCAGATAAATTAACATTGATTTGTAAAAAATATGTTTTTAAAAGGAAAAAACAAAACAAAAAGGCCTCCCCCCCCCTAAATAGCTCTTTAAGTATTCTTGAACTAAAAATCTGAATTTAAGAAGCAAAAAAAAAAAAACCCACCCTTAAAAGGGAGCAATCTGCCATCTGAGTGCATGTTATGTGCGGTCAAGTCACCTCCAACCTATGCCGACCCTATGAATGAAAGACTTCCAAAATGTCCTATTGTTAATGAACTTGCTCAGATCTTGTAAACTAGAGGATGTGGCTTCCTTTTTTAAGTCAAGATACCTTGATTTAAGTCTTCCTCTTTTCCTACTGCCTTTTCCTAGCATTATTGACTTTTCCAAAGAGTCTTGTCTTCTCATGATGTGACCAAAGTACAATAGTCTCAGTTTTGTCATTTTAGCTTCTAGGGAGAATTCAGACTTGATTTGATCTAGAACTCACTTATTGGTCTTTTTGGCCATCCACAGTATCCACAAAACTCTCCTCCAGCACCACATTTCAAATGAATGAATTTTCTTACTATCTGCTTTCTTCACTGTCCAACTTTCACATCCGCACATAGTAATGGGGAATACTAATCTCTTACCTTGAAAACCCTATGATAAGACAATCAGCCATCTATTTCATTAATTTTGGTTAGGTATAGAAAGCCGTCTTCATTTTACTTTTCTCAATAGCCCTATAAGATAGGTAAGGCCAAGAGTGTGTGATTGGTCCAAGCAACCATTGAGCCTCATGATTATGTGGGATTAACATTTTCCAGATCCTAGATTCAAGTCCAGTGCCACCTTAAAAGACCAACAAGATTTTCAGGATATAAGCTTTCAAGAGTCAAAGCTTTCTTCGTTATTAAGGCTTTGACTCTCAAAAGCTAATATCTGCAAAAACATGTTGGTCTTTTAAGGTGCTACTGGACTCAAATCTAGTCTTTTAAGGTGCTACTGTGGACCAACCCATCTGAAACTATCTTCATGGAAGGTCCCAGATCCTAGTCCAACCTTCTAGCTACAGGCCCTACACCAGATCTCCTTTGAAATGTGCATTAGAACTGCAGATTAGCAGACACAAACTCATATGAGCTGTGATCCACCAAGGGCATGCAAACATTAGCATTCATACCATCACCTTTTTTTCTGACACTTGCCAGTTGCTTGATGAGAGCTGCCGAAGCAGTTCAAAGAGACTTATGAACATGTGGATCTGGTACACAAGTATTCCTGGCTCATGGCCAACATATGTGGTATCCTTCAGTCTATAGCAGGGTTCTTTTATTAGCTTACTTGTTATTAAGCCATACCCTTAACATGTCAAATTTAATCCTAAATTGATTTGGCCAAGACCTCTCAAACATCACCCTTTTAAATTAGCCATTTAAAACAAAAATCCCAAACTAAAGTTCCTATTGCATTTTTCTGATAGAGATTTTGTATTTTTTTTCCTCAGCCAGTGTTTTGCTGAGTGAGCGAAGGCACTGTCTCTTTAAGTGTTTAACAGTAATTGGTTCGTGTCCTGGTGTTCATTGAAAATCCTAGACATTTCATGTAAAATCTTCTTAATGAGGGGATGAATTTTTCATTCACATTAGAAAGCTCACTCTGACAAACAATTTCTAAATAAAACTTTAGCGGTATGACATCCCATATTGGACTTGACAAAGAGGACAGGTGCATTAGAATAAAACTGTATGGCGATCCTTCAAGCTGTCAGCCATGAATATTTTATTTCTTAATGAATCATCTTTGCAAAATGAACTTTCTTGTTGTAGTGTCAGTGCCATTTACAACCAAAAAAAAAAAAAAGCCAGGCTCCTTTTAAAAGGTGAACGCCTTAAAGTTGCTGATGCCAGCATAAAATGCTTAACCCCAGAAGAGAGAGTGAAGAAGTGGAAAGGCACGAGGCACTTTCCACCTTCCCCAAAAGTGTGTGTGAAAAGTGATGCCAACTGTGTTTTCTAGGTAGATTATCAATAAAGTTGATCACTTTTTTTTATTAGTGTTGACATGAAAAGTCACAGCGCTCCTGCCTAATTCTTCTGTCAGGGGTCTCTTCAATAAAGTAAAAGAAGTTAATTGAGTGGTTATAGTTATAGATAGTGTGAGACTGACAGAGCAGAAGACATGACCCTTAGACATAGTGTGGTAGGTGTGTGTGCACCCATAAGGGGAATAGTTTAGGTTATCCCTTATTTGCCTAGCATGTAATGGGGCTCTCCATTAATTTAAGATAGCCTTTTATCAGAAAATCGGCTGCAGTTGCTTGCTTTGAAAGAAAGGTTTGGAACACTTTAAAAAAAAAGCTGCAGCCTTTTTAAAAAAAATGTTTCTGTATTTCCCCAAAATTTATTGTTTCCGCATCAAATAAAACATTATGAAGTTTCTCATCTAGCCCAAAACTGTATGTTGTATTTTGCTGAATTTTCATTCCCAGGGTGTTTTGCTTTCTACTACTAGGGATATGAGACAGCTCTTCACGGTCCATGTCTGGCATTCCCAAATCTTGGAATGGCCTATATTCTCGGGATGCTGTCCAAACAAGCATTTGCATTTGTGCATGTTTTCCCAGGTTCATACATTTGCCAGTGTATGATGTCCACAAGTATTGGTGCAGAAAGCTTGCTCAGTTTTACCCTCCACTATGTGGATATGATCGAGCTCCACACAAATGTCAGATTGCATGGAGGCTTGGGTTATTCAAGGGTTTCACAACCTGGGCCATGGATTGGGTATTCATATGAATCTCCCAGCCCACTGTAAATATTATCTGCAATTGTGGGTGTGTGTATCTGTAGGGGAGGGGAGAGGGAGAGAAATAACAACACTTCTATCATAAATGAATTAACTGGGGCACTCTTTATCTCCTGTGCGCTGTCTTATGTCGGCCATCTTATAGCAGCTGACCCATTCCCTTATCCCCATTTTTCTTCTCATAAATGACTCTGCATTTCTATCCCCCCCCCCCCACTTGCTTTGGAAGAAGCTGGGAGCAAGATCCACATATTGTCTTATGCGCAAACCACTGGTTAACCACATAAAGCAACATCTATGTTACCTTTACTAAACTGCAACATGCAGATGCTTGGCCTAGCCACTAGCAGGAGTGGGGGGGGCATGGGGGACTGGCCATCAGTAATGACATGACATCATTTCCAAGGAAAAACTGAACATGATGTCCACGTCTCTAGGACTTAAAGCCTGACAATAAATAGGTTGGTCTTCATTCCTAACCAATTCCAAGTTGGTTGTTGGGGGTTTTCCGGGCTGTATTGCCGTGGTCTTGGCATTGTAGTTCCTGACGTTTCGCCAGCAGCTGTGGCTGGCATCTTCAGAGGTGTAGCACCAAAAGACAGAGATCTCTCAGTGTCACAGTGTGGAAAAGATGTAGGTCATTTGTATCTACTCAGGAGGGGTGGGGTTGAGCTGAGTCATTCTGTAAGAGTTTCCCAGGGTGTGGAATGCTAATGGCCTACATCTTTTCCACACTGTGACACTGAGAGATCTCTGTCTTTTGGTGCTACACCTCTGAAGATGCCAGCCACAGCTGCTGGCGAAACGTCAGGAACTACAATGCCAAGACCACGGCAATACAGCCCGGAAAACCCCCAACAACCATCGTTCTCCGGCCGTGAAAGCCTTCGACAATACATCAATTCCAAGTTGTTTGTGGTGTCAAAATAGAGCTCTGGTCGAATAATGCGGTTCCAGAGGAGTAAGTCGAGAGAGTCAAAACTCCATGTAGTGCGTACTAGTGAAATACTTGCTAATGCTTACTTATTTATTGTACTCTGCCTCTCTCCCCAGTGGAGACCCAAAGTGGCTTACATCATTCTTCTCTCCATTTTATCCTTACAAGGACCCTGTGAGGTAGGTAGGGCTAAAAGTGTGTGACTAGCCCGAGGTCATCTAGCGAGCTTCCATGGCAGAATGTGGATTTGAACTTGGGTCTCCCAGATCTTTGTCTGACACTCTGGCCACTACAGCATACTTGCTCTCTGGTTATTCTCTTTTACAGGAACTAAACAGCTAGGTGAACCAATCAACACTGATTTGAGGGTAGGTCATAATACTTAATTCCTGCCTCAGTTGTAATTGTTTCTGACTTTATACTTATATTTACTGTTCCAGTTTTATGACACTTTTATGGCTTTTACACTTGTATTTACACTTGGTTGCAAATATATTCCCGATGCTAAACAATAGGATTCCACTAGCATCGCTACTAAACCCTGGAATGCTGTTGTATAGTGATGGCTTAAATTACAATAACGATTTTTGCTTTCAGTGACTTCTGGAATCTGTTCATATGCGTCACTCCACTCTTTACCTTTGGTTTCAACCTTGTCTGTGATAAGCAGATTGGATTTTAATTTCTACATCTTCTTTTGGTTCTTTCTAGTCTAATATCCATAGAAATATATTTCTCTCACTCCCAACCAACCTCACAGAGGACTAATCAAATGAACTTGTAAAGATGGCCTTTTATTAAATTATTTTTATAATGAGTTCCTGTTACCAAGGAATACAGTGTTAAAAAGGTGATACCACTAAAATTAATTAGCATAAGGCACACTCAGACTGATAGAAGCAACCGGATCTTAATCGATAGCAATATGATTACACCTATGCAGCAATTATAAATTATTTAAAACAGTACCCCTAGGTTACCGACTACTTGCCTTTAAATTAAATTCCCTGTCAATAATTGATGCAAAGAATTAATGCGAGAACACCTTCAGTTGCTGAAAACTTTTTTAAAGGCAGCATGAAATATTGAACCGTTGCCCGTCATTAGCAGGTAACCTGTCTCTTTTGCGGAACGTTGTTCTTTGCTAAATTGGGCAAGAAGGACTTCCAGAGCATGAAAGATGGCTAATGATTCTTCTGAGGATGTTGACATAGAGACACATCAATTTCAGGCAGGAGAGAGCTGCCAGAGATCTGATGTATCTGGAGGTTATTGAATCACTTTAAATCTTAACTTCACGTAGACACAGGTTTGGGGAATTAGATCCATTGTTTATTATAAATGGGAGTTCACCAGGACTACAACTACCAGATCCAGTTTTGAAGTATAGGAATGGCCCCTTATGCATGCAAAAAATAATAATTTACATGCAAAAAGTCCTAGGTTCAATCCCTGGTATCTTTAGTTAAAAGGAATGAGCAAATGTAAAAGATCTCCACCTGGGGCTTTTGAGAGCGGCTTCCAGTCTGAGTAGACAATACTGACCGTGATTGACCAATGTTCTGTTTAGACATGGGCACGAACCACATTACGAACACAAAAAAACCACGAACCACCTGATCGTCTGTTCGTGATCCGGCAGTTCGTGAGTGACCAAGGCCAATGAACCAGCGTTTGTAAGAAGCCCAGTTCATTGTGTCCGTCCGCGGTTCATGAAGCCAGACAGTCAGGCGCCATCAATCAATTCCCTTGGAAATGGAGCCGGGGGAATGCCTGAACTCTGTCTGCACTCCTTCTGTCGCCCTGGAAACCCAAATTGAAGCTCAGCTTACCTTGATCGGCAGGTCTTCCTTCCAACCATGGAGCTCCAAAGTGGTTATAACTTGGGAGAAGACACCCAGAGTGGGGAGGGGGGGTGTTCTGTAGCTATGGGCACTCCAATCTCATCCCTGCAAACCCTTTGAGTACACCCCTTGTACACTGGGCCAAAGTCAACTGGTGGCTCTACTTGTATTGAGTGTGAGTTTCCTGGGGACCTCGGATCAGAGAGGGTATTCAAGATCCCTATTGCAATCTGGACAAAATTGGGATGCTGGCTGGAGGAGAGCCTGCTAAACACTCCCTGTAAATTTGGGCTCTCTAAGTCCAATGGGGGCCGTTCTGACCCCCATGAACCCCAAACAGGTTCGTCAGTGGGAAATGTTCGTTGTGGTTTGTTAGTTTGGTTTCATCGGCGGCACCAAACCACGAACCGTGGGTTCGTTATTTTTTTTCAGTTCGTGCCCATGTCTAGTTCTGATTCAGTATAAGGCAGCTTTGTGTGGGTTGGTGTGAGTATTCTTCACCCGCCCCCCTCCAGGAAATTTGGCCAGTGTTGACATCTGAATTCAAAGAGGTGTTAACATCTATGGCCAGAAAGCACACTTTTAACAAATATCCTATATCCGCTAAGCCAGTTGTTCCTCATTGCCTTATTGGCTGAAATATTATTGAATTGAAGCAGCAGTTCTGGTTAGGACTGTGAGTACAGCCTGATGAAACAAGTGATTTGTGATCAGATTTGTGATCTGTCAACTGGGTAGGGGGGAAATCAGACAGGACCGAGGCATGGGGTGAGGGAGGATTTAATCCTTTTCCTCTGCACAACTTTCCTGTTTTAAATCCATCCCACCCCAGCCTGTGGGGTGGGCATGCTTATGAGGAATGGGTTGAATTGGGAAATGCGTGCAGGTTATCCCCCCTCTTCTTTTAGCCCTGGTCTTTTCCTATTCTTTGTGCAGATGGCCGTTAGGTGATAGGAGTCATGAATCTCTTGCTCCCATTTGTTTTGGTTCTGACTCTCTTTTCCTTGGACATCTATTTCATAATAAAACATAGCTTAAAAGATAAATATACTGTCTGGAGGCCAGTCATACCTCTCTAAAATAAATCCGTTTCAGAAACCTTCCAGTTAATGTTATGATTCAGCTGTTATGGGTAGCAAGCTGCCCACTAGTTTCTCAAGAGTTATGAAATCTTATGAAACAGTGAGAGCTATTTTAGGGCAAAGCTGTTGACTCACTTGAGGCAATTAGTCAGCCCCATGTTATCACTTTGGTTAGGGGTAAATGTGTTTTAGCTGCTTGTTTTGTTCCTCCTGCACGTTATCATTCATTCTTCATGTATCCAGACTGCACAACACCTGCCTATTTCACAGATGACCTTGCAACATCTTTGGCCTAAGCATTCTGTCTTATATCATCTAGCCTCATCCTTTGATTTCTGAAGGCACCAGTTTGGTGTACTGGTTAAGAGTGTGGGACTTTAATCTGGAGAACCGGGTTTGATTCCTTACTCCTCCTCTTGAAGCCAGCTGGGTGTCCTTGGGTTAGTCACAGCTCTCCGGAGCTCTCTCAGCCCCACCCACCTCACAGGGTGATTGTTGTTGTGGGGATAATAATGACATACTTTGTAAACCGCTCTGAGTGGGCATTAACTTGTCCTGAAGGGCGGACTATAAATCAAATGTTGTTGTTGTTGTTGTTATTGTTACAATAACAGTCTGCATCACTTCCAGTGCCGGGGGATGTGTGACATGTTCAAACCCTTGTTTTCATTGAGTCATCAGCTTTGCGCCCCAAGAATCTATACTTTTCTAAGCCCAGTGGATTGTAAAAGGCATTTGTTTAACTAGAACCTACCTCCATTTCCTGTATAAAGGTGTTTAACAAGTAGTTAACAACCATCATCCACTGGAATAGTCATTATCTCCACAGAGTTTAGATCGGGGTTCCCACCATGGAGCCCAGGAGCAACATGGCACCTGCCAACACCATTCCTGGGTGTAGCCATGTCGTGCTCTTGTACAGCAGGTCTTCTAATTGGCCACTGGAGATCTGATTGGCGATGTAGATTAAAATATTATCTCAGTTGTGCTGCTGCCACCACAGTAATGGTTTTATTC
Source organism: Eublepharis macularius (assembly GCF_028583425.1). Classification (NCBI taxonomy): domain Eukaryota; kingdom Metazoa; phylum Chordata; class Lepidosauria; order Squamata; family Eublepharidae; genus Eublepharis; species Eublepharis macularius. The sequence goes on along the minus strand of NC_072805.1, from coordinate 24,910,310 downwards.
TCTCTTGCTCCTCTTTCCCTGTGTATTTTTTTTAATTATCCCTCTTCTCTCCTGCATTTTGGCTTCCACTGTGTGTGTGACTCCACTTTTTGTGGCAGCCGTTTTGTGGTTGGCCCCACTTCTTGTGGCCATCCCTGTGTTAGAATTCCAAAGGTGCCCACAAGCTCTAAAAAGGTTGGGGGCCTCTCATTTAGATTATGGATGTGAAGTGACCCTGAACTAGGGTTGCTAGCCTCTAGGTAGTGGCTGGGGATCTCCTAGAATTACAACTCGTCTCCAGGCCACAGAGATAATTTCACCTGGAGGAAATGGCTACTTTGGGGGGTGGACTCTATTGAATTATGCCATGCCAAGGTCTTTTCCCTCCCCAAACCCCACTTTCTCCAGGTTTCTCAGGTTTCACTCCCCAGATCTCCAGGATTTTTCCAACATGGAGCTGGCAACCCTACCCTGAACAGTGTTTCACACATGATAATTGTCCTAATCTGACTTTCTGGATTGTACCAGATATACCATCATTTTGGGATGGCAGGGCTCTTTGTAATCTGTATTTGGCTTATGTAGCCAAATAATACAGTTGCTTCTTTGTGGTCTCTAGGACCACACTGGTGGGCTTTGTGCCTGTGTATTGAGAAACAGTTTGGTGTAGTGGTTGGTTAAGAGCAGCAGGACTCTAACCTGGAGAGCCAGGTTTGATTCCCCACTCTTCCGCTTGAAGCCAGCTGGGGGGTCAGTCACAGCTCTCCAGAGCTCTCTCAGCCCCACCCACCTCACAGGGTGATTGTTGTGGGGATAATAATAAGATACTTTGTAAATCACTCTGAGTGGACATTAAGTTGTCCTGAAGGGCGGTATATAAATTGAATGTTATCATGTTGTTATAGTGCTAGGATCCAAACCCATAACCTGTACAGGTGGAGCATCCATCAGTGTGAATTCACAGGTGATCTCTTGAGGAACAGTAGTTACAGGTTAGCAATCTGCTTGTTTCCCAGTCACAAAACAAAATGGAAAAATCCCCGTTGAAGGGTGGGGGAGCAATAGAAATCAGAATCTGGTTGGTGAAGGAAATAAAAACACTGAAGAATCAAAAAGGAAAACCCTATGAACTTCTTCATTCTTATCTTTTCTTAAAGGAAAGATGGCAAAAAATCGACCTAACTGCTTAACTGAAACACCAAACCATTTCAATGGATGTTAACAGCACAAAGCAGATAAGGTTCTTGTAGGATTTATTTATTTTTATATTAGGCTGAGAATATGAGCTCCACTAATGTTATTTATCAGAACGACATGTTTTTGAAGGCACAGCTCTTAGTATGTAGTACATAACCCACAGCTGTATCTACCATTTAGCTCAATGCTAATGGTCAGGACAAACTGAATATTCTCCATTTTTGTCTGTATGCAGCAGCTTTGTTAATATGCTCAGAGACCAGACTTCGGGATCATAGCTGCACCTTATACTAATGGGTTTCTTCAACCTTGGGTGACCCTGTTAGGGAGGGCATGATGATAAGCCAGTTTAATGGAGAAGAAATGAAATCGGAAAAGGGACGCTGCAAAACAAAAACAAAGAAATAAATTGAAAGCATACATAGCAAAGGCTAAGCGTCCCTTTCAGAAACCAGTGTGTTTCACACCAGATACACTGTTGAAATGCTGATGACTAAATATCTCCAGGATCTATCACACAATTCTCAGAATGGGGCAGTTTCTGTTTGTCACCTCCTAGGTAGTCCGCAGAACACACACAGCTCCAAACTGTGGGTTTGTGACCAAAATGAAAGCAGCAGTATCCTACACCCATCAGCAGCAGCAGCCAAACCATACTCTTCCCGTAACTCAGGGCTAGCATTGGCTTATGAGAAGATGTGGAAACAAATGTGCATACATGAAGAAAATGTGCCGATTTCATATCAGCATCACTCAGTTATTAATACAAAAAAGGAAAGGTTCTGTCTGAAGGGTAGTTCTAACAATCCAGTATTTGGGGTCGGGTACAGGGCTCATTTCGAGGTGGAATGTGCCGGAACACAGTTCCGGCAGTTCCACAAAGAGGTAAGATGTCAGGTGGCCCCGCCCACCTGACTCACCCATTTTGGGCCCCTTTTTGGCCATTTTCAGCTCCCTTTTGCCATTTTGGGCCCAATTTTGGCCCTGAATGGCCAGGATTGGGTCCAAAGCAGCCAGGATAAGTGATGTCAGGGGGTGTGGCATATGCAAATCAGTTATGCTAATGACATTCCAGTGATGTCAAGGGGCGTGGCATATGCTAATAAGTTATGCTAATAGGTTGTGCTAATGAGTTCCTACAACTCTTTTTCTACGAAATGACCCCTGGTCAGGTGCAACACCGTTGGTGCAAGGACTATGATCTGGTCACCATAGTCTCATTGCCTTCTCCCCTACAGTCCCTTCCAACCTTGGGAAATCTGATTCTCAGGTTTGTGGGACATGTATGGACTAATAGCCACACAAGTTGGGGAGATGTGCTGAAATTTTACCCCCTTCCCCCTCTTCAGTACATTCACTCCAACCCACCTCCAATTAAAAGGATCAGGTATTAGTGATGAGAAAGAACTCAACCCGACACTTTGGAGAGCTGCTGCTAATCGGAGTGGACAGTTCTGCCCTTGACAGATCAATGATTTGATTCAGTATAAGGCAGCTCCATGTTATTGGGAACTTTGGTTAATCCGTATATAGTTAATGATACCTTTATTATTTAGTTATTTAGGCAGAAGCGCTTAAACCTCAAACGTGTGTTAATTAGTCATCAGATAAAATCATAGAAAAATACAACTAACAGTTTTATTGAAGTAGATTCCTTCCATAGCAATATCTTGGAGAAAAGGGAAAGATCCTAATCTAAAGAGTTACATTCCCTAAATCTAAACCATGGCCTGAGATAGGCAGGGAGGCTGAGATTGTGAGTCGGTGGATAAGGCCTTGGCCGTTTCCACACGTCCCAGCATAGCGCTAAACTCGTGGAACAAGAGCATCTTCCTGGTGTGATATCTGACGTCATTGCACCATGGTTCTGGTCTTGTGGTGTGATGACATCAAAAATCATGCTAGGAAGATTCTCTCATTCCATGAGTTTAGCGCCATGCTGGGAAGTGTGGAAACAGCCCTTCATGGCAGAGCATGGAGGATTGCATCCTTCTCCATGAGGCAAGAGAGAGATCTCCCAAGAGGCATAGAGACAAGAAGGAGTCAGGAGACATTCCCATCTTAGACAAGAGAGTAGCAGCTTGCTAGACTTACACATACATACAGAGAGACATGCAGTGCCCCCCCCCCCCGAGTCGCCTATTCCAACACATGTCCAACACATATGACACAGAGCGGGACCACCGAGTGCATGCCAAGTAATGTTAACCACTGTAGTATTCAGAATTAATGCCGAATCCCAGACCTGCCACAATTCCTCGAGCAGTTATCCCCACATTACATGTAGTATTGCCAACCTAGATTAGGGAAAGTATTAATTGCCTAGAAAATGGCCACCAATTGTCTTTTCTGCACTGCTGCCCATTTCCAAATCAACTTTTCTCCTTCTCCTTCCCCCCTTTCATCTTTGGGATTCTGCATCTCCAATTTTAAAGCTTTTTATCTGTTCTTTCCCCATGGAGTTATTTTAGAATAACAAACCAATATTAAGAATAAAACCGTTTCATGTTTGTCCTGTAACTTGCAACAGAAAATTAGTGCATGGTCTGTTTTATCCCACTGGCTTTCTAAGGTTCAGGTATTAACATAAATACAGCCCATTAACACTTGTTCCTCTCTGTCAGGACATAAATTAAGTCTGCAGGTGTTCCATGAAGCTTTACCCTTGGTACTAATTAAGCCTTGATAATTAGGTTTGTTAAATTCAGGCCTTTAAGCTTATATTCCCTCTTTGGGTTACCAAAATGGAGATTTGCAATATACAAGGCCCATTTCTGCCACTTCTTTTCCTTTCTCCCTCTCTAACTCCCCCCCTTTTCACTCCCACTCTTTTTTGAAAATAAAACTGCAGTCAGACGCTCTTTCCTGCCCACTTGGAAGAAAGAATATACATCTGGCTTTAGTCTGCATGCTATAACAGAGAGAGAGAGAGAGAGAGAGAGAGAGAGAGAATTGTTTTACGTTTTGAAAATGATTTTTTGTCATCGCCACCCCTGGTTGTTGTTGTAGTGATGCATTCAGAGGGCTTATCCAAGTAAGTACACACCTGTTTTAATGAAACAGTTCTTAGAAACCATGAAATATTCAGGCTGCAGTCAATAAGTGGGAGAAGGTAAACTTGCTGAAAGAGGTGAAGAGAAAGGATAGCTGGGCTAAGGGTACCAATCTTTTACAGCCTGCAAGAGAACGCAGCCTAGGCAGATGTCATGTCGGGAGCTCCCAGACTGGCTCTTCCTCATGTTTTGAAAACCAATACTGGTTAAGGATGCTATCAATTTTCACAAAAAACATCCCTGTGATGGCAACGTTCTTCCCTTGTGTGAATTGAACCCACAAGTCTTTGTTTTCATGCCATTTTTACTTTCTTTTTCGTTTTGGTGTTACTGGCAGGGCTTTTTTCAGTGGGGATGCAGTGGAACGGAGTTTCGGCACCTCTTGAAAATGGTCACATGGCCAGTGGCCCTGCCCCCTGATCTCCAGACAGAGGGGAGTTTAGATTGCCCTCCGTACCACTGGAGCAGCGCGGAGGGCAATCTAAACTCCCCTCTGTCTGGAGATCAGGGGGCGGGGCCACTGGCCATGTGACCATTTTCACCAAGGGCGATTTAAACTTTAAAAAACTCCCCTCTTGTTCCAGCTGACCCAAAGTGACGTCATTGTGAGGTCCTGAGTTCCACCACTGAGTTCCACCACATCTTTTCCCAGAAAAAAATCCCTGTTTGAGGGTATATATGTGCAGGCACTTGCACCATGAATTTGCATCATGCAGACAACCTATGGTTGCGTGGAAGCAGGGTGCTTCTGTACTTGTACCCTCCCTCTCTCCCCTTGTGTTCAGTCAACACACGGAGGGGTCATGTTTAAAGGGGGCTCTTGTCTTGGTAGGTTGAGTGTTAGTTTTAAAATTATGTGGAATGCAGGGCCAGTGTGTTGCTCATATCCCATGGAGCTGTCATTAAGCACATGCTTTGCAGGTATCACTTCAAGTGGCCCTTTGTTCCCATGACTTGCTGCCTCTCCCCTGCATTCAAGCCACTCTATCCAATTGTCATTAAGGAAATGTGACTGTTTCTCCAAGGGAGTCATTGCCATTTGTAACTGCTTCTTATGTTAGCATTGTTCCAGTGTGATCCCTTTGCCTGCCACAAAGGAAATGTTAAAAGAAGTGGGCCACATGGGAGGTACCCATGCTATGGTTCTTTCTCACGTGTCATGGCTTTCCTGAGAACTTATGGCAATGATAATGTGGGGAGGAGACAGAAAAGATATTGGTCTTATAGGGAGGGGAGGCACTATGCTGCAGATTCTGCCATGGCACAAAGCCAGCATAGTTGCCTAGTTGTTAATGGTCTTGTATGAAATGAAGAGATCCATTTCCCTAAAGGCAGCAATGAAATTACCCCTCCCTTAATGTTAGCTGAAAATATAGTCCGGCTGCAGCCCAATATCCATATGGCGGCTCTCCAAGTTGGGCTAGTCCAAGAGCCATTTTGGTGTCGTGGTTAAGAGTGGTGGGACTCTGAACCAGGTTTGATTCCCCACTCCTCTACTTGAAGCCAGCTGGGTGGCCTTGGGTCAGTCACAGCTCTCTCAGAGCTCTCTCAGCCCCACCCACCTCACAGGGTGATTGTTGTTATGGGGATAATAATGACATACTTTGTAAACCACTCTAAGTGGGTGCTAAGTTAACCTGAAGGGAGTTATATAAATTGAATGTTGTTGTTGTTAAGGTGAGCCAGTGGGCATGATCGTGGTCCCCTCCTACACTACAACACTTCCCTGGAAACCTGCTTCCCAGCAACACTGATCCTGGCACAAAGAGCCCACACAGAAAAGCACAACATGAATGCACTTTGAAGGCACAACAGAAAAGGAAATCTTTGGTGTCCACATATCTTGTCTTGACCAAATCTATTGTTCCACTGTGCAAGACAAAATGGTTGTATGGAGTGGGGGGCGGGGAGACCTTGGATGTTTGCTTTTTGTTTTTGGACACTTACGTAGTGTAGCTTAAATAATTTCCTTTTTAAAAATAATAATTTCCTTGTAAAAATCTTATAAGAAGGCTCCCTTGGAGATTTCTGATTACTTGTAGCTCAGCCTACAACATCGAGCAGCCTAATCAGAATGGATTTCCTTGCTAGTTAATCTTTTATTTATTCCATCACCCATCAAATCACATGTTTGATAAATGTCATTTTTTTCATCTAGAATAAATTAAACCATTGAAATACCTCCATTAGAGACACTTATTTGTAGTGGTCATGCTAACTTAATACTAATAGCCTTTCATCCTCCCCCCCTCCCCTTTAAGTGAAAAATTACAATTTTAATAATTGGAACTTAAATGGAAAAATAAAGGGGAAGAAATTAAATGTCAGTAGGGACTTCCAGCTATTTTAAGCTTTCATCATTCATTTTATTAAGTATCTCATTGCCCAGAAAACTATAGGTAATTGTTTTGGGCACTCTGTTTTGCGGATGTGGAATGATTTTGTTCTGTTGAAAAACAAAATGTACTCTATGCAATTGACCACTCGGTTGACCCTCTAGCTGAGGGATCTGTATCCACACCCAATTCCAGTTCTCTAGAAATTAATTCTCGAGTCGGTGAGGGTTGAGTCTAGCAAAATAGCCCTGTGGGGCACTGTGTTCTCCACCCCTTTAATGGGCCAAATAATGCCCCCAGAGCCATTTTGTGTCAGAAAAAATGAATAGGGGAAGGTTGAAGCTCTTCCTCTGCTGGTGCCATCATCCCAAATATGAATCGAGCTACTGCAGGACTTCAGAATTGAGTTCCCACAAGGAATTTGCAGGCCCAGGGCCTCGTGGTAATCATGTGACATCTGGTTGCTGCCTGAGAGGAAGTCCCTGGATCAAGTTTTGCTTCTGCCACAAACTGGGTGGCCTCTGGCAAGCCATTTCTTCAGCCTCACCCTCCTTGTGCACTATTTGTTTGTTTGTTTATTTATTTATTTATTTAGGGTATTTCTATGCCGCCTTTCCCAAGTCCTGCTTCAGGCAGCTTACAATTAAAAGAATGTAACAATATTAAAAACAAGCCATTAAAAATAAGGGGAAAAAACAGGTTATTGGGCATAAACAGCACAAAACTATCTATAAAACCAAAGCAGACCAATATGGGAGTAATGACATTGGCCTTCCTTACAGGGCTGTTGTAACTATTACAGTTTATGGTACCTGGCCTTTAAAATCCAGTTCAATTGCATACACATCCTTCTGAAATTAGCATCTTGTATTTATTCCCATGTTTGACATAGTAACAATAAGATGAAACATTGCAACACCAAATAGTAGGCAGAGTTTTTGTTTTGTTTTGTTTTTAATCATGACTGCAGTCAGGCTCACACCAGATCCCCACCTTCTTCAGGGCTTCAGGGGCTGTTTTTTCTTTCCCACAGTTCTCCCCACTGAAATGTCCCCCAAGCCAAGTTGCTTTTTCCTCCTTGCCTGGTGTTTGTTACAGGACAGCAAAGCTTCTGTGCTCGGGAGATCGAACCTAAGAAACATTGCGTTCCATAACTAGCATTTCAGGAAGCATTATTAATGAACCAGCAAGTCGCTGCTGATTAATTACCTCAAGGACAAAGGGATGGCAACTTCTCTCTCCCCCCGCCCCCTGTAATGAAGCCTCATATTGCAGGACTCACAGCAGCAGAGAAGCTGCAGGGGTTGAAAGGTGGATGGGAAGCCAGGGGTTAAGGCATTTCAAAATGTCAGGCAGCTTGTTATACTGCAGTACATCATTCCGTCCCCGGGGAGGACCCACTGCGGCCTGGGCTGAATCCACAGAGAGAGAGCACAGAATTTGACTCGAGCTTCCAAATGTTCTCTTTAGCTCTCCTGGACTGCAACCCATATGCCATGGTTAAGCCATCAGCTTCCATCCGCCAAGGCTTGAGGACAAAACCTGTCAGTGTTTCTGTCACAGTAAAAACTGTCTGCTCTTTTTCTTTACGGAAATGTCCTCTTTCTTCCCACACCACATTCCCAGAGCAATAATGGCATTTTCTATTCCAGATGGAAACATGGTTTGATTCTGGGCTTTCCCCCCACCCCCATTTCACAATTGATATTTAACAAGAAAAGTGTGAACCGTAGGACAGGCTGATGATCTAGAACTCATTTTGATGTGAATGGTAATTTAGTTAAGTGTATGGAAATTATGAGATATGTATTCAGCTGAGATTAGATTGCTCTCTAAAACAACAAAAGAGCGGGTTGGATCCAGCTTTTTTTTCACTCACTCTCAAATATTCCCCCTCTTTACTACACCCTTCATCCCTAGGGATACCAATCTCCAGGTTAGGGGTGCCAGGTCCAGGTTGGGCAATTCCTGGAGATTTGGAGCGGGCGGAGTTTGTGGAGGGGCCTCAGTGGGGTAGAATGCCATAAAGTTCACCCTTCAGAGCAGCCATTTTCTCCAGGGGAACTGGTCTCTATTGCCTCGAGATCAGGTGTAATTCCAGAAGATCTCCAGCTACCACCTGGAGGCTGGCATCCCTATTCCAGGTGGAGGCTGGAGGTCTCCCAGAATTACACCTGATCTATAATGTTGCCACTTGAGAAATACCTGAAGTTTTGGTGGCAGAGACTGGGGAAGGTGGGGTTTGGAAAGTGGATCTACCTGGGTGTCCTTGGGTCAGGTCCACCCACCTCACAGGGTGATTGTTGTGAGGATAATAGCAACACACTTTGTAAACTGCTCTGAGTAGGTGTTAAGTTGTCCTGAAAGGTGATATTTAAACCCAATGTTGTTGTTGTTGTTTTGTTGTTGTTATGGTAGCTCTTAGCAATCCTGTAAGCATCCATATTGGCAAAATTTTCCCTCAAATCTCTACTGGTGAAGATGTTGGTTTGTAAGCACACAAAAGGAAGGGAAAAATGGTGATCGTATTTGGCCAGATGCACTGGAAACAACACAAGCCCCTCCAGCACTTCAGGGGCACACCCAACATGTAGATCAGGGAAGCAGTGGTGAACATAAGCCATCCCTGTGGCTGCCTTCTTTCATGCCAACCAGGCACAGTGGCTGGCCCTCTATGCACAACAATATGGTCTCGTGTTCTACTGTTCAGCTTGCATGCCAGTAAGCCAAATAGGCAGCGGTTGAAACTCTCGAGACACAGTGTTAGAATTAATTTGTAAAATCAAATATATTTAAGAAAATCAGAGTTTATGCACATTTTAACACCTGGGTTTTCTTAAACACATCCTGATCAGTAAATTTTCTTAGGCAAATGTGTTTTTAAAGCAGTAAATTCAGGCCAAAGTATGCCTTTGATCCTTGAATGCGCTATGTCCAAGGTGAAGGGAAATGCGTGGTCTTCCGTCAATGTTTCTCTTGTAGCAATTGCCCTTGGTTTTTCATTCTTCTTTCATTTCCTTCTTTCCTTCATCCCCCCCCCCTCGTCTGTCCCTATTTTGACCAGCTTTTCAGCTGGATTCCCTGGTCTCCTGAGATTCAGCCCCTGAGATCGAAAGGACTGGAACCTATAGAGATGGAAACTGAAGGAACGGGGTAGAACTTAGTGGCCCTGTTGAGAGAAGATGATTGCACTGGAGGAAGAGCTTGATTGCATCTTGTGTAGGCTAATAGTCATTATGGGGAGAGTGAACAGCAAAAGTTCTTAAGCCAACCAATTAGGGTTGCCAGCCTTCAGGTAGTGGCTGGAGATTTCCCGGAATTACAACTGGTCTCCAGGCCACAGAGATCAGTTCACCTGGAGAAAATGGCGACTTTGGGGGGTGGACTCTATGGAATTATGCCATGCCAGGGCCCTTTTCCTCTCCAAACCCCACTTTCTCCAGGTTTCTCCAGGTTTCACTCCCTAGATCTCCAGGAATTTCCCAACTTGGAGCTGGCAACCCTACAACCAACCGATTGATTGATTGATTGATTGATTGATTGATTGATTGATTGATTGATTGATTGATTGATTGATTGATTGATTGATTGATTGATTGATTGATTGATTACAGGCCTCCCTCTCCATGATTCTGATGTCACCCACCCATTGAGATTTTATTTTTTTCCCCTGGATATCCTGAAAACAAGGATAAAACACTAAAAATTCAGGGAAACCCCTGAAATTAGGCTAGTCCTTCACCCTGCTCTGAGAAACTATCCTGTGACCCCTGCTGTCTTTTAAGTATGCATTAACCTGGAGGAACTAATCCAGACTGCTGTCTAAATGCTTCATTTTCTGTATGTCCAAAGGAAGAAAATTGACACCCACATTCTTGAATTTCTTTGTCATCTTGGATTTACACATCTACAAAGTGGTACCGTTTGTATTATAAAACGACCCGTTTATAATTCTTGTTCATCTCATATCCATGTACGCACCATGCCATTAGAAATGCAGCACAGCCTGCTGTATAGTATTGAATGGAGATCAAGCACTTCTGTTTACCTGTGAAATTGCCTATTAAAATTACAATAAAACCATAAAAATGACTTTTATGTCGCTCCTCTGAGAAGAAGTTTCAATTTACTGGTTCATGTGAAAATATCTCGCACTTAATTGTAAAATATTTTTAGGTAGATTTACTCTGATATTACTTGATGCGTAGAATTCATTGAAAAACTGTTAGAGGGAAATGTTAAAGCAACACGGTCTATTTATAAGCTTTATGTTTATTTAAAAGGCAAAAAAAAAAAGGACCGAACATCGAGGCAGACCTTTCGTTCTGTCTGTCCCTTGTCATTTGGGCGAATGTGTGTGTATCCGCAATTTATGGTTTGCAGCTGCTTTCTCAATGTGATTATTTTTTTTTGTTCTGTTTCCTTTCTGAGACAGTAGCCCTCTGCAGAAGACCATCCATGTGCAGATTAAACATGAGAGGGGGGGGATGTGTGCTGGCCCCACCTCCCACCTCTACATGATTGCTAGGTCATCTGCACCGTGTGAACACACAAAGGAAGTATCCACACATACATTCCATTCCTGCGAGGATGAATGTTGCTTTTGGAGCATTGCCTGTCATTTGGAGGTGGTGTACTCATGGATGCTTCCTTCACTCAAACAGAGGTGGGGGCACAGCTAACATGCTCGTTCCTTCTCCCTCTCTCCACTCATGTGTACAGGGCTAGTGTGTGAAATCATAAAGAAGTAAATCCTATGTTCTAAAATCACGGGGCCGAAGATTCTATCACTGTCTGTTTAACTTGATGTCAACACTGGCTTTCTTTGGGTAGAAGAAAGTTGAAGAATTGCTGTGTAATCCTACAAAGGGTTACTCCCGTTGAGGATTTCAACAGCATAGGACTTCAGTGTTGGTGTGTAAGCTGGGGAAACCAGAGGCAATGCTGATTCTTTTGTGCCCAGGATAGCTAACTTCTTGATGTTGGAGCATACCTGCTTTTTTCAGATACTGATATGGGAGTTGAGAGTGAAGAATTACGTGCTATAAAGGGAGGACTTCAAAGTGATGGAGTGTATATGTTCATTAGGGTGCAAGGTGGCTGAACAGGCTACCTTGTTACAATGTATGATTCCTGAAGGTTATCCTTGGGAGTCAGATTGGCAGCGGTCCTCGTAGCTTCAAAAGTGCATTTATGTAGCAATCCAGTATCATTAATATGAGATACAGAATCTCATTTCTTCTTCCTCTATCAAATGAAGGAGAAGATTTTTTTTTTGTCCACTCCTTCGGAGCTAGAAAAGAATGTTTGGAGGAGCAGATCCAGCATGTGATCTGCCGTTTGGCTATCCTCGCTCTCAGCAACTGACCACAATCTATTTGGTTGCTAATAATTTCGGAAGAGTAGTCAGTGGCCATTTCCACACACATTGAATAATGCACTTTCAATGCACTTTCGTAATCCTTTAGAAGTGGATTTTTTGTTCCACACATGGAAAATCAGTTTCAAATCTTCACTAAAGAGTATTGAAAGTGGATTATCCAACATGTGTGGAAGCAGCCAGTGTTCATCTCTTAAAGCCAAAATAAGCAGAGGTCCCATTCGTCTTTAAGGTGCCACAAGACCCCTTGTTCAGTCTGGACTTTGATTAAGTGTGCTTCTTGGCAGGGTTGCTTTTATCTCTGAGTAGTACATGAAAATTAACCCTTTTGTAAATATGGATGTTGGCTAAGTAGTTGCCGTCAGTTTCCTGATCTTTCTGGTCTTAATCTGTCTTCTGAACTTACAGTGCCTTCCACCAGCACCCTAATCCATCAACAGCCAACTCTGCAATAGACCAGCAGTCAAACGAGGGTTGCCATCTCTAAGCTGGGAGATTCCTGGAGACTTTAGGGGTGGAGTCTGGAGAGGGACAGCTTAGGGAGAGGAGGGACCTCCGCAGGGTTTAATGCCATAGAGTCCATCCTCCAAAGCAGCCATTTTCTCCAGAGGAACTTATCTCTGTGGCCTGGAGATCATTTGTAATTCTGGGAGATCTCCAGACCAAACCTGAAGATTAGTAACCCGGAGCCAGACTCTTCTTATTTCTTGCATGTTTATAGGTCATTATTATATGCACAAATTTCAGTGGACTGGGCTGGTATAAAAGAAGAGGAGTAAAACAGCATCTCTCCTAAAACCAGAAAACCAAGGGGCAGAAGGGGGACGGCCTGTCATGGCCGGAAGCTCCCATATGGACCCTGCCTCTCTGCAACTTCTATCACTGACAACGCTAAACCTCTGCCTTTGGGAAGAATATCTCTAGCTCTACTGGCTGCAGTGTTGGCTTTCTTTCTGGAACTTGGTCTCTCTGCCCACCCATACCACACTTTGAGCCCTATGCAAGCTATTTATATAATAATTACAGTGAGATTTACTAAGCTACATAGCAGTGTTGTATGCAATGAAGACGGGATATGCTGCTTCCAGATATTACCCCGATAAAACCCTGGTCCTTTTTTGTATAGTAAACCTCCTTCCACAACGGTGTGCCTACTGTTCAGCTGTTAAGATTTCATTATTAAACTTTATGGACTGTAAACCCCACAGAAACAAGTCAAGTGAGCAGCCCTAACCATTACAGGAGCGTCAAAACCGGAGGCATATTTCATAGCATCAACATTGTGTGTTGCCCACATGGATGCAAAAAAAAAGAAATCACTCCAGGTTGTCACAAATAAAGTCAGGACAATGTGTTCAATTTTGACCACAGAGCCCAACATTTAAGTCCATTTTTAGTTAAACGTTGGTTCATAAATCCAGCATCACAGACGTGTTACGTGAAGCAAAGCAATTAAAAAAAAAGAATTTAAAGTATTCATTGGCTATCCATCACATAACATTGACTAATCTGAAGTTTACCATGCAGCTTACTTCCAAGTTCTTTATGGTTTGCACCATTTGACAGCTCTCAAGTGTCACTTCTCATTGAGGAAAAAAAACCATGGTTGTTCAGAATCCTACCATGTTAAGAAATTATAACTATTGACTGCTAACAGTATAGTAGCCTTCCGGGATCAGACCAAAGGCCCATCTAAGCCAGCATCTTGGCTCCACCTGTGGCAAAGAAGATGTTTTTGAGAAAGATGAGCCTGGAAACCAGCACCCATATTTGCCACAAACAAGTGGATTTTCGAAATCTAAAGGACTTTGGACCTGAATCATTGGTGGCTTTTAAAGGTCCAAGGGAAAGCCAGGGCAGTTGTCAAAGCTCGGACATTTTATGTTCCTTTTCATGAAACTCAGTGAGGGCTCTAGCAGTTGTGTTTTGACCCCTCTGAAATGTGCAAAAAAATCTTCAGGGGCATCCCCATGTAGACAGTGTCAGCAGTAGTCTAGGTGCTTCATTCTTCTAGGTGCTTAAGTCTGGGGCTTATTCTTTTGGGGCTGCTATATTGTTTTGTGCCATCGCTTGCTTGCTTGCTCGCTTTCACAACTGAGTGAGATTTGGTTTGCCTTCATTTGAAGATTTTACTGTCCATTTTTGTTCAGTGTTAAAACTTTTGGAAATTGCAATGTCTGGTGTACTGCAGCAGCAAGAAAGGAAGAAGAGCCTTCTATACAGGGGGCAGCAAGGAGCACTTAGTTAGGACAGTGAGATCAGCATCTCTCTTCTTTCCTGGGGGTCATTTCCTTGTCTTGTCTCCTATTGGGCTAAACAGGGCAATATCCTGCTTCTTCTCTCTCCTGCCTTATTCATTCTTCTACAAGATGTAGTCAGATAGCAAGGACTCTATCCCTATCTCTCCCTCTTCACTATCAAGTATATATTTCCTCAAATAAACTTTTTGCCTCTTTAATCAGCACAGCGTAACTTCTGCTCTGTTTACACTCAGCTAACAAAAACAAGGGTGCAGACAGACAAATCATGCTTGCACGCCAGTGTTTGTGGTAAATGCATTTGAAGATGGCAGCTGCATCCAAAGTTACATAGGTGCTGTTGTCTCTGTGCAAGAAATGGGCGGAAGATGTACGTGGGGCCCCCACACAGAGTAAAGGATACCACATATTATCCAGCAGTATTCAAAAGAGAACCAGAGGCACATTCCTAGCTTTCTACTGTGTTGTCCTATGTACAAAGCAGAATGTGCCGTTTAATTTCATACAGTATAGAAGAAATGGACTTATGACAGAGAGATGGCGAGAGCATTACCATGCAGTCTGAAGAAATTTGTAAAATTAAACCTGTTCGGCAACTTTAACCCTGCTCCTGTTTATGAATGATTTAGCACTCTTTAGAAATATGATCACATTCTACCATTTCCACCTGGGATTGCAGATGATCATGATCCTGTATCATAAATGTTGCATAGAGGACAAGGAAAGTTATGCTTCCCCGCCCTGTTCTGAATTGCGTTATGCTAGCAACTGACACTGCTGCAAACTTGCACAAGAAGAAAGGATTCGTATGCAGTGGCATGTTAGCAGAGAAAAGGGGGCTGGAGAATCAGAGCTGCCTGCTAAACATGGACCAGTGTGCAGGACGTTTTAATCTGGAAGATGCAAATGCTGCCCCCCGCCCCGCAGCCCCAGTTCCAGTGGCATGTAGTCTGTACTATTTTTTTTTGTTATTTTATTTACATTATTTATAGTCCACCTTTCTCACTGAGACTCAAGGCGGATTACACAGTGTAATCCAATAAAATCAACAGCTGAGATATTCAATAAACCATACAATAGGGTATCGACTACAGAAATTGGAAAAACAAGCAGAAGTCTGATACGGAGCTGACACAATGTTGAACCAAAATGTAAGCAATTTAACATGACATAATAAACAAAGTAACAGCCAATGCACAGTAGCATAGTCTACGGCAGAGTATAATGCTATAGAATCCACCCTCCAAAGCAGGGAAACTGATCTATGGAGATCAGTTGGAATTCCAGGAGATCCCCAGTCGCCACTAGGAGTTTGGCAGCCCTATTTGTCCCCCAGGTTACAACCTTGGTTTGTAGAGGAAGTTTTAAAAACCTAGCATGTTAGTATGTAATGGTTTTGCTGAAAACCGAGAAATAACTGGGGGAAGGGGAAGAAGTCACAATCCCAAGACCGCTTCCACCTCATTTTTTGCATTTGGTCATCGTGTCCAAAACTAATTCGAAGGCCCTTTTTCTGGTCTGTCTTCCCACACTCACAGGGATGCCCTTAGTGTCTGTTTCCAGACACGCATGCTAATCCTTTGCTGACATGCATGCGTGAACGAGTAAGACATCAGCAGCACCAGTTTAAATGAAAGATCCTTTCATATTACGTGATGTAGAAAAGAGAAAAAGAAAGAGTAAGAGGAGTCAAAGGCTATATCTAACAAAAAGTGAATTTTGGAGAAATTTTACCCCAATGACGTTAATAAGAATGTTCTGACAAAAGCCCTTTTAACGCCATCACGAAAGAGTCAGTTCAAAATCTGGCAGAAGAGGAGCATCTCGACATGTCTCCTAAAAGACAGGAATGATGTCGCTACCTGAGCATCCAAAAGAGAGACAGGCAGACAGATTGACAGACACTTTCCGCTGTGTTCAGGGTAGGGTTGCCCCAGCCTCGAGGTGGGGCTTGGAGATCTCCCAGAATTATGACTAATTTCCAGACTAAAGAGGTCAGTTCCCCTGGAGAAAATGACTGCTTTGGAGGGTGGACTCCATGGTGTCACTTCCCAGTTGAGGTTCCTCCTGTTCCCAGCCCCCATTCTTTTGCAGACTCCATCCCCAGAATCTGCAGGAATTTCCCAACCCAGAGTTGGCAACTGTAGTTGAGAGGTGGGGCGGGATTTCCCAAATCAAGTCTATGATATCTCTCCGTGCATAAAGATCCTGAAGCTGATGTCGTTCTGGCAAGGTACGCTCTTCAGTGTGAATTTAGATATTTGAAAGGAACATTAATTTAGAAATTACAAAACGCTTGTGCTTCCTGTCCTCCCATTTCATGCAGGAGCATCTCTAAGAAATTGGAATTTTAGATCCGTGATTCAGAGCCTCTCTGAAAATTCACGATACTAATCCAGTGATTGGGAGCCAGTTTGGTGTAGCGATTAAAAGCGGCAGAACTCTAATCTGGGAGCTGGGTTTGAAGCCAGCTGGGTGACCTTGGTTCAGACACAGCTCTGTCGAAGCTCTCTCAGCCCCACCCACCTCACAGGGGGATTGTTGCGAGGATAATAAGAACACGCTTTTTAAACCTCTCTGAGCGTGGCATTAAGTTGTCCTGCAGGGCAGTATATAAAACAACAATCCATAGATTGACTCAATATACCTTTTCTCAGGGCTTTTTTTCTGGAAAAAGAGGTGGTGGAACTCAGTGGTGGAACTCAAGACTGCACAATGACATCACTTTGGGTCAGCTGGAACAAGGGGGGAGTTTTTTAAAGTTTAAATTGCCCCTGGCGAAAATGGTCACATGGCCGGTGGCCCTGCCCCCTGACCTCCAGACAGAGGGGAGTTTAGATTGCCCTTGGCATGGAGGGCAATCTACACTCCCCTCTGTCTGGAGATCAGGGGTCGGGCCACCGGCCATGTGACCATTTTTAAGAGGTGCCGGAACTCCATTCCACCACGTTCCCGCTGAAAAAAAGCCCTGCCTTTTCTAACACCATACCAGCAGAAACTGTTTTCAGGCTTTCTGACGTGACCTTCCCTATTTTGTTGGATACAATTTTACTGTTAACCTTTTTAACAAACAAACATCACCTCCAACAGACATCGGCTGCATTTGTAACCAAATATTGTACCTCACTCGCCATTATATCTTCTCGCAGAGTTGGAGGTGAAAGGAGCTCTTTAAAAAGATAAATAAGGGAACTTTTTTTGTGTCCCCTTCCAAAGTCTATAATGAGGGTACTTGCCTCTGCAGGCGAAACACAGCCGTTTGAACAGACATTAGCTGCTAAAATGTGCTGTGTCAAAAAAAATGCAGGCAGAAATGAACTGGGGTGGGGGGTGGGAACATTTGTTTTAGTGTTTTCCCGTAGTGATTAACGTTATGTGCTAATGAAAGGCCTACTTTAATAATTGGCACTGTTTCTGCATCGTAAAGACAGGAAATGATTGAGCTATTTAGCAAGAATTCAAAGTTGCTTTTTAAAAAATAATTCATTAAAGTTCCTACATCAAACATGCCGATTGCTTGTATTTCATATTCTTCCCCCAAAATACAAGGTAAAGAATGTCTTGAGCTAAGCAGCAATAAAATGTTGAATTAAATTAGATAAAGTACCAGTGCATTTGTACATATGTCGATAAAACAGTTGCACCCCGCTGTCCAAGCACTGTGCTCTAGAGGAGGCTTCCATACAAAATAATCTATAAACAGTAAAAGAAAAATCAAATAAAATGTATCTGCAGTATAGGTGAAATTCAGTCATCTTTGGTGGACACGTCCTAAAGAATTACTTTGGTCATTGAAGAAATTGTTGGAGTTAGGTTGTGTGACTGAATCCATTATTGGTTTTATTTCATTAGAGTCAATGTGGCATGGAGGTTGGACTAGAATCTGAGAATCAGGTTCAGATCTCCACCCTGCCATGGAAGATCACTGGGTGATCTTGGCCCAGTCACGCATAGAGATGGGCACGAACCGAAATATGAACCACAATTAAGCACGAACCAGGCCGGTTCGTGGTTCGTGAACTGCGATTTGTCAGATCCCATTTCTGATGAACTACCACGAACTTTAGGCTGGTTCATTTGGTTCAATTTTTGGTTCGTGACTGCAGACAGCCTTGTACCAATCAATCAGTTTCCTAGGCAACAGGAGATGGACTTCCTGCAGACCTTCTGCTGACCCGGAAGTGACCTTCTGCTGACCCGGAAGTTATGATTTTCTGGTCCGGATGTGACGTTTTCACAAACCAAACAAACCAGTTCGCAAACCAGGGGCAGGTTTGTGAAAGTTAGTGGTTCGTGGTTTGTGAAATTTGACGAACCACGAACTGCATGGTTCAGGTTTTTTCTGGTTCATGCCCATCTCTAATCACATGCACTCAGCCTAGCTTGTCTCACAGGGTTGTTGTGAGGAGATGATGTGAGCTGTTTTGGGTACTCACTGGGGAGAAAGGTGGGGTTGAAATAAAGTAAAGAAATAATTTATTTCTCTATTGATGTGCAATTTGATATCAGGCTTCTGATTGAACTGTTGCTTCACCTGGTAAAGAATTAGGGCTGCCAACCTCTAGGTGGTGGCTGAAGATCTCCTGGAATTGCAACTGATCTCCAGATGACTGATATCAGTTCCCCTAGAGAAAATGGCTGCTTTGGAGGGTGGACTCTACAGCATTATACCCTGTGGAAGTCCTTCTCTGCCTCAGACACTGCCCCTAAATCATAAGGAATTTTCCAATCCAGAGTCGGCAACCCTAAGAACATCCCATTGTACCTCTATTAAAGGGACAGGACATCTTTCCTTCTGACATGAAGAGACGGATGTTGTTAAGAACTGGTTCCTCTACACGAGTCGAGTGGCAACTTTAAAGTCTCTCTCTCACTTGCCTCTCATCTTTTCTCCTTTATTCCGTAGAACATTCAAGCTGATTTTGAATCTTCCTTTGATGGAGATACTTGGATGCCCCAGTGTATTCTATGCAAAATCAAAATTTGGGACTGCTTAGAAGTTTTAGATGTTGCAGAACATCGTTATTCTTATAGCGGTGAATCACCAGCATTGCTTTAATGTAGTGTTCATCGTACCATTTAGTGAGTTGGTTTTTCAACCTACAAAACCTAACATCCACTATGGCTCTTCCCCATTTTAAGACTGCCCAGCCTTGGAGCATGTTATCACTATCAGTGTCGCCCACAAGAACAGCACCTGATCCATCTGTCAAGTCCAAACAGTGCTGTTGGCACATAGAGAAGGGTATTCATCTGCAGATCTCCTGGGTGTTTCCCCCCCCTCCATATTTTGAGCATCGCAGAGGGACAGACAGCATCACCCTAGCAATGTGTGTTGGCTTAAAACTCTCCTGCTTAGTTGCCTCTTCCCCCACGTATGGCTCAATGGCAACCATCTCCCCAGAGCATGAAGGTTAGAAAGTTGATTATTTCTGACCTCACTGGCGTTCCTAGGAAGCATCCTTAGATGCTGAAGACTAGGAGGGGAAGAAAAATTGAATTACGCTCCTTGGTTATAAAATAAATACATCATTTGCATTGTTGTGAGATGGTGTGATGAAGAATGGCATTGATTATGACTTATTGATATATTCTAGAAGCCTTTATGATGTATCTTTTATTTTTTAAAAAAGCTGTCCCTGAAAAGCAAGTGTGAAGCATCACAGTGCAGTATCAGCAGCTTATGAGTTTTCCACTTTGCTTGCTTTATCATTAAACAGCGGTTAAGCATGACCAACAGTCTGTGTCCAAGGCTTTATATTCATTTCTTATTTTAGGAACAGTAAAACAAATTTGTAGTGTGTGCGTGTATATATTGGAGTCTACCTCCCCATAGATTTTCAGAGGCCTGGTAAACCAAGTGGGATTGGGGTAGAGAAATAAGCACCTAACAGATCATATTTTCAATCATATTTTATTTATTTATTTATACTCTACCATTCTATCCAATGCAGACCCAAAACACTCACATTGTTCTCCTCTATTCCATTTCATTCTGAAAACAACCCTGCAAGGTAGGTTACGCTGAGTGCGTGACTGGCCCAAGGTTACCCAGCAAGCTTCCATGGCAGCATAAGAATTTGAACTTGGGTCACCCAGATCCTAACCAGACCTTCTTTCTGATATAGCACACTAGCTTTTGCACATAACGCATGACTAGGATGTTATGTATTGTGTAAATATGCTGTAAGGATATGTGATTGCTGACCTTGTGGTAAGGTGAAAGAACATCAGGGGAACACCTGGACCTGCAGGTGAAAGTAGTAGAATTTGGCCATGGCTTTGTCTCCTCAGTAATAACTTAGACCTCAGTTGCTGGAAATTATTGACTGTGATACGTTGTTAGTTCCCTGGGATGGTTTGGTTATATTTCCGTATAATTTTTTTTAACTGTTAGGGACCCATTCAGATTTGTTCTTGTTATTTGTGTGGGGTCCCTCCCCCCATTTTATGTAATTTGATAATTTTAAAAAACTTCTAAAGCCTCTATAGTGCCTTTTTACCATGAATTTCAGGAGACAAATACCATTACCTCATTGGCCAGTCTCTCATCTTCCTGCTGATCCAGAGTCTCAGCATCCTTCTCAAGTTGCCAGACTCCAGCTGGTGTCCGGAGATCCCCCGGAATGACAACGAGTCCTCAGAGTACAGAGATCACTTCTGCTGGAGAAAATGGCTCCCTTGGTGGATGAACTCTGTGGCATTACACCCTGCAGAGGTCCCTCTCCGCCCCCAAACTCCACCCTCCCCAGGATCCACCCCCAAATGTCCAGGAATCTGCCACCCTGGAGTTGGCAACCCTAAGTTTTCTATGTATGTATGTATGTATGTATGTATGTATGTATGTATGTATGTATGTATGTATGCCTTGTTTTTCTCCCCAGTGGGGACCCAAAGCAGCTTACAACATTGTTCTTCTCTCCTCCATTTTATACTAACAAGGAGTGATTCCGGACACGTTGGATAACGCACTTCCAATCCTCTTTATAGATCATTTGGAATGGATTTTTTTTGTGTACGGAACAAAAAAGTCACCTCAAACAATTGATAAAGTGCATTGAAAGTGCATTATCCAACGTGTGCAGAATCAGCCAAGAGCAACCTCTGAAGTGAGGTTAGTCCAAGAATATGCGACTGGCCCAAAGTTCACCCAGCAAGTTTCAGTGGGAGCACGGGGATTCGAACCTGAGACCCAAGATCCTAAATTGACACTCTAACCAGTATTCCGTGCTGGGTCTGATGAAGTGAGCTGTGGCTCTCGAAAGCTTATGCTACAGATAAGTTGATTAGTCTTAAAGGTGCTACTGGACTCTTTACTATTTTGCTACTACAGACTAACACAGCTGACTCCTCTGGATGTATGTATATGAATTCCAGCTCGTAGTTTTAAAAAAAAATGATAGACAGGCACTGTACTTTAGAAAATTCCTGATTGCTGTACCCGGACCACACACACACACACAAACACACACATGACCCTTTGTCCTTCCTACATACATATTTACATAATATATTCTTTGTATTTGTTTTTCATTAAGCCCAGGAGTGTACAGAGATGTCTCTGGACTGTTCATTTTGCTGCCTGTACATTCCCCATCAGAATCTTTTAAACTTTGAAGCAAGTAACTGATTTTGCAGTAGCTGTCGCGGTGCAGTTAAAATAATTGTACATGCACTTCTCAAATGTATGAAAAATGAAAATTCTTCTGAAAGGGTTTTGACATTCACTGAAAAGATAATAATGGTATAGGCTAACAAGAAGGGGTGTAAATGTATCTCTTTTTTTCCAGACTGATCACTCACTTTTATACCTGTGCATTACTGTTTCTTTTAATGTCCGCATATAAAACTCAATTTAGAGTTCTTTTTCACCCAACAGCTACAGGCAAATTCTGTTGAAAATGCTATAATAATGAACCTGAACCTTGCTTTTTACTCTGTCAAAGAAATCATTCCCCATGCAAGTATAATGCATGGCTTTTGGCTTTATTTGTTCTACATTTTTTTTTATTTCCTGAAAAGACAAAAGTGCCTCTTTTAGATAATGTGGTTTTTCAATCAATATGCTAGGATTTCATATCAGCGTACAAGGCACCCAGCTAGCTGTGCCATCAAAGACTGGGGGGAGGGAGGAGAGAACTGGGAATAATAAAGAAACATTTTAAGGTTTTAAAAAATAGTTTTTGAGATATTTTATAGCTATAACTTGAGGCAAAAGTATTTACATTATTATAAAAGCATTCACCTATACTGTGTGTATTTGTTATGAAATCTGAAGCAGCCCTCTTTCCTTTTGTGTTTAAGTTTTCTAACAGTTGTGAAATTTAAGAGACTCCAGTGCCCCATAAAACGCAAATACTTATATTTTCAGTTTCTACACATTTAACCCCCTTCCCTCAATTTGTTTTCTTAATGCAGAAGAGTAACTTATAAAGGAGAAATAAAAGACCAGGAATGAAAGACTTTAGAAGAAAAAGTAATTAAACATCCTCTTTAAAATCAAATTGGACAGAGACATACGTTAAACACACACACACACACAAACCAGAATGAATGTGACAGAACTTAGTCCAAACAGGATGGCTGACCTTTGGACCTGCTGTTCACTTTTGCTAATTTAAAGCATTCAACTGTACCACCGTTAATCTTGTTTCATTACCAATAGTGCTCAGAAGATAAATGTCTGCAGTTAGACTAAAGCAAGGGGAATTGATGTCCCCCCCCTCCAAACCACCCCATCCAGCAACCACAGGGGGCTCCCGGCTGCCATTTTTGATGCTACAATCCTCCGCGTAGGGCCAAGCTACAAGTGACGAATGACACTTGAATGGCAAGTGGATTGTGTGGAGGGCAAGTGAACAGGGAGAAATACACTTGCCATTCAAGTGTCATTTGTCACTTGTAGCTTGGCCCTCAGATCAACAAAGCTTCTTTAGGGAACTTGGATCAGTCTGAGGGCCAAGCTACAAGTGACGAATGACACTTGAACGGCAAGTGTATTTCTCCCTGTTCACTTGCCCTCCACTCAATCCACTTGCCGTTCAAGTGTCATTCGTCACTTGTAGCTTGGCCCTGAGTGACTGCCAAACCTGGCTCCAGGAATTAGTAGACTGGGGAATGTGGTAGAGAATGGGCTGAATGAATGTCCTTATATTGAAAAATATTTAATGCTCTTCCCTAAATGTAATTGATTCTAATAAACGGTATTACGTGGATTTTGTTTTATTAATTACTGGTCCTATTAGATTTTAAGTGAAGTTTTCACTTACTGTGAAATCCTAAGCCAAGTTACTTCAGTCTAACCCCATTAGTTTCAATGGCTTTACACTGGAGTAACTCTACTTAGGATTGCATGAACAATGTGATCTCTACTTTTATTTTTAAATAGTCAGGCACTAGTTGGGCATAGTGTACATATTGACATAGGGCCAAGCTACAAGTGACGAATGACACTTGAACGGCAAGTGGATTGAGTGGAGGGCAAGTGAACAGGGAGAAATACACTTGCCATTCAAGTGTCATTGGTCACTTGTAGCTTGGCCCATAGAATGCAAAGGACAAAAAAGGGCTCAGGTTTGAGTCAGAGACCCCTGGACATTAAAACTACTCCAGACCTTTTAAAGCATTCCAACATGTAACCTCCTTACAATGCAATTGAAGCTTTACTGGATCTAGTTTTTGGCCAGTAATTTTTAGCAACTTCTTGCTAGGGAATGTTTTTCTGACTTTCCTCAGTTTCAGGGGACAACCGTAGCTGGCCCTCTCTTTATTGTATGTTTGGTGTCTTTCTGAATTCCAAAATGCACCCAAGAAGACTGCACATAGCAGAGGACTAAGTGGTTGCCAGAGCCAAATGCCATAGTATCTTTTGTCTTCTCATAGAAATAGAAGTTTCAACTGCCCTGGACCACTGTGGCAGTGTTTTAAAAGCCAGGTAATCCTAGAGAAAGAGAAACATTCCCTGCCTCCCTTTCCAGTACACATACACAACCTGCCTGTTATTAGTTTACCTGAGCTTGTGAGTTTACATTGCACACGGTAAGAGAAAACTAAATATGCAAAGCAGTGATAGACTGTTAATAGAGTTACTGGCTCACTGTATTCTCCCCAGAAACTGACCTTGAATGTGTTCCCCCCCTCCAACTTTACCAGTCAAAATATGCAAATTCACAGTGGCCCCTCCGAACCTACTGAAATACTATTAAAAGTTACCATGAAGGCCATGGAAATATCACACATTACAAAGGTCTTTTATCAGCACCTTCCTCTTTACCTTGCGCAGTGTTCAGAAAGACAGAGATAAAATCTAAGAGGTGCCCTAAATATGACCTGGAGATTTAAGCAGAATTTGTGTATAGTGAACCAAGATTTCGTGCTGTTATTCAGGATCATCCTAAGAGTAGTCCAGGCAATCATCGTCTTGTCTTGAACAAGCAGAGCATGAAAACAATTGAGAATTGTAAAATGAAGCGTGTTTTCGTAAGTGATTCTTACCACTGACTATCACATCCATGTTCTGCTCTTTCTCCAGGGAAGTCAAGTTGCCCTGAGTGAACATCCCGTTCCCATTTTTTATCTTCATAGCAGCCTTCTGAGTTTCAGTCACACTGGGAAAGCACTCTTTTTAAGATGCTGACCGGTGGCAGAAGGAACGTGCTTTAGGGGTATCCTTTACCTGCATTGTCCATTACATATTATAGGGTTGCCAGGTCCCCTTACCCTCCCAGCGGGATGGTGGGCACCTGGTGTTCTTTCTCCCAGGATGCTCCAGGAAGGAAATCATTGCTCAAGGCGTAGAGCACTCACGTTCTTTGCAGCGGGCCAAATGGGCCCAATTCGGCCCGTTTGGTGTCCATATCAGCCCGCTGCAAAGCACAAGTGCACTCTCAAGGTGGTGTGATGACGGCAGTGACATCGTCATGTCAGCCCTGGGAGCACACCTGGGAGGCCCATTCCCCGCCTTCTCCCACCCATTGGCCAGGTAAGCCGGGGGGGGCAAAAGGGGGGAGGGGGGATCCCCCGCCCCCACTGGGAGAATGAGATCCCTGTACATATACAAGCATCCTATACCTCTGTAGTTCTTTCCTTGCATTTAGCAACTCTGGATATCCACTTCCCCAATCATGTGGAAAGAGCTGTAAGAATATTCACTGTATGCCCTCACTCCATTGCATATATGTGCATCGAGGTGGGGCTTCCTACCTTCAACTTACAGATATTGACTCTACTTTCTCTCCCAAGTTACTGAAAGGGACTCAAATGACATGTTCAGAGTCACCCAGTGGTCTTAGTGATAGAGTTTTTGGCACAAATTGGGAAGATGAAGCTTGACAATCTCTGTAATGTGTGATACATCTGTGGTAGTGGTGGAGAGGGCCATCAAGTCAAAGCTGACTTCTGGCAACCCCTGGCCGGGGTTTTCATGGCAAGAGACAAACAGAGGTGGCTTGCCATTGCCTGCCTCTGCAACTGTGGTATTCATTGGAGGTGTCCCATCCAATTACTAACCAAGGCCGACCCTGCTTAGCTCCGAGATCTGACAAATTCAGCCTTCCCTGGGCTATCCAGGTCAGGGAAATACATCTGTACCACATCTATAATATCCATAATACATTTTCAGACAGTAATGCCTAAATTCGGAACTACCAAACTTCTTCCCTTGATGTGATTTTTTCCATTCAGAGAGAGCTAGTGTGGTGTGGTGATCAGAGTGTTGGACTAGCATCTGGGAGACCCAGAATCAAGTCTCCATTCTGCCACAGAAGCTTGCTGGGTGACCTTGGGCCAGTCACACACTTGCAGCTTAACCTACCTCACAGGGTTGTTGTGAGGAATAAACAGAGAAGAGAACAACGATCTAAGCTGCTTTGGGTCCCTTGGGGGAGAAATACATCATATAAGTGAAGTAAATAAATACACACATTTTACAGAAAGTTCTCCTTGGGTAAATGGAGTAGAAAAGCTTCCACCTGCAGATGCTATTGTTTCAGAGGCAAACGTGTGTTGGTCCTGATTCTGTTACATTATCTGATTCTGCTCTTTATCTACGTGAAATGTATTAATTATTCTGAATTATGTGTGTGTTCGTAAAGTCCAGAAAAAAAATAATACATTTCACACACATCTCTCTGCGTCTGCGGTCTTTGCACACTACTTTAAAAGGAGTCTTGGATAAATATAGATTGTGTGTGTATGCATTCGGAGGCACCTGAATGTGTAATTAATTAAGGGCTGCCTGTCTTCCGCAGCCATATACCTTGCACTCTGTTATAATAGCCGCAAGGAATTAGCATCAGGAATTGGAGACATCTGAATGGTGATTAGCCACTGCATTTGGCATGAAAACGTCTTCACGAAGCATTCTTGCAACCAGCTAAGTGAGCAGCTTCGACACTGAACCGGGGAATTGAGGAACCGATAAATGCCTCGATTCTACCCCCGCAAATAAAGCTGTTATGTGTGGCTGGGAAGAGAAGATTCAGGCAAAACAGTTGGCGATGGGATAATAACACAGGGGATTAGGCACATGTTCCCATTAATGCCACCAGTAGCAAAGGGATATTAGGAAGGGGGCGTGCGAGGTTATTTCTTCCTTTTGTTTATCCAACTTTCCTCTCCTCCTCCTTCACAGATGTATGGCTACAACCAGCAAAAGCCCCTGAGAGAGAGTTTTAGCCGCTGCTCCTCTGTAACCACATCATTACCCCGCTCCAAACAAAGTCCTTTTTTTTTTCTTTTTTGTCTTGTCAATAGAGGGTGAAAACATTATTGGATTCAGAAGCTCGTAGTAGTCCTTGTATGCAGCTAGGGACGAGGAGGATAGATTTATGAAATGGACCATTTCAAATGGCATTATCTTCCCACCGTGAGGTACACCTTTCATAAATCATAGGAGAGTGTTTGGAAAATAGAGCATTTGTTATTCCGACTGTATATTGTATTTGCATCCTCCACATAATCTGGTGGGGGGGAGGGGATGAAAGAGGGCGGACGGTTCAGTAGAATTTGTTGTTCTCATTGCTTAAAGAATGCATGGCATATTTATGATTCTCAGCGGAATCAAAGGAATCTTAAGAAGTGTGACTCTGACGTGACCTCTCCGGCAGTTTCTCAGACAGCCCTAATTTTTGGGCTGCCCTCAGTGAGAATTCAACATGATAGCTACTGATGTTTTAAGATGAAACAAAAATAACTTAAAGCATGTCAGGAATGGATGACGCTGTCTGACTTGTCCGAGGAAAACAGGCACGCATTGTCCGCGGAGAATTTGTGAATGGTTCTGTGGATTCCTTAGCTTTAACATTCAAGGTTGTCTACCTGGCTATGTTAATAAAATGGTCTTTGATGTCTTTTGAACTTAATAAGCAGCTTTTTTTTTTAAGTGGAGAACCCTTGTGTTTGTTGGGTTCTATCTTCCTTCCGAGCTTCCAAAATCCAATAGTGCAATAACGTTTTAAAAGCTTTTGATAACCCCATGAAATGAACGCCAAGTGGTCTATGTTAAATAGCTGATGTGAAAAGTCAGTATTTGCCGTTGTGAGGATGTTGTTAAAAATCATCCTTCTGATCAGTTGAGAAAAGTTTCTCAAACTATTAAGTTGCAGCATTTAAAAAAAAATCTTTTTTGAACGAGACAAACAAGAAATACTTCATTTTCAGGATATCTGTTTTCACTGAAACAAGAGAAAACAATAATATAGAAAAAAATAGTTAATAAGAATAATCATATACTGCCCTTCAGGAAATACTCACTCAGAGCTGTTTACAAAGTGTGTTATTATTATCCTTACAACAATCACCCTGTGAGGTGGGTGAGGCGGAGAAAGCTGTGACTGACCCCAGGTGACCCAGCTGACTTCAAGTGGAGGAGTAGGGAATCAAACCCAGTTCTCCAGATTCGAGTCCTGCCACTCTTAACCACTACGCCAAACTAGCTCTCATGTTTGAGGAAACATTGTGGCAACAGCAATAAGAATCTAGTTTTTGTTTTTAAAGAAAATAAAAGTATCTGTATGTATCATAAATTTATATTCTCTTCCCCTTCCCCACAGCCAACAGATTTATAACCAGAGGGTCAATATATATGACCATTTTCTGCACAGTGATGTTGCTACCATAATTGTAATACTATAATGAAATGAATAATGACAAAAAATAAAGATTTTTAGGTAAATGACTTGATAACATTCCAACATGTGGTCTGATAGTAATTTTAAATAATAACATATGTGAGTTCGGTCACGGTGAGTTTTGATTTCAATATACTTATTCAATTTATTTTATGTTTACAACATATGTGGTTTACCGCAACATTTGCAGTTCACAACATATGTGGTAACTTAGCTTCTTAGTGTCCTTGGGTCAATTTATAAAAATTAAATTGTAATAAAAATGCAGCGTAAAACAATCAAATGAGAGAATGGATCAGCCACCTAGGAAATATGCCATAGTGTTACTTTACTTAATTTCTTATTTGTATCATTTAAAGGTTGTTTACTCAGTAAATTGCCCAAAGCAATGAGCATACTATCCAAACTACCAGTTTAAAATACTCACAAATTCTGCTATCACTGGTGGCATACTTATTTGCGATTTTGTCTTTAGTGCTATATTTATTTTATTTCCTTTGTTTATTCCCCACATTTGTCTTCTAATGCGGACACAAAGTCAGTCCCTCATAATTCTCCTCTTTTCTGTTTTATGTATTTATTTGTTCATTTGTTTGTTTATGTCATTCATTTAATTTATTGTATTTATGAATTTATTTTATTTAAATTCATTTATTTAATTTAATTTACTTTGAGTCTCACTGAGACTCAAGGCGGATTACACAGTGTGAGATTAGTACGGTCAATTTCAAGGACATTTCCATGGGCAATGCCATAGAGTAAATAGATACAATTTTACAAAGACATAGCATTAGTAACAATCCAATACAGAGCTGAAGCATTCTCACAATAACTCTTTGAGGTAGGTCAGGCTGCGAATGTGTGGCTGGCCGAAGGTCACCCATAGGGCTGCCATGTGCCCTGGATTTGAAACAGGGGATGGGGGAATTGGGGGAGCACCAAGTGGACACCTCGTATGCATGCATGCTCTGGAGCACTTCCTCATCACGCCAGGAACAACGTCATTCCTGGCATGATGTGGAATCTATTCAATCGACCCCACATGCGACCTGTCACTTCTGCATTGTGCCAGAAATGATGTCGTTCTTGTTGTGATGAGGACGTGTTCCAGAGCATGTGGGAGAGCTCCCAGGCCCATTCCTGCACCTTTTCTCCGCATCAGCAAAGTGAGAGATGGTGGGAGGTGGAGGCTGGGAGTGGGGGATCCCCTGCTTCTACCACAGGGGACTGAAATCCCTAGTCACCCTATTTACTCTCATGGCTGAGAGGCGACTTGCACCTAGTTCTACCGGATCCTAGTCCAATACTGTAACGAATACACCATGCTGGCTCTCTTATATCTGAATGCAACGTCATGCCTCTGTAGGATCATAAACCCACCCTGTTTACTCAGTCTTGTTTCATTGCCTGTTATCTATTAGCCACATACCTACCTATCACATATTCAGGGTACATGCCACTGATGGACAGCACACCTGTGACCCACAGCGCCAGCTGGCACCCAGAATCTGCCTTCCCTGGAGCCCTGAGTTGTGACACCGTGGTTGCTATTGTAACTGCAGTGTCCCATAGAGCTCAAAACCTGACTCATGTTTGAACCGAGATTTTTTGCATTCTCAGCTTTTGTCTTAAAGGTAATTTTATTTTATTTGCTTCATTTATAGTCCATCTTTCTCACCAACACTCAAAGCAGATTACACAATTTAAAATAATTCAATAAGAATAGAAAACGCACCCTACTGTGAATGAAGAGGGTTTCCTCTATTTTACAAAACTTTCAGAAGAACATTTTTTTTAAACCTTTCCTGCCAATCATAGGAGATTATACAGGTCGAACAATAGTTTTCCATAAAAAACAGGACTTTTTTTTTTAAGACCAAGGAAATGAAATTCGTGGTTAGGAGTTGTGCAGAGAATGGATCTGGCAACACAGTTGCTAGAAGCAAAATCATGAGGGCCCAGTTTTTCTTTTTATGTTCATGTGGATACTATGTAATGGGTAAAAAACAAACAAACACTATGTACTTAACTTGAGTTTGTTTTTGTTCCTTTTTCTCTTTTTAGTTGTTGTAGTTTAATACATTTCAATTTTAAAAAAGAAAGAAATGCCTGCAATTTATCAACGAGACACGCAGGGCAAGAGTTAAAGACTTCTACTGCGGTCCTATGTAGTCTGTTAGTCTAACAATGAAATACTAATAAAACACCTTCCTGGGAGCAAGACCCATTGAGTAGACCCAAGTAGGCCTTCTTAGGATTGTGCTCTCAGACCATTAAAGACGGGAGTAACTTTGCACATGGTTCTGTAGCAGTCCCATGCTTTAAGTTGATTTAGATGGAGGAATTAACCATATACCTAAACTCTCCTTAAACCCCCTGAGAATTATATCTACTTAGCTGTGGGTGAATTAGGCCTTTTGTTTGTTTTGTTCACTTGCTTAATTCCTGGTCCTTGTGTGCCTAAACTTACACAATTAGCTTGAAAACATACAGGCAGAGAAGGCAAAAACCTTCTGTCTCTGACTTACTTATTTCTTAGCAGAGAATAGTTACATTCAGTTGTTGCATTTACACACACACTAACAAGTGTAACTATGGGTATGGGGAGAGAGCCACTTCCTTCCTTCCTTCCTTCCTTCCTTCCTTCCTTCCTTCCTTCCTTCCTTCCTTCCTTCCTTCCTTCCTTCCTTCCTTCCTTCCTTCCTTTCTTTCTTTCTTTCTTTCTTTCTTTCTTTCTTTCTTTCTTTCTTTCTTTCTTTCTTTCTTTCCTTTGTAAAATTCCATTGAGAAACCATTAAATGCATCCGTTCTGGTGGACTTTTTTTGCCGAGGAATGTTAATTTCCATGACAGAATGGAAGAAATTGCATGTTTCTTGAGCAAACTAGCCAATATATATATATATATTTTTAAAAATGTACCAGCAGCAGCACTGCAGGCTGTGAGGGGCCAAACAAGTGTATTCTGTGATCAGATAAACCTCTGTTATCATAATGAAGCCGGTGGGTAATGCTTTTCATTGTTCAATAAAGTAATTGCTCTGCCCCTTCACTTAGCCTCTTGAGTACAGCAAAGAATAATGTTGCACCTTGCTGCTATTTATAATACTTTCCACTTCCACCAGAGTCTCAACTGGAAAGTCTTTTAGGATCTATAAGGCAGTTTTGCAAAAACCACCTTAAAATGAAGTGTTAAACCATTTGTAAGTATTTGGAGACAGAATGGGGGAGGTGGATTGTTTCGAGTTATCTAATTTTGAAATAGTAGGAAAGAGCAAGAGCCCAGTAGCACCTATAAGACTAACAAAATTTGTGGTAGGGTAGGAGCTTTCGTGAGCTACAGCTCACTTCCTCAGATACCAGGTATCTTCACTCTTGCTCTTTTCTCCTGCTCTTTTCTCTTGCTCTCTTCTACTGCTCTTTTCTCTTGCTCTCTTCTACTGCTCTTTTCTCTTACTCTTTTCAACTGCTGTGGACAGACTAACATGGCTACCCATCTTTATCTAATTTTGAAATAGTCACATAATTAGGTCGTTGACAACAACACACAAGATATTGTGTCCTGTTCCCTTCTCGTTTGCATGCTGTTACGGGAATGATCAGACCAGCCACCCCAGATTAGAAACTCTCATAGGTATGTGTTTCTGTGAGATAATCATGCATGTATCATGTCACCTTGTGAAATCCAACATACCGGACACAGGTCTGTAGTTTCTGAATCAGGTGGAGTGTTTATTACAGCACAGTAATTTAAAGTAACATCATTTGAACTATCATCTGAACTAGTTCTAGGCTTACCAGGTCTCCTGCCTTGGTAGGAGATCTTACGTCCCGGGCCCCACTACCTCCGCTGCAGCTACCATAAAGTTTCAGGTGAATCCTAGAGTGTCATGCTGACACAATGACATCACTTCCAGGTTCTCATCAGAATTGATGCTGAAGAGTCAGTGTGATGGCGTTCATCACAACTCCACCCTCCACAACTCTCAGAGATTACCAGCACTGGGCTACCCTATCCACTCCTAATTAAGAGGTTAGATCCGCTTGCACGAGCAGCAAACACTTCAGCTAGTATGCGTGTGGGGTGTATGTGATCTTCTCCAATTGCAACTTGGCACACTACATACAACGCCAAAGTACACAGTACTTTTTTCAATGATTTGGGTCTTTGGTCCCTGAACCCAACCGGCTTTTTCCCTCAGTCACACAGCAGCTGCAGGGAACGTTGCTTTTAAAGCCTGCAGGAGCCGATTTAGGGGAGGAGGGACTTCCCCTTTCCCCCACCTTTTCCGTGCGTTAAAATAACTTCCGTGCATAAATTTGGAGCTGCACATGCCCAGAATACTCTCCAATACTCCAAAGTTATGTAGGTAACTCCCCACTGAGGCTATTTCAGCTCAGGAAAAAGGCATGGCGGAAGGGCGGGAGCCCCTTCCTGCCTCCCGCTTCGAGTCCTGAGTCAGATCAGCTCCTGCCGGCTTTAAAAGAAACATTCTCTGCAACTGCTGTGTGACTGAAAGGAAGTGGGGACCAAACTCATTTAAATAGTATCATGTAGTTTGGCTCTGGGAGTCCCCTAGCCCTCAGGGGCAGCTTTTCAGTGGGTGCTCCAGTAGAAAATGGGAGGTACGCTCACAGACAGTTCTATGGATCCCACACAGGGAACGTGCCATGTTTTGGTTCAGTTCATATCTGTTCTCCTTTTGTGCCGGTTCTTTCGCTTAAGAACCATCAGCCCTAGCAAGAATTTGCGATCAGCTAATGCAAGCATTTTTTAAAAAAAAAAAAAACTCTTCTGCTTAATTAACAAGCAAAAATAGGAAATTGTCTGCTCGGGTTTGTTTTTGTTTTGCCTTGAAATTTTTTAAAGTTCAAAATTTATGTTGATAGTCATTTTATGCTCTACTGTGAAACACCAGGAGATGGAACAGAAATTTTGTTAAGGTCTTATATACATTTTTGTTTTGTTTTTAAGTTTTGGAATGTGAAGGACTAAACGAAGAATGGATGTAGAACATGTCAGTGTCTTTGAGAAGCCTTGTTTTTTATGCTGCAGTTATTGAGGAGAGAAAATGGCTATAAATGGCTATTCCCTGCAGACTTATGTGTGTTTGATTCTGTCAGGTGCCATTCAATTTGTATACAGTGTATCTAGGTCAGCTCCAGCAGAGCTGTCAGTGTGGTTATGAAGATTATAATACTTAGCAATTGTGCAGCATTTTCACTCTGCAAAGTACTTCATACATACTCTCCTTACCACAGTCCTGTAATGTAGGATGTGACAAAAGGTAGTTCTAGCAATTGCCAGAAACTCTCTGGTTTTACCATAGAGTTTCCAGTGATTCCTAGAGCTCCCCTTCATCACAGCTTGTACATCCACATTCAGAGGAGCTGAACCTCTGAATACTGGTGCCAGGAGGCAACTTTTCAGGGAAAGACCCCAGCCTCTGTGCCCTGTTGTTCCAGTTCCAGTTCAGGATTTATTGCATTGGGCCAAAGGCCATTGCAAACAATAAAACAGTAGCAAAAATATAAGCAACAATACAGATAAAATATACAATACAAGCTGAATAAAACATGGTAAGAATTACACTATTGTGCTTGCAGCCTATTGACAGCCCTGAGCTGTCACGACCTCCTCTCGAAAGTCTGCCCTGTTGTTGGCCCTAAATAGCCACTTGGTAAGACTGGAACAGCTGACATACCAAATGACAATATGTTGCCTTAAGAACTATGGTGCACTGGGTCCCACCCTGCTGACATACCATCCTTTCTTCCCTGTTCCTATGGTCCATGTTTGGATGCTTTGATAGTCTCTCAATGAGTACAGGGAATTCTCAAGATATTTATCTGTGCCAAAGGACCCAAGCAGCATGGGTTGGGAAGCCGGCAAGCAGAGCTTAAACGTGTTGCCCCTTCTGTGCTGATGATGGCCTGAAGAAAGGCAAGCCCCACTGGTGCCTCTAGTGCTAGTAGAGCCAGGTAGTGAAAGAGCAGCACTGGGAAGAGGTGATGGTACAAGTCATACCCATCCTTTCCTCCCACACTGCCACCTTCCTCAAATTTGTGGGGCCCAAATAGGCCTCGGGGAAAGGATGTGGTGAGCCGACTGAGATCAAATCCAGACAGGAGTATAGTAATGAGTCATACTTTAGCAGACAATACATGTCTGGGGTTATCAGAACTGAAGAGCAGTTAGGAGCAAAGCAACAGGTAATGAAGGCAGGTTGGCCCAAACAAACATAAATGTAACAGGAGATTATATTCATTTAGTCATTTCAATGGGGCATATTCCTAACCCTATGTGTCACATCCGCATAGAAGGTGGAAAAAGGGACTATTACTGTGAGCTTGTTGACTCTTGATAAATACTTTGTGACAGTATTCATCATTAGCTTGAAAAAAATATATTCTCAAAGGTAATCTTTTTGAATTTCTGGACTGTGCACT
This sequence comes from Eublepharis macularius, assembly GCF_028583425.1. Classification (NCBI taxonomy): domain Eukaryota; kingdom Metazoa; phylum Chordata; class Lepidosauria; order Squamata; family Eublepharidae; genus Eublepharis; species Eublepharis macularius. The sequence continues at coordinate 24,875,530 of NC_072805.1, read as the reverse complement.
TCATCTTTGGGATATGGTTGCACCGACTAACATGCCTGGAATGATCTGTGGTCATTGCTATGAAAGGATTTTGCTGTTAGGCCCCACACCATCCCTATCACATTTATTCCTTTCAGATATTTGTGCCCTGCAGAAGGTCAGACGCAACCTACACACATGAAAACAAGGAATTCTTCAGTAAGAATAAAACATCCTACTATATAAAATGCAAGCTGTATTGGCAACAGCTCACTTTTTATCCCCACACAGGCACACTTGCAGGGATAAAAAGTGAGTCATCAGCAACACGGCTTGCCTTCCCATTGCCACAGCAGCCTCCTTGGGGCCTCCAGAAGTCTGGGAAGGCCCGACATGGCAGCAGAAAGGCCCAATGCAGCCGTGCAGCCCTCCAGGAAGGGCTGGCATGGTGGCAGGAAGGCCCGGTGTGTCGGCGCAGCCTTCTAGAGGCCATTTTCTAGAGCTAGTGGTTACTAGTGGGACAATAAACTCGCGTAACTCACATAAAAACAGAGCAGGAACAGCATGTCTGTTGAAACCAAGTCTCCCCATATATCATCAAACTGAAGCACGAATGGTGATGACAAAATCAGTAAATAGAGATAAGCAACTCACACCTGAGAAGAATAGATTTTTTTAAAAAAAAATCAGCAAAACATTGGGAAAATAGAAGGCTTTTAATTTGACCCCCAATGTCCTGCCATTGTGGTTCCAGCAAAACTGCTTTGGGATGGCAATGCCAAAGTCAAGGTGCCATAACAGGCACCTGAGCATGTTAAAAAATACTTAACCATAGTAGTCAAAGGGGTATTTCTACCTAATAGCACCAGAGTTCTGAGTTGCTGGGCAAGCTGTAAGCCAAAGTGACATTTACAAGTAGCATTGGCCATAGCATGCTCATATGCACTTCGTGTAGTAGGAACGCTTCCATTTTAGCAAATGTGTGCATTCTGGTAACAGTGCCTGTGGTTAGTTGATTGAGTCGTGTAAAATATTTATGCCACTCCTTTCCATCTTTAATATTTACATCATAGCAAGAAAACACTTCCCCCCCCCTTTAAAAATACTGTTAAATTGCATTGTGCCTGCAGATAGAACGGTGCACCAAATGGAAGGATTTGACAGTAGCCTTATGAAGCCGCCTTATACTGAATCAGATCATTGGTCTGTCTAACACAGAACTCCTTAATGATCCAACTAACAGCTGTTCTCCGAGGCCTCGGGAAAAATCCTCCAGAGACCTTTTTTTTTTTTTGCTATAGATGCCTGGAACTGAAGCTGAAACATGATACATGTAGGATGCGTGTTCTGCCATTAAACCTCTCTCTCCTTTCTGTTATTGCTTGATAGAGATGCCCTGCCCCACCCCACCAATTTAAAATTATTTCTCTGTTTTTGTTTTGTGTTTTATGTATGTGCACACTAGACATACACACACACGTACCAAAACCAGAATCCTCATTCTGATCAACAGCTTCAACCAGATTGTGCCGTGGCCAAGTCACTCTGTGAGCGATGCTAATGCAATGAGGATTTACAAAACTAGAAGATGGCACATCCTGGAGTGTCAGCACCGAAACTAACCCCAGGACGGTGTAATGGGAAATGAGGCACATTCTTCCCGGGTTTATCCCTGCTTTCACTACCCCCCCCCCCCGCCAATATCATCCTTTTGTTGTTTGCCTTATGCCAGATTTCCAGTTGTGAACACTTTATCTTGCGCTATGTTGATGTGTGTTGATCACACAATATTGTAGGGGTGGTACTACTACTGCTGCTGCTACTGCTACCATTACTGCTATTACTGCTGCTAATACTATTACCATTACTACTATTACTGCTGCTGCTATTACTGCTGCTAATACTACTACCATTACTACTATTACTGCTGCTAATACTATTACCATTACTATTATTACTGCTGCTGCTATTACTGCTGCTAATACTACTACCATTACTACTATTACTGCTGCTGCTGTTACTATTACTATTAGTGCTGTTACTGCCATTGCTGCTGCTATTACTGCTGCTGCTCCTACTATTACTGCTGCCACTACTCCTATTACTACTGCTGCTGCTGATACAGCTACTACTATTACTGCTGCTGCTACCACCACCACCACCCTGCCTTGTCTTTTTCTGCAGTGGGAATTCAAAGAAGCTTACCCTGTAAGGAAGGTTAGGCTGAGAGAAAGTGACTGGCCCCAGGCCACCCAGTGAGCTTCCAGGACAGAGTGGGGATTCAAACCCAGGTCTGCCAGATCCTAGCCCCAGCACTCCAACTTTTACACCATGCTGACTAGTAGCGGTAGTAGTAGTACTAGTAGTATTTTTAGGATTATGCCATCCTATACAAATGAGATTCTTTTTCCTGTGTATAACAGCTTTTATTCATATCACAAAACTGACAAAAGTCTTACTCTTGGGTTTTTTAAAGTTTTTTTTTTGTTAAATAGACTAATCATCACGTTGAAGTAATGATGCTAGTAATTTAGAAGTACACATCACTTTTTAGAGCATTCAAGCATTTCACATGCTTCTAAAGCTTTACAACAGCCCTTTAAGGTCATGACGACTATTTCCATGTTGCCAAGGCTGTAATACAGTGACTTGCTTCAGGTCTCTTAGTAGGTTACACAGTTTGTGGTGAAATATTCCAGTGTCAAGAGTCAAAATAACTCACACCTGGTTATCCTTGATTTGACTGCAGACCTAAAGGAAGCCTGTATGCGAGTACCAGCTCCTGCAACGCTTACTGATGCTAACAAGGCAAACTAACACCGGAGCCTGCCTTTCCCCAGTACGATCTCTGCAATTTGATTATGGCGGTGTTAGTATTTTAGCGTAGCCTAATTATTGCTTTTCATGAACCCAACACATAATGTTGCATGTCATGCTGTACTACTTTTAATTTCACAGCTGAACACGTTTCTATTGTTATAATCCTCCTTTCCAAACCTCTTTGTAACTTTCTCTCTAGAGGGCATGCAAGGTGTATGGCTCCTTCATGACGTTACGGCAGTAGCGTCCATGGATCACCCTCCAGGGAATACAATCTAGTCCCAAATATCATTTCAGACAATAATTTAAAAAAAAGAAGCGCCACACTTTCCTCTCGGTATTATATTCCATCTAGTATCAATCCCATGCTTTTATCATCAAGTCAGATTCCCACATAAGGGAGGAAGATATCCTGGCTGCAGGGCTGAGAGCCCACCTGCCTTGCGCGCTTCTTCTTCGGAAAGAGAGGGCACACAAGTTGTTTTTTTAAAAAGCAAAAGGTATGTGAAAATGGTGGGACATAGCTGCATGGTAAAAACTTCTTGGTTTTTTACTATATTATAAAGGCTTGCTGAGCATTCTCACTCTTGTAAAAAATATAACGTTCTCAAGACCCACCATGTTGCAGTGGTTAGACTGTCAGACTAGGATCTGGGAGGCCCAGGTTCGAATCCCCTCTCTGCCATGGAAACTTGCTGTCAGCCCAACTTGCTGTCAACCCAGCCTACCTTGCAGGGTTGTTGTGAAGATAAAATGGAGGAGAAGAGAAGGATGTAAACCATTGGGGAGAAGGGTAAAGTAGAAATTAAGACAATAAAGACGCATGAGAGAACTCTGTTGATTTCTGCAAGGGATGTTATAACACTAACACGCTTTTTTTTTCATTCTAAAAATCCTAGCTTACTGAGTTGGGCTCCCTCTGCTTGGAATTAAACTGGGGAAGGGAGGGGATTGTGTCACTGATACTTGTGAAATTCAGTGGAATTATCACTGAGACTTTTATTACTGAGATTATTACTGAGATTTTCAGTGGAATTATCACTGAGATTTTTATTACTGAGATTATTACTGAGATTTTCAGTGGAATTATTACTGAGATTTTTAAACATGGCATAAAAATGGAGAGAAACAGATATACCACGCTAAGGAAACAAACCATTCAGAAATGCTGGCAAGAGAAATGAGCAAAAGGGCACCGTGCAAAAAAGAAACGCAAACGGTATGTTTGTAAAGCTCTAATCACGGCTGATGTTGGACACACTGTGCTATAAGTTTGCACGACTACACAATATGCCACACAAATACCCCATGCCACACACAATCCATTACACTGAATGTGCTTGCAGGGAAAGGAAAGCAAGAAAATATTATAACTTGTATTCCCAAGAGTGCTATCCTGTGATAAGGCACCTGGATCTCTCACAATGAAGGCAGGATTGCCAACAGCCTGAGAAAACGAAACCCCTCTTCCATTAACAGTCTTAATGGGATTTATGTTCCAGGATATGTTATTTACCTCCATGCCATGAAAAGCTTCAACTGCCCATCTCCATATATTAAGCCTCTATTAAAGGGACGGGGCAATTTTTTTCCTCTAAACATGTTGGCAACCCTAGACAATTGAGTACCAACAACTGTACATTTACTAAGTGTGTGCATAAGTGCATGCACGCACTCACACACGCACAGAGAGTTCATCTTGTGGATGCTGTCCTTTAGCTAGAAACGTGTAGAGCCAAATTAGATCTTATATTGGCAGGATTGGGTTGCTGCATGGGGAGAAGAGGGGATAGGACAGCTCCTCCCACCCAAGTAGGGATGACTCGAAATCATACCCCAGTCCTTAAAAAAAAAAAATCTCCCTCATACTGCTTAATAAGAATCCATCATAACTTCAGTTGGGTTGTGTGGTTATATTTATTTGTACCATCACTTACGGGTAACAGACTCAAACTGAATGAGGTTCAGGACCTAGGAGAGCTCCCAGTGGGTCCTCCAAGGAAAGGCAGGTGGTCCTAATGTGGGAGAGAATCTGATGTCAGAGACCTGATTCACCTGCACATGAGACTGAAGCAGAAATGAGGTGGTAAACTGTTCTCCACCACTTGACATCACAGGTGGCAGATTCCAGTGACGAAAGTTCATTTGGATTCAAAAATAAAAATAAAAACCTCCATGCAAGTAGAAAGTAGCAGTAGCTGGAAAGTGTCTAACCTCTGTCTTTGCTTGCTGTGCTGGGTGACTATCTTTAGCATAGGGCCGGATCTAGGGGGGCAGGGGGGGTCGCTTGCCCCAGGCACCAACAAAGAGGGGGTGCCAGGTGTGGCTGCCAGCTGGGAGCGCGAACTGTGGAGCTGGTGGTGGCAGGGTGGGTGGCTGAACGGGAGGGCTGGGAGTCTGCCCGCTCACCGCCCTGGCTGCCTACCACGCTAACAGCTGCACCTGGCTGGGAGTGGCCAGGAGCAGCTGGCTGCCTGCGGTGCCAATGGCTGCGCCTGGCCCTCAGCAGCTGCGTCCGGCCGGGAGTATGTGCTCCTGGTGGTAGTGCGGGAAGCTGAGCAGGAGGGCTGGGAAGCCACCTGTGTGCTGCCCCGGCCACCTGCCATGCCAATGGGGCAGCCAACTCGCAGCTGCCGGCCAGAAGCGCATGGAATAATGGGTGCGCTCCCATGGGGCGGCATGCCCTGCATGATGACGTCAGTTTCAGGAAGTAACGTCATCGTACAGTCTTGGGTGCATGCACGTGATTTGCACGCGTGCACAAGTAGTCACAGGGGTGCCAACAACCCTGGAGCTGCCCCCCTCCAGGTGCCAACGATCCTCACTATGGCACCGCTTAAGGGAGGGTTTTTTTAAAAAAAAATCCAGAATGACATTCCAGATGTGCTCCTTCACCATTCATTTTGAAGTGATGCGGTCCATTCAACGGTCTCAGCTATTTGCCAACTTATTCTTCTCCATGTGTGAACTCAGCTGAGTCTGGGGGCCAGGTCATAGACCAAGGAACTAATCTCCATCAGACTGGAAGCAAACTTGCTGATGCAATTTTTGACAAGGCCAGATTATTCTGCTTCTTGACTGATCTGTGCCTCTGGGGTGGGATGTCTTAGTGATTTTGAGTTTCTTATGTACCTTGTTCTTTAAGGGGAGGGGGGACTATATAATGCTGATCACTCATCCAGTCAAAATGTTCTCCATTTATTGTGTGGACAAACCCTCATGTTCCCAAAGGAGGCACAGGCCTACTTTTAAAGCCAACCAGAAACCGAGAGTAAGCTCCGGCGAGGCCACCCTTCTTCAGCCCACCTCTTAAATTATGTATCTCCTTGATTTTAGGCAAATGCATTGCAAAGTGTCACAAAAGTTCACTGCCTGCAATTGCTTAATCAAACAGTTGGCCTTCATGCAATTCAGTTGGAGCAAACCCAGGTGGTCATGGCAGAGTTTTCATCCATCAAATGAAGCTCAGTCAGAGAATCTGAATTTAGGAGCGGGGGGGAGAGACCTTTGAGACTAACAATATTAAAATGGCGTAAACTTCCATGGGTTAGAGCTCAGTTCACATATTATTGAAATGTCCTCTGTTGCCACAGCTATGTGCCCGTGTGCATGCACACACAATGTTTGGAGGCAGAGGGCCATGAAATGTCCTGGATAGCAATAGGTCTATCATATATTCATCTTGCTTGTCCTCAGAGGATCTCAGGGTGGATCACATATTTCTCTACACCTCCATTTTTTACTTTAACAATTTTGTGGGTCTATTACAGTGCCATTCTAAGCAGAGTTATACACCTCTAAGTCCATTGAAATTGATGGGTTTATAAGAGCATAACTCTGCATAGGATGGCACCGTTAGGCTGTGAGAAGATTACTAGCCCAAGATCGCCCAGTGAGCTTTACAGCTGTGAAAGGCTTTGGATCCAGGACTCATAGTTAAACCACACTGGCTTATAGGAAAACAACTTTTTGTCGGCTGGCAGCAAACAAAACCATTGGGTAAAAAAACTTAAGTGAAATGGATGTCTGGAAGAACCAAAGACATTTTGTGAAGTGTGCTGATACTGTCACTTGGTATCATTGGAACCAGTTTGGAGTAATGGCTAAGAGTGGTAGGACTCTAATCTGGTGAATCGGGTTTGAGTCCCCACTCTTCCACTTGAAGCCAGCTGAGTGACCTTGGGTCAGTCACAGCTCTCTCAGAGCTCTCTCAGCCCCACCCACCTCAAAGGGTGATTGTTGTGAGGATAATAATAGCACACTTTGTAAGCTACTCTGAGTGTGAAATTAAGTTGTCTTGAAGGGCGGTATATAAATCGAATGTTGTTGTTGTTACCTTGCTGTACAGTCCCCCAAGTTTTTCTCACCTTTTTTCAGACCACCACAAAAGAGGTCTGAAAAAAACATATATCAAAGAAAGATTAGGAGAGCAAATGATACTATGTTTAAGGGTGGGGAAAACCCAGTGCAGCTAAGAAGTCATCTAGAGCAAATACCTGGTGCAAAAAAACCTGGGTAAATCAAGTTTCCTGAAACTGTGGGCCAAGCTACAAGCGACGAATGACACTTGAACGGCAAGTGGATTGAGTGGAGGGCAAGTGAACAGGGAGAAATACACTTGCCGTTCAAGTGTCATTCGGCACTTGTAGCTTGGCCCTGAAACTCCCCAAGAAGGAAAGAACTCAGGGTAAGGGAGCACTGCGGACCAAGGTGAAGTTCATAAGCAAATCCAGTCAGAAGAAATATGATGGTCATTTATTCAGGGATTCTGTCCTATTTGTATTTCCTTCCCCACTCCCTATTCTTATATGCAATCTGAAACAAGCTAATTTCTTAGTGCTTGAAACTTTAGAACTTCTTTACCTCTTCCCTGATTGCACTTTTAGCATTTCGAGTCTAAGCACCATTCCTATAACATTTTCTCTTCTGTGTCAAAATGTCATCACAAAACCAATTGATCAAAAAAACAACAATCCCCAAACCCTGGAATATGTGAAGAAGTTTAAGTAGGGTGCTGGGCATAAATAAGTATTTTATTATTATTATTATTATTATTATTATTATTATTATTATTATTATTATTATTATTATTGCATATCAGATTGTCAGCAGCTGTGGGTCAAAATTTTAATTGGGATGTAGTAACCCTCCTGAGCTTTGCATGCACTCATTAACCAAGGCCAATCCTCAGATTGTCCCAAAGGGGCTGTTCGTTGACTGTAAGACTGTTTGCTGGAATGTGAGAGCCCTTCCTAAAGTTCTGTTGGGTTTATGTGATTGTATGTTGCTTTAGATTGATCAAATAGGATGTGGACTGTTGGATTTGGCTCTCGGGATTTTTCTCCCAGTTTGCGTAACTGTTTTTGAGATGAAAACTTCAATACAAAGAGACATACATTCTTTACTCTGCTGTTTTCCTAAAACAAACTATCACCAAACTACTGCTAACTGTAGCCTGCTCTGTGAAAGGAGAAATATATAGGTATATATATATTGACGACTCAAAGCCAAACAAATGATCAGACGCCATTGAAAAGTCTCACGTTTGAGATAATGTGGCTGTGTGTGGAAGTTTGGTCTTTGGTTCTGATCTGCGATGTAAATGATAAAGCACGCCTGGATGGAAGGGTTCTGGTCTGATTGCTCTGTGGATAACAATTGGAAGTAGGGGTGTGTGCTTTGGATTTCTGATTCGGATAAAATACCCGAATCGGACCTGATTTGTAAAGATTCAGGATTTCCGAATCAAAGCTTCCCCGAAGCGTTCGGGTTGCTTCATAACAAGAAGAACACTGCAGCTGAGGAGCTTTCCTGTTTTTCCTGTTTAATACAAAGGTTTGATTTGTTTTGATTTGTCTGAGTTTCTCTTTAATTGTAACAATCCCAAGCGGCTGATAAAAAGCTGGTATTTTCCCTGCAGCTGTGTCTCATTGCCGTTCTTTCATTAGGAGAGCCACTGTGGGGTGGCTGACAGTAATATTGACTTTTTAATAGAGATCACAATCCGCTTTATAGTAGCATGATTTTCTTAAAAAGGCAGTGCTTGACACTTGGCATTCTCTCTCTTTCTGTGTGTGTATGCTGTCCCACATGTGCTACAGTTTCTCATATAGCTATTTTGTTGTGCTTGGTTGTTCGAAAGTATGTCTCGAAGATGAAATTCTTTCGCTGCTAGACGTTTGACGGGGCTGTCATATTTGCAATTTTTAATTTGAGATTTTGCAACTGACAGTGAAGCGATTCTGACTTTTGCTAATTCAGTTGCTAGCGGCTGTTTCCTTTGTTCAAGGTTCATGTTTGAATCCTTGGTGTCTCCCCAACTATCCAGGCGTTCCCTATTGCTCATTAAGGCGGTTTGATAAATGTAGAATTGTACAGATGTGTTAAAAAAGTGTGGGTGAGTGGAGTGCTGAAGAGATAGGGATTTAATAATACTACGTAGCATTGGTATAGCATTTTTAAGTGTTCCTATCAAGTGTTTCCCTAGCTTACTGTACAACCACCCCTGTAAAGAATGTCGCCTCTGAAGGGCTGAGGATCGGGGAAAGTGTCTTGCCAAAATGCCTTATAATAATTTCATGCCAGATGTGAGATTTAAGACAGGAACATAGGTAATACGTGACACCAGTTTATTTTATTGATTGACTGATTGATTGATTTGATTTGATAAGCTGTGTTTACTTTTAGATGCCTAGGGCTTCTTCCAGAGGAGTTAGCTGTGTTCATCTGTAGTTGAAAAATAGTAAAGAGTCCATTAGCACCTTTAAGACTGACCAACTTTATTGTAGGATAAGCTTTCAAGAACCACAGCTCTCTTCGTCAGATGCATGAGAGAACTGTGGTTCTCGAAAATTTATGCCACAGTAAAGTTGGTTAGTCTTAAAGGTGCTATTTTTTTTTTAACTATAGGACTTATTCTGTTATCACCATTTGCAGTTTCCTGTCCAGGGCAAGGGACAGAGCTCTGCACCCAAGTCTGGATTCCAGTGCAGATCTGTGGAATTTGGGCTTTGCTTTTGGGACCTCACAACCTACATCCCCTCTCCTTATAGCTACTTGGCAATTGCTTGACTGCAAAGATGGAGAGTTGGGTTATGACACGGGGAGTGGCATCAGCCACTTCTCCCCCTGAACCATTCCAGACTCTCATCTTCTCTTGAGGGTCTGCTTTGTGCAATGGTGAGAATGTTATTCTACCACTTGGGACACTCAGGCTCGAATCCCCACTCACCATAAAACTCCCCGAATTCTCAGTCTTTCTCAGGATTGTTGATTGGTCAAAGTGAAAAATCAGGTATGCCACTCTGGGCTCCTTGGAGGAGCAACAGATAAAGAAGAAAGATGCTTTAATCATTCAGGCCAGATCTCAACTTGATCTGGACCGCCCGGGATTCTGTTTGTTGTCGCCTGAAGAAGTCTTTAGACCAGGGGTCCCCAACCTTTTTCAACCATGTGGGCAACTTTGGAATTCTGACACAGGGTGGTGGGCGCAACCACAAAATGTCTGCTGCAAGAGAAACAACCACAAAATGGCTGCCGCAAGAGGTGGAGCCAACCACTAAATCTCGGAGAGTAAGGTCTTGCATAGCTCTAATAGTAACTCTCCAATATTTCAAGCAGGAGCTCTGTTTAACCAGATGTGTTTTAAAATACACATTGTGTTAAAAATGTTTCCTTGCATGCACATGGCTTATCTTATGTCCTACAAGGAAGATCTTTGTGCTGTGGGACAGCTGCTGCTGAAGCAACTTTTAAACCATCTGCACAGCCCATTAGACTGTCAAAGGCCAATCAGAAGCCATGCTGGGTACAAGTCCCACCTGCCCTTCCCCTCTTTCTAAAAACAAGTGGTAGGCACCAGGAAAAGTATCTACAGGTGCCACAGTGCAAGGGTTCCCTGTTGCCCACCCACCAGTGGTGGGCAATCTCCTGGGGATTTGCCCTGTTGCCCACCAATTGTTGGTGATCAGTGGGAGGTGGCAAATCCCCTGAAATCACCCGTGGAAGCGGCACATCACTTCCTTAAGTGATGTCATTGTGCCACCAGCGAGCATGCTCTGATGCTTCACAGGGGTGAATTGTGGCCCCAAACGGGCTGAAAACAGGATGCCCGCTGCCAGCATGATGACATCCCATCCTGAAAGTGACCTACCTGTAGGAAGCGACCTACGGGTCAATGCCAGATCCCCCCTCCCACTGGAGCAACCCTATATGGTGCCCACGAGTATGACATTAGGGAGCCCTGCTGTAGACCATTCTGTTTTTTCAGGTTTCGATGTTGTATTCAATTACAACTAATCCTTTTCTGATTTTGCACAGATGTAATAACAAGAGTGCATGATCCAAATAAGACTAACATTGAGGCAAGAAGGAAAGGTGGGGGTAGGAAGCCCTCAATCATGAAATGACGTTTAAAAGTATGATCTGGCTTCTGGCCCAAACTTGTCACTTTGAGAATTCCTCATTTTATCAGGCTGCCGTCTCCATCCTTCGCAATAGAGGAAACCACAGTAGGGAATTCTCGTTCTCTGCAAATGATAGAGGCCTCCTGCTGCACGCATCGTACATCTTCTTTCTCTCCAAACTTTGTCATTCGTAACTCAAGTCACGTTATTTCAGAGAGTCTCTTGAGATGGAATCCGTCTCCCAGAGCTTAAAGCAAGGGATTTTCAGGCCGTCACCTGACTGAGGCATGTGAATGCATACCTAACGAAAAGAGGCTGTGCTATGGTGTCCTTAGCTGAGAGACAGTTTGGTGTAGTGGTTAAGAGCACGGGACTCTAATCTGGAGAGCCGGGTTTAATACCCCAGTCCCCCGCTTGAAGCCAGCTGAGTGACCTTGGGTCAGTCACAGCTCTCTCAGAGCTCTCTCAGCTCCATCCATCTCACAGGGTGTTTTGTTGCGGGGATAATAATAATATACTTTGTAAACTGCTCTGAGTGGGCATTAAATTGTCCTGAAGGGCAGTATATAAATCGAATGTTGTTGTTGTTGTTGTTGTTATTAGCTAATATCAGAGGCCTGGAAAGAAGCCGTCAGTAATGAGGCGATTCGATGGATATTCTTTCTGGGGTTCTGCACCTTGCAACTGTAATGGTTTGGATCCAGCAATGCGCAAGCAGAAACATCAGCAGACTTAGCACAGCTCTGCTAGTGTAAGATCTTGTGCAACACCTCCTCCTTTGTTGTGCCCAGAAATTGGTGGCAGAAGATTTTGCCCAAGAGAGGATACAAGAGTCTGACTTAGTGCAAGCAGCTACCAGAGTCTTTTTCTTGTGTTTCTCTTTGTGCTGGGAAGTCTAGCACAAGCAGACATTTAGTGCCGGATCCCACCTATTGTCAGCTGTGGGCTGCCCACGCTGGCCTTTTTTTGAGGGGGGGGGGGGTTAAGGCATAAGTGCCAGGACCAAAAATAATGGATGAATATGTTAAGCGTCAGTTTCCTATTCAAAGGAAATTTAGAAATGGAGAAGGAAATGGGAATCTGTGGATGTTGAGGGTTTAGTTTATTATTATAATAATAATAATAATAATAATAATAATAATAATAATGAAACAATGAAGTAGCAATGTGGAGTTTGGCTCTACCTTAGCATAAACGGTGATCCTCATGTTTGTTAATATTGATAGTTTAGATCCACTATGACTTTGGAGGTCAAGCTAGAAACTGTGGCCAAGAACTCACCATATCTAGTAATGTTATGCTCTAAACTGCAAACTGGATGTCATCCTAGCACAGTGGCCAAGACCTCACTGTGTCTAGTAACAGTACAGTGCCTCTCTAAACTGCAAGTTGGAACTCATGTGAGATTTTCTTCAGAGAAAGGATTCTTGATCCAGAGGAATGAGTCTTTTTCTCCAGGACAAGACTCCTTTCTTAGCAGACGGGGTCCCTTTCTTCCTCTTTCTATCCTACTTGTTGGTTTACTTCATTTATACCACACCTTTCTCTCCAGTGGGAACTCAAAGCAGCTTACATCATTTTTTTTCTCTTTCATTTTATCCTCAAAACAAACCCTGTGAGGTAGGCTGAGATTGTTTGCCTGATCCAAGGGCACCCAGCAAACTTCCCTGGCAGAGTGGGGATTCAATCCTGGGTCTCCTAGTCCTTGTCCAACACTCTAGCTTAGGGCTGCCAGGTCCCCCAGTGAGAGAGGGGGATCCCCACTCCAAGGCTCTGCCCCCTGCCACCACTCACCTGGCCAGGGAGGGAAGGCCCGGAGAATGGGCCTCGGAAGCAAAAAATGTCCCAGGCCAGCCCACAGTGGGTGCACTCTCACTGGTTGCAATGACATCACTTCCTTAAGTGACATCATCACACCTGGTGGCGGACATGCTCCCACACTTCACAGAGGCCCAAGTTGGCCCCTGTGACAGGCAGGAGCGTGTCTGCCACCGGGCACAATGATGTCACTTCCGGAAGTGATGTGATTGCAACCTGCTGGAAGTGCATGTGCTCAAAGCTCATGCAGAGAAGACAGTAAAGGTAAGTGCTGGGTCCCCCTCACTCCTGCTGAGAGGGGGATTGGCAACACTACTCTAGCCATTACACCACGCTGGCTGACTAGAATTTGCTGGACATCATTGTCCAAATAGCCAGGTCAATTGGCAGGCCACTCGCTGTGGCTTCCATCGCTGTGACTGCTTGTGTTTCACACAACTGTGGATCAAGCCTGTCCCCATGACCCTTTCCATATTCTCTTAATGCTCATTATCCTGGTTGGTGCTTCTTGTTTTACAGACAGACTATACAGTAGAACAAAGTGGGGAGGATGCAATACACGGAGGCCCTTTTCAGCAGCAGCCCTTTTGTCGGTCTGTAGCAACATGTAGTTTAGCCCTTCCTTTCCTTTCCTTTCCTTTCCTTTCCTTTCCTTTCCTTTCCTTTCCTTTCCTTTCCTTTCCTTTCCTTTCCTTTCCTTTCCTTTCCTTTCCTTTCCACCTGCAGAGGTATCGACCCAAACTTCCAGTTCATATATTCACTTATTCTCCAGTTGTGTTTTCTTAATCTATCAGCATATTTGATTTCCCTTCTCTCTCTTTAATTGCATGTCATAAATGCTTGCATCAGCTCAGTGGTGCATAGGCCACTTTTTATATGACTCAGTTAACTATTTCAGATTGGTTCTCTCTCTCTCTCTCTCTCTCACACACACACACACACACACACACACATACACACACGCACTTACAAACAGCTCTTAGGAACTTTTTAAAAATTGTTTGAATAAAGTGTGTGTGTGTGTGTGTGCGCGCGTGCGCGTGCGTGCATGCGTGTGAAGACTTGCTATTATTTGGCCTGTCTCCCAAGCCACCATCCATAATTAGAGGGCAGTTCTGTGCCTCCCTCCCATTTTCTCTTTTAAGTTTGAGTCTAACTGACTTAACATTCCACCACCGCTGCTTTTTGAGGTTTCTATCCTTTACTGAAATGGCCCTTTTAATGTCACCTTTAATTTAATCAGGTAACGTCATCAAAATAACATTTACTCTGTTACTACAAATTCGCTGCATTATTAACTAGTGTAACTAGAGCAAAAAAAAAGGCATAAACCCCCATGGAAATATGTACTTGCAGTAAAATTGATACAGTTCAGAGAGGCTGTGTATTTAATTTGCAGTTTCAAAAGCTCTCTCCTCCTCTCTGGAAAGGTTTTACGATTCTGAAAGAATTTACTTGCGGCGCATAGCTGGTGCCTCTCAACCCCAGCTATTTCCTCACCTTGCACACGATGGTACTCTACACTCTCTCAGAATAATCTTGACAATGTGGTGTAGTCATGTCCAGGCAAATAGCTTTTGGCCACTACCTTTGGAGAGATCAAATACATGTTGCCAAAGGAAAGAAGACTTGGCAGAATAACTGGAGTTACCCAATGTGAGAACGTGAATGGTTTTTTAAGGTGAGATCCCAAGGGATATTTGGGCAAAGGTATCATAGGATTTTTTAACAGAGTTCTTTCCTGATGCTTACTAGGTGACTTTGGATCTGGATAAAATTGGGAGGATAGGGGGAAAATGAGGAAGGTAGAAACATGCACACCATCCTGAGCTCTTTGGAGGACAGCCGGGATAAACAATGGGAGAGGCAGAGGTCTGAGAAGCAGCTTGGTCTCGTGTTCAGGAAATTCAGTTGCATTTGCAGAGAGCGAGCAGATAGTTGTTATAAAGTCAATCACAAGCTGAAGAAAATCTCTGAAGTATGACCAGTGGCAGTCCAGCAAGGGGTGTCGACTTAGGCCAACACCCAGACTTCTTGCCTCTTCTCACTCCCGTCCAGGAACCGTAGTAGTTAATGTTCCTTCCCTCCTTGTTCCTCGGGAATGTTGAAATATGGCTCAGCAGGCCACACATGCCAAACAGGCCTCCCCAGATCTTGCATCCAGAGCAGGTAGGGGTGAAGCCAAGGGCAGCAGGGATGAGGCCCAACAGTGCTGGTGGAAGAGGAGGCGAGAGGACACTAAACCCCGAATCCCACTTTGCCACATTATACAGCTGCAGTGTTGTGAAATATAGATTGAAAAATGGGGGAAACCCTTGAGTCTCAAGCTCGCTTGCCATCCATCCACTCACTGGCCAGCCTGCCCACCTGCCTGCCTGTAGCTCTGCTGCCCCCCTCTGCCTGGCTCACATGGCTGCAGCGGCTCCTGCTATCCTCTTGCCATTGACTTACAGTGCCGCCACCATCATCTACATTGGTTCACACAGCAATGGGGGGGGGGCTATAGTAGATTATGCTGTTCCTCTCCACCTTCTTCCTCCCCAAGTGTCTGGGGTTGCAGCCAGTTTCCACAGCATCCCTGCACTTAACCAGCAACTCCAGGAGTGGGGGGGGGGGGGTGGAAGAAGGGACCCAAGGTCATCCAGCATCTCAATGCCACACCTGTCTTGGGCGAGTGCAGCAGACAGACACAGCTACGTACATTAATGCAGCCTGCAGAAGAGTTGCAGCCGGCATCGGCACCAGATAGCTGCACCAGATAGCTGCTGGAGGTGCCCTGCCCCAGTGGGGAAGGGGATGGAGTGGCCGATGGAGGCTGCCTCGCCCATTTCAATGGGGCAGTTCCCTCTGAGAGAGGAGAAGGAGTGGTCCCTCCAAATGGCAGCCATTTCCTCCACCCCCTAACATTTTGAATTTTTAATCAAAGTTATTCTTTGAGGTGATTTTTGTGTAAACCTGGGAGCTGACCTTCGTTCGCATAAACATCTCCTGTCTCTGTATCTGTCTCCACTGTGCACATTTAATGGTCCACACTCTCAGATCCCAGAATTAGATATATGAGTTAAACCTTGCCTAAAGCGCTAAGAACCCTTTTGTAATTAGAAGTTATTTTTGTCCAAATTTCATCCAGTTATGCAAAAATCAGGGCAATTCACCTTCGATGGAGCTTCTTGCACTGTTTTTTTTTTTTTGTGATGTATGAAACACTTCTTTATGAATCAGTGTGAAGGTGTGTCAAGCGTTCTGGATCAGGGTTCAAATCTGTGTGTGCTGGGTTCTGAACCTCCCAGACTAAACGACCCTGAGCTGGGCAACAAGTTGATTAATCAACATCTCATCCAAGCAACATCCGAGAGATGTTGCTTGGCGTGTGCTGGCCAAACTGTCCCTGGTTTTTGGTTGTGTTTTGTGATGCCCCTGACCCAATTGAGTTCAGCAAACCTAAGTGATTTCAGACATCACAAAATCCATGTTGTGCCTCCAGAGAACTAACTTGGACTGATTTTCTTAACGTGTTTTCCTTTTTGGACCACAAATTGCCAAGATTTGTCAGGCAGCTATTACTAAAACAATGCTAAATTGGTCAAACATGGGTGGAGAGGGAGGAAGAGACTGAGCATCTGGCTTACTGCTCCTGTCCTCTTTGGAGAAAGTGCCTTTAGCTATTTGCCAGAACCTATAAAGTGTTCTCTATAGGATATCGCTGGGAAATAGAAATTACTCACCTGTAAACTGGATTTCTCAGCAAGTAATACGCTCCATAGATCCAGACCTAGCAATTCTTTTAAAGCTGGAGGTGAAGTCTTCGGGAGTTTCTTGAGGTAGTTTCCGCAAAAAAAGAAAAACTGTTGCAAATTTTTTATCATGTAGTCCTCTGAGTAACGGAGGGTGCACGTTCAGCATGGAATTTCTGCCTTGATATAGAAAAACCTGAAACGAGACTCCCCACCTCAAGACTATTCCACCTTTCAGTCTTTAATATCTGGACTGTGGATGTGATCTAACCTGCTTTTCTATGGGTAAAAAAGAGAGACAGCATTTTCCCTTTGACCACCCAAAAGGCTGTATGCTAGGGATCCTGGGAACAGCAGAGACAAAAAGCCATGTGGGCTGAGGGCTGTGATAAGGAAAGTGGACAAGCTTGTGCCCAAAAGTTGGAGGATCTAAGCCTGAGTTCTAGTCCTTTGTCGTGCAACTCCTTGTCAATAGCTTAAGGATCAGCTAGAAGTATATTCTACAATTTAAACATTTTAGTGTTCATTGGTAATGAGTGGATCTTGATTTCCCAATTTTTTGACAGTCCAAGTAGAGATCACAATTCCTTGCTCATCTTTTAAAGGCAAACGGCTCCATCTTTCCCCAATTCAGATCTCGGTTGTTGTAGTGAGAGGTGGGAAAAACGATTCTGCTTGGTTTTGCTAACTCAAACCCCCATTAGAAATAGGTGCAAACCAGGAAAATGGTGGTTCATTGTGGTTCGTCGCATTTCACAAACCACGAACCCACATGAAATTGCCGGGTTTGCGAACCAGTTCATTTGGTTCGTGAATATGTCACTTCTGGGGCAGCAGAAGTTCTGCAGAAAGCCCGTCTCCCCGATTGCCAAGGAAACTGATCGGTGCCAGGCTGTCTGCAGTAATGAACTAAAAAAGAACCAAATGAACCAGCCTAAAAATCATTGTGGTTCATCAGAAAAGCCCTTCAACAAACTGCCGGTTCGCGAACCAAAAAACAAAAACAAAACCCACAGCCTGGTTCATGACAAACTTTGGTATGTATTTTGGTTTGTGCCCACCTCTAAACAGCATTAATAATTGCTGAGAGGAGAGACTTAGTTTTGATAAATGGGAAATTGGAATAATTTGGAAATCATATCCCCAAATCTCCCTACGAGGGTCCTCCTCTATTTGAGCAGACTAATTTCCTTTCCCTCTACCCTACTCTTTCCCTTTTAAACTGATTCTCACCTGCTCGCATCTTGTCATGCATTCTTAAGCACATTCAGTCTTCATAACCACCATTTAAAAAAGAAATTGGTCAATTTTACATCTCTCGAGTATATGGAAACCCTTATTTTGTTGTTTTGATCATCATTGTGGGGACCATTTTTATTGTATTTATTTTATTTCATTTGTATGCTGCCTTTCTCCCCAGTGGGCACCCAAAGTCACTTACTTCATTCTCCTCTCCTCTATTTTATCCTCACAACAACCCTATGAGGTAGGTTAGGCTGAGAGAGTGTGACTGGCACCAGGTTCCTTGGCAGAGCAGGGACCACAGCACTACCTCTGGCCTGAGTAAGAGAGCCTCCTTGTACAAGAGCTGTTTCTCTGTCTCCCCAGTTAATATGATCTGCTTTTGAAGATAACAACAATAGCAGGTGTCCTCTTAAGCTGAATTTGAAAATGACAGCATGCAGCAGCTGCACCAGGGTTTTTGGTGCCTGTGCGCACACACCCGCACTGGCCTGCGTGATGATGTCACATGTGACGTCATCACAGGTGCACACACACCGCTGGCCCGATTGCTGTGGCGGGCAGCTGGGATGGCACACGGGTGGCCTCCCAGCTCTCCTGCTCGGTTGCCCTGTGCCACCTCAGATGCCTGCCTGCGGCTGCTGCACCCAGCCGGGGGCGTGTGCTGGTGGAAGCGCAGGGCAGGAAGGCTAGGAGGCTGTAGCTCCATGGCACGCGCTCCCAAACCCCGCACCTCCTCTGGCGCCCCCTCTGGCACCCCGCACCCTGAGGCCACTGCCTACCTGGCCTCAATGGGTGCGCCGGCCCTGACAGTATGTTAAACATACTGGTGGAAAGTGCCGTCAAGTTGTTGCCAAAATATGGCAACCCCTGCTGGAGTTTTCAAGGCAAGAGTCTAACAAAGGAGGCTTGCTATTGTTTGCCTCTGCCTAGTGGCCCTGTTCTTCCTTGTTGGTCTGCCGTCCAGTACTAACAGAGCCCAAACCTGCTTAGCTTCTGAGATCTGTTGAGATCAGGCTAGCCTGAACTATCCAGGTCAAGCCATTAAATACACCACACATATATAAATGTGTTTTGAAGGGTGGGGTTAGGATACTTCAATTTAAAGATAATTTAATAACAGTGAAGTGGGGTTGTGCCACATTCTCTTTATCTGAATTTTTCTCCATATTTTGTAGTTTTAAATTCCCAGTCTTGTGTCCCAAAACAAACGAATGTGTTAAGAGTTCTCCAATATTCCATTCAAAAAACAAAAATATTGCTTCTGCCCATGGAGAGTTTGCCAAAACTTTCGGTTCCTTCCATTCATTTGCTACATTTCTGGTAAAGCCAATGTGAATGTGTGCATTGCTTTTTTGCAGTTTTGGATCCGTTTGCCAGTATGAACTAGTAACATAGAAGGTGGAGGAAAGATACCAAAGAACTTAAAGAAGTGAAAGTCCCAATAAACTGTACATACTCCAATTGCGGAATTATTTTTAGAAATTCTCCTATTTAAAGAGGAATTCAGGAGGAGAGTGAAATGCAGCATAGAAAGAAATTATGTAACCATAGCAGAATGGAATGAGGAAAAACTGCTCATCTGGAGATGGCATCCGTTGTTCCATTTTATGGCTTCCAACTGCATTGGATCAGTGCCACTTTCCCCCAAACATAACAGTACCGGAAGAATCTGTCTGTTCCGTTTTGCTATAATAGCTGTTTGTTTTTTCATTTTAGGGAGAGAGAAAAAGTCACCACAAATGTGACAAGGCCAGTTCTCAAAGACTTTGCTGTATTCATCGTTCATTGGATCTACTTCTTTTAGCCCAATAAACGACCTCAGGATTTGTCTCATTGCTAGAATCAGAGTTTTTCAACCTGCTGACATTTGTAAATGTCCCAGAGCCTGTTCAACTCATGCTGTCGCAGAGCACCAAAGCACTCTTTGACATCCAGTGATCAGGCTTTGGAGAGGATGGTTGCTGCATCCATGTACGCTGACCAGTAGACAATATTCAGATGTGTGAGTGGCTTCTCTCCCATCATGTGAAACTGCCACTCTTAAAAGGGAGGGCAGCCAGACAAAGAGCTGGCTTCAAAGCACTCACAACGTTGCCATTTGCAACACAGCATACTTTCCGCATCTGTTTTAATGCCCTGCATTCTAAACAAATGGAAACATTCCAACAGGGATTTAAAAGAAAAATTAGAATTTCTCTGTTAATGCTTTAACAGTCTTTGCCCCAGATGGGCTAAAGTCAATTGCAGAACTGGGGAGAAAGCAGCAGAGACAATAAAAGTGGACAGATGTGTCTTGCTTCTTGGCATATCCCCCCACCCTTCAGATTCTTGACGGGTTTTGCCTGTAAAATACACACAACAGAAGTGGAATTTGCTATAATTGGCTTGGGTCTAAATGTACCGTTTAAATTAAATAGTGAATGCCATAAAGAAACAAACAGATTTCCAGCATGTGCCATATTACGTTTTCCATTTCAGCTGCAGAAATAAGTTTAAATGTGTGTGTGTGTTTTCCCCCTTCCACTATTTGTTACATACACCCAGGTCTTAAATACATACATTAGGCACTTTTGCACATTGATTTCAATGGAACTTGCATTTAATTAAGTGTACTAGCTACATAATCCTAAATACCAGTTTCCTGAACAACAGACTAACAGACAGTCATGCTTTATTGTTTTCATTTGTGTTAATAAGGTTTCAGTAGAAAGTCTCTTTTGTTTATTCATTTCAAGTAATGGCAAAGTTAGTTCTAACCAGGAACACCATACCTGCTCATTGGAGCAATGGGAGGGAAAAAAATGTGGGTGGGGACTGTGGTGCAAACACTGTGACTTAGTTTCTGGTTGAGTTCCTGGAAATAACGTTGTGGGATCCACAATGCTCTAGGAATTTCCTCCTTCTCTATGGTATATACCATGGAGATTGCAGGAATTCTAAACATGTCATGAAGTGACATCACTTCAGGGTTCTCAACCAGAAGCAAAGTCACCACATTTGTGATGCTCCCCCTTATCAGGCTCTGCCCTGAAACTCTCCTGAGTAGAGATGGGTACGAACCAAAATTCGTGACAAATCAGGCCGGTTTGTGGTTCGTAAACCAGCGGTTCATCAGATCCCATTTCTGATGAACCACCATGAACTTTAGGCTGGTTCATTTGGTTCGTTTTTCAGTTCATCTCTCCAGATAGCCTGGCACCGATCAATCAGTTAGCTAGGCAACAGGGGATGGACTTCCTGCAGACCTTCTGCTGACCTGGAAGTGACCTTCTGCTGACCCAGAAGTGACCTTCTGCTGACTCGGAAGTGGTGATTTGCTGGCCTGGAAGCAACATTTTTATGAACCCAAACGAACCAATTTGTGAACTGGGGCAGGTTCGTGAAAGGTCGTGATTCGTGGTTCATGAAACATAATGAACCACAAACTGCATGGTTTTTTTCTGGTTCGTGTCCATCTCTACTCCTGAGGATTGCTAGCAGAGGGCTAGCAACTCTAGTTCTATCAATCATTTCAATGGCAATGTAAATTACTGGTTCTGTGGCTTACTTATTTTTGGATTTCTGCAATCCAAACCCTATTGTACTGGTTATCGGGCGCTCCATCCTGTTGCTTGCATTGATTTAATCCACCTTGAGTCAGTGAAAAAAGTGGACTGTGAATAATGTAAATAAATAAATAGCAACACTCTCCAAAAGCCAGAGGTAAAGCAGTTAACTTTTGAGTGACATGTTTTTGGTGAAGTGCATCCAATTATTATTTTTGTTGCTGCTACTGTTGCTGTGGCTTCTGCAGTTGACACTCTCAGTTGTTGTTTGCTCTGGGATTAAACAGCTGCCAGGGTGGTTAATGACAGCAGATTTTTGTGTATTAAGTCCTTCTCTTTCCTTTCTGCAAAGAACATGGCTGTGTAAAGCATTGCCACGTCTCCCTTTGCGAAGCAATGAAAACTCAGCGAAAGATAGCAGCACTTATTATGAAACCACAGACCGGAGCTTCTGTTGATGAAATCTCATAATGAGTAATTAAGCTACTTTGCAGAAGTCAGACCTGTCATGCTTGTCATTGGGGGTATTTCCATCCTCCTAGGAACATGGCTGGGAAGAGGCTAGTAAGGTGATAAGGATAGGTAGTTGGTGCTCTTCTACAAATAGCTTGTTCTTCTGAAGCAGGCAGGTTTTCCTTTTGAAGTAGCAGGTTAAATTTTAGCCTACAGGAACAACTTTCTGTTGTGTGAAAGGCACTTTCCGAAAACATTCACAGTGTACCTTCCAATGAATGTGAATAGAGGTGGGCATGAACCGAAATATGAACCAAAGTTTGTCACAAACTGGGCCATTTTTTGGTTCGCGAACCGGCGGTTCGTAAGAGGGCATTTCTGATGAACTGCAACGATTTTTAGGCCGGTTAGTTTGGTTTGTGTTTTGCGTTTGTCACTACAGACAGCCTGGCACAGATCAATCAGTTTCCTAGGCAATGGGGAGGGGGTGGGCTTTCTGCACATCTTCTGCACACCTGCACACTGGGCAATTTCATGCCGGTTCCTGATTCGTGAAACGCTACGAACCATGAATGGCAATGAACCATGGTTTTCTTGGTTCGTGCCCATCTCAAAATGTAAGCCATGGTGGGTTCCCCTCCACCACTCCACTGTGATTCCATCATTCAAGGAGGTAACTATGACTAGAATTGCTAAGCCTAGGACTAAAACGTGATTGACAACAGCAGCTTTAAAATGCTGCTTCTGCCCCCAAGTGTGTATTATTTATTCATTTATACACTGCCTTTCTCACCAGCGGAGACTAGGGTTGCCAGAGCTGGTCTGGAAGAATATTGGACCTATGGAGAGAGGTGGGGGCTGACACTTGTCTTAGAAGTGACATAAGTGAGGTCATTGCTGGACACTCCCCAGCACATAGAAGGAAAGTGAGCTGGCTGGTTTCTCTGCCAGCACTGGAAGCAGGGGGAGAGGGAGAAGACAGAGGTGGTGCAGGAAGGCCAGTATTTTAAACCCAATTTCCTGAGAAAGTCAATGAAATAAACTGGACTATCTGGAGGAAAACCAGACACCTGGCAACCCAAGCAGAAACCAAAGCAGCTTCAATCATTCTCCTCTCTCCATTTTATCCTCACAGCAACAACCCTGCTGGTTAGATTAGCCTGAGAATGTGCAACTGGCCCAAGGTCAGTCGCAAGCTTCCATGGCAGAACCTGATTCTGTTCCATTTGAACCTGGTTCTCTCAGATCATAGTCCAACATGCTAACCACTGTAGACAGAGGCCAGATTTTTAAAAGCTAATAATGTCTCCTCAGCTTACCTCCTCCCCCAACCTCCTTTTGCAAAATACTTTTTTCTCCCAGGCTCCAAAATCAGGTAAACTCAATTGGGAGAAAAACAGGGGTAGAGTTCATGGTGGTCCTAGCCTACCTAGTTATCATTATCTTGGAGGTTTGTTTAATCTTTGACTAGTGTTAGGTTCTCAGTATTGAAATTTTAACTTTTCTTCAGTTCGCAGAAAACAATGGAAATAGAAAATTAGAAAATAACTAGATTCTAGTAGATTGATAGCAGTGACCTTATATTATCTGTGAATGCCTATCTTCTTGAGTTAATTTTCCACCCCTGGAGAAAAATTGTCTCCGGCGAAAAGCTATAGAGAGGTTTTGAGGTGGGAGAGAGAGCTAGTTGGACCAGTGGTCTGACTCAAGTGGGGGGGAAAGCGTCACACATCTGCCTTCAGAAGTGTACGCATAATTTACCCTGGTAACAAATAAACACCACCAACAGAGAACCTGTTTAAAGATGTTTTGTTTTCTTGAGGAAGAAAGAAAATGTAACTGCTCAGAAAACGTAAGAACTGTAAAATATAGAATTTCCATTTATCGCCTTACAGAAGAGGAAGGGAGCAATAAAAGATGTGATAGAATATATGATTTCCTAAGAAGAGGGAGGGAAGAAGGGAATAACAATCTTCAGTCCAAGAAACCATGAGGTGAAAAGGTGCAGGGGTCAGCTACTTTTATTATTAAAGAGATAAAGTACGTCAAAATTCAAAGCAAGTGATCAACGAAGAGCCAGTATCAGAAAGATTATTTCTAATATACAATATATACAGCACAACACTACTGATAGGAGAGACAAATAATTACTGATAATTAGCATGTCAATTAATAATCTATACAATTTCTGCAAACACTGCTTGTTGTGAGTCCGTTATTAGGAAGTGGCTTGCCTTACAATAAGTAATAAAATACCCAGGAGCACTCTGTGAGTTGTTATATAAACTACATAAATCTGGTATGAATCTAGGGTTGCCATACCCCTGCCCGGGGCGGGAGATCCCCCATTTCCACCCTTTCCCTCCCCATGCCTACTTACCTGGCTGGGAGGCGCTCCCTAGGGCGCCCCTCCCCAGGTGGTGCAGGGCACCCATGGGCAGGAGGTGCACTCCTGCGCCGTGAGAGCAGGCAGGCAGTGCACCGTGGCAGCAGCAAGAGCGGGAGGCAAGAGCAGGCCGCTCTCAGTCTCACCACCACTGGTGGTGAGACTGAGTTAAGTCTAACTCTTAACATCTGAGGACTCCAGGTTATACAGGGCTTTAAAAGTAACAACTAGCATTTTTAATTGCACCTGGAAGAAAATTGGAAGCCATTGCAGGTGTTTTATCATTGATGTTTTTTTAAAAAAAATAAGTAAAAAGGCAACAGCAAGATGTGAGAGTTTAGGAAACCTTATTGGGCATGCTCAGTTTGCCCGTGCTGTGTTTCAGAATTCTAGGAAGGGGTTGCTATGACTCCTGCACAGGGCCCCTGTAAATGAGCTTTGGGACCTCCTAGCTCCCAGGGAAATTCCTGCACAAATGTTCTCAGTTAGCAGCTGGATTTAAGTCTTTCTCACGTGGTCCACATTTGGAGCACCGGCCCCCCTTTTCTCTGGTCTTCCTCTATCCTGATGTAGTGCAAGGAAGGTTTGTGTGAGATGGCAGTGGACTAGGGACCAGCCCCCATACCTCCTGCTGACCCAGCTGCCACAGTGACTACTATCCTTTAAAGGTTTTTTTCAAAAAATCCATTTGTTATCTCCAGGGTCTACATGACACTAAAAGTAGTTGTCTATTACAAAAAGATGGCGGCAGTAACCGCCACTGTCAACCAGCCCCATGTGAAATAGATCCCTTCTGTGCCACTGTGTAAGAATGGTTTTCTGCACTGATCTATGGGTTTTTCGTTTGCTTCCAAATAGTCCTACCCGCACGCCTGCAAAATGCGAATAAGCAAAGTTTGAACCGCTCTAACTTTAGAGGCATGATTTTGAGCAATTACCTTGGGGGGAAAATACACTTCTTTTTGCCTAAATAGATCTGTCAGGAAGAGGCAGACTGCGGTATGCCATTGCTGAAATACATGTGTGCGCTAGTAAACTGGACCCAGCCAATTAAACATCAAAATGTTGGCTGCATTCAGTTCACAGGAAGACTTATGTAAGTTCATTTTCATAGCATGTGTGTCTGCGTCTTTAGACTTTAACTGACAGATTCCCACAGTGAATAGACTAGGGAGTTATCAATTATATGGTTAGCTATGCGCTGCAATTGTATGCTCTGTAGCTTTCTGACAGAAGCAGCCAGAAAAAGATAGAAGGAATTTAATTCCCTGCTTCAGCAAGACTGTTAATATTTTAGACTAGGAGCCTGGAATCTTTTTTTTTAAAAAAAAGACTGAAAAAGTGATAATTTTTTAAGCTTCCCTGCTATGATTTCTTAAGAGGATGCCAAACAGCAATAACATATTTGCCCACAAATCGCAGATACTGCCTTTTTAGTGTCATTGTCAACTCATGGGATGGAGCTTGAAGATTTTGGGAGCAAAGGTAAACATGCGATCACTGAGGGCATGAGGTTGTTTCATACAATGTGGACTGGGAAGGGCTCAGTCTGTCTTTTTTATATGTCAGTCCAAGGGATTTCTTGCTAAACGGGAAGGAAATTGGTGGGAAGAAAGGACTTCAGTGGACCGCTGGAGGGGTTGACTCAGTGATAGCGCATTTGCATTATATATAGAAAGTCATCTGCATTATATATAGAAGGTCCTAGGTTCAATTCCTGGCATCTCCATTTAAAAGGCTTCATTAGGTAACTGATGTGAAAGCCTCCCAAGGCTGTGCAATGATGTCACTTCTTGAAGTGACATCATCACACAGAGCCTCATGCTGGTCCTGAAAGCACACTCGTGCTCCCCAGCAGGCCAATTTCAGCACATTTGGGGCCAAACCGGGCCTGTTTGGGTCCTAAATAGGCCTGCTGTGAAGCACTCCAGGGCCCTCCCGGCCATGTTCCTGCACTCCACAGAGAGCCGAATCGGGCCCATTCGGGGCAGAAATTGGCCCACTGTGAAGCAATGGGCCCTGGAGTGCTCCTGCACTTTGTTGTGGGCCCATTTCAGCCCCAAACATGCCCAATTGGGCCTGCTGCGAAGTGCAGGAGCACTGTCAACAGGGCCCTGGATAGCTCCTGTGCTTCACAGCAGTCCAAATCAGCCCATTTGGAGCTCAAATCAACCTACTGTGGAGCATGGGATCACATCACACTGCCTGGAGAGCATGCCCCAGGAGACGCATTCCCCAGCCTTTTTCACCACTAATAAGGTAATTGGGGTGGAGGGTGGGAGTAGGGGATCCCCTGCCCCCAGTGGGGGACTGGCAACCCTATTTAGGATCAATTCTGGCCTTTGCAGCACAATCATAAACTCAGTTGCTCCATTCTAAGCCAAAGCCTTAGATTGGAGGAACTCTGTTTAACACAGCAGGATTTGTGTATTTATCCCACAACGCTCTCTTTTCACTCAGTTCTGTACTTAAAGGTATTTCTTTGACCATTTTCCATATATTATTAAACTTTCTAGACTTTTGTTCTTTGCTAACTTTTACTTCTCAGGTTAATGTTATAGGAGGGCATCCAATGCACAAAAACTGAAAGATGTGTGCTTCACAGTGGACCAAGAAAGTTTTTAAAGTCACAGAGAACTGTGGAAGCCTGTGAAGGCTCTTGGGGGAAGGGGTGGGGGAATCAGTGTGCAGGTTTTGTCATTGCCAGCTTAAGCCACAGAGACAGCCATGGAAGCCCTGCACTTTGGAGGGCCTGCCGTTTTCCATTTCATGTCATGGGCCACTTCCCCTCCAATAAGGGAAACTAGAGGAGAGAGGTAACTTTCTCACTTGATACCCCATTTTCGACACATCAGGGCACACAGATAATAAGAACGGATTTACACTGGCAGCATACCAAATCTATAATATATATTTTAGTCCACAAGGTTCATTTCTCTCAGCGAGAAAGAGGTTCAGCGTCTAGAAATTGCTCAGTAAACACCTCACCCGCCCAACTGTGCTGTATTTCACGGCAATGTTTCTCTCCCTCCCTAGGACTACCCACTCGGCCCACTGTTCCACCTCCCCCAGTTTATAATTTGTCATATAAATGCAAACTTTCCCCCCTTTTCCTTTTGGATTGAAAATGTACCATTTTGTGTCCCCTTTCCCATTGCCATGCGTTGAAAATGACACATCTCCCCCCCCCCCCGCACCGCCCCGGCATTACATTTGATAATTTTACCGAGATACCGGTGCTAACTCGCAGCCACAAGGCAGACAAAAGGAAATCGGTTTGTTTGCAGCCAAGAGCGTGGGGCGACTGGGGGAGGCATATAAAGGTGCCTAAACTTTTACTGTTTTGAAAGGGGGGGGAGAGAAGAGCAGCAGCAGAAGGTTCTGAAAATTGCTTTTTTATAATTAAAAAAGGAATCTCAGATGTTTTATATCTTGAATATTTACAATAAAACCTTCAAGTGCTTGTCAAGAGGGTAATGTGTCATTAGCGGGAGCTTCTGGGCCTCTTCTCCTCTCGGACATGACAGAGCGGCAGGATAAGAGAAGAGTAATTATAGTTCAGCAGGGCTGCCAGGTGTGATAAATGAGTAATCAGCCCACAGGAGCCCCAGTCCTCAAAGGAGGACTATTACGGCCTTATCAGCTGCAGGCCCGGGTGTACCAAGGCCTCAAACCGAGACACAGGCAGCCAGGGCCTTTCGCTGTTCATTTCTGCAGAGGCCGCCTGGGAGACCTCCGCTCTCCTTTAGGCCACAGCGCTGCTTTCTTTGTGCTGCTGCCACTGCGAGGGCAAGGGGTGGGGGAAGGCGGCACTTTTTAGCCTCTGCCTTTGGCGAATGTTTAATGTCTTTATGCTCCCAAGCCCTCCTGGCTGCTTTTAAGCTTTGCAGAAGTCTCACTGCTTTCTCCGTGTTTTATTTTGTCGTCCTTCCTCCACACACACACACCCCAACCCGATAGCTATCCTGTTTGTTTGGTGTATCCTTCTGACGTGGACTCTTTGGTTCCCTTGGGCTGTTCTCCAGTTCTCCTGAGATATTTCTACGGCTGGGAACAGCCTTCTGTTTTCCTCTTCTAAAACCCACGCTGGGCTGGCTCCTCTCTCTGGACCAACCACATGTCCATCCCTATCTTGAACGGTTTCATTGCTGATCCGCCCTTGGCTGTTGTATCGCCCACATCCTCTCTTTGTACTTTTGTGCTCTCTGCATTATTTAAGGTGTTTGTTTCCTGAATCCCTGCAAAGGCCACAGTCAACCAAGGTTGCAGTCCTTCCAGCATAACGGGAAGAAGCTCTTCAATGGGCACAGTTGCACTTGCCTGTTCATTTTTCTATCAGTTTCCTACGGCTTCCATGAATTGTCTGCTGCCTGGCTAAGTGCATCTCCAAATAGGAATGGGTTTCCTCAGTTTTGTTTGTTTGTTCTTGGCAGTACTGCTCCTGTACCTTTAAATCTTGGTAATGGGCAAAACATTTATTTATGTAGTACATTTTTATCCTGCCCCACTTCCAAGGAACTTAGGAGCAGTTTACATTGTTCTCCACCTTTAACCTCACAACAGCTCTGTGAGGCTGAGACAGGGAGTGACTGGCCTGAAGTCACTCAATGCACTTCCATGGCACAATGGGGTGTTGAACCTAGATCTGTCTCCCAGATCGCAGTCCAACACCTGAGTCACTCTACATGAGACACTTCGGTACGTGTTTGTCAACTGTAGGGAGATGCAATGTTAGTTGGGAAGCGTAGTTTAAAAAGACAGAGCCCGCAGAGATCACTCCTCAGAGGTTTTGTTAAGTTCATCTTTGCCTCCCCGAAGGCTCTGTCAATTTCACCTCTCCAGTCTAAAACGGTGTGGGATCGCAACCAAAGGGCAGCGAGGAATGGGAATGGGCTGGAGCTGCCTTCCAGAGCCAGGCTTGGACCTGAAGATGTTATAATAGGCTGAAGTTTTCCTTCTGGCATTTCACAGCCCCTTCAACCTGCTGCTGGCTCTGTCTTTTTAAACTACTCTTCCCAGCTAACATTACATCTCCTGACACGTGCTCTTCACATGTCAGATGTTTTATGTCGAGAGATTCACTGTAACTACTACACCACGGTCCCACCTACTGTGTCTACTTTTCTTAGCTCTCCATATCAATCTTTTTGAAAAGAAAAACTTCAGTAATTTTGTGAAAACTAGTGTAGAGGCTGGTCTATTGCTGTTGCAAAAGCCGTTCGCTCAGCATGGGGTGCATCCTTACTTCCGAGATCTTCAAAGGTCATCTCTTACCTACTGCAAGCGCCCTCTTCTTCCTGCTTCAGTGCTGTGGCAGCAGAGGGCAAGCTAAAAAGGCTTTCCTTAGAGTCTCTCTGCACAAGACATCTTACATGGGGATGCTCAAATGAAAGATCTTTCACTTGTTCTCCCATTGTGGATCCACATGCGCTGCTAGCAGGGTTGCCAGGTCCCCTCGCCCTCCCAGCAGGAGGCGGGCACTTACCTGCAGTGGGCACCTTGTGTGCTCAGGGCTTGCATGTGCAGAGCCATGTACCACCCCAGGGATCACTCCTGCACTCCGCAGGGCGCCAAATAGGGCCACTGCAGAGTACGGGAGCACTGCTGCACACTGCAGCAGCCCAATTCAGCCAGAATCTGGCCCGATTCGGCCCTGAATCAGGATGAAGTGGGCCACTGCAGTGTTCAGGAGTACTGCTGTGCTCTGCAGCGGCCCGATTCAGGCCAAATCCAGCTCAATTTGGCCCAAATCTAGCTCAATTTGGTCTGATTCGGGCCTGAATTGGGCCGAATCAGGACACTGCAGCACACAGGAGTGAGCTGCATGGCTTGGAAGTGTGCCCCAGGAGGCATGGCCTGCCAGCTAGATATGCGGGGGACAAGGGGTGGAGGGTTGATGTGGGGGATCCCCTGCCCCAGCAGGGGACTAGCAGCCCTAACTGCTAGGAAGACAGTGTATACTTGAATATAAGACCACACAGAAAGTAAATCACTTGAGCATCCCCGTATGTCTTGTGTTGAGAGACTCATTGACGGATAGCTGGAAGATAGTTACAGAAGATGGACCCTCGTTATGGGGAAGCACTTTTATGCGTATGTATGCAGGGCTTCTCTTACATTCCTGTGCAAGGGCCCTGTTCACAAAAGCCTCTTTTAGAAACAAACATTGCAGAGGTCCTATTTCCGTCCACTGCAATTGTATTCCTATGTGTGTGCAATTATGCAAAACCACTGAGACTGCATGCTGACACTTAGAAATGAGACTTGTTTTAGTCCCTAATTCCTGTGCAAAAACAAACGATGGACTGTAGTCCATTATGCAGTGCATCCATCCACATGCAGTCCTAGTCTTTCTCTCCCCAACCTTTGGCAAAAGCTTCGCAGGTAAATGCTGTCTTTAGTTGGTGCTTAAGCCAAAAAGGAAGACTCTCCCAGCTCTAGATCAGTTACTTTTTAAAGAAATCCTAATCTATTCAGTCCAAACCCCTTGCACATTATGGGCACGCAGTATTTCTTCAATAGCTAATAATGGTAAATGAGTACAATGGTGTATGTTTGTCAAACATAAATGGACCATACATGAGACATTCGGTTTCACAAACATTGCTTATGTCAGGCTCTATCATCTATGATGCGGCGCTAAAGCATTTTCTGCGAGGAAGCATTACAGTCCTCTAGGCTTGATTCATTTTCTTTATTATGACTGGAAATGGCTGTATATCAGACTCTGATAAACTCTGATTAAAATTAATCAAACCCTAATTCATGCAATCAGCTCAACATCGATCCTTCGCAGTTTCCTTTCAATGCTGCCAACACTAATTTGGAAAGGGATTATATTTGAAAACACTGTTATAATTTTTAGGGTTTCTTTAAAAAAAAACGAGGACCTTGTTTTCCTTTGATCTTTCTACACTTGCAGTGTGTTGCTCTTAAAAAGGTACTATAGCTATAAAGCCAAGGTGGGCTGCTACTTCACGCTTCTAATATATATATATATATATATATATATATATATATATTTTAAAAAACATCCTTGCATTTTTATCGGGGTAATGTATTTTCATCGGAGTCCTGACAATAGTGACAAAAATTATGACTCCGGCATGGAGCTACTTATCTGACGAATGCAAAGGGAACGGTCTTGTACTTATCTATGAGATCAGATTTTTTTTCCCCTAAAAAGAGAGAGAAGAATCCGCAAGGAGCGAGGCATGGCTTTGTGAACAGATAACCTTGTAGGGAATGAACTCTCAAACCTGAACAAAAGGATGTCTCTATGAAATAATCTGTGCATAAGTGCAAACAGGTCAGACTGTAATAGACAGCGGGGGGTGGAATCAAAAGGGGGAAAAAATCTCATTTCATCACAGTTAATGGCAAGGAAGGACTTTCTTTGGAGCGAAGCTCTTGCGACAAACCCTGGGCCTTGGTGTGTCATGCACCATTTGCCGTGTTGCACTAGCGCTTTCTTCAAGAGCTGTGAAGCCATTATTGTAATGTGAAAAAGTGGAAAGAAATACTCCCTCTTGGTCATGGGAAGGGCAAACGAGAGGTGTCGTCTCTCCCCCCCCCTCCTGCTTTGAGTGCTGTTTGTGTGGGGAGGCTGGAACATTCCCCATAGCAAAAATCCACTGGGATGCAGAAAGATCATCATGCCCTTTTAAACAGCACTTCTTGGCACTGTTTACCTTCTTGGTGACTTTGCCGCCTGCGAAGGAGGGCTGCAGCCCGAGTGAGCCAAACGTATCTTCTTTTTGTCTTTCAGGAGCAGTGACCTTAGGAGCAACCTCTGCAAAACTTAAGGGGGGGGGCTTTGGCTGGCTTATGATTCTCAATTAAACAAAAGGGTTCTGGGGATTTGATGTTTTCTGCTGCTTGTAACGGAGTCTTCTAATCTGTGGAGTGTGTGTTGGCGTGTGCGTGGAAATAAAGAATCGTTTATTCAGCGACATAATGGGAAAGTTGCCTTTGAAGATTTCTAATTTGCAAACCCAAGTGCTTTGTAAATTATGGAAACCCAGTTATTACTTGGAGGCTGAATAAAAATGGGTCATCTAATAAGTGAAAGATGAAAAACGGTGCCACAAAATGTTGTTTAAACAGGGTGCACTCTCTAAATGTCTTTCTAACATTTCTCCCC
The DNA here is from genome assembly GCF_028583425.1 of Eublepharis macularius. Classification (NCBI taxonomy): domain Eukaryota; kingdom Metazoa; phylum Chordata; class Lepidosauria; order Squamata; family Eublepharidae; genus Eublepharis; species Eublepharis macularius. Next base: position 24,843,023 of record NC_072805.1, on the reverse strand, counting down.
CTGCCCTCTTCCCTCTCCACACACACATGCACACACACAAATACCTTTCAAAAGAGCTTGTTCTTATATATTTATGGGCCAAGCAAGATTGTGCCAGCAGCCCTGCAGCTGATTCTCAGGACTGCTAAAGTGTGAAGAACAGGAGTGACATTCTAGTCTTTAATAAATCACTATAAAAATGTTTATGAACCCTGCAATTTACTGTCTTTTAAATGCAAATTGAAAGGGGCATCATTGCAAGTATAAAAGGAGACCTACAGTAGCCTAAAGGAACAGTAAAAATATTGCTAGAGAAAGAAATCAAATATGTGATGAAATTGTGTGAGCTTCCTTCCTTCCTTCCTTCCTTCCTTCCTTCCTTCCTTCCTTCCTTCCTTCCTTCCTTCCTTCCTTCCATGAAATATTTTTCCCTACGTATATGTATGTGACAGCTCTGTATGCTTCTTATCCAGCTCTGGAATCAAAGCAGGGTCATGTTTATGATACTAGGGTTTTGTAGTTTTAAAAAAGTTACATCTTTATTTATTAGGTAATGAAAGTCATCTCAGTTGGGGAGAAAAAACCCACATGGATTATATTGTTTGAAACACGTGGGTGATATCTAGGGTTACCAGATCTTTTTTTCAGCTGGAACGCGGTGGAACGGAGTTCAGGCACCTCTTGAAAATGGTCACATGGCCGGTGGCCCTGCCCCTTGATCTCCAGACAGAGGGGAGTTTAGATTGTCCTCTGTGCAGCGGCATGGAGGGCAATCTAAGCTCCCCTCTGTCTGGAGATCAGGGGGTGGGGCCACCGGCCATGTGACCATTTTCGCCAAGGGCGATTTAAACTTTCAAAAACTCCCCCTTTGTTCCAGCTGACCCAAAGTGACATCATTGTGCAGTCCTGAGTTCCATCACTTCTTTTCCCAGAAAAAAAGCCCTGAGGATTACCAACTTCAAAGTAGGACCTGGAGTTCCTCCTGGAATTACAGCTGATCTTCAGACCACAGAGATCATTTCCCAGACAGGAAATGGTGGCTATGGCAACTCTGTGCTATAGAGTATGGGTGATGGACCAGCATGGTGTAGCCAGTTCTCGTCATATCTCAATGTGTGAACTGCTGTTAATGAAAACGGTGGTATTTTAAACACAGGTTTCCTAAATTAAATGAGGACAGCTGTGTGGCATCTGACAACGGTCCAGATTTCATGATGTATTCTTTATCATTGAATATGCTCCATATTATTGCTGTTGTTGTTACTATTATTATTATTATTCAATAGATGGTGGCCATTTTCACACACATCCGTAATATCGCCTGAAACTCACAGATCGAAACGTCTTCCTAGTGCGATTTTGTGGCACAATCACCTTTAATGATGTCAGAAATTGTGCCATGAAATGGGATCGTGCCAGGAAATTGTGCTAGGAAGACGCTTCGTTCCGTGAGTTTCGCGTGATCTTCCAGAGGCTTTGGCTGTGTGGAAACAGCCAACATTTTATTAATTTTCATAATCAAGATATATCAATCCCTGCCTTCAAGGAGCTTACAATCCAAAATATGGCTTACATGGTTTTCATTCCTCCATTTTATCCTTACAACCGCCCTGCGTGGTAGCTTAGGCTAAGAGAGTGTGATTGACCCAAGGTCACCCAGCAAGCTTGCATTGTAGAGTGGGGATTCGAACCCAGGTCTCCCACATCCTAGCCCAACACTCTAATTACCACACCGCACTGCCTTTTACTACTCTGCAAAGTTCACAGGGAATCAAAATAGGTGGCAAATAGGCATTTGTGAAATTTTAAGTTCTTGTTTCGTTTTTGATTGTCATGGTGTGCTTTGTTTAATAATGTATGGATTTTATGGGAATAGGTTCTTGTAACCCAGGAGAGGCTATGACTCAGTGGTAGAACATCTAGTTGGCATACAGAAGGTCTCAGGTTCAATTCCTGGCATCGCCAATTAAAGTGACTAGGTAGCAGGTGATGAGAAAGACCTTGGCCTGAGATTCTGGAGAGCCGCTGGCAGTCTGAGTAGACAAAACTGACTTTGATGGACCGATTGTCTGATTCATTATAAGGCAGCTTCATGTGCTCAATGGGTGCCGTTTGACAGAATAGAAATAAATCAAAAAGGGTGGGGAGGATGACAGCCGAAATGGGATCCAGTGCATTTAATCATATTTATACATGATTAGAGTGGGAAAGGAGAATTAAGGTTTAAAAGTCTATTGCAAGTCCATTAAAATTGCACCACATTTAAACAAGCCAAGGAATACATATTCACCAGCTGTTGGGTGAAGTTAAGGAGCATTATACATTGTACATATTAATTAAAGAGCATACAGGAACTCACCCTTCGGACACTCTATGGTGTAATTTTTTGAAAAGAATATATTTATCAAAATTGTGATTGGGTGCTGTTCAGCAGCCACACTTCTGACATTACTGTGCCCAAATGTTCTTTGATTTCATTCTGTTAGTTTGCCGGGGCAGCATTTCTGCATCTGGATTCTGCTCTAGTCGAGATTTCCCTGTAAAAGCTAGTCTTTGGAGGCTCAGTTTCCTTTTAAAGCAATTATATGATGTGCAGTCCGCAGTAGAGAAAATAAGACACAGTATTTTTTTTTACACCCTCAGGGATTACTGTAGCTGTTGGATTTATTTTTAACTAAGGTTCGCCCCCTTATGCTCTAAGGTTGTAATAAATCACTTGTGTGATAAATTACAATATATTACACAAAACACAAAAACAAAGCAAAACAAAAAGCAAGGAAATGTCAAGTGGAACAAATGGCAGAGCAAAGGAAGCTGTTTATGACTTTGAGATAGTTTGCACAACCAAGATTCAGAAGTGCCCCTCACTCCATCCGCCCTGGCCTCTTTTCCTGAGACCACAGTCCCTTTCTGTGCCAATAAGGAATTTCTGGAATCCAAAGCGACATGCAGAGGAAAAAGCAAAACAATGCATAAGAATGCAGTCAGTTAAAATAATACAATTAATTGTAGTCTGCTGCAATGAGTATTCTGTTCTAGGTATCATCTTGGCTTTTATTGCATTGCCTTCAAGCTGTGTAATTCCACTATACCTTGTTTGGCATTTTGTGGTCTGCGTTGACTTCCAAGTCTGCAGTCCTGATCCAGTTGTACTATTCATTGGATATTTTATACAATATGATGAGATTGTTTTTAATTCTGTAATCTGTTTTGAGTCTTAGCAAGAAAGACAGCCTATAAGGTAAATAAATAAAATGAATCGTTCATAGGGACCTCTGAATGGGAGAGCTTTAAAAATACAATACCCCTTCCCTCTGGTCTGAATTTCCAGACTTCGTATTTTAAAAAGCCTGTAGCTCTTTTTCTTGCAGAGATGAAAAGGAAAATGTGTAAACAGGTTTTTTTTCTCCCACTCAGTAGCCTTTGAAGGAATTAGTATGTATGTGGAGTTGGAGAGGGGGGTTTTGGTAAGACTACTCTGAAGTTCTTGTTGTGAGTCAGTGAATTGCTTGCTGACCAAGTTCATTTTCATCTACCCTCTTCTACAATCTGTTTTCTCCCTTGCCTCCTTCCTTTTTTTCTTCTTTCTTCTTCTTTCTTATTCCTCTTCTTTTTAATGTCAACAATGAGAAATGAAATCTGTGCAGCAGGCTTTAAAAATTGGGGGAAAGAAAAGTTTCTATTGTCTGTATAGAACGATTCCTCATAAGGGTAGGCATAGTGCTTTTCAAAATCCCATTCATTCATTCATTCATTCATTCATTCATTCATTCATTCATTCATTCATTCATTCATTCATTCATTTCAAGAGTTAAGCATTTTTATTGAGTGGATTATCTTTGTATTCTCGCTTTTTTCTGTGATAAAATAAAATTAGATGGCATCTGCCATTCTTTTTCTGGCACCTGAAAGATGTTGCCTTTTAAAGTGCAATCCTAAACAGAGTTACTCCAGTCTAAGCCCATTGATTTCAATGGGCTTAGACTGGAGTAACTCAGTTTTGGATTGCACCGTTAAGTGTTTTAGTCAATATGAACTACCCTGTAACTGATATCAGTCTGTTTTTTTTTTCTTAGCTCCGCTCAAGCAGGATAATGATGAACAGAGTGTGAAATAATACCCTAAGTCAGTGTGTCTTTTTTCAAAGTATGTTTTTTAAACATATTTATTTCTTTGAACGAATGAGTACCAATGAGTACCAATGCACATGATTTTAAGGCTTCCTTCTCCATGGAATTGTACACCTTTAATACACTTCCTGCAGTGCTGTATCTATTACATAAACCTTAAATTTAGTGTCACAGAATAGGGGAGAGATTTCCAAGAACATCGCTAAGATATTCCAGGTGTTCTCAATATGGCAGACTTCACACATTTCTTTGACTCACATGGAAATGTGGTTTTGAGTCTGATGGCCATGGTATGGCGCTTCACAAGACAGGTTGTAGAAAATCCACTCCAGTTTTAAAACAATTGAAGCTACGGAAAGTCGAATTGATCAGCTCACCTGTGAATCAATGATGGATAAAAAAGGGAAATGTAAAAACCTGGCAAGAAATCCAAGCTCCAGGTAAAAATATTCCATGGCTGATATATCATTAAACAGTATCAAGACTAAAGGAACAAATTCTTAAAGAAGGTGGTAGGTTGCGAGAAAATTAGTATTAATATTAATTTTAATTACTTATTAAAATTAATATTAAAATTAATTGATTGTACATATGTATTTACCTATACTGTTATTATGTGTATATATGATGTACAGTGTACTTACAAACTGTGTATAAAAACCTTACCGCATGCTCACACCATACAAACAAATCTACATAACCCAAAGCTGCAGATTCGAAACCATTGACGAAAATGTAAAATGCATGTGTTTTTCTTCAGGCTGGCGCTCCAAACTATAACTAGTCATAAGATGGTGTTTCCGTTGCAGCATCTCGGCGTCTACAGCTGCAACTTAAGCCATGGGGGGGTCAAGATTTAAAACCGGCTCCCTCAACTTCCAGAATTCAGAGTGTATCATAACGTTAGTCATTTAAAAATAAGTCAATACAGTTTCTGGCCCTTCAATGACTAATATTACATTTATGGATTTAACTCCACTGGGAAATGTTAGCGAGTCTTGCGATGGCTGATTCAGGTAGAAGTGGGGGATGTCGTGTCTGCAAGTTTTCCTTCTCCAATTGCATTATTATTATTATTTTTCTCCTGCATATAAATTTAGTCCCATGTGAAAATACACAACTCTTCCAAGTGTACTGTGAGGTCGTCAAGGAGACCATGCGGCACATTTACATATTCTTGTAATGATAAACATTTTCTCTCCTCTCCCCTTTTTTTTGTTGTGATCCCCATTCAAGCTCATGATTGGGCCAATGCCTCAGTGGACTGGAAATAAGCATATTGTGTCACACGTATTAATCGTGGGGAGGGAGAGAATAAGTTGTACCCCCCACCCCAAAGATAGCTAAGAAACATGTGGGAGTTCTCTGGAGCAAAGCAATTGTGTGAGCTCATTTGTTATTTCAGCAACCGGAATTCTTGTGAGTTGTTTGCTATGATAGATGTGCAAATGCTCGCAGATTGCCTGGAGTAATTTTATTTTTAAATTCCCATTTGGTGTTTTGGGTGGGTATCACCCTCTCATTTCTCCAGATGGAATATTTTTTGGTTCCTTGGACCATGTTGAGGCTGGAGGAGCAAGACTCCACTTTACAATTGGTGGTCTTAAGTGAATTAAATGGCAACCTTTGTTTTTGTAAATACAGTCATATCTAGTGAATATCTGGGCTCTGTTAAATGTGAAATATGTTCAACAACTTTTCTTAGACATCTACATTGTACTGCCTTTCTGTTTCTGGGACATTTGAGGCTAGGTTGTGGAAGTTGATAAGGGTAACAGGAGAAGCTCTGGCTTTCTAATAGGATGTTAAGAGAGGTCTTAATTTGATACCTTCAAATTAGGGATCTCAGGTCCCCCGGTGGGGATAGGGGAATCGCCCGCTCCCACCCTCCACCCCCTGTAACTACTCACCGGGCTTGGGGGGAGGATGGGGAAACAGCACTCCCATGCTTTACAGTGGGCTGATTTGGGGGCTAAGTGGCACGTTTGGGTCCCAAATTGGCTTGCTGTGAAGCTCCCAGGCCAGCCTGACAATGTCACTTCCGGAAAGTGATATCATTACACTGCCCCCAGGAGCGCTCGTGCATGAACAGATTGAGGAAAATGGAAAATGAGTGCCCTTGAGGCTGGCAACAGGAAGAAACAACGGCTCATATCTTGATCCTGAACCTCGTTTCTGCTTGTGCCGTACACTTTTGCGTTGTCGAGGAAGTCATCAGCTGCACCACATATTCCTTCAGCATCGGGCACTTGTGCTGACGTAAGGCCAAAGCAGAAACAGCTTTGAATCTCTGTTCATCTATAACATTTGCCAAATCTCTGTCTCGGAGGGGTATTGTGAAGGTCAGTCCCACTTGGCCTTGAGGAATTTTGAATACAAATGTGGGAATGAAGTCCTTGCGGGTGGTCCTTCTGCTTTCCTTCACCTGTGGGTTTCCCCAAAGCATACGCCCGACCACCCTTCCAGAAATGGCAAGGGAAGAGTTTATGGTTTGGGTATTTCAGGCTCAGTCCTCTTCTGTTACAGAGGAAATCATCTGCTGTAGATCACATTCCTCCAGCGTTAGGTACTTCCATCGATACCAAATGTGTTGGAAAATACTTAGAGCTGTAGAAGCACAGGCTGCAGCAGAGGATGGCCTTAGCAACAGGCGAATGAGTGCAAGTAGAAAGTCAGCTTAGGATCCAAGCTACAGAGTAGAATGCAATACGGTGCTGAACACAGAAGCATGAAATCCAGATAATCACAACACCTAAAGCTCTATTATTATTCAACTGGAAATACTCATTGCTGGGAGGAGAATGGGATTATGGCAGCAGGCCCAACTTTATGCCAACAGTCTGCGGCATGAACAGATCCCACGCACGTGAATAAACTTGTCTGTGCACTGTGAAGTCCCATCTGTTCCAGCACCCTCCTTTCTCAAGGGCCCGAACTGGGTGTACAGATCCTATGCACATACAGTTCCACAATAGACTGAATGCACATTGGGCACAGCTTGCTGTTGTGACCCTACTCTCCCTTTCCACCCAAAATGTGTGTTCTCAATTAAATGACCAATAAGAGCATGCAATCATGTGTTCTTCAGATTCAAAGTTTCTCTTTGAAAGCCCTGGGAAAGTACAGTGCCATCTCAACAGCAACATGTAGATGGTGGACCACTGTGCTTTGTGGGGATATTGTCTATGGATGTTGTGGATGTTGCCCAAGCTGTCGGATGCTGTGTATGGGTCACAAGGCAATGCCAAAGCAAGGCGTTCTAGCCCGGATGGAAGCTCCATGAGTGTGGGTCACAACCTGGCGGGAGAATATGGGGGGACAATTTCTTTAGCATCTAAACCATAGATTTTTGGGTAAATCCTAGATCATGGCATAACTTCCAGCATGATGCCAAGGAGCAGCAGCCAGCCCTTTCCAACAAGAAAGGTATCCCATGACTTTGACGTTAATATCAACCAAGGGACTGTGTGTGTATTTTTGAGGAGTCCTGAGAAAAAACCAAAAACCATTATTTTTGCTCTTGGTGAAAACATACGTTCTGAGAGGCAAATTGAACTGGTGATTTATCAATTTCTTCTCATGACAGATTAATCTTTCATCATTTTACACAGTTTCAGATAGAAGAAGCACAATGTCTTAGCATCAAAGGTGGATGCGTTCATTACTCCCATGGGCTGTAGGAGAGAATGAGAGCTCTATCTGATCGAGGTTTCACCATAGTCTCTTGCCCTTAAGCAAGATCAAAAGCTTATTTGAATGTGTCATGTCACGGATCTTTCCAAAATTGTCAGAAAAATCACATATTTTCTGCAAGCTCACTAAAGCTGTGGCCCATGGTGGCCTGCCGTATCTTGGCATCTTATCCGTCAACTCTGCCAAGCCTGACTCGATGTACTCCAGCAATGTTGATGATTTAAGATGTGAACAGCCATCCATTAAAGACTGAGCAGAGCTTGGGGGATTAGCATTTTGAAGGCAGGCCTTCAGAGCTGAGGACAGGCAGCACCTTGCAAAACAAAACTAGAAAAAAACAAAAAGGCAGGAAAACTCTGGGAGCTGGGATCACCCAACTAACAATCATGCAAACCCAGTCTTGAAACCTGATTCCCAAGAGGTGGTCCGGAGAGTCAAGTTTTACTACTTCCTGGATATAATGAGCAGAGGAGGGCAGCTGCACAAGGAAACGTAACGACCTGGTAATCTGTCTCCTGCTGTCACTAACTAGTCCAGACAGTTCACAGTACGGACCACAACTGCATTGTCGCGTCAAATTCTTTCCTAAAGGCACATAACTTTCGGCCAACAATCCATGAGGGGGAGAAGTCATCCAGGGTTCGTGGGCCATCAGTGTTAATACCTTTTAAGTGTATGCCTGATTTTACTAGGGTGGTTCATTTCACTGGTGCTTGGCTGGTATACTTGGATCACACAGATGGAGCCTGACCAGGCCCTTTTGCAGATCCTGCAATCCACATACATGGAGGCGGAAAACGATGAGTAGACTGTACCGATCGGAATGCTCCATCTTCTTGTCTGAAAAGTAGGGCAGATTGTGCAACTCAAAGATATGGTTTGTGGTGCCATTTTTGAATGCCCCCTCCATAAAAACATCCTGCAATTTTAAAAGCTTTTAAAAATTTTTAAAAGATTTTATCCTTGTCTTCTCTCTGCTGTGCTAATGTTTTGTTTGCAGGGAGATAGGAGAACCCCACCCCCAAAGTGGTTTTCCACCTGAAATGATGAGGTCCTTTCTATCACATTGTAGACAAGGCCAAAATCTGCTCCATTATGATATATTCAACCTTTTTTTATCCGTTTGTTCTCCACATTGTAAGAAACTGATCTGTTCGGTTTCGCTGTTCTTCATAGATGATACTGAAATATTAATTCCTCTTCATCTGTAAATATATTCTTACTGTGGCGTTCATTAATTAGCTTAGCTCTAAATCAATTTCAAATGTTATCAATATGCATTATTATTTCCTCAGTTTAGTAGCCTGTAGAGAAATGACATTTATCGATATCGATAAATATAAATCTAATTGACATTTATTGGTGTTTACCAATAAAAAAACCTTATTCTGAAAAGCCTAGATAGAGCTGCTGGATTAATCTAGAAATACAAGCATTAATTAGCGAAACGAGAATCCTTGCTAAATGTCTCCTTCTAATCACATTTGAAGCCTTCCAGCTGCAAAACTTTGGATGTTCGCTTCAGTGTTCTCAGCATAGCATCTTGTCTGATGTCTGAAAAACCATTTGTTCTGCAAACAGTTTATAAAAGTAACTTACAAAAACAAATACACACGTGGATGACCCAAATGCTGACTTTTCCAGAATGCACTTTCACAGGATGATTATCATGCAAGTAGTTCCACCAGCATAATCTCGTAAAACGTAACTTTATAACGTAATCGATGCATATTAACAGTTCTATACCATATTTCCATTAAGAAACCCTGAGGACAATGTACAACAATATAAAATCATAATGACAATGAACACTGGTTCTGTTCAAAATACTTTTACTTATCTTTACAGCAATTCTGTAAAGTATCACTATTGCACACAGGGAGGCCCCGAGATTGAAGGTAACCTAGTTTATTCAGGGCAATGTTGTCATTAAAATGTCACAAAATGTATTCACAGCTGAATATCTTTGATGTGAAAATGGGGTTTTATAGTCCCTGAGGTAGGTCCAAATGCCTACCTCTCTGGAAGGTTGGAATGTCTTCTCAACTCTTGCTCCGAGGTGGATTGGCCACTAAAGCCATCAGGAAGAGACCTAGAGAGCTGATGGCCTGAGGCGGGCTATGCCCTCCCACAATGTCTATTTCGCCTCTTTTCCTCCTGAGGTGCCAGCAGGAAATGAAACAAGATACCAGGAAGCTTGGTATCCCTAAGTGTAGGTGTGCTACACACACTTTTACCTTCTTCTGGGCCCCTCCATACCTACTCAGTGTTGAAAAGCAAAAGGGGACAGTGGCTGTTTTCGCACACACCCGTAAGCATCTGGAAGATAACGTGAAACTCATGGCACGAAGCATATTCCCAGTGCAATTTCCTGGCACAATCTCCTTTAATGGTGCAGTGATGTCAGAAATCGCGCCATTAAACGGGATCGTGCTGGGAAATCGCGCTAGGAAGATGGTTCGTGCTATGAGTTTCACGGGATCTTCCAGATGCTTACGGGTGCGTATGAAAATGGCCAGTGTCTTTTCACAGTCCATACACAAGGCTACAGATTCAGGGAGGACATTTTGCCTTAGCCCCATATACAACTTTATTAAGACTATAGACCTGTAAAACATATAAAGCTTGCAGGAGCAAGAAAACTGTGCTGATAAACAAGCTTAAACAGGAGATGTAGGGTGCACCCGTTAGCAGGGCCACTCAGAAGCAAGGCCCATGGAAAGTGTTCTTAGGTCTTCCACCTAGGGTTACCAGCCTCCAGGTAGTGGTTGGAGATCCCCCGGAATTACAACTGGTCTCCAGGCCACAGAGATCAGTTCACCTGGAGAAAATGGCTACTTTTGGGGTGGGCTCTATGGAATTATGCCATGCCAAGGTCCTTTCCCTCCCCAAACCCCACTTTCTCCAGGTTTCTCTAGGTTTCACCCCCCCCCCCGCCCCAGATCTCCAGGAATTTCGCAACTTGAAGCTAGCAACCCTACGTCCACCTACAATAACACTTAAGCAGAGTTACACATCTGAGTCCACCCTTCAGATTCTACTGAAGTTAAGTGTGTTTAGAATGGTGGCAGCCAGCAGGAGAGGGAGGGGGCAGGGATGGGAGAATGGCATTGCGCTGGTGGTGCAACATCACTTCCACTGAATAGCCAGAAGTGACATCACCACATCAGTGTGACGTTTCAGGATTCTTGGCTGGAGTTGGACGGGGATCCTAGAATGTCACACTGATGTGGTGACGCCACTTCTGGTTATTTGGCCGAACCAATGTTGTGCTACCGTCACAACTCCAAGATTGTGCCCATTCCCTCACACACAAACGCACACACACTACCAAGTGGCAGTGAAAAACAAAGGCTGGGAGCAAGAGGCTGTGGCAAGAGACCTGGTCCCTATTAACAGTGCATAGGACTGCAATGTTCCAAGCAAGGTCCCAAATTAGGCCTAGCATCTGGGGGTGTAAAGTGGCTCTGCTGGTTACAAATCCCTGAGAAAATTATGGTTATAATGATGATGGTGCCAGTAGATATACCAAATATTGAGGGAGGCTGCGTATGCCAAAAGTCCCATTTTTATTTTGTATTTAGATTCATTGCCTTCTGCCAAAAACGCACTGCCAGAGAGGAAGATGCGGCTTTCTAATAATACAAGAGATGTTAGGCAAACAAAAAATAATAAAAGTCCTTTCAAACAAAGAAAATAAGTACACTGCTTTTTAAAAATGTATTGTGTTGCACTTTCCTATCGATATTATACCGGAGAATCTTGGAGAAATGTAATTTGGCCTTTCAACCTGTAAGCATTTATGACTTTAAATCTGCTTCTTCACCAAGATTTTACATATTAAATATTTCCTGTTAAAGCTTTCAAGAATCTCAATTATTAATTCCGTTGAGGATTTATAGGTCCCTCTGCCTGTCCCATAAGTATAAAGCTTTTGGCTCATCAAAATAGTGTTTTCTTCCTTCACATTTTTTTTAAAAAAATATTAGAAACTGAATGTTAAAGTTTCTGAGCTTAAACATAGAGACATTTTTTGGAGGATGCCCTTTGGGTCCTTTTGCTGCATTCCGGGTGTCTTGGTTAAAAAAAAAAGAAATAAATCTTGCTTCATAGTTTCCGGATTTGGGCAGAGAGAATTTCCAGGTCACAAAACCAATAGATATTTGGGTTGGCCAGCGAAGCAGCATCGCTTGCAAAGATGCTATTTATATATATTTTTTTAAAAAAATTAAAAATGGGCTGCCCTATATGGAGATCAGCCTTAACCAGAAGCCTATGAATAAGTAATGCAGTCTAATTTTCCGTTATTAGAGCTATCATTTAAAAATGCATGTCTGGCAGGACATTGTAATGATTTTGTATTACTTAGGAAAACTTTTACAGTTCTCTTCCCTCCCTCCCCCTCCCTCCCCTACAATTACTTCATTACTACTTCATTAGATTTGTTCTCCAATGTATGCAGCATTGCTTCTGGAAACCAATCAGGCAAGTGCCCTGGCTAGCACTCTCTCTCACTTTCTCTCTCCCTCTCTCCGTATAATTGCCTCTGAGACTGCCAACACTTGAGATACTTTTTAATGCCCCTTTCTTCAAATGCTCTCGATATGTTATGCTTTGGCATCCATAGCAAAACCCATCAGCTGTAACAGGTTAAGACGCCTCCACAGACTTCCCCACACAGGAGTTGAATCCATGCCAGCCATTTCTCCATACTGCGCTATACGCCATGCCATGGAGCAGAAGGAAGCTAGATCTGTACACACGCGCACACGCCTCTTTTGGTTTCCTGACCTGGAAGACCGGACACTTTTCAGTACTCCAGAGAATGGCTGTGATTTCAGTTTATTTTTAAAATAAAGGCATCTGGGAGTTTTCTGCAAACGTTACGCTGAAATTGTACCTACCGTGCGTATCTAATTGTTAGGGGGTTAGAGAATTCTTGTAGAAAATGGAGGCTGGTTAAATTAAAGCACTGATCACAGAAATCCCATGATCGATAGATCCCTATTTGTGCTTTTGACATCTCCAAAATGTGTCCTGACTAGTCCTGGGTCTCTCGAAATGCCGGGTGTAGTTGGATTTTTGGTCTAAGGTGAGAGAGAAGTAGGCAAAAAGCCAGTGGTGCAATTAAAGAGAGCAGATATTTGTTGGACAAATAATGCCTGCGCATTTCCCTTTAGCTTCATCAATGGATGTGTAAGATAATTGCGTTGAGGATTTGTCTGGTGTCGCGTTTCACATGTCACACTGGGACCTGGGACAGTGTCAGACTAGGGACCTGGGACAGCCAGTGGGCTTGTCACAGTTCCTCAGCCTAATCTACCTGTTATAAGGTGGCTGTTATGAGGATTAAGTGGGGCAATGTGAAAAGCCGCTTTGAGTCCCCAGTCAGGGAGAAAAGCGGGATGTAAACCAAAAAGCATAAACATTAAGAAAAACTCTCTCACACAAAACTATCTACATGCTCTTAAAATGGAACACAGCTCAAGTATTATTTATTTATTATTGTTGTTGTTATTGTTATTTATTACATTAATATACAAAGTATAGATCTATACAAAAATATTAATATTTTACTAAAGCCACTCAACCATGGCAAATTAAATTACTATAATTTTGCAATGGAAAAGAGCAAGAATCCAGTAGCACCTATAAGCCTAACAAAATTAGAGGCAGGGTATGAGCTTTTGTGAGTTACAGCTCAGATACTAGGGCCGTTTCCAGACGGCTTACCTGCCTCTTGAATGTTGCAACATGTTGCGGGGAAAACGCGAAATATCGCGTTTTCTCGTGCGAGTTTTGCGCGACGTCATGTGACGTCGCGCAAAACTCGCACAAGAAAACGCGATATTTTGCATTTTCCCCACAACATGGTGCGACGTTCCGGAGGCAGGTAAGCCGTCTGGAAACGGCCCAGGTATCTAAAGAAGTGAGCTGTGACTCATGAAAGCTCTTTCCCTACCACTAATTTTGTTAGTCTTATAGGAGCTACTAGACTCTTGCTCTTTTCCACTGCTATAGGCAGACTAACACAGCTTCCTATCTTGATCTATAATTTTGCAAATTATTTATATTTTGAAGAATGTTTAAGGTAGTAATTAGAATGGGCACAGATCAAAAAATGGACCAAAATTACACATGGTCCAGCCCGGTTTGTGATTCACGAACACACAGTTCATGGGACTCACCTTTTTCACGAATTTTGGTCTGTTTGGGCCAGTCCATTGGTCCATGGTCCATATGTCCATACATCCTTGTGCCAATCTATCAGTTCCCCAGGCAATGGAGGGCATGTCCGCAGACCTTTTGCAGCCATTAAACACTTAAACTTCGTTTGCTTAAAAACTTAGTAGGCAGCTCTGTCAGCCGAGCATAGAACGCCCATTCTGCTCTATGTGAGCAGGGAGCAAGAATGAATTCCCTAGGCAACGGAGGGGTGGGCGTTCTGCAGACAATCTTAGCCCTCAAAACCTTGATAGGCAGCTCTGCCTGCCAACCAGAGAGCTCCCATTCTTCTATGAGAGCAAGAAGCAAGAATTAATTCCCTAGGCAAGGGCTGGGAAGGTGTATGTGTGGTGAGTGAGCAGGCTCTTCCTACACCCTTTTCTGTTTGATTTTGCCTCATTGCAACTTTTTGGTGCTGCTAGCCAATACAAGTCAATTGACATTTGCTACTCCAGTATCTACTGGAAGTTTCCTGGGGGTGGCCATGTTGGGGGTATGTAACTCGGATGTCCAAAATGCAATCTTGACCAAACTTGGAAGGTGGCTGGAGGAGAGGCTGCGGAAGATTCTCTGTGAGTTTGGGCTCTCTGGATGTGGAGGGGGTAGAGCCAGAGCCCCCAGAAATAAAGACCATGGACCGATGAACCAGTCCATGAATGGGGCTGGTGCATGAAAAGTTTGTGGTCCATGAAAATCGATGGACCACAGGCCGGCAGTCCATAGGGTTTTCCCGGTCCATGCCTACCTCTAGTAGTAATCCAAGTGGACTGAGATATAAAAACGGGCTGTATCCTGAGGGGAGGTCCATGCTGCTATATATCCTCATTTCTGGGATTTGTTTGAGGGGCTAAGAAGGTAATGGTTAGGGTTAGGGTTAGGGTTAGGGTTAGGTCAGTTTGTGATGCCAGGGATTGTGCCCATCTTCCTTTTACTATCAGCTTCCTGACATAGAAGCAAGGGAACTAACTGCAGCACCAAATGTAAATCAAAGTCATATAGTTTTGTACCTATAACTACCTTCTGCAAAGAGTTGGATTATCCTTAAGGTTGCCAAACATCAGATGAGGCCTGGAGGGCTCCTGAAATTTGTTTCATTTTTTTAGAAAAGATAAAAATTGGAGGATAGCTTTAAACCCAGTTTCTCCTGCTCGACATGGATTGGATAGCACATGTATGTGCATCTCCAAGAACTTTGTGAAACAGCATTGCTATTAATTTTGACCTTTCCTCCCTCCCTCCATCTCTTTTCATATTTTTTTCTCTCTTGCCCTCCCTACGCCAAGCTCAGGGCAGCATACACGCTTCTTTACAACAACTCTGTATGGTAGGTTAGGCAGAGAGAGGGTGGTGTGCCCATGATCACCCAGTGAGCTTGAGTTTTATGGTAGATTACAAATTTGAATCTGGGTGTCCCCAGTTTCAGTCTTATACTCTAACTACACTGCTGCACTGGAGTAAATAAATATATCCCTCCGCCATTGAATAACTCCATGACAATTTAAGACTCCCCTGATATTCTGGGTGGTTCTGCCTGTTTAAAAGCCCTTCTGCTTAAAAGATGCAAGCTGTTTCCACTGTAGAATACATGAGAGATGTCATTCCCCCCCTCTCCCCTCTCATGTATATCTTTCCCAAATAACAAAGAAAAGCTAATTAACATGAAATGGCAAATGAATTGAAGTCTCTGCCTGTTTGCTGACGATGTCAAAGCCTCTTTAGTATTATTTCCTGCTTCCACACACCTCAATAAATTCTGATTAGATATCAGAACATCCACTTGAAAAATATCTTTCCTTTTAGTCTTACATTACTTATCTCTTGACATGTCACGTGATATTCTGATACTGTACGCAATCTCAGACTTCCCCATGATGAAATAAGAAGGGAAGCCCTGAAATCTTTTGTATGATCCAAAAAATGTTGACAGATGTGCCTTGTCCACTGGGCTTCTGCCTTTTAAAGGAAGTGATATTTTAATTATCTGTCCTACAAATAGAATTAACGACCTTCTCAACTCTAATTCCAACATCTTTGCATTACAAAAAAAAAAAAATCCAGTTAATTTTAATTCCATTTTTCAAGTCTAATAGCACTATGTTACCTGCCATAAAGGGATTATTTAGTAGTATTAAAATTATACTGCTGGTATTAGCTTCCTGGACCTGTGCCTTGTGTGTGTGCGCGCACACGCTTTTAAAGAATGGGCAAGCAAAGCTTCAATTCATTAGTGTATTAAGGTTTTCCAATTAATCCTAAACCAGGTTGCAAAATGTCGTTTGGGGCTTGTCTTCTCAAAGCGATAACCTCATACTGTAACTTTCTTCTTCTGTCATGCTCAGAGGAGTAAAAGTGAACTTGAATGAGGGTAGAGAATTCTGGACAAGCAAAGCATACATGTGGGGAGGCTTATGCCCACTCTGGCAGGAGCAAAACTGAGGTAGGGGAGCAACACTTTAGGAATTCCCTAACCTCTATGGTAAAAACCATAAAGATCTGAGAAATCCCTAGAGTGTTGCAATGTCATCATAAAGTTGCTTTGAAAGTCCTAATTTTTTCTTCCCCTGAAGTGTCGAGCTTGGAGGGGCGGTCCTTATCTGATTTGGACTGCCCATTCCAAGTACAGGACTCCCAGGGAATGGCTGGTAGGTGGAATTTGTGGGGAACACCAAGGGTTTTGTAATATGTGGATCTGCTTAGTTGTGTAAAAAAAGAAGAGCAAGAGGGGGGTTATCTATTCTATCACACTTTGAACACTCAAGGTCACAAGAGATGGTGTGAAATCAAATGTCCACTCCGCCTTTTAAAAGTACATTTCTGGCACACCAACTGATACTTGAAGGAAAGACAACCCTAATTGTGACCATCCTAAAGAAAGGTTTCCCACAAAAGGTTTTCATTACTGTACACATTACGTAACTGTAGCATGTACACAAATTTGATGGCCCTTTCTTTTCCTGGAGGCACATCTGGAGAAAAACCTAGTTGTCAGTCCTCAGCAGGTAGAATCCCCAAGTTCTCCACAGCAAACACACAGGTGTATTGGTTGAAGTAACTTTATTAGAGATCCAGCAAGTTCAAGGTGCTCAGACACGTGCAATGGCAGAAGTGACATAACTGGTGTTGGTGATGTTAGTTATAGGGAACATTCCCGCCATCAGGATAAGAGCCGTTAAAGGTTTTGGATGCGAAAGAGCCAGGGGGGTTGCCAGGGAAGAGCTAGGTTTAGGCTAGACAGAACAAAGAACAAAATCATCTCAGTTCCCAAGAAAGATACATTTTGAGCTGGGTGCAGCCAGCCTTCAAGGATGCTTCGGGAAGCAGTGGGGAAAGAGAAAGTAAATACTTGTGAGATAACCTACTGCTTTAACATCAATAAGAAACTTCTTGTGCCCTCAGAGGACCAGTACATAACACAGAATACATTCATGGCAGATATGCAGACAGGCATATATGACACTAGCCTTCCTTTGAAGTAAAAGGGGTACCATATGATTTCTTCTTCATAGCGTTTGGAGAAGTGAGCTTATGAAAACTCATGCTGGACTTCTACCTTATTTTGCAACAGTAGACCAACATGTAGACTTAACATAGGCCCATTTATGGCAAGCAGTACCCAAGTGATTTTCTCTGTTGCCAACCACTGATCTGAACAGCGGCTGGAGAAAAAGAAATAACAAGGCTATGACCTAGTAGTAGAGTTGCCAGGTCCCCTTACCCTCCCAGAGGGAGGGAGAACCCAGAGCTTACCTTCTGGACATGCCTGGCACACTCTTTGCGTGCAGCCCTGTGACAGTATGATGGCGCCACTTCTGGGAAGTGACATCATCACACAAAGCAGGGGGTGCACATTTTGCAGCGGGCCAATTTGGACCCCAAATGGGCCCAATTCAGCCCATTCAGGGCCCAAGTTGGCCCACTGTGAAGCACGGAAGCGCTCTCAGGTCATTGTGATGACGTCAGTAATATTGTTGTGCTGGCCTCAGGAGCATGCCCAGGAGGCCCGTTCCCATTCATTTCCCCCCACCAGCCAGGTAAGCTGAAAGGTGGGAGTGGGGGATCCCCCAGCTGCTGCCAGCCACCACTCTCATCACTGCTCACCTGGCCAGTGGATGAGAAAAGGGGTGAGGAACCACATGCACTCTGCTCAAGACAGACGTGGACGAAATCTCCAGGAATTTTGCACGGCAGAGTTGGCAACCCTACTTGCTTTACATCTGCAACCCTGTTATCAAAAACCTTTTACATCAAATGTCATCAGGCTCTGATTTCTGTGCTGTCCCAGGGAGGAAGTAGAGTGCAAACTGAAAAGTTCAGCCATGTCTACTTAAGACCTGCTGCACCAATTCCCGTGACAACTTCATCAACTATTTGTTTTAGAAGCAAAGAGTGGTTTATAGGTTATATTCAACAATGGGTGATTTACTCTTTGGCAATTAGAGTCCAGCTTCTCCAAAGAGATCACATGGGCCTTTTTGTAGTTCTGCTATTGATGGTGTTAAAAAATACTTGTAATCTGGATTTGTCAGTTTGTGCAAAGATGGCTCCACCTGCTGAGAGTTCACAGCAGGCAGTTGTGTGGTCCTCAGCAACCATCCCAACATGCCTGCAGTTCAAAGGGATGGGGATTGCACCCCCCCCCCCGCCACACACGATTGCTTCCCACCAATTTTCAAGGATGTCTGCAACTAGAGTTGCCAACCTCCCAATGGGGCCCAGTGATCTCCCAGAATTACAACTGATCGCCAGATGACAGAGATCAGCAATTCTGGAGAAAATGACTGCGCCGGAGGGTGGCTTTTATGGTGTCATACTCTGCTGAGGTCCTTCCCTTCCCCAAATCCCACCATCCCAAGGCTCCACCTCCGAATCTCCAGGGATCTCCCAACCTGGATCTGAAAACTCTATACGCGGCCTGTGTGCAACCTTGAGATAGAACTTGTAAAGAACTTCCTCTAGTTTGATTAAATCAAAGATGCTGCAGCCTTTGTAAAGCTGAGAGCCATTCTGCAAGTGTCAACTGCTTGGGGCTTGTTAATGTGATGCCTATTGGGAAGGGAAATGAATGAAAAATTAAGAGGTTTTTGATTCTGTATTTCAGTGGTTCCTGTTTTGGATTCCCCTATCTGTAGATTCTGAAGGTGCAGCTAATGCAACTTCATATGAGCAAGCGTGGGACTGGAATGGTGTTCTGGGTGTGGGAGGGGAAGCATACCTTTCCAGTCGTGGGATTCCCACCTTCCCACTCTCTGGTGAATAAGGCCATTTTTACACGCCCTTATAGGGAGAGAATACGGCCATTTTTAATAGAATACGGCCATTTTTACACGCCCACTCACAGAGGTGGCGACTCTGCAAAACGGTTGCGGGGTATTTGGCTTCCGGGTTTTTTCGTCACCATTTCTGGCAGCACACTTTCCATGGTCCCCAAAAAGATACCAAAAAGACGGAAGACAAACAGCCTGCAACTGTTTTGCAAACGGAGACATCTCCGGTGTTCCGTGAGTGGGCCATCCCTATAAGGACAGGCAGAAACAGCCTAACGTCCATGAACTAGTCGTTATTGTTTACCATAATACCCTCGCTGCTTCCAAGGAACATTTTTAAAAAATGTCTGCCAGTTATGCCTCATTTCTGAACTATTGCCTTTTAACAGGGAGACCGCATAACGAACCCCTACTGCATCCGTTTCAGAGGAACTTGGCAGAAAATCATGCAGGGCCCTCTCAAAGCCAGGCTATGTGCAAACGCTCTGCCTTCAGGGGCTGTTGCTGAAGTTCTTTTCCTCTGCTGAAATGTGTCAAATTGATTGTTCCCTGATGTTCTAAATCATCACAATTTAGGGTTTCCTTTTCCCTGCTGGAGACCGTCCAGGGGATGGAGCTGTGAATTTGGGATGTGATGACGCTCCATTTCCTGGTGAGGACTTCTGGATGTTTTGACAGGGAAGGGAAGGACCTGTCAAGGAAGTGCTGCCTTAGAAGTGCCTGTAACGTATAGCCTGGCACATAGTAACGCTCATCTCAGTTTGGGGCGTTGGTCTTAAGCCACAGGAATAGGAAAAGTAGATCCACGCACCTTGGTAGTGTGTATAGTCTAAGGCAGAATTGGGATTCCACCCTAATTTCCAACGCCAGTCATATAGATTTTCACCATGTAGATATCGAAAAAAGCAGAGCAATACTACTCTCTGTACAAAGAGAAACATATGATTAGGATGGCAGCCTCCAGGTGGCGCCATCCCTAATTCCCCTGGAATTACAACTGAGCTTTGACTCTGGTAAGATGCTTCCCTGAAAGTCTTGTAGGTCTTTGAAGTGCTTGCTAGCTACTGGACTTGAATTTTACACTGGAATTACAACTGATCTCCAGACTGCAGAGATGCATTCCCCTGGAGAAAATGGAGGCTTTGGAGGATGACCTCCAAGGCATTATACCCTGCTATGATCCCTCCCCTCCCCAAAGCCTTCCCTCTCCAGGGCCACCCTCAAATCTCCAGGAATTTCTCAACCCAGAATTAGCAACCCTGTTTTTCACCATAGACAGACCAAAGGATAGAATAATGCTACTCTCTGTCCCAAGACAACTGTGAGCAATAGTAGCTTTCATGTTTACGGAGGTTCAGGCCTTTTTTTACTATTTCTTTTACCTTGTGCTTGGATCTGGCGACTAACAGAAACGGACAGAGAAAAGCCTTGCTTCTGAATTTCTTTTTTAATCTTGGGTCTGTGTAGGAAGTTCAAATTGTTTGCTTTTTTAAAAAAAATCAAAGCTTAGGAATGTTTTAGAAGCGCTCCTGTTGTGTCATTGATGAGACAGATGGCCTTGCTCAATCCGGCTGAATTCTCCAAGCTGGTGGTTACAAACCAAGATTGCTTAGATCCAGAAATATTTCTCAGGAATTTTGCCAAGCTTTATTGTGAGAGTAAAAATCTGAAAGGGCTTTGGAACAATCCATACCACTCTGTGTGTAGTTTATTAGAGGATCATTTCTTAAATTTAATTTAAGAGGAGGAGATACAGATTTGCACTCTTTTCCAATAGATTATGAATTTTAAAAAATATATACAAGTACTTAAGAAAATTAAGATCAATGCACAAGAATCCAGCCATGCTTACTGCAATAACCCAGTCTGAAGGCATCTGCAGTTTCCCACTTCCTTGTGATTCAGCCAATGGCAGGCTCCCCAGCATAGGGCTGCCAGCCTCCAGGTGGTAGCTGGAGATCTCCTGGAAGTATAACTGATCTCCAAGCCATAGAGCAAAATTGCCCTGGAGAAAAAGGCTGCTTTGAAGGGTGGACTTGATGGCATTATACCCTGCTGAGCTCCCTCCACTCCTTAACCCCCACCTTCTCCAGGCTCCACCCCAGAAATCTCCAGGAATTTCCCAACCTGGAGCTGGCAACCCTACTCCCAACAGGAATTCTGATTGTTCCTGGAGACACCAGCTCTGTGCAGTTCATGAATCCTTAATCCATTTGGGCTGAAACAGAGCTGTCTAAAAGTTTACAAGGTGGGAAACATTTCTCACAACATCTATGCTGAGAAATATGTTGGAAGATAAAAGCTGCCACTATTAAACGGAGCTTTGTAAGAAAAATTTCTATGAATACAAAAGGAAGTACAGGAGCCATTATTTTGCATCCTGCACATTCAGGGATGTTGCTGTGGCTTCCCTTTCCAGTGGCCTGTTAAATCTTATAGTACATTTTATCCCACTCTTCCTCAAAGAGATTATGGCTTACTCCTCCTCCACAGTATCCTCATAACAACCCTGTGGGGTAGGCTAGGCTTGGTGAGAATGACTTGCCCAAGTTCACCCAGTGTGCTTCATAGTGGGATATCGATCTGAGTACAGATCTGCCTAATCCAAGTGAAACACGCTACCCATTACACCACACTACCTCTCCAAACAATGCACCAGTTTCCCCACAATTCCCTGCCAACCTTGTATCCCATCATACTTGTGTATATCTTAATCCATTTTGATATTGATCTTAGATCACCCAGAGATCTTCATATGCTGCCGTTCACCAGCTGTCAACACATGAGACGCCGACTAGAAATATCTGCCATATGAAAGTGAGCAAAGGAACGAGACTTTGCATTATTAATATCCCAAATATATTGCAAAGCAATATATTTCTACATGGAAAATAACACCTTTAAACTCACCCACCAGTCAAAGTTTTGCTGCAAATGGAAAGCTAGCATGGCAGGAACTTTAGGTTAAAAGCTTAGCTTTCCACATGCAGGAAAAGTTTCAAACTCGCATGGCCCAACGTGTTTACTTAATGTGGTGCAGCAGGCCTGTTCTCTGTGCCTTTGCAGAATATCTCTTTAGGAACCAACAACACATCATCATCATTATCATCATCATCTCATTCGATTTATATAACACCCTTCAGGACAACTTAACACCCACTCAGAGCAGTTTACATAGTATGTCATTATTATCCCCACAACAACAATCACCCTGTGAGGTGGGCGGAGCTCTGAAAGAGCTGTTACTAGCCCAAGGTCACCCAGATGGCTTCAAGTGGAGGAGTGGGGAATCAAACAAGGGTCCCCAGATTAGACCCCCATGCTCTTAACCACTACACCAAACAGACAGATATTGGGCTTTGTTCTGTGAACAATGGCACTGATGATAAATATCCAATTACTTATAGGTCACAAAATGTTTTTTTTTTTGGTTGGTAGCCAAAGTGGAATACATTGATAATTAGGTTTGGAGGACTTCACAATCTAATATGTTTGGCTGTGCTGGACTGCGTCACTGAATTGCAAGTCTTGGCAGGATTGGGACCAGAGCTTGAAGGTGTGACTGATTTAATTCGAAGTGGAACTCTTCCTGGAGGCTAGGGTTGCCAACCTCCAGGTGGTGATTGGTGATCTCTTGCAATTACTACTGATCTCCAGAACACAGAAAATGTCTGCCTTGGAAGGTGGACTCTATGGCATTATACCCAGCTGAGGTCCTTCCCCTCCCCAAACCCTGCCCCAAACCAGGTTCAACTCCCAAATCTCCAGGAATTTCTCTACCTGGAACTGGCAACCCTACTTGAGGCAGAGCCAAGTGCAAGCCAGAATGTGAGCAGTGAAGTCTGTTGAAAGGGCAGAGACTGAGAGCCAAGATACAAATGATGCCTGACACAGGTTGAACACTTGTCAGCTTCCCTCAAGTTTTGATGGGAAATGTAGGCATCCTGGTCTTGCAGCTTACAGAGCAGCAGTCTATGGGAGGGAGAACATGCGGTTGGGAGGGGATTGCAGGCGTCGGGCTCTCCCTGGGCACCCCCTTCCCCTCCGCTGGGTGTGTGTGTGTTTCTGTAAACTTCAATTAAATGGAGAGCCAAGCTGCAAGACCAGGACGCCTACATTTCCCATCAAAACTTGAGGAAAGCTGACAAGTGTCCAACCTGTGTCACTTGTAGCTTGGCTCTGACATGCAAGCCATCAGAAGAGAAAAATCAAGCAGATTATGATGGCAGAGAGAAAGGTGAAGGAGCAGGCAAGAATAGAAGGAGAGTGACAGTAGAAAAGGAAGACTAAGAGCTGCCTCTGGCAAACCAAGGGAATACCAGCAATGCCACAGTTAGGCTGTTCCTCAGACTAAACTGCAAGCATTTATGGCCAGGACAAGAGGATGCAGTGTGGAAGACCGAGCTCGCTGTGACCGGGATAAACTATATTGATAGTCTTGCCTCCACCATGTAGCTCTGGGTGACCCACGAGATGCAAGACAGAACGTAGGACGTAGACGCTCCTGGGCCTTCCTCCCTCTAGCAGTTTCCTCTGAGTTTGCCTTGGACTTCCTTCACCCAAGGAGAAGTGAAAGGTCATCCGATTCCATGTACCGAGGTGGCAGAAATCATTTTTGCAGTACGGTTGCGCTTCCTTCGCATGCCTGACCTTTTGCCTCTCAAACACAGACCTTGTATTGACTTGATTTCCTAGCAAGAGCTACAAGTAGGGGCCTCTCAATCAATCTCTATCATTTTGCAAAGAAGCAGAGCATGCTTGCCGCTGAGATTGATTTCCCCGTTATTTATCGTATCGGCCTGTTTGAATCGGTCGGCCTGATCCCTGTTTGCATGATGAAAATAATAATGTCTCCAATTACTTACTCAATAAACTGTGGGTTTGTCCGTTATTAGTGATCATTAGAGTTATAATGCAGCATGGAAATTCAGAGCAAATTAACCACATATGCACAAGCTGCTGAGTGCATCTGCAGTTAATCATACACATGCTGTTTAAGTGGGCAGAAGGGTTTATCTTGGGGTTTTTTTGCAAGATTTGTCCAGGAAGAATTTGTGGGAGGGAAGTAAAATATGGTCGGTTTTGTTTTCCTTTTTCCCACCTCCCTCCCCCCCCCCCCCTTTTAATCTGGCTCTCCCAAATGAATGTTTATCTGACACGCTGTCAATTGCTGAAAGCACAAAAAAGAATTATAGCTCAAATTAAAATAGCTTTTAATGCCACCTGATTTCAGGGCACCGAATCTTTATGGCGATAAATAATGAATGGCCGATTCGTGTAGGTACGTCCTCTCTTTCACAGCCTCCCTCTCCACGGCACATGACCTTCCTTGTACAGTAATGTGGTGGAACGCACCTTATCAGATGATAACACGCACACGCACACCACACATGTACTCGTGAGGTATCACTTCCCGTCACTGCTTTTTTTTTTCCTATTAAAGTAATGGCTACCGGTAACTGAGGGCTGGGCACAGTCCGTGTTTATAACAGGCTATGTTCAAAACGTGTTTTTTTTTCTCTCTCTAATATTTTCCATGTGAAAGCAGAAAGATTTTGTTCACGGAGGAATGTCGTCATGGCTTTCTGAAACAAGTGGTGTTTCTGTATGACTGGTTTACCATGGGTTGGAAGTGCCGTGTTGAATTTGGTATAAGGTTGCCACTCTACAGGGCGGCTGGAGTTCTGCAGGAATTAGAACTGATCTCCAGACAATAGAAATCAGCTCCCCTGGAGAAAATAGCTTCTTTGAAGCATGGACTCTATGGCATTATGTCCCTCAGAGGTCCCTCCCCTATCTAAGCCCTCCCCTGTCCAGGCTCCACCCCAAAATCTCCAGGAATTTCCCATCCTGGAGTTGGCATCTTTAATTTGGTGTAACATGAAGTTCTGCAGTAAGTTCAGAGACATGACTAGCCCCACCAGACAGGTGAATTACACGGTCACCTAGGGCTCCGGGCCTTAAGGGTTACTAAATCAGATGGGTCTGGATGTATTGTCTCTTCTTTCTCTTGTTTAACATATTAACATAGTAGATGTGTGTGTAATCTTTTATAAGCCAAAGTATGAAATGTCGTACTTCAGAACAGTGCTTCGTTGTCATGTCAAAAGTTGGGTTATATTTATTTCATAACATGGAGAGTGGCTAGAGTTGCCAGCCTCCAGGTAGTGGCTGGAGATCTCCCGGAATTACAACTGGTCTCCAGGCCACAGAGATCAGTTCAACTGGAGAAAATGGCTACTTTGGGGGGTGGACTCTATGAAATTATGCCATGCCAAGGTCCTTTCCCTCCCCAA
Source organism: Eublepharis macularius (assembly GCF_028583425.1). Classification (NCBI taxonomy): domain Eukaryota; kingdom Metazoa; phylum Chordata; class Lepidosauria; order Squamata; family Eublepharidae; genus Eublepharis; species Eublepharis macularius. The sequence continues at coordinate 24,817,436 of NC_072805.1, read as the reverse complement.
ATCCCACCTTCTCCAGGTTTCTCCAGGTTTCACCCCCAGATCTCCAGGAATTTCCCAACTTGGAGCTGGCAGCCCTAAGAGTGGCTGCTTATATAAATACAGTGAAAATGTGTCAAAACCTGTGCTGAGTTCCCTTTGGTTTAAAGTGTGGTTAGTATTTGTGGTGTTCACACTGGGCACACCTAGGAGTTGACATAACTGGTGTGCAAAAATGTGTTGGCACTGTTTGCACTGGGGGGGGGGAAACATGCCAGAGAGAGAGAGAGAGAGAGAGAGTTTCCATCAACAATGACAGGCCCCTTTCTATATAGGTGTCCAAATGCAGTCAAGCTATGCGTTTCCCCGCCCTTGCTGGATTACTAGCTGCAGATAGAGGCAAAATGCACAAATGTAAGCTATAGAGAGGAGGGGAGGAATTTGACACAAGGTAGTTGTTTTCAGCCTCCGTTCCAAATTACTTGTGACATTCAGTTGCGCTCTTCCAAAGTGGGTGGATTCTGTCAGGAGTCATTTCGTAGAAAAAGAGCTGGAGGAACTCATTAGCATAATTCACTATCATATGCCACGCCTCTTGCTATCACCGGAAGTGTGTCATTAGTATTACTGATTTGCATATGCCACACCCTCTGACATCACCTATTCTGGCTGTTTTGGACCCAATCCTGGCCATTCAGGGCCGAAATTGGGCCCAAAATGGCAAAAGGGGTCTGAAAATGCCTTAAAGGGGGCCCAAAATGGTCAGGATCAGGCCGCTGAGGAGCAGGAGAGTGATCCACCACCCGTCAGAGGCCTGATCCAGGCTGTTTCAGCCCCAATCCAGGCCTAAATGGGCCCAAAATGGCCGAGAGTCAGGTGGGCAGGGCCCCCTGACATGTGACCTCTTTGGGGAACTGCCGGAACTGCGTTCCTGTGTGTTCCCCCTTGAAATGAGCCCTGGATTCTGTTATCCCCAGGTTAGTAAAATGAAAGTATAGGTGCCCAAAATCAAGCATGGATTTTTAAAAAAAGCACAAATCTTTGCAAATCACTGGAACCCCTCCTCCCACACACACAACACACACACAATCCTCTTGGGTTCAAGCACAACAACAATCCAACACACCCAGCCTGTGCTTGTGCAGTGACTTCCATGACGGCCTCAAGGTGTCCATATGGAGAATTCCTATGATCTGTCAGACAGCTCTCCCTCGTAATGGTTGTCTAGTATGGCCTGAGTAGCAGCCCAAATAGCCCAGACTAGCCTAGGATTGCCAGCTTCCCATAACCTCCCGGTGGGAGAGGGAACCTGGCACTCACATTTGTCAATGTCTTCTGGGATGAAATGATAACGTCACTTCCAGGAAGTGACATCATCACACAGGGGCTGGATAACGTCACTTCCAAGAAGTGGCATCATTGCACAGCAGGCCAATTTGGGCCCAAAACATGCTCAATTTGGCCAACTCCCAAGAGTGACATTGTCACACTGCTCCAGGAGCACACCCAGGAAGCCAATCTCCCTGCCTTTCCCCCTGTGCTGGCCAGGTGAGCTGTGGGGGGGGAGGGGGAAGCGAGGGATCCCCTGCTCCCATCGGGGGACCTGGGATCCCTAGAGTAGTCTAATCTCATCAGAGCTTAGAAGCTGAGTAGTCTTGACCACAGTCAGTAATTGGATGGGAGACCACCACAGAAGACAGAGGCTGCTACGCAGAGGAAGGCAATGGCAAAGCACTTCTGCTCATCTCTTGCCTTGATAGCTCTATGAGGTGGGACTCCCACTCTCTCCCCTGTTGATTCCCTTCCCTTCCACTGCCATTCAGTGTCAAAATGTAAGAGAGAGCGCACTTCTACCTGACTTCCCATAGAGCTAACTGCAGCTTCAGTTGGCCAGTGGTGGGCTTTAAAAAAATGTATTTATATACTCTCCTGTTTCTGCTATTCATCTGGCAGCTGACCACCCCTGCTCCACAGGTTTTGAAGTTGGGTTGTGCAATTAGGTCCACCGCAATCTGATTGTTTTAATTCTATTTGTAATGTTGATGGTTTTACTTTGTTTATTCTGTTGCTGTTTTCCCTTTTTATGCAATTTACTTATTGATGTTCTCCTCTGAGTCAGCTTGTGGGGAAAGTGGAATATAAGTCAAGTTGTTGTTGTTGTTGTTGTTGTTGTTGTTGTTGTTGTTGATGATGATGATGATGATGATGATGATGATGATGTTTTTATTGTGCTGCTGGTTTTAATTGTTGTAATCTGCCTTAAGTCTTTGTGATAAAGGCAAACTAAAAATGAAGGAAGTTAGTAATAAATAAATTGTGAGAGGCATGGGAGAAAAGGATTAAACCCAGATTCATCTCTCATCTTCAAGACATCTGTTTTTCATGGGGCTGCTGGTTAACTTTTAAAAAAATAATAAATCAAACAGACTCAACCCCATCTCAGAAAAGATTTCCCCACCCATTGCACTGAAACAAAACCCTAAGGTTAACTCTCTCTATTGCTTTGAGACTCAATTGTATGACACACATGGGGTCGAAGCCAACAGCATCATTTCATCAAGGGAGTAGTCTTGCTCCAGAAGAGAGTTTCACTCCAGAGGAAAATACTTTTTTGCCTGAAGCAAGAAGGAAGTCCAATAAACCAGATACTGATTCAGAATTTGTAGTTCACTCATCAGATGTCCACTGGGTATTTTTGTGTGCTGTTAGGAAAGGCCTCCCTCTCTCGTTTAGGTATTGAAATGCAAGAAACAGGCAGGTGTGATTCTCTTTTTCAGAGTTTGGGAGGTAGTATTGTTTCCTGCATTTATACTGAGCCACAACTACAAATCTCACATCAGATAAAGACAAAGGAAACAATAATTGAACTAATGTGTGGGCTAATTTGGAATTTTTAAAGACTTGTTTGTGAACTGAGTGTGTCTCATTTTCTCTGACAGAAATGCCTGCTTGGTTCCGATTATGACCTTGAGCTATTCTGGGGCGGGGTGGCGGGAGGAAACTCAATCAACAATAGTGTAAGATAACAGAACTTCCAAAAAACTAGCAAAAGCGTTTAATGCAAAGATTTTTAAACGTGTTATTTTCATGTACAAATGATCCCATCTTCCTAGAATTACACTGCAAGAATAAGCAGGGGACATCAGTATATGTCAAATGTATCTGGACCAGTTCACAGGGGCTGAACCAGTGATTTCATTTTTTTTTTCCAGTTAGCACTCAAGCTTGAACCAAACTAGAGAATTAAGAACCAAAAAGCAATGATAGATTGAATTGAACTTTGTGAGAGAGCACCCCTTTTACATCGACACGAACAGTGCATAGATCCTCAGGACACTACTCTTCCTTTTGTTCAAAATGGCCAATGTGCAAGTTTTCTATGTGCATATATCTTGAGTAAACATCAACTGACCACTGAATTTATCAAGATTTCGTGTAGCATGTACTGAACTTGTACTTGCACAGAAAACCCATGTGTTATTCTTCACACAATGTGGCAACCCGGTGTATTGGGAATGCTTCAAATACAAACAGTTGCTGGGCTCCAGCCATTTCCCTATCTATTAAAAATAGCGCCCCACTCATGGAATGCTGGCGGCTTTTTTGCGTGATTTCTGACGTCGCCATTTCCAAAACAGATGCAGGCAGTTGCAATTCCGTTTTCATGGCACCATCCGTTTTGGAAAAAGAGACATCAGGAATCGCGCGGAAAAGCCACCAGCATTCCGTGAGTGGGGCGCTATTTTTAAGACGAGAGGAAACAGCCTCCTAGTATGCATGGGTGTGATGCCTGAAAAAAGTTTTTGCTATTGCTCTGTACGTGTGTAGTTTTGCAGCCTTCGACAGAAAACGGGGCTCTTTGGTTTATTAATAAGTGCTGGTTCCAAGCATTGGAGAGCAAAGCATTGAGCTCCAAAAGCTGACGAAAGGCTTCTGCTCCAGCCGCTCCACCCCGTTCCTCGCACACATGCTGGTGCACCTGGAAAACAACTCTACCTGCTTACAAATTACCCCAATTTTCTGCTTGAATCAGCAGTAACCGTTTACCTTCCCCCGTGATGTAATTAGGCCTTCAGAGTTCACGTGTGCTTATTACGATCTCTCTTGTGTTTTCTCTTTTTTTTTTCTCTTGTAGCTGTAATCATATATATATCTATATAAGTATTAAAATGTTGTATCAATTGTTCAGCTAAATTATGCACACTGGGCCTTGCTAGCCCTTCCATTAACATAAAGTATGCTAAACAAAGTGTTTTCTTTCTGATAATTATACTCTAAAGCATCGACTGCTTATTAATTTACTTTCCATCTAGGTTTGCCCCCTCCCTCCTTATTTTTGCTCAACTTTTGCCTGTCTTTGACACAAGCCAAGCCCCCCCCCCCTCTGTGATTTGTGAACAGGAATAATTCCTTCTCTCAACATGGAACTTGCAGCAGTCACAGTGGTGGAAAGAGAAACAACCCTTTTTGACTGTCCGACTATATAAAACCATCCCGTCTTCTGCAAATACAGTTAATGTTCTTTACAGACCCCACTGAGTGAGAATTGAACAGAAATGTTGATGTATAGCTAGCGGGATGGATCCAACCAGATTTTCTGCTGGTGGTTAATAGAGGAAGGGTCCCCTTTGGCCACTAGTGTTGCCAGAGAACGAGGGGACATGGGAAGCATGTGACGGCAACTCTGGGTGATGTCACTACTGAATTTCCCTCCACAGAGTTATTTACATAACTTTGGAGTATTTCTGAGCATGTGCTGCTCCAGAGTTATGTAAATAATTCGGTGGGTGGAATTTTAATGTCTGAAAACAGACTGAGGAAAAGGTAAGACTGCAGGGAAAACCAGTTGGGTTCAGGAAACCCAGAGTCATCTAGTGAACAAATCTACTGTGTATATTTGTATCCTGGACTTTCACGGGGCATGATACAATGGAAGAACAAACGTCTTGCTTCCAGAAGGTCTCCTTGTCCTTGCCATCTCCAATCAAAGGATCCTGGAAGGAGCTGTCACTGCCATAGTAGACCGTTCTGGCCTAGATAGATGAATGGTTAGAATCCAAGTAAGGCAACTTCACGTTCTCACTTCCTATTCCAGGAATGCCCAGTTCTGATTTTTGCTGCTTTTATTGCTAAGGAAGGACCAAGAACTGGCAATCAGGGTCGGTTAGGTGGAGGATGGAAGAGTGGAGGTGCAAGTTGCATATGAAGCCAGGCCAGAGTCAAGTGAGTTTGTGATTATAGGGGAGACATTTCATGAATGTCCAAAAACACGCTGATGGATAGTGGCAGTCAAACTAGTTGATTCCCAACTTTTGTTTGTTGTGGGTTCAAAAAGAGGGGAAATGTGGGAACAGGGAAAATTCATCTGGGGTTGTGTGCGTGCTGACCTTCACTGAAAAATGGGCTGAATTAAATTTAACTTGGGATTCTGCTGAATTATATAGTACTTCATTTATGTAATTGGAAAGCCATTAACTTTTCAGCTCACAAGTTTATGCTAAGGTTTAATTTTCCTCACTAGAAATGGAGCTATTTTAATACAGTGATGTGTTTTGGAATAGGAAAGCCAAGACTCTCGCTGCAGAGCCTAGCAAACGTTACTGGAGTGTCTATTCAGGCCCCCAAGTTGAGTGCAAAGGAATATCTAATTCATTCTTGAACAAAAATTTAGATTAATTAGAGGGGAGTTTTTCCCCAATTTGTGCGACAGGGTAATGTAGATGTGTTGTGGCTGCTTGACTTTTTGCCTAATCCTTTGAGTGGATATTTAATCTTTTTGTTATATATTAGAATTATAGAGACTTGGAAGATATGAATAATTAATCTAATTATGCGCCTATCACTTTAATTTCTTTAATGTTTTATAGAATTATTTTTTTAAAAAAACACTCCAACTTTACAAATTGGTTTAGGATGGAAAACCCTTTTAAAGGATTTTGTGTTTCATCAAATAAGTGCAGTTTGGAAGAGGAGAGGTAAGTACGACATTAAATGTAAAGCTATGCAAATAGAGGCTGTTAATCCCTGAAGTCTTCGGCCTGGTTTTTAAAGGTGCGCTTTTTGTATTTGTAGCTTGCATTTCGGAAGGCAGAGTGGCGAGGAAGGAAAGTGCGCTCGTTTCAAGAAGTCGGTACTGAGAGGACTGCTTATTTTCCCACAGGAATTTTTAATATGAAAGGTTAAGAGGCGACAGAGGTTGTTCCTCTCTGCAGTCTCGGGGCCTCCCTACAGCTAGGGTTGCCAGCCTCCAGGTGGGGGCTGGAGATCTCCCGGAATGACAACTGATCTCCCGGCCACAGAGATCCGTTCCCCTGGAGAAAACAGCTGCTTTGGAGGGTGGACTCTATGGAATTATGCCATGCTGAGGGTCCTTTCCCTCCCCAAACCTGCCTTCTCCTGGCTTCACCCCCCAAATCTCCAGGAATTTCCCAACTTGGAGCTGGCAACCCTATCTATAGCTAAAAAGTCCTTGCGTTCTTGGGGTGGATGTTAAAATATAAATTCCTGTTACTTGTCACCTAGAGGCCAAGTGTCTGATGCCTTTCTTGTTGAGCAATCAAACAAGAGATACTCATAAGGAAGAGGTGGGGGGTAGTTCAGGCCTGATTTCAAGACGGATGCCTGGCTGAGACTTTGTGTGCTGCAGTTCAGATAAAGCAGATCGATACCTTTGATCCCACCAGCTGCAGCCTCCCCCCACGACTTTTCACATCCTCAAACTGCCCACTATTGACTCAGTCGCAGAATCAGGCTACTTCAGTGGGCTTGATGGAGCGTGCCGTCAAATCATAGCTGACTTACGGATAGAGGTGGGCACGAACAGCAACACGAAGAAAAAAAGCCACGAACAGCCCGATCAGCTGTTCGCGAGCAAGCTGTTTGTGCGACCCCGTTGCTAACGAACATGTGTTCGTTCCAAGCCCTGTTCGCGGTGTTCATCAGCTGTTCGTCAAGCCAGACAGTCTGGCACCTTTCAATCAATTTCCTTGGCAACAGTAGGCATGGATTTTCTGAACTCTGTCCGTACTCCTGTTGCCCTGGAAACCCCAATCAAAGCCCAGGGGCAATTCACCCCCAACTCAGCTGCTTGTCAGGGAAAGCCCTGACAAGGACTGATTGCAGCCTGCTGGGGTTTAAATTTCCCTCTCCCTGCTGCAATGCAGGGAGGGGGAGTGGCTGAAACCGCTTCTCCCCATTCTTTCTGTGGTTGAGCCACATCATCTCCTCTTATAACTGATCTTCATCAGAAGCCAACCAGACACCAGTGAGTAGGTTACAAGGTGGTCATGAGAGAAGATAGCTAGGTTTGCTTCAAGCTCTTGAGAAGATGTGAGGAGGGGTGCCAGACCATGCCTGGCTGCCAGCGGGAGGGTTTGGACATGGGAGGGTGACGTTGGCTGCATCACATATGTCGCTTCTGCGTTTTATCTAGACATAGGGTAGCTCTGGCAATTGCTAGAAATAGAATTTTTAGTGATTCTTAGAGGTGCCCTATGTTACTCCTGGATTTTCTCAGAAATGACATAGTGATGCAGTTGATGCTGGTTAAAAAAAATCTTCCTCTGCTGTTTGGAGCAGCAGTGGGTAGCTAGGGTTGCCAGTAGGAGAGATAGATATGAGAATTGTGATTGAGGGAAACCTTGGCTGATGGACAGGGAAGGCATAAGCAGCAGCGTGATGGTATTGGATGCTATAGAGAAAGTTTATTAAAGAACAATAGGCAATAGCTTGATCGCTATGGTTGTTTGGAAGGGACTGTAGCTCAGTATTGGAGTAGAGTTCAAAGGTCCCTATACCGTCCAAGCAGGAGGGGGGAACCTGGGTTTTACCTATTGCAACCTCCTTGCTTGTGCCCTCTGTCCGTGCGTGTTCCTGAAGAAGTGCAATGACGGCACTTCCGGGAGGTAGCGTCATCACACCAGCTAAGAGAATGCTCCCACACTTTGTGCTGGGCTAATTCTGGCCTGTTTGGAGCCAAAATTTGCCCCAACAAAACGTGGGAGCATGCCCGCAGTCAGCACAATGACATCATTTCGGGAAGTGACATTGTCATTTCCCACCAGGAGCACACCCTGTGTATGCTTTCCTGGGTTCTCTGCTAGTAGTGGGCGATCTCCAGGGGGTTGCCATGTCCTGCTAATTGCCAGTGATTAGTGGTCAATGGAGCAAACCCGTGGGAGATTGCCTGCCATTGGCGGACAACTGGGAAGCCTTCCAGTGGCAGAGGGTCCTACCCTTTTATCTGCAATCAATGGATTGCAGGTGGCAAAATCTGCAGAACTGGCACAAACTGACAAAAATACTTGTCCAGATGGATCAATTACTTTACTCAGCGTAGGCAGCTTTATATGCTCATCCACGTGGGTTCCACCTGACTTTTATGGCCTGCCTGTTCTTTTTGGCTCTTCACTTTATTAAGGACTTCTTCCTGGATCTTGAAGAGTGTGTGTGTGTGTTTGTGTGTCACAATTCCCGATAACTTACCCATCATCAATTTATTCTGTTTTAATGAGGTATTTTACTGCCATCAGATTTCAGGCTGTGGTGGGCTAAAATTGGCAGTAAATTGGCATGGAGATCTTTGTGCAGTGTAGCATTCTGTTTGGCTTTTGACTAAATGGTAGGAAACTGTTTTGTCTTTCCAGCCACATTAAAAGTCTTCCTTAAAGGACGGCAGATTCCATACATAAGATTTTCCTACGGTGAGCTGATAGTTGTATTTTGATATCCAGGCTGTAGAACCCAGCATGGGAGCCGAACTGGAGTAGAAATCAATGAAATAGTATTAAGATGCAATTGCCACTCATTATGGCATGTGAAAGACCACTGTGATTCACAAGCTGAAAACGTTTTACCAAGTGTTTTTGCAAAACAGTAGTTTGGTGCCTTCTTTCAATTTCCATGCCTCTCTGAAACAATTGGCCTGTAAAGAAAAGACCATTATTATCGTCCCCTTCAAATTTCTGGAATTAAACCCTAAACAAATTCTCACAGCTTTCCTTCTTACGGAAATGATCTACTTTTCTACCACCCCTTCCACTCTGCTGGTCGCTGTGTTTATAGTGGTTTCCCCCCCTTTCCAGAGTGTTAAGTGTTGTGTATCTCAAGGACAACTCTGAGTATCTGCACACCCTGTTATTTTAGGTTGTACACCATGTTACAGCATCACTCTCCCCTCCCCGCTGCCCTTGGCATCTAGGCTGTCTTGAGTTCATCACTTTGTTCTACAGCACAAAGTCAGTATTGTAAATGGAGAACTGCTGTAGCATAGTGGTTAAGTGGTTGGGTTGTAAATCTGCACTCTGTTGTTCATATCCCACTACTGCCATGAGCTCTGCAGGTGGCCTTGGGTAAGCCATTCCTCTCAGCCCCAGCTCTCCAGCTGTAGTGATAAAGTGGTTGGGCTGCAAGTCAGCATTCCGCTGGTTCGAACCCCACTTCTGCTGAGCTCTGCAGGTGGCCTTGGGAAAGCTACTCTTCTCAGCTCCAGCTCCCTAGCTGTAGTGATTAAGTGGTTGGGCTGCAAATCAGCACTCCGCTGGTTTGAATCTCTCTTCTGCTGAGCTCTGCAGGTGGCCTTGGGTAAGCCACTCCTCTCTGCTCCAGCTCCCCAGCTGGATTGTGGGAATAATAATAATAACACTGACCTTGTTCACTGCTCTGAGTGGGGCATTAATCATCTAGAAGAACACTATATAAGCAAATGTGTTGTTATTACTATTACTAATACTAATTATTTCCCATCTTACAACATGTCATAACCGCACCAGTATGGTACATCTCCCCCCAAATTAAAAAAAAAGATCAGTTTCTCCCACAGTGATGGTGTTTCCACACTCTGTATCATGGCATCATGGAGGTGTGTGTGAATTTATTTTGGTTTTAACTGTAAGTGTTTTTAATCTATATTGCAAGCTGCCTTGAGCTAGGTACGTCTAGATAATGAGCAGTAACCATGGAACTCATGAACAGCCAACATGGTGTAGTGGTTAGAAAGTCTGGCTAGGGTCTGGGAGACACAGGTTCCTTACTCTGCCATGGACACTCTCTAGGTATCCATGGGCCAGTCACACACACTCTCAGCCTATCCTATCTCACAGGGTGGTTGGTGTGGGGATAAAATGGTGAAAGGGAGAATGATATTGTAAACCACTTTGGATCCCTGCTCGGATTGGGGGCAAAGCAGGGCATAAACAAAGAAGTAAGAAGGGAGAGAATAACAGCTGTAGCTGTTTGCTGCTGAGCACCAAACGGTGCAAATGATGCCAAAATAGTTTCACATGGGGTATCAGAGTGTTTGGGAAACTGATGTATATTTTACTGTGTATTTCTACATCTCTATGTGAAATAAAACCTGGCTGGCTTGCAGTCGCTCTTTTTCTTTTTCCTGCTGCTTGTTGGCATCTAGCATTCAGCCCCTTCAACTACAAATATGTTCTGCTTTGCACTTCTATCACCCTGCTCACTTGAGGAAGAGGACTAACGTTAACCAATCATAGCAGGTAAAACCCATTGCATGAATCTTTTAGTTACGTTTTGTACTTATACTGGATTATTGCTTCTCTTTTTTTCTGTTAATGGATTGTAGTGGAAATCTTGCCTTAGCGATCTCAGCCTTATGCTTTCCTGAATGAGTAATTCTAGCACTGAGATTTCCATGATCAGACCTGCATCTATCCGTGCAATGTAAAGAATGGTGGTTAAAAGAATTGAAGGGTATGGTTATTTGGAGAAGGTCCATCAAGACACTTAGTTTTGCAATTCACTTAAGGGAAAGCAAGTCTGGACTGTGTGGAAATTATCTTAACTAAGAGAGGTTTTGAGCAGGAAGTCTGGAGCGGACACATTGGAGTGGATCCAAACCGCTGCGGTGCATCCAAAGATGTCTTTCCACTTATGGAAGGATACCTTCAGATCCAGCTTACTATTATGCTACATCATGGGAGCCAAAGAAAAGGAGAGGAGATCAGTAGGTGATCTCTCATTTATATGTAGCAACAGATACCCAACATTCAGTGTGGTGTAGCAGTTAAGAGTGTCAGACTAGGACCTGGGAGACTCAGGTTTGAATCCTCCTCTGTTATGGAAATTTTCTGGGTGACCACAGACCAGTCACACATTCTCTCTCAGCCTAACCTACCCCACAACATGGGTGTTGTGAGAATAAAATGGAGGAGAGAATGATGTTGTAAGTAGAGATGGGCACGGACTAGAAAAAAATGAGCCATGCGGTTCGTGGTTCGTCGCATTTCACAATCTTTCCAAAAACTGTTCCAGTTCACGAACTGGTTCATTTGGTTCATGAAAATGTCACTTCCAGGCCAGCAAATCACCTCTCCCAGGTCAGCAGAAGGTCTGCAGAAAGCCCATCCCCTGTTGCCCAGGAAACTGATTGATCAGCACCAAGCTGTCTGCAGTGACGAACTGAAATATGAACCAAACGAACTGCCCTAAAGTTTGTGGCCGGTTCATCAGAAATGGGCTCTGACAAACCACTGGTTCGTGAACCACAAACCGGCCTGGTTCATGACGAACTTTGGTTCGTATTTCGGTTCGTGCCCATCTCTAGTTGTAAGTCACTTTGACTTCCCACTGGAGAGAAAAGCAGGGCATAAATATGTTAATAAATAAGACACTGGGCTGCTGCTGAAATCAAAATCTCTGGGTTTGGACTCTCACTTTTCTTGCCAATATGTGCTGTTATCCCGCAGTATGCCAACAATGTAAGGCATAGCTGGCTGCCATTGGTACAGGGTGGTAATGCTCATGACGTGATATCATCACATCATATGGAAAGTGACATTATATATTTGAAGGTAGGACCCCACATAGGGGTGCCATTTTTGGTGGTAACCTCATGTCCATCACATGATTTAGTTCTACCTTAAAGCAGCAGCAAAAGCAGAAACTAGATTAATTTTTTAAAATCCCCTAAAAAGGTTATTTGGAACTTTAAAAACATCCACTTTTCCACTGGTTCTTTAAAAAAAAATTGCAGCAAAATCAATGAGTATCAGTCATAGATCAAACTGAGACAACAAGATCTCCTCTAAATTCCCCGGCCTAGCAAGGGAATGGGTTCCTGAAGCCTCCTGCTGTAAGGTCCAGGGAATTAGTCAAACAGGATCAAATTTAGGCTAAGTGAATAAGGCAAAGCTGAATTTACGCAACAGTATCTCTAGGCATAATTGGAGACAGCAGTTTTTCAGGACAGCTGTGCAAGTTAAGAAAGCATCAGGGCTTTTGTGTTTGTGTGATTATACTCACCGAGACTGAGTCTCGGCACTTTTGGAGGGGCTCCCCGAAGTCCTGAGAGGAGAATTGGTGAAAATTGGCACACTTTATGTATAAGTAGAGACTAGAGTTGCCAGATACCCTTACCCTCCAAGCAGGAAGTGGGAGATCTGGCACTCTCCTTTGAGATGTCCTCACGTGGGAAGTGATGTCATCGCACAGGCCACGTGCTGCCTCTGGGAGCACGGGAGTGCTACCAGGGTGGTTCAACAGGCCCTGAAGTGCTCCTGCACGCCACAGTGGGCTGATTTTGGTTGGGCCCATTTGGGCTGAAATCGGCCTCCTGCGGTACGCAGGAGCACTGCCACGGCAGCACGACTGGCCCTGGAGTGCTCCTGCGCTTTGCAGCAAGCCAATTTAAGTCCCCAAAAGGCTCAATTCGGCCCATTTAGGAGCACCACTCTCCCCAGCAGGAGACTGGCAACCTTAGTACAGACCCTTTAAAAAAGGATAACAAGAGAGGCCCAGCATCACCATGTCAGGTTGACAAATGTTTATAGAAAAACGTGAATTGCGAAGTTGTTTTTTTTTCCTGCTTCATATTCAGAAGATTTTTAAAACAGGTGGGGGAGGATTTGTGCAGAAAACCAGATTCAGAACTGCAACCTAGATATGGCTGTTTGGGGATGAGCTTGGTTATACGGCTGTAAGGCTGCAAGCAGAGCCGAGTGGTTTCAGGTTGAAGCAATACGTATGGACAAAAGTTGCAGGGGGCAGGGGGGCTAGTGTCCGCTAAAGGAGCTTGCAGTAGAAGGTAAAGATCCACCAGATGTCAGCAAAATGCCCAGAAGAATTTGGGTTGACTTGACATCAAAGGTTTGTGTGATGTTCCCTGCCAATCAGAATGCTGAACTAGGAAGCCAACTTGTGGTGAAGTCAAGAGCCAAAGGGTTAGTTCTTTTTGGTTGCATCATGTCTCCCTATTATACACGTTCCCTTTTCTCTGGTCACAGTCTCGGGACTTCCCCTTTGATTCCTGCTAATGTTGGTATCCTGCAGGAGGAGATCTCATCTTATTTTGGTGCTAGTTGGCCCTGGTGCAGTCCTTTATGCTCATGGTGATCACATAGAGCTGCTGTTGCTAAAGGAATCGAAAAGAGTCCAGTAGCACCTTTAAGACTAACCAACTTTACTGTAGCACAAGCTTTCGAGAATCACAGTTCTCTTCGTCAGATGCATCAGAGATCTGACGAAGAGAACTGTGATTCTCGAAAGCTCGTGCTACAGTAAAGTTGGTTAGTCTTAAAGGTGCTACTGGACTCCTTTCGATTTTGCTCCTACAGACTAACATGGCTCACTCCTTGGGATCTGTTGCTAAAGGGATCTGTTGCCCACTTTGGATTCCTTTTAAAATTCTCCACAACTTAGAATATAGGAAGGCAGCAGCTATGTCCTCATTTGGAACAAAATATGAAATACAAGGGGGAAGGCTGTTCCACCGAGAAGTTCAGTTTTCTATGTCATTGTCCTCTTTAGGGCTTTGATTAGTAAGACCGCAAAAGACCCGTGTGCATTTCGTCCTGAAGCGGGCAAACAGACCAACGAAGCATAGGGCAACCCAAACGCAGCTGGGCTCAGTGGGCCCATGCTTTGTAATTTAGCGCTAGATTTTGAACAGAAGAAGGAAACAGGTGAACCTGCTTATATAAATGTGTCTCTTTCTGAGCAATGATACTGTGTGAGTCAGTGTGACAGAGAAGAGTGTAACAGGAAAACCATCAGGCTCATGTAAGATAAAGTTACACATCCGACATACCACATATTACCATACACCTTCCTGTTGTTTCTCTTTTCCCGTTACATGCTCATCTTTCTGTCACCTTGCAGCGGTGACAAGAGGCTTACTTTTCTGAATTTAACCACAGGTCTTTGAAAGTACTCCGAGATACATTTCGCTTACTTAATATTCCCCAATCTAATGTGCTTAAGCGAGTGACAGATACTTTCTTCATATGTTCCATCAACTATCATATGTAAATTTTTTGGAAAACATTTTTCGTTGTTCCATCAACAAGATCGGGAAAGGTCTGAGCCTCAGTCACAGACCACCAGCTTCTTGTGGAGAAGGTTCCAGGTGTGATCCTAGATGAACTCGTCGGTATAAGGCTGCATTTGGAAGCATAACAAATAGAATTATCCCCTTGCAATCCTATTTGGAATTTAGACCAGAAGTTCTGCGCAAATTTCTTTTAGAAGATTCTCAGAGCTCAGTAACCTATGCTGTGGCCAAATTTTGCTCTTTAGCTATCAGAAAACGTAAATTTCTCCTAGTGAAAAACACATTATAATTTTTTTTCCTATTTTCATTACTGTTATTCCATTTTAACTCTTATCTCTTTTATGCCTGTGGTTTTCCTGTACTGATAATACTGATTTATTGCTTGTAATCGCGTTGTTTTATATTGCTGGCTTTTGCTGTAATAAATTGGATTTGGATTTGAATTGCCAACTGTAGCTTGGGAAATTCCTGGAGATTTAGGGGCAGTGGAATGTAGATGGTGGAGTTTGGGGAGAATTGGGAGCTCAGTAGGGATGTAACGAGTTGTCATTTCCGCCAGGAGAAATGATCTCTGCCGTCTGGAAATCAGTTGTAATTCCAGGAGATCTCCAGGCCCCACCTGGAGGTTGGCAACCTTAGCAACCACTGATTTACATTGAGGTGCAATTCTACGTTGGATTGGGTTCGCATGTGAAATGTAAGACTCAAGTTCTCCAGGACAGGTTTCATACTAAATTTTGTGGCTGTTGCACACTCTGGCCATTTCCAGACGGCTTACCTGCCTCCAGAACGTCGTACCATGTTGCGGGGAAAACGCGAAATACCACGTTTTCTCACGCGAGTTTTGTGCGACGTCGCGCAAAACTCGCGCGAGAAAACACAATATTTTGCGTTTTCCCTGCAACATGGTGCCACGTTCCGGAGGCAGGTAAGCCGTCTGGAAACGGCCTCTGTTATAATTTGCTATTGCTATGATCAGACCAAATAAAATTATACCTGTTTAGGTATATGTGACAATTGGAAACATGAAATGTCATTAAATTTGTTTATGCTATTCATAGTTCGCCTTTCTCACTGAGGGCCAAGCTACACATGACGAATGACACTTGAATGGCAAGTGTATTTCTCCCTGTTCACTTGCCCTCCACTCAATCCACTTGCCGTTCAAGTGTCATTCGTCATGTGTAGCTTGGCCCTGAGACTCAAGGTGGATTATACAGTGCAAGTCAATATAATTAACATCTGGTACATTGATCAAGTAATACAATGTGGTATGGATCGCAGACATTTGAAAACAAGCATAGAACTGGATGCAGACATGAAACACTGCAGGAACAAAACATAAATAATTTGACATTAACAAATTAAATGATGTGGAAACTCCTAGTAGGAGCATATGTATACCAACTCATAGTACCCAGTAGTGTAGTCTACAGGCCCTGTCTTTTTACCAAGGCATCTGTCTGATCTATTTCTTACAGGACAGGCCTATTAGCTGAGTTAAATGCCTTTCCTGAATAATTTGGTTTTTCGCAGTATGTGGAAAGCCAGGAGAGTGGGAGCTTTCCTGATCTCTTCAGGCCATTCCATGAGGTGGGGGCCACCACAGAGAACACGCTGTTAATTTTGACAGTTTGCAAAGGGGCAACTGGAGAAGGCCGTGTGCAGATGCATGCATTTGTTAGTGTCGCAAATGGATATCTGCCCCTTTAAAGCCAGTAGCATTTAAAATAGCAAGTAGAACATCTTTTTACAAAGTTGGGACTCCCTGAAAAACAGCATATCCTAAGGTGTGTGTGTGTGTGTGTTTTAAAGGAGGCTTGACAGCCACCTTGGGCTCTAAGGATCTCCATCAAACATGAGGTTTGTTTGTCGAAAGTTGGGGCAGTTTTTACATTGATTTGGGGGGGCGGGGCACGTACACTATGCCCGTTTCAGTTCAAGTCCTGAGCTCAATCTTTGCTACTTTTTAAAGTGCCACTTCCAAACATAATCGAGGAAGTTTGGCAAGAGGACTAGATAATGCTGCTATTAACAATGACCGTTACAGGAACAAATATAAGGATCCTCAGCATGTTCTTTTCTTTCTCCTTGAAAAAAAATGAGCGCGATTGAAATCTGTCCTGGTTCCTTTTGCTTGAACTTTGTAGGATTCCATCTGCAACAGAGTCCAAAAATAGTTCTGGAATATGCAGCATACTGCAATGCTAATCCTGCCAGCAACACAGTCCAGGGAAGATTGGCACCCGTTTGATAGCGCATTTTGCTGTGCAGTTCCTCTGCTGCTGGCTGAACATCTCTTAGAGACCAGGGGGAGAAAATGGATAAGAGTATCAGAAGGGGCAATCCATAACTACTGGTGCTACCAAATGGCTGGAAAGTGATTTGAGTACTTGAATATATACTATAGTTAATGCACCCCTCTCCACACACACACACATTAGAATGATGTATTGTCTAATCTGATCACATCTCAAATATGTCTTTGTACTACTATTCATGACAGCTGGTCTTTCACTCGGCTTCAGTAGAAGGGGGAGTTAATTGTAGTTATGAGAAGTGTTGGTTGTGCTGTGACATCCCCCCCTCCAGGTTGGCTCTTCCTGCTTTCTTAGGGTTGCCAGTCCTATGACAGGAGATGTTGGGGGTGGTGTTTGCATTGGGTGGAGTTGGGGGGGGATGTGACATCATTTCCAGGTGTGCTCTAGGAATTTCCCCAATCTCTGTAGTCTTTTTCATAGAGATCAGGGAAATTCCTACAGCAACAAGAGTGTGACTGTGACATCACTTCTGAATGAAGGGACGATGGATGTGTTGTCACTTTCGGGCGATGTTGTAGGAACTCCCCAATCTCTATAGTTTGAGTTCATAGAGGATGGGGGAAATGCCTAGAGTAACGCCACCAACTAGGGTTGTCAGGTCCCCCGGGGCTGAAAGCAGAGTATGGGGGGGTTGTGCGGCAGGGGCGGGGGCACACCAGCAGGGATGCTTGCACTCCAAACGTTCTATGCTACGTTGGGAATGATGTTACTCCCAGCACAACATGGAAACAATGGGTTGTGATGGGGGCTGATTCAGTAAAAATTGGCCCCAAATTTAGTCTTCAAGGCTGATTTTTATTCAATTGGCCCCCAGCACAACCCGGCACTTTCACATCATGCTGGGAATGACATCGTTCCTGGTGCAACACTCTCTGTGTTGATGGTAATCACAAATGTGGCTCTCTATGAGCCACAGAGTGATTATTGCTGATCTGCCTATTTGAATGCAGGTTCAAAAGTGCACACGCACAAACAGAATGTCTGTGTATGATTATGTGTGTTGTACTAAACATAGGTCACACTGTCCATAGTTTATGCACAGTCAAATTAATTCCTCCAGACTGTTATACCTGCAACCTACTTGATTTGGAACACAACAGACCCATCTCTCGAATGGACCAGGAGAATGCCGAAGAAGTTCCTTATCACCATCTTCGCAGCTGGCTTGCTCAGTACGTGTGAGCGCTCTGTCAGTCCTCAATAGGTTAAGTCTACCCTGTGTGTATTGGTGGAGGAAATTCATCTTTTTGAAGTCTCCTTTGCTTGTCAGCGCAGCAGAGGTCGGCAATGCTAGCTGTGTCTTTTATTAATGGAACCTGCTGTCTTTACACAGAAACAAGATTATCTTGTTTTTGTCCAATCCGTTTTCCATGCAGGGCTTTCGGCGGAAACGTGATCCCTGCATAAAAGTGATGGAAGATGCTGCTCGGATTAGGGAATATTGTGGTTAGATACCTTTTTACAGCGGAAGAGTTCCACAAATGGAATAGATGACATACGTGCAAGTAGCTTGATGATAGGAGCTGATGGGAGAACAGGAGGCATTCCATTCTAAGAGGCTTCTTTCCGACTTTAAAATGAGCAGTTCTTAATTCTCCTACCCCCCAAACAAATCCCCTGATCTCTCTGGACTCCTTTAGTCGAAACACATCAGGTTGAGAATGTTTCTTTTTTTGTCTGGGGTGTTCTCAGTCCAACTTTATGCAACAAAAAATGCAACTGGGCCAGGGAGTTGCCATGTTTGCGTTCATAAATGTGACCGAGAACTTTTGGAGATGTTTTATTACGCTGCTGCTCTCACCTGTGTGGATGGGTCATATATGAAATGGCTGTGTATGTTCTTGTACACTTGTTTATGTAACAGAACTGATGTGAGGTGCAGTTCCATGTAAACCCCTTCAGTTTTCAGACTGCATTTAGCAGCTGTAAGAGTCAAAATCAGATGGGACCCAGGCAAATCTATGCATGGATCTTCCCAGTATTTTTAAAGGATAATAGCAGCTGTTCAGAGAGTCCACCAGGTTTTACCACTTCCTCTCCAGCTTCATTTTGTTGGTCCAAACCACCCCCAACCTGGGCCAACATTACCACCGCAGGCAGGTGGAGGGACTCTGTTTGCCTCTCTATTTTGTTTCCCTTTCCAAAGATAACTGCCCAAAGAGGGTTGGTTTTGATAGCTAAAATTTCCTTGGAATTCTACCCTCACCCCCCCCCCACCCCCCAATGTACACAGTGCTGCCCCATCTGAATTGGGGCCCTTCAAAGCTGCTCTTGCCTTTTTAAAAATCCCTTGAAACTCTGGCCACTGATCTTCTGCCATTTTGCCTAACTTGGCCCTTAGTATGATCAAAATTCTGCTTTCTCTCTAGCATGGGACTGCTTTAGCAATTTGGATTCCTATATGTGGCCTAAAAGTGTACCCACAGACTGTGTATTAATTCTTTCTATACATATAGTATAGATTCATGTAGAGGGAGATTTTCCAATCTCATTGCCATCTTCCACGGATGGATGATAAGAGTTGCCAGCTCCTAGATGAGAAATTCCTGGAGGTTTGGGAGCTGGAGCCTGAAAAGGGTGGGGTTTGAGGAGGGGAGTGACCTCAGTGGGGTGTAATGCCATAAGGCCCACCATTCTGAGCAGCCATTTTCTCCAGAAGAACTGTTCTCTATAGCTTAGAGTTCAGTTTTAATTCCAGCAGATCTCCAACCACTTCCTGGAGGTTGGCAACCCTAATTAATGATTTTGTTTTTGTTTTTGTTTTTGCTTGGCATTCCCTCAGTTATCTCTCCTCTCTTCCCAATGTTTTAACTCATGCTTTTCTGTATTTGTTTTAAGATTTGGGTTTTAATTGTTTTAATGATGTACTGGTGTGCTGGTTTTAATGTTTTTTTGAGATAAACTTTGTGTTTTAAATAGTGAGCTGCCCTATTTGTACAGATAGGCGGGGTAAATGATGATGATGATGATGATTGATTATTTATTTATTTGATTTATACCCCACCCTCCCCACAGATGGGCTCAGGGCAGCTAACAACATTAAAAAACACATTAAAAGTAAAAAAACCATAAAAATATTTTTTTTTAAAAAAAGTCATTAAAATAGTCCAGGAGATGATGATGATGTAAATATTTAGTTCGGTATAAAAAACATTCTTTTCCACTTCCAAGGACCCAAGATCAAATGGGCCAGCATTCCAAATGAATAAATTATAACGCGAATGTGAACGCTGCAGGTTTCAAGGGGTCATTAAGAATATTAGTAGGCCTCATGACAAGTCACTCGCCTCTTTACTAGATGTTTCCCATCTAGAAGGGGGATAGAGGACTCACCAAGGAGCTGGCTTCGGGAAGAGGAGGCGATCGTTTCCTTTCAAAGCAGAGGAGGAACGGAGGCCTTTCTAAGTTTAGGACAGTCACCACTGCTGCACAACATAAATCACAGTGCAAACTGTGTGATTATACCCTGCAGGGAGATAGACTGTGTGTTTATGGGACTCTTCACTGAGCACTTAGGAATAATCTGATATAAAGCAGCAGGGGAGGAGAGTAATGACAACTTCAAATTAGTTTAATGAATGTTTACATTAAATGGAGGGAAAGGGGGGTGCTTTTTTGCAAACCCACAAACACAAAGTGACAGTTTTCTCTCCAGATGAGAACACTTTGCAAATCCTTAAAAAAAATGAATGGGGGGGGGGGACAGGGAGGGCTGTGTTGACTTTAACCCTTTTAGAACTGCACTACCTTTAGAGTTTTGATAACAGAAGGGTGGGGGGAGCTGCTTCTTGATATTCATTGTAATTGCTGGGGTGGTCTGCAGGTTGTCTGGGCTTTTAATTGGAGCCACATCTGTTTTTCAGTGGTGACTCTCCTTGCTTACAAGCCCTTTTATATGTATACAGAGTAGGGTTGCCAGCCTCCAGGTGGTGGCTGGAGATCTCCTGGAATTACAACTGATCTCCAGGCAACAGAGATCAGTTCCCCTGGAGAAAATGGCTGTCTTGGAAGGAGGACTCTATGGCATTATTGTCAGCTGAAATCCCTCTCCCTCCCAAACCCTGCGCTCTCCAGGCAACACCCCCCAAATCTCCAGGAATTTCTCAGTCAGGAGCTGGCAACCCTAATACAGAGAGAGAGAGAGAGAGAGAGAGAGAGAGAGAGAGAGAGATTTAACCCATTTGAACCTGTTCTTCACCCAGCAGTCTAATCTAATTTAGTCTGCAATAGCTCCTGCTTTCCACTTCAAGAAAGTTTCCTGGGGGGGAAAATGGGTTTGAGGCTTTTTCCATTCCTTCCCCCCTTTTTGTTTGGACCCAACTTGGGTCCAGTTTTTGTACTGACCATTCATCCTGATGAAAACTCCTTAAGAATCCACACGTTTCTTTGTGATTATTTGGTTCGCCATCATAAAAAAGGATTACACTGGTTTTGTGGGATACTTGTTTGATTCTGGATTTTTCTAATCGACCAGCATAGTTCCTTGTGATCTTTTAATTATATATATGCCGTCAATACCATTTACAATCAATATCCACCCACCCATCCATCCATTCATTCATGATAGGTAAATGTGGAAAATCAATAATGTTTCTGTATCACCCTATCCTCAAAATTCTGAGAACAGGAAACACAGCAAATTTGTTGAAATCATCTTTCCCCTAAAATTGCTGCAACAAACGCAGCTCAAGTTCTTTAGATTGGAACAAGAGTCTGTATTTATAATTTTTTTCTGACTCTCTCGCTCTTACGCTCACACTGTGATATATGGACTGAATTCTTCATGGGTATTTGAGATGTCCTTGAGCTCAAGATAAAGCAATGACTTACTTAGCTCACTGGGATACCGGGATGCAGAACCTACATGGGTCCTCCAGAAATAGGCAGTGCAAACAGCACAGGTCAAGCGAAAATCCCACCAGCTCTCAAGCAACTTTTCAGCATGTCAGACACACCGTGTGGGGAGGAAGGACATGCAGGAGCATTCCTGCCTGGTGCTGATTATCAAAGGACATTTTTTCACAAGCAGCTGCAGGCAGCCCTTGTTTAGGTAGGTAGAGGCCTTCAGGATACCCATATGAATTTGCATAAGTAATCAGTGCAGTTTCTAGGCAGAGTTCCTCCAGTCTAAGCTCACTGAAGTCAGTGGACCCAGGACAAAGGATAAACTCAAAGCCTTTTTGGTCACCCTTCTTGAAAAAGAAGCACCTGAGAAAAAAATTGCCTCAATTGAAAAAGAAAGAAATCTCACCTGCCCTTAGGGTTACAAGGTACCTACCTTTTACTGTCCCTTGTAGTGTGTGCACGGCGCGTGTGTGCGGTCCCAGCTTGCACAATGACTTCACTTCTGGGAAGTGACATCATCACTTCAGTCACTGGCTACCCTGGGAGTGCTCCCACTCTCCTCAGGGGACTGAATCAGGCCCAATTTAGCTCCAAATCAGACAGAATCAGGCCGCTGCAGGGTGCAGCAGCTCTCCCGCACTACACAGTGGCCCAATTCGGGCTGAATCTAGCCGCTGCAGAGCACTGGAGCGCTCCCACACTTCACAGCACTCTGATTCAGCCTGATTTGGGGCCAAATTGGGTCAAATCAGGCCTGAATTGTCCCAAATCCGACTGCTGCAGAGCACAGGAGTGCTCCTGTGCCCTGCAGCGGCCCAATTCAGGCCTAATTTGGCCCAAACTGGGCTGCTGTGGCACACGGGAGTGCACTGTGCTGCCTAGGGGTGTACCCCAAGAGGAGCGTTCCCCCCCCACCAGCCAGTTAAGTGGGGTCAGGGAGTGAAAGGTGGGAGTGGGGGATCCCCTACCTGCCAGAGGACTGGCATTCTGTGCTTCACTTCCTCATTCAGCCTTGGACTGTCTTGAAACTGATCAGATAAGGGAGAATATAAATGTTCTAAGTAAGCAAATAAATTAAAATAAGTTAATTTCGACATTATGGCAGATTTAATGGAATTATTGTATTAATGATCTTTTTTAAAAAAAACCCTCATTGACTACAATGTCTCCAGTGTTTAGCTGTTGTTTCCTACAATTATCCAAGGCTGGTTCTAAAGTAATCCAGATGCCATGTAAGGCAAGTTAATATTAATAATAATATCAAGAACATTCAATTTATAGACCACCCTTCAGGACAATTTAATGCCCACTCTGGCAGTTTACAAGGTATGTTATTATTATCCCCACAACAGTCACCTTGTGAGGTGGGTGGGGCTGAGAGAGCTTCAAGAAGCTGTGACTGACCCAAAGTCACCCAGCTGGCTTCAAGCAGAAGAATCAAACCCAGATTAGATTCCTATCGATCTTAATATACCAAAGTGGCTCAAAGTTGTTGGGTGACTTTGGAGTACTCTCTTCCTCTCAGGGTTTTCTTTTGCTTCCCCTTCTCCCTTACTTGAACAACTTGTAGCAATGGAGACACTCCCGGCTCAAAACGAAAACATAAATATCTCAACTTGTAAAGCTGAAGTTTGCACTGAATTTCACCCGCCTCACAAGATGGATGCCACCTTCATTTGCCAAATGCTTCCTAATAATCTATCAGAGACTGTAAACTTCACATTAACTATTACCAACATTTGGTAGATTCAATTAATGCCAGAAAACACACCAAATGATTCAGATCAGAGCTTTATTTTTGGAGCAGACAAGCCTGGAAGATTTTTTTAAGAAAACCAATTTAGAAGCACTTTGCCTCTCTCTCACCTAGTCATTCACAATCATAATAATTCATAATTACATAAACATGAGCAACACAGTGTCGGATTATTTATCACATCCTATTGGCAGAATACGATCACATGAAAAACGTGATTACTCTGTGCTGATGAGAACGACGCTTATTGTCAATTGTAAGGGAAACCCTACAAGATGGATTTCCTTTTAAGCACTGGATGAAACTAAATGGATATTTTAAAATATATGTTCTGTTTTAAACATTATTGATTGAAATCTCCAATACATTTTTACATCACAGTTATCATCATACAAAACACAAAGACTGAAAACACAGCAATTGAAAGAGAAATCCAAGTGCATTTTGGCTTTCTCATCATTCTTGGACATTTTCTGTGGGTAGAATAAATGTGCACAGGAGAGGGAAGAGGAATCTCAGCGGCAAACTGTCCCACCTTAAGCACAGCCATTGCAAACTGTTTATAAAGCCTCTGTAGCATACAGTATGGCTGAAAGAGTGTATCTTCACAGAATTTTTAAATTCATTTTGAATGCTGTTGGAAAAGCCACAGTCCACAATTCAGCACTAGAGGCATATTGCACAACAACTTTCCATATGGATAACTTGGAGGAACAACAAAGTTACCTCCTTGGTGAGGAGAATTTTACTAGTCCCCGCTTCCCTAGATTTCCATTTCAGTGCAGAAGTATGGCAAGATTTTCCTCACAAGTTAGCAAGCCAGTAGATAGTAGTGTCTTATTTATTTGTTTAACTTTATTTATGGTCTGCCTTTATCACTGTGACTCAAAGGGGATAACATTTTATTGTGCAACGTAATAAAATAGCAGGAGCAAATAAGCAATGCAGTAAGAATAGAATTAAACTGCAAAATTGAACATGAGACATCAGCAGGACATCCCACAAGTTGAGGACCACCAGGGAGTGATGTCATCGCGCCACTCTGGAAGCGCTCCTGGGAGGCCTGTTCCCCTGCATTCAACCCCGCCCCCCCCCCACCAGCCAAGTGAATGGTGGCGGGGGTGGAGGATGAGAATGGGGAGATCCCCTGCCCCCACCAAGGAAACGAAAACCCTAGTTTCTGAAACACAGAAATTATCTATTCCATTTTTATACTTTTCCAGAAATTAAAATATGTGTGTATGCAACCGAGTGAAAATGATGTTTTGTTTGGATAGCACAAACAGAAATAAAGAGACATGGTTTTTGGACTTTGAAAGACTAAAATAGCTGCTTCTGTTTTGACTCCAGGTAGATTATAGACGGTTAAACTAGTAAAATTCATTAGAAGAACAGTTCCCAAGTACCATTTAAGAAATGTTATTCTTTTTACGCCATTCAGGAATCGGCTTTATAAGCCATAACAAACATTTATCTGGGTGTGTTGTGAGCAGACCTCTTGGAGGTTTGCAGTTTTCCTTGGTTTTTGGTTTAGTAAATGAAGCTCTAACGCGCCGAACCAGAATGGCAAAATGAGTTGTTCTATGCAAATGTGCTCGGCAGAGTGATGCAGCACCGTCCTTTTTGTCCTCTGCTTGGGAATACATTGTGCTGGGCGTCTATTAAATTCATAAAAGCTGTAACAAACACTTACCTCAGTCAGCCGCAGTATATAGATTTACCTTTTGGGCTCCAGGTAGTCTGGCGAGGTGACCACCATCCTGTTGTTCCATCCAGGATGCAGGATTTGCTGGCAAAAGCACAGGCCTTGACAAAAATAACAAGAAGGGGTCATCCGAGTGCTGAACAAGCTCTTTTAAGATCTCTCTTGGCAAATTTGATTCCAGGATTCCCTCAGGGAAGGGAACACCTTAGTCGGCAGTAACAGAAAACTGACTTTTGTATTTGACACCTTACTAAAACTTTAACAACTGTTGGAAGATTTGTTCTTGAATACTGAATGTGTTTGTTATTTATAACAACAACAACAACAACAATGATCTTCAGGATAACTCAAAGTGGTTTACAAAGTGTGTTATTATTATCCTCACAACAATCACCCTGTGAGATGGGTGAGGCTGAGAGAGCTCCGAGAAAGCTGTGACTGTCCCAAGGTCACCCAGCTGGCTTCAAGCAGAGGAGTGGGGAATCAAACCCCGTTCTCCAGATTAGAGCCCTGCCGTTCTTAACTATTACACCAAAACTACACCAAAAAAGAGCTGCTTTGTACGTTTGTCACAAGCGATCCCTCCCACTTTCACCATGAATCAACCATCTCAGGTCTGTTGTAGCTCTCGATGCCAGGCATACAGCATGCTTTCAGACACTTCGATGAGCTGAGATGGGCACAAAACAAACTATGGAACAAAATTCCGTACGGAATGGCCAGTTCATAGTTAAAGAACCAGTCCGTGGGACTGCGTTTTTCCGAACCAAACAAACTTTTCTTACCATTCCGTTGCCAGTTCGGACACTTTTGGCACCAAATACTCCCTCGCCCAGGCAACGATGGCAGTCTTTAGTTTGCCCCCAATCTGAGGCCTCCAGGCTTGATTGGCAGCTGCCCCTGCCAACTAGAGAGCTCCCACTCTGGCCTATCCAGCCAGGAAAAGGGGGGTGGAGGGTTAGAATCTCCAAGGCAACTGAGGAGATGTGCCTTCAGCAGCCATGGTAACACCAATCTTTTCCTTCCAAAACCACGTTAGGCAGATTTTTCTGCCATCCAGAGTGCTCCTGTGTTGTTCAATCTCTTGGCTTTTTCCATAAATAGGGGAAGCCGTGTGATTCCTGGTTTCAGTCTCTCTAGAGTGGGAGAGGGAGGAGAGCTTGGTGGCTTGGTGGCTGGCTGTGGTGTTGGGATTGGGATTGGAACTTGGATCTTTGGCCTGCACTTCTGGCTGCTAGAAAAGGGGCTGAAAAGCCTCTTTTCTTTTCTCTTGCTTTCTTGTTTTTCTTACTGACTGGGGACTGGGGGGGGGGTATTTGGGGAAAGGGTACTTTTTTCTCTGAGCATGAAGGGGGCTATCCTGGACCCTCCCCTCCCGAACCTCAGACTGGTTCAGAAATTGTGTGAGTTTGTTAAATTCGTGTTCCCTCTTCTGTGGAAATTAACGAACCACGAACCGAGCAGTTCGGTTTTTTTCCGTTCCATGCCCGTCTGTAGCTGCAAATATTACAGAAAAGGTATAGCTGCTCCAAGGACCCATCTCTTTTGTAATGTATGAATTGGCACTTGGAGCAGTAGGTGACCAACCATTTGCCCCCGCTTTTTTTTTTTACAATGTGGCCTAAAGTCTCCAGGTAACCAGCAGAAGAGTTGAGGGGAGGAATCTATGACAGAAACAGATTTCCCAGTAATTCCTAGAGCTACCCACCATCACTCCTGGGTTTTCTGCAGAAGTGATGTATTGGTGCACATGATGTCAGTGGGTTTTAAGTAATTTTCCCCTTCTGCCACTTGAGGAAGCAGCAGACAACAGAAGTTCAGGGTGAGGCATCCTTCACCCCCCAGCTAGAGGGATAGCATCGGTACTTTAGCCCCACACCAGCAGTTTGGGCAATGCAAGGTGAACCATGATGAGAGAGGGGCTGTGGCTTAGTGTTTGAGCATTTGTTTTATATGCATAAGGTCCTGGGTTCAATTCCTGGCTTTTCCAGTTAGAAGAATCAGCTGATGTGACAGATCTCTACGTGAAAACCCAGAGAACTGTAAACCTGGCTAGATCTGTCTCAGTCTATTCACAAGTTGTATAGATTGTTAAAAGCAGGGCTCGTTTTGAGGGGGAACGCACAGGAGGCCACATGTCAGGTGGCCCCGCCCATCTTATTTTTGTCCATTTTGGGCCCATTTTGGCCTGGATTGGTCCCAAAATGGCCAGGATCGGGCCTCTGACAGGTGGTGGATCATTCTGCCGCTCAGCAGTGGCCCAATTCTGACCATTTTGGGCCCCTTTTCAGTCCCTTTTTGCCATTTTGAGCCTAATTTTGGCCCTGAATGGCCAGGATTGGGTCCAAAACAGCCAGGATAGGTGAGGCCAGGGGGTGTGGCATATGCAAATCAGTTATGCCAAAGACACACTTCCGGTGATGTCAAGAGGCGTGGTATATGCTAATAAGTTATGCTAATGAGTTCCTGCAGCTTTTTTTCTATGAAATGACCCCTGGTTAAAAGTGCATTAAAAGAAATTATCAATAGTATGCAAATCTTTGGGATTTTATTTCCAGGGGCAACAGAGTTTGTTGCCCTTAGGAGACTTCTAATGAGTTCAGTCATACTTATGGGAATTGTATCTCATTTCTCGAAGCGGTGGGTGCACATCTGCCCCTGTTACTTTGCCCAGGTCTGTTGCTTCTGTCTGTTTACTAGAATCCATAGGTGTTAATGAAATTAATTCGAGAATAACACCTTGAGAGATGTTATATAGCAGTTTGAGCTTTCACAAAGTAAAAGCTCCAGAGACATCAAATCCCTATTTTTAGGAGACGTAACTGTATTAGTTAGGAGCAGATTGAATGAGGGGTTTTTGTACAGTGCTTTTTTTCTAGTCTCCATGAGCTTGTCTGGAGTAAGTCAATGAAGACTTGAAATATAGGCAAAAACCACTGATAAGAAAAAACACAATTATAAGTAGCCCTAAAGATATGACACTTAACAAGGAATCAGACATATGTGCCTTGAAAAGACAATGAAATATTTCAAATAATTTAATATTGGGAAATTAGGACTGCTGTTTTTTTTAAAGAAACATTTTTTTTTTTACTTAAAGAGACACATTTTGTCTATACAATAGATAAAAAAATCACGTTCTTCTATTAGCAAGAAGCTCTGAATATTAATAAGGTGATGTTAATTGTAATAGATAACTGGGAATGCAAACTTAGTCTTAAAACTTTCCATTTAGAAATTTGAGAGGCACAAAATGCCATGACCTTCTATACCCTTTCTCTTGATTCCTGCCACTCAATAGGGTTGCCGTTTCGATGGACTTGAGAACTTCCTGGAGATTTGGAGGATGTCGCTTGGAGTTTGGAGTGGGGTATAAGGTTGCAGGTCCCTTTGCCCTTCCGGCAAGTGAGGGCGGGGGGACCTGGCACTTGCCTGTTGAACATCCTTGTGCGTGCACAAAGCTCGCATGCGCTCACTTTCGGGAGTGATGTTATCACACAGGCCCTGGGAATGCTCCTGGGCTTCACACTAGGCTGATTTGGGCCCTCAAATGAGCTGAATCAACCTGGCACAAAGCCCCGGAGTACTTGTGGGGCCTGCGTGATGACACCACTCCTAAGAGTGACATTGTTGCACTGTGCCGGGAGCACATCCAGGGAGGTCCGTTCCTGCACCTTTCCCCCCACTAGTCAGGTAAGTGGTGGCAGGGGGAGGAGCCTGGGAGCAGGGAATCTCCCACCTCCGCTGGGAGTCCGGCAGCCCTCAGTGGGGAGCTCAGCAGAGCTGTCCTTCCATAGAGTCCACCCTCCAAAGCTGTTGTTTCTTTCAAGGGAACTTGTCTATGCAGTCTGGAGACCAGTTGTAATTCCAGGAGATCTCCAGGCCCCACCTGAATGTTGGAAACCCTAATTCTCCACTGGGAGCTGGTCTCATCTTTTTATGTGCATTGTTTTTTTATTAAACCTGAGCGTTTGTGGGGGGGGGGGACCAGGGCTTTTTTTCAGGGGGAACATGGGGGAACGGAGTTCCGGAACCTCTTGAAAATGGTCACATGGCTGGTAGCCCCGCCCCCTGATCTCCAGACAGAGGGGAGTTGAGATTGCCCTCCGCACCGCTCAGTGGCGCGGAGGGCAATCTAAACTCCCCTCTGTCTGGAGATCAGGGGGCGGGGCCACCAGCCATGTGACCATTTTCTCTGAGGGCAACCCACTGAGTTCCACCACCTCTTTTCCCAGAAAAAAAGCCCTGGGGGGACCTTTTTGTAAGGCCACACATCCTGGCTGGGCCTTCAAAAGCTTGGTTTAAAGGTATAAATGCCTACTAGTGTTCCTCATAAAAGGGGGAAAGACCATTAAGGAGGCACCCAATCACACGTAGTAAAACTATGAATAGCTTGAAGAGTTTAAACAGAAATGTCTTTGCCTCGTCACAGGAGATAATTGGGGCCATCCCCTGAAACTTGAGCCAGAATCCTCAAACAAAAGTGCTACTTCACCCAACCCATATTTATTTAAAAAAAAACAAAACTTAATATTCTAATTGATGGTAGTAGAATAAAGCTGTGTTCATCAGGGACTTCATTGCAATGGCCAATAATGTATGCCACTTTTAGGAACTGTGGTCCCATGCAAGCGGAAATCTGAATTTTTTCTCAGGTGGGTTTCTTTTGGTTGCTTTCAGTTTCCATGTTCCTCAGAAGAAAGAGCTGCCTGTTAGGCAACCCTGCAAAGGAAGCCCACCCTTGCAGTTTCTGTGGGATCACCGTTGGTTAACCACTCATCTTTCTTAGAAAATACCACACGTCGAGCATCATTGTCAGCCCAGTGCTTGATTGATGCTGTGGTGGGCAAATGTGTGAGACAGAAAGCACTGAAATCGGGAAGCCTTGCTCACTGCAACAGGTTCAGTTCTCCTGATACTTCCACTTGGGTTTCTAGTGCCGCACTGCGTACTTCGCTCTCAAAGGACCATCCTGCATCTCCCAGCTTCCTGGGATGTTTGCCACTTGACCAGAAAGGGATTATTTTATATCAAACTACCAATAGTATTTAAAGGCTTGTTCCAAATTCCATCTAACTTTCAATCTCAGATTGAATTGTGTACCCTAAGACGAGTTTTCTTCAGGGAGAAGGATTAAACGTAAAACACAACCATCAACACTTTACAGGGTTGCCAAAAGGAAGTGGGACTGAAGGAACTCCATTTGATCAGCCTTGATTGCCTTGGGGACCTATGAAGAGGGAAGGTCGTATGATTCGCTTCCATCAGTCGCTTGGGTTGAGTCTATGTGATGTAGGGGGCACAAAACGGAATCTTTGTCTGGAATCTGGGGATAACTCTTGACAACTTGGAATCTGTAGCAAACTTGAGATATCCTGAAAGTAATCTCACCCCCCTTCCTGTTCTGAACTGCTTCTCTTTCCCCCAACCCATTTTGCTCTTCTTCCTCATCCCTTCCTTCTAGATCTTTTACCCTCACTTATTCTGCCACCTAAATTCCTTTCCAGCCTTTTCCGCCTCATCTTTTTATCCCTCCACAGAGACTGCAGGCTGATCTCCGATTATAAAAGCTCCATTCCCCCCCATGGATGTAGGTCTTTTTACTGAGCACAGGCAATGTGGGTTAGCTGGTGAATCCTTGCCTTTAAGCCCCACCCGAAAGTTCTGCAAACTCCCAAGAGGAACTGAAAACATGAAGTGGCTTGTTTTACAAGGAGTAGGTAGAGATCTGTGACATGTGCAGCCACAAAGGTTTTGACTCCTCTGGGGTCTGAGAAGCTGAAGTGATTTTCCTCACTGCTTTGCATTCTGTTCCAAACCAACTCACTGGTCCTGAATCAGCGAGTCTACCATTTCACAGATTTAGGCTCCTCATAAGTGAAAAATGAAGGCCAGGATCTGAGAACATCTCCCTCTGAATGGGTACTTGGCAGGATTGGACCATCAAATCCAGATCTGCAGATTTGTGTTGTGTAGAGACGGACACGGAATGAAAAAACCCTCGAATCATTCGGTTCGTGGTTTGTTAATTTCCACAGAACATGGAACACAAACTTAAAGAACTCACCCGATTTCCGAACCGGTTTGGGGTTCGGGAGCCCCAGGACAGCCTCCTTCATGCTCAGAGAACCCAAACTCACAGGGAGTTTTCAGTAGGCTCTCCACCAGCCACCTTCCAAGTTTCATGAAGATTGCAATATGGATCTCCGAGTTATAGAGCCCCAAAGCTTGGGGTGGGGGTGGGGGTGAAAAGCTAAGACTAGGATGGGGGGGGGAGAAAGGAAAAAGCACCCTTTTCCAAAAAACCTCCCCAGTCTCCAGTCAGTAAGAAAAACAAGAAAGCAAGAGAAAAGAAAAGAGGCTTTTCAGCCCCTTTTCCAGCAGCCAGAAGTGCAGGCCAAAGATCCAAGTTCCAATCCCAATCCCAACACCACAGCCATCCACCAAGCCTCCAAGCTCTCCTCCCTTTCCCACTCTAGAGAAACTGAAACCAGGAATCACACAGCTTCCCCTATTTATGGAAAAAGCCAAGAGATTGAGCAACACAGGAGCACTCTGGATGGCAGAAAAATCTGCCTAACGTGGTTTTGGAAGGAAAAGATTGGTGTTACCATGGCTGCTGAAGGCACATCTCCTCAGTTGCCTTGGAGATTCTAACCCTCTTCCCTTTTCCTGGCTGGATAGGCCAGAGTGGGAGCTCTCTAGTTGGCAGGGGCAGCTGCCAATCAAGCCTGGAGGCCTCAGATTGGGGGCAAGCTAAAGACTGCCACCGTTGCCTGGGCGAGGGAGTGTTTGGTGCCAAAAGTGTCTGAACGGGCAACGTAACGATAAGAAAAGTTTGTTTGGTTCGGGAAAATGCAGTCCCACGGACTGTGTGGTTCTTTAGCTACGAACTGGCTGTTCTGTACGGAATTTTGTTCCATAGTTCATTTTGTGCCCATCTCTAGTGTTGTGTTCACACATGGCAATTTTTCTCATCTCTAAGGCCTTAGCTGAACCACAAAGACACAGCAAAACAGTCGTGTAAGAATGTGATTTGGTTAATTGCCAACTGGTCAAATTATTGGCTGAATTAAAATGTAAAGTTATCATCAGTTTAAAACCCCCTAAACCTCTACCTGGCAAGGTTGCTGTGAGGAAAACATGGAGGAGAAGACAACAGTGTAAGCTACTTTGAGTCCACTCCATGCTGAGAAAAAAGGCAGGATATAAATGAAAT
The DNA here is from genome assembly GCF_028583425.1 of Eublepharis macularius. Taxonomy (NCBI): domain Eukaryota; kingdom Metazoa; phylum Chordata; class Lepidosauria; order Squamata; family Eublepharidae; genus Eublepharis; species Eublepharis macularius. The sequence goes on along the minus strand of NC_072805.1, from coordinate 24,785,321 downwards.
CAAATAAGTAATATATCTGTTGGATGTTCTTAGAAATTGAAGCAGGATATAGGAACGAAGCAAAGGATATCATATGTTTGGTAAAAGCCCAGTCGTTGGTTTCCATTTGTGCGGGCCACTTTGAAAGTATCATTTGAACTGTATTAAATGTGCAGAATTGGCGCCCTGGGTTTTACTGGGCTGAGCTTTGTGCCCTTCACTTTACAGCGAATAACAATGGCTCTCCCACCCCAAGCTATTAAAAATCTCAAAGTTGGTATTCATATCCCGCCAAAGGATGATGGATCTGTTAGCTCAATCACAGAATAAGCAAAATAGCAGCCGTTGATTTCAAAGGACAGAGCTGTGTATTCATGCCTGGCCTCTGTGCTGCGGTTTCTTGTTTCCTATTCCCCCCAGGAACTCGAGCTTCTTTCAACTTTGCTTCAGTTTGGCACTAACTATTTTTGTTGCAAAACGTTTTCTTTCCTCAGATGCATGCTGCTATCAATAGCCCTGTTTTCACTTTTCTTGCAAACTCTTCAGAACTTTTCCTTCCACTTGGTGGCTTTGCAAATGGAAGTTGGAGGAGAACGGGATGTACAATACCCCAAAATAGTCGTGTGCTCTTCTTTTCCTGCTACATATTCTGTGCTAATGCTTTTCTCTCCCCCCCCCTTTTTTTTGTTGTAGTTATTTATTTTTTAAAAATCAGAATTCAGCCTCTAGCCAAGAACGGGATTTCTTTCTGTTTAACAAATAAAATATAAGCGGAACAATTGATTTATATGTATTGTACAAGTTTGTTTTATAGGATTAGGAATCAGTTTATGTCCCCTAACACAGAGTAAGTGCTATATTAGCACCTTTATCTGTATGCCGAAGCCAACTACTTAATTTTAGTGAATGCAATCAATCCTGACTTCGCCTTATTTTTTTTAAATTTGTGTTGCAATGCTTCCTGCTTTTGCCCTGTAAATAAGACTGCGAGTATGTGTATGTGTGCGCCTGCTACTGAACATTTTGGAATCTGTTTGCCTTGAACTGCCAGTGTTTGTCAGACTTACAGTGCAATCCTAAGCAGAGTTACTCCAGTCTACACCCCGTGCAGTTCTTAGGATTGCACTGTAAGTCTGCTTCCACGCTAGGTTTTTTTTTTTTTTGCTTTGGTGTCCAAACAAAAGAGCTTATTTTTTAAAAAATTGAGCACCCATGCAATGTCCAGTGCCATCTAAAGGACTGTCAGTGAGGCCAGGACACCAGATGCCCTCCCACTGCCTTCCTTCCAGCACCAAGACAACAGAGCACCACCTCCCCACAAAGAGAATACCATCTATCTCCTGTGGCTAATAGCCACTGATGGACCTCTGCTCCATATATTTGTCCAGTCCCCTCTTGAAGCTGGCAATGCTTGTAGCTGCCACCACCTCCTGTGGCAACGAATTCCATGTGTTTATCACCCTTTGTGTAAAGTAGTATTTTCTTCTATCTGTTCTAACCCGACTGCTCAATAATTTCATAGAGTGCCCACGAGTTCTTGAATTGTGAGAAAGGGAGAAAAACACATCTTTCTCTACCTTCTCTAACCCGTGCATTATCTTGTAAACCTCTATCATGTCTCCCCTCAGTCGTCTTTTCTCCAGGCTAAAGAGCCCCAAGCGCCTCAATCTTTCCTCATAGGGAAAGTGTTCCAACCCTTTAATCATTTTAGTTGCCCTTCTCTGTACTTTTTCCAGTGCTATGATATCTTTTTTAAGGTGTGGCGACCAGAACTGTACACAGTACTCCAAATGAGGCCTCACCATCGATTTATACAGAGGCATTATGATACCGGCTGATTTGTTTTCAATCCCTTTCCTAATAACCCCTAGCATAGCATTAGCTTTTTTTATGGCAGTCGCACACTGTGCTGACGTTTTTAGTGAGTTATCTATCATGACTCCAAGATCTCTCTCTTGGTCAGTCTCCGCCAGTTCAGACCCCATCAACTTGTATTTATATTTTGGATTTTTGGTTCCAATGTGCATTACTTTGCACTTGGCTACATTGAACCTCATTTGCCACATGGATGCCCACTCTTCTAGCCTCGACAGATCCCTTTGGAGTGCCTCACAATCCTCTCTGGCTTTCACCACCCTGAACAATTTCGTGTCATCTGCAAATTTAGCCACTTCACTGCTTAATCCCAATTCCAAATCATTAATAAACAAGTTAAAAAGCATTGGACCCAATACCGACCCCTGTGGCACCCCACTGCTCACCACCCTCCACTGTGAGAAGTGCCCGTTTATACTCACTCTCTGTTTCCTATTAATTAGCCAGTTTTCGATCCACAAGAGGACTTGGCCCTTTATCCCATAGCTACTGAGCTTACTTAGGAGCCTTTGATGAGGAACTTTGTCAAAAGCTTTCTGGAAGTCAAGATAAACAATATCTATCGGGTCTCCCTTGTCCACTTGTTTGTTCACTCCCTCAAAGAACTCTAACAGATTGGTGAGACAAGATCTTCCCTTACAGAACCCATGCTGAGTTTTCCTCATCAGCTTTTGGTCATCAATGTGCCCACTAATTTTATTTTTGATAATAGTTTCCACCAACTTACCCGGTATTGACGTCAGGCTGACTGGCCTGTAATTTCCCGGATCTCCCCTGGAACCTTTTTTAAAGATGGGGACAACATTAGCTACCTTCCAGTCCTCAGGAACAGATGCAGAGTTTAATGACAGATTACATATTTTTGTGAGGAGATCTACAAGTTCACACTTGAGTTCTTTCAGAACTCTTGGATGTATGCCATCTGGGCCCGGTGATTTATCAGTTTTTAAATTATCTAGCAGTCGCATAACCTCCTCTCTCGTCACCTCAATGTGACTCAGGTCTTTCAAAACCCCTCCCAAAGTCAGTGCTTCTGGAGTGGGCATGCACTTCTTATCTTCCACAGTGAAGACAGAAGCAAAGAACGCATTCAGCTTCTCGGCCATTTCCCTATCACCCTTTAGTAATCCTTTTACGCCTTGGTCATCCAAGGGCCCCACAGCCTCCCTAGCTGGTTTCCTACTTCTAATATATTTAAAGAATTGTTTATTGTTTTTCTTTATGTTCTTTGCAATATGCTCCTCATATTCCCTTTTTGCCTGTCTGATCACAGACTTGCACTTTTTTTGCCACAGCTTATGCTCCTTTTTATCAACCTCACTCCGACTAGTTTTCCACTGCCTAAAAGAATCCTTTTTACCTTTTACAGCTTCTATCACATTGCTTGTTAACCATGCTGGCCTTTTCCTAAACCTATTTGTGCCTTTCCTAACCAGCGGTATATATTTAATTTGAGCTTCCAGGATTGTAGTTTTAAATAGTCTCCAAGATTCCCCAAGTGTTTTGACCTTTTTTACTTTCCCTTTCAGTTTCTTCTTCACGTACCCCCTCATCTCAGAAAAGTTACCCCTTTTGAAGTTAAACATGGCTGTGTTGGTCTTATTTGGCAATTTCCTATTTATACATATGTTGTACTCAATAACATTATGGTCACTGTTCCCAAGTGGTGCAATCACATTTACATCTCTCACCAGGTCTTCAGCATTACTGAGGACCAAATCCAGGATCACCTCCCCCCTAGTAGGTTCTGTAACCATCTGTTCCATAGCACAGTCATTGAGACAGTCTAGAAACTCACTTTCTCTCCCCCGATTCGAACACCCATTGGCCCAGTCAATGTGTGGGTAGTTAAAATCACCCATTACAACACAGTTTTTTTGTTTAGCAGCCATCTTTAATCCTGTCATCATTTTATAATCCTCCTCTATTTTCTGATCTGGAGGGCGATAACAAACTCCCACAGTTAAGTTTCCATTTGGGCCCGTAATTTCAACCCATAGCATTTCCAGAAGCGAATCTAATTCAGTTACCTTCTCAATCTTACTGGAATGTATACCTTCTCTGACATATAGAGCCACCCCACCACCAACCCTTCCCTCCCTATCCTTCCGATATAATTTATATCCAGGAATCACCGTGTCCCACTGATTTTCCTCATCCCACCAAGTTTCTGATATGCCCACAATGTCTATGGATTCGCCCAACACTAAACATTCCAGCTCCCCAATTTTACCTCGGACACTTCTAGCATTTGTATATAAACACCTGTAACTTCCCCGGCACACTTTGCCTCGAGACGTAGTTAGGTCATCTGCACTGTTTGTCTCCATCTCAGTTGACAACTCTAATCTATCTCCCTGTAGAAGTGTTATACTTAGCCCTTCATCTCTCTGAGATGAACCATCCTGAACCAGAGACACTTTATCTCTTGTCGGCTTTCCCCTAGCATTTAGTTTAAAAACTGCTCTGCCACCTTTTTGATTTTAAGTGCCAGCAGCTGGGTTCCTTCTCGGGACAAGTGGAGACCGTCTCTCTTGTACAGCTCCCGCTTGTCCCAAAAAGAATCCCAGTGCCTAACAAACTTGAACCCTTCCTCCCTACACCATCGTCTCATCCACGCATTGAGACTCCTGATCTGCGTTTGTCTCTCTGGCCCTGCGCGTGGAACAGGTAGCACTTCTGAGAAGGCTACCTTGGAGGTCCTGGCCTTGAGTCTCCTGCCTAACAGCCTAAATTTTTGTTCCAAGACCTCACGACTGCATTTCCCAACATCGTTGGTTCCAACATGGACCACGACCGCTGACTCTTCCCCAGCACTATCTACCAGCCTATCTATAACACGCGTAATGTCCGCTACCTTCGCACCAGGCAGGCAAGTCACCATACGGTCAGAACGCGGTTGTGCCACCCAGCTATCTACTTGTCTAAGGATCGAATCACCAACTACCAAGAGCCTCCCTCCCGCCCCACCCAGGGATGGTTCCTTGATGCGAAAGGAAACCTGCTCACCAACTGAAGAAGAGGTCCCTTCTGAGGGCATGTTCCCCTTATCCTCAGTACGGTGCCCTGATTCCACAAGATCCTCATTCTCCTTGACAACAAGAACGCTGCCATTTTTAGAGTGGGACACATCTATCCTGTCCCTGAGAATCTTGTCCTCGTGCCTATCTAACTGTCTCCGCTTCTCCAGGTCAGCCACCTTGGCCTCAAGGGTACGTACTCGTTCCCTAAGAACCAGGAGCTCCTTGCAGCGAGCACACATCCAGGACTTCTGACCAGAAGGCAGATAGTCATACATGTGACACTCAGTGCAATACACTGGAAAGCCCCCAACCCCCTGCTGGCATTCTGACTTCATTATTCTGTTTTAGGAACAACACACTAAGAGGAAAGAAAACGGCTATGATCCCCTGGCTATGATCCCCCGGCTAAGAGCCACAGGCCAAGAGCCCTTTAGCTCTCGCCCTTCGGCTCGCGCCCCTGCCCAGCAGTTGCCTTTTCAATGCAAAAGGTCACTTCCTGCTAAGCACAGGAGGTGAGCACAAAGGGGGGGTGTGGCTTGTACTCCAGCAACCCCCAGCAGCCTTACAAACACACTCACCCTCAAACACAATCAAGCCCAAACACACTTAGCCTCAAAACTACACTCAAATCAACACAAAACTACACACAAAAAGCCCCAAAGCTAGAGAGGACCACCCTTAGCTTCTCAGCTTAACCCACCACAGCCAAGAAGGCAAAAAGCCCTTACCTCCTCTAGCAGCTGCAGACCATGTCTAGCAGCTGCAGACCATGTCTAGCAGCTGCAGACCATGTCTAGCAGCTGCAGACCATGTCTCTAGCAGCTGCAGACCATGCAGCAGGATTTCTAGCCACTGTGTGTGACAGAATGTTGGACTGGATGGGCCACTGGCCTGATCCAACATGGCTTTGCTTATGTTCTTATGTTCTTAATGTCGTGCTCAAATGGACCTTTCCCTTCACTCAGTACTCTCGTTCCCACACCTGCTTTTCTATAGCCATTTTGGAAAGAAGACTGTCCAAGTGAGGATCATCATGATAGGTAGGTGTGCATTTTCCGATCCACATCAGTGCCTTTCTCCTTCCATCAGCACCTTGCAGATGCTTTTTTTCCCTTGATGCACCAACAGAGGGCTTTAAAAAAAAAATCAGTAATTGCTATAGTGTTATAACTGTAAAGCATTAAAGCCCTCAAAAATCCCCTACTGGCACGGCGGGGGGGGGGGGATATGGGGAAAATGGCAGCTGAAAAAGGAAAGTGCACAAAGAAGACCAGTGTGGAATGCAGAACTGAAAATCTTTGCCGCCATATGGGTGGGGACCTAAAACAGGTTCCATCGGGTTTGCTGCCTTAGAGCTAAACTACACACGACAAATTACACGAGGACGCTCAAGTAAAGGGAAGCGCAATGTTAGTCAGGAAGCATAGTTTGAATTTCACCTCTCTCTGCAGAGCTGCAAAGATCACTCCTCAGAGGGTTTGTTAATTTCACCTCTCTACAGAGCAGGCAAAGATCACTCCTCACAGGGTTTGTTAATTTCACCTCTCTACAGAGCAGGCGAAGATCACTTCTCAGAGGGTTTGTTAATTTGTTCTTTGCCTCCCTGAAGGCTCTGCCAATTATTAACAAACCCTCTGAGAAGCGATTTTTGCTGGCTCTGTAGAGAAGTGAAAGTAACAAACCCTCTATAGAGCAATCTTTGCTGGATCTTTAGAGAGAGGTGAAATTCAAACTACGCTTCCCAGCTTTGTGTCTGCCTTCACTTGAGTGTCCTCATGGATTATTTATTTTTAAAACTCTATCATTATTTTTTTTAAAAAAATGTATATGGACTTTCCATAAAAACTTCTAAGGAGCCTGACGTTCAGTAATCAGATGCACAACACAAAAACAAATAATACCTAATAATGAATCAAATAATAACAATATAAACATTAAAATAGCAGAACATCAAACCGATCGCAAAAAGCACAGGAGAATAATATAGTTCATACCGGGCACCCAAAAGCTGATATGGGAGATGCCAGATGGGGGCTTCTGGGGAGGGTATTACATAAAGGGGGAGGGGTGCTCAGAAATGTCCCTGCCCTGGTTGCCTTCTATATAACGGTGGTGACCCTGAGGCCAGACTTTGGGAAGCAGGTGGAACTCAAGTACAGGCTGTAACTAGTAAGCACTATTGAGCAGCATGGGAATTACTTCTGAGTAAATGTGCATTGCAGCAGGTTATCCCATGTCATGGAGGCTACGGAATGGTAAGAGACAACTCTCTCGAGTGATCATTTTGCACTATGTGTTTGGAGAACGCATTATCATCCAAAGCAGAGAATCCCATAAAACCATTTAAGTTCATAGTCTGAAATTACGTAATCGCATGATAGCTGCCCAACTTGTAAACCGGGAGTACTTAAAATGAGGTCTGTTTTACAGAGACAACAGTGGGACAGAAGAAACATGTGTGTACATCGAGGGAGAATTACTGTGGTTGTCTCTCTCGTTGATCATCTGCTTGCAGGGCCTGGAAATACCAGCTTATTGGTGCCAACAGGCCAGTGACACCCGCTGCCCAGTCCCTTGCCCCTTGCTCAGGGTCCATCTCCTCAGACAGCACTCAATGCATTTCTCCAGGTGCTGTTGCTGCTACCTTCTTTGCAGAGACCTCATCTCAGCAGTTCGCCCGTCATCATTAATGGAACTCAATCCATCACTCTGCCTGACTGCAGCCAGCCATACCCAGCAGTGCAGTAGCAGATAGCACCTTAGGGAAAGTGTGCTGGGAGCTGTTAGAGGCAACACCAGCCAGATGTACTCAAGGCTGGAGAAAGTTCTCATGGTGCCCAGGAATTCAAGGTTCCCTCATACCTGGATCACAGGTGAGCGGACAGTGGTGAAGAAGAGGAAATAAATGGTAATGATAACCATTTTATGTTCTCCACGCTGACCACTGATTTCCGGCCTGGTCCAAGTCCATCGTCCAAGCTCTCAGACTCTTGCTATGGGTCAAGGCCCTTGGTCCTTTGTATCCACAAAATGGAGAGCCCTAATAGATTCCTTCAGCAGAGACCCTTGAACTCCCCCCCCCAGCTCATTTGGCAAGCTTTCCCCCCGTAACTGTGTCTCCCCCCACCAGTAGTCTACATTTAGCAAGCAGGCGCTTCCTAGTAGAAGAGGAAGCTGCTAATATTGGACAAACAGAAGTATTAGCAGTGGTTAATCTTCGTGTGAAAGTGGATTTATGGTCTGGCTTCTTAGTATTTGAATTCATTGCTACAGCTAATGGACATCTCAAAGTGTCTTAAATCACTGGCTCTTTAGCGTGCCAAAGAGTAATAGAAAGCTTAGAGCTACCATAATTTGGCACCTATGTTTAGAATCGGTTGCCAGAGGAACTTATGGAGAAAAACGATCGAGGGAAATATTTTTCCAAGGGCTCTTTTCTCTCTCCACGAAATGTGTTTGATGGCTTTCTCTTTTGCTGTGTGCCATTTGGAATAGCAGAGGACCATAATGAGTGCCTAATATATGCAGGCTGTGTTGAATGGGGTTTCTGGAAGAGAGCTGGGACAGGATATCGGGGTGGGTGGGTGGTAGAACAGGTTGGTGGAAAAGGCAGCTGTTTGCCGATGCCAGCATCGTAGTTCGAGGGTCAAGTTGAAAAGGGGAGCATCAGATGAAGACTCAGTGGGTTTGAATAGGGTATCAGGAGGACTTCATAGACCTGAGAGATGATACTCAGAGACTACAGAAGGGTTTGGCTGGGAAAAATAATTTGGCAGCCCCTGCTGTAGAAGAATTGACAGCCAGTGAGGTGCTACCATTAAAGCACTGGGCTAGTTCAAAACTTCATTCAACAAGGACTCATTGCCCCTTCACTCTTCGCATGTCCCTTACAGAAAGTACCAACATACAGACAAGCCTTCTGCTGTAGAGCAGGAGATGATGAAGGTTTAAGCCTGCCTGATCCTGGATGATTAACTGTCCTGACTCTTAGAGCCAAACTACAAGTGACGAATGACACAGGTTGGACACTTGCCAGCTTTCCTCAAGTTTTCATGGGAAATGTCGGCAGCTTGGCGGAATGTTGGACAAGTGACAGTTGAAAAGTCCCTTGGACAGCAGTCGGAGAGCCAAGCTGCAAGACCAGGACGCCTACATTTCCCATCAAAACTTGGGGGAAGCTGGCAAGTGTCCAACCTGTGTCAGGCATCATTTGTAGCTTGGCTTTATATTTGAGTGTCTGATCCACCCATATCATTTATCCGGCAAGAGTTCTAGGTCCTCCCCCACTTCTGAAAATTTGGATGGTAGAGTCTGTCCTTTGCATGTGGAAGGTCCCAGGTTCAATCCCCAGCAACTCCAGTTAAAAGAATCAGTTAGTAAGTGATGTGAAAGATCTCCTGAGTCCGTGGAGATCTGACATCAGTCAGAGCTGACAGTACTGGACCTGAAAGACCAATGATCTGATTCTATGTACAGCAGCTCCATTATATTTGTTTGTTCATGTTATTGCGTTTACACCCCACCTTCCTCCCCCCGCCCCCCGCCCCCGGAGACCTTCCTTGCCAGAGTGAGAGTTCGAATTTGAGTCTCTCAGATTTTTGCCTGAGACTCTAGACAATTGCACAAGACAAATAGTTTCTGGTGTGTAGCCGTTTTGGTATCTGGTAGAAGAGCAAGATTCGATAGACGAAGGGAGCCCTGACTCTAGAAAGCAACCCTGGAAATCTAGTTGGTCTTTAAGGTGTTACTGGACCCAAATCTTGTTGTCTTATGCCGCATGGGCTCTTGTGTGGAAAGGCTAGAGGAAAAATCTTTGAACTAGCTTGAATTTGCTTGTGGAGTCATAAATATGCATTATGAAGAACTGTAATTTATATCATGTCCCCTGCTCGTCTATCCATTCCCCCCATCCCACCCTCTGCTATTTCCAGTGTCCTGGCACTGGTACATACTGTTGTATCCTGTCCATTGCCATCTTGAAAGGTTTTGGTATGCATTGTAAGCCCTCCAACAATGAAGACATGGCCAAAGATAGCAAAAACAGGAACTGTAGCCAGGGAGGACAGGACATCATGGTTACAAGGGAAGCTGTGGATTGACAGTTTCAAAGGGGTAACTGTGTCAGTCTGTTGTAGGAAAATAAAAACACCTTAAAGAATAACCTTAAAGAATAACGGTACTGGCTTTGTTTAATGTATTTATGCTGCTTATATCCTGCTGTTCCTCTTTGGAACTTAAGGTGCCATTCTAGCCTAAGAAAAATCCAGTGTCATTGGTTGGTTATTTATTTATTTGGATATTTATACCCCCCCCCCTTTTCTCCCATATGGAGATCCAAAGTGGCTAACAGCATAATTCCCCCCTTCTTTATTTTATCCTCACAGCAATCACCCTATGAGGTGGGTTAGACTGAAATAATGAGTGCTTGGCCCAAGATCACCCAGTGAAGAGAGTGGAGATTTGAACCTATTTATCTCATATCCTAATCTGACACCCTAACCACAGTCAGAAATGGGGTCATGCCAAAAATGACAGGGGCAGCCATATTTGTTGAGGCACATGTTTGCCCTGATCATGTATAAAGGTATATCACTTGTTTCCCAGGAAGAGAAGACAGTTGAACTCGGCCATGTCTAGATTTATCTGTCCAGATGTAGTCAATGAACTTCATAGTGGAGCCGGTATTGGAATCTAGGTTTCTTGGTGTCCAAGCCCAAAATTATAACATGCATTCTGTTGTATCTTTCTCAAAGCTGTACCCACAGCCCTAATCCTAGTAACCCCAAATTTGGATACATGAATGTGTGTGTTATGTGCCGTCGAGTCACAGCTGATCTATGGTGATCCTATGAATGAGAGACCTCCAAAATGTCCTATCATTAACAGACTTGCACAGATCCTGCAAACTAGAGGAGGTGGCTTCTTTTATTGAGTCAAGCCATCTTGTTTTAGGTCTTCCTGTTTTCCTAGCATTATTGACTTTTCCAGAGAGTCTTGTCTTCTCATGATGTGAACAACATATGATAGCCTCAGGGCCAAGCTACACATGACGAATGGCACTTGAACGGCAAGTGGATTGAGTGGAGGGCAAGTGAACAGGGAGAAATACACTTGCCGTTCAAGTGTCATTCGTCATGTGTAGCTTGGCCCTCAGTTTTGTCATTTTAGCTTCTGGGGAGAATTCAGGCTTGATTTGATCTAGTACCCATTTATTTGAGTTTTTGGCCGTCCATGGTATCTGCAGAACTCTCCTCCAGCACCACATTTCAAATGAATCAATTTTCTTCCTGTCAGCTTCACTGTCCAACTTTCAAATCATACATAGTAATGGGGAATAAATGGTGTAATCGAGGGTTGTCAGCTTCCAGGTGGAGCCTGATGTTCACCTGGAATTGCAGGCCACAGGTAGCAATTCCTCTGGAGAAAACAGCAACTTTGGAGGAGAGGATCTATTCCTGTTGAGCTCTCTCTTCTCCAAAAATCCTGTCCTCTCTGGGCTCCCTCCCAAAATCTATAGGAATTTCTCAAGCTGCAGTTGGCAACACTGTATATATACCCTGTAAGGAGACGTACTTCTAGCAGTGAGGCAGTGCTGCAGATATCTAAATTTCCACTACCCGAAATCTTCACCTGCAGTTTGTTCTTCATCCTTCCCTCTCCCATTTATCTCCCTTTCTAATCCTCATCCCTGAACTGTAAAATCTTTCAGCCCATCTCCGGTGTTCATCATTTTGTGTGATGTTTTATCTTTCCGTGAATGAGAAATAGAGAGTAAAACCTAGAGGTGGAGTGCGGGACAGTCATTTCATCGGAATGGGTGTGTAAAAATGACACTTTGAAAGCTGCACTGCCTCCTGCATCGATATGACTAATGATGAAAAGCATTCTACTTTGTCTCCAACATGCCGAATTTCAAAGAACACTTCTGGTCTTTTGCAAAATCCAGTTTGCTCCCCATTGTTGGCTGCAAAGAGATTTGAAAAAGCCTCACTCCTTATAGTGGCCCATTAATCTTCTGGACCGCGTACTGTACTCCATCAGAAGCAATGTTCTTCTCAGGTAGTGCTGCTGTTAAAATTACTGTTAAAATGCTATGGCCATACAGCGGAACTTCAGAGCTGGAAGCACCTTGGGATGTCAAAAAAAAGGTTGCATTTCTGAGACCATTTTGTAACTTTTCCCGTCAGTGTCAAAACTTTCCCTGCTACTAGGCTGAGGGTCACACTATATGTTTCAATATTGGGGTCATTGCGTTTTTGCTTTCCTGACTGGAAATGTCCCTACCAGGGCTTCTTTAAGCCGTAAAAGTAAAAGTAGTCCCCTGTGCAAGCACTGAGTCATTACTGACCCATGGGGGGATGTCGCATCACGATGTCACATTTTCTTGGCAGACTTTTTACGGGGTGGTTTGCCATTGCCTTCCCCAGTCATCTACACTTTACCTCCAGGAAACTGGGTACTCATTTTACCGACCTCAGAAGGATGGAATGCTGAGTCGACCATGAGCCAGCTACCTGAACCCAGCTTCCACCGGGATCGAACTCAAGTCGTGAGCAGAGCTTGGACTGCAGTACTGCAGCTTACCACTTTGAGCCACGGGGCTCTTTAAGCCATAATAAGGGATAAAACAGACACAGAAAGACAGTGTCTTCCCCCCACATGAGGGCTAAAGAATCCGGGGGGGGGGGGCTGATGGTATCCAGCTCTATATCTATCTCGTTATCCAAATCTCCTGGTGAAGCCGTAGAGGTCCTGAGTTACTGAGAGCTGAGGTCAAATCAGTGGAAACAAACACATTGAAACTTAACCGAGACAAGACAGAAGTGATGCTGGTTGGGAAGGCAGAAATCTTGAAAGGACTTGAATTGAATACCTTTACTGGCATAACAGGACATACATATGCACAGTCAGCAAGGAGACTGTATTCCTGTACAGTCTGTATTCCTGTATTTGAATGTATACTTCTTTTCTAGTTTCTGCAATGCTTACCCTATTGTATTGTTTATTGAATGTTGAAGCTGTTGATCATACTAATTTACACTGTGTAATCCACCTTGAGTCTCAATGAGCAAGGCGGACTATAAATAACAAACAAAACTAACACCTCCTTTTTCTCCAGGGGAAATGATCTCCATCATCTGGAGATCAGTTGTAAACCTGGGAGATCTTCAGACTCCAGCTAGAGTTTGGCAACCCTATCAGTTTCAACACACACACACACACAACTTTTCACTGAATTCTTGCAATGCTGTTATCCACTTTCCATTTCTGTGTGTCCTGTGTTCCATTGGTGGAACACATTTTGCATGTGGAAGGTCCCTGGTTTGGTCCATGATGGCTCCACATAAAGGATTTCAAGAAACATGTTAGGAAAGCCCAGGGCTTTTTTTCAGCAGGAACACGGTGGAACGGAGTTCCGGCACCTCTTGAAAATGGTCACATGGGCGGTGGCCTCGCCCCCTGATCTCCAGACAGAGGGGAGTTTAGATTGCCCTCCGCACCGCAACTCCCCTCTGTCTGGAGATCAGGGGGCGAGGCCACCGCCCATGTGACCATTTTCGCCAAGGGCAATTTAAACTTTAAAAAACTCCCCCCTTGTTCCAGCAAAGTGACATCATTGTGCGGTCCTGAATTCCACCACTGAGTTCCACCACCTCTTTTCCCAGAAAAAAAGCCCTGGGAGAGCCACTTCTCTCCCTAAGGCCCTGGAGATCCAGTCTGAGTAGACAATGCTGAGCTAAAGAGAGCAGTTGTCTAATTTGGTATAAAATAGTTTCATATGTGCCTAAGTTCTGAAGGCACTGCTGTAGGGCTTAGCTTCCTTTGGATGAGAGCAGTGCCCTGGAGGTGCGAGATAGCTTTGCAGTATTTGCAAACAGCAGAAACAAGCAGGCATTCTTTCTACAGCCCTTGGGGCTCCAGAGAGCACTTTGCACAGCCCCTTCACTGCTGAATCCCAGTTGCAGCTGATTCCAGCTAGAAACTCTCAGCCCTCCAGTCCTGCCCATTAATATAAAAAGCTGCCCACTGCTGCTTCTTGCAAACAAACATGCCCGTCCGCCGAACAAGTGTCTCAGACCCCTGTCCTGTAAACACATTGCCCAGTCAGGAAATATCTGCCCTCCCTGAGAAACATTCACACGCGTTCATCAAGGCTTGACCGCTCATTCATAATTGTCAAACCCCGCAAGCTCACAGTTAATATTCCATAATACTTTGTATTGGAGTATGAAGCACTGCACGTATGACATTTTTGTCTTTTGTTCTTAATTGATTATTGCTACTTTTGATGAGGAGATTCTCTGGCCCCTTTCCTACTAAAACCAATATTTTCCCCCTTAGGGCTCAACTAGACTATATGTGTGACATGAATTGGGTTGGAGAAACATGGGGGAGGGCTTCAGCCTTTCCTCCTATGCCATTTTCCCAAGCTGAAATGGCTGTGGAGGGGTCTGTTTGCTCCACTCTAGGGCTCCACGTGGACTGCAGCACATGGCTCCCCACAGCTGTGCAAACAGGCACCCTCAACAGATGTTTCAGCTCAGGAAAATGGCATGGGGAGGGGAAGGCTGAAGCCCTTTCTGTCTCCTGTGCTGAGCTCACTAGGTGAATCCAGCCACACAGTGCTTGGGAATGTTGTGTGTGTGAAAGGGTCATCAAGTCGCAGCCAACTCATGGCACCCCCATATGATTTTCAAGGCAAGAGATGAACAGAGGGAATTTGTCCATGTCTGCCTCTGCATAGTGACTCTGGACTTCCTTGGTGGTCTCCTATCCAAGTACTAACCAGGGCCAACCCTGCTTAGCTTGAGATTTGATGAGACTGGGCTAGGCTGGGCCATCCAGGTCAGGGCTTGGGAATGTTAGTTTACGGATATTATCTGTCACATGATTCAAGTAGAGGGACACCCAACTCGTATCACACGTATCGTTTAGTTCAACCCTGACTCAGTTCTTCAAGTTAGCCTTTGCTAACTGTGATACTAAAGTGTTGCAATGCCTGGGCAGACCCATGATTGTGCAGTTCCTCTTCCATTTCCCCCTTCCTTTGATCTGTGCAGATTATCTGAAAGGAAGAAAATGAGCACAGGGAAGGGATCACACCTGTTCATTCTGCTCCCAACTTGTGTGCTTTGTTCAGAATTTGAGCACAGGGGCCTGCATGCATAGACTCTGATTTTGCCCTCTGGACCCTCCATTTTTTGCAGGGTACAGATTGCAGATGCTGTGAGCGAGCATTGCCTTCCAGGCCTAAATTCTGATCAGGGCGCAGATGGAGGAGACACCAGTGGTCCCTGCAGATAGTATCCTTTCCTTCCTTCTTCCACCCATTCGCTTCTACCCTCCATGATCTCATGGGGCCATAAAGTGTCCTATCTTGTAAATGATGAGCATTGGTCAACATATTTTGAATTTAATTCCGTAATGGCTAGTTTAATCTTTAGTTTACTAACAACAGTACAACATATGTACTATTACCAACAATAATGCAGAACAAGAAGGTACTACGGCTTCTTTTTTATTTTAAAACTTTTATTAAAATTGATTTTAACTTCTTATACACAATGATAACCTTAAAGATAACAATAAAACCAGCTGCTGCAAGGTACAATATTAACATTCCTATGTTATATGTCTGTTGAGTCAATAACTCAGTTAGATTATCTGCATAGATTCTTTCAATGTTACACAAGATTGAAAGCTTTATTTTGTTGTCAATTGTTCAGGAGGATAAGATGTATCATGATGAACCAAACGGTTGAATAAGTTGTTTGCATATATCATTTGTTGTTGTGTGAGGTTCGAGTAAGAATGTATAGTCATGATTTGAAATTTTCATACATCATGGCTTGGTACACTAGATTTTTTGGTAGCATGATGTCTTAGCTGTATGTTCAATGAAAGGTAACCATTTTTTCTGTAAAATCAATTGTTCTGGGATATATTTCAGCTTGAAGGTATTACGGCTTCTTACAGGCCAGAGGGAGAGGAGGGTTTGCTTGTTAGTTTCATTTTCTGAACATTGCTGCATGCAAACTTGTTTGGAAGAAAAGAATGTTTAGAAAGATGTATTGTCCGGATTTTTTTTTTCATTTTATTTTTGTCATTTCCACTTAATGCTTAATTGTTGTGGGGGTGGCTGAAGTGCATACCGATCATCGATAAAGCAAGCGAGGAAGGAAGGAAAATGCAAATGGGGGGGAAATAAGTAATACTGAAAGGAATGCTTCGGAGGAGGTAGATGAGTCCTGAGCAGAGGAAGAGTTCAAACACTGTGAAAAAGCTGAAGTGGTTAAGGACTGCGCCACAACAGGAAGTGGGTTCCGTGCTGGTTTCAATATGCTAATGGGAATGAAATTGGAAAGTGTGTTGCAGTAAATGTAGGGGGGGGGAGGCTGAAACGCAGCTATAAATATCTGTTGTTGTTTTTCTTCTATGAAGTCTTACGACCAATAATTGTTATTACTGGAAATCTACGGAGTGTTTCTGTTGTGGTTTTCTTTGTGAATGGGCCTACAGTCATTGTTGGATCTCCTTTTGCAATAAGTTGTTACCCCTATGTTTGTGGAGGAGAGACCATTACGAACACATGATTTCCATGAAGAATGTCCCAGTTCCGTTGCTAACATGTTCTTATTACAAAGGATCGCTTTTAGTAGCTCTGAGAACAACCTGAAGTCTTGGGACGCTGATGGTGGTGCAGGTTGATAGGAATGAGCTAGATTGACCGGGGACCTAACTTGGTAGGAGACAATTCCGTGTAGTAGTAAATGTACATCACAGGTACATTCAGGATTACCAGATTATCCTCCATGGCAGGCAATCTTCTGGCTCCCGGCCACCATTCTTCACTCCAGCAAGAGCAAAAAGAGGGGTTAGGAAGTGACATTACTACCAGTTGTACCTGGAAGTGACATCACAACACTCAAGAAATTCCCCAAGTCTCTAGGTTTTTGCCACATTACGATATTGCTGTCCCCCCCCCCCACATGCACCATTTTTCCATTTGATTTCCTGCTAATTCCAAAGATGAGTTAGCAAAACCAAAGTGCTAATTGCCAACTCAAGCTGACTGGTGTGGCCTAGAAGAACAAAGTCAATAGAAAGCCCTTTTGAGTATTGGATAGGGTTGCCAGGTCCCTATGCCCTCCGGGAAGGAGGTTGGGAGACCCAACACTTACCAGAAGGTGATTCTTTGTACAAGGCATGATGACATCACTTCTGGGAAGTGACATCACCGTACTGGCAGCGGGTGTGCTTCTCTGCTTTGAGTGGGGCCAGTTCTGCCTGTTTGGGACCCAAATTGGCCCCTTTGAAGCACAGGAGCATGCCCACCACCAGCACGACGATGTCACTCAAAGAAGTGATGTCGTCATGCCTCTCCGGGAGCACACCCGCTGTGTGCTTTACTGGGTCGCCTGCCAGTGGTGAGTAATTGCTGGGTGATTTGCCTCCTCCCATGGATTGCCAGTGATCAGTGGGCATTGTGGCAAACCTGTATGAGATTGCCTGCCACCAGCAGGTAACTGGGAACCCTACTCTTGGAGCTTGCACCTGGTTCTAAATCCAGATCTATTGCTGGTGGGTCTTTTTAGCTTTGGAATTATTTTTATGTGTTAAGCAAGGTGGGAAAGGCAGGCATATGTATTATGCTTTTGCGCTTTCCCCTCCCTGTTAATGTTTGATAGAAGCATTTGTGCAAATCCCCTGAGGTGAAATTAGTGTATTCAAGGTCTGACATATGTGAAGCGTCTACATTATCCCATAGGAGAGATGTGACAGTGGCAGAGGAAAATATCAGATTTTGTTTGGGCAGGCAAGAAGCCTCGAGTGAAAGTAAAAGTTTTACAAGATGCAAAGGAAAGAGGCGGAATGCAACTGCCCAATCTGAGACTTTACCATGATGCAATCTGCCTAGTTTGGTTGAAAGAGTGGATGATATTAAAGAACAAGAAACTATTAGCCCTAGAGGGATATAAAAAAATATTTGGATGGCACGCATACCTATGGCATGACAAAGTAAAGGTCAACTCGATGTTCCTGCACCATTTTGTACGGATAAGTCTATATATAATCTGGAAGAAGTACAGAATTTACTTACAAGAAGGAACTCCCTTGTGGGTGGTTCCATATGAGGTGATAGATCCGAGAGCTGTTGATAATGAACAACAATGTTTAACGTATAAAGAAATAACTAAAACTGAAGCATCTAAACTTAGAATAAAGACGCAAGAGGAACTATCACCTAATTACGACTGGTTCCAGTATAGACAGATCAGAGACTTATATAACTCGGACTCTGTAAAGGGGGGTATACGAACAGAGAATTCGGAACTAGAGCAGACCCTTCTTAAAGAAGACAAGAAAAGAATATCCAAGGTATACCAAGTACTGTTGAAATGGTATACCGAGGACGAGACAGTTAAAACACAGATGGTGAAATGGGCTATAAATTTTAATAAAGAAATAACAATGGAGGCATGGGAATACTTGTGGAAAACTACAATGAAGACAACGACATGTACTAATATTAAAGAGAACATTTACAAAATGATCTATCGTTGGTACATGACACCAAAGAAGATTGCGCTAGGGAATTTGAACATTTCTAATAAATGCTGGAAATGTAAGAAGCATGAGGGCTCCCTCTATCATATGTGGTGGTCATGTGAGGTAGCCAGGCAGTACTGGGGGGAAATAATAAGAGAAATGAGTGAAATTTTACAATTTCAAATAAATAAGAACCCAGAACTCCTGCTACTAAACTTGGGAATGGAGGGAATTCCAGCCCATCATAGGACGTTAATATTTTATATGACAGCAGCAGCTAGACTTTTGTATGCGCAAAAATGGAAAGTACGAGAAGTGCCAACTATTGAAGATTGGATCTACAAATTGCTGTATATGGCAGAGATGGACAAGATGACAAGAAAACTGAGAAATCTGGACTCAGGGCAGTTTAACACAGATTGGGAGAAGCTGAAACAATATCTGGAGAAGAAATGGGAGGTGGGAGGAAAACTGTGGCAGTTTGAGAACTACTGAAGTATAATAAAAGTATAATAGAGGGGGGTGACTTTACCGGGGGAGGAAGAGATAAATGTGAATTTATAAGCAGTTAGATTAACAGATTGATATATATATAGATATATATAGGTTAATAGATAGAATATTGATAGAAAATAATTAATGATAAGGTTTAAATATAAGGATTGAGTAACCAACAATATTTTCTTTCTTTGATAAGATTTATATAATGCACCAAACTGAATGTACAGAAGAGTCAAATTGATTGACTATGTGATGAGCTATATAGAATTACCATAAAAAGATAGAATGAGTAATATATAGAGAATAAGTCAAATTGTTTGATTTAAATGTAAGATTTTTATGGTTTATGATATATAGGTTTATGATATATAGAAATATTTAAAACTGGAAAACGGGATAAATTGTTTATCCAAGATGGAAACAAAGACTTACAGTTTGGGTATATAACAAGAAAAGTAGTTAAGGATGTACTGCTTAATATAATGGAGAATGTATATCTGTTTTAGATAGAGGAATTTAATAGAAGTAAGGGAAAAGGGACAAAGGGTGGGAAAGCTGTTGGAAGTCAACAAAAGGGGGGGAAAGGGAGGGGGTTAGAAATGAAAAATTTGGGGAAAATTGAATGTAATGTAAAAATAACGGATTCTAACCCAATAAAAATTTTTTCAAAAAAAAAAAAAGGAGAGATGTGACAGTGTTATTTGTTTGCTTTTCACCTGCAGTGGACATGTAAGGGGCTGGGGGAGGGGGTGGCAGAGGGAAGGCTGTGCTCTCCCATTGGCAGCTAAGTTTAGCTCTGTTCACATGTTACAGTGAATGCACGTACAACCTGCATGTACATCTGTTTGTAAGAAAGAGCCAGCATGCATTCACTTTGCAAATGAAACCAAGGAACTGGGTCTGGATAAATGCGAGGTCTGAATCGCATGTTCAGCTGTGCATGTGTTGAAGGTAACATGAGAATTACCCTGGGCATCGTGGGTAAGGGGTTGGGTTGTGAGTCAGTACTCTGCTGGATTGAATCCCTCTACTGCCATGATTTCAGAAGGTGGCCTTGGGGCAGCCACTCCTCTCAGCCACTGCTCCCCTACTATATTGGGGGGGGGGGTGGAATAACAACACTGACTTTGTTCACTGCTCTGAGTAGGGCACTGATCTGTCTAGAAGAGCAGTATATAAGCACAGTTTTTATTGTTTTTACTTGTTATTATACATAGAAGACTCAAATGTACCCTGTACACAGATTGTATATGTGTTTACTGTATCCTCGGAACAGAGCTAATATTGTGCAGGCCCTAAGTGGGGTACTAAGGCTCAGTCTTAACTTGCTTTCATGTTTCTGATGGAGAATAGGATTTGGTAGTTTAAAGTATTTTTTAAGAATTGTTTGTTTTATGCAGAGACACGGTGATTTATGCTTACTATATTGCCTGCCATTTGGCATGTGGCAGGGGGAAAATGGGTGGGGGGAGACTTGTGTGCCAATTGCAAGATGTCACTTCTGACATAAACCCAGAAGTAACATCACTGCATTGGCATGATGCTCTAGGATCCTCCACCTTGCCCCCTTCTCTCTTGCCAGTTGCCAGCCAATGGCAATGGCTGGCAACCCTATGGTGATGCCCCTGTTTGCAGGAACAAACACCACCACCTCCTCTCAAAACCCTCCAAACATCCAAGAAAATGCAGCCATTAAGTCTTGGGCTATTTTGAAACTCACTTGAATTGCTTTTAACCTGCTCTTTATTAGAGGTCAGAATATATTTGAAGGCATTTTAATAAGTCCTGGCTAAACATATGGCTTAACTCTGAGTATTTACAGTAAATGGGCTACTTCCAAATTGATCCGTTCTCCGCGATGCATATTCATATTTCCTACTACTGTCAAGTAAGATTGGTGAGAGTCCCTTTAAGACCCCCCCCCCTTTGTCTGATGCTTGAAATGTCAGACAGCAAATCTTTCCTGCTTTGAAAAAGTTGCAGATAAGATTCCTGCAGCTAAAGTGTGCTATAGATTAAAGAAGATTTCTAGAAATAGGCCAATATTTTGAAACATTAGTCATATTTTTTTCTTTGGCTAGGCCAAAGGCTAGTGTTGTGTTTGGCCACATTCCATATCCTCCATATTCTGTATCGTATTATATAATCAATGACTTACAGACAGCAGTTTTGACGTAGTCTATATGAGGCTTAGGCTTGCTGTTTGGCTTCCCATGGCAGATAGCCTCCCACTGTTGGACCCAATCCTCCACTCTCAATAAATTGTGGAATGGGAGAAAAAATGGCCAGCAAATGCTATAGAAATTTCCCATGTCTCTATGGTCTTTACCATAAAAAATAAGTAGACATTCCCAGAGCATCACCCAGAAGTGATGTCACATCCTCCCCAATCTCCACCCTCCCTAGACGCCACCCTCAAAACTTTGCAGCATTTATAGAGGCAGTGCAGGCAATACTAGTAAGGTCCAATAGACACATGTGAATTGAAATGTGCTCATGAAGAGATTCCACATGGCAAGGTGTTGGTCCCTAGTTTCAGAGTCTCTCTACATGAGACACCTCAGTGCATGTTTGTCAAGTGTAGGGAGAGGCAATGTTAGCCAGGAAGTGTAGTTTTAAAAGACAGAGCTGGAGGAAATGGTTCCTCAGAAGGTTTGTTAATTTCATATTCGCCTCCCTGAAGGCTCTGTCAATTTCACCTCTCTGGTCTACAACTGTGTGGGATCTCAACCAGAGGGCAGCGAGGATTGGAAATGGGCTGGAGCTGCCTTCCAGAGCCAGGCTTGGACCTGGAGAGGTTATAATGGGCTGAAGTTTCCCTCTGGCATCTCACAGCCCCTTCACACAGCTCCAGTCTTTGCCGTGCCACCGGCTCTGTCTTTTTAAACTACCCTTCCTGGCTACCATTGCATCTCCTGACATGCATTCTTCATATGTCAGATGTCTCGTGTAGAGAGCTTCTCATTTGTTAAGTATTGGCTCTTACAAACGGATGGACATGTAGCCTGTATGTTCATTCACTGTAACATGCGAACAGTTCCTCTGTGCCTCAGACGGTGATTTCTGTGTCTGAAGCAGCTATCCCAGGTGGCATAGAGTTTTCATATCACCATGCAAAATATAATGTTGTTCAATGGACACAATTCTCCCATCCATCAGCAATTTTTCAACGGCTAAGAGACATGCACACATGTGACAACCAGCATGTGCCCATCCTACAACCAGGGCTTTTTTTCAGCCAGAACGCAGTGGAACGGAGTTCTGGCACCTCTTGAAAATGGTCACATGGCTGGTGTCCCCGCCCCCTGATCTCCAGAGAGAGGGCAATCTACACTCCCCTCTGTCTGGAGATCAGGGGGAGGGGCCACCAGCCATGTGACCATTTTCTCCGAGGGCAACCCACTGAGTTCCACCACCTCTTTTCCCAGAAAAAAAGCCCTGCCTACAACAGTAGTTTGGATCAGAATATTAGCACAAGGGTCCCCAATCTTTTTGAATCTGTGGGCACCTTTGGAATTCTGACACAGGGAGATGGGCACACCCACCAAATGGCTGTCACAAGAGGCCCATCAAATCACAAAAATTGAGAGGTTATACATAAGATAGAGGTTATACATAAATCTAATAGTAACTCAGCTTAACAGAACACCTTTTAAAATGAACATACAGCTTACCTTTCGGAACTCAATGAAGATCCTTGTGCTGTACTGACAGCTGCTCCCAAAGCAAGCAGAGAAACTTGAAAGGAACATTACAACTGGAGATTGTTGGAAGAGAGTTTCTTTGCAAATTTTGAGCAATGGATCCCCCAGGGTTGAATAGGAACATAGGATTGTTCTTGCATTACAGATGTTAATTTTCTGTACTCTACACCTAGGCTCTATCAATCTAATCACACAACATGAATTGGAGCTAGCTTCATGACACTCTAATTTACAATTCTCCTCCCACTCTTTGCCTGGATTATAAAGACCTCTTCCTTTTCCCACTCCTCATACCTGACTAATCTCTGACTCTCATACCTTGGAAATCTAGTTGGTCTTTAAGGTACTACTGGACCTGAACCTTGCTCTTCAACATTTTTAAAAGTATGTCCTGCCAATCAGATCTCCAATGTTTAATCAGAAGCCTTCATGAGCAAAAGTCTCATTTGGACCTACTCACTCTTTAAAAACTACTTAGCAGGTGCTAGGAAAGATGTCAGTGGGTGCCATGGGCACCACGTTGGGTATTCCTCTATTAGAAGATAGTAATGTTGTTTTTCTTCTCCCTGCCAGCACCTCATTTCTTCCAGTGTTGCCAGCAATGTAGGCCATATTTCTTCTGCCCCCCTGCAAATATATATATATATTCCCTTCCCAGTTGTAGATGTTGCCAGAATTAAGAATATTTCTAGTAAATCACTGGGCGGTTGGGGCGGGGGGGTAAGTCTTGAATCCTTAAGCCATTTCTGCTGGAGTAATGCTATTGAAATCAATGGAAATACTCCTGAGTCAATTGCTGGAAGATGAGGGCCTGATTGCATCAACCCTGTTTATTTATATCTCTGATTGTTTAGGCTATTAAACGTTGTGTGGCTCGTTTGTGTAAGAATAAACACAGGCTATCTGTTACATAAATGAGCTAGTTAAAAGAATGAATTAATGGTTCATTAACCTCTCCTGAACTTATATACTTATTAGTGGAAACCCATTTAAATGAGTGGCCAAATGACGATGTGAAATTACCTAAAAGAATCCCAGCAACTGCATTTAATCAAGGGATATTATCGAAATGAACGGGCGCTGCCGGGATGCTGATGGGGGCTGTGCCCCAAGACACTTGGTCAAAAGTAGGCGTCATCCTAAGGATGTGAGGATTTATCAGGGGATTAACTCAAGGCCTGTTCACGCACAGGCAGGTCCTTGGTATGACCAGCAAGCAGATTGGTTGTCTAAAGCGCAAGTCTCGCAGAAGTGAGTGTTTTATATTCAAGCAGCATATTGTGCCAGGGCAGCCCAGAGTGCAGGAGCTTTTTCTTCCCATATTGTTTGCCTCACGCCTTCCATTTAAGGCTCCAGGAGTTTCTTAGGAGTGTGCAATAAAGACCCACTGCTTGTCTATGGGAACCCTACAAACCTGAATGCTCTTGAGTGCTTCTCTTCTTAGTGGGAGAACACTTCAATCTACCAGGACATTCCATCAAAGACTTAAAGGTCACTGTAGTTCAACAGAAACCTTTCAAAAACAAAATCCAATGGGAGGCTGCTGAACTGGAATTCATATGCAAATTTGACTCTGTCAAGCTGGGACTGAATAGGGACTATGAATGGTTATCACATTACCACAGGTAACAGATTTCCTTTACAGAGGTGGGGTCTGGGGGAGCTCAGTGGTACCTGGCGTGGGCTTTCGGGAACCACAGATCTCTTTGTCAGATGCATCTGGCAGGGAGAGCTGTGGTTATCGAAGGTCCATACTGCATTGGAATTGGATGGTCTAGCTGTTTGGCTTCTACAAACTAACAGGGCAAACTCCTTTGAAGCCAACTGATACACACACCAAAAGGAGATGTTTACATATACTAGCAAAGGAATGTTTTGATTGCTCCCTCCCCCTCCCCCCCTAATTGCCTCTTCCCTCTCTTGCTCTTCTGTGTTTGACCAGTCTCTGTATCAGGCATCTGACGAAGAGAACTTGATTCTCGAAAGCTTATGCTAAAATAAAATTGGTTAGTCTTAAAGGTGCTACTGGACTCTTTTTGATTTTGCTACCACAGACTAACACGGCTAACTTCTCTGCATCTCTTCTTAGAGTCTCTCTACATGAGACATCTAACATGTGAAGAACATGAGTCAGGGGATGCAATAGTAGTCAGGAAGGGTAGTTTAAAAAGACAGAGCCGGTGGCATGGCAAAGTCTGGAGCTGTGTGAAGGGGCTGTGAAATGCCAGAAGAGAAACTTCAGTCCGTTATAACCTCTCCAGGTGCAAGCCCGGTTCTGGAAGGCAGCTCCAGCCCATTTCCATTCCTCCTTGCCCTCCCACACAATTGTAGACCAGAGAGGAGAAATTGACAGAGTCTTCAGGAAGGCAAAGATGAAATTAACAAGCCCTCTGAGGAGCAATCTTCTCCGCTCTGTCTTTTTAAACTACCCTTCCCGTCTAACATTGCGTCTCCCTACACTTGACAAACACGTGTTGAGATGTCTCATCATGTAGGGAGACTCTAAGACAGGGTATGGGTTCTGGAGTGTTACTGTAATGCCAAGCGAAAAGGACAGGGGTAAAGAAGCCCTTTTGTTTCAGTGAGCAATAGGCTTTGTTTATTCAACTGTATCTTATATTTCTTTCAACATCCTTCCAAAGGTGTCTGCATAGTTCTTCACTGCAATATGCAGATGCATTTCATTTTTGCTGGTTGGCGATTAACCAACAAAACAGACTGTAACGGGCAGATGGCTTAACTTTTATCACTGATAGACCATCCATGTTCAGACAGTAGGCCTCTCCACTTCTTGGAGACCTGGCTGGTAGGGACCATTTTAGCCAGTCTGGCTTTCCCACTTTAAACAGCCTTTTTTATTATTATTACTGTGGCCATAAATAGCAAACTGCCCCAAATATTACCAGATTTTTTTCCTGTTGGCTTTGACCAATGAAGTAGAACAAGACCTCTGAATACCCCATTAGTTCCAGTGCTGCGCTTTGACGACTCTGCACCGGCAGCTTTTTTCCTATATAAGTCACTTGCTTCGCCCTCATCTCTTAACAAATACCATTGACAGGCACCATTGCAATTTTTCTGCATGTTCTGACAGTTTAATTCAGTACCTCATGGCTAAGCAGCCTGAGCCGGAGGGGGTAATTCAGCGCACTGGCATTGCGCTGCTGCAATTAAAATAATTAAGGGAGCCCAGGATGGCCTTGCATAGCTTTCCTTCTCCTGCAGTTTTTTCAGAAAGAGAGAGAGAGAGTTTGCCAATCCCCCTATGGAATGTGCGCAGGCTCCCCCTTTGGAATAGAGGGCAGCGGAATTTTATTAACACAATGTTTCTGTCCAGGTATTGAAGCCATTTGGATTTTCTCCTAGCTTGCATCTCTCCTCCTCTCTCCTGTTTGATATCATTTCTTGTTTTGACATTGCGGACTGCTCTTCTGTTTCCCCACCTTGTCTAACAGGGCGGATATATTTAGCCCTGTATCTTTACAATAGCTGTTTATGTCATGTGATATTTTCTTGAGACAATTGAGCACCCTTTTTTGTTAGTGTTAGTACTTTCCAAGTGATGATGGCAAAAACTGTTAGGCAGTTGGTTGTGCCCCCCTCTCCCAGAATAAAAATCAGGCACAGTCAACAGAAGGCAACCCAACCCTGCCGCCATTTGAATCTCTTAAAGCTGTTAACATTATAAAAAGAACAACCAATTTGACAGCCTGTTAGAAATATAACCGTAAAGAATTTATCCTCTCACCCAATCTGGTGCAGTCAAGGAATGGTAGCACTGATGTCTGGTCAAGAATATAATATCATTCATGTATTCAGTACCCCGACCCCAAAAGTTAAGGCAGGTTAAAGGTTGCCAAATGGCCTCCTTACCAGATTCTGGGGAACAAAAGACTTTGCAATACCAGCTGATCGGAACCTTTAAGGCACAACAGCTCTTACTGTGACGCCCAGTTTAAAATAATATGTGTATTTAAATAGAAGCTACATCTAATTGAATGGCAATTGATACGATAAAATACTTTTGAAGTGGTGATTTCGTTAGACAGTCTTGTAATCCTTCCTTGTTAATTCTACCCAAGACCCTCCTTGTTTGTTACAGATTATGTCTTTGACATGGCAAATGTCATACTTACTGATAAATGATAGAAATCAGGATCAAATCTGATCCCGTGGCCAACATCTCCGCTTAAAGAGGTGCACAAAGATGGGCTGGGAAAAATATCCCTGGAAGTTTCTTAATGAGGGCTGGAGGGCTCGTGTTGATGTGCGAAATTTCTTCCATGCAGCTACAATAAGGTTGTGTAGAGGAAGTTATCATGTGCATGGGATCTACACAACTACACTGGTACATCAAACTGAAGGTTTATAATAACTGCTGCCATTTTGGTTGTGCATCTTGAGATACAGCACACTTCCTGTTTGCACCAGACTTCCTCTGCACAACCGTGGGCTCCTGAGGGCTAAAAAAATTTGTTGTAGCTGTGCAGATAAGAGTCAACACTGCAACTGCACTTCGAAACGGGCCCTCCCAGTCGCAATACATAGCAATCCATCCTCCGTTCTGAATAAACTAGAAGGATGAGTTGCACATAATTGTAACTTTATCTCTTGCTCTAACCCACGATCCTGATGAATAGTTCATTATCCGCGATTTTTGATGCTCTGCACTTGAATTAAAATTGCCCAACTAGAAAGCATATTTCTGCCACGGCCTTGATGTACAGTCATAGATAAGCACCCTGGGCAGCAGACCTGAAGATGAGGTGGCATGCCTTTTGGGGGGTCCCGGCTTCTTATCTTTCCTCTCAGCCAATATTGAACTTGGCCAGATTAGAGAGCGGTGCAAAAGTGCCGTCTTATCACAGGGAATAAAGGTGTGCATTTGTAGCTCCTTATACTGCTTTTTTGGCTGGGGTGCATGGACTTGCTCGACAGGAAAAGATGAGATAGAGATATTAGCTTATATGCCTCTGCTGCGCTTTAACAGAAGGTGTTTTTCAACCATCCCCCTCCCGGATTTCTGAGCGCTGTTTTTGTCCTAAGCCCCGGAAGCTCCAGAGAGGGGTATAACCATTCTAGAACATCATTTTCTGCAGCGTGAGCAGCTCAATTCCAGGCAGGCTACTGTAACTTTAAAAAGATTTAACGAATGTACCTCCAGTAGCTAAGCTGAAATAAGACTGTCTCATGAGTTTAATGGATCAAACAGCAGTGATGGGTTTTATAGCTCCTTTTCACTTTAGGGCAAAGGGAAGAGAGACTGGGGCAGGTTGGTTTTAAATTCAAGGATTTATGTTGTTAATCCTCCTGGCTAATTATAATTTATGGGAATCTTGATAAATTAATATGCGGTTGCGATTCAAAAGCAGAGAATCGTGTAAGGCAGGCATAAACAAGCCTTGTTCATTTTTAATTTATTTCCACCAATGGAGAATATTAAATTAAATGAACGCTGGGGCATTTTCAGGGGAAGTTTCATTTTCATTATTTATCTCCAGGTCTGTAGACTTAGCGTAATGATTCTGCAAACTTTGTTTCCTTTACGCAGCAAATAATGTGCCAGTTTAGCATGCTGACTGTCATTTCTGAGTCAAAGTGTTATAATTCTGTCCAATGAAAAGAGCGCGGATGTGAACTATCTTTGGAGGACGGTGGGGGCGGAACAGAGAGAGTTTGCTTAAAGGAAAATAGAAATCCTGTATTGATTGTGGATAGCTCTTTGAATAGAGTAAATATGTATTATTCATGAAGGTATACATCACTGTGCGTGTAAATCCAAAAATGGGACAAAAAACACAATACAAACTCTAAACAATATAAATATGGGGAGGGGCTGTGTGGCCAGGCCCAGGTTGAGAAATTCCTGGAGATTTGGGGGGCGGAGCCTGGAGAGGGTGGCGTTTGAGGAGGGAAAGGGCCTCATAATGGTATAATACCATAGAGTTCACCCTCCAAAGCTGCCATTTTCTCCAGGGGAACTGATCTCTGCCACCTGGAGATCAGTTGTAATTCCGGGAGATCTCCAGCCACCACCTGGAGGCTGGCAACCCTAGTTGTGTCTCAGTGGTAAATCATCTGCTTGGCATGCAGAAAGCCCCAGGTTCAATCTCTGATATCAACAGTTAAAAGGCCCAGGTAGCAGGTGATGCGAAAGACCTCTACCGGAGAATTTGGTTATCAGTCCGCTGCTGGAGACAGGGGATTCCTCCACTCCTCCATCCTCCCCACCGCTTACCTGGTCAGTGCGGGGGAAAGGCAGGGGAACACAGGAGCGCTGCTGGGAGGGCCGTGGAGAGCTCCTGTGCTTCACAGCTGGCCAATTTAGGCCCCAAATGGGCCCGATTCAGCCCAAAATGGGCGGAAATTGTCCAGCTGTGGAGCACGGGAGCACTCCCAGGGGCAGGGTGATGCCTATGCAATGACATCACATCCCAGAAGTGATGTCATCGCACAGCCCGAGAGTGCATGTGTGCTTTCCAAAAATAATGAAAACAGTGAGTGCCAGTCTCCTGCCTCCTACCCAGAGGGTGAAGGGACTTGGCAACCCCACCTGAGATCCTGAAGAGCCACTGTGAGTCTGAGTAGACAGTTCTGACCTTGATGGATGGGTGGTCTGATTCAGTATAAGACAGCTTCATGTGTTCTGGATCTCAAGTTTTGTTTCCATAGTTAACATTTTACTTGTAATTCTAAAAAATATTCTGGATGAGTCTGAAGACTTAACAGTTATACCCCAGAACAGTAGTCTTCATCTTTTACAGGCCCAAGACTTGTCTTTAACAGCAAACTTTTTTTAAAAAAAATCCTTTTTCTCTTTTGATGTAATGACAAACCTTGGTTTGCCGCTATGTGAACAAACCTGGGAGATCCTGACAAATAAAAGTTTTCCTTGTATTTGTGAAAGGAAGACTTTTGCAGCCTAGCTATAAACTGTGATTAGCCAGGTTTAAAACACAGTTTGGAATCCCTCTTGACAGGGAAAAGCACAGATCATATTTTATGGTTCAGACATCAATGCAAACTCTAGTCTGGGGCAAAAGTGGAAAGCTTTCATTAGTACCCTGCATGTGGGAAGAAGAGAGGGAATGCAAGAGAGGGAATGCTCAAGCTGCAGAATCCCCCATTCCAGTTCATGCAGGGACAAACTGTGTTCTGGTGTTATGTCTAACTCTTGCCTTTGTATCTTTCCCAACTCGTTTAAAACTTATTGCATCTCTCCATTCCTCCTTCCTTCTCTCTTCTCACTCTCCTCCCTTCTCAGTTTTCTTCTTTCTTCTCCTTCCTTTAAAGAAGCCCTCCAGATAATGGTGACATGAATGCGTCTCTCTATACGGTACGGCATGGACCGCTTGTAGGACACCAATGTGGTTGCTTCAGAACGATGCAGGCACAGCAGATATAGGGGCCATGCTAGGTTGGAACTATTTCACCCAAGGTATTCTGTTCATTCATTCATTCATTCATTCATTTATTCATTCAGATATTTATCCCTCACTTTTCTCACCAATGGGGACCCAATGCAGCTTACAATATTCTCCTATCTTCCATTTTATCCTTCCAACAACCACCTTGTGTGGTAATTATGCTTTGAGAAAATGGCTGGCCCAAGGTCACCCAGAAAGCTTCCATGACACAGTGCAGATTTGAACCCAGATCTCCCAGCTCTTAGTCCGACACTTTAATCATTTCACTGTGGAAGCTCTTGCGTGGATATCATCTCTGTGTTGTAAGAAGTATTCTAAGGGTCAAGTTGCAATGGAACAGATATGTGCATTTGTCGCGAACAACTGTTACTAAGCCAAAACTACTCTCTGGTTTTCACAAATATTTTTGGCCATGCTGAAAAACACTTCCCTTTCTTGGCATTGCATCCCTAGCTCATTTATTTGTTTGTTTTGTCATCACTTCCACGTAGTCAGCTATGATCGTCCATATACTTCTGCTGCCATCCTGGGTCGTTTCCACCCCTCCTTAGAGGTACAGTTCACCCTCTGAACTGTGGTGGCTTTCCCCCAAGCATCCAAATGTGATTCCTTGCCAAACGTAAGCATATTGTTTTGTTGCTGCGTTTTTGGCGTCTTTACTGGGGCCACACTTGCTCTGGTGTTTTCTTTTGTTGTGAGTTTACGGTGCGGGTTTTTTCCCCCTTTTCTGGCCTATGAATGCTTATGGTACTGCTGATGAAACCTCCTACTACTTTCAATCTCTGCCCAGTTCTTCTCCCAAATCTCTTCCCCTACCTTCTTCACATTTCTGTTCAGCCACAGAAGCCTGCTTGCAACCGGAGCTGCATGCAATCACCCATGTGCAAAGTTAAAAAAAAAAAACCATTAAAGGAGGCTGGTACTTTTAGGCTATGATGATGAAAGTGCCCGACCTCCCCTCCAAAGCCACTTTTGTTTTGGATCGTTTGGAGGCTGTCCTGCAACCTCACAGTGAAAGGTAAGCACTTGTGGGGACTGCGTGTGGAGGATGAGTTTTCGGAGAAAGTCATCAAAACATGGACCTAAAGTGGGAAAAGATGGGAAGGACAGGCTGTGCGAAAATGGCCCTGTTCTCCTTGTAATTTCTAACTGGCTGGCATCTGTCATGTGACTAATCCAGGAGGAAGGAAGAAACCAGAACTGTGGAGAAAAGTGGTACAGCAGCAGAATTGGCCACAGGATCCCAACTAAATTGTCAGTTTCCACCAGTGCCCCCTTCCCACGGCAGACTCTTCTCACGTCATTCCTTAGGGTCCTCTCCCTGCCTTTCAGGAGCAGCATCTCGTGGAGATCAGTGCAGTGTGAGGGAAGAAGAAGGAAAGTTAAATTCTGCCAGTGGAAATTTAATCTGGATCCAACCTAGTGAAACAAAAAAGAATCAGGAAAAAAAAAGCCCGAAGACTATTAATATGATCTGTTTTGGAGGAAGAATGTCTTTCCAGTCAATATTACAAGTTTATTCCTGAAAATTGAAACCAGACAACAAGATTTTGCACCGCTCAGGAAACTCTCTTTTTTTCACCACCTCCCTCTGTTTCTAGAGGACAGGGTAAATTCACTGCAGAAAATAAAAATTTAACAAAAGGTCCTAAAATGGATGGGTATTGCTGCCGCAGAAGAAATAGCCTTGTACTGGCAACCAGAGGTTACTTGCAAGCAGTTGGAAACACCTGTCTCTTCCCCTCTCCCTAGCTGGCAACCCCTGGCAACTTTGGCGGGGGGCAGAGACACAGGAAACTGACATCAAGTGATGCTGGAATGTCACTTGCAGGTACATACTCAGAACTGACGTCACAGTGTCACCTGATGCCAGCCCCCCCCTTTTTGCTCCCACTACTCCACCGTGTAGCAGTAGGTGTCCTTGTCTGTCCCTATTTGGCACCCCAGAGGCATCCCTGCATCCAAACTTTAGACCCGCATTGACAATATTTCTGCCCGTTTTCTAGACCTATTTGGTTTCACATCAGGAGCAAGGATGAGTTCTGTTAGTTGGGGCGCATCAAACATCTGTTCTCTTCCTTGAGGGGGATCTACTGTTGTAGGAAACTCCTGAATGTGATGTATAACTTCCTATTGGATCTTTAGTTTGGGATGGAAAATGCAAGATGAGGGAAGGAAGGAGGACGGCACGAAGGAGTTCTGCCTTGAGTTTTTAACAAATGATTCCACCACATGTAGCCTGCAGATATTTGTCTCAATTTATGATGATGGCCTGTCTTGGGGGGATTAGTGTGGGTTTTTTCTACCCAGCTGGGGTGTGCATTTCTCAGATGATAGGATATTCTTTTACACCTAAATACAGAACGTTTGACACAAGGTTATCGTAAATTGAAGTAGGTTCTGGATTAACTTTCCTTGGAGGAATCGCTTGATGCAATTACATGCCTGGATTTGGTTGGTTGTTGACGTGGTCCGGCAAACGATGCTCCGGCGTGGTGGGGATGGGTGGGCGTCAAGTTTGTTTCTTCTTCCCTCTGCCAGAGATGCAGATTCAGTTTGTTGGGTCTTACTGCGGAAACTTGGCACCGTTTTATTATTAAAACTGTTCTTCAGCCTAGCGGTGCAGGAAGTTTAAGAGTCACTAATATCCCCGCAGTTTTATTTCCTTGAGAGGAGATAGCAGGGTAGCTGATATTATATTTGGAAATAATCTGCTCAACTGTTCTTTTGATAGAAAAATCCCTCAGCTGAGCATTGCTAGATGAAGCTGAGCTCACAGCATTAGGAGAGTTCGAAGATTTAAAGCAGTTTGCTCATCGTCTTTGATTTTACACGTCGGGGGGGGGGTGCTTTTTGAGTTTTCGACAAAGATTCTAATGATAGTTTGTGCTTTGCTGTAAATGAAACAGAACTCTAAGAAACCTTCCAGATGCTTAGAAAGCAATCCAACTGGCATAACACCACATCTCATAAGTATATAACTTAAGGGTGTTGTGTGTATTCAAACCCTACAACCTGATGAGTATCGGGGGCAGAACTTTGCTTGCAAATTTTGTGTTTTGCCCGAGAAGGAGAATTTTGGAAAATATGTGCTGCCTGGCCAGGGACCAGAATGACACTGGATAATGTATTGATTTTTTAAAAAATGCATTTATTTTTATTTACTGCATTTTAACCCCAGTTTTCAACTACAAATTGGCTCCCAAAGCAGCAATTTAAAATGCAAATATAATAAAACATATTTAAAGGTGCTTGGAGAAGCAGTTCTTAGTAGGGTCTGGCCTAGGCATGGCAGAAAGGTACCTTCCTGCTTCCGTTCAGTGATGACAGCTGGCAACTGGGGAAAGGGGAGCTCTCAGCTGTATTTAGGCATATATCCCACCTTTCCATTTAAAGAAGGTTATTGATCTGTGAGAACTCAATCCCAGCATGCTGAAGGAGCCAAATTTGGATTAGATCCATGGCACAGGGAGAGGAGATGTCTGCCTTCTCCTTTAACAAAGTGGCCGGGGGGGCATTATTTGGTGGAGGGCTGCCCATGCAGACTTCAGATGGGGCAAATAATAAGGAGGCATTTATTCAGTCTATTTTCAACCTCAAAAAGGGCTTTATTTCTTAATTACTGGAATGGGCATCCAGAATATTTTGGAATACATACAATTGTTGTTTTTCCCCGAACAATGCAACTTTAATTTGGTTAATAGGACAGTGCAGTATTATAGCCATAAAATCCTTATGCTAAATCCCTTTTCTAGAGGTAATATAAAATTACTTGTGAAGTTGAAGGGAAGCACTGCACGGGTGATACAGAGGAGTTGTCCCGCTATGGAGGAAAGGTTAAACAATGGGGCTGGCATTCAAGGTTTCAGCCTTCACTCTGAGCCGGGGAAAAAAAATGATTTGTAAGATTCAATGGATAAACCGAGTAAAATGCCAGAGAAGATGAGGAGAACTTTTTGGGTCGAGGTAATAGAGCTGCAATCAGGACCAGTCTCGAATTTTAATGTAAGCATCAGTTCTATCATGCCCTGAAGCAAATTTGGCATGAGATAACTAAGTCAATCAAATAACAAATTATAGGACACAAGGGACCATATTGCAGGTACTATTGATGGACGAGAGAGGGAGAGCAGGGAAAGTATTCCAGCAGCAAAGCCAAAGAAGAGTATTATGATATTTGAAAGATGGGTTGATTTGGGTTGCACTGGAATATATATATATATATATATATATATATATATATATATATATATAAATTGAATAATTAGATCTCTCAGATCTCTGTTGCTTTGAAATAATTATTGCTTGGAACTGTCAGGATGTTCAAGGAAAAAATGGGACTGTTGTTTAAAAATGGGATAACAGTCATCGTTACTAACGTGCAACCTTAAATGGCAGGAGGGGGGTGAAAATATTCTAGAAGACTAATAGGATTTTTGGGGGGGGGAGAAAACAAATGCAGGTTTGGGGGTGGAACAGCAGCCTGCCATGGCAAGCATGTGGTGGGGCATGGTGCATTTCCGGGGGACAACCAGAAAGTGCAGAGAAACAACTTCTTTCCCCAACCTTTTTTCCTCCAAGCTGGGCTTATTTTCAGTCTTGTGATTTAAAAATTGGGGAACAGCCTTGGACAGAGTGGAGTATAAGGAGCAGTCAGCAGGCAGAAGAAGATTTAATTCACTCCCAACTTACCAGTTCTTCCTTTTGAATGTTCCCCTAATAACATGAGAAAGAGTTAGGAGAGCAGGGGCACGAACATTATTGTTTGTCTCCTAGTTCAGGGGGTCTTCAACCCATGACTCCAGAACCAAATGTCTCTCACTACAAACCAAATGTGAATCTTAAAGAAAAATCAATCAATCTTTGTGTTGAGGTATGTTTGAGGGGAAGGGTGGATACTAGAATAAGCAGAATATGAAGGGAATGACAGACAAAAGATCTTTAATGTAATAAAAGGCTCCTTACAGTGCAATCCTGAGAAGGGCCGTTTCCACACGGCTTACCTTGTTCTGGAAAACAGCGAAATCTTGCACGAAATCACGCGAGAAGACGCTGTTATCGCGCGAGAAGACACGATAACATTATCTTCTCGCGAGGTTTTGCACGAGATTTCGCTGTTTTCTGGAACAAGGTAAGCCGTGTGGAAACAGCCAAGATTGCCCTGCAGTCCTGAAAAGATTGCACTGTTAAGAGATGCTTTACAGAAAGAGAAACAATAGAGGTGAACAGTTGCCGGTAATCCAAGTATGAACCATACACAGATTTTTGCCAGTGCACTAGGACGTTTGTGCATTGTGTTCCTGTGTGCGTTTATTACTTAGTGTTGAGAGCTTGTGCGTGCCACTTCCTAATAAAAGACTTGCAACAACCAGTGTTTGGGCTGTGGCAACTTTATGGATTATTCATCATCGTATCAATTATTGGTAATGTTAAATTGTATAGTTCCAATTATGCAAATAGGCATTCTTATCTCATTCTAAATGTTGTCATAGTTTGGCTATTAAGTTATAAGATATTGCAAATTCCTCTGATAGTTTCTCCCTTATTTTAAGTGAAAACTGTATTGATCAGGGTAGAATACTGCATTTGCTCAACACACTAGTCAAAGTTCTTAAGGATAAATTGCTTTTTTGGGGTGCCTGGGTAAAGTGCAGTAATTCAAAGGTGGGGGAACCCACATTTTTACTTGTTAAAAAAATAATAGTGACATAATAAGAATCGGTATCGATAATTAGGTATTAGGAAGCTTGGTGTAAATGTTGAAATATTATTTCAGTCCAATTTTGTATGAATTGGATGGAACTGAAATGCTGGAAAACTTTTATAACAAAAGAAGGTGATCTAGTAAAAGTTCTTTTTACGATTTCCAGATTTTGTATTCAAAGGCAACACCTGAATATAATGTCTATCGTAAATATTATATATTCCCTTTCTTGTTTCTGATAACTTAGCACTTTTTGCCATTCCATCTTTTAAGTATCATTCTTCAGCCACATGGGCTAGAATCTTTAAAAAAGAATGGAAAGTAAGGGATGATCTGGTCTGTTACTCTTTTTACTCTGTGTAAATGCAGAGTATTTACTCTATGTAAATAGAGAGCTACCGTTCTATTTTAGAAAAAAAACATGCTGTGATCTTCCAGGTGTTTACTGCAGTGAATACTATGAAGGGCACTGGTTTTGGGGAGGGCTTCTCATAGCCCGGGAGAGCCTGATCTTGTCAGATCTCAGAAGCTAAGCAGGGTTGGCCTTGGTTAGTAACAAAGACCAGGGTTGCAGAGGCAGGCAATGGCAAACCACCTCTGATAGTCTCCTGCCATGAAAACCCCTCCAGGGTTCTTCATAAGTCAACTATGACTTGAAGACAGCTTTTATTTCATTTTCCATCTTAAACTTGAGTGCTCAATAGCTATGGGCCCACCCTTGAGAGCCATTTAGAGGGCAGAGTCTGTCAACACACTGAGCGTTTTCCTAACCTCCCCATGACAAGTAGCAACTCCAAACATTGATCCACTTGGAAATTTCAGAAAAGTGGGAAGAGCTTAAGCACTTTGCTTCAGGGCCCTTCCAGTGGGGAACTGTTCATATTCCTCATGGGAAGCTACAACGTTCCACTGACCAGAGAGAAAATTTGTGTTTTCTCCTGCTTTCTTCAAGCATGAAGATTGAGTAGTGGGAATATCCACTTATACTTCCTCTCGCTCTGCTTCTCTGGAATGCCCCAAAATACTCATTATTTTCCTTGATTGGCTGTGTCCATAGAATAATCACTCCAGGATCATCTGTCAGGCTTTGCCCAGAAAATTGCTTACCTCCCCACAAATAAGCTTTTGATGCTTTTTTTTTTCTTCCAGTTCTCTCTTTTTCTCTGCTGGACTTCAGTCCATCTGTGACACTGCCATCACTGGCCGTTTATGTTCCTGAGCTATTCTGCTACACCTTTCATCTCCATGTTTGGTGGGTCACTTAAATCTTGACCCTGTTGCCACTGCCAGAAATTCTGGGTCTCAGACTGGAAACTTAATGACCTCAAATTGGGACTTAACTAAGAGAGCCATCTTGGACTGTCTATATTTGGTCTTCAGAGACTTTTTCAAGTATGCAAGAGACTGCGAGTGTATACCATTAACCTCTGCAGGTTGGTAGGGTTCCCAACTGACTCTAGCACCCTGGAGGCGGAATTCAGGGACAAGCAATTCAGTATCACACCAATGTGCAACATCATTTGCAGTGCAAAACTGGAAGTGGCATCGGGACAATGTTCTAGGATTTAAATCATAGAATTTGGAGTGAATCACTCCTCCATCCCCTCCCCCACTCTTGAGCAGCATCAGGGAAGGAGGGGTTCAAGCCTAGCAATTGGTAGCCAATGGAATCGTCCATATTTGGCAAAATGTTTTAGGCCTCTTTATTTGAAAGGTAGGACAAAGTAGCTCAGTTCCCTCCTGCAACCTGGTTTTCTCCTTCAGCTAGTTTGCAGTGGTTAAGAGTGGCAGGACTCTAATCTAAAGATCCGGGTTTGATTCTCCACTCCTCTACTTGAAGCCAGCTGGGTGATCTTGGGTCAGTTATAGCTCTCTCAGAGCTCTCTCAGCCCCACCCACCTCATAAGGGATTTGTTGTGGGGATAATAACAACATACTTTGTAAATTGCTCTGAGTGGGTGTTAAGTTGTCCTGAAGGATGGTATATAAGTCGAATGTTATTATTATTATATTATTATTAGAACAAGTAATCTTCAACTTCTGACTGAGGGAGTTTAATTTGGCAGTACAAAATTTTCTACAGGGCCTGCTGTGAGATCCAATCAACTTTTCTGCTAGTGAAAAAGCAGGGAAGAGTCCCCTTTTACCATAGGGGTTGTTACACAAGCTGGCAACCAGGTTACCTTTGTGGGGGGAGGCCTTGCTGGTAATGTAATTACATTGCCAGCAATGTGCTGACATCATTCCTCTTGTGCCTGGAAGTGACATCAACATGTTGCCAGGATGCTCTAGCATTTGGGCAAAACTCTATTTGGAGTTGTGTCACTTCCAAGGGCACAGGGAGTCACATTAGTGTGTCAGGGCACTGCCCATCCCCCATCCCCATTTTCTTCCCATCACCCAGCTGAACGGCTGCAAGGGATCCCTGGCCACCAGCAGGAACCTGGTAAGCCTGTTTTACCACTAAATAAACTATACTGGGGGCCTGTGTGGGCAAAAGCCATGTGGAATGGAAGCTGTTGTAAGGCAGGGGAATTGAGTGAGAAAAGCTGCTTGGCTTTTCTTT
The DNA here is from genome assembly GCF_028583425.1 of Eublepharis macularius. NCBI lineage: Eukaryota > Metazoa > Chordata > Lepidosauria > Squamata > Eublepharidae > Eublepharis > Eublepharis macularius. The sequence goes on along the minus strand of NC_072805.1, from coordinate 24,746,991 downwards.
TCCTGGTTTTTCTTTCCTTGGCTGGTCGGCAGACAACTTTCCACCTTCCACACTTAAAGCTATAGAGGCCAACTTTTTCAGCTGCCAGATTTCACAGCTTACCATAGGGACCCCAGGCTGAATACAGTCTTCCCTCTGGACTGTGGTATATCTACCATCCACCCAACATGTCCTTGCGCCATAAATACAACACACCACTAAATTTCATTTGGCGTAAGCTATGAAAAATGAGCATGCAAATGCAATTCGATTTCCCCTCCTGTACAATTAGCATGAAAATCTAGCCTGAATGGTTAATGTCGCATAACTTGTCCATGAATAGAGTTCTCTGCCATGTGGGGCGATGTAAGTAAATACCTCTGTTGAAACAATATGACATTTATTTAACATGATGTTTTCTGATGACCTTCTGATGACCTTCTAGAACCTTCCATCATTCATTGAGTCCCGGGGGTCCAGACAAACATATATATATATGTAAAAAGCAGGGTCAGTTTCCCAAAAAACCTGCTGAAACTGTGAAGCAGAGGGTACAGTTGGGAAACATAGGTTCAAAGCTGTACAGAATCAGTTACTCACTAAAACTCCATTAGACTTTAATAATAAATAATATTGAATGTTGGGGATATTAAAACAATTCATTCTTGGCAATGGAAACAGGGACCTCTATTCCCCTCAGTAACTCTGGTTCGAACAACATACTTCTTACACGCTGTGGAGTTTTTAATATCGCATCATGTTCCTGCAGGTACCATAAAAATAAAGAATAACTTAAAGAGTATTAATTCCTTTAAGAACACTGATTAATCCCAGATGTGAACCAGGCCTGGAACGGTGTGTTAAGCGGGTGCAGGTGCTGACAGGGAGGTTCCATGGCGCTGCACACGTTCCCGGAACACAGCTGTTTCTCAAACCCTCTGCCACTTGCTCCAAATCCTCTGTGAAGTTGTACTGCCTCTGGGCACAATTAAAAGCTGTACACTACATTTCATCAGGCAGCGTTAGGAATTTAAGCTGAGCGAAAATGGGGGAATCTGGAAGCAGGGGGAGGAATGAGAAAGGTGGATGGAAAGGAGACCCTTTCCAAAGAGGCATTAACCTCTTTACCCCTTCAAGCAAAACAATAAAAAAGTGGGCAAGTTCGCATGCACATTCCAGTACGAAGAGATTTGCCAAATACAGGTGCATTATTTTTATTTGCTGTTCTTGTGGGGGGGGGAGTTGTTATCCCTCATATTCTGCAAGAAGGCTTTGTTGTAGCAAGTCCAGGGAATATGCAAATAGATGTTGTTGCAGTGAATAATCTCTGCTACCCCCCCCACCCCTTCCCATTTCCTTCCGTTTTGTAGGAAATTTCCCAGCTGCTTTAAACAATCTGATTTTCAGAGAACTGCAAATGGGTGTTTGGGTTACATTTCTGGAATGGGGCTGCCCCACTGCAGTTATGTAGGAAAATAGCTCAGCAGTTTAAGTCTGTGCCATTTGAAGAATTATGTTTGCATCCAAAATGAACTCAAAAATAAAATATTCAAAAGGTAGTCTGTGTTAGGAAAATAGCTCAGTTTTATTTTGCCTAGAGAGCATTCACCTTAAAACCTTTCCAATTTCTGTTTTGATATTGATTCTTTTTTTTTTTTAATGGGAGGGGGAGATTTTTTTTCTTCAGGAAAAAAATGAATTAGATTTCTATATTCTCCCCCCCCCTGCTTTCTACCTTAACAAAACTAATTAGATAAGTATGCAGCTGGTATATATTGTTGCTGATGGCCAGTGTAGTTTAATGAATAAAGACTTGTGTTTCACCTGGGAAGGCCTGGGTTCAAATCCTCTCAGCTGTGAATTTCCCATGGTGATTTGGGGCTGGCCCCCATCTCTCAGCATAATCCACCTTCCCAGGTTTCTGGAAGGATAAAACAGAAACAGTTCTCAAGTATGCTCAAGTATGCCCTATGTCCTTGAGTCGAACTGTGACAAATAAATAAACTAATGTGATTGATACGAGAAGGAAGGCCAATTCCCAGCCTCTTGGATAGTGCTGTAAATAGGCACCGAGGCCAAAAGAGCTTCTGAAGCTAGGGATGGCTGGTCAACAAACTAAAGGCCTTCTGGTCAAATGAGAGACTCAAAAGAAAACTATCCATACTTGGTATATGAATACCTAATAGGCCACAGCAGGTCACATGATAAACTCCTGATCCTAGTCAAAAGTTCCCAGAACAGGTCTGTCCTCTTGTTTCTTGGGAAGTCCTGGAACATTCATCGATTGTTAATTATCCCTAATTTTTTTATGCTAAGAAACACACCACAGTGTCTTAAAGCTCCTGATTCTGACACCACAACAGATTATGATTCGTTGTAAACGAGGAGGTCTTCAAAGTCTGTTTACAAAATCTGCAGAGGGTGGAATGGGTAATCCCCAAGGACTCGCTCGCTTGAGAACAAACTACACATTGTTCATAAAGTCTGATCGCAACCACAGAGAAATTCTAGCCTTTCTACAATAAATTCCGGTGACTCTTAGAGCTACTCTTTCTAACTTCCAGGTTGTACCCGGACATGATATGGCAACATCAGTGATATATCCGTAAGCGATGTAGCAATGTTAGCATTGCTACTGACATTGTAGCCACCCCCATGTCCCCAGGCACAGACCTCCGGCCAGCTTTAAAATAATTAGCATTTCCAACCTCCAGGCAGGGCCTGGAGATCTCCCCAAATTACAATTTATCTCCACACTACAGAGATAGGTTACCCTGGAGAAAATGGCTGCTTTGGAGGGGGGACTCTGCTGGGGCCCCTGCCCTCCCCAGGCTCCATCCTCAAATCTCCAGGAATTTCCCAACTAGGAGTTGGCAACCCTAGTTATAGTCATAATGAATGATCAGAGGCAAAATCAATTGTAAAACTGCAATAATATGAATAATATGATGTGAAATCTGCAGGGCCGGGAGAATAGATTATTGTGACTTTGAAACCTTTGTTGTTGTTGTTTTCTGGCCCCAAATTTCAAAATATCTTGAAGAGTTTTGAGATGAGAAACCCACATTGCACCAACAAACCTTGGCCTTTATAGGTTTCAGAGCCATGAAACTGAATTTTCACTGAACAATTTCCAGCACGTGAAATCCATTTCCTTTCTGATCTCTGCCATTTTTGATGATGAACAATTTCCTTCTCTCCAGACTTCATTTGATAGCACAGTTCAGTGCAACAACTCCCCCACTCTGTTATTTAGAAACATTTTTTCTAAGTTCTAATCCAAGGACTCAACCTGTTTATACTGAAGTCCAGTACTCACAATATATTTTGGAGAGTGCATACAGCAGATTTGTATGTGTGGACATCTTCCCTGCTGAAATGGCACCAGGTATCCAGAGGGGTTTTTTTTTCCTTTTCCATTTTAACTTTCATGCTTTGCTTGTATGCATGGTGTTTGATTCATCAGTTCACATTTGTATCTACCCTCACATGTTCACTGTAGCAATTGGCCTGCCCACCAGTAAAATTCCTGAGAGCTAGTGTGTATAGTGCTTAGACTGTCAGACTAGGATCTTGGAGTCTCAGGTTCGAATCCCAACTTTGCCATGGTAGCTTTCTGAATAACCTTAGGCCAGTCACATACTTTTAGTCTAACCAACCTCACAGGGTTGTTGTGAGAATAAAATGTAGCTTGGTTCCCATTGGGGAGAAAGGCACTGTATAAATTAAGTAAATGAATTTTAAATAAATCTTATTATGGAGTGGTGTCATTCCCATCAGGTTCTTCAAACTATACCACCCATTCACCCTCATGTGGAGAGCCCAGGTAAGCTAGATCTCTGAAGTTAAGCGGGATCAGCCTTGGTTAGTAATTGGATGGGAGCCCTTCAACGAAGATCAGGGTTGCAGAGGCAGGCAATGGCAAACCACCTCTGTTAGTCTCTTGCTATGAACACTCCACCAGTCAGCTATGACTTGACAGCACTCTCCGTCACCATGCCACCCATTCATGACTGGTACACCATTTTCCAGATGAAGCACCTTCTCCGAAGACACGAGATTCTCAAAAGAGTCTGTGAGGTGGGAGAAGTGGCGGCCAAGAATGCTCTTGGGGATTATTCATGAGAACCCAAGTCAGCATTTGAGAGAGTATCGAGCATGCATTTCCTGGGGATGCAACTAAATTGCTTTAAAGTAGACTCTCTTTTGGACTCCATGTGCCTTAACAGGACAATCTTGTTTATATGTCTATAAATCATACAACCTGGAAGAGTCTCTTGTGACTGCATTGAAAGACCTGTTACTGTTCTTTAATTTACTGTATTGGATGCTATATTGTTGTGGTTCCAAACCACGTTCCCACTACTGAAATGATCAGGATAGGTGAAGGGAAACAGGAGCGCTCAAATCTATTACCAAAGGAATTATTCAGGAGATCAGTCACCAAACGAAGAGCTATGCTGTGCAAGAAAAACACATGCACGATTGCCATGTAACTGCCAACATGATTAACAACCGTGAATACCGGACATGAGTCTCCCTAATTCAAGAGGGGAAGAAAACAAAAGTGAGAGCATTTTCATCAGCGACAACATCCCGTCCTGAGCCACAATTGCTAACGTCCAAAGCAAGAACAACAAGCTGCAAATCCATGGAATTTGCCCCACTTCAAGAATAATGTACCTCTCACATCACAAGATTGATTTGTCCATTGTTCCATTGCAATGACACTGGGCCATTATTCTTGCCCCGTTCCTCTTGAGGGAAGTCCCAATATGGCCCATGTACTGGGCAGGAAAACAGTGTTTTTCTCCTGAGTCATCATCCACAGCGAGCTCTCCTAAGCACCTCTTGAAAAGATGGGTAAATTTCAGCAGCCGCTCTAAACAGCTGTTTCCTCCCTGGATCCTCACAAATTCTCCTTGGCATCCAAGAATCTGATGTGTTTTCCCCTTAAGCCCATGTATCTATTTACGGGGATTCCTGATCAGCCAAAACATGCTGTCCTTCCATAATATAATTGTACCCCAGACCGCATAGGGATCTTTTACAGCATAATTAATTTGAATATGCAGAGTATTGAGGTTTTAATGGGCATAAAATTGCATTATTTATCTGTTCTGTTTTTGGTTTTTTTTAATATTCTGGTTTTTTGGTCACCAAAATAGTTTAGATGAGGGCTTTTTTTCTGGGGAAAGAGGTGGTGGAACTTATTGGTGGAACTCAAGACTGCACAATGACATCACTTTGGGTCAGCTGGAACAAGGGGGAGTTTTTTAAAGTTTAAATTGCCCTCAGCGAAAATGGTCACATGGCTGGTGACCCCGCCCCCTGATCTCCAGACAGAGGGGAGATGAGGGGGCAGGGCCACCAACCATGTGGCCATTTTCAAGAGGTGCCAGAACTCCATTCCACCACATTCCCGCTGAAAAAAAGCCCTGGTTTAGATTGTTTTAAAATAAAATGTTAACTTCTTCCTCCACCTGCACATACATTCCTGGTATCTTAGTGCATACAATGGGACAAAAAAAAATTCAAAAATAGCTATCCTGTCAGCTTCCAAAGCTTTTCTTTCAGACTGATTTTCATGTTCCCCAGTAAACAGACATTGAAAACTGCCTTTATACCAACTCAGACCAGTGAGTGGTCTGTCAAGATCAGGATTGTCTCTGGTTGACAGAAGCTCTCCAGGGTCTCAGGTGGTGACCTTTCACATCACCTGCTTCTACTAATTATTTCTTTTTAACCTGTAGATAGCAGGGATTGAACTTGGGCTCTTCAGTATGCCCTCCCAAATGAACTTGCCAAAAGCAGAGAGGAATCAAATACTGTAGGAATACCTCCATGATCTTTCAGTTGATCTGTTCAGAATCAACCTATCATATTTTTACCCTGACCTATATTTTTTGCTCTTTCTCTATTTTGTCCTCACAACAGCCATAGGCAGCAGGCTGACCTAAGTACAAGCAACGAGCCCCAGTTTACCCAGTGACCTTGGTTGTTGATTGGAAATTTGAACCCAGGTATTTCTAGTCCTGATCTGAGGGCCAAGCTACAAGTGACGAATGACACTTGAATGGCAAGTGGATTGAGTGGAGGACAAGTGAACAGGGAGAAATACACTTGCTGTTCAAGTGTCATTCGTCACTTGTAGCTTGGCCCTAATACTCTAGTCAATATGTCATCCATTCATTCAGAAGAAAAAATTATGCCACCTCTTCAGAAGGATCTGCCCAAGGTGGCTTACAAAATAAAACACTATAAAACAAAACATTAAAAGTTGTTATAGTATAGTACAGTTTATACTGCCTTATACTGCTCCTCCATTTTATCCTCACAACAACTCTGAAAGATAGGTTACTCTGCAAGCATGTGACTGGTCCAAGCTAACCCAGGAAGCTTCTATGGCAAAGTGGGCATTTGAACCCAGGTCTCACAGTCTAATACTTTAACACCACATATTGTCTCTTGCATGGTGGACTTCCACTGAACTATCCTTTCCCCCAGAGCTAGAGATCTTTTACAATGCAGACCTAACCAAAGTTACATCCTTTTATGGGCCTTGGCTTCAATGGACTTAGAATAATAATAACAGTTGATTTATATACTGCCCTTCAGGACAACTTAATGCCAGAGTGGTTTACAAAGTGTGTTATTATTATTCTCACAACAAACACCCTGTGAGGTGGGTGGGGCTGAGAGCTCTCCAGAGAGCTGTCACTCCCCAAGGTCACCCAGCTGGCTTCTAGTGGAGGAGTGGGGAATCAAACCTAGCTCTCCAGATTAGAGTCCCGAGCTCTTTAACCACTGCGCCAAACTAACTGTACCTCTGTTTAGGATTGCACTGTTACTATACCAAGAGCAAAGAAGAAAGGAAGCAGATGTTGCACAGGTGTAATTCCGTGATTATCGTTATCTGACTTATGCCTTACCTTGAAAAGAGTGCATTCCAAGATTTCAGTCGCCGATTATATTATTTGCATCTGCTTTCTAGTTCTGAAAATCAGTGTGATAATATTGATCTTTGCTTGGGGAGGGGGAAAGCTTGCAGACATTCCTGTAAAAAAAAAATACTCGGCTCACAACGCAACTGTAAATATAAGTATGCAGACGTGGGCTATAAAGCCAGGAACTCTACTGGCGTTTACAGAGTGCTATTGACTAGAGATCTGATTGACCAGTGTGCAGCTTAAAAACCTCACTAATTGCTTTGTTGATTTCAAATGTCGTAATAAAACATTAAAACGTTTTCCAGGCATTCTGCACTAGGATCGGAGAATGGTGAAGGTAGCTGCTCCGTGGCAGCAGAGCACCCAGTCTGACTTCAGCAAAGCAGAAATCCCCTGGGAATCACGGCTGCTTTGGTGATGTTTTTCTGTATGTGTACATGATCCAGCACTTATGAGACATTAGAATTTGTACAACATTATAGCCGGCAGATCAAATGGGGGAGCAGTGAGAGAGCTTCCTCATAATCAGCCTGACAAGGTTTCCTCTTTGCAACAGCAAAGTCAAAAGATTCGCTTTGAAGGGAAAGGAATCGATACGGACGGCGAACATACACTGATGCAGAGACAGAGGAACGCTGCAAAGGAACTCCCCAGTGGAAAGGGAATGTGGGACAACATTTAGAGCTTGGGTTTTAAAAGGGGCTTGGTGTGCAACTCAGCATGCAAATAATAATGCATCAGTGTGCCTTGATAGGGTCGGGTTCTTTGGCACTTTGCACATATGCCAGAGGCAGGATTTTCTGCAGTGCTCTTCTGCAGATGCTTTTGGTCTTTATGGCCCTTTAGATTTTGTTGTGAATGCTTGGTGGATGTGGCAGTAGAAATAATGACAATTATTATTTAAACCACTTTTTAACCAAAAATTGGTTCCCAGGGTGACTTCTAGTAATCAAACAATGCAAGCATGAATTAGATGTTGGGGGTGGAAGACTGTCATTAAGTTCTTGATGGTGCTCTTAGCTAGAGACAGAGTGAGGCACGGTGGTAGCGCTCTCAGCAGTTAGGTGCTTAGGCGTCCTCGTATCATTTTGACCTTCCCATTCCAGAGCCTTAAAACGAAGGCTCCTTTGAGTCAGTTCAGTCCTGTTAGGAATGTCCTTAGACTAAACATTTGGGGTCGTAAACCAAATGACATTGGGCTCGAGAGTTAATCTTTGTGCAGGCAAGGCTGTTTGGAAGACAGAAGATGGCACTGTTAAAAAACTATTTAAGTTGAAAAGTCACACTCACGAGGCTAATGGGAATTTCCCTGCATGGATCCCTTTGAAATGAATGGGAGCATTACAAAAACACAGTAGCTTTGGTGTTTGCATGCTTACAACAGCCATGCTTGTGCATGTATAGTAGCCATGCTTATATGCATTCATATGTGCTTATACCTTATAAGATCATGTTTTTCTGCCTGTTTTCAAACACACACCGTCATCTATTTAATAGCCCTAGGTGGCTTACTGTGTGAACCACAAGTCTACAACAAAAGGAGGCACCCACAGCTACCATTTCTGTAAATCCCCAAGTCTTCAGAGAAATAATTCCTAGAAATATAAAGGACGTTGGCTGCTTCCACGCACGTTGGATAATCCACTTTCAATACCCTTTAGTGAAGATTTGAAACTGATTTTCCATGTGTGGAACAAAAAATCCACTTCTAAAGGATTACAAAAGTGCATTGAAAGTGCATTATTCAACGTGTGTGGAAATGGCCACAGTCTCATAAGACGTTACCACCATATTAAAAAATATCATGGAGGATCTGAATAGATGGAAAGATTAATGTTTTCCCTCAGCTAATTAGAGGCCTATGTATTTCCCCTCCAAAATTATTTCTCTAGGTCAACTCCAGTTTTTTTTTGTTATTTACCTTCATGATGGGGGGTAGTAATCAAAGATTCAGAATTTCCTACAAAAAATTACAGCTGTGGAAAAATGAGCATTTTTAGGACTCCCTATTTTAAGGGGCTATTAAATGGCCTTTTTAATAGTGCAAGGAAAATACTGGCCCTCTCTCAGTATAGTGTACCTTTCTATGGACAGCGGATTAGGATCAAGAATGGGTTGTGACTGTAGGGAGATTTAACCCTTTCCCCTCATGCCATTTCCTAACAAAAATCTGCCCCCCCCCCCGAGTTCTGTTTTCTCCATTGGGGGAGATATGCAGGTGACCAGAGGCCCAGATAACAGTACGGGGTGTTGTGGGGGTTGCTTGTAATGCTAGCACAGTTTTTAAACCACCTTCCCTTCCTCACATCATAGCCACAATCTGAATCAAACCACTTGCGCAGGCTGATGACGTTTAAGTGTTCCTGTCGTCCATCTCCTCAATTGCATGCAAGATTTTAAATGCTACATTTACCTCAGGGAGTGCCACCAAAATTTTTCAATGGTCTATGTGAGAGAGCGATAACATTTAAATCATTCTCACCTGGGAATAGGTATAGGGCCTTTCCAGACAAAGGGCAAGACAGGCCGAAACACCCTGGTTTTCCTCACGGGATTAGGAGCATGACGCAAATGAGGTAAAATATTGCAAATATCTGCCTTGGTTTTAAATTAGTCCTAGGTTAAATAGTGGGAAGGGGCCTATGAGTGTAAGTGGACCATGCAGGACCTTTTCCTTCTGCCAGATTTTCTTCCTAACAACACAATAATAATATTTGATGTATATTCTGCCCTTCAGAACAACTTAATGCCCCCTCGGAGTGGTTCACAAAGTGTGTTATTATTATCCTCACGATAATCACCTTGTGAGGTTGTTGGGGATGAGAGAGCTCTGAGAGAGCTGTGACTGACCCAAAGTCACCCAGCTGGCTTCAAGCGGAGGAGTGGGGAATCAAACTCAGGCCTTTCTAGACAAAGGATTTTACTCAAGACAGGCCAAAACATCCCGATTTTCCTCACAGGGGATTAGAAGCATGACCTGAATGAGGGAAAATATTATAAATATCTGCCTTGGTTTAAAATTAGTCCTAGGTAAAATAGTGGGAAGGGTCCTATGAGTGTAAGTGGGCCATGCAAGATTTTTTCCTTCTGTCAGATTTTCGTCCTGTCTTTCTTCTACAGTGTGTGCATCGTACAGAATCCCTCTGCTCCTCACACCAGCCTAGTGTGATAGCTTAGGCTGAGAGACATTATTCTGATTTCAATAAACAGGAGTGACCCTGGAGTGCGCTGCCAGTGAGTTTTGTGCCTGTGGGAGCCTTTGCATATAGGTTTCTCCCGGTATTCATCTCAGTACCAAACACTACACCACACTGGCTCTTCCTGACCTCTCTTCTATCTCTTGGTGAGCTTGGGTGACACACAGATGGCACAAGTGTGCTCTGTGCTGCTGTTTTTGTGGACTCTCCCTGAAAGAGGGAAGTCTTTGTGTGGCCCACTTGTCCCCGTCGCATTCTAGTACCCAAGGATCGATCGATCGGTCTGTCTAGATATCGATAAGGGTCATTTAGAGTAATATATATGCTGTCTACGTGAACTGGGAGATGCTCCCACACGTTAATGCACTCATATTTGTACATATGCACCTCCATGCCCCTGATCTGGATAGCCCAGGAGAGCTTGATCTCATCAGATCTCAGAAGCTAAGCAGGGTCGGCCTTGGTTAGTAATTGGATGGGAGACCTCCAACGAAGACCAGGGTTGCAGAGGCAGACAACGGCAAACTACCTTTGATAGTCTCTTGCCATGAAAACCCCACCAGGGGTTTCCGTAAGTCAACTCTGACTTGAGGGCACTCTCTACCACCACCTTCATGTACTCATCTGAAGATCCTAACAGCACCATATGTGTATAAGCTCTATATGCATCTATTTTATTTACTTTGTTTATATGACTCCTTTCTCCCCAGTGGGTACCCAAAGCAGCGTACATCATTCTCTTCCATTTTATCCTTGCAACAACCTTGTGAAGTAAGTTAGGTTCAGAGTATCTGACTGGCCCAGGGTCACCCAGTGAGCTTCCATGGCAGAGTGAGGATTCAAATCTGAGTCTCCCAGATCCTACCCCATCACTCTAACCACTATGCAACACTGGCTTCAGAAGCTTGCCTTTTGTAGGCTTCCCAGTCCTACAGAAGTGTTTGTGCACAAGCAACTTGCATGTTTTCAGACCATCATGTGAATTCATGGAGGTCAGCAGCGGGGACAGAAGATAGCACCAGTCCCCTCCATGCAATCACTTAAAGGGACAGTTCTCTGAAAGATAAACAGGAAATTTGAAACATATGGGCCGTTTCCGCACGTCTTACATTCTGCCGGAACATCGTGGAAGACAGCGTCTTCTCGCCCGGAATCGCACCAGGGAGATGTGATTTCATGTAAAAATCCCGGATGACAGCATCTTCCTGGCGCGATTTCACACGCGAAGATGCTGTCTTCTGCAATGTTCTGGCAGAAGGTAAGACATGTGGAAACGGCTCTGCTTTTGGTCCCCCTCCCCTCAAATGGATTATGTCCATCTAGTTCCATTACTTTTTTTTTTAATCCTTCCCTCTGAAGTACACATCTTTAAACTCACAGGCCTAATTCAGATATAATCACCCAAAGGTATTCAGCCGTTCCGGCTCTTACGTAGTTAGCTAGCGTCTGGTTCTGTGTGGAGCTCAAAGCAAAACCTGCTGGGCTGGGTGTGAAACCACAGAAGTGCCTGAAATGACAAAGACATTATTTTATGCGACCCTGCAAAGCAAAACGGGGAAGGTTTCACATGAGTCTGCAAGTGATATGCAGGCACCATCTCAGCACACCAGGTCTTTGTGGCTGATGCTGCCATATTGGCAAAAGGATTAGGATGAAAGTGTTTGCAACTCACAAGTAGGGTCAAATGCATAAGACGGCAATATTTTCCAATTATTGGACCCGTTCACTGTTCCAATGTACATGGGTGTGTGTGCAGAAACCATCCTTTGAATAAAGCTTGGGTTTCTAACCTCAAGCTAGGGCCTAGAGTTCTCCCAGAATTACAACGGAACTCCAAGACACCCATTTCCCTGGAGGAAATGGCAGCTTTAGAGGGTGGCTTCTATGGTAACACAAATTCTATGGTGACACACATCCCTGCTGACCTCCTTCCTCACTCCAAGTTCTGCTCTTCCCCAGCTGTCACTGCCTCTATATTGCCAAGAATTTGCCAAGCTTGTGGCAAGTTCCCCTTGTGTGGGACATTTTGTGTGGTGCAAGAATGACATTAAAAAGAAAGTACGTTTTACCTGAAACATTAGTGCGAGGAAATAAATGGCACATAATAAAGAATGTATATGTCAGAGTTGTGTAAGGAATTGAAATGGGGATTTAGAACAGAAGGGATGAAAAAGGGCTGGTGCCAGAGTTTCTGGCCCCTGAGGCCGGGGGCAGCTTCAGGGCTGTTGCTTCCCCCATGCGTGCGTGCACCCAGACTGCATGATGATGTCACTGCATGTGATGTCATCACACAGCATGCCGCTGCGAGCCGGCCCCATCGGCGCGGCAAGCAGCTGGGATGGCGTGCCCTTCCTCTCAGTTGCCCCACGCTGCCTCAGCCACCTGCCGCACCTGGCCCGCAGCTGTGTGCAGGTGGCAGCAGCACGGGGCAACTGAGCGGGAGGGCTGGGAGGTTGCCCGCTCAGACTGCCCTGCCCTGCCGCCACCAACACCCGCTCTTGGCGGGGCTCAGCAGCTGCGGGCCAGGTGCAGCAGGTGGCCAGGGCAGTGCTTGGGCAGCTTCCCAAACCTCCCGCTCAGCTGCCAGCGCTGCCGCTGCCAGCTCCGGGGCACACGCCCCAACCCCTGGCACTCCCTCCGGCGCCTCAGTGCTCGACCCACCTCCATGAACGTGCCGGCCCTGCACTCAGCAAGAAGATAGTTGTCTAACCCAACAGTAGCAGTAGTGAGATGCTACTGATAAGACAACATTAAGTTGTCTTATCAGTATAAGATAAGACAACATTAAGTGAACAGGCTTGGGAGCTTCTCAGAACATTTCATCGGGTTGGCTGCAAGATGGAGAAACTCCTCCTAACACTGTGCTATCTGGAACTTTTGTGTTTGTCAGCTCTGGATCACACATTAACGATCACTGCCAAATCTTCCTTGTTGCCCAGTCTCTTGGTAGAACTTGTCTGTGGATGCCAAACTTGTTGCTTCCTTCTCTTAGAATTCCCATTTTATGCAGATTTTTGGGTGACACTTTTCAGAATGCTTTCTGCTGAATGTAAATACAGTTAAAAAAATCTCACAAAAGGCCCACATTTGTCATATAATTTCCCTTCCGTACTGGATTTTTTTAAGGTTCTCCCTTTGCCCTCATGTTTGCAATAAAATGGGATAAATAAGTGATAATGAAAATCGGCTCAGAGCTAGAAAGAACAGAAGACGCGTTCTGGCGTCTTGCGCATGTTGTTTTAGAATGTTAACTGAATCAGCCACAAAGTATGCAGAATCTGATTAAATTGCCAGAGCAGTAAATCCTGACTCCTGTTGGCCTTACACTCTTTGCACAAAAGAGACATTGTTATGCTGCGTGAAGAGACCTGAGGTTGCATACAAAGGTCAGAGCGACACCGCTGGATGGGAGCGTTGTTGTTTTGCATTTGTGGGATAAACAAGGTTACTGCTCTCACAGCTTTGACAAAGAAACTATTACACTTTTTTTCTCTCTCGCCAGCAATCTACAGAACCTGCTGTTGGGGATATTACAGAAAAGATTAATTACATTTGCACACAGGGAGGTGAACCTTCAGGAGTTAAATGTTAGGATAACCACAAAAAAGATGAGTGGGAAAGACAGCTTTGGGATTTTTTTTTTAATGTGAGGCACATTGTAAAACTGGGTCCTTTTCCCCTAGGATTCTGTATTCTGAACAATGCCAGCATAGATTTCAGCCAAACCAATGCTTTGGGACAATTTTTAGGAGCGATAGGAAATTTGCAAGATTCAAGAGACAATTCAGTTGGATTATAGGAGATGTGTTATGGAAAAAGTCAGGCTCCTGCTTCAGGTTTCTCCAGACATTTGGATGGGGGGGGGGGGGCGGTCATGCATGTTCAAGATTTACTCAATAGTAATTTGGCAGCAATTTGCACCCCTTACCCCACTACTGCAGACAGAAGCAGCACGTGGGGGAATCTGTCTGTCGCCTCCTCCCTCCACACAAGTTCTGTCCAACTTTTACCATCTGTAATATCTGGCATTAAGAACTGAAACAAGGAAGTGCACCTAATTTCAGTTTACAGGGGAGAAAGCATTTTTTTCCTCCTTAGACTTTAATAGACTGCAACGGAATGCTTTCTCTCAATTTAACCAGTGTGGAAGTGGTTCAACAGCCATGGCTTTCTTCCAAAGAATTCTGGGGACTGTAGTTTTGGTGGAGGTGTTGAGAATTTCCTTGCACCTTTCTACGTGAGCACAGAGGTCCCAAAGATTCTAAGGTTGCTGAACAGTCTGTAGCCTTCCTCCCATCCAGCTAAAAGTCATGCCAGGGCAGCGCTTGGGCAGCTCCAGGGCACATGCCCCAACCCCTGGCGTGGGGAATGTACCATGTTTCCAACAGCTTTGCTAAATCTCCAAGGGATGGGAATGCCACAGTGGTGGGACAGTTGACTGGCACGGGCTCTGTGTGCCTGTGGTTTCAGTCTTGGCACACAATCATGTTAATAAATAATAATAGCATTCGATTTATATACTGCCCTTCAGGACAACTTAATGCTATACTCAGAGCAGTTAATGAAGCATGTTATTATTATCCTCTTGACAATCACCCTGTGAGGTGGGTGGGGCTGAGAGAGCTCCGAGAAGCTGTAACTGACCCAATGTCACCCAGTTGGCTTCAAGCAGAGGAATGAGGAATCAAACCCAGTTCTCCAGATTAGAGTCCTGTCATTCTTAACCACTACACCAAACTGGCTCTTTGTGCATACTGTCACCAAGCGAACAAATGGGTAGGAGAGACATCCAATTGTGCCCGCCATAACCTGGCCCCCGATGTCTGTATGTTCAAAGGTATATTTTTACAGGATTACCTGTGTACACCTGTTATGCATAATCCATATACAGTATGACCACACCTAAGGAGAAGTTGCAAACAGGACCTTGAATGTATCATGTGGGCAGTATGAAGGCAGTTGGCCTATCTTGACCCCCCCCCATACATGTTCGTTTGTACACATGTTGAGTGTCTGTCTGTACACAGTTTTGATAATGTAAAGCTTATCTAGAGTGTGAGTATCCAGAACACCCATTTAACCAGCATTGGTCAGAGGGCAAGTCCCCCCCTCTCAGGCACTCGTGCCTCTTCAGTCAGCCAGCTAAAAGCCTCAGGCCATTGCTGGACTTCTGATAGCTGGTCCCTGCTGGGCATGGAAGCTGTTGCCATGGTGCTCCCATTCAGGTAGGCTGTGGTCACTGTGGATTCCTCTGAAGAATGGATGGGCAGTGCAGTAGGTTTCAGTATCCAGCAACTCCTATTCACCATGAGGATCAGATACCAAAGCCTTTGGCTGTATGGTGAGAGAGAAATCCCATACAGGATTTGGCTGTATGGTGAGAGAGAAATCCCATACAGGAAGGCATTTTGGGTGGTTACCCCACCCCTGCGCCACACCCTTCCCTTAGAGATTTGCTGTTAGGAGCATCTGGAAAGACACCATCTCTCAGGCTTATCGGACTCCAACTCTGTGGCTTTGTAGGTCAAGCCCACCGGTTGCATTTAGGACTGCAGCTGGAGGGGGAAAATTGAGCTCCCAGTGGAAATGCTGGCTATTAGCATCTTTTTATAACCAAACGTCCTGTAAAGGAGGAAGAACTTAAACATTTATTTGAAATAAGCTGGACCAAGTTTTCCTTGTGAAAATAGAAGAATAAGCAGCCGGGAGGGCTATTTCCAAGTGGCAATCCAAGGAAATAGTCAGGTGTTGAGCAAGCGATGCCTCTGCAAGCCTATAAATCAATGCTTGAGTGATAGTATATTAAATGATAACCTTGTCCTATTTAATGTCACACCAGAAGGATCTATTGAGGCATTGTTCCTTCCACAGTGTCGGCGCAGGTGAATTAACCAACTGAATTGGAACTTGGAAGCCGCAAAAGCTATAGGGAGTAAACCAACTAAGCATTGCACCATAAAATTCACACTCTTGCTCATTTGGCAGCAGCCTGGCTTGCTTATATTTGGGTTGAGTTTTAAAAAACTTGGTTCTGAATTCATTCTTCAGCATTGAAATGGCCTCCCGTTTTCATTTTTTTTAGACTCTAGCACTAAAAGGGGTTGCAGTTTTGCTCAGGAGGTATCCACAGCCATTTTTAAGCAACTGGCCCAGCAACATGGCAATTTGGAATGACTTGGGCTTTCTCTATGGGCCAAGCTACACATGACGAATGACACTTGAACGGCAAGTGGATTGAGTGGAGGGCAAGTGAACAGGGAGAAATACACTTGCTGTTCAAGTGTCATTCGTCATGTGTAGCTTGGCCCTATGATTCGTTGCCTGGATGAATAACGCTGCTGCTACCAAAGCCAAAAGACTTATATTGGCCCAGCTGACTGTCCCAGTCCATTCTTGGAGTCCTCTCAGCCCCGTGGAAGGTGTGATTATTATTATTATATATAACAATAATAACATTCTATTTATATACCGCCCTTCAGGACAACTTAATGCCCACTCAGAGCAGTTTACAAAGTGTGCTATTATTATCCCCACAAAAATCACCCTGTGAGGTGGGTAGGGATGAGAGAGCTCTGGAAGAGGTGTGACTGACCCAAGGTCACCCAACTGGCTTCAAGCGGAGGAGTGGGGAATCAAACCTGGCTCTCCAGATTAGAGTCCTGCCGCTCTTAACCACTACCCCACATGTTGGCGTGAGCGGAAGTGATGTGCATTTTATGGATGTGTCTACCTTGTTCATGTGTAAAATGGAGGAGAGGTATTGTTTTACCTCTCAATGGGCATGCTGGTGAGGGAAGCAAAAGCTTTTTCCTCCATTGTGGTATCTCCGTGTCCTCCATTTCTTCCCAGGTCTGAGAGGAAACAAATGTCTTTGGAGCAGTAGTGTATCAAAACAGAGGGTTGATGGATTAGCTTTCCTCACCAGGGTATTTTTTATGTTTAAAAAGCATCATTTGTGTGAATGCAGCAGTCACACGAATCAAAACCCTGAGGCTGCCTCCTTAATGTCTTGTTTTCACTTGGCTCACTTAGTTCTGATGGCCATACCCAGTGTGATAGAGCAGACAGGGCTGGACTAAGAAGGCTTGGTTCTGAATCAGCGATGAATTTGGCCAAGCCTCTTTTCTCTACCTCACTGGCTTTTGTAAAGGTCCATCCCATATAATCTCAAGGGATTAGGATGCAAATGTGATAGTCAAGGCCTTGGAGGTGGTGGTTCTGCTCAGAGGCATCAGACACAATGTCCTCAAGATCCAGAGGAGTTAGCCGTGTTAGTCTGTAGTAGCAAAATAGAAAAGAGCCCAGTAGCACCTTTAAGACTAACCAACTTTACTGTAGCATAAGCTTTTGAGAACCACAGCTCTCTTCTGCATCTGTGCATCTGACGAAGAGAGCTGTGGTTCTCGAAAGCTTATGCAACAATAAAGTTGCTTAGGGCCAAGCTACAAGTGTCGAATGACACTTGAACGGCAAGTGGATTGAGTGGAGGGCAAGTGAACAGGGAGAAATACACTTGCTGTTCAAGTGTCATTCGTCATGTGTAGCTTGGCCCTTAGTCTTAAAGGTGCTACTGGACTCTTTTCTAATGTCCTCCAGAGATGCAAAGGAGGAATTTTCTGTTTGGACACTTAGGCTTGGATCCTATCCTCTGTTTTTGCTTGCAAGGCAGCCTTTTCTGTTGCAGAGGAAGTCATTGTTTCAGAGTGTATTCCTCTAGCATTCCACTCAAGCAAGGTGAATATCTTTCGTTGAGTCAAAAAGTATCTACCTTTAGAAGAACATGGCTCATTGTGTGGAGGGCTGCTTGGCAACCAACTAAAAGGGGCCCTGGTGGAAAGTAGGATTAGGAGCCAAGCCTTAGTGTTTATCTATCTAGATATTTTCTAGTATATTGTATCCCATAACTCAGGGTGGCATGCATGGCTCTCTGTTCTTCGGTTTGTATTGTCACAAACACACTGTGAGATACGTCACCCTGAGAGAGGCAACTGGCCCAATGTCACTTAACAGTAAAATCAGCGAGTTTAGAATGGCATGATTTTGCATACAGGGAGCAAATCCTAAGTAGGTCTACTCAAAGATAAGTCTCATGTTACTCGGTGGGGATTACTCCCAAGAAAGTGTCCTTAGGATCACAGCCTTGGTGAGCTAGCTGACTGAGTGAACCCTGGTTTCCTCAAACCCTTTTCCAACACCCTATCCACTAGTCGTAACTAGGAGTTTAACCTGTTCTCTACATTATAACTTCTAAAAACAGAACATGCCTTATGGGAGGGTTGAGGTTTTTGTTTTGTTTTTTCTACAAAGTGGTTGCACTTGTGATACCTGGAACCTAAAAGACTAGGAGTCTCTCTACACAAGACATCTGACACATGTTCTTCACATTTCGGGAGATGCAATGTTAGCAGGAAACATAGTTTTGAAAGATAGAGCCATGGAGATTCTCTCACAGCTCTCCACGGCCTCTGGCATGCCAGACTTGTTTCCCCTTCTGGAGCTTTTACCTTGCCGCCCTCCAGGACTTTTTTTCCAGGAAAAGAGGCGGTGGAACTCAGTGGGTTGCCCTCAGAGAAAATGGTCACATGGCTGGTGGCTCCGCCCCCTGATCTCCAGACAGAGGGGAGTTTAGATTGCCCTCTGCGCTGCAGCGTGGAAGGCAATCTAAACTCCCCTCTGTCTGGAGATCAGGGGGCGGGGCCACCAGCCATGTGATCATTTTCAAGAGGTTCCGGAACTCCGTTCCACCACGTTCCTGCTGAAAAAAAGCCCTGCCGCCCTCGCTGCTTAAAACTTTGAATTAACTGAGCCTCGGCAGGGCAAAGACTCTGGAAGGAGAGACACCAAAGCCAGTGGAGATCAGAGGGGACAGATTCTCTCACAGCCTTCTGCCCCCTCTGAATGCTCCTTCAGCTCCTGATTTTACTGGTGGAGTTGAAGAAAACACAAGGCTCTTGAATCCAAAATTCCCTTTCCAATGTGCTTGTTGTATTTAAATGCCGATCTTCTTGAAATGGAGAGTGTCCCAGTTATGTTGATGGCCAAAAGAAACAGCTTCAGTGCCTTATCTGGTAAATACTCTTAAATCCATCATTTAAAGTAGAAAGGAGAACGGAATCAGTGTGTTGGTTATTACATCGAGCCAAACGTTAGACCCTTTGGCACCGGCGGCTCTCATTCAGTGCTGCTTCAGTCTTGGAACAGCATCCTGAAATTCTTTTGAAGCCTGCAAATCGCCCTGGTGGACAGAGCCTTCCAGCTACCCTTTCAAACGGGCTGGCTTTCGATTGTGACCCCAACTTTTGCCTGGTTGCAATTGCCATTTCTCTTGCAGCTGCAGAGTCTGAGATGGAAAATAGGGGGCCCAGCAGGGGCTGATCAGTAGCCTCCCTGCCTACCCCCTCCTAGGGCTGCCAACCTGCAGGTAGGACCTAGTGAACTCCCAGGATTACAAATGATCTCCAGACTATGGAGATCACTTCCATGGAGAAAAGGGCTGCTTTGGAGGGTGGACTGTACAGCACAGAGTTGCCGACTCTGGGGTGGGAAATTCCTGGAGATTTGGGGGATGGAGTCGGAGAAGGGCAGGAGTTGGAGAGGGGAGAGACTTCAGTGTTGAATAATGTCATAGAGTCCACCTTCCATCATATCATATCATATCATATCATATCATATCATATCATATCATATCATATCATATCATATCATATCATATCATATCATATCATATCATATCATATCTGTTTTCTTCAGAGGAACTGTGGCCTGGAGATCAGCTGTAATTCCAGGAGATCTCCAGCACTCACCTGGTGGTTGGCAACTGTGCTGTGACATTATACGCCACTGGAGCCCTTCCGAAACCCTGGCCTGCCCATGTTTCTCCCCCAAATTTCCAGGAATTCCCCATTCCAGAGATGGCAGCCCTAGTCCTCAGCGTTAATTTGGGACAGTAAACTCCAACGCAACTTTCCTTTCAAATCAATGCTTATAATTTAGTGACCTCAAAATAAAAATCATAGGTTTTATTAATTAATAGATGCATTCCAAGCTTACGGCTTTGCCCACCCCACCCACCCCACTCCCACCCCCCAAGTCACCCTTCGCAGCACTCAGATTGCAGCAGTAATTTGTTTGGGTTGTTTCTGTTGGGAAAACAGTTTAGCAGGCAGCTTTTCCCTCTCCACTTTTACATTTCCCCACCTTAAAGGTAAATGGGATTAGTCAACATCTGCTTCTTTTGAATATTTACAAACTTCACAATCAAGGTTTAACAATGCCAACAACATTAGTAGCCTAAATGCTTATAAATATTCACAGGCATGTGTAAATAGAGCACCGAGAAGCACACATGCACGCCAGGCAGGTGTTTCCAACTTCTTTGACTTCAAGCTGTTTGAATAAAGCTTAGGGGAGGAAGGGCAATGTGAAGGAGATTTGCCAAGACCGTATATGTTTCTTGATTTTAAATATTTATACGTCCTACTTAATCGAGTCTCTGCATGTCTTCAGTCATGCACAGAAGCAAACCCTACTGGGTGCAATCCAGCAGGTTTGTGGAGGTTTGCGAGCTTTCTCTTTTCTTTGCGAAAGGTGGAAACCTTAAATGCGCCAGAGCTTTCCCCATTGTATATGGCAAGGAGCAGCAGCTGTGATCAAGGGGAATCTATTTTCACTGTGTCGTTTGACCTCTCCAAGGAGGAATTCTCAAATGTATTCAGAGAGATTCTGCCTTTGTTGGCAGGTGGAGCCGTGGGCACCTGTGGGGATTTTCATTTCTTTAGCACTTTCTCATCTCCTGGTTAGATTTGATCATGGATGGTCTAGTGTGGCAGCTTCTCAAATCAAGACCTCTGGAAAGTGCCAAAATACAGGCAGATTTGGTCATTGCCCGATTGACCCACTCGAGCTTTCTCTGCAGTGGCTCCTGTATTATGGAATGATTTCTGAAAGGGTCAGGAGCCCCCCCCCCCACATTGTAAGCATTCCGAGCACATATAAGCCCTTTTCATACATTTGGAGTGTGCATACTGTGAGCCCGCCGACCACGCTCATCAGGAACATGGGTTGCCCGCAATATTCCTAATACATGTGTTTGTCTTGCTGTCTGCAAAGAGCAAGGTGCAGATTTGGCATGTGCATGCAGCCTAGCTACACACTAAGTATCTGTGAAATATGTGTGTTGCTGTGTTTTATTGAATTGTGCCACCATAGGTTTTATTGTTATGCTCCCTGTTTTACCTTTTATATTGTATTTATTTATGTGATCTGCTCTGAGCCTGTTCGCAGGGAGAGCGGACTATAAATATAATAGATAGATAAATAAATAAATAAATAGATTAAATTAAAGGGTTGGATCCAGGGAGACATTTCCATAGGTGAAAGGACTTATGCCTTTTCTGTAACCTCAGAAAAGGGCCTGTGAAGCAGAGTTCTTTATAAAAGTTTGACCAAATGGGAGCCAAGCTACAAGAGATGGCAGAAGGTCACTTCTGGGCCAGAAGAAGGTCACTTCTGGGTCAGCAGAAGGTCTGCAGGAAGTCCATCCCCTGTTGCCTAGGAAACTGATTGATTGGCACCAGGCTGTCTGCAGTGATGAAACAAAAAACGAACCAGCCTAAAAGTTTGTGGCAGTTCGTCAGAAATGGGATCTGACGAGCCACGGTTAGCAAACCACAGACCAGCCTGGTTCGTGCTTAATTTCGGTTCATATTTCAGTTCGTGCCCATCTCTACTCCTGAGCCACTGAGTATCACTTTATTAAAATGTAGAATCTCCTTATTTGCAAATTTACTTTCTTTCTTAAGGGTAAAGTTATGGAGATTTTTTTTTAAGATCAAAAGTGTTTTTTTTAAATCATTTGATAGACCTGCCAAGGGCCTGATGAAATCGTCTTACGGGGCCAAATCGTGCCTTTGGGTGGGCAGTTGGTCATCCCTTTTTGGGGAATTCAGCCAACCCGCTCCTTTCAGCCAAGAGTTAACATTCTGGATATGGACTTAAAGGCATTTTATAGAACTGTTTATGCAGAGAGGAAGATTTCAGGTCTGTGACGAATGTTGCACCTGGACAAACAAGGGATTTTTTTTCTCCCCCTCCTTTCAGTGCCCAAAGTCTGAAGCTGTTTACCTGAGAATGACCTGTGGGCATCTGGCTAGACAGCTACTTACAGCAGACATGTTTTTCCATCTGAATTGTTTGTTTTTATCCTGCAGAAATCCTTTGGAATAGCCTGTGCTGTAGAGCTTAGGTTCAAGGTAAGGGCTGTACCTCAGCAGAGAAGATGAAATGAGGAATGGCTAGAGAGCTAGAGAAGGGTCACCTGGAATGGAGCAGTATGGGAAGGTCTGGGTCAGTGCTGACCCCGAAGCAGTCATGGCACTCAGACCAGGACTAGAACAGACTTTGAATTCTAAAAATGGTCCCGCTGGAGGGCTTAGAGAATACATAGGAGTGCAGCTATTCTGCAGGGGTAGAATGCACTTGTGGAATGAACAGATGGCAACAGCAGTTGTGCAGCCTGACCCACATGTGTTCATTGGCACGTATGTACAATCTACACGCATGTTATTATATAGTTCTTTCCACATGACCCTGTTTCCAAACTGCACAGACAGTGCAGTTTGCACTATATATTATTTATTTTTATTATTTATGTCATTTATAGTCCACCTTTCTCACTGAGACTCAAGGTGGATTACACAGTGTAGGATTAGTACAGTCACTATCAAGGACAATTTCCTAAACAATGCCATAGGGTAAATAAACGCAAATTTACAAAGACATAGCATTAGCAAGAATCCAATACAGAGTGGAAGAACTGCTGAAACAGAACATAAGCAATTCTAACAATATAGAGCTGAAGAAATGCTGAAGTAGAACATAAGCAATTGTAGGGCTGACATAGGAGCACATATTTAAAACAACAGATAGTACATAAGACAGCATAGTAGTGAAGTCTATGGTCCTTAACTGATTAGCGAAGCATCTGAGAGCCCCTCCCTACAGGACAAAAGCCTTTTTGAATAATTCGGTTTTGCATTGTTTGTGGAAAGCTAGGAGAGTGGGGGCTTTCCTGACCTTCTCAAGCAGGCGGTTCCACAGGATAGGGGCCACCACAGAGAAAGCCCGTGTACGGGCTGCTATTTTTGCCCATGTGCAGGGTGGCACCTGCAGGAGACCCTGTTCAGATGAGTGAAGTTGCTGTGAAGGAACATAGGGAGGGAGGTGGTCCCATAGGTATGCCGGGCCAAGGCCGTGAAAAACTTTGTATGTGATAACCAATACCTTGAACTGAGCACGGTAACTGATAGGTAGCCAGTGGAGTGACTGCAGAATGAGGGTGATGTCCATGCTCCTGCTCACTCCTGACAATAGCCATGCTACAACGTTTTGCAGCAATTGAAGTCTTCTAGTTAACTTAGATGAGAGACCTATGTATATAGCATTACAATAGTCATGTCTTGATGTTACCATAGCACAGATCCAGGTGGTCATATGCTGGGATAGATCTTGCTGTTGCGATCCCACTGCTGCCCCCATAAGCATTTATTCCACCCCTTCTCCTTGAATATCTGAAAAGTACTTGGTTGTACTGGAAAGCCAATCTAGGCTACACCATATTACATGTGTGTGCAATCAATGCACAGATACTTATTTACTTGTACACACATTGGGTGAGTCTCGCTGTTCTGTGCAGACCACTTTGGAAATCTAGCACCTCATTCTACTGCACATATACATGCTAAGAATGCTCAAATATCCACCAGTTCAGCTTGGATCCTGTTTGCCAGCTGTTAAAAAAAACCTGATTTTTCAACGATCACTTTGATAGTTCATCAAACTGTTTGTCAGCGTTCCGCAGGTTGTTCCATCGTATACAGTGCAGCACAACTGGCTTTTTGCATAGGCATGTTCTCAGACAGCCCAACCACATTCTACTACTACTCCATTCTTGCTGCATAAGTGTTCTGCCGAACAGGACATTGTTTAAGTAGACAATTAAATCACTCATATAAAACAGTCATCAATGAGTGCTGTGTTTCAATAAAATCCTACTCTTTAATATTAATCTACGGACTCCTTTTTGGAGCAAATGGCTACCAATTAGTTTGATATGGTAGCATCTTTGCACAAACACAGGTTTGGGAAAACCTGATGCAAACTGGTTTGGCCAGTGTTGGCGGCTGCTTTGTGTGAACTGAACAGACCGAGTGATTGGCTCCCGCCTGATTCGAAAATGGTAAGTTTGAAAGTTGAACGTGTTTGTGACAAAATTTGCATCGTCCCTAATGTAGACTGGGCTGCATCCAGACATTGTTGGCTACATTATTGTTGCACTGTAGTAATCACTTGCAACTGGCCTTCCCCATGCAGAGAAAACTATCAATTTGTCAAAAATAGCTATACTGTAATATCAAGCAACGGGTAGATACAGCTCAGGTGTCCTTCAAGTCTAGTTCTACCCTACCCATCCACAACCTTTGTTAGAGTGTTAGATTAGGATCTAAGGGCCAAGCTACAAGTGATGAATGACACTTGAACGGCAAGTGGATTGAGTGGAGCACAAGTGAACAGGGAGAAATACACTTGCTGTTCAAGTGTCATTCGTCACTTGTAGCTTTGCCCTAAGAGACTCGGGTTCAAACCTTCCAGCTTGCCATGGAAGCTTTCAGAGTGACCTTGGGTTAGTAATTCACTCTCAGCCAAAACTACCTTACAGGGTTGTTGTGATGATAAAATGGAACAGAGGAATTGATTGTGTTCTGTTTCAGCAATTCTTCAACCCTGTATTGGATCCTTGATAATGCTATGTCTTTGTAAACGTGCATTCATTTACCCTATGACATTGTTCATGGAAATGTCCTTGACACTGTATGGAAATGCCTGCCCTTGTCCTTGCTACTGATTGTACTAATCTCACCCTATGTAATCCGCCTTGAGTCTCAGTGAGAAAGGTGGACGATAAATGACATAAATAAATAAAATGTAAGTCGCTTTGGATCCCCACTAAGGAGGAAGGTGGAGTAATAAATAAATACACTAACAGAAGGCATTTAACCCTTCATTGTTAAAATGGACTAGTATAGGAGGGACCTGGGTTCAAATTCTGCCTGTCCTTTGAAGATCACTGGGTGATCTTTGGCTAGTCACTCTCTCTGAGACTAAACTGCATTGCAGGATTCTTGTTAAAAGCATCCAACAGAACTTCCTATGCTACTCAGAGCTTCCTGGACAGAGGATGGAATAAAAATATGCATGCTTCCCGTTTTCTTTTAAGAGAGAAAGGCTCTCTGAAATTGCAAAGCAAACAGCGAAACCACGGATTTGAACATTTCTGAATCGTTATTTAGAAAGTAAACGGCCATACACTTTTGATCTAAGTGGCGTTCCTAATTGTTTTAAATGTCATTTGTGTCAGAACATTCCAAGGTATATGCCGGCTTCCCTTTCTGGATGGATATATTTCTGTTGCCTTGAAACTTCCCAAACTCTACTTAAGAAAATTTTCTTTGCCTTAACTAAGTTTTTGTCTTTAAGGTTACAGGTCTGCCCTCTGACTTTGCCCTGGGGCAATATTTTAGTGCCTTTAAAATATATTTGTTTGCAGCCAACTTCATTTTTTTAAAAAAATCCACCTTTGGCTCAAGATTATCCTAATAGAGAAAGGGGAGGAAAGAAGGCCAACATCCAGGGTAAAAAGACTGGTGTTTAGGATCTTTAAAAAAATTATACAGTCATACCTGAAATACAAGCCTTAATGATTTTCAGGTGTACTGTAACGTTATGCATATTTACCTATACCCTGGCATTGACTCTTAATTTATGCCATTAAAAACATCACAAAAATAAACTTTGAAACAAAAAAGAGATGTTTCATGGATTAAATTTATCAAAGGCATGCATCCTCCTTGCTCTCTAATATGTTAGACACACTATTTCTAAGGATTGTTGAGCATGTTAATGCCTGGAAAAAATAGATTCTTTAAATCATGAGGGTCATAACTTAAAGACATTTGATGCTTTACAAAAAAAATAGAATCAACTTTTGCATAAAGTGCCTGTGTCCCCCCAAAGCCCATACAAATGCATTCCAATACTCTACTAATTTGTTTTCATTGGAGAACAGAACACACATTTTTAAAAGCCTTCAGTTGCTTTCAGGGAGTCAGTTAAAATCTATAAAGTTTTATTTTATCCTGACCATGGTTTACAGCCAGAAAAGTGCATATATAAGCATGATCAGTAGGCAAAAATAACCCTGGCTGCTCCCCCCCCCCATATATTGAGAAAAGGCTTAGAATGACTCATGGGCCCCAATTGTCACCAAACACCACATCTGTTTGCCTATCTCAGACTATAGGTGGCAGATCATGCTAATATGACCTGTACAAAATTATTCCCTGCAGTTAGAGAACAAAGTGTCAGGGTAAAGGATTCTAGCCTAGCCTTCTGCATGATATGCTTGTTTTATGTATGCTGGAGAGTATAAGGTTTGCATGGGGGAGCAATCAGTCATGGGAGTCCCCACTGGCAATTTGCACAGGCACAGCCAAGATGTGGGTT
Organism: Eublepharis macularius; assembly: GCF_028583425.1. Classification (NCBI taxonomy): domain Eukaryota; kingdom Metazoa; phylum Chordata; class Lepidosauria; order Squamata; family Eublepharidae; genus Eublepharis; species Eublepharis macularius. The sequence goes on along the minus strand of NC_072805.1, from coordinate 24,720,305 downwards.
GACCATCACACTGCGAACTAGGCCTTTGTTTGTAGAGACCAAAGTGTGTGAAAACTGACAGACTAGTGGTAATCTCATGCAATCTGAGAGCCAAGATACAAGAGACAAATTATACAAGGAGCAGCACGTGAAGGGAGTCGCAATGTTAGCCGGGAAACTGAGTTTTAAAAGAGATCGGAAGGCTTTGTTAATTTCTTCTCTCTACAGAGCCAGAGAGATCCCTGCTCAGAGGGTTTGTTAATTTCCTCTTTGCCTCCTAAAGGCTCTGTCAGTTTCACCTCCCCTTCTAGGAGGCTAAGAGGAAATAAACAAACCCTCTGAGCAGCTATCCCCGCTCTGTAGAGAGGGGAAATTGACAAACATTGCAACTCCCTTGTGTAATTCATCTCTTGTAGCTTAGCTCTGAGTGGTATGTGACTCCTATTAGAATTAATTAGTCGCTGTTTGAAATACAGTCTCCATTTCTCGACTTGGGCCTCAGTTGAGGTAGGCTTGCCATAGGACTGTGAAACCAAGAAGCACTTGTGGAGTGCCTTTCTCTCTTCATTAAGTAACTGCAACCAACTGCATTGTTCTGGGAACCAGGTTTTTAGTGTGACTGTTGAGTAGTTGGTAAAAGACTGGTCTACAGAGAGGCAGTGTTCTGTAGTGGTTAGGCAGTCAGATTAGGAATGCATGGACCTAGGTTCAAGTCTCTACTCAGCCACAAAGCTCAGTGGGTGACTTTAGCACCTCCCCCAAGCAACCTCACAAGATCATTGTTAAGTTAAAATGGAGAAGGACAGAATCACATACCGTGCCCAGGGCTTATTAGAAGAATAAAAATATGTGTGAGAGACTGACATCCTCATTTTGATACTTTCTTCTGATATGGACCCTCCAGATGGTTTTTAGTCAAGGCTTTTTTCCCCCTGTCCCTCTTTCCATTCCCCAAACTTTCCTTCCTAATTTATACCATAGTGAATATTACTTGCAGAGGGTGGGTGGGTGATGGTGCATACTCATATGGAAGCAGTGTGTGTCTCCTTCGTAGTTTTCGATAGCTTCTTCCATAAATGAGACCTTTAGTTAACCAGATGAACCTCTCCCTCACCAGATTATAATTCCTCTGTATCGTGAATTTGTTTATGGCAGGAGTTGGCAGAAAGTAGACTGTGGGCCCACCAGAAGATCATGAGCAAGTTTCTGGCAGGCCACCAAGTATCTGCTGTTTGGTGTGATGCTTGCAAAGCATGCCAGAGAAGGAGGAAATTGGTGGGATCCATCAAGGCAAGAAACATTCTTGAGATAATTTTATTTATTTATTTATTTATTTATTAGACTTATAGTCCGCTCTCCCTGCAATGCAGCTCAGAGTACTTGTACCTCAACTATTAAGAAAGCCTGTGTCTTTTTGTAAATAGAGTTGCCAACCTCCAGGTGGTGGCTGGAGATCTCTCGGAATCAATCCTTATGTTAGGTTCTTACATTCAAATCTTGCGTATGAACACTGTTAAGGAAATGCATATATTAGAGTTGCCAGCCTCCAAGTGGTGGCTGGAGATCTCCCAGAATTACAACTGATCTCCAGGCAATAGAGATCAGTTCCCCTGGAGAAAATGGCAGCTATGAAAGGTGAACTCTAGGGCATTATACCCCACAGAGGCCCCTCCCCTCGTCAAACCCCATGCTCTCCAGGCTCCACCGCCCAGATCTCCAGGAATTTCCCAACCTGGAGCTGGCAACCCTATTTGTAAATGTAAAGCACACGGATGGACTGACCTTGGGGATTCTAGTGAAAGCAATAGTGGACCACACAAGTCACCCTGTCTCAGACTTCTGGCCTTCTAATCCTGTCCTGCCGATGTGGGAACAAGCAAAGCTAAATCTCCAATCATATCTGTGTTTGCTCAGGTCGACAGCCTCAGTCGTCTGCATGTTTTCCATCCTCTCCTACCTGTGCTGATCTTTGAGCTCTCTAGACATCTAAACCATTATTTCCCTATGCACGTTCGCTGTTGTCTGTGTGTGCGTGTCTTTTCAAAGCACTATAGTTATTAAGGTAACCTTTCCAAGAAATTACTCATCTCGACTAATCCTGTGTTGTTTGGATTAGTTTGGTAGACTACATAGCCTTGTTTATTTCTGATTTTGGAATTCCTGTCTCAGTGGCTCATTTGTTCAGGTGTCCACTGCTATCTTGCTATCAAAGGGCCAAGTCCCTGTTGGAATCAGCCATAAGTTGTAGTTCAATGTTGACAGACTGATGCAAGACCCGGTAGTTGCTATGTCTCAACAAAGTCATGTCTCAGTTCCATTGTCAAGTGTGAAAATTTTCTCTCTGGTTAGGCTCTTCCTTAACAGGTTCCTGTTAGAATACAGAGATTTTCATAGTTCATTCTTTGAATGAAATAAAGTGTCTAATCCTCTTGGTTACAGCCTAAGTTTAAAATACGGCTCAGAGAGATGTTTGCAATAAATGGAACTGTAGACTGTCCTACTAGGTACTATCTGTTGATGTAGGAATGCTTTTACAAATTAGTTTTCGCATCATTTAGTATGTTACGTCAAATTGCTTGTTTTGTTTCAGCACTGTTTCAGCTCTGGATTTACGTTTGTATTCAGATTTATGCTTCTATTTGAGTTTCTGCTGTTTATTGAGTGTCCCAGCCATTGATCGGGGTAACCCACACTGTCTAATCTGCTTTGAGTTTAATGAAAAAGGTGGACCACAAACAGACAGACAGACAGACAATTCAAAAAGAAGGTGTAGGTGTCTCGATTAATGGTATACAACCCAATCGGGGCTCCATCTGAGATCCCTACCAGTTTTGCAGCTGCCCTGGCTCTGGGCTCCTTGTGACGATAAGCGTGACAATAAAGAATATTTTTCAATAAACTCCTTAATTTAGAGGTGATTCACGTGCGATATTTTTTTTAGTCATGAGAAACAATTTCAAACGATCCTCGTCATGACTCAGCCACCCGTGCAAGCACAATGTGATATGCAAATATAAACTAGGTCATCTCAGCTGATGATTTTAAAGGGATAAGGTGTGTGTGGAGGAGGCAGGGAGAGCTTGACCCTGATAACTGTTCTACATCTTTTAACAGTTCTCCATGCCATTAGTGGCGTAGATCTGAGTCAACTCTCTTGGTTGGAAGCAGAGGCACTGATTTGCAGTCGATCTGCTCCTGTCTCGCTGGGAGGTCCCAGGAGATGGTGCTAGGATATGGTTGTTTCAATTATGAGGTTTCATGGGGATCTTTGATTGCTTTTGAACTTTTAAACATTTGTGCAAGCCTGTTGAAAGAGGCAACTGGCAGAAGGGTTGGAGGGGGCAGTGTTCCAGGAGGTTTTTTTTAAAAAAAAAAAAGAGTCCTTGTCTGTTTACAGGAAGTTCTTATCCTAGAGTTCTGGCAATTCCTAGAGCTACCCAGAAGTGTGGTAAGAACTTCTGGCATTACAATAGACCATTTCCTAGAGCAACCCTTTGTTATTTCTGGGTAGCTCTAGGAAGTGCCAGAACTCTATGGTAAGATCTTCCTATATGTAGACGAGGATTTATTTCCCTTTGTAATTTCTCAAAGGGAGCAGGGAATCCCTTGCCTCCATTGGGGACATGTTGTCCAGATGCTCCAGTTCTCTTTTCCAGCAGGTATGGCTGATTCATCCTTAAATGAGCTACCTGAGGTCAGCACTAGGCTGGGTGAGGGTAAATAAAATGAACATCGATCAGGGCAAGATTGCATGGATCAAGGGAAGTGCCATGTTCTGGGGAGGGTGATGCTCTCCCGGAAAGACTGGGAGCTTGGCGAGCTCCTTCTCTTGGCTCTGGATAGCCTCTGGAACATGGAGGTGAATGCTACACTGAGCTACATTCCTTCTTGGGGAAACAGGCCCCTTGCCATTATGGGGCCAGCAAAGCAAAAAGAGACCTGGGTGGTGGGGGGGAGAAGTAGGGAACCCCTCGTTCAGGCAAGGATCTGCTTTGCATCCAGAAGGTCCTCGTTCAGTCACCAGCATCTCCAGCCCTTAAAAAGGATGGACCAGCAGGTCAGGAATCCCCCAACCTTTTTGAGCCTGTGGACATCTTTGGAGAGAGCACAGCCCCAAAAATGCCACCCCAGGAGGCAGAAGCCACCACAATATGGAAGCCCAAGTGCAAAGGAAAAGACAGGTAATTAAAAATGCACTGGGGGAATTATTCCCTTTTCACCAGACACCTTGTTTCTAAACACATGGGCATTAACAGGAGGTACACAGATTAAGACACGAACTACGTCGATCCCGTTAACACCTGCCAAAGCAGCCATTGCCACCCGCTGGGAAAATGTAAATGCTCCAAACCTCTCTCTATGGCATAAAAAAAATATGGACAATTAGACTATGGCTGCTGTCACAGACAACCTCTCATGTATAGACCCCCAGGTGACATCAAGAGACTTTATACCTAGCTAGTACCCAATCTTAGAATGCCTAACGAAACAAGCAATCCCCAAACGTCTTAAAGATTTACCTGTGGTAAATTGGAAGTATATAATTCCTCTATATCACCTCAAAACATGACTGTCATCGATATCTCCACTACTAGTCATACACATCCACTTCCAAAGACTCACATACAACACATAATAGAATGGATATTCAATAGAGTAAGATATAATCATGGCTATATGATAGAATGTGAATTGTAAATATAGATTATTTATGAATGTATGAATGTATAGGAATTTAGAAAATGTATACTGAATGTAACAATTGTTTATAGATACCTATCCTTGTAAAAGTTATTTGTATCATTGAGATTTTGAAAACAATAAACAGAATTTCGGGAAGGGGGGAATACACTGGGAAAGAGGTGACGGCGAATAAAACTGGAGGCCACTGCCATTGAAGCAATGTTATTTTAATTTGTAAAATAGAAAAGAGTCCGCTAGCACCTTTAAGACCAACCAACCTTACTGTAGCATAAGCTTTCGAGAACCACAGCTCTCTTCGTCGATGCATCTGGCGAAGAGAGCTGTGGTTCTCAAAAACTTATGCTACAGTAAAGTTGGTTAGTCTTAAAGGTGCTACTGGACTCTTTTCTATTTTGCTACTACAGACTAACATGGCTAACTCCTCTGGATCTATTTTAATTTGTAGAGCTGATCAGATCATCAGTGAGCAATCAGAAATCTTTCTGGGCAAGAGGCCCACCTGGCCCCACCCACTTTCTAAAACCACTTGATAGGTGCCAAGAAAGGTGCTGGAGGGTGACATGGTGACTATGAGCACCACCTTGAGGACCCCTTTTTCCTGAGACCCTGGAGAACAGCTGCCAGTCAGGGAAGGCCTGATTTGGTTTTCGGCAGCCTCATGTGTCCCATGGCTTATATTTCCACAGCCTTTCTGCCCTTGATCTTTTTTTCCTCCACTGACTGAATGATATCAGAAGTTACTTGATGTAGTTGTTAAGACTTCAGGACTGTAATCTGGAGAAGATTCTCCACTCCTCTGCTTGAAGCCACCTGGGTGATCTTGGGTCAGTCACAGCTCTTTGGAGCTCTCTCAGCCCCACCCACCGTGAGGATAATAACAATACACTTTGTAAACCTCTCTGAGTGGGCTTTAAGTTGTCCTGAAGGGCAGTATATAAATCAAATGTTGTTGTTGCTGTTATACCTCATCTCGATGAAAGGTGCTTGATGAGAAGGCAGTGAAAAACCACCTAACCACCCATGCTTTTCTTTTGCAGTTAGTCTTCCACATTCTTTTCTTACAAAATTGCAAGTCTAAACGCATGCAACTGCTGCCATTGTATCTGCTTTGGGCTTTGGTCCCTCTCTGATTTCTGCAACTTCATTGCACCGCCCACAGACATCCATCCGGGTGTCTCATCTGAACTGTTGTCCAATTCCTCCCCCCCCCCCGTCTCCACTGTCTCAGCAGAAAAGAGCAGCCAAGTGTGAGAACGTAACAGTCTGCACAAGCATATGGTTGGCCTCGCTTCCCCCCTGCCCCCCTCCAAAGTAATAATAGTTAGGTGGTTTTTCTAAGCTTAGCTCTAACGTGGTTGTCATGATATGTCCCCTGTGGTTTTGTGGACTGAGCCGTGCCCCGTCCCTAGTTGCTGTTGTTTGTCACCGAACAATATTGAGATGAGATGACTGATTTCAAAGCCCTTTAAGAGCAAAAACCAATACGGTGTCTGCATTAGGAGGAGAAAGCACTTTGGCAAAGCTGACACCATATTAATCATGGCGGGACAGGGTCTTGGAGTGCCTGTTGTTTTCCTCATTTGCACAGGCTGGCTTCCTGCTAATAGCGTTTAGAAGTTTGTTTTACGCTGTCTCCCAGAGAAGAAAAGGCAACCTCAACAATTCTGTCTCCCTCAGCACAGCATTTGAATGTTCAGGGCTGCCTCCCTTCAACATGCTGGTCAGAGGTCGCTGGGAGCAGGATTAGCTGACCCACGTTGACAGGGGCAGTGATGAATGAGAGAAATACAATGTGCAGCCTGTTTATACTCAAGTGGTAGCGCTACACAGACAGACTCGCACCTGCAGAAGAATATGGAGTGGGATCCATCAACAGACGGGCTTGCCAAAAGCCATTTGAAGATGCAGATGCGGAATTTTCCCATGTTCCACGCTATTCCCCAGCCTGACTGCAGTCTTCTCTAATTTTATAAAAATGAAACTAATATGAGGGTTTATAATATCCTAAAGGGTTTTTTTCGCTATAGCACATCAAATGGGCATAACTATATTATTATTTATTCAGCATCTGAAGTGAACTTAAACTCTTCCTTGACACCTATATGCACACACATATCAAGGTCAGTGTGTATTCCCATGCTTTATCATTCCTATTACCAGGGCTTTTTTTCTAGGAAAAGAGGTGGTGGAACTCAGTGGGTTGCCCTTGGAGAAAATGGTCACATGGCTGGTGGCCCCGCCCCCTGATTTCCAGACAGAGGGGGGTTTAGATTGCCTTCCAGCGGCACGGAGGGCAATCTCAACTCCCCTCTGTATGGAGATCAGGGGGCGGGGCCACCAGCCATGTGACCATTTTTTAGAGGTTTCAGAACTCCATTCCACCACGTTCCAGCTGAAAAAAAGCCCTGCCTATTACCCATTGAAAGAGACCTTGACATACCAACGCAGAGCAGTTGAGTTCTACCATTAGCAAACCCATTATGCTCATCAGAGCCAAATGTACTGTAGAGAGCTTTATGTGGGGAAGCATGGGTTCAAATCACTCGGGATGGCCCTGGGACTGTCATGGCCTGTCCAGTAAACCTTACAGGTTTGTTGTGAACATAAAAGCAGGGAAATGGTACCATGCCTGTTGTTCTGAGCTCTTAGGAGGAAAGGTATTATCAGAATCCAACAATAAGAATGTCTACTGCTATTTCCTTCGCTTGTGCAATTAAGTGTTTGAACTGTTCGTTTTTTCATTAGAAGTTATGCAGATTGTCCTTGACTTTGAGTCACAGGAGGTTTTGGAATTGTGCATATTCTAAATTGTGGGCAGGAAAAGCAACATTGTGGGTTCCAACAGAAGACCCCCTGTAAAGAGACAGTATAAGGAAGTTCATTTGCGTGAACAGCTTAATTTTAGTGAAAAAAATTGCATGTTTGCAGAAAAATCTGAAATAATATTTTTTTAAAAACCGGGGGTGGGGGTTAAAAGATAAACCAAAATAACAGAAGCAGTTCCTGTACCTTTAAGAAATGAATACCTTCAGTGGCCATTGCTAGAGAACCACAACAGTACTGCCAGCCTTCACGCCTTGGTTTCTGGCAGTAAAGGGCAGGGGAGGGGGCAGGACTCTTTCTATGGCTGTTTTGTCCTTTGAGGGAGTATTCATTGGGGTCAGGCTTGGCAGAAATCACCAGGTGACTTGATATGATGTGACTTGCATGAGTCCAGCTGCTCGCTGCTGTTCCACCACAGCCATCACACAAAAGCCACTGCACTGCAATAGTCAGAGTTTTAGACTGGGATCTGGGGGAGACAGGTTTGAATCCCTGGTCTGGCATGGAAGCTTGCTTAGGGGGCAGTCACACACTTTCAGCCTACCTCACAGGGTTGTTTTGAGGATAAAATGGAGGACAGGAGAATTAAGTAAATAAATAATAAATAGGACTGAAGATAAAAAAAATAGGGATGTGGTGCATGCGAAGAAGGGAACAGAAAAAAGTAAGGAAATGGTGTTTGCCAGGAGGGAGGGAAAGAAGAAATAGCGTAGGGAGGAGATACAGAGCAAAGTGAGGTGCCCCCCACAAGTCTTTGCAGGTTCCCCACTGTACAATTGGGCTCAGAGGGCAGCACTGCACAACTGGGCCTGGCCCAGTGGCCCGCACCACATGAAGGGGCCACAGTTTTCCTGTGTAGAGGTTGCCAGGAGGAGGAATGAAGGAAAAGCTCAAGGGGCACAAATAAAGAAAAATTTGGCTGACGGGTGGGAAGGAGAGAAGAAAGCAGGAAAAGATGAGAGGCTTGTGGGGGCTTTTAGGGAAGGGAAAGAGGAAAAAGTGGGGAGGAGGAGATTACATGCCCCCCACATGTCATTGTGACGGCCCCACTTGTTGATTGGTAACCTGTACAGTTTCTGCAGCACAAACACTGGTTGCTGGGAGTCTTTTATTGGGAAATGGCACACTTGAGGTTTCACACTGAGTTAAAAAAAATACACATCAGCATCCTATGTGTTCGCTTTACTGTACTGTGGCATAAATCTGGTTCGCACTTGGGTTCCTGGCAAATGTTCACCTCTATCATTTCCCTTTCTGTAAAGCATCTTAATAAAGTCCTTTACAATCATAAAATCTTGTTATTCCCTTCACATACTGATATTTCTAGCATTTTACCTACTCCTCCACTGTCTTTTAACATAAACGGTTACGTTTTCTTTTTTCAAGAGCCATATTTGGCTCTAGAGCCATCAATTGCAGACCCCTGGTCTAGAAGATCCCCATATCTGACCAGAGACCCATCACCTGCTTCCAAGCTCCCAGTTCCTTCTTTCCACAATTGACCACTGGCATTGATTAGCTGATACTGATCATCTATGGGTTTTTAAAAAAATAATAATAGTCAGCTTATATACTGCCCTTCTGGACCACTTAATGCCCACTCAGAGCGGTTTACCAAGTGTGTTATTATTATCCTCACAACAATTACTCTGTGAAGTGGGTGGGGCTGAGAGAGCTCCACGAAGCTGTGACTGACCCAAGGTCACCCAGCTGGCTTCAAGTGGAGGAGTGGGGAATCAAACCTAGTTCTCCAGATTAGAGTCCTGCTGCTCTTACCAAACTGGGTCTCAGAATTATTCCTGATTAAAGAAGAATTTTGGCTGACTAAAACTGTGCCTTTAAATCCAGATGTATAAGGATGTGTTTGTGACTATGAGAACTCAGCGGTGAGTTAAAAGCACCATGTGAATGCTAACCAGAACCTTGGTTAAAGGCCATGCCCTCTTAAATTAAACCGTCATGATCTTTGGGAGCCCAGAGAAGGGAGCCACTGAAATAACTGCTTAAAACAAGGTTCGCGGATGTCAGCTACACCCCAGTATATCTGCCACATTTGTACTGATGTAGATCTGTCATGTCTGCCTCTGAGAATGTGCAAAGGGAACATGTTTGCTTGCTTGGCTGTTAAATACTTATCTTGCAGGTGTCTGGTTACTATTTCTCCGCTGGCTTGAGAACGTGGCCTTGAAGTTCCAGCCTGAGCCATATCACCCTCCCTAAAGGACTGTGGGATGAGCTCATCCTTCCTCTTTCCCCCTCCTCTCTGAGATCCTGGACCCTTCACGCCCAGGCCCGGTGCCAGATTTTCTGGTGCCTGAGGCTGGGGGCAGCTTCAGTGCTGTTGCTGCCCCCACATGTGCGCACGCGCCCTGGACTTCATGATAACATCACGTGGCAGGCAGCTGGGAGAGCGTGTGTGCATCCTCTCAGCCATCCCGCTCAGTTGCTCTGCGTGCCACCCTGGTAGCCTGCTGTGCCCGGCCAGGAGCGCGTGCTGGCGGCAGTGGTGGCACCATGGGGCAGCTGAATGGGAGGGCTGGGAGGCTGCAACAGCTGTGGGCCAGGCGTGGCAGGCGTCCGGGAAAGTGTGCGGGTGGCTTCCCAGCCCTCCAGTGCTGCTGTCGCCAGCTCCGTGGCATGCGCCCCTGTCCCTGGCGCCCCCTCCGGCGCCCCCTTCGGCGCCTCAGCGCTTGAGGCGGCTGCCGGACCTGCCTCTATGGACACGCTGGCCCTGTTCATTCCAAAACCTTAACGGACTTTCTCTCCCAGGGGTGGGAACGTCCACTTATAATTAACCTTGCTTTGCCACCCTGCGTCACTTCTGCCAATGCTCCTGTCTGAATATCTTGATACTGGTATATCTAATCAATAAAGTATCTTTAACTCATTCCTTGAGGTGATACAGTGAAGTGTTTGGGGATTTATCTGGCAAGACCTGACAGAGGAACGTGTACTTTTTATAGTTGCATACAAAGTGATGTTCTTTGCCTTATTTTTTTTTAAAAAAATCTGATTTCTACCTAAGCTAGTTACTGTTTCCTCCTTTGCATGGTTGGGAGTGGATAACTGTTATCTGGATCCTGTCATTCATTCCACTGACAGCACAATTTCCCTCTCTTCTCATCATGGGAAAGTGTATTGTTCTTCTGGTTTTAACAAACGTGATGCTTCCGCTGGATTTTTTCGGGGCAGTGCCTCCTTGGTAGGAATATAGTAGGTTTTGTATAGAAAAGGCAGTATTAACTATGACATGTGCAAGGCTGTAGAATTGCAGGTTCTGAAATATCACATATCCGGAAGAAAGCAATCTTTTCAGACATCAGTGTCTCATGACACAGCCTGTTAACATGAAATACTCTTTCCAGATGTGAGTTGGCATGCTTAAGTGGGCCTGTCATGGTTCAAAAAGCTCCCAGTTCAAATCTTGCTTCTGTCACGAACTGAGTAAATAAACTACTGTGTCTCAGCCTCTGCCCCCAGCTAATTTAGGAACGATGATAATACAGGCCTACATTTCAGAGCTGTTGTAACAGTTGCAAGATCAATGAAAGCACTATATAAGTTTTATTTATGTGTTAACTTGAAAAGCTAACCACAGGAAAAAATGCAGGGTAAATTCAGACACCTGTGTCCACCCTCCCCCGCCCCCCTCATCTTGTGAGTTCGGTCTGCTTTAATAGGACTGTATATTGCATCTGCTCATCCCTTGAAGAGACAATGGCTGTTTCCACACTACTCACCTTCTTCCAGAACGGGGCACAACGTCGCGAAAAAAATGCAGAAGATAGCGTCTTCTCGTGCAAGTTTTCTGCGACGTCGTGCAAAACTCGTGCGAGAAGACGCTATCTTCCGTGGGTTTTTTTGCAATGTTGTACCCCGTTCCGGAAGAAGGCGAGTAGTGTGGAAACGGCCAATGAGTGTCAGCTAAATAAGTCAGGTGTTCAATTTTGCCCCATTTCACTGAAAGCCCTGTCCCATGTGGCTTATGTCCTCATGAGTCCCATAACATAGTCTTTTTGATGGTCAGCAGCCGCTTTTCCTTCTTATGACAAACTTAAGTGAGTCAAGCCAACTGTAAGGGAATCAGAATACACATCCTAGACAGAATTAATACTGTAAATAAGACTATGGGTTGGATCCAAACTAAATCTGCAATTTCCACCATTTCCTTTTTCCTCGTGCACATTCCCCTCATGATATTCCTTGAGGTCCCATTTTTCCATACTGGTAAATTTAGTTTGGATCCAGTAGTACGTATCTACTGGATTCATGTAGGAGTAACATCATATAATGATAATAATATAAACAAGCCATTGTACCACTTGAAACACAAATATTCTTATACCTGTGGAAATTTATTTGGGTCATGATACCTACTTTCTTCAGTGATGAGATGACCAAAGTGATCAAGAGCTGGCCATATCTTTCCTGTTCGGTCTAGTTTTATACAGGGCTTTTTTTCAGGGGGAACACGGGGGAATGGAGTTCCGGCACCTCTTGAAAATACTTGGCAATAGTGCTTGAAAATAATATGATTTCAAAGAATCCCGTGTCGTCTTCCTCATTTACCTCTTGAGAGTTCCGCAACCAATTTTCCCTGAAAAAAACCCCTGGTTTTATATATAACCCTCTTTAAAAGTTTGAACTCCTTGTTGTTTCCACATGTCATTAAAGGACGGCCCACTCACTGAACGCTGCCGGCTTTTGTCCTTCACTCCACACGTTTCCAATTTCAAAATGGTAGCAGGCTGCTTGGCTTCTGTTTTTTCAGTGCCTTTTTGGGGAACTCAGGAAATGCATTCTCAGAAAAGGCGCCGAAAAAATGGGAGCCAAACAGCCTGCTACCATTTTGAAATCAGAGACGTGTGGAGTGAAGGAGAAAAGCTGGCAGCATTTGGTGAGAAGGCCGTTGCTCTAAGGACGTGTGGAAATGGCCTTTGTTGGATGAAAGTGAACTTAATGAAACGGCTCGAGTTTGAAGATGAAAAAGATAGAACAGATTTCCCCCAAGAAGCTTCTTAGCTTACCTTTTCTCTAATTCCATGTAAATTTTCGCTAAGCAAATATTCCTTAAAAGTGAATAAAATTTTATTCTACTTTAACAAGAGAATATAAAAGTTAAAAAGGTCACTGTAGTAATAGACTAATCTCAATTATCAGGGCAGCCGGTGAAAACCCTCAACTCCCACCTAATCTCATTCAGCGCACACGCAGCGCACCGTGCGATTTCCAACATGGCTAAATGAAATTATAAAGCAGTGTTAAATTTATTAATCATTTAATTAGCTAAATGTTCCTGCAACTACTCGTGAGATGAATGGCATGTCATTTTCTAATGTAATTTGCCTCTCAGCCAGGCAGGGTCAGAAGGAAAGCTACCTGCATCTTAAATGATCCTCTCCCCCCCCCCCTTTTAATATTGTACTTTATATGGTGGAATAGTGTGAGTTTGCCAATATTATTTGAGTCTTTGTACTCAAGTTATCATCAACTAAAGTGAATGCACCGCAAGCTTAGGGACAAGCAATTAACCCATCTAAGGCTGTATTTCACACTGTGGTTTTGCGAAAGCAAATCTTTTCGTATTTAACAAACCACTGAACAGAGCGTAGAAAACGACACCGGCAGGTATTAAGGTGATGCTCAATCTACTTTTATATCTTCAGATGTACTCAATTGTGAAGAAATTTGCAGGCCAAAAAGTCTCCCATTGCCCGGAGACTTTTAGTTTAAAGCCAGGATTTATTTGTACTTTGCCTCTCCCACGTATGTCCTTATTTCATTCCAGTCGCCATTTTGTACATTTCAAAATGGTTAATTTAAGTGGATCTTGTTCACTGGGCCCATCATCGGATACAGACAACAGCACTTTGATTCGCCTTGGGAATGTGATGGAATTGGGAGGGGGGAGGGAGAGGACTTTTTTCCCATAATTATTGTTCCCTGCCAAATCATTGACAAATGTGATTCCGCCGAGCACATTGTAAATCTATTTGGATCTACGGAAAGACTGTCATAACAACATTGCTTAATGCGCAAGGCAGTGACCTACGCTGTTTCAAGTGCAGCATTCATCAGAAAGTTTCCGGAATATTGCCTCTGTATTTGCATGAGGTTGAGAAACTGTCAGATTGAAACACATTCAGATCCGTGCATTAGTTCAAGGTGTGCTCTTTTTTTCCCCTGAATTCACAAAACAATGCAATGTTTGCTGTTTTCAGTAAAAAAATAGTTTCCATCTTACTTGTTTTGCTTTCAGACAAAGTTGTGTGCCTTCAACCTCTGCATACACTAACTCTCAATCACTGAAAACACACACGGTGGTCAAACATAGAGGCAAAATATCCAGTTTAGTTGGCTGCAACATATTTTTTAAAAAACCCATGGCTCATTCGAACATAGTTATTTTATGAAACCAGGATTCAGAAAGTAGACAATCACTCAAATGCTGGTTTGCCTTAACAAATGCTGGCTTCCTTGCCCTCTCTCTGTTACTTGGGAAGTCATCGCCAGGGAACAAGCCAGGATGTCCGCGTTCATACATTGCACAAAACCATAGTTAAGACTTACTGTGGTTAATAAACCAGCTTCAGATTCTGGCTTCAACTCCTGATTTTACAGAGCCTAAGTAACACTAGTGGTGTGGCTTGTGTTCAGACAATTACATTAACTGTAGTTTAAATAAACCATGGTTTCACAGGTTGTCTGAATGCAGTCCTGGTGTCCATGAAGTCCAGCTTCCACTTTTACAAAGCAGTTGAATTCAGAAAAGTTAACCAGCAGGGCACAAATGCCATAGCCCCCCTCTGGTATTCCAGAATAAACAGGCTCTAAACACAGAGATTCCATTTAGTTATATGACTAGCCAGAAGTCCATATTGCCAGGACCCCTGACCCCACCCCTGGTGGGAGATCTGGGGCCCAGTTCCTACCTGTGCACGTGTGCCTCCAGCTTGCGTGATGTTGTCACTTCTGAGAAGTAACGTCATTGGGCGGGTCATGGTCCCCTGGCCACCCTGGGAGCACTTCAATGCTCCCTAGGGGGCTGAATTGGGTCTGATTCTGCTCCCATGCTACACAGTGGCCCAATTTGGCCCAATTCAGGCCCAAATCTGCCTGAATCCAGTCACTGTGGAGCATGGGAGTGCTTCCACTCTCCAAAGTAGCCTGATTTGGCCGAATCCAGCTGAATCGGGCCACCCACAAGCGTGCTACACCTCCATGGGGTGTGCCCCAGGAGGTGCGCCCCCCCATGCTGGCCAGGTATGCGGGGGTGGGGGTGGGAGGTGGTAGCAGGGGACTGGCATCCCTAGATGGGAAGCCCAGAATTATTTATCTGGTAGAGGGTATCTCATGACTACAGCTGTACTAGGGGAAGACACTGCTTTATTAGAGAGGGGAGATTGATTACATGAGAACATCCCTGCTGGATCAAATCAGTGGTCCATGGAGTCCAGAATCCTGTTGCACCCAGTGGCCGATGAGTTGCCCTTGAGAGCCAACCAACAGGGCACAGGAACAAGCCAGGATGTCCGCCTCTGCTGGCACTGGGTTTCAAAAGTCTACTGCTTGGGAATATGGAGGTTCCCATTTCTCACCATGGCTAGTAACTATTGATAGATCTGTCCTCCATGAATATATCAGGAGGTCATTTTGACTTGACCTATCTTACCTTTAGCTGTACATGGTTGCCTTCAGAAAGGCTGACTACTTCTTACGGGTGGAAGAAGAGTGTGTGAAGGGCAAAAGCTCTAGGACAGCTGACCCTACGTGGCCACGTTTGTACACCAAAGCAGAAGTGTAGAGCCTTTCTCCAACTTAAGTGGCTCTATCCTCTAGCAGAAGAGCTGTTTTAGTGGGAGGAAGACTCCTTAGCTTGGATGAAGTCTTTAAACTTTGCTCAGTGGAATGGGACTATAGGAGTAGGATTCACCCCAGTGTGTGAATAATGGGAAACAAGAGACTGAGGGATTGAGAAGGAAGTAGAATCATGCACAAAGAAATGTTCAGTGTGCCAAGTGCATACTTCAGTCACTTTCACTTGACATGGTGGGGTTGGGTGGGAATGGTAAACACTCATTTGGCAGCTTGTAAGTAGCATTATGGTGAAAACTATACGCATTTAGTGTTTCTTTCCCTGCTTTGGGGGTTTTTTTGTTTGCTCACAGAAGTGTCTGTATGCCTCTAGTTCTACACTTGTAGGATCTTTATGTGCTGTCAAGTGAATATTGATAAGTCAGTAGCATAACTTGGCACTAAAATGTTGCTTCTTCTTACGCATGCTGGAATGTAGTATGAAAAAGGACACTCAAAATTCCGAAGCATTTTTTTGTACTTGAACTTCACCAGGTTTAGAGGATGACTGTCTTAGGCTTTCTACTCAACCATCCACTCAACAGGAGAAGCAAATAGTGCAAACAGTGTATGGTCACTTCTAAAGCTGGCCACACGGACCTGCACGCCTGGAGCTGTGCTAATGCTCTTCTTTAAAGCACAAAATCATTGATGCCCATTCAACAAGAAATGCGGAACATTACGAATTGTTTAAGCATTGGACACAATTTATTTTTATTTGATTATGGATGGCATGAATAAATTAGGAATGCTGTAAACCTGCTTGTGAAACATACCTGGTTCAAATTCCCACGGTTGCTTGTGAGGCGGGCTGCTGATCGGATTGCTTCAGTGTTCCCTGGTGAAGTTCATTGCAAGCGCAGGGCAATGCTGATCTGCTTTTGGCTGCTGCAGCTCGTGTCTCTTTTCCCCTGCTTCAGAAACAAAATGATTGCCTGCTTTTTGCTCTTTTGCAGTCTGCTGCATCTATTAAATAACAACAATAATAACAGTGTGCGCATATACAGCTCTTCTAGACAGATTAGTGCCCATTCAGTGTAGTGGACAAAGTCGGTGTATTATTATCACCACAATACAGCTGGAGCTGGGAGGAGTGGCTTACCCAAGGCCACCCACTGAGCTCATGTCAGTAGTGGAATTCAAACCAACAAGGTGCTGATTCGCAGCCCAACCACTTAACTACTATGCTACAGCAGCAGAGAAGGTAGTTTCCACCAGGCTCGTAGTCTTTCAGGGCATTCAGTTTACCAATTTAATCACTTTCCATTCATTCCTTCTTTGGACCTGAGCAGTCACATGAACACAGCACATGAAGCTGCCTTATGTTGGTCAATATTGTCTGCTCAGACTGGCAGCAGCTCAGACTGGTCCCAGGCAGACGTCTTTCACATCACCTACTGCCTGATCCTTTTAACTGGAGATGCTGGGGATTGAACCTCGGACCCTTCTGCATGCCGCACAAACGTTCTACCACTGATCTCCCTCCTCTCCCCCTCCAGATGTCTGCTTCAAATGACCAATATCTGATAGAACAGATCGCCTGCTTTTCGTACCTTCGCAGTCAGCTGTATGTGTTGAAGAAATGACCACAAGTACTGATGGCAAGATTAGCTAGGTTCACGAGCAGACATGGAGACATTTAAGTTGCACGTCTCATCTCAAAAATCTTTTTTACTAGATGCTCTTTTAAGAACTGGAGATGTTGGCAATGATAGACAGGGGGGGGGGCTAAGAGGGTCTCATTAAGGGGAAGGTGTGATCATGCAAACGGACACATCTAGATTCATTCGAGTGCATCCAAACAGCTTGCCGGACATTTTGCTCCCTGCTTGCAGCAGCCACGAAGCAAACCAGGGAATATTTGATTGTGCCTTAAATAAATAGAGATTTATTTTTTGTACAACTCCTACTGTACAGATCCTACTGTACAAATTGTTGTTTGCTGTGTCATGGGTAAATCATGCATACAAATAACGCATCCTCGTTGTGAAATGGGCTTCCAATCCTATAAAAAATAAGGAATTCAAAAGCTGAACAAAAGGGATTCGTATGCGCCAAAGATGTTCCTTGCCTGAGCACCATTTGGTTGACAGCCGGTCCTGAGTGCACATTTATTTGTAATGTTACTGACACTTTTCTGGATCTGTCCCCCCACCCCACCCTCCCCGACCCAGTCTGGTTTATATTGTAAGAATATAAGACAACTATGTGCCTCTTTTATTGCAGCTAAATGAAAAAGAGAAAAATCCTTTTTAAAAAATTCTGGTTAAGCAGCCGGTGTGATGAGTGGAACACGATTGCCTCTAAACTGCAGCAATAACATGGGGTGAATTTTGTAATAAGAAGCTTCCCCTTGCCACACACGCCAGCCTGCCCTTGCCATTGCCTGTCTGACTTTGAGGTCCTCATTATTATGGGTTTAAATGAAGGATGTTCATTCGGCCAAAGGGGGGGGGGACAAATTCTGCGTGGGGTGGGGGGATGCCAATAGACATCAGTGTCCTTATCTGGTCTTTCTATCAGGCCGAGTGACAGACTTTGAGGGGAGAGAAAATGCAGAGCTTCTGGTGGAGACCTCGGGCTGACACAGAAGGTGACTCCCCTGACTCTCACCTTGAAAGGGGAAAAAAAAAGTTCCCACTTTATTAAAATGAATTTCGAAAGAGCCGCTCTGACAGCTGCATAATTAAATATTGGAGTGTCAGCGATAATTTATTCTGTGTGCATTTGGTGGTCAGGAACCCGCTTGCTAGAGGGTCAGCAGCCACAGTGACAGAGCGAAGGATATGCTGCAATCCAAAGGCCTTTTTAGCCACGGGAGCAAAATGATAGGCTATAATTCTTCTTCTTCTTTTTTTTTTTTACGAGCGAAAACAACTCCCCTCCCTTCCAAAATCTGAGCAAGGAAATGAGCGGCTGGTGTTTAGCTGGTTGATATAGCGCTGATGGGTCCAAATGGCTTATTAAGCACAGCAAACCATAAAGGTCTTGAGCTTTTCTCATCTTTCCCACTTAAGCTTCGCACACAAAGTCATCTCTGACAGGAGTTCTAACACGGCCGGTATACCAACAGCGTGTTAACCTCTGTCGGGAGCAAAGCACCGCGGCAGTTATTAGCAGTAGTAATAGCAGACAGTAATAGCTGTGATTTCTACTGTAAAAATAATAACAATAATCATTTAATAACATTTGAGGGGCACGTTGCTTCTGGGAACCACAGCCTAGCTAATTATTGGCAAAAGCCAGTTAAAAATAAAAGGGACTCTGGCATCTTTCCACTTGGTAATAAAATGGAAGGTTACCTCAGGCAACATACTTCGTACCCTCTGATGTTTTTGGGGGGATGAAAAATGACAAATGCACATGTTGTGGCCATTTCTGAACACATCTCAGGGCTTATTCAGACATATATCATTTGTCCACATGCTCAAGTGAATTTTAAAATGTTCTTTACCTCTAAAAAAATGTTGGCATGGGAGCAGAGTGAAATATGCTTCACTGTGTGGCCGGGCTCAGCAGATTGGACCCAGTTCTAAGTTTACACCTGGTAGTAAGGCCATAGAGTGATAAACTCATTCATGTCTACCCAGAACTCATCGTACTTGTGAGTAGGCTTGCCAATTGCCCACTGATGGCGGGCAACCTCTCAACAATTCCCTCAAATGCTCCCCAACTTTGGGACATTGGTGGGAGAAATTGGGCAGGGAGAAAATCCTGGAGCATCAACAGTGTGCCAGCATGCTGGCACCACTTCTAGTTTAAACCAGAAGCGTCCAGGACCACTCTGGAATTTCACAAAGTCTCTATGGTAAAAACATAGTATTTTTGCACATACACACACACACACCCAGTATATCCCTCGTGATGCTGAGATGTCACTCTGGGGCACGAGGTCGTGAAATCAGTGCATCACTGACAGTGTTTACATCAGCATGTTGGTGGCAACACCTTCTCCAGCAGTGGGTAAGATTCCTGCTAGTTGCCAGGAAAGGGGGGGGGGGGACTTTTGCAACCTACTTGTGAGAAAGAAACTGAGTAAGGTGTTTCTGTGATGTCCAGATACATTCCCCTCAAGAATGCTGAAAAACGTAACGTTTCTCACTACCAAGCAAACCTGTGTTTGTACAGTTAGACATCAATACACTTCCCTGCTTAGCAATGTGCATATAGATCAAAATCAATGCAGTGTAATTATTAAGGGTGTTTGATTAGAATCCAGGAGTTCAAATCCCCACTCTGCCATGAAGTTCACTAGGCCAGTGACTCTCTCACTCAGGGCCAAGCTACACGTGATGAATGACACTTGAACGGCAAGTGTATTTCTCCCTGTTCACTTGCCCTCCACTCAATCCACTTGCCATTCAAGTGTCATTCGTCATGTGTAGCTTGGCCCTCAGACTGATCCAAGTTCCCTAAAGAAGCTTTGTTGATCTGAGGGCCAAGCTACACATGACGAATGACACTTGGACGGCAAGTGTATTTCTCCCTGTTCACTTGCCCTCCACTCAATCCACTTGCCGTTCAAGTGTCATTCGTCATGTGTAGCTTGGCCCTCAGACTGATCCAAGTTCCCTAAAGAAGCTTTGTTGATCTGAGGGCCAAGCTACACGTGACGAATGACACTTGAACGGCAAGTGTATTTCTCCCTGTTCACTTGCCCTCCACTCAATCCACTTGCCGTTCAAGTGTCATTCGTCATGTGTAGCTTGGCCCTCAGACTGATCCAAGTTCCCTAAAGAAGCTTTGTTGATCTGAGGGCCAAGCTACAAGTGACGAATGACACTTGAACGGCAAGTGTATTTCTCCCTGTTCACTTGCCCTCCACTCAATCCACTTGCCGTTCAAGTGTCATTCGTCATGTGTAGCTTGGCCCTCAGACTGATCCAAGTTCCCTAAAGAAGCTTTGTTGATCTGAGGGCCAAGCTACAAGTGACGAATGACACTTGAACGGCAAGTGTATTTCTCCCTGTTCACTTGCCCTCCACTCAATCCACTTGCCGTTCAAGTGTCATTCGTCACTTGTAGCTTGGCCCTCAGATTGCTCTACCACACTGAGTTGTAAGGATCAAATGAGAACCTTGAAAACCATTCTGAGCTCCTTGGGGAAAGGGTGGGGTATAATGCAGTACATAAATAATTTCACAGCAGTCACAGTTTTGAAATAAAGGCTTAGATCTGAAACCAACCCAAGTATGCAGGTATTCTTCGAACATGAATAAACAAAATTAATAATAGTAGGATGTGTGGGAAGCATTTCTCACAAGGGCCTGTTTAACCATACGTAAGTGTGTGCTGTCAAGTCACAGCTGACTTATGGTGACCCCAGCAAAGGGTTTTCAAATAAGAAAGAGATGGTTTGCCACTGCCGCCTTCTGCAGAGTCTCTCATGATGGTTCCCCATCCAAGCACCAACCAACCCTGCTTAACTTCCAAGATCAGGCTATACCATAGCATTCCATATCCTATTGATCCATAGGACATAGATAAAGAACAAAGGTACGGAACAGATGTTTCAGGGTGAATGAATAACATTGAGTTTCTAAGTTATTATAGTGACATGAGATCATTACGATGGAAGGTTGGATCCAAAGGTATTCTCCTTTCATATAGGACTCTTTCCACTCACAGTAGGGATTCAACCAATCGTGTGCTAATGATAGTAAAAACAGTTAATTGAAAAAGGTAGGTGTAGCCTGAGGGTGTGGAAGGAACCTTGATTTTTCAATGGACAACCTCACTGAATTGTAAAATATGAATGCCTCTTTGCTCCAGAGGTGAAATCCAAATTTGATATCTACTTGGAGGAGTGGGGGAAGAGATAAGGATTGTTAGTTAAGCCAATTGGAAGTAATTAATCATGTGGTTCCATTTAGACAACAACCTGATATAGAGTGAAAAAGGGTGCCAGTTGAATCTGGGAGTTAACTCAAAATAATATAGAAAACCACAATGAGCTGTACTTTATGAATGTCTTTCTCTCGACACTAAATATTTAATTTCAATTTGGTAATAGATGAGTTTTTCTTCACAGGTTCCTATACTTAATATTAGGTATAGATAAATGTTTGTGTGTATGTGTGTGTATGCTCACGCGTGCGGAATTTAAACTGAAGTCTCACTTCCTTGTACACTGTTTTCTATTTTGTTCATTCCTGAAATGTATTAATTCTGTCTTTGCACACGGCAAATCCTCTTTTCCTCAATCCTCCTGAAAAGGCACGAGAAAGAAACTCCACTGTGATGCCTAGAAGAGTGTGTGTGTTCTAAATTGCCCCTCTTGTTGAAATGTTCTTGGAAATCATTCTCTTAAACTGTACTCTCGTGTCACCTGCTAACAACGTCGCTGGCAAAGATCTGTCATCAGCCCCCTAATAAAATTCTATCTTGAAGGACTGTAGGAGTCGACTTAGGAAATTGGCTTCCAGGCATAAAAAATCAGAACCTAACTATTTTGGCTCAGTTCGATAGTTTGACATGTTGAGGTTTTTTTTAAAAAAAAAGTTGTTTAAAGAATATATTACAAATTATTTCAGTTTTAAAATAAAAAAAAATGAAACAAAAAACTGCATTCAAACACGACAGAGCTGCAGTGACAATTCTGCATTTACTCTGCCTGGAATTTTTATTATACTTGCCCCCAGAAATGAATAGGGGTAAAGTTCTTGAATCATTGCCATTCAGTTCAATAACACTTTCTAGTAGAGAAGTGGCTATTTAACCTAACCTACCTTACAGGGTTGTTGTGGGCATATAAAGGAGAAGAAAATGGGTCCCCGTTGGGAAGAAGGAGTATAAATGAAAGGGATAAATAGTTAGACCTGAGTCTCCCCGAGACTAACCCGGCGCTATGATAATAACACCACATCTTAAAGAAGACGTTTTGGAGATTTGTGAGCCTAATATTTAACTCCATCAGACCTCAGTTATTTTTCTTTGGCCAGCTCTATCATCCTAAGTAGTGTTAAACCCTTCTAAGTCCATTGACTTCGAGAAAGGTGTAATTTTGCTTCAAATGGCACAGCCAGTTCTTCACCACTGTAATGCATACATTTTTATTGTTTGTATTATTTTAAGCTTTAATAATGCTGTTGATTTACTGGGGGAGGGTAGCGATGGGGGATCATTATTTCTGTTCTTTGTGCTGAATTCTCCGAGCGCTCTCCCCACAGAAGGAAATTAACATACGAGATCTCAAGGGAAAGGCCCTAGTTCATCATTTTCTCCTCTGACCCTGCTCTGTTTACTCTCGTTGGGGTAAAGGAACCACGAGGGCAGGCTCTGGCAGTCAGAGTGTATTACCTTGTCAGGGAGAGGCTAGGCTACTCAGATTCACCCAGAACAAATTACATACCTCACTACGTCTCAGAACAAGGGAGCAGGGTGATAACTCAGTCTAAGCACCATTCACTCTTCTATTACCTTCATAACCAAGGTCATACTAATCAACTCAATTACCAGTCCTCTTGGACATTTTCATAATGTTTTCTGCTAGTTGCTCTCCTGTGAAAATCTCTCAGTCTAAGCAAATTAATGCCATTTTTATAACTATCTGAATTTCAGGTAGAGTAATCCACTCCCCCCGCCCCCGCTTCTCTCCAAACGGCCGTTTCGCAAAGTACTACCTCTAAATACCACCCTAATGTTACGACAATAGAAATGTTTAGCTTTATTTTGTTGCTGGCCTTTTCATTGTGAAAACAAATTCAATTTACCTTGAAAAACAGAAGCCCCGGAACATAAGTGGTGCTGAGAGCAATTTGGGATTCTGTTCCTTTTTTATATATTTGATCCAAAGATAAAAGGCCTTTTAGTTCACAACACCAGCACCCTCGCTTCTTATTTCTTCTTGAATTCTGTGTCTCCTTTATCTTTGGCAGCTTACATCAGACCCTTAAGGTTGGCATAGACATAAGGATATGTGCAGTAAAATAGAGAGGGTAGTTGCATGGTGCCAGCACCATGAGCTCAAGGACTGGAGAACTTTCTCATGTTTCCCTTCCTCCCAGCCATCACTTCTAACACTGAGAAAGTTGATTCCTGGAGTTGCAACACCCATGTGTTTGGTGTAGTAGTTTAGTGCTTAAGAACAGCAGGACTCTAATCTGGAGAGCCAGGTTTGATTCCCCACTCCTCCGCTTGAAGCCAGCTGGGTGACCTTGGGTCAGTCACAGCTCTCTCGGAGCTCTCTCTGCCCCACCAACCTCACAGGGTGATTGTCGTAAAGATAATAACAACACATTTTGTAAACCGCTCTGATTGAATGTTGTTGTTGTTAACAATGTAGGTTGGCAGGGACTAAACTGAGGAGGACAAAGTAGAGGAATCACCCCCTCCTCCCTCTTCTGCAAACACCGGCTTGGCTAATGCAGGGGTCAGGACGGAGGGTGATTTGATCCCCTTCTCATTATAGACACCCAGTGCATTTGGCTATTAGTCCAGATGTGTCCCACAACCCTGAGAATTAACTTTGCTGGAGTTAGAAGGGACTTACGTGGGAAAGATCCGTGGCCATTGGTGTTCTCTGCTGCCGGATCAGGGAACCCATGATATGTCAGATAGATCTAAAATGTCATCAATTGATACACTTTGCAACCTGCAAAGAAAAAGAGAATGGGTTGGATCCAATGAGAGGAAGGAAAGGGACTGCTAGCACCATTACATACATGCCTATGCAAAGACTCGCACAAGAATTTATTA
Source organism: Eublepharis macularius (assembly GCF_028583425.1). Lineage (NCBI taxonomy): Eukaryota > Metazoa > Chordata > Lepidosauria > Squamata > Eublepharidae > Eublepharis > Eublepharis macularius. Next base: position 24,696,248 of record NC_072805.1, on the reverse strand, counting down.
TAGCATGGGGCTGGGGGCTGTGGCTCAGTGGTAGAGAATCTGTTTGGGTATGCAGAAGGCCCAAGGTTCAGTCCCCAGCATCTGCAAAGGACCAGGGAGGAGGCAATGTGAAATGACCTCTCACTGAGACCTCGGAGAGCTGTCGCCACTCTTAGTAGCCAAGACTGACCTTGATGGACTGATAGTCTGATTCAGTGTAAGGCAGCTTCATGTGTTCATACAGCAGTTTTAATGCTTCAGCTTGTTTTATTAATGTATTTATTTAAAACATTTATAGTAGCTTTTCGACCATACGGCACTCAAGGTAGCTTACAACAGACATAAAATTCCATAAAAGACCTCCATTTAAAATCATAATCTAAAGCTATCAATCAATAAAAAAGGAATCAAATGCAGTTCTGAATAAAGCTGTCTTCAGCCACCTCGTAAAGAGCAACTGTGGGGAGGTTGTTCCATAATTGTGGGGCTGCCACCGAAAAGGCCCTCTCTTGTGTACCCACCAGAAAAGCTTGTTTGTTTGGGGGAACAGCTTATACAAAAAGCTGGGCAAGCAGAAGAATATCTTTGGATTTAGCTTCTCTCTTCTTGCACAGCACTCTTTAGTGTGGTCTCGGGGAGCCTCTCCATGCATAAAAGACACCTCCTGCATGTAAAAGGGGTGCTTTGAGTCTAGCCCAGTGGAACAGTAAATAATACAAAGACTAGAGAGAGATTCAAAGAATATAGGGTATCTGGAGGGGGCTTTCGAACATTGTTTCAAATTAGCAGTTCCAAATCTCCAGAACATACGTAGAGGCCCTCTATGAATGAGATTTCCCCTCATATAGGCAGAGAGACAGATCCGCACATGGATCTTCTGTTTGTAAGAATTGCCTTCTCCTTTCAGGTGAATGGGAGGCCTTTGTGAACAAGAATGTTTTATGTGGGCACTGAAAGACATCCCTAGATCTGGGTGATCCTTTCTATCTAGTGTTGTGCTCTCTCACACACACACACACATTATCTGAAGAGAATATTCTATTTAATAGAAACTCCATTTCCTCCTCTTTTAACTCTTGAAGAGTTACCCATGTGTTTTACTCTTGAGATGTTCCCCCTCCAAAGATCACGGTTTAACAACTCCTGAACAACTTCTGAACAAAATAAGGTAGAGCCAAGCTACAAGGGACGAATCACACGAGGAGGAGCACGTGAAGGGGGTCGCAATGTTAGCTGGGAAGCTGAGTTTTAAAAGAGATCGGCTTTGTTAATTTCTCCTCTCTACAGAGCCAGAGAGATCCCTGCTCAGAGGGTTTGTTAATTTCCTCTTTGCTTCCCTAAGGCTCTGTCAGTTTCACCTCCCCTTCTAAGAGGCAAAGAGGAAATTGACAAACCCTCTGAGCAGGTGATCTCCCTGTCTCTGCAGAGAGGGGAAATTGACAAAGCCTTCCGATCTCTTTTAAAACTCAGCTTCCCCGCTAACATTGCGACTCCCTTCAGGTGCTCCTCCTCATGTAATTTGTTCTTGTAGCTTAGCTCGTAGATAGTAAAGTGCTCTGGATGCACACACTTTAGGCTGTAATGGTCTGATCAGGCATTGTTGTTAACTGTTCATTGCTATCCTTGGTGTCTGGTTAGTTTCCACATAAGTTCAAAGGATATGATGGAAGCGTGTATGCTTCATTCTGAATAGTATTTCCATGTTTGACCTCTATCACATAATCTCCCTTCCTACCATATTTTTAGAACTTTGGAATTACAAATCTTTATGAACAACCTAATGTTACACAACCTCAGAATAGTCATTCCTTCTTGTTTACCCTATTACATACTTTATTTAAGTATACCTATTCCTAAAGATATTAGAGACAGTTCAAACAGCACAACACATGTCTTGTCAGACTTTAAAACAGCTTGAGTTGCAGTTGACTATTGCTTAATAATTGCTAGCGCTAGCTTGAAAACATTCTAACCTAAACAAGGAGAAAAAAGTATTATATTTATGTGTTTTGTGCTGCTTATCTTTGGCTGCCTGTGTTGGAGCTGGCTTCTCATTGGCTTAATAAGTTTTGGGAACCTAGGAACTTGTTTGGTATCATGCTCTTGCAATGCCATTCCAAGCAAAGTTATGCCCTTCTAAGTCAATTGAAGTCAATGGGTTTAGAAGTCCATAAGTCTATTTAGGATGGCATGGTCGCTCACTGTTTTAAGATATTGCCAAGAGAAGTAAATTTTTAAAAGGTTTAGTGAGTCACATTTATTTCTACTCTGCAGAAATATTTAACAACAGTGAAATGGAAATGATTTTGGTTTAGTTTATACATTCCCATATTGATAGGGACTGCAGCTCAGTGGAAAAGCCTCTGCTTTGCATACAGAAAGTCTCAGGTTCGAGGCCCGGCATCTCCAGTTAAAAGGACCAGACAGCAGGTGATGTGAAATACCTCTACCTGAGACCCTGGAGAGCTGCCGCCAGTCTGAATAGACAATACTGATCGTGATGGACTGATGGTTTGATAAGACAATATCATGTGAGTTCATTTGTAACAATAAATGAGGGATTTTAACCTTGGCCTTCAAATTCAACGCTGTTTTGTTGCAGCATAGCGACGTTCTAACAATATGCCTCCATCAATTAAATGCATCTTGTTCATGTAATCTATGTTTGATTTGGTGTATATTACTAACAGTGAATAATATTCATTTTCCTTTTCATTTGGCTAAATATTAGAGAGTAGATTCCATCTAAAAGTAATCCAGAAATAACAACAGCCTGCCGGGATAGGGTAGAATTGACTTCACAAGGCATATGGCTGTCATGACTGATACAGTAATAAAGAAATTTGTTTTTACCGATAGACTTTCCAAAGTTGTATCCCGTTCACAATGACAGCGAGGCAGCATTCATGCTATGGAGTCTGCCTGTCTCAGTTGCTGCATCTGCTGCCTGAAAGGCTGGGCCAATTTTCACGTTCCGTACGGAGAGAATTATTGAAATAAATTCAATCACAAGAAGCTTTAAAAATCTGAAATCCCAGGAAGCTCATTAGCATTTCCTTTTAAAATTGCTTCCTGCCTTTTTATATACACATAGATTTGGACCTCAGATGGGCTTGGCCTTGTTCCAGCTTTAAAATCAGATGATCTTTGCTCTGCTAGAAAATATTACAGGGTTGGGCGGGTGGGGGGGGATGTCGCTGCATTGCCTGACTGTTCCTGGTATTCTGATTCTAAACAGACTGTGTGGGAGAGAAACCCACATGTTCCATGGGATACACAGGAATGGCACCATTAGCACTCACCTGGGATTGTTTCGGACCGGGGAAATTGGGCAGGGAAGAGACTGAGGGCCAAGCTACACATGACGAATGACACTTGAACAGCAAGTGTATTTCTCCCTGTTCACTTGCTCTCCACTCAATCCACTTGCCGTTCAAGTGTCATTCGTCATGTGTAGCTTGGCCCTGAAGGACCTTCTGCATGTGTGCCTTGGCCCTGATCCTAATTTGGCACCACGTGTGTGGGAACAGAGGCGCACCCACAACTCACATGTGATTGTGATAGAGTGAGGGCTCCAGGCTCAAGCTGAGTATGCCATTTCAAAAAGGCAACGCTGAAGAAAGTCACATGAGGAAGAGCACTCGCAACCTCCGTAGTTTGGCTATTTTTGTTTACTTCATTGATAGCCTTCTTCCCAATGGGGACCCAAATCAGCTTACACCGTTCTCCTCTCCTCCATCTTCTCCTCTCAGCAACCCGTCGATTAGGCTGAGGGCACGCGATTGGTCCAAGGTCAGCCGACAAGCATCTATGGCAGAGTGGGGATTTGAACTGGGGACTCCCAGACCCGATCCTGACCCTCTAATCAGCCTATCGCTAATTGCAGCTGGGGTGAGAATCAAAGTTTTCACAGACAGATGCAGCTTGAAGAGGGGGCTGAAGAAAGAGGGGGAGAGGCATGGGACCGCCAGGTGGGAACTGGCATAGGGTGGCATCTAAGAGATAACCTGTAGTTTGGAAGGTCTCTGGTTCACATCACCTCCACCACCAGCTCACTTGGCGGCCTTGGACAAGTCGTCTTCTCTTAGCTTCCATGCCCCTATCTGTAATTGGAGGCTAATAATTCAGGCCACTCTTACAGGACTCAGGATTGGAACAACTTCATGTACATAATGTGCTTTGAACAGTGAGAGCACTACAAAAATGTGATGCAGTATTATGTAGTATTATTATCATCAGAGAAAGCCGCAAGTAGGGTTGCCAGCTCCAGGTTGTGAAATTCCTGGAGATTGGGGGGGGTAGAGCCTGAAAAGGGCAGTGCTTGGGAAGGGGAGAGACCTTGGCCGTTTCCAGACGGCTGAAACGGGAAATATCGTGTTTTCTCGCGCGAGTTTTGCGCAATGTCGTGCAAAACTCGTGCGAGAAAACGCAATATTTCGCATTTTCCCCGGCACGATCCGAAACGTGGCGTGTCGTCCCGGGTGCAGGTAAGCCGTCTGGAAACGGCCCTTAGCAGGGTATAATGCCATAGAGTTCCCCCTCCAAAGCAGCCGTTTTCTCCAAGGAAATTGATCTCTATTGCCTGGAGATCAGTTGTAATTCCAGGAGATCTCCGGCCACCAACTCTAGCCACAAGCGAGCAGGCCCTTGGGTATAGCCCAACAACTGGATGCTATCGCCACTCTCAAAGCAATTTGAATTGGGTCCAGGAGGCCATTCAGTTCACTCTCTTATGGTATTTCTGGCCTATTGTCAGAAAAAGTGCTGTCAAGTCTCATTAGTTTTACCATTGCGGGATGCTTGTTTGGAAAGGATGAGGAAACCTGGGTTCAAATTCTTATTCTGCCCTGAAAGCTCTCTGGGTGACCTTGGGCTTATCACTCTATTTCAACCTCTTCAAGCTCACAGGGTGCATTGAGGATGAAATGGAGTGCCATGTAAAGAAGGGAATATATGTAAAAATGGGAGCAATAGATAGAAGTTCCCTTAATCCCTGTTTACCTGGGAGAAATGAGCAAAACAATGATTGAAAACCCATGCTTCTTTTTTCTCATTTTGATGGTATCTACTTTCCAAGGATCCTCCCCCCCCCCCCCCGCTGTCTAAAATAAAACACAATGAATAGGTGCGTAATAAAATCTTTTAATTGTCTTAGCATATGTTGCTTTTATTAGGTGGGAATAATTGCATTCATGGGATCACCTACAAAGTCCTCCGGAATATAAAATGGAAATGGAGTCACACTGTGTGCACAAGTCCTTCTGAGCCGTGCCATTTTCCCCTTCGCTGCCTCTTGTCCCCCTTTTGCTGTAGAGTTCACATTGAAGTGTGACAAGAGACACTTGACAACTGACACATGCTGGATCTTATCAGCAGCGAGAGCAGTCACGGGCCCTGACTGAAGAGCGATTGTCATTTCTACATCATTTACTTCTCTCCTAGCCTCATTGCTTTCCCTTTCAGAGGAAATTTTCTTGGCTAAAAGACTGTGCCCGTTTGCGCTTTCCGGTGTGTGTTCACTTCTTCCACCCCCCCCCACCCCCTTTTCAAAAAGAAAAGAGACACACACAAAAGTGTGTGCGCACGCACGCGTGCATTTTATCCCAAAGGGCAGCCTATCCGGGATTGCCTCCAACCTCTTAGTGTCACTACACTTCTCCGCTGATTCAGCCTAATGAAAGCAACACTGGCAAAAGCTTTTATGGTGTTATTCCCATCTGCCTTAACCCCCACCCACCCTGTCCAGCATCTAATCAATGCTGCTACCACTAATCAATTTGCCCCTGTATTTATCTTAAAGAGTGGATGGGGTGGGGGGGTCCATGATGATTCCGCTAACCAATTAATACCAGCCCAGCATGCTCAGTTCACTTTAAGCAGTGCCCTGCGGTATGTTCTACCTGCATCTGTGTTTTGTAGTGCAAAAGGTGATTTTTGCTCAGGCCAGCAGCATCATACAGAATTCCTGGTGGTATGCAGAGGAGGGAAAGGGGAGCCTGGGCATTCTTTGCCCCAAACCCCTCGGAATCTGGGACAGGCCTTGAATTGAGCTAACAGGCATAGGACTGCTGGGTGCCTGCTGGTGGCGAGCAAACTCTTGGCTGATTTCTGCCAATCAAAGGGAGGAGGCAGGCCAGCTGGCAATCACCTGCCTCTGGCAGGCAACCTGGGCAAACAGCGTTATTTTGCTCCCGGAAATAATATTATCTCACGGATATATTGCCGAAGGCTTATCTCACGGAGTTTCGGAATCCACACATGCTTTGCACCAGGGCCGATTCTAAAAGAATCTAAATTCGGTCCTGATGTGAAGTGTATGTGCACTCCTGTGTTCTGCACAATAACTTCAATTCCAGAAGTGATGTCATTGTGTGCAGGCGGGCCGGGAGCAAGCACATGGGGGAAGTCCAGGGGGGTACCAGCCGGCACACCCTTCCGCTGGTCACCAGAAAGCCCTGGCAATGCCGAGGAGGGACCTGGAAGGGGACTTTTTGCAAGCCCTTTTGGTTGAATCCAGACTCCTTTGTGTAGCTAATGATTATGGTGGGCTGGGCTCCACAGAAGGCATGCACATTACATTGCCAAGCCTCCAGTGAAGCGGGGAGGATCCCCCACCCTGAACTTCTGATGTCTGCCACCACTTGGGGGGGGGAATGGCAGTGTTGCAGGCATTTCTGCCATCCCTTCTGAGTTTTCCCACCCAACAGGGAGGCTCGGTTGGCCTCAACCAGGGCCAGAGCCTTCTCAGTCCTGGCCCCAACCTGGTGGAACTCTCTGTCTGAGGACACCTGGGCCCATCAGGATCTTCTATCATTTCGGCGGGCCTAAGACGGAGATGTTTCACCAGGTGTATGGTTGAGGCCAGCATGAGATCCTCACTGAGCCTCCCACCAGCCTCCCACTAAGTGTGGGGTTATACCGTGTCCACCGGCCGGCTGCCCAACATATGGGTACAGCACAGGACTATGTAATGCCCATTCGTTGCTGATCCACATATGGGTTGCAGTCCTGTATGTTGATGGGCAGGAATCTGGAATTGATCCCATCTTGGGACAGTTATTATCTGTTTGTTGTTTTTATGATGAACTGTTGTTTTATGGTTTTAATATTTGTATTATATTTTTATAATATGTTGTACCTCGCCCTGACCCCACTTGCAGGAAGGGCGAGTTAGAAATGTAATTATTAGTAACAACAACAACAACAACAACAACAACAACAACAACAACAACAACAACAACAACATGACCCTGTCTCCAACCCTCCCACCAGTTGCCAGGCTGCTTGGTGTGTACATGCCCCATGAAGGCTAAGCCCTTGTGGCAGCAACTGCACATTGCCAGAGACACAGTGTGATGTAGCGGTTAGGGTGTTTGACTATGATCTGGGAGACCCCAGTAGGAATCCCCACCCTGCCATAGAAGCTCGCTGGGTGGCATTGGGCCAGTCACACACTCTCAGCCTAACCTACCTCATAGGGTTGTTGTGAGGGGAAAAATGGAGGAGAGGAGAGTGGTATAAACTCAGGAGCTTTGCATGCTTCTCCTAGAGAACTGACTTGCAAGCAAGTTCTGTTGTGTAACTCTCTGAATCCACCTTCTTGAATGTTGTAAAGAAAACAAGGGCATTTTTGTCTGCTGTCAGTGATGTGATGTAAGCTTTAAAGAAAAGATGTGTTTAAACTGGCTGGTCGTCCTGTAGCAGTGAACAGCGTTATTAGAGTCCCTAACAGCAAAACCAGAGCAATAGAGATAGACAGGGATCATTTCGTGGAAAAAGAGCTGGAGGAACTCATTAGCATAACTCATTAGCATATGCCACACCCCTGGACATCACATGAAGTGTGTCATTAGCATAACTGATCTCCATATGCCACACACCCTGACATCACCTATCCTGGCTGTTTTGGACCCAATCCTGGCCATTCAGGGCTGAAATTGGGCCCAAAATGGCAAAAAGGGGCTGAAAATGGCTGAAAAGGGACCCAAAATGGTCAGGATCAGGTTGCTGCTGAGTGGGAGAGTGATCCACCACCTGTCAGAGGCCCAATCCAGGCCTTTTCGGCCCCAATCCAGGCTGAAACTGGCCCAAAATGGCCGAGAGTCAGGTGGGCGGGGCTACCTGAATGTGAACTCTTTGGGGAACTGCCAGAACTGCATTCCTGTGCGTTCCCCCTCGAAATGAACCCTGGAGACAGATAATTGCATCCACCTTCATAAGTAGCGCTTACTAGCATACGGAATATTTGCACAACCAGGTTTTCAGGTGATTTTACCCAGGTTCATAATTCCAGATTGGTCTGCAATTGAGTAGCTTTCCTTTCCTTGCTCATCTCCTTCAGACAATTCACTGTGTCTATCTTGATAAAAATCTGTCAGTCACATGTCTAATTAAAGTCACTCTTTAAAAAAAAAAAAGACCCAACATTGTGCTGTAACGTTGCTCACACTTTCGGTTGTTGAAAATGATCTATCTTAGTCAATATTTTTCACACTCAGCCTGAGATTTCTGTCTCTGCAAGATGATATAATCACAACCACAGTGTTTCTGACACTCTCTGCCTTTAAACTCCCACTGGTGACTGTAATTATTCATGTTGTTATTGTGATAATTTAATTTTTGTATGCTGTGGCAGTTCAGAGAAAAGTTAAAAACTAGATTCAGGAGTGTGTTAGTGGGAGGTGGTTTATTTTAAAAAAGAAGAGTCTCTCTACATGAGACATATGATACGGGAAGAACACGTGTGGAGAGATGCAATGTTAGCTGGGAAGGGTAGTTTGAAGAGACAGAGACAGTGGCAGGGCAAAGGCTTTGCTATACACTGGAGCTGTGTGAAGGCACAGTGAAATGCCAGAAGGGAAATTCCAGCCTATTAGAACCTCTCCAGGTCCAAGCCCAGCTCTGGAAGGCAGCTCCAGCTCATTTCCATTCCTTGCTGCCCTCTGGTATGATCTCACATAGTTTTAGACTGGAGAGGTGAAATTGACAGAGCCTTCAGGAAGCAAAGATGAAATTAAAAAACTCTCTGAGGAGTGATTTCTGCGAGCTCTGTCTTTTTAAACTATGCTTCCCGGCTAGCATTGTGTCTCCCTACATTTGGCGAACATGAGCCGAGGCATCTCGTGTAGAGAGACCCGAAAAGAGATTGACTTGAATTGAAAGTGTGAGAGTGGAATCTGCAACACTCATCCCTGGTGGAAGTGGACACAATCCAAGCTTTGATCCTTGTAGAAATATTACCTCATTTTATTTTGAGAACATGAATGTTCAGGTTGTATCCAAAGGGGTTGCTCCTCTCATGGAAAGATGCTGTCCTTAAGTAGCAGACTCCCTTCTTGATCAGGAGAATATTTTCCATGTATAGAAGAACTTTCCTGTGGCAGAAGGATAGCGATGGATCCAAATCAAAGACTCGTCTCGTCAGATGTGAACTCTGTGGAGGGTAAGAGACTTGGGCATATGGCAGCAACAATAGCTTCCCCATCAATCTCTGTGTCTGTCTCCACAGCTTATCTTCAGTTTCTCTTAGACTCTATGGTGTAGCATCGAGTCCACATTCCAAAGCTGCCATTTTGTCCAGGAGAACTGGCCTCTGTAGTCTGAAAGTCTGTCGTAATTCCGAGAGGTCTCCAGGTCTCACCTGGTTGTTGGCAACCTTACCCTGGGTTCCCAGCATGGCACTATAGTGCTACTGACACCTTTTCTGGCTCCCATTGAGGGCCAAACTACAAGTGACGCCTGATACAGGTTGGACACTTGTCAGCTTCCCTCAAGTTTTGATGGGAAATGTAGGCAGCTTGGCGGAATGTTGGACAAGTGACAGTTGAAAAGTCCATTGGACAGCAGTCGGAGAGCGAAGCTGCGAGACCAGGATGCCTACATTTCCCATCAAAACTTGAGGGAAACTGACAAGTGTCCAACCTGTGTCATTCACCACTTGTAGCTTGGCCCTAAGTGTTTTTAGCAAGTGTGCAGGACTAGGTGGGAATTTTGCCCATCAGAGCTTCTGATTAGCCACCAGATTTGGTTTGGTGGTGCAGATTTCAACCTCCGGACACAACCCAAAAAACTTTGGTTTGGCAGCAGCTCCCACCACAGCACAGGAATTTCCAATGCTTGACTGAATGTAAACTGAGTATTAAAAAAATGTAAACAATATGTTCATTCAAAAAGGCATCCTGTTAAGCAGAGCTTCTGCCTGAAATGTGGAAGAGTTACTGTTAGGGTTATGCATGTCTTTACCTCCTGAAATGTGATTGGCTCCTCCTCCTATGGCAGCTATTTTGTGGTTGGCTTCCCCTCCTGCAGCAGCCATTTTGTGGTTGCATCCACACCACCCTGTGCTAGAATTCCTAAGGTGCCCACAGGCTCAGAAATGATGGAGACCCTTGCCTTGGCCTATTGGTTCCTGTCCTGGTAATGGAAAGGAAACATCTCTAGATGACCACTATGCCATCCTCCTTTAAGGATCAAGCCAGTCATGCTATTGGCATGGCCCAATTTACAGGTTTAGGGGGAAACAATAATTGATGAAGTTAGCTCTAGGGTTCAACTGGACCCAAGACTTAAGATAATTGTTGCAGAGAAATCGAGATGACTTGTACAGAATTCAAGCAAACAGCCTGACCTTGAGAATGGGAATTTTTGACAGGGAGTTGGTTTGAGGAAGAGAGCAGTCCACCAAGACATTGTTACTGTTTCATTCCAAATGCAGAGCAACTTGCTTAATCTTGCAAAAGCATCAGGGGAAGAATGATATGCATTTCTGATACAGACAGAAAGGCCTACCTTCCAGAACTAATTCCAGAGCGTGTGTATCTTTCCCCAAAAATCTAATGGTATTGCTTTCTTGGTTTAAGACATGGGCAAGATACTCCAGAACTTGTGTCCTTAAATCTAATGCAGGAGGCATCAGAAACATGCCAATCATGGCTACACAGATTAAATTAAACTATAGCAATACTTCAGGTTTCCAGCTGAACCTATGAGGCAGAGGCGATCAGTTCAAAGAAGTGGGATCACAGAGACCGACTCTATCAGTAGAATGCTTAGCAGAGTTACACCCTTCTGAGTATAACTCTGCCCACAATGAATTTAGAAGGATGTAACCCTTAGGATTGTGCTGTATGATGCCAGTCCCTGGAAGACCAAGCTTATGTCTTCATGGAAACTTCCAGAGATGACCATGATAGAGAGCCAGTGTGGTGTAGTGGTTAAAAGCAGCAGGACTCTAATCTGGAGAGGTAGGTTTGATTCCCCACTCCTCCGCTTGAAGCCAGCTGGGTAACCTTGAGCCAGCCACTTAAGAGTGGCAGGACTCTAATCTGGAGAGCCAGGTTTGATTCTCCACTCCTTCGCTTGAAGCCAGCTGGGTGACCTTGGCTCAGTCACAGCTCCCCCAGAGCTCTCTCAGCCCTACCTACTTCACAGGGATAATAATGACACAGACTTTGTAAACTGCTCTGAGTGTGGCACTAATTTGTTCAGAAGAACAGTATATAAGCACAAAGTTATTATTTTAGTCAGCCTTTTTTTTCAACTTGTTGAAGATGATTGATACTCTTTAACTTGTTTTTGAGAAGCTTGCACTAACTTTCCGTGTTAATCCCTACAGGGAATAAATGCTTCATATAGTTTATAGTTTAATATTTTCCTGAGGTTGCTACCCTCTTGTTTATTTAGAGATAATTTGCTTAAACATGCACAAGGTGGAAGGTCATGTGAGGAAGGATTTTATTAGTTGTACTGCCAAAGAGATCGATAGTAATTTGAATACTGTAAATCTATCCCGTTAACAGGTTTATTTCTTCATCAGATATTAATTCCAGAGGGCTTTGCCTATTATAGAATTGACATGGATCATGCAGCGGGAGATGCATCCCGTAGAATAATAATCACCACTGCATGCTTCATGGGCAGGTTTTGGTGCGCGGCAATCCATGACATTTTGACAGTTCGACTCTGACCTGGGTCAGAAAGAGAAACCTTTAGTTGTATTCTTTCAGAAACTTGCAGGCATTTCTGACAAAATCGGTGGGTGAGGAGTTACAATTAACCATTTTAACAGAGGAGATTCTAAAGGGAGCGTACAGTCCAGCGGGCTAGCTTATGGGTATGTGCAGAGCTTTTTTTCTGGGAAAAGAGGTGGTGGAACTCAGTGGGTTGCCCTTGGAGAAAATGGTCACATGGCTGGTGGCCCCGCCCCCTGATCTCCAGACAGAGGGGAGTTTAGATTGCCCTCCATGCCGCCAAGTGGCACGGAGGGCAATCTCAACTCTCCTCTGTCTGGAGATCAGGGGGCGGGGCCACCAGCCATGTGACCATTTTCAAGAGGTTCCAGAACTCCGTTCCACTGTGTTCCCGCTGAAAAAAAAGCCCTGTGTACGTGTGTACATCACTTGAGTGAGAACTTGTGTGGTATAGCGGCCACAAGACAAACAGTGACAGCCTAAGCAGCGTTGGTGGGGGTGGAGAGTACCCTCAAGTCATAGCTGACTTATGGCAACCCCTGGCTGGGTTTTCATGGCAAGAGATGGTTTGCCATTGCCTGCCTCTGCAACCCTGGCCTTTGGTGGAGGTCTCCCATCCAATTGTGAACCAAAGCTGACCCAGCTTAGCTTCTGAGATGAGATCAGGCTCACCTGGGCTATCCAGGGCAGGGTCCTAAGCAGAGTTACAGCCTTCTCAGTCCATTGAAGCCCATGGGTTAACTCAGTTTGGCATTACACTGCACGTTATGAATCAGGAAGGGTCTGGTCTATGAATCAGGAAGTCTTTCATCTCTGCCATGAACTCAGAATGTGCCCAGGAAGAAGCTGCTCTTTTCTTGCTCCCCATCAATGCTACGGAGACAATAATACTGGGCACATGAAGCTGCCTTAGGCTGAATCAGACCACTGGTCCATCCAGGTCTGTATTGTCTATTCAGACTAGCAGCAACTCTCTAAGGAAGAGGTCTTTCATATCTCTTGCTGCCTGATGTTTTCGAAGGGGAGACTCTGGGGATTGATCCTGGGAGCTCCTGCCTGCCAAGGAAATGCTCTGCCACTGAGTCATGGCCACTGACTTGACACTGTTGAAAGGGTTGTGTCTTGTTCATGTACACAAGGTACTTTGCATTCATTTGAGTGCTATTAAAACGCTAAATATTAAAATTATTATGGCAGATCAATTGCAATCAAATGCGTCCTAAGCTTTGCAGTTTGATTTGAGCTGGTACTGACTTGTTAATCCTGCCTTCAACATCTGGGGGGGGGGGGGAAGAGCGTTTGTTGTTCATCACAGCTTGAATCTTGCCGTTCTTTTGAGGAGCTCAGGAGGTATCCATGGGATCGTCCCTATTTTATGCTGTGATGTGCGTTAGGCTTTTTCATTCAAAGCTGTCTGGTGAGCATCATTGCTGAATGGGGGTTGAGCCCTGCTTGCCTTGTTCCAATTCCCAGGCTCTCGCCAACATACCACTGTCTCAAGTGCTATTGGTAGTGGCTCATTCACATACACAAATTACCATTTAACGGTGCAGCCATCAAGTGATAAGTGTGTGGAGAATCTGACACAGAGAATCTGCACTATAATGCCCTCTCCTAAACTCCCCTAATGATATGGTTATATATGTGTCTACCAGACAGTCTAATCCATCACGCTAACAACGTGATCTAATAATAACCGGAATGCACAGCCCAGAAAGCACATCGTTTATCCATTAATGGCGCCATTTGCATTCTGTATATTTTTTTGCCCATTAATTCAGTTGGACAAACCATTTCCCATTAACTCTCACCCATTACAACCTTACTGTGCGGCCAGAATCCGGTGACCCAGCAAACAGCGGCTGGGGACGGTGCTTTGTCCATAAAGACAATTTGACGTTTATCGTCTCCTTGTGAAAAAGGAAATAGAGAGCACTTTCAGACTTGACTTGAAATAGTCTCAGCAGACTACTGCAAGCCCTGGACCATCATCCAGTTAGCATCCTCCATGGCACGTCAATAAATGTGTTGTGCTTCCTCCTTATCTGTTTTTCTTCCTTGTTGGGAACAAATGTATTGTATCAACTGTATCACCAGAGAAATGTCAGAACTTTGTATCAGCATTGCATGTGACAGGCAAAAAAAAAAGCCAGTGAAAAATTAAAAATTTAGGAGATCATCAGTAGGAGTAGATATTCATACTTCCAAAGTATGACTCTCTTAATGCAATCATTAAATGAAATCCCAAGAAGCTGAATGTAGATGGTGTAACGTACCCAAGGTATGTTGGTTGTAGAATTACCAAGTTTCTGTGATCCCCTGCTGCCGGTGGGCTCTTCTTCCTGTGGCTCAGCTGCCTGGTGAGAAGAAAAAGGGGGGTGGCATAATGGGCAGCATCCCATTGCGATGACATCACTCCTCATGTGCCCAAAAGTGATGTCAGAATGTCACCAGGGACTCTCTATCATTTGGCCAAATGCTAGAGTGTCTCCAGTGATGCACCAGTGTTACTGCTGGGTGCACAGGGAGTGATGTCAGCATGACATTAGTGATGTCATGATGATGTCACTGGTGAGCTCCCGCCCCATATGTATATCCCTCTGTTCGCCAGCCATGTGCTGGCAACCCTAGTTGGTTGGCACTCAAGAGGTTTTTTTTTTTTTTTTTTTTTTTAAATCTAGAGTGTGTAGAGATTTCTTAACTTAAGAAACCTTGTAGCCATTCTGGTTTGGGATAGCATCTAAACTCACAAACTGCAGTTTGGTGACAGCTTTTTAGGATGGCTGTCTTTCCAGAAGGGAGGTAGTAGAAGAAGAGGCAAGAAATGGGCAAGAAGTAAAAAACTGTGATTTATTTATTATGTCTAGTCTGTTGTGCAAACCATCATGCAAACAAATCATGTTTTATGTCGGAATGCTGCCTGAAGACTCCAGGCTAAGTTCATGGCAAATTCATGCCAAGTGGGATCAGTTTCATAATAAACAGTAACTTGCCAATGTAATAATTTTTCATCTGCAATGTTACTTTAAATGGTCTCTCTCTTAAGCCTACATCTTTTACGTTTGGTGTGTTCAAATACAAAAAGGCTTTCCGTGTACAAGAAGTGCTTCTTTTCAAAGCTTTCTTGAATTCTCCCCTGAAAAGAAACACACGGCTAACATACAACACCTCTGCCAATTCAGCCGAGAAAGTTACAAATTACCAATCGAAGATCTCTTTCAGCTCTTTGCCTTTTGTTTGCCTAGATTCTCTTTTCCCCACTTATAAAATCAAACTTTCCACAAGATGTTTATATGGTAATTCAGTCGGCCCAAGCCATCTGTCGGGACAGCATTTACAGAGCTGTTTGGATGCTTGCTTCGCATTGTTTACTCCGCGCTTTTCGTAGGCTTGTATTTTGGTCGCAAAAAGGATCATTCCCCCCCCCCCCCCCGACACAAAAGATGTGCTGTTTATATCCAGGAATTTAATTGCCAGCTTTGTTTCAAAGCCCTATTTCAAATCAGCATTGCTTCTGTTAAAAAAGAAAGAAAGAAAAAAGAAAACTCTTCATTTGATTGACACTTGCTTTTCAAGTTGGGTTTCCAATCTGATCTTCCTCGTTTATTATTCTGTTCTTTGCATCAGTATTCAAAAAAGGTCTCTTCTGTTTTTAGACGCGCATAGGTGGCGTTTTTTCCCTCCTTCTTCTTTGCATTAGCATTCAAGCTCGCATGTTAACAATCGTTATAACACGTACCAGAGGGAAAATATTATTTCCCGTAAATGCTCAATAATTATAGTCTTTATTGCATCAAAACCTGTGTTTTGACAGATAGCGGAAAGCTTTCAAAGCTTGTGTGGGATGGTTGACAGATAGCTGCAGGTGGAAAATATTTCTCAGGTATCAGGTTTTTCTATTGCTGAGAACATAAATATTCTTCCAAAATAACATTAACCTTCCAAACAGGTCTGATTGCATACAATGAGAATGAACATTTCAGCAAAATATGCTTACAAATAATTTGTAACACGTTTGGCTAATTAGTATAGGGCTGAGTCTGTGCATCTCTTTTCATTAGGTGTCAGAGTTGCATGTTTGTAGAAATTGCTGCTTGAATTCTGTTGAGACTTTATCTTGATGTTTTGTGAGTTACAGGGCTTGCTGCATCAGGGGAGCCGATTAAACACTTAATAATCATCGCCGTAACTTTCTATTGTTCTAGTGGGAAACTCTTTCACTTGTAACAGACTTCATTGCTAAGGCACAAGCTTTGCATGCAAAAAGTCCTTGGCATCTTCTGTTGTGAGATCTCAGGTAGCATGGCTGGGAAAGACCTTTGCCTTTGGAAAGGTCTTTGAGCACCTCTAACAACATGAGCAGACCTCATACTGCTGGCCTGCCTCACGTCTTCCTAACAAATGTCAGCACCTACAGATGACGCACTCATTTGTCAAATATATAGATGGTCCTTTTGAAGCTCAGTTATGGGCCTGATTGGGAAAGTATGATTCACTGGCAGATGTTATATTATAGCCTACCAAAGCCAGCGAGGAAATCCTAACAGTAGATTGTATCCAGCAAGCTTTTTCACTAGCAGAAAAAAGGAGGAGGGAGTCCTCTTTGATCACTAAAAAGGTGAAAAGGTTATAAGGGATCATGGGGAAGTGGGGGGACGGACAAAAATCATGGGCTGTAGTGGGGTGGAGAATTAGGTGAGACAGAGTGACAAAGCTGGCTAGATCCAACCTATTGACCCTGCAGGTAGCTTCGATGCACCTCTAAAATATATCTCCAAAATATCTTGTGTTTCCCCTTCACCCTGAAATACACAGACCCTTCTTCTACACGTGCAACACTTCTCACAATGAAGAGGAAATTGCTAATGCTGTAATAAAGAAAGAAGCTTCTGAACATATGCAGTGTACATTTCTCTTACCAGATGATAATTTCAACCATCCACTTCCTATGTGGGGATCAGGAGTAAAGGCTTTGACCTCCAGGCGTACAAATGGCTGCTTGTCTTAACTGCAGATAGGTCCCGTTGGGGGACTTTCCTAACTCGGCTGAAATAAATGGGCATTATATTTCATTGCTTTCTGTCAAGATTGGATTTCCTCTCATAAAAATATAAAGAATGTGAAAATTTCCCTTTCCCACCCCTCTCAGCAATTAGAGAACTGTTTCCTTCTCTTCAAAAGGTGTGCAAACCTCTGGACGTATGTGACAGATACATTGCCAATACCGTTGGGGGTGTGATGTAAAGGCGATGCCCATCCACGGTATTCTAGACCTCAGAATGACTGAGTGCAGGAGTCACAGTTCATGGATTTGGATTGATTAAAGAAAGAAGCCAACTATCTCACATGAAGGGCTGCCACAGTCTATTACCTGAGCTTCATTTCTGGGAGCCCGAGGATACTTGGTATGTATGATGGAACACACACACACGCGCACACACACATCAGTCTAGCGTTTGAGCTCTTGCCATTATCCTTCCAACATGTTTTATTTAAACTTAGAGCGAAGATAAGTTAAAAACATATCTGATCATTTCCTCTTGGCTAGGATTCTCTGGGCACGAGCCTCAAGGTTTTGACGGCCTCAGGTCCTAGCTTGGACTTTCCAGAACATTGCAGTTGTGTGTTTATGTGGCAGTAAACACCACTGAACTCTCTGCATCCTACTTCAGAGTAACATGCACAGGACCAAACTGCTTGAGAGAAAAGAGTTAGACCTTTATCCATTGGCCGGCAAACAAGAAGCAGTGGTGAAGGTGGTTCGAAGTTGTCTTCTTCTCCAAATCTCAACCAGTTCTGTCCTCCTCCTCCTCTTCCACTGTTTCTAGCCAGCAGACTGGAAGAGGAGGAGGAAATCATGAGCTAAGTTGTCTAAAGCCACCATGTGGCAAAGACCCCCCCCCCTGCCCTTGCATTCACAAAAAACAAACACAAGATCCTTGATTAGTATAGGTGCGTGCCTTTCCCAGGCCCCTGAAATTTGATACCCCAGCCTCTTGCCGTTGGTGGCACTGGGTGCATGAAGTCCTGCTAGCAGAGTCATGAGTGCTTCCCTGTTGCCTATGAAGCCACCCCAAAGCTGCCAGTGGGCATAGCAGTCTGTTGCCTCAAAAAAGCCAATATTTCTTTCTGTCCCTTCCCAGAAACGTATTTATTTAATTTATTTATTTTCCTGGATTTCTATTCCGCCCTCCCCGCAAGCGGGCTTAGGGCAGATCACATCGTTTAAAAACACAGTAACATAATAACATACAATCATTAAAAACATTATAAAAATTATTAAAGCATTATAAAATCTCAGACAGTTATAATACAAAAAATATAATTTCCCAGATGGTGGCAATCACTGCTTAGCTAATTAAAAACAGGGTGGTGGACAGATCTGATGGAGAGGTTTAAATCATTCACCTCCTCCTCCTACAAGGCCGGTGGAGGCCTGACCTAGCCTCAGCCATATGCCTGGTGGAACATCTCTGTCTTACAGGCCCGGCGGAAGATAGCAAATCCTACCAGGCCCTAATTTCAATAGACAGAGAGATTTTCAGAAATTATCATCTTGGGAGAAGAACAAACACAGGCAAAGCTCTTTGGGCTTATTCCTCCTCCTCTCTTGTCTCATTAGACTACACTAATAGCCTTGTTCAGGCTAGAAGGAGTGGTCCCGCTCAGGGCTCTCATTTGTACCCAATCAAAGTTGTGCCCACTGACGTCCTTCTGTCCCCTCCATGCATTCTTGCAGCTGACACACAATTCAGGACTGGAGAAGGTCTTCCATTTACCCGCCCAGGGTGGAGAAGTCCCAGCCCCCTGCTCCCATTTCTCACCCTTGAAGAATTGAGGCATGAGAGAAAAAAGGCCTCCTTATAGTGACACTCTAGGAATCTCCCCTAGTCTTGATGGTCAAGACCATAGAAACTAGGGGAGGCAGCCTAGAGTGTTACCTGGAAGAGACATCAGATACTCCCCAAATTCTGTTCTCCTCGGGGACTCTCCCCCAAATCTCCCAACATTTGCCAAGGCAGTGTTGGGAAGCCCAGCATATAGGAGTTTGCTCATGTTCAGGCGTACATGCATGGGGAGGGAGGGTGTGAGATTAATGAATATGACATCAGCTGCCTCTACCTTCTGCCATGGCATGTGGGTGATGTTGAAAAGAGTTTGGCAAGACATGTTCTTCCACCCATTTTTGCCTACTCTTAATTTTTTATGTTAAAAGATTTTTTTTCAAAAGATATTCATTCATTCATTCTGTTCCTCTTCAATCTTTACGTTATGAAGCATTTCAGTCCTTCCGAAGCAAAGTTATTAATCCGCCAATCAGTCTAACTATAAACATCTTCATATCAGCTGGTAGATCTACCTCAGTGAAGAGGATAATTTGGGACCGAAACTTTCGTGAGTCATCAAGAACTCAGCCTTTTCTGTACTTTCCAGTCTAGTCCCAACTAATTTGTTCTGCTTCCTGTGGGTTTCTTAGTTCTTTCCATTTCTTACTGTGTTCTCTTTCGAAACAAAGGTTGGTATTGGTCTACAAACAATACCTTTAAAAATACTCCTAAAAACTCTCCTTTAAGAGCATTCCGCAACAGCAGTATAAATGGGCACCTTTTAAACGCTATCAAATATCAAAGGCTCAACAGAAAAAAAAGATCTCCACCTGCTTTGGAAAGGAGGTTGAGAAAGCTAGATTTTCATCCAGTGGCACCTTAGAGGCTAACAAGATTTTCTGTCAAGAGACAGAGGTCCCTTCTTCCCTTCTTCTATCTATCCATCTATCCATCCATCCATCCATCCATCCATCCATTTATTTCCCACCTTTCCTTGTGGGTTCAGGGTAGTTAACAAATCATAATTAAAAACCTCAACATCTAAAACCAACAAAATGAAATGTCAATGGAGCCCCTCCCTTCAAAGATACCTGCAGCTTGTTGTGTGTGTGTAAAGCACTGTCAAGTCACACTGACTTAACGGTGATCCCTGCTGGGGTTTTCAAGGCAAAAGACCAACTGAGGTGGTTTGCCATGTCCTTCCTCTGCATAGCAACCCTGGTCTTTCTTGGTGGTACTAACCATCAGCAACCTTACTGTGCTTCTGACATCTGGTGAGATCAGGCTAGCCTAGGCCAATCAGGGCAGGGCACCTGCAGCTTGGTGGTGGTAGAATGTGTCATCAAGTTGTTGACATGGCAACCCCTGCTAGGTTTTTCAAGGCAAGAAGCTAACAGAGAGTTTGCATCACAACTCTGGTCTTTCTTGGTCTCCCATCCAATTGGTAACCAAGGACAAAACAAATTTAGTGCCTCCTAAAAATTTCTAAAGGCAGAATCTCCCTCTCCTCCTCAGGGAACCTGTTCACACAAAGAGGGAGCTGCAGTGGAGAAGGCACAGTCTTTGGTTGATGCCAATTGGGCTACCTTCAGTGTGTGTGTGTGTGGGGGGGGCAGCCAGTGGGAGGCAGCCTGAGGACTGTATTCAGCACTCAGGGATATATGAGAGGAGGCATCTGGGCAGGACTTTCCACTCCTCCTGACTCTCCCATCCCTTTTTCTCAGTAGATCAGAGGCAAAACCATCCCAAATAGCAAAGAGTCCAGTAGCACCTTTAAGACTTCAAGAACCACAGCTCTCTTCATCAGATGCATGGAGAGTACGCCAGTACACCTCGCTGGCAACTGAATGTGTGTTGCACTGTACATGAGAATTTGCATTAATGTTTTGTACTTGACTCCCAGCGCACCTGTCAAAAACATCGGTTACCATAAAGTTAGATAGATAGCTTCTCAGGTCCAGCATGTCAGTTCTTGGGCATGGTAGAAAATGCTATCAAGTTATAGCTGATTTATGGTGACCCCTGCTGGGGTTTTCAAGAGAAGAGCCTAAGAGAGGTAATATGCCATTGCCTGCCTCTGCAACTCTGGTCTTCTGTCTCCCATACAATTACTAACCAAAACCAACCCTGCTTAATTTCTGAGATCTGATGAGATCAGGCTTGCCTGGGCTATCCAAGTCAGGACATGTCAGACTGATGATAATTTTCCATGTTTGTACATAGTTTCTTGGTGACTTTCTATTGGTAAACCACCCAAGCTGAAACGTGATAGCAATCGTACCATGAAGAAAAGTTCTCTTCCTTGGGATTCCGTAGTTCCTGACCCGTGGTCCATTTACTGACACAAACCACACCGAGTCCTGCATCTGAGGGCCAAACTACAAGTGACAAATGACACTTGAACGGCAAGTGTATTCCTCCCTGTTCACTTGCCCTCCACTTGCGCTCCACTCGATCTACTTGCCGTTCAAGTGTCATTTGTCACTTGTAGCTTGGCCCTCAGTTCCACACTTCAGTGAAGCCACCAGATTCTCGCTACCATAACTCAGAGGAGAATTCGGCCCATGTCCTTCAGCGTGTGAAAAGAACTGTTTAAATCAATTACGGCTGGACAAAAATCTATGAAGCAAGAAACAACTTTAAAAATGGGATATGCGGGGGAATGAAACTTAACTAATGGAAGCGAACTTTCTTTTCCTGGCTTGCTAGAGGGAACATATCGGCATGCTTGACTTTTATTAATAGGAGATTGGCAATTCAACAGATCATTTATTTTGATGTGATCAGCCCGCGGAATTGCAGCTCTGTTGTTTTATCTGTCAGCTATATTAGAAATGATTAAGGCAGTGGTTCATTTTACAGATAGGCCTGCTCTTTCAATGTTAATGTCAGCTTTGGAATATTTCAAAGGTAGGCTTTACAAAACGGGGAAAAGGCAAGGAACCTTTCCCCTCAAAATGTGTAACAAAACCCTTTCAAACATTATATATCCAATAAACTAAAAACTGGTTCTTACCCATTTTTAGCAACCTGTGCTCCCATTCATCAGATAGTTTGCTTTGATCTCATGGAATGTCACAGACTTTCTTACTATTGGTTGGTGGGTTCATAATCAGAGCTGCTTTGAAGGAAGCAAAAAACTTAGTTGTCTTTAGCCTATGTATCATGCAGCTATAGAGGCAGAAGTAGCTATGTTAGAAGGCATGTGCAGCATGCCTTTTACCTACTTTGCTTGATACTCCAGCTCCGTGCCCTCTTGGAAAGCAGTGATAGATTTTGAGTGGGCTGCCTTTGAAGAGTGGTTTAGAATGTAATGGCCATTTATCGGTTTAGAATAGCTCTATCCCATCTTTCAAAAATATTACGGACTTATTTACCTAGAGTTTATTGTAATGAGCACCCTTCACTCATACACGCACCCTAAGTGTGGATCCTACCATTCCACTGATCAAAGATAGAAGGAGCCCTCCAGCCTAAGGGGGCTTTCCTTCAATGGAAGAGCCATTTAAGTTGGAGGAAGGCTCTATGAAGTGGGGAAAGTCTTTTTAGGATGGAGGAACTCCCTCTGGCCTGTGATCTAATCCACACAACCAACTCCCGGTGCATTCAAGGGTACAATTCGAAGCATTGGTTACGATCTTTAAAGGGTTAAGGAGGATTGGGCTACCCAAATGCTGTTTTCCCCCTGTATGAGCCTTTCTGGTAGTTGAGATTGTCATCTGAGGCCTTTCTACTATGGCTGCTGATTATGGACCAATCTATCACATTTTTACTGCCTTTCATCCATGGAGCATTGAGAAGTTTGGTGGTGGGAAGTGCTGTCAAGTGGTTGGCGACTTACGATGAGTCATGATGACAACCTTGTAGAGTTTTCTAGGCAAGAGAATAACAGAGGTGGTTTGCTGTTGCCTGCCTCTGCATTAGTGACCCTGGACTTCCTTAGCGGTCTCCTACCCAAGCACAAACCAAGGCTAACCCTTGTTTGTTTCTGAGATCTGATGCGATTGGGCCATCCAGCTCAGTACCCAAACAGCTTACTTCTCCCCAATTTTATACTCTCAACAGCCCTATAAGGTAGGTTAAGCCCAAGGTCATCTGGTGAGCTTCAGGGATGAGTGGAATTTCATCACAACAGAGGCCCACCTAATGCCTTCTTTATGTTGTTTAATTCTTTAACTGTGTGGAATTCAAAACTTGTTCCTGCTGCTCTATTTTTTTATTATTTTTGAATGTGTGTAAATACCTTTGAATACATCTTCCGTATAAGTTTGGTTTAAAAGTTTTTTTGTGAGGCATGGAAATGAAAATATACGTCAGAGGGAAGTAAGATGTAGAGGACAAGGAATCTAAATGGGAAATGAGCCTGTGAAGCATTGAGCTTCAAGAGAGAGCTGAACCTTAAGGGGCCCTGGTGCAATACCTACACGGCTGTTTTCTAGTATTATATTATTGGATGTTGATTTTATATTTTATGCTGCCAAGTTTTATTATTATATACTTTTATATTGTTGTGATCTGAGCCTACTTGCGGGGAGAGTGGAATACAAATTCAATTAAATAAATAACAGGGTGAAGGAGTTATAGGAAAACACAGAAATAGCACCCGTGAATCCATGAGCTCATAGACATTCTGCCAAGAATGACTTCCCCTGTGTAGGAAAATGTCGAAGCATCACCCACAGAAAGAGGTACTCTCCACATACAGTGGAGCCACCACTTTGCAAGTCTCTGTATCTCTCAACTGCTGCCAAGAGCCTGGAACTAATATCTGGAGTTTCCCGGTGTGATGGTTCCAGTCCACATGGAGAATAATCCTATACATGATGGCTAAGATGTTCAACCACAATTCTCATCAGCAGGGCTTTTTTTCAGCGGGAACGTGGTGGAATGGAGTTCTGGAACAGCTTGAAAATGGTCACATGGCTGGTGGCCCCGCCCCCTGATCTCCAGGCAGAGGGGAGTTTAGATTGCCCTATGCGCCGCTCAGCTCAGGGCAACCCACTGAGTTCCGCCACCTCTTTTCCCAGGAAAAAAGCCCTGCTAATCAGCATGTCTAGGGCATCCAGAACACCTGAACATATCAAGGTGTCTTATCCCAAACAGATCATGGGTCCATCTAGCTCAGCATTGTCTAGTATGATTGGCAGCAGCTTTCCAGGGTCTTGGGCAGAGAAAGGTCTTTCATAACATCATATATAGGAAGTAAGTGGTGAGATGTTTCCCAGATGGGAAGTGGGCATCCTCTTTGTGGTGGTTGGAAGCACCTTGGGAGGGAAAGTCCTGCCCAGATAAAGTAGACCATATGCTCCTCTCTTTTTTTGAAAAGACTGTGCAAGGCTGTCAACAAGGACATTTTAGAGGGCATTCATTCATAGGGGCACCATAAGTCAGACGCAGTTTGATGGCACCTAACACACACATGCTCCTCTTGCTTTAAACTCTTCTATTTCTGAGAACTGAAGGAAAAATAGAAAGTTAAGGATTTTATAAACTGCAGTCAGTCCCCATGGGTCACTGTAGAAAGTGCTGCTTTGTAGTGTTGTGGAGTTTGTGTGTGTTATGTGAATAGGAAAGACTCTCAAATGCCAACAGTGTCCCCCTTCCCTTCCAACATATCACTCATGCATTTGCAATTCCCCCTCTATGTTGGCAGGGGCTTGCCTGAGCAAATTAGCCTGAAGTGTTGTGCCCTTGGCCGGCAAATTCTTTCAAGCCGGTTGAACGGACAAAATGAATACCCGGATTGTTCTTCTGTCTGTTTGGCACTTGTGTTTAGCTGGCTTTGCTGTCACTCAGGCCATTATAACTGTGGGCGCACATTCAGATGACTTGTCTGCTTACAAAAGGCAGAGTCTGTTGACGATAAGCTTTCAAACAAAAACAAAACACCCCGAAAATCTGGAGAGAGAGAGAGACTGTGGAAAGAGTCGTGGGATCAGCCAGATTGCCCGGGGCACAGTTTGCCAAATCTGTTTGTGAGGGGTATGCTTTGTTCTGTTTAAAGGACGTAATTTAAGAGCAAGATGTGCTAACATATCTTAAAATGTGGTAGATGTGCATTGTAAATGATATATGATCTATCAGAGGCGTTTCTGTGCAAAGCATGGGGTTTTTCTCCACTCGAGCCCTATCACAGGGTATTTACTTGTGTGCAAGCACCGAGCCATTATTGACTCATGGGGGGACGTTGCATCATGACAGACTTTTTATGAGATGGTTTGCCATTACCTTCCCCAGTTCGATCCTGGTGGAAACCGGGTTCAAATAACCGGCTCAAGGTTGACTCAGGGCCAAGCTACACATGACGAATGACACTTGAACAGCAAGTGTATTTCTCCCTGTTCACTTGCCCTCCACTCAATCCACTTGCCGTTCAAGTGTCATTCGTCATGTGTAGCTTGGCCCTCAGCCTTCTATCCTTCCGAGGTTGGTAAAATGAGTACCCAGTTTCCTGGGGGTAAAGTGAAGATGACTGGGGAAGGCAATGGCAAACCACCCCGTAACAAAAAGTCTGCCAAGAAAACATCATGATGTGACATCTCCCCATGGGTCAGTAATGACTCAGTGCTTGCACCTTTACCTTTTACTTGTGTGGACAGACACGTGAGCAAGCCCTCATGGATACAGATGACAAGCAGCCCTCAATTGGGGTAGCAATTTCTTCGGTGTGACCTGAAACTGTACTGCTGTTAACATTATATGCCAGGTGTATGTTTTTTGTACTATCCATGGACTGACTTATAGTGGTCAGTGCAGAGAAATCCCCAAGGAAGGTTAAAATGCTTCAAACTTCTCAAAATGCAGGTACCTTTTAACCACCTTTATTCCCACTGTAAAAAAGGTTCCTATGTGGCTGAATCAGGCAGTTGAGAACATGTATTTTTCCACATACGCCACCTCCTCTCTAAATATATCAAGCTTTGTGAAATTCCCAGAGTTTAGTTTTTCTTTTGTTTTTTCACTGAAATTCAGTTGCCGCTATTCTTCCTAGGCTGATCACTGTGTTTGAACTGAATCGCTCCAAACCAGCAGTGTCGGTGCTGTTTTTCCCTACCTTTCCAGTGTTTGAAGAGCTGTGTGCAAAAGGATGATAATTTTATTTCCTTTCAGGAAGATTTTTTTTTTAATTTAAAGAAATGTGTGTGGATCCCCTCGATCTGCCAAATCACAGTGTATGTTTCTAGAATTGTTAAGCACGTAAAACCGAAACTGTCACCCCCCAGGCTGAAGGAACCATGCAAAAATATTGATAATTGATTCTATTTTTCTAGGACTTAAAAAAAAATACCAAGTTTGCCCTCCTAGTGCGAAGGTAATAGGTTTTTGTCTGTCAAGAGGTAATAAATCCCATGAACCATTTTCTGCACCCTCTATTAAAGGGATAGGACAGCTTCACTTGAATGTAACCCTCTCCCCCACGTCAAATCAGCTTTATAAAAAGCATTCTTACAAGTCTTCAAGACTAGAAAGATCTTCTAGAGACATCAAGTTAAGTCTGAAGAACCTAAGAAGTCAAGCAAATACTGTCAATTAACGTGTTTATCCCAATACACCCAACCCAGTGGAGGCATCTTTTAACATTAAAGTGGTTTTGCTCTCCATTAAAAAGTTTGCATTGCATTTGGTTTCCATAGATACTAAACGTCGCAGCTTTCTTTTACGATCGCTCGCCAAAGTGTAAATGTTTGGGATTATTTTTCTCTGACAATGTTGCTTGTAAACGTGGGTGTGTTAGTGAGAAAGTGAGAGAGGTGTTAATTTGAAGCAAAAGCCAAAGATTTGTTTAGTACAGTCATTGGCTACGGTCAGTTCTGGCCATTGTGGGTCACCGAGAAACCATTTCATTGAAAACATAAAGCTGGAAGGGACACAAGGACATCTAGTACAACCCCTTGCACAATGCAGGAAATTCACAGCTACTTTCC
Source organism: Eublepharis macularius (assembly GCF_028583425.1). NCBI lineage: Eukaryota > Metazoa > Chordata > Lepidosauria > Squamata > Eublepharidae > Eublepharis > Eublepharis macularius. Next base: position 24,669,548 of record NC_072805.1, on the reverse strand, counting down.
CCTTCACACACACACCCTCGGTGACCTATGCCCGAAGGAAAGCAAAAAAAACCCTCCCAATCCCCAACAAATCTAGCCTGGAAGAAAATTCCTTCCTGACCCCCAAAGCGGCAATCGGCATTACCCAAGGCTTAAAAGAAAGGGCCACGAGAGCCTAGCACCAGCTAATCCCTTCATGCCCTCCCTCTCCCAATCTGCGTGCATTCAGATTGAGTCATAGAATCATCATGACTGTCAGGTGGCCATCTTGCCTCTTCTTAAATGCCTCCAAGGAAGGAGAGCCCACCACCTCCTGAGGAAGCCTGTTCATGGAGCACAGACTTAATCAGTTTTTTATCTGAATCAGCCAAGCAAAGGATACTTGATAGAAAAAGAGACCATTTCTCCTGTATACTTCTGGGAACAGAATACATGTGTGTCTGCCATTTTGTAATGCTGGGGTTTTTGAGGGGAGGTGCCTTTCAACGATGAGGGGGTCCCTTGGGTTGACTTCGTTGATGTGGAAGCCAATGCTGCATGTCTCTTTTTCCATACAATTATGGTTAAGTTGGAAGTATGAAATCATGTACCCCTGGCTTCCATGACCTCTCCTCGTACTTCCCCCTTCCAGTAACCAAGGGCTTCTGAGGTGAACAAAGCTACCACATGTAGAGTCCCATTGTTTCTCTGTATTTGTCAACGCTGCCTACTTTGACTGCAGGATTTGAGTCCAGTGGCAGCTCAGAGACCAATAAGATTTTCAGGGTTTAAGCTTTCGAGAGTCAAAGCTCCCTTATTCAGATACAGATTTATACCCTGAAAAGTTTTGGAGGTTTCTAAGCTGCCACTGGACTTACATCTTGCTGTTCTGCTGCTGTGCAGACCAACATAGCAACCCACCTGGAAGCTACTTTGACCAGCAGTGACCTTCCAGGGCTTAAACCAACACAAAATGTGTGCTCCCAGTCCCTATAACAGAATATTGCTTGCAATCATGCGAAGTGATGCAAAATCATGCCAGGTTAGATTTCGTTATGACATTTCGTTAGATTTCGTTATGACTAGCTTTCATTTCACCCTCGTTTTAACCATTTTTTTTCCATTGAAAGGATTATCTTAGAGCATTCAGTCTGCAAGGATACAAAACCAGGGCTTCTTTGAGTTGACCCCCCCTCCAACTACTGTAACATTCCAAAATGCAGGTCATACAAGTTCCTCCTTCAAAGAGCATCTAAGGAGTCAAGGGGCAAAGATTGTAAGGAAGACTTCTGTGTGGTGGGCCCAAGCCTTTAGGATGCAGTCCTCCATCCTTCATGGTTTTCAGTAAGCTGTGCAAGACCTCCAGGTTTCAGTGAATTTTTCAGGACATACAGGGTTGATGCTGCTGGCTGCTGGTGTTTAGTGCTTTAATGGTTTGATTTGGACTTAGTGGGTTTTGTTGTGAATGGGAACATAATATGAGCAACATAATATGTAAGTTGGGGGCATCTTTTCACAAACCTAACAAAATGAATGGGAGGATAAAACTCCAGCATATCCATTGTACGTATGGATTTATGAATTTACATGACATGCCATACATTATGCCATGCTGCAAGGAGCACATGACCATTGAGGTACTGAATGTACAATGTTGGATCTTCCAGCTGAAGTCACCTGATACCTTCCCCATCGCCATCTTTTCCCACCTCTAGAAGCTACATTCCAGAGTCGGGGAAGATGCAGTGGGAATTTGGGATTCAGAACGATACATGGCCCTTCTGACTAGGGTTGCCAACCTACAGGAGAGCCCTGGAGATTTCTCAGAATTCAAAATGATCTCTAGATGACACCGATCCATTTCTTTAGAGGCAATGGCTACTTCGGAGGTTGGACTATATGGCATTATACCCACGGAGCACACTCTCCTCCCCAAACCCTACCATTCTTAGCCCCCACCCCCAAATCTCCAGGAATTTCCAAACCCAGAGCTGGCAACCTTACTTCCAACTCTAAGCAAGGGCTGTACTATGTTGGTACCTAAACAGGAAGGAAACCAATGGAAGGGCTATCAAAGACTAGAAACCTCATAAGTCAAAACAACAGAAGAATCACACACACCAAAGACTGAAGAACCAGTCTAGTAACAAATCTTTAATTTCTAGTAAGCTTTAGAGGGTTTGAGTGGACTTATTTTTTCTTTTCTTTTTTTTAAACAAACCAGTTCAAGTACATGCCTTTGGATTATAAAAGTACCTGAAATTGCCTAGAATATCAGCATGCATAACTTATTATTATTTACATCTATTTACATGGGGAAAACAAATGGAAGATCTACATTTATGTACAATCTACAAAGGAGAAGAGAAAGGCAGCATATTTCTTAAAATACAGTCATTTGAATAGTTAGCACATGCATATTGAGATATATTTGCACCAAAGCCAGCCGGGCAAATGTTCTCCAGGCAGGCCTTCTGAACTCTCGATGCTAAAGTATAGCATGATAAAAGTCCCCCCTTTTTTTTCTTTAAAAAAATGTTGGTTTTGTTCTGTTTCTAGTCTATTTGCATCAGGTGCTTTGAAAATGGTTCACTAACATGATGGCAGCGTTATTTACCCTGGCGATGAAAGCAACACAATAATTTCCTACCTAACTAGCAACAAGCTGCTGGTGAATGAACTATCTATTGTTTTCTCATTACCCATCGACCAACATAGAGGGAATCTCTCCTTGTAAAGGCAGTGCCTAAGCTATCACCATTAATTATAGAAGTAATATAAATGAGACTCTACAATATGTACTAAATGAAATATTAACAAGACCAGTGTCTTTAGCCTGAGAGATGCACTAAACTCACTCTACAACAGACTATCTAGGAAAGTCACACATACATAATAGAGTAGCGCCCGGCTCAGAATCCGAGGCCAGACAGTTGAGGCTTTTTACTAGATCTGGATTATTGCAAAATACATTCCCTTAATTAGCTTCTGGAAGACGGAATTAACACTCAATATCATCATCCCAAGTCTCTGGCTTTTCCAAGCAGGCTTTAATGCTGACGTTTAAGTAAATGATGCACAAAATAGGGTAAAAATTTCAATCCTGTAATAAATCAAATGGCTTTGATTGATTTAGGATTTTTTAAAGTTTTTTTTGTTTTGTTTTTGGAAGCAGAATCCTCCATGAAGCTCCCCTGGCTCGGTCCAACTGAAATGACTGAGAATTGCATAAAAGTAGCATGCCAGTGATAGCATGCAGCACAATAACAGCTGCAAACAGTAGTGGTACAATGCAGGAGTGGTGCACACAGTCATCAGGATAAAAGAGCAAAGAGTCCAGAGTCCAGTAGCACCTATAAGCAGGGCTTTTTTCTGGGAAAGGAGGTGGTGGAACTCAAGACCTCACAATGACGTCACTTTGGATCAGCTGGAACAAGGGGGGGAGTTTTTAAAAGTTTAAATCGCCCTCAGCAAAAATGGTCACATGGCCGGTGGCCCCGCCCCCTGATCTCCAGACAGAGGGGAGTTTAGCTTGCCCTCCATGCCACCGAGCAGTGCAGAGGGCAATCTAAACTCCCCTCTGTCTGGAGATCAGGGGGCGGGGCCACCAGCCTTGTGATCATTTTCAAGAGGTGCCGGAACTCCATTCCACTGTGTTCCCACTGAAAAAAAGGCCTGCCTATAAGACTAAAAGAATTTGTGGTAAGGTATGAGCTTTCGTGAGTCACAGCTCACTTCTTCAGATACAGCTAGAATGTGAGTCCATCTGTCCTTATATCTTGGAGAGTGGAGTGGTTTCAGATGCCGAATGACAGTAGCGGGTGAATGACAATAGCCGGTGAATTACAATAGCCGGTGTGATTGGATACAGTGGGGCATGCACAGGGGTGGTGGGTGTAGAGAAATTAGCATCTAGTTGTATCTGAAGAAGTGAGTTGTGACTCACCAAAGCTCCTCCCCTCCCACAAATTTTGTTAGTCTGATAAGTACTACCGGACGCTTGCCCTTTCCTCCTGCTACAGAGAGACTAACACTTCTATCCCTCTTGAGTAGCCAGGATACTCCTGCTTGTGTGTATGCAGCTAACATGAATTTCATTGTGGATGATGCAGAAGGATTTCCTGTAAACCTCCCCCTCCCACACACAAACACATACCAATGGTCATTTTTTATGGACTCCCCCCCCCCCGCACTTTTATTTTGGAAAGTTCAGTCACTCAGTGTAGCCATTTCTCTGTCTCACTCACACTTTCGCATAGATTTTAAAACAAACAAACAAAAACCCCTTCCCAAGTATTCAGATTCAGTTTTGTGCAAAAGAACAGAAGCCAGTTGATTTCCACCATGAGATGCCTTTTTTTTTTAAAATATGCCTGAAGAAATACTTCATTTGGACAAATAACATCAATAGTATTAAAAGGCTCGTAGAAATATATACAGTATTGTTAAGTATACATACAGTTATATAAATTATATATTTATATATCATTAAAGTTAATTACAGATAAATCCTCGAACACTTTCAAACCAATGGATGCTAACAGCGGCCTGTGTTGGCAGACCCTGGTTCATTTCCCAACTGGGTCATCTTTTATTTATTTACTACATTTATACCCCATGTTTCTCCCCAACACAACTTACATTGTTCTCCTCTCCTCCATTTTATCCTCACAACAACTCTGTGAGGTAGGTTAGGCTGAGAGTATGTGACTGGCCCAAGGTCACCAAGACAGCTTCCATGTTTATTTTCATGACAGTAATGTACAACACACCCTGACCTGTGTGTGAAACAGTTGCCCGACTATCCGGTATGCTTTCTTCCATTCCAGATATTTTCTAGGAGGTTTGTAAATTAAACCTGCCTCCCAAACATATGAATGAGGAAGGACTCGGTCTGAATTAGGAGAAAGAATACTGAAAACAGTTCAAAGGAGGGAAATGGAGAAATTGGCTGACTCAAGCCCCTGAGAATTTTTTTAAAAAATATGGAAGGGGAGATTTGGACATGTGTCTGAGGAGAAGTTTCCAAATCACCGAGTCCTTCTTCCCGGGATTCCTAGCAGGCCTGCCACTTGTTCCCTCAAATACCAACTTAAATGGTTGAGGGACCTATCAGTAGGGGAGTTCATCACACTTGAATGAGAGAAAAATTATAACTTTGTAAATTAGAAAAAAAAGACTTCAAAATGACCTAATGAAAACTGAGCGTGCTCTAGAAGGCTTTGAATTCTGACGGTAGGTGAACATCAGATTAAGAAAAACAGAGAAAGGATAGAAACTTGGCCCACTCGTCCCCTTAAAAACGTATGGTATCCTGGAAGGGGAGAATTGGGTTGGGAAACAAATGTCTTTGTTGTATATCCGTGCATGATTCTTTGTAGGCCCCAGTGTAGTTGGAAGGTGTCAGTCCAAGAGTTCCTCTTACTTAAGACTATCTGAGTTGTTTGTTGAAATCTATCGATCCTCCAGATGTCCTTGTGAGATGGGAGCTGCTTTCCCTCTACCATGCTAGTGTTGCTAACTCCGGGTTGGGAAATTCCTGGAGATTCTGGGGATGGAGTCTGAAGAGGGTGGGATTTGGGAGGGGAGGGATCTCAGCAGGGTAAAATGCCATTGAGTCCATCCTCCAAAGCAGCCGTTGTCTACAGGGGAACGAGGGTTGCCAGCTCCAACTTGGGAAATTCCTAGAGATCTGTGGGGTGAAACCTGGAGAAATCTGGAGAAAGTGGGGTTTGGAAAAGGACCTTGACATGGCATAATTCCATACAGTCCACCCCCCCCAAAGTAGCCATTTTCTCCAGGTGAACTGATCTCTGTAGCCTGGAGATGAGTTGTAATTCCAGGAGATCTCAAGCCACTACCTGGAGGCTGGCAACCCTACCAGGTCCCCTTACCCTCTTGGTGTGATGCAGGGACCCAAGGAGGGGGGGACCTGGCACTCATCTTTTTTCCCCTCTTCACACATGCACAAAGCTCCCAGTTGTTCCTGGGCCTGCACAATGACATCACTTCCAAGAAATAACATCATCGCACAGGCCCAGGAGCATCTGCGCACTTTGCTCTGGCCCAGTTGTGGCCCCAAACAGCCCTAAAGGGCTCTTCCCCCACCTTCCCCCCCCCCACCGTCCAGGTGAGTGGAGGTGGGGGGGGAGTGGGCGCAGGAGATCCCCCACACCCACCAAGGGAACGACAACCCTAAGCAGAACTGATCTATGTCACCCAGATCTCCACTACCTAGAAGTTAGCAACACTATTCCATCCAGATGGGCTTTTATTAGTTCCGACATTACTGGGTCAGTTAGGATTGCCAACGCTGTGGTTTGGAAATTCCTGGACTCTGGAGACAATGGGGTTTGGGGAGAGGAGAGACCTCAGAGTATAATGCCTTAAAGTCCATCCTCCAAAGCAGCCATTTTCTCCAGGGAAACTGATCTCTGTAGTCTGGAAATCAGTTGTAATTCCAAGAGATCTCCAGCCAACACCTAGAGGTTGGCAACCCATTTGTGGGGTTGAGGGCCCGTACCTGTTTCCTAACCGTCCATGCACTATGAAATTAATGCCACCAATCTGTATTTGAGCCAGCTTCTCTGAAGACAGGGTGGGTGGGTGTTTTAGAGCAAGACCCCAAGGAATCCTCAAAAAAATACATTTATTGCAATGGATGCAAGTTCTTTTGTAAAGTTAAAACCCTGAATGTAGTTTGAATCAAATTGCATGGGCTGAATGGAGTTACAATAAACCGCTAAGTAAGTTCTAATACCTTGCCAGCTGCAAAGCAATCCTCTTTCCGTTTTCATACTTGAACAGTACAGAGAGTTTATCTTTCATAATATATGGAAAAATGTTCTGCGTATGTTGAAGAACATTCCATCCAGAAATATTTTGCAAACCTATGGTGCTAGCTTGCTGCCTTTGTACTGAACGCTTGTTGGGAATTAACTGGAAAAGAAGCAACGGAGAGAAAATAAGTAGATTTTTATAAAATATTTTTGCATCTGCCTTTTATATACACTATTGGTTTAAATAGCATTTTGAGGATGGAGTAACTAGTTCATTGGGGTCTTTTTTCCTTCTTGTTCTGCTGTGAGTCTGATACAACTTTTAAAAACCCAGCTTATGCTACAATTAAGTTGGTTAGTCTTAAAGGTGCTTCTGGAACTCTTTCCTATTTTGCAACTACAGACAAACACGGCTAACTCCTCTGGATCCATTTGGAGGAAGTTTTTAACACAGAGGAAAATTCCTAAAAGTGATCCTCTACCTACAGTCTGAAGTGCTACAGTTCATTCTACCACCACATTGCCTCCTCATCACAGAGTGTGTGAACCATACCTCAGTTACACCTTGTTCTCATTACTTTTGTAGACCTGTATTTGGGATGTACCACTTCGACTACAGGCAGGGACTCACATGATTCAATGCACCTCCATACACCTACACACATGCATGTACGCTCACCCACAAATCCCTCCACACAGAAAGCTGAACGTCAGGAAGGAGGGCTCTAAATTAGGCCCAGACCAGATAGGATGTTTTTAAAGGAGTCATGTCTGGATTTTCCACCAGGCCGAACTCTCTTTCACTGCAGCTACAAAGCAGCTGTGACGGAACTCACAGGACCCAGTTCAAAGGAGCCAGAAAACCAGTATGGTGAAAATCTTCACATGAAAAAAAAGATCTTATCATATGCAAGGATATAAAAAGAAACACAGGAAGCATTCGGATATGCGATCCTTGCATCTGTCGTCTAAAGCAGGCCAGAACAGGTTGTTCCAGATGTTCCATTTACCCCCAGAATGTTTTAAAGCTGAAACCGAAAGAATGCCTAGCCTGCCCCCGCCAAATGATGCCACCCACAACCTGAAAAAAGTTCTCATTACCACATTTCCCCTCTGCCTCAGTGCCCCCCTTCATAAACTATTTCTGCGTGTGGGCGCCATCTTGAAACTGGTATGTCTCACTGCCCAATTTCTCTCTGAAAGGAGTTTACTTTGCTTACCCAACCACAAACCGTGATGATTGTCAAGGGCCCATCTTAAGTCACCTATTCACAGGAATTGCCCATTTTAACTCGGATGTTATCTCAACCTCATGTTTGTGAATCATCTTATTTCCACTGCCTCTCTTCACAGTATATTTTTTAGATTCCTTGATCAATACTAAATAAGCCAGTATTGCCATCTGATTATTGCATGCTCATCTCTTTAGAAGTACCTGTCTGCTTCAGCAAGTAAAACTGATTGTATTCATTTTGTCATTTATGGCTTTCTTTCTTTTTAATACGCTCTGTATTTCAGATGCATTATAATTAGATACTTATGTTAAACAATCAACATATGCTTTTAAAATAGATAAACTTGAAAACTAAGCAATAGTCCTATAATGTCTCTAGCAAGTTCACAAGGCTTTATTTTAGAACACTAATGGATGTGTATTACTTATCAGTATTTTAATCATAAGCTGAATATGAACAAGCTTTGTTTCTTGTAACATTGTTCATATGTGTTGCCTAATTGATTGCAATTATCAGGAAAATGCTCATGTTCCTGTAGCTTGATAAAAAATATTTAATCTTTAATTTGTAATCTATTACCTTCAGGAGCTCAGTTGGCACATCTTTTCCCCTCCTACTTTCTTGCCACAATAATAATTCTGCAGTCTATACCCCCAATCTTCTTTCTTCCCACTTGCTGTGGGATGTGATACCCCAGGCCTATGCCTGCTATTATAAAATGAACAAATTCAAACACATCTATAAATCAATGTGGGTGTCATGTTTTCAACAGAATAGAAGATGGAATAAGGGCTGGAACTGAGTCATGCAGATATAGTCAAAATGGAGACCCAAAAATTTGGTGATTGTTAATTCATCTTTGAATAGACATAGCATGAATGTGAGAGGATTCAAGGAAATGTCAAGAAATCGGTTTAGTTTATACTGTTCATGGCAGAACATTGGAGAAACGAAGGCATTTCTATCTAATTCATGTGGTTGAGTTGTGGCACCAAATTAAAGGAGACAATGTGGCATTTTGAGATTGGATTAAAGGTTCAGGGCCAACGAGTTATGGAAACGATATTTGTAATATAATGGGAAGAACAATATAAAAGTCAATAATCAATGGACACCATCCAACCAAAGTAAAGCACTTTCAATTCCATTAGTTTCAATGGGAACATTAAATGCATACTTAAACCTCCCATTTAAATCAAAAGGATTTAAAAGTGGATGTGTTTCAACTTGAAAAGATGCAATACTGTTTGTTATACAGCAAAGAATTACTGCAGGTGAACATTTCACTCAATAATAAATTTGATACTATTCTTACTTTGAGTTAAGCCCTCTTTGCGAACAAGTACATCAGGTAATCTGCGACGGCATCATATGTTTGAGTGGAGATAATGGAAATAAACTAATCGTTAATTTTACAAGCAAAGTTATTTGTACAGTAGATTTTTTTTTTAAATGCTGTCTATGAAATACAAAAGAAACACAGAGTTGTTTCCAAACCTCGAATATTCCTCCGCTTAATGAAGGACATCTTTGGACCCGTGATTTGGATCCAAGTTTTGTTCCTTTGGTGACAGGATATTTTAAAATGTCTTGAGACAAGTGGATTAGGTCATTTTATCCCTTCAAGTAGTGTAAGAATAAAAATATTGATCTTATTTAGGGACATGCCTTTTGTACTCTACTATTGTAGAATAAACTGTTGAATCCTGCAATGCCAATTGGGAGATTAAAAAAAGAAATACATCTTTATGTTGAGAATTTCTTACCTATAACATGGATTTTGCTTTACAAGCAAAGTGAGGATAGATCAGAGGGTTTTAAAATGTGATTTGAAACTGGAACGACTATTGGAAGTGATGGTCATAGTTTTATGACTGATGGATGTGTACCACTTTGGGGCACAGTATAAATGAAATCTAATCTAATCTGATCTACAGTTGGGTTTGAGGGAGAACAGGGTACCTTGCTAATAGAAACCTTGGGAAGGGTTTTGTTGTTTCTAGCCTATCGAATAAGCAACTGCATCTGGTTATTGCATGTTAAAATTTTACAAATAGCATGCAACACAAGAGTATTGCAAAGAAGCTCTTGAATTTAATTCAACACAGTAGTCCTTGAAAGGACCCGTCCCCAGACTCTAGAGATTGTTGGTGATGGTTTCCATTTGGCACTTTTGAAACATTTTACTGGATTAGAAACAGTATTTGAAGCGTGCTTAAAAGTTAGTTGGGCTTCCCCCAAATTCTTTGCCCTGGACCGGAGTCCCTCCAATTCCCTGCTTCTATTGCAAGTTAACATGGGTTGACCTCATCTCGAATCATTAGCACCATACACAACTGACAATCTTTTGACAGCTTGTATAGAGTGGAAACAAAAGTTGTTTAGATTGTCCAAATCCAAACCCATTGTTTACGTTACAATTTGGGGAGGAAGGGGACCACAATAGGATGTGAACTATTTGTGACAACTGACAGGTTCATTGTTTGAGAGGGTTTTAAAGGCTGTTGAACCTAAAGTCTTTTATAGTGTGCTTTGGTTTTTTTTTTTAAAAAACAAAATGACGTACCAACATGGCACAATGCAACGGGCAGAGAAAGCCATTCGATGGTGATTAAAGCATGTTTTTTTATCAGTTTAGAGAATCTTTCATCTTGAATCAGCAGTCTGGAATTGTTTACTAATTAGTTTCCTGACATTCTCTTTTGTCTTATGCTGATGGTACGTGAACCAGAAAGACAGTGAGCAAAACAAATACCCCTCCCCATCATCCCCAATTAATATACATTATGAAACCCATTCATCTTTTCCCTTATACAGATGCCTGTTAAAAAATAAACAAGCAAGCAACTAAGGGCATATCTACAACACAAAGTTAAATAGACTTTATGGCAATGTAATTGTCATGACTTCTCGCAAAGAATTCTGGGAATAGTAGTTTGGTGAAAGTGCTGAGAACTCTGTTAGATACCTTTAGCTGTTCCCCATAGAACTGCTGTTCTCAAACTTTTCTAGGAGAAGGTTGCCAACTCCTGGAGATTTGGAGGAGGAGCCTGGGGAAGGCAGGTTTTGAGAAAGGAACAAATCTCAACAGAATGCAATGCCATAAAGTCCACTCCCCCCCTCAAGCAGCCATTTTCCCCAGGGAAACTTATCTGCGTAATCTGGAGAACAGTTGGAATTCTTGGAGATCTCCAAGCTCCACCTGGAGGTTGTCAATCCTAAATGACAATTAAACTAATGTAGGCCTATTTTTCCCCCTAAAGCCCATGTTCTCTGTGAGTCTAAAAAGGGTTGCTTTGGCTTCTCTAGCATTTCTAAGCTACTTAATTTCTTCCCCACTGCCCCTCATGAGGTAATAGACTGTGTTCATTTGAGACTTAAGTTGTCTTTCCTTCTACGATAAGCTGAGTACAGTCCCATGAATACTTGGCTCGCCCATTGCTGTCTCTGGCAGGTAACTCTAATATATGGAGCTTTCTATTTCTCTGTCCAGAAATGGGACATTTGGGGCTATTTCTCCAGTCCAAAGGTACCTGCACATTCTCAGTTTCCACATCCACATATCGCTGGATATTGCACATTTTTGAAAAAGCAAATGGATTTTCCTGGTTGGATGAGCCTATCTAGTTGCAATCAACAATGCAATAACTGACAAAAGGTGGATGCAACCAATGTGAAGCAAGCAATTGGAATCTCAGGAATCAAAAACACCTTCCTGTACCACCACCGTTCTTGGCTCCTTGCAAATCCCCACAGGGCCAGCTAGTCTGGAACTGTGCAGTGTTCACCAGACATAACAGGAGTTAAATATTAGGGTAGAAGCTGATGCTATTGTTCCTGTTCAGTCTTCATTCGTCCCAGTGGAGCCTGCAGTCATTTCCCAGATTTCCTGAAAGTGCTGCCTATGCTGGCGCAGTTCCAAAAAGGTTTGCTGCACTGCCACAGTTTTCCCACCCTATATGCCAGCCCTGGGAGCCCAGCCCAGGCAAATCCCTGTCATACTTGAGGCCAAGAAACCGCGTGATATAGTAGCTGGTGACAGACTACTAGCCCACTGCTGCTAGAACTCGACCAGAACAACTGGAACAACTCTCAGCTGGGGGGAGATATTGGTTGTGTACTATGCTGTCTCTCAATGTCTGGCAAGGGCTTTCCTGGCCAGGAGGCTGTGGGACTCAGGAGGCCAGCACAATGTAAGGTGTCAGCACAGAAAGGTTGTGAGTGGAGAACTTAACCAATAAATGGATTCCAATAACGAAACAAAAGCTTATCAGTGCACACAAGTGTAACCTGAGTAACAAGCAGAGCCTCAATGTTTGATTGGTTGATTGATTCGAACCTTTTTGGTTGTTCAGAGAGGTGTCCCCAATGAACAGAGTACACTTTTTTTTAAAAAAGTTGAGTTATTCTGGCTATGCAGCAAAGCTGTGACACCATTTTGGAAAGGCCCTTTCTCTTCTAACACACAGAAGGAAGGCCTTGTCTAGACATGCTCAGAGTACTGAGGTGGTAGATTGTACTGTAGCACTTGAGACAGCAGTGAAGGGTTTACGTTGTTCAAAGTTCCCTCAATTCTCATGAGTGGCAAACTATGACGGCATGTTAAGGGGTAGTCTGTCACCCTTCTCCCTGATGGGCTAAATGTAGTTACTGTACTGTACTCATTTTCTCCCACCTGGTACAGTCCATTTTTCCACCTCACAATTCTAATACCTCATCCTGAAGCATGCATTGGCCAGGCTGAACGTAGGGGGTGCATCATCTAAAAACAAAGGTTGGTTTTAGTCAGCATTAGGGGTGTGCACTTCGGGTTTCGATTCGGGTTTTTAACCCAAAACGGACCCAATTCAGAAAGATTTGGGATTTCCGAATTGGGGCAGGCATGCTGGCCCCAATTCAGAAATCCTGAAGCAAAGCTTTCCGAAGCAATTCAGGTCTTCCTCCAAATTTTTCCTTCTAACTTATTGGCCCTTCTGAGACACTGTTGCATCCAGTTTGAACTGGAAGTGAGGTCATTTCAATCCCCTACAGAGTGTGCATGCTGCATTTTGCTGTGTGCTCTGCCTGCCTCCCCACACTGTTTTCCCTGCTGTCCCCTTGAGTGGAGCTGGCAATTCTAAACCATAATCATTTATTAGAATGAATTAATGACCTCCAGAAAGTTTAAGAAATGCCCCAATTTTATGAGAAAAAACATTGCCTTTTCTCCTTTTCCTCTTCTAAATCCCAATTCGATCCCAAGTAAATCCCAAGTCCAGAAAGAGTGTTCAGAGCTTTTGATTTTATGCCCATGCAATTGTATGTAGTTGTGCAGTTTTAATCAATCAATTTGTTGACTAGAACAGTCTTTTTCGACTGGGTGACAACCCCAGGAATAATAAGAGATTTTAATCAAGAGGAAAGTTATTTAAGTGGGTCCGGGACATAATCTTATTTCTTTTATGGAGAACTTTGTTTAGTTCACAAGGGGCTTTGAACAGCTGATGTTTGGACTATGGGAGTTAAACTGATATATACATTGCAAAGTAAACAGAAGACTACGAATAATCTTGTTTATAATTGATGATTTGTCTGTGCAGGAATAAAGTAGAGCAAAACATTTTTAGCAAGAGCAGAAAAACTAGCCTTTTGCATAGATCATATTTGCTTTATTTTACCTGGAAAAATCCTATACAGGTCTATGGAAATGACAATTCTTCTATAGTTACTTTTGGATTGATCTATAATGTAATAGAGTGATTATATTCATGCTGTGAAATTCTTTAAGCTAGCTGGAAAAACTAAACTCAAATGCAGAAAGTCTATCATTCTCTATTCTATTACATCGGCTTATAGAGTTAGTTCTTATCCAGGTTTTAAATTTTATAAGATGTTTTCACGGAAATGACATTAAATAGTGTAATTTAACAAAAGCCGTCAAATTTAACTCGAATAGGAGTGCTTGGTTTGGAAACAATGAGAAATATATCAACTCTGCTGAACGGAGTAAAAGCTTTCAAACTCCAGGTTCGAAAAGACTAAGGACTTATCTGAGTTTAAAAAGATACACACACATGTAAATGGCTTCTAAACCCAGATTCAAAATTGGCATCCTCATTTCTTGGACAGTAGGGCTCATCAGCTCCCAGCCATTTTCAGACCAACCTCTAAAGCAGATCTGTCATTCAATCCACTTTGGAACCCAGTGGAACAGCCTCTTGAACTGTAGCAATATTTTTATACATTGCAATATTTTGCCCCTGTAAGTCAAGCAAAGCCACCTTAGAACTATCACTTCTAATGTGGTGCAAGGTGCTGATTGGTTACCCGCCCCATCATTTAGGATGGTGGGCTAACCCAGCAATTCCTATAAAAAGCAGGACTGTATAAACAATGCCCAAACTCTATGGCTGCTTTGACAGCTCAGTAAACTGGATTTCTCTGAGGGATCAGAAAGAAGAGGGGAAGGGAGGTCCCAGTAAAGGGAATAAAGAGAAATATAAACCTTAAAGACCCTATGGCTGGGATACAAAGATTTCTTTCGGCTAAGGTTTTCTTCCATGGAGAATGACTTCCTGTGACAAAAGGAAGTCTTTCTCTTCTGGAGGAAGGAGGTCATTGATTTCAGGGGGTGGAAGGAAGTTTCTGGATCCGACTCAGTACGTTTTGCGTTGCAAGACTGCTCCTTCAGGGGTGGATCAAGTGAACCAATTTCAACAGAGGAGATGTTTAACTGACATAGTATGATACAGTATGTTTTAAGAACATTTAAACAGTTCGTCAACTAAAACTAGTTCATTTATCTCCAGAGAAGCGTCTTTTGTTTCCAGATGCATTGGGCCTCAATATGGGGGCCGTTTCCACACACGTTGAATAATGCTCTTTCAATACACTTTAGAAATCTTTTGGAAGTGGATTTTTTGTTTCACACACGAAAACCCAATTCCAAATGATCACTAAAGAGCATTGAAAGTGCATTATCCAACGTGTGTGGAGGCAGCCACTGATTGACTCCTCTGAGTTCTTCAGGGATGCATGACTGAATTATGGATGGAATGTTATACCAACATGTGGCAACATAGGTGTAGTGAGGGGATCCCCAACTTTTTGGAGCCTGTGGGCACCTTTGGAATTCTGACTCAATGTAGTGGACATACCCACAAAATAAGTGCCACAGAATGGCTGCCACAGCAGGTGGGACCAGCTACAAAATGGCTCCTGCCGCTTACCTTCAGTCACACAGTGAAGATCTTTGTGCTCCGGTGGCAACTTCTGCCAAAGCAATTTTATTTAAAATCTGCACAGCCAATCAGATCTCCAGTGGCCAATCAGAAGCCTTGTTTGACAAAAGCCCCACCTGGTCCCACTCACTTTCTAAAAATATTTGGCGGGCACCCAAAAGGTGTGGGTGAGTGCCATGGCAGTGCCGGAGGGTATCACATATGGGGTCCTTGGTGTAGTTGATCAGGCTGCAAGAAATAGTTTCTGCAGAGTTGATTCCCATACCCAACTGGCTAATCTCCAAGCATAGGTGAATCAGTCCTCATTTCACACGTTAAAAATGTTGTCTTGCAATGCCAGTCTAAAGTTATATTGAGTTGGCACGGCTGCGGGAACGCCCCATTCTAAGCCCCATGTTTATTTGCCCAGCCACTATTGCATTGAGCTGTCAGCATCATTGGAAGATGAGAGCTTTCAGGAAGCTTTTCTTCTGATTACCGCTGTCCTGTTGGTGATTCATTGTCAAGCCTGTGAGATGCCATAAATACAGCAGAGAGGAAAATAACTTTGAGAACAAGCACTGGGATGGAGAAAAATTTGCCTCCACCGTATCAGTTCGCTATTTAGCCTGGCTTAATTTTTAAAATCTCTTTTACCCAGGCTCCTATAGGAGTATAATTATTTGCCAGAGTCACGAATACACGTACATTATCATAAGGTGTTGGAGAAACTGTATTGGTTTTAAATTAGGCCTGGATGTGCATTGTTTTTTTAAATGGTCGAACCTATCATTTTTAATTACGGCTTTCAAGCAAAATGGAACTGTGTCCCCCTTACCAACGCTCAGCCTGCATTCTGACAATTTCAGCAACGGGTTGACAAGCATATACCATGAGAGCAGTCCTAGTTCCACATTTAAAAAATATTTTAACATTCTGTTCCTGAACAATTCTAATTCTGCCTCAAGTTCAGGTCAGTCCTGTGACTCATATATATCAGACAAATCAAGCACAGAGATAGTCCGTGGCTCATTTTCCATCATCTGTTCTACCATTTTGGTACAGCTGGTTCTTCTAGGTATGTGGAAGGGCAACTGCTGGGCTGAAGCTTAAATCTCTGCACTGGAATTCTTAAAGTGAGCCTACACAGTATGCTGGAAAACCTATAATGGTTCTCGTAACAATTTTTTTAAACTTAATGAAGCTATTGGACAGGGGAAACAGAACTTGAATTATAGGGGGCCAAAGACCTTTTTACCATGTCCCCTTCCTGTTATTAGAAGGCTACAGAGGACCTTAGTTCATTCCAAGGAGACATCAGGGCATGGATCTCACAAAAGCTGCTGATTTTATCAGTGGACAGGGCTGGAGATATTTAACCCTTCCTATTATTTCTCCAAACAGCTTTCTCCCCAATATTTGTTTCATGGGAGGGTCATTTCAAGTACATTATACCTTTATCTTCCCCACATAGAACAAATTGTATCTGGAGTGGGGCAGTTTAGATCAAGAAAAAGATATAGTGGGAGGTGTAAAGCAATCTCAACCAATGCACCCTGTCCCACGTAACATTAGCCCTAGGGTTGCCTGTACCAAGTTAGGAAATCCCTGGAGATGTGGGGGTGGAGCCTGGAGAAGGCCGGGTTTGGAGGGGGAAGTGACCTCAGTAGGGTATAATGTCATAGACTCCACCCTCCAAAGCAGCCATTTTCTCCAGGGCAACTGCTCTCTGTGGCCTGGAGATCATTTGTAATTCTGGGAGATCTCCAGCCACCACCTGGAGGCTGGCAACCCTAGCCCCAGCTGACAGCATTTATATTTAAAATTAGTAGATCAATCATGGATCTTCCAGAGTACTTTTTAATTTGTTCCTTCTGGAGTACTCTGTTTAGTTCATCCCTTTGGTTTCTAAGTTTTCAGCAGGCACTGCCAACACATTTTCATCCCGCCATAAGTGCTAGAAACTTGTTATATTGCAACAACCAACAACCAGTGTTTCCCAGAAGCTGGATTCTGCACTGCCCTGTACCTTTTCCTTCATCTAAATTGCCCCACTCAAGACACACAGTTCTGAGTTCTGTATTCAACCAGGATTGCCAGCTCCAGGTTGAAAAATTCTCTGGGGAATCTTGGGAGTGGAGCCTGGAGAGGGTGGGATTTGGGGAGTGGAGGGACCTCAGCAGGTATAATGCCATGGAGTCCACCCTCCAGCCCTTTTCTGCGGGGGAACTGATCTCTGTTGCCAAGAGATCAGCTGTAATTCCAGGAGACCTCCAGCCACCACCTGGAGGCTGGGAACCCTACCTCTAGATGGCCACTGGCGCAGGGGTGGGAGGAGTGGGCAGCCCTGCTTGTGTGAGTTTATTAAGTTTTTGAATTGAGAGAAATGGACAGGAAGCCGAAAATGGCTTCTTCCCAGCACTAACCTAGCTACCATATTTCATAAAGATTTATATATTGCTAGAAACAAGAGCTGGAGAGAGCAGAAACCCCTGGAGTTGTACAAATTAAGCTCCGCATTCTTTACTCTGGCTGGTGTCACCTGCGCCATTTAAGTTGTTGACCGGAGATATATGGACAGTTTTGGCACCGATCCCAATAGCACTTTATGTGATAGACCATAATTGAAGTGGCCAGGTTCATTTGGAACAAAAGGGTTTAAAAAAATAATAATAAAAATAAAATGCATTAGGTTGCCTTAGAACAGCACCAACAGTAAATGTCAAGGAATTTGGTAAACATTTCCCTCCATTTAAGGTGCTTTAACATTAGCAGATTCTTGAGCTGTATAGGCCTGACCTCCACCCATCACGAAAATATACCTGTGCCTTAGCAGTCTGCTAGCCTGAGCCAGAGATTCATGAGTGCACCTGTGCTTCTGTGATGTTCCACACACTTTATGAATGATGTTTGTACCCATGGGCCTACTACAGCTATATATTTTTGTATCTGTCTTCAAGACTCACCAAAACTTGCTTGATGGGTGAACTGCTCATACAGATGCTATTGTCTTGGCTTATAAGAGGAATCCTTAGCATAGTTCAAAGTTTGCCCTTAGATTTTTTTTTTAAAAAAAGCAGGTTCCTTTTTAGAATATTTATTGTTGTTTCTTTTTAATCCTTCCTACAGCAGTATTATTGATAGAAGTTGATTGAATTCGGCCTGCTGTCTAAGAGTCTGTCTACATGAGATGCCTCGGTGCGTGCTCATCAAGTGTAGGGAGATGCAATGTTAGCTGGGAAGCATAGTTTAAAAAGATAGAGCCAGCAGAGATGGCGCCTCAGAGAGTTTGTTAATTTCATCTTTGTCTCCCCAAATGCTCTGTCAGTTTCACCTCTCCAGTCTAAAACTGTGTGGGATTGCAACCAGAGGGCAAGGAGGAATGGAATTAGCTGGAGCTGCCTTCCAGTGCCGGGCTTGGACCTGGAGAGGTTAAAAGGCTCTGTCTTTTTAAACTACCCTTCCCAGCTACCATTGCATCTCCTGACAGGAGTTCTTCATGTGTCAGATGTCTCATGTAGAGAGACTCTCACATGGGCCTGTTTGGTCATTCATATAGACAACCCCAGAGTGTGGCACCAGTGACATAGCTAAAAATACTCATGCTTGTGAGAATGATGGTGTGATCCTATGCAGAGTTACACACACCCTGCTAAGGACATTGACATCAGTGGGCCTTAGAAAGGTGTAATTCTGCTTAGGATCGCCCTATGAATCCCGTAGGAATGCGAGGTGGAGATTTGTTGCCCAGGTATCCCAAAAGGCTTCTCCCCCACCTCTGGCAAAAGAATAGTACGAATCTGGAAAAGAATGAACTAGGGCCATTTCCACACTACTCACCTTCATCTGGAATGCCATGGAACGTTGCGGAAAAAAATGCAGAAGATAGTGTCTTCTTGCGCAAGTTTTGCGCAATGCCACACAAAACTCGCGTGAGAAAACGGTATCTTTTGTGTGTTTTTTCGCAACGTTCCGCACCATTCCGGATGCAGGTGAGTAGTGTGGAAACAGCCTAGGTGGTCATTAAACCTCTCTATTTTCCCATGACTTTTCTGGCTCACCTGCAGGTCATTGCACTCAAATATTTACATGAGTCCCATGACCATATTCAAGCAGTCTTTAGTTGGCAGGTCAACAGATGGAAACGAGCTGCATCCTGTAACTAGAGTGCTGTCATTTTTTGAATGAACCATCCGAAGGAGGCCAAGGGTGCTTGCCCGTAGGCACCTGAGCCTTTGAGAGTGTTGTGGGTCCTGCAACACCCGCTGGTTTAAAAAAATCATCATGCTTACATGCATCAAGCTCTGTCCTGTGTCAGATGGCAAACCTGAGTCAAACATGCCATTCATTGTTGCTGGGATAGTCAACCAAATTAAATGACAACTTCATTCTTCAAGTTGTATATGACTTGGACTCCCAAAATTGAGCTATCTAACCAGGGCAGATTAGTACCTCTTGTGGCCTTGGCCTCAACACATTACCAATCTCCTTCCCATAAGCCTATCCATTGGTAGGTTCTGCTGCCATGTTATTTTTGCTGTTGAATTGATGAGATGACTGTATATAAATTGCATAAATATCAAGATACTTTTGCAGTTTTTAAGAGGAAAGTTTTTAGTAATCTGTTAGAAAACAAAATCTTGTATCTCCACACTTAACTAGTAATTTATAACAACAAGCTCTGAAAGAAGGTAGAATGGGGCCCAGTCTTGACAGAACCCCTAGGGGTTCTGGGGCCAAGCATAGTTGCTCACCTGCCCCTGCTGCTATTTGTCAAGCATGACCAATACAGCCCCTCTTAGAACTTGCATTTATTGCTGTCATTTTGTTTAATTGCAGCAACAAGGAGCTGCCACCACTGTCTACTGTGCTTGTGCCCCAGAATTGGAAGGCCTGGGCGGGATGTACTTCAACAACTGCTGCCGTTGCCCACCATCAGGAGAGGCAGAGAATGCTGAAACCGCAGCGGCCTTGTGGGAGCTGAGTGAGAAGCTAATCCAAGAACGAACTGGCAACTTCAGCAAGTAGCAAGGTCTTCTGGAAGGATGGAAAACCTACTGAGTATAGGTACTCGGGCAGAGAGAGAGAGAGAGAGAGAGAGAGAGAGAAAGAGAGAGAGAGGTGGGTGGGGGGGAAGAGAAAAGAAAAACTGCCAGCACTGGAACCTTTCCAAGCCTATCATCTAGAAGTTTACATATATAGCTTAGCTAGTGTTATATGATAGCAGTTATGACATAGAGAGCAATGATAAAAAAAAAAGGTGGAGGGTTGGGGGAACAAGGAAGGATTTGCAGACAATGTAACTTTGCCAGCTTTTAGGCCTTCTGAATTTAGTTTATTTGATTATTCCCAGTTCAGAGTATAGGCCACCAAAGGACCAAGGGGCAACCTTGCACATTTTTTTTTTTTTTTAGGTGTACATCTCCCCTTGAAAAAAATGTACATCTAAAAAAAGATGACAGCACATGTAAAAAATGTGTATGATATAGGTACACTTATCAGGGAGTTGTTGCATAATGTGTGAGCGGCCTACAGTGCCATCCTAGGTGGAGTGACACACTTGTAAGCCTACTGAGATCATTGGGCTTACAAGGGTGTCACTCTACTTAGGATGGCACTGTGACTTTCTCATGTGTTAAAAAACAAATGGCTCAGAATACAGGAACCACCGCCAAAGTTTCACTTTGCAATCAGGGCATTTAGTCTCTGATGAGGGCCTTCCATTGCCTGTGTTGCTGATAGCGGTTAACATTTAGTGGATGTGACAAAACCACCCACAACTTTTAAATAATCAAAAAAGTCTCATTGCTGCAAATAAAACTACCTTGCCAAGAAAGAGAAGGTGCCCAAAGTCCAGGTTACGTTGTTTCTAATTAAATATATTGCAAGATTTCCTTAAAATATGATATTAAAAGGTACATTTGCAAACCATTCTCTAAATATGATTGGGATAATATTGTCTCTTTATAAACACCGAGGGTGTAATCAATCGATGGGGGTTCAAAGGTATTCCATCCCAGTTTTAAGGAGGGTTCGATTCTACTGGATGGCGCCAGTGTCCCATGTTCTGCTGGCACTGTGTTCCACTCGGTTTGTTTCTGTTTTTTCAATTTAAATGTAGTAAAAGAACATGCTTGAATATTGTCACCTGAAGAGCAAGTCTGTCTTGTTCCTGTGAAAGTTCCTGGGATTTTTTTTTTAAGAAAAGAAAACTTGAGGAAAAATAAAGAACTCTTCAATGCCATGAAAATGCCATTTTTTTGTTCTTCCTTTGTTCTGAGTTCATCTGTCTGTGGGGATTATTTTGCTTGTGCTTTGTAGCTATCTTCATGCCAGAAATTGTTGTAAGCCATCTGCAATCCAGCATCCTGTTTTCTGTAAACAAAAGAACAAAAAAATAAATAAAAGGTGGTGGTTATTTAAATCTCCTATTGCTTAGTTATTTCTGGACAATAATGTTTCTCTCTTATTCATTTCTACTAGAGCAGGCCGGAGATGTGTAACTGCTAGAGCAGGGTTCGCAAACCTTGTTGATCTTGTGGGCAGTATGGAAGTTGGAGGATTGTCAGCAGGTGCTACCACAAAATGGCTGCCCCACGGGGAAATCATAAAATGGCTGCCATGCACAAAATGTTGTGAGGTTGCAAACTAAACATCTTCCTATGATGGAGGCAGCTGTTTCTGAATGAGTGCTCCAACCAGATCCAAAAGTTATGCCTCTTGGCTTCTCCTGAAGCATTTCCTGCTCCACTGAGGTAGAGAATGAAATGAAAAAAAATCCTTCCCTCAAGCCACAGTTGACTTATAGCGACCCCTGGTGGGGTTTTCATGGCAAGAAACTAACAGAGATAGTTTGCCATTGCCTACCTCTACAATCCTGGTGTTCATTGGAGGTCTCTCATACAATTACTAACCAAGGCTGACCCTGCTTAGCTTCTATGATCTGATGAAATCAGACTCTCCTGGGCTATAGGCTCCTTGAATTTGGGTACAGCTTTTCAAATAACAATGACAACACACAGTTTCCCTCTTTGTATTCTTGAACTGTCCACAGCACAGTTTTAGTGCTTTACTGCTCAGGTACGCCTACAGATCCTCTTAAATGGAACACAAGCTGGATCTTGACTGTCTGAATAAGGCCTGATTCCAATGAAGTGTAAGGCGAATTATTAGCCTTCGTAGCCAGAAAGCTAATCAATTCGTTCTTTGCTGTCCAAGAAGAGGTCTGTTTGAGGCCATTTCATTCTACTCTGAGAGTTCCCAAAGCCAAACCTAAAAGGGGCTCAGACAGCAAAAGCAAGTCACTACTCCATAAAATTATTATCCTACATTTGAACGTTATTATTCATGTCCTATATAGGGTTGCAAACCTCCAGGTGGGGCCTGGAGATCCTCTCGTATTACAAATGACCTCCAGATGACAAAGATCTGTTCCTCTGGAGGAAATGGTTGCTTTGTAGGGTGGACTGTATGGTATTATTCCCTCCTGAGGTCCCTCCCTCGGTTCCATCCCCAAATCTCCAGCTATTTCCCAACTCAGAGCTGGTAAAGATCCAACCTATATAAAGCTTTCTTGCCTAGTAATCTGGAGAAGATAACTCTTATGAATGGGCAAGTGGCTGTGTTCAAGCCTATATTTCATCTCACATATTTGATTTAAAAGCATTCATTTAAAATATTAATACAAAGGCTTGTGGGGACACATGGTCCCTTGCTCTGTTTTCTTTAGTAATATCCCAACGAAATTTCCTTCAAAACTGCAGAAGTGATTGAGGACAGATTTGACCAGTGGGTATTCATATAATCTTTACCCGAAGTCAGCTGATAAATGTTTCCAGCATGGGCGTTTAATTGGCTCCCATTCTGATCTTTGCACATACAATGCAAAGAAGACTAAGACAAAATGTTTGAGCTAAGTCTGTGCCATCCCATCATGCCCTCTCATACTGCTGGGAGAATATAAGAAGTCCAACACCATGGCGGAGTAGTCCATGCCACAGCTTCTTCTTACTGAAGTGTTAATCCTCAGAACTCTGGGTAAACATTGATGGGGGAGGAGTCATATCCTCGATTCCTCCTCAGACTCTAGTCTAAGCTTAGCAGGCTGTGAGACAACCTGGACTGGTACACAGTCTGAGGAACAACCTTGACTCTTTAAGTAGGCAATAAACATCAGCACAGACCCCTGAAAATGCTCGCTGCTGGTGGTGCATCCTTTGAGGAAAATGCATTAAATTGATGCTGGCATTTTGGTCTGTTTACACATCTAGACTTGAAATCCTTATCTCTCAATGCTAGGATACCATGGATAGCCAAAAAGACAAATAAGTGGGTACTAGGTCCAATCAAGCCTGAATTCTCCCTAGAAGCTAAAATGACAATACTGAGGCTATCGTACTTTGGTCACATCATGAGAAGACAAGTTTCTCTGGGAATGTCAATAATGCTAGGAAAAGTAGAAGGCGGTAGGAAAAGAGGAAGGCCTAAAATGAGATGGCTTGACTCAATAAAAGAAGCAGTTTGCAGGATCTGAGCAAGTCTGTTAAAGATAGGATGTTTTGGAGGTCTTTCATTCATAGGGTCACCATAGGTTGGACCCAACTTGACAGCACATAAGATACACACAATGATAGGAAAACTTAATTTGTTCAAGTTGCTTCTTCAAGCATATGAGAGAGTCTGCTAAGAAAATATGCTGGGAATCTGATTATAACCGACACTAAAAATAATCTAAAAAACAAGCTTCAGCAACCAAGCTTTTAAAAAAAAAATTAAAGAATTTATAGACAGTTTATCATGTACACTTCCTCAGTAATCTGGTGGCTCCAGAGCCCAATCCAGCTCTTGGGAATTTCTGTCTCTCTCCCAATGTGAGGGAGTAGTGGTCCCCATTCAGATTATAAGGTGGGGTCCTGGCCCTCCATCCACCTACTCCTCAAAATAGTCGTATTGCAAATTTAGCTGTTAATGAAAGTAACTTTACATGGTATTATTCCAAAACAGCCCCTATAAGACAAAGGACCAAGCTAGACATGCAGATTTTTAAAGTTCCCTGCAGCTAGCTACACATTAGCTTAGAGAAGTAGCAGTTAAAAATAAAGGAGACCCTAAATGGCCTCAGAATGCCTCTGTGGGGGGAGGGGCTCCTCCCTCCACCCTCAAGCAGTTTCCCCCATTAAAATAGCAGGGAAAGGAGTTTTCCCCTGGTTTTTCTACTCCACATGGCATGTTCTGTGCATGGGAAGCAGTAAAAATGATGGGGGGACTCCCTCCCGTCCTATTGTGACCCAGGAAAATGGTTTGAGGGGGGAGAGAGGAGCACCACCTTCCCCCACGGAGGCATTCTGAGGCCATTTGGACTATCTTTTATTTTTTAACAAAAAAATAAAAGGAGCCCAGATCCTACTCTTTAAAAACCTGCACATCTAACTTGGCCCTCAGGCAGAAATGAAAGAGGTTAGGTTTGAACTTGGGACTTTCCAGCTTGCTCACACTGGTAGCCCCTCCACTACGTTAGTGCTGACATTTTGTCCTATTTTCACATCTAGACTGGCAACCAATGCCTTGCAAGATTTTTGTTTTCTTATTCAGGGTAGAACTGAATTATCCAAAAAAGTAAGTTGATTCCTCTTGCTTTTGGCACAAGAATTTTTTTTCTTTGTACAAAAGAGCAGAGAGAACTATCCAGAATCTTTTGTTTTAATTTAGCCTGAAAAATCTGCAATTTTGCCATGCATGTATTCCTTTGATAAGCAGCGTCCTAAGTATTCCTAAGCAGCGTTACACCCTTCTAAGTCCTTTGACTTCAATGGGCTTACAAGGTGCATCTCTGCTTAGAAAAGCACTGATATTGAACCACTCATGGCCAAACTAAACATGGCAGCAGCCTTGTGGCTACTATTTTAAAGTCTTTTTAAAATGCTGTGAGGGACCAGTCCTGACTGGGACTATGGCGCAGAGTTCTTCCTCCACATCAGTGTTATTTGTCCAGGAGACTAAATGAAACCTCTAGGTTCAGAGGCAGCATACTTATCAATGCCAGCTGGGAAGTAGCAACTAGAGATGGGCACAAACTGGAAGAAAACTGAACCATGTGGTTCATGGTTCGTCAAATTTCATGAACCACGAACTTTCAAAAGCCTGCCTCTGGTTCGTGAACCAGTTCATTTGGTTCATGAAAATGTCACATTCAGGTCAGAAAATCATCACTTCCGGGCCAGCAGAAGTTCACTTCTGGGTCAGAAGAAGGTCTGCAGGAAGTCCATCCCCTGCTGCCTAGGAAAGTAATTGATTGGCACCAGGCTGTCTGCAGTGATGAACCAAAAAACCTAAACCAAACGAACCAGCCTAAAGTTGGTGGCGGTTCGTCAGAAATGGGATCTGACGAACCGTGGATCGCAAACCACGAACCGACCTGGTTCATGCTTAATTTTGGTTAGTATTTTGGTTCATGCCCATCTCTAGTAGCAACAAGGAACTTTGGCCTCTGTAGTCAGGTTGTGAAGATTCCCAGAGGCATCTGTGGAAAACAGGATGCAAAGCAAGGTGGGCCTAGGCTTGACTTAGTTGTGTCTTTCTTACTTTCCCATCTAAGCTCCCAGGGTAAGAGATACGTTGATTTCCAAGCAGATCTGCTTCACTGAACTGAGCCCTGTCATGCAGCTAAAATCCACCGCCAACAACCAGCTACTTACAGCCTTCCATCATTTTAGAAACCTTCCTTTAAGTAACCAAAGTAGCAATATTTAAAAGGGAATGAAATGGCTTTGTGATAAATAAAAAGGAACAATATTTCCAAAATAATTGCTACTTTGCACTTTGATAAATGGTTCAAGAACTCGATAATTCAAAGCCATTAGCTTTAAACCTCGCATTGTAGTTTGGTACATAATTCAGTGCATTTCCCTTCAGTCAAATTTATTTATTGATCTGTTGATAGATGCAGTCCCAGATAATTTACCTAAATTGGAGCCCTAAAGTATTCCCCCCCCCCTTCCCTAGCAGATTGAGTTCTGAGTGTCTATGCTTGAGAGTGAAGTATGCAAGAGGACCACAGAAGCAAATCTGAGAAAGGTGAGTGTGCTGTAGTCCCGCAGGCTACACTACATGAAGTGCAGTCAAATAGGGTGAAGAGACTGAGGAGACTCACAGCCTGTGTCCTGTCAAGAGGAATACTTAAAATCCCCGATAGGAGCAAATGCCAGTCATTCTCTGATTAGGGAGAAAGCAACTGGAAAAGGGTGGGGGGAGAGATTTATTTACTTATTTATTTATGTGTACCCCCACTTTTCTCTCCTGTG
The DNA here is from genome assembly GCF_028583425.1 of Eublepharis macularius. Taxonomy (NCBI): domain Eukaryota; kingdom Metazoa; phylum Chordata; class Lepidosauria; order Squamata; family Eublepharidae; genus Eublepharis; species Eublepharis macularius. The sequence continues at coordinate 24,643,077 of NC_072805.1, read as the reverse complement.
GGCATGCATTATTGTTCTCCCATCCTCCCTTTTAGTCTCACAACAACTACACTGAGAGAGTTGACTTGCCCAAGGTTACCCAGTGAGCAGAGCAGGAATTAGAATGTGGTTCTCTCAGTCTGGCATGCTAGCTTCCAAAGTCCTTGTTTCTGTTGCGTCTTTCCATTGTACAAAATGGTTCTGTATTTTAATGAAATCCATATACCAGGATTAGGAACCATGCTGGGGGGCGGGGCGGTGGAGGGCAGGTCCTCACACAAATTGTATTCCAGAGTATATATTCATACCTCAAGTCAAATTGTAAACCTATTTTGGGATTTCAAAAATCCCCACAGAAAAGTAAATTGTGTTTCACAATACCCTCCCCCAAACCAATGCCTGAAAACACACTCTCACATAAGGGCCGTTTCCACACAGCTTACCTTGTTCTGGAAAACAGTGAAATCTTGCGCGATAACAGTGTCTTCTCGTGTGATTTCGTGTGAGGTTTCGCTGCTTTCCGGAACAAAGTAAGCCGTGTGGAAACGGCCAAGGTAGATTTTTTCTCTCCAATAGATTCACCCCTCCTTTTTGACATATTGAGTAACTCTCACCTGTTCCTACAGGCTTAGATGCCTGGCATTCTTCCACAGGAGCAAATATTTCTGCCCACGAAGCTTTACTTTTTCATTTCTCCCCTCTCACGGCAGCCCAAAACACCTCCCTAAAATCCTACCTTTCGATACAATAATTCTCTAGATGGGGAACAAAATTTAAAAGCACAATGGAGGAGGAGGAGGAGTGTGCTGTTAAGTCCTAGCTGACTTATGGTGACCTCTTGATGGGGTTTTCATGGCAAGAGATGAACAGAGGGGGGTTGCCATTTCCTGCCTCTGCAACCCTGGTCTTTGTTGGAGGTCTCCCACCGAATTACTAATCAAGGCTGACCCTGTTTAGCTTCTGAGATCTGATGACATCGGGCTCACCTGAACTATCCAGGTCGGGTCTAAAAGCACAATACCCAGCAATAAAACAAAAAAGTCACAAACAATGACTTAGTAATAAAGCCAAATATAATTAAATTAAGTCTATTAAATAGCAAAAGCCTATCTGAATAGTTTGGTCTCCAAGCCCCAAAGAGTCCAGTAGCACCTTTAAGATTAACCAACTTTATTGTTGGTTAGTGCTACTGGACTCTTTTTGATTTTGCTACTACAGACTAACACGGCTAACTCCTCTGCATCCAAGTCCCAAAGGACGCTGTTGCGGTCTTCCTGCTTAGGGACTTCCTAGGGGCAAGTGTTCAGCCACTGTGTGAACAAAAATGCTGGACTGGATGGCCGTTTGGTTTAATCCAGCATGGCTCTCCTTACATTCCTATGTCCCATCGAAAAGGACGTAACTTGGCAAAGCTCCATCGTATTTATTCGAAGTCAAACCATCCCGCACTGACTCATTAAAGGGCCATGATTGAGAAAGCTCTGTTCTCAGTAGCCGAGAAGTGATCCTCAAGGTTGGGTTGTAAGGAATAGAGGTGGGCACGATCCCAAAAAAATTAACAATCCAGCTGAACATGGATCGGCGCCGGCGATGATCCTAAATTAACAATCCACACCGATCATCTCCCGTGCCCGATCTGTGGATTGTGGATCGTGGAGGCCAAAGCGGGGCGCGCTGCTATTCCCAGCTATGTGGGAAGGTGGGTGGTGGCAGTGGCTGCCGGGCCTGGTGGGCACGGGGAGACGGCGATGAGCCGCCTCCCCTCAGGGCGCTCGTCTGTGTTTGGCCGTCAGAGCTGCCTATCAGGGTTTGCAGGGGTGAGATTGGAGTGCCCATGGCTACAGAACACCTCCTTCCCCCCCTCCCCTGGGTGTCTTCTCCCAACTGGTGACTGCTTTGCTGCTCCATTGTTGGAAGGAAGCCCTGCTGATCAAGGAAAGCTGGGCTTCCATTCAGGTTTCTAGGGTGACAGAAGGAGGGCAAACACAGCTCAGGCATCCCCCTGGCTCCATTGCCAGGGGAATAGATTACTGGTTCCTGAGTGTCTGGCTTCCCGATCCGAGCCCGATTGCCCCGATCCGGGCCCCTCCCGATCGCTGGATCGTTGGCCGTGGACGATCACGATCCGCTGGTTCACGATTGCGCTATCGCCATTATCGTGGGGGTTTTTCGATCGTAACGTGGATCGTGCCCATCTCTAGTAAGGAACACCATAGAGGAGAATAGGGTCCCTCAAGTATTCTAGGCCCGAAATGTAACAGGTGTTACAGGAGTTAACCAGCACCTGAAGTCAACTTATATACAAACTGTTAACCAGCGGCACTCACTTAAAATCACCACAAGTAATCAATCTGATTGCCACATTGTGGACCAGTTGCAGCTTCTGCCTAGTCCTCAAGGGCTACCCCCTGTTCAGCCCAGTGCAGTAGTCCAGTTGGGAAATTACCAGCTCATGCATCACAGGGGACAAAGTCAGCAGGGGCCAGAGCTAGCAAATTGGCTGAAGCTCATAAAAATGTTCCTGGCTACTGCCTCAACCAGGGCATGCAAGATGAGGCTCAGATCCAAAAAGAAGGATTTTTCCTTTCTAGAGGCTTATGGCAGGCATTGCAAGCAACTCCATTACAGATAAGAGTATACTTGGTTGTCCATATTCACCCTAAGCCAGACAGACCTAAACCAATCTGGCGCTGTCATCTACCATCACCTCTTAGGCTGAGATCCTTGCCGAACCTCCTCTATTTATTTCCTTTATTTATACCTCGCCTTTCCCCGCAATGGGCACCCAAAGTGACTTACATCATTCTCCTCGCCTCCATTTTATCCTCACTACAGTCCTGAGGCTGAGAGTATGTGAGTATGTGATTGCCCCAAGGTTACCCAACAAGCTTCCTTGTCAGAGTCTCTAAGGACAAGACATCTTACACGAGGATGCTCGAGTGGAGACACAATCTTAGTCAGGAAATGTGGGAGACTGAGCCGGGCAATCGCTCCTCGGAGGGTTTGTTAATTTCCCCTTTTCCCCTTCTCCTCCCTGAAGGCTATGTTATTTTCACTTCCCAGTCAGAGGAGGCAAAGAAGCAATAAACAAACCCTCCAAGGGGTGATCTCCTGGCTCTTTGTAGAGAGGTGAAAATGACGGAGCATTCTGCTCTGTCTCCTATGTTTCCCGGGTAATAGTGCGTCTTTTCACTTGAGCATCCTCGTGTAAGATGTCTCATCTGCAGAGTCTTAGAGTGTTTATTTGAAACAGGAATCTCTCAGATCCTAGTCTGACACTCTAACAGGCTACACACATGAACCCACGATGTTGCTTCATATTGAATCAGACCATTGGTCCATCAAGGTCTGATTGTCTGTTCAGACGGGCAAAAGCTCCTCAAGGTCTCAGGCAGAGGTCTTTCACATCACCCACTACCTGGTCCTTTTAACTGGAGATGTTGGCGATTAAATCTGAGATCTTCGCCATGCCAGGCAGAAGCTCTGCACTGAACCACAGCTCCTTCCCTCCACCAGACTAGCCCCTTTCTGGAGATTCTTTAACTAGCTATGCCTAGAACACATGCAAAAAGTATGTTCTGCTGCAGATCCTTCATCTCCCTCATCGGCCCCTTCTGCAGAACAAAAAAACAAATTCTTCCTTGGGTCAAGACAGCATTAGTATTAGAAATCCTCTTTCAGCAACACTGCAGTAATTTGACTTGCGTCAAGGTTGAGTAGCTCTCTGCCAGGTGTTACAACTCATGACCTTTCAAGCCAAACACACTTATACTAACCAGTTTACCACTGGAACGATCAATATCTTGTAAGTGAGATAGTCTAGACAGATCCTCCTTTGTCCTTTGGTCGCATTTGCAGCTTAAGAATTGATAATTATATCTGCTAGTAAGAGAACTGGCTGTGCGCTTTCATAGGCTTTCTTCCTCCATCTCCCCCACTGCCATCCTTGAGAAGATATTATGCTGATAGGACATGAGCTTTTTATGTTGAGGGTTTTATGTTGATATCACCTGAGCTGCCTGTGTACAAACATCCTCTGGATTTAAAGAAATCCCAAGGGATTCATTTTGTATTTTCACACCACCTCACCATAGATGAGACTTGATTCTGGGATGGATCCTATCCTACCCTTCACTGAGCAAACGTTGAAGTTTTCCTCCAACCTAAGGAGTCTTCCTCCAATTTAAGGGACTCTTCTCCAGGAAGGTACTGGAGAAGATTGCCAGATTCACTCCAGTGAAAATTTTTGCACTGTTCAACATTGCACAAACTGTTTTTTTTTTAAGAAAAAGAATTCAACTGCAATGTTGATTCCTCTGGAACACCACTTAGGTCATGTATTAATCAGAGTAACTATTATCGTCCTAGATTTTCTTCAGCTCCACAGGACTTGAATGTGCAACCTTCAATTTGAAGTTCCAAGATCTTGCTGGCTGTTAGCCAAGCTATACGAGTCACGTAGCATAAGGGGAGTTTGTGCAAGTTGACCTGGGAAGTGTAGTTGGGCAAACAGCAGCAGCAGGGCCAGAAGGATGGGAGGGAAGAGTCAATGAAGAGAGCCTTCTGCCAGTGCTAGCTGCCTGTCAGCTTTGGGCTTGGCTCCCTTTGGGCTCCCCTCATGGACTCTTTCCCTCCCATCCTTCTGGCACTACTGCTACTCCTCTGACATGCCCCCCCCCTCCAAGCTCCTGGAGGAAAACCCAAGTGGATCCACCATGCTCAGGTTTTCCTCCGAGAGCTTGGGGGTGGGGGGAGGGCATGTCAGAGCAGCAGCACTAGAAGGATAGGAGGGAAAAGTCAATGAAGAGAGCCCAAAGAGAGCCTTCGGCCACTGCTAGCCACCTACCCACTTCGGGCTCCCCTCGCTGACTCTTTCCATCCTGGCCTTCTGCCCGTGCTGCTGCTGCTCACCCAACTATACTTCCTAGGTAAACTTGTGCAAACCTTCCACGTGCTGCATGTCTCGTGTAGCTAGGCTGTGTATCAGTAGAGCAGAGGTCCCCAATATGGTGCCCATGGGCACCATAGTACCCACAGACACCTTTCATGGTGCCCAAGTATTTTTAGAAAGTGGATAGGGGCAGGTGGGCCTCTTGCCCAGCAGGGCTTCTGATTGGCCATTGGAGATCTGATCGGCTGTGCAGATTAAAATAATGCTATTTCAGCAACAGCGGCCACCACAGAGGTTTTTTTTTTTAATTCTCTTTCATGCTTCTTTTCCAGAGTATTATTTAAACTACCCCTCTTGTCCCTGGCACCTGGGCTTCCTTTGCGTGGTTGTCTCTGCCTCTTGCGGCAGCCATTTTGTAGTTGCTTCCACCTCTTGCAGCATTCACGTCATACTTGTGCCCACCACCCTGTGTCAGAATTCCAGCAGTGCTCACAGGCTCAAAAATGTTCAGAACCACTGCAGTAGAGAATCTTGCATGCAAAATGAGAAAGCAGCTGGCTGTATTCTCTTCTGCTCCACAATGCTACCCTCAAAATGGTCAGCTGAGGAAATACAGAACGAAAGGACCAATGTGATCAGCTGACAGGAAGGACCAATCACATCTGCCTTGGAGATGTCTTTAGACATTTTTAGGAAGTACTGAAAAGACATTTTAATTTGCAAGGGCTTTCAGAGGCATTTGTGGGGTTTACTATATTCTGTAGACTTTCAATTCTTGGAAGTCACTGAAAGCCTCAAGAGAAAGGTGGAATATAAACAGTCTGATAAATAAATCTATTAATGAATCTATAAAGACCCACACAAGGGAAACGTGAAAACGACATGGAGATTTCCAAGTGTAAAGAGTAGAGTTGCACAGTTTGGTAGCACCCCTAATTCTGGTAGCATCCCGTGTGTTGCGCTAGTCCTTGTACTGCGCTTGGTAGCTTTCCTAATTCTGGTAGCTTCTTTCATTCTGTTCTAGTCGTAGAGTTGGATCCTCTTGTGCTGGTGAAAAAGGAAGGAGGGATCCCTTTTGACCCGCCAAAAGGGGTACATTGAGGATCATGGTACTGGCATGGACCCCCCCCCCAGGTAGGTCAGCAGATGTATTAAGGGAAGGAACTGGATAAGCGAAAAAGCTGGCTGGCTCTGCCCTCTTGTTCTGCATCCTTAGTTTTGGCTCTACCCCTCCCCCCCCCGAATTTCCATATGAGTTATTAAAACAGCATTGTCAGGTTGTCCCTTTTCTTGCACTGGAAAGTCTCCCCCGCAACTTCTTGCAGCACTGGGGGAGGAAAAACGGTGCTTGTTGCTTTAAAAGAGCCCTTTCCTAGCAGTGTTTCACGAATTAGCTCCATGCCTTTAAACGAGGAGATTGCTTTGGTAAGAGTGCAGCGCAGCAGTTGTAAAAGTGTCAAGGTGTTATGAATGTCCTGATGATAGAGCCCAGTTGTTATTTGCCGAGGAGTGAGGGAGGATAGCTAATGATGTGCAGCATGTAAAATGTCTGTTGCTCTAATCCATCTGCGTGGAGGGGAGCGAGGGAGAAGGGAGAAATCCAGGGGAATTTGCCTGGACAGCTGGAGATAAAGTGCGCCCTGATGGAGTCGTCTGCCGCTAGCTGTCAACGGGAGCAGTCTCTGCATACAATGCACAGGCAGGCGCAAGGTGTCTTGTTTGTCTTTTTCTTTTGTCTGGCCTTAAACAACAAGCACAGCTAAATACGCTTGATTAAAAAGGCGACTTGGCCACTAACGATTTGTTCTGCCCTCTTAAATGGAATTAATCTGATCCAATCGAGGGACCAATCCGCTGGAGAGCTCGCCTTTGGGATAAGGCAGGTGACACCAGATTTTCATCGAGGGATCTGAGTTCAAGTCCGGTTGTGTCTCACTGCAGAAAGTGGGACAGGTGGAATGTGCCTGTGTTTTCTTAATTCTGAGTGAGATCAAAATGAAAGCCAGTGTGATGCAACGGTTAGAGCATTGGAATAGACTCTGGGAGGCACCAGCTCAAAGCCCTTTGTTGCCTGCTAGACCGATTACAGTCTCAGCCTGAGCTACCACACTGGGTGGCTGGGCAGGAGGTAAGGAGGGAGAGCCATAAACGCTGCGTGGAGCACCTTGCAGGGAATGGTGGGATAAAAACTTGCTTGACTGAGCAATTGTTCACAAATCTTTGATAAAGTATGCATTACTGTGCCCCATTTTTTTAAAACAAAGAGTCTTGTGGCACCTCACAGGTTAACAAACTTATTGTAGCATTGGCTTCTTATGGCCCACAGCCCTCTTCGTGGTATGCACAAAGTGCTGTGTTCAGTCTTCAGATACAAGCAAGTACAAAGAGAAGGAGAGAATGATGGAAATGACTATAAAGAGAGGCCAGGAGGCCAGCGCTGCCAGAGCTCAGAGCGGCATTACTTTGCAGAGTATAGAGACCCAATGTGGCAGAATGGTCAGAGTGTTGCACTAGGATCTGACAGAACCAGGTTTGAATCCTCACTCAGCCATGGAAGCTTGCTGGGTGACTTCGGGCCAGTCACACACTCACAGCCTAAGCTACCTCACAGGGTCATTGTGGGGAGAATCGTGCCCCACAGGGCCCAATCTGGCCCTTGGTGAGTGCGGGAGTGCTCCCAGCTGGCCTTTGACCCCCGCACGATGACATCACTTCCAGAAGTGGCATCACCGCGCAAGCCGGGAGCATGCACGCAAAAAATAAAAACCCCTGAGAGGCAAGGTGAGTGCAGGCTCCCAATCTCCTGCCAGGGGAGAAAAGGGACCTGGCAAACCCCCGGTTTTGGCTCCAGGGGACCTGCAACCCTACTAGCAGCTGCAATACTGCCCTTGAGGCATCTGCAATGGCACCAGTGTGGTACAGTAGAGAATTGGCTAGTGGCTTCCTCTTCTGGCAAACTTCTATGATAGCACAGAGGATAAGGGGGTATGTGGGCAGGAAGGTGGCATGGTATAGCCCAATCTTGGAAGCTAAGCAGGGTTGGAACATTGGTTGGAGACCACCAAGGAAGACTGCAGAGGAAGGTAAATGACCTCTGCGTCTCACTTACCTTGAAACCCCCTTGATGGGGTCACCATAAGTTGTTTGTGACTTGATACACCACATAAGGGGATGTGTGACCTGCTGCTAAGGCTCCAGTTTAGACCACCGATATTTCACAGAGATTCCAAGTCTCAGGCTTGAATAAGATTAGAACCATTGCTTCATTCATTCCCTGCTAACTTTTGTTACTAACAAAAAATTCCCTTATTCTGATCACCCATTCTTAAGATTTAACACCCAGAGTGCTGGAGACCAAAAGCAAAAGGGCCGAAAGCTGAAATAACACCTCAACTTAGAGCAATACACTGGCAGCACACATTCTGTTGCTGCTGGCAACTGTGCAGTGGTGGTGGTCTCTGTTCCTGAAGATCTTTAGTAGATCGGCATCTTGTTGGCCACAGGGAAAGGGTGAGTCCGTGGTCAACTCAATGATGACTCCTAAGCTGCTGCAACTGTGGCCTCAGGTACAGCACAGGCAAGTTTCTGCATTGGGTTGGATCTCCATTTCCTTTGTGTTGGATTTCCCTTGCCTTCCCATTGAGATTTCCATTTCCATTGGATTGGATTTCTCTTGCCTTCCCATTGGGCTGCATTTCCATTTCCCTTGTATCTGGAACAGCAAAGAGCCCAGCCCAAGTATCTGTCGTAGCACTCGTACTGCAGGATACTGGCTGCATTCAAATGCCATCGCAAGCTTCCCTGTGTGTCCTGTTACATCTCCCACAAGAAAATCTCTTACGGTAGGAAATTGGATTAGACAAGTGCAGAATCTCCTAGCAATTCCCTGCCGAGCAGAGAGTTAGCAATGATTGAACAGCAGCATTTCAGCGTTTTGTGCTAAATCCCAGTGTAAACTTCTAAGTGATGTGCTGGCTAGAGCTCAAACTACAGTGTGCGGCCGCCTGCAATGCATGGAAGACCCTATTTCCAAAATGAGAGAGGGACAGAGCTCCGTCAGACATGGAAGTCTGACTCTCTGTCCTAGAAGAAGAATCTAGCAGCATCTTAAAAGACAACTTGTATTTCAGCATAAACGTCTGTAAGTCAAACCTCACTTCATCAGAGGTATTTGAGTGGACATCCTTGAGAAGTAATTTATCCTTAGAATTACAAGCAACAGAAGAGTGGGTGTGGGAAGACGCTACAAAAAAAAATCAATCAATCTATACAGAGTGGTTGAGGACTACTCTGAACTGAGGAAGATGGGTAGGGCAAAATAAACATAAATTCTAATCAAGGAACATGCAGTGTAAAACAGGATAAGCAGAACGAATTAGCATATAGAATGGATGGGTCATATTAACCTATTCATACCTGTAGCAGGAGAGGAAACCCAAGTCTTTGTTCAAGCCTGGGGGACAAAGAGTATGGAATCTCCTGATGGATCTACCCCTTTCACCTTGGATTTTTCCTTGGATTTTTTTGGCGGGGGCGAGTAGGAGAACCATAACCTGGAATATTAGAATGTTTTCCCACTGGCTTTTAATGTCTGAATTGTGTGCATTTATTCTTTGTCTATGAACTCTCCTGGTTAGCTAATGTTTGTCCTGAAAGATAACTCCTACTTCCTGACGTGCTGGTGTCATCGTTACTATTGAACGGCAAGATGGAACTCTATTAGCCTTGGCTCAGGAAAAGGAGAAAAACCACAGGATGGAAAGAGAGAAAGATTGAGTGAAAAGACAGGAAGGAATAAAATTGGAGAGGAGGAGAAAAAGGGCAAATGAACATGTACAGTAAAAAAAAATGACGAAGACTATGGCCGTATCAGTCAATAAAAGCAAAAAAGGAAACTTGTGTTAAAGACTAAACAAATCTATTGCTTTATAAGCTTTTGTGGGCTCCAGTTCATGAAAGCTTCTGCTGCAATAGATTTGTGGATCTTTAAGTTTCCACAAGACTCCTTTTCATCTTTGTTGCTAATGAAACTTCCCTTCTGGAATTTGTGTCTGTCAATAAAACAGTAACTTGGGGTTAAGAGCAGCCCTCCAGTTGTAAAAACTATGGGCCTAGACGGTCTGTAGAGTCTTATCAGAAAAACAGCTACCAAGCCTAGGTCCTTTTGACTCCAAATACCTCATCGGTTCATTTTAGACATTGTGCAAAACCATAGTTTCATTAAACGATGGATAGTGTGATTATCTGCACAAGGGCCACTCCACCAACTATGGTCAATTAAAGTTCATCAAACCAGAATCTGAAACTGTGGATGGTAGAGCAAAGCTACAAGTGACTTTCTTCATGTGGAGAACACTAGATTTTTCTCGCAAGGTTACCTGGGAAGTGAAGTCCGAGAGGTCCTTCCCCTCACTGTTAGAATTGCTGCCTGAAGAGCCACAAGCGGGCTTCGTTTGGGGGCGGGCAGCTGCTACTTTCTCCCAGGGCGTCCGGCAGGCTGCCTGCTCCCGGGGAGCTGCTCTGGAAGCGACAGTGTAAGTGAAGCTTCAGCCGCAGTGACAGCAGAAGAATCTGCAGTAGATCCTTCCACTGTCACTGCGGCTGAAGCTTCACTGACGCGGCTGCTTTCTCCAGAGCAGCACCTTGGGAGCAGGTAGCCTGCAGGACGCCCTGGGAGAAAGTAGCAGCTGCCCGCCCCCAAACGAAGCCCTCTTGTGGCTCTTCAGCCAGCGATTCTAACAGAGAGGGGAAGGACCTCTCGGACTTCACTTCCCAAATAACCTTGCGAGAAAAATCTAGCGTTCTCCATGTGAAGAAAGTCACTTGCAGTCACACTCGTTGTTGATTTAATTTGCCTACTATTAGTAGGCAATCTTCTGCCAGTATTCTCCACCCATCCCCATCAATACTCACTGGGGTGGCAGCAAGGAAATGGGAGAGAGGAATCAGCGTTGCTCAATGTGGTAACATCCCTTTTGGATCTGCACCCAGAAGTGGCACCACCATGGTGAGCAATGCTAATTTTATTACTAGTTTCTACCCCCCCACCAACCTCCAGCCGTTTACCAGAAAACAATTATTATCCCATTGTTAACCACAGTTATGAATCACAATTAGTTTTACATGGCTTTTTCAAGTAGGGTTCCCAAGTGCACACTGGCGACGGGCAAACTCCCGGGGATTTGCCCCCTCATCCAGGGGCAAGCTCCTGGAGCTTGCCTGCCACCAGCAGGCACCTCAGGAGCACGAGCCATATGTGTGCTCCCACCCACTGCAGCAACATCACTTCGGTAAGTGACATTGCTGCACTGACCGTGGATGCAGTTCTGCACTTCATTTGGGGCCGAACTGGCAGAATTGCCAGCACTGAAGCACTGAAGCATGCATGTGGCTGGTGCAATGACGTCACTTACGGAATTGACATCGCCCCACAGCTGGCGTGGTGATGTCACTTGTGGAAGTGACATCATCACATTGCCTCCGGAGCCCGTGTGTGAGGATTTAAAACAGCCTGGGAGAAGGTAAGTGCCAGGTTCCAAACCTCCTGGTGGGAGGATAGAGGGACCTGGTACCCCTAGCTTCAAGTGATGTATGAAACAGACACTCTGGCTTAATCCTAGCTTGTTCCACCATGCTGCCCTCATGACTAAGAATTCTGGGACACCTGCTGTGTGGGAAGGAGCAAAGTCAAGGAAACTGTCATTTGCCACAAGAACACTAGATTTGAACTGTCAACTACGAGCCAAATCCTGGTTTCGCAAACTAACTGTAGTTTAAAATAAACTAGATTTTGCATTCTACCTGAACTGAGCAACGGACAACAATGCAAAGAGACCTGGAGATGTTCAGCTAGCATATTTTCTCAGCGCTTTGGGACAATTGATTGGTCCAATAAAAGATCTTACACAGATTTTGTTCTAGTTTTTAGATTTTGCATGGATCAAGATGGCATATGACTTTAACATATGCCCCGCCCCCAACAGCAATGAATTCTATCTAATCAATCTCATGCTTAAGAGAAAGAGGTGGTAATTCTTTGTCTGGAAGTTTTAGAGGAAAAAATTGGTGATGCCCATCTGCTGTACTGTTACATCTTTAATCTTTGTGAGCAGAGGAAAGTATAGAAATACAAAAATAAAAAAGACGTCAAAAAGTATGTTTAATTAGAATTATATTTTGCATTATTATGATGACACCTGTCAAGACTTAAAACATACCCACATATGAACAGATAGAACAACTAGGGTGGCAAGGTGTCCCATTTCCCCCAGACATTTCTGGGACTGTATGAGGGAAACGCGGTTAAAATACCAGGCATATAAATGTCCTGGATTTTGGAACATGGGGGAGGAGGGGTGGCTGGCTGCCAGTGTCCACTAGCTGGCAGCAGTGCCAGCAGGTCTTCCTGCACTGCCTCTGCCTCCTCCCCTTCTGCTTCCAGCCTGCCCAGGGAAGCAACAGGTCCACTTGCCCACTGAGTACCAGAGAAGAACCCAGCCAGGCCAGCCCCTTCCTGTTTGCCTGAGAAGTGGCAAGCCCACTTGCCCATCTGGCCTCCTGCATGCCAGGGGAGTGGCCAGCAATAATGTCTCTCCGGAAATTACATCATCATGCCGGGCCAAAGAGTGTGCATGAACAAGGAACTCAGGATTTTTTTTTTAAAAATTCAATCTGGCAACCCTAAAAACAGCAGGATTTAAGTCCAGTAGCACCTTAGAGTCAAGCATGTCTGCTGTTCTACTGCAGACCAACATAGCTATGTACCTGAAGCAAATAAAACACTGGCACAGCAAGCAAGTTTATTTAGAACTAGAGATGGGCACGAACCGGGAAAAAAACAAACCATGCGGTTTGTGGTTCATCAAATTTCACGAACCATGAACCACGAACTTTCACGAACCTTCTCCTGGTTCGTGAACCAGTTCGTTTGGTTCATGAAAACGTCACATCCAGGTCAGAAAACCATCACTTCTGGGCCAGCAGAAGTTCACTTCCGGATCAGCAGAAGGTCTGCAGGAAGTCCATCCCCTGTTGCCTAGGAAATGGATTGATTGGCACCAGGCTGTCTGCAGTGACGAACCAAAAAATAAACCAAACGAACCAGCCTAAAAGTTCATGGCAGTTTGTCAGAAATGGGATCTGATGAACCGTGGTTCGTTAACCATGAACCGCCCTGGTTCGTGCTTAATTTTGGTTTTTATTTCGGTTCGTGCCCATCTCTAGTTAGAACACCCGGAGCCCAGTTAGAAGTTGTTTACCATCTTGCAAAAACAGTTCTAGCGGCATCAATGTGCTGTGGACATCATATGTTGTTTCAGTCGGAAGGCTGAGAGATAATCCTCTATTCTAATGCAGCTGAGAGCCAAGCCAGGAAGATTTCACATTGCAATCGCATTACTTTCCTAATGACACTATCACCCAAACTGGGATTAAACTTCTGGTTTACAGTCAATGAACAGAGTCACTGAATTTGGTATGCCAGGCAATTAAAGTTTCGATTTACAGCAGATTCTGTGGAGGTAGGCAAGAAGGGGTGTTTGTGTGTGACAAGAAGCATTACAGACTGTGATACACAATATCTGTACAAAGATTGCGGGCAGAAGGTTTTCTCTATCTTTCTCTAGCTCTTTTTAGACATTATGTCCATGTGTATTGTGACTCTCCCAGCCATGCATAGATCTTCCAGAAATGTGTGGCCTTCATGTTGCCTGAACAGGAGCAGTATGAACAGTTTGCATGCAAGAACAGTTCTTTTGCATGCAAACCAACCACTAGATTTTACACGGTTCTGGACAAGCCTAGAAAACTGAGCGCTCCGAGGAAGATCTGCTAACACAGTGAGACACAGGGAAAAAGAGAGAAACAGAGGACCAAAACATAGGTTTGTGTTTTTAAAGAGTTGGGTCTGAATTCCCTAGCATCAGCTTGGGTTCCCAGCAGCCACACTGCAGCTGCAGGAAGTGCCTCTTTAAAAAAAAAAGAACCCCAACAGGTTAGGAATGCCACCGTGGGGGGAAGGGCTCCTCCCTCCCTCCACCGCTATCTTCCTGTGCAGAAACAGCACTGGGGGAAGAGTTATTGCCTCATTTTTGCTGCTCCACACGCACAGAAGACTTAGCTCTAGGTAGCAGGAAGACATAGGTAGCTCTAGAATTGCCAGGACTCTGGTAAAACCTAAGCAGGGCTCATTTCAAGGGGGAACGTGCAGGAACGCAGTTCCAGTAGTTCCCCAAAAAGGTCACATGACAGGTGGCCCCCCCACCTGACTCTCAGCCATTTTGGGCCCGTTTCGGCCTGGATTGGGGCCGAAATGGCCTGGATTGGGCCTCTGATCGGGTGGTGGATCACTCTCCCGCTCAGCAGCGGCCTGATCCTGACCATTTTGGGCCCCTTTTCAGTCATTTCCAGCTCATTTTTTTCCATTTTGGACCTAATTTTGGCCCTGAATGGCCAGATTTGGGTCCAAAACAGCCAGGATAGATGATGTCAGGAGGTGTGGCACATGCAAATCAGTCATGCTAATGACACACTTCCAGTGATGTCAAGGGGCATGGCATATGCTAATGAGTTATGTTAATAAGTTATGCTAATGAGTTCCTCCAGCTTTTTCTATGAAATGACCCCTGAACCTAAGAAAGAAAGAAAGAAAGAAAGAAAGAAAGAAAGAAAGAAAGAAAGAAAGAAAGAAAGAAAGAAAGAAAGAAAGAAAGAAAGAAAGAAAGAAAGAAAGAAAGAAAATCTTTTGCTGATTTACACGAATCTATCTTGCCCTGTCTCTGAGGAGAGGATATTGTTCTGGCTAGGCCGTATTACACCCGTCAGAATTTTCTCCTGCAGGCACTACAATTATGGCACCAGTCAATAGAAGGCGATGCCCAGAGCGCACACACACACACACAGATGCACACACACACACAATTCATTCATGCCTTCAGCTGCATTTCAAACAAAGGCTCCTGAGACACAAGGGAAATTAATGTATTAAAAAGCAATTGCTTGATAATGCACATGATGATAGAATAAATGAATCTGTTCAATATATTATAAAACTGTGGGTAATCACATAATAGTGCTCTCGTTGTCAATTTAGGGGGCATCTTATGATACTCGGCCAATGCCAGTTAAAACGTGTATTATTCATAAACCATCATGCTTTAATTACATCTAGGGCACATTTATTTATTTTCCCTGCCTTCTAACAAAGCACAAGCGAGATCCATAGCTGCTTTGAATTCTCCAGCTGCAACGCAAACTGAAACTGGCTCTTTGCAAATGCACGCCAATTGGTCATGGTGAAGTTTGTGGCAATGTGATGCATTGCTCAGGAGAAAGCATCCGAAAATGATAAAACACAGGCAACAGGGTTGGCGGGATTAGGCTGCAGAACAACTTGGTAAATTAGATATTAAGGTGTTTGGTGCTTTCATTTGATATAGTTTCATGCCTCTTGATCTGATTTTTAAAAAAACCACCACAACAAAAACAGTCCTTCCACCTCAACTCATTTTACAACCTGATGGCTGGCAGTGTGCTTTCCATCTAGGTCATTAGACACTTCATGGAAGAGAATACAGCATGCCTTTTTTATTCATTTTCTTCAAATGGGGATGGAAGATTATCAGAGGCTGTGAAAAAATCACCTCCCTCAGAAATGTCTTGTGCTGATCTGGGGACAGGCTTCCCATTTGCCTACTTATGGCAGGCAAACTCCCGGTGATTTAATCCATTGCCTGACACCAAGTAGCAGGAGAAAAACACATGATAAAAAAGGTTCTTGCCTAACCACCAACATGTCACTTCAGGTAGAACAATGACAGATCTAGGAATCACCATAGAATTTTAACACAGAGTTGCAGTGATTCCAAGAGGTACCACTGTCAACCAGGAAGTGATATAGTAACATCAGCAATGTCACTGACATCACATCCTCCCCCAATGTCCCTGCCCCCAACCCTCCCTATGCAGTCTTTTACCTCCTTCAGGCTGGACTCTGTCTCTTTTCATTTTAATGCAGTAATAAACATAAAGCCTCTCTGATGTCCCCACAGCAAAAGAAGAAGCAGCTCCCACAGGAAGAAAGTTTGTGTGAAGAAGGTGGATGGAATACAGGGATCAATGCAGAACAGCAAGAACCAAAATAGTAATAATCAATGTATATGCCGCCCTTCAGGAGGACCACTTAATGCCCACTCAGAGCAGTTTACAAAGTGTGTTATTATTATCTTCACAACAATCACCCTGTGAGGTGGGTGGGGCTGAGAGAGCTCTGAGAGAGCTGTGACTGATCCAAGGTCACCCAGCTGGCTTCAGGCGGAGAAGTGGGGAATCAAACTCGGCTCTTCAGATTAGAGTCCTGCTGCTCTTAACCACTGCATCAAATACAGGTAGCCTAGTATGTCTCGTCATTTCATTGTTATTGTAGTCTTTTTCATGTAGCACTAGACCTACAGGGGCAGTATTTATGCAAGCGTGGTGGTGGTGGAAAGCATGGCGAAGTCAAAAAGGACTTATGGTGTCTTAGGGTTTTCGAGGCAATAGACATTCAGAGATGGTTTGCTATTGCCTGCCTCGGTGTAATGGCCTTTAATGGTCCATGCAAGTACTAACCAGGGTCAACCCTACTTAGCTTCTGCGATCTGACAACATTGTGCTAGCCTGGGCTATCCAGGTCAAGGCAGGTGTGGTAGAAAGGGTAAACCTTGACCATCTTGTGTCTTTTTTTTAGTTAGCTATGTATACCCCACTTTTCTCCCCAATAAGCCACATACAACGTCGTTCTCCCTATCTCCATTTTATCCTCAGAATGAACCTGTGAGCATGAACGGCCCCAAGTCACCCAGCAAGCTTCCATGGCAAAGTGGGAATTCAGTCTCCCAGATGCTAGTCTGACTGTTAAACCACTACCCCCCACTGTCTCTCAGATGCAACAGCCTTATGTATCCGAGAAGCCTGTTGGCTGCATATGTACACAATATATATACAGATCTTTTTCTGGGAGGGTGGTCGTATTTATCACGAGGCATTTCTATGCACAAAAGCCTCTCTGCTTTACACACTAGCTTCACTTAATTTGCTGGCAAGGTCTCCATTCAGACAAGGTCAGTAAAAGTCCACTGATCATTTCAATTAAAATATTTTCAAGGATTTATAAGTAATAAACTGATCTTGCCTGTAATTACAGTTTCCCTCAAAGCCAGCTGCCCTGAGGCAGCTTCAGGCAATCCCGTAGCACATTGTTGATTTCCAGGCACCAAGATAAAAGTGTCCCATAAAAACAGAATGGTTTAAATTAAACACAATTAAAGTGTAAATCTCAACACCCATTAACATTTAAGGTCCATTAGATTACTTTATCTATCACTATATTAAATGCTCTGATGTTGTGCTGGGTGTCTATAATGTTTGACTCTGCTTCCTTCTAATTCTACATCTTGGGCATAAATTGGTTATTAAGCACGTGCAACCATCTAATAACTTCTACTTCCATCCTACTTCCATCTATATTTGGAGGTAGTATACCACTTCTGACGCCCTGATGCTCCAAGCAAAGCACCAAATAGTGTATATAAGAATCCAGGGATAATTTTTAAAAGTAGGCATGCCGAGAACTTTGCAGCAAACACATTCAGCCAGTGAATGCACGTTTTTTTTGGAAATTATGATAACTCAAGAGCCCTGCTTGAGCTTGTCTCTCTTTCACTGATCGGCACCTGAGCTGAACACAGAACAGAAGTCCTCCCAAGGGCCGTGATTCCACAGAAAAAATTGTTCCTGATTAGAGTATTTGCTGTTAAAATTTTCATGTCTTCCGTTGTTGTTGTTGTTGTTGTTGTTGTTGTTGTTGTTAGTATTAGTATTGATTGATTATATTTATATCCCACCCTCCCTGCAAGCGGGCTCAGGGCGGGTCACAACAGAAGATAAAATATACAAGATAAAATCACAATCAATTAACACAGCTTTCTAATAAAACACCTGCTCACCGTATAAAAACCATATAGCATCTGACGGAGGTGGAGGTGTGGCTTAACCATGTGTGGTCGCTTATATATGGGGGGTAGATGGTCAATACCCCCTACAGACATAGAGGAGACCGAGAGAGAGGCTCATTTGGTGGAAATCCTGATGGCCTCAATCATATGCCTGGCAGAACATCTCCGTCTTACAGGCCCACCTGAAGGAGACAAGATCTTGGTGGGCCCGAGTGTCCTCAGACAGAGAGTTCCACCAGGTCAGGGCCAGGACCGAAAAGGCCCTGGCCCTGGTTGAAGCCATGAGGTCACATTGTACCTTTACATCTTCACATCTTCCCTTCACATCTAATCAAGCAGCACTGTACCTTTACATTTTGAATGGCCTCCCTTGATACACCCCACCCCCTGTTGGCTGGGATATAAAGGCTCAGGGATCTCCATTCCTACCTGTGTCTGAAGAAGGGAGCTCTGACGCTCAAAACCTTGCACCCTGAAAATCTTGTTGGTCTCTATGGTGCCACTGGATTCAAACCCCGATGTTCTTGCCTGTCTCTGCCCTCATGTGCAAGTTATATCTTATTCTTTTTTTAAAAATACAGTGAAATTGATTTTAAGATGTGTCTGTGTGTCTGTGTTATGTGTCGTCAAGTCACCTCTGACCTATGGCGACCTTATGTGTCATGTCTGCATACCATTCATCCATGCCATTCATATATTCTCTGCTCTCTGTATTGACCTGATCAATGTATTGATATCCTGTGTGCTTTCATGTCATGCTCATTTACTGTAACCATTATCATCATGCCATCCTCGGCTAGCCTAAAAACTAAAGTAGCCAGCCGTTATCTAAAAGAATGCTTGTTGACCTTGCAGCTGTACCTTAACTCTTCACAGGGGAAAGACGGAGTTTGATTCCTTGTAATCTTCTGGCTTTCTCTGTCCAGACAAAGCTATTGTATTCTCATAAGAATGTTAGGATTTTTGCACCTAGTTTCTAACTGCTCAAGGAGAGGGGGGAATCATGTTCCTTATATCAAAGTGCATATGCTTGTATCCCCATTCCTGCCAACTTACCCATCTATGGATGTACCCATGAACTTATTGAAACTCTAAAATAAAACCTTTTCATCCAATTCACTGGAGTGCTTGCTGTGAGAGGTTTGGGGGTCTATCTGCCATGGACTGCCATCCCTAGAACTGACATTATGAATGAAAGACCTCCAAAACATCCTATCATTAACAGACTTGCTCAGATCTTACAAACTGGAGGACGTCGCTTCTTTTATTGAGTCAAGACATCTCATTTTAGGTCTTCCTCTTTTCCTACTGCCTTCTACTTTTTCTAGCATTATTGACTTTTCCAGAGAATCTTGTCTTCTCATAATGCGACCAAAGTACGATAGCTTCAGTTTTGTCATTTTAGCTTCTAGGGAGAATTCAGGCTTGATTTGATTTAGTACCCATTTATTTGTCTTTTTGGCTGTCCATGGTATCCGCATAACTGTGGTGGAAAACAACAATTCATCTTTGCAACCTCTTCTATTAGTGGAACTACAGTTGAGGATGAAGGAGGAGGGAGAGGATTTCGTCCCTTTCTTCTGCTGCACAGCAATCCCCTGACACGTGTGGATGTTCATTGACATCGGGGGTCCCCAAACTTTTTGAGCCTGCGGGCACCTTCAGAATTTTGACACTGGGTGGGGGCACAACTGCCAAACAAGGCAGATCCAATGACAGGATGTCAGGGAGTGAGGTCACATAGAACTAGGGTTGCCCAGTGCCCAGTGGGAGAAGGCAAGCTGCCTGCCGATTGCCCACCACTAGCAGGCAGCCCAGCAAACAGGTGTGCATGCCTCTGTGCCCCACTGTGATGACATCACTTCTGGAAGTGATATCATTGCATAGGGGTGGGAGCACCCATTCATTCACTCCAGGGCTGACTCTCTACGTTTTGGGGATTACAAGGGTAAGTACTTCTCCTCCTGCACACTTTCCCCTTCCAATCTCCTGTCGATTGCCAGAGAGACAGGGCAACCCTATGCATAACTCTAATCATTACTCTTCAGCATTTCCAGCAGAAGCCTTGATAGGATGCCTTTTTAAATGAACACATTGTTTAAAAATAATAATAATAATAACATTTGATTTATTCACCGCCCTTCAGGACAACTTAATGCCCACTCAGAGCGGTTTACAAAGTATGCCATTATTACCCCACAACAATCACCCTGTGAGGTGGGTGGGGCTGAGAGAGCTCCAGAGAACTGTGACTAGCCCAAGGTCACCCAGCTGGCTTCAGGTGGAGGAGTAGGGAATCAAACCCGGCTCTCCAGATTAGAGTCCCGTGCTCTTAACCACTACAACAAACTGGCTCTTACATGCAAATAGCTTTAGTAACAAAAGATCCTTGTGCTGTGGCGGCAGCTTCTGCCTGAGGAACAGCCTGTCAGATCTCCAATGGCCAATCAGAAGACTTGCTGGGCAAAAGCCTTGCCTGGCACCACCCACTTTCTAAAAACAATTGTTGGGGTGCCAGGAAAGGAGTTGGCGGATGCCATGGCACCCCCAGGCACCATCTTGGGGAACTCTGATCTGCACGGATCCTTCCTGAGACCCCAGAAATCAGCTTTCCGGGGGTCAGAAGGGATTGCTGCAACACGAAAAATATAATTGAAACCCACCGTACTTTCCCTGAAGGAGTACTGGATCCAGCCTATCTCTCAATGACAGTTATTTTTGTAATTAGCATAGGTAGCAAACCTGTTGACAACTGATGTAATTTTTTTTTGCTCAGTACAGCTTTAGCTGCTTTGCAGCCCCATGGAAGAACGTGAGGTAGTTACCAAAATCAGTGAAATTAAAAATAATTTGATGTGTCCAGGGCTTTTTTTCAGCTGGAACGTGGTGGAACGGAGTTCCGGAACCTCCTGAAAATGGTCACATGGCTGGTGGCCCCGCCCCCTGACCTCCAGACAGAGGGGAGTTTAGATTGCCCTCCACGCCGCTCCAGTGGTGCGGAGGGCAATCTAAACTCCCCTCTGTCTGGAGATCAGGGGGTGGGGCCACCAGCCATGTGACCATTTTCTCCGAGGGCAACCCACTGAGTTCCACCACCTCTTTTCCCAGAAAAAAAGCCCTGGATGTGTCTGTGTGTACTCCCAAATCCAAAATCTCAACAGGGGGAGCCACAAAACATAGAAGAAAAACATGAGGTAAGGATTGAAATGAGAAAAAAGCTGACTAAATATGCAATCCTAAACAGAGTTATTCCAGTTTTAAACTTACAGAAATCAGTGTGCTGAGAGAAGAATTGCACTGTAAGAAATCTTCTTATCCCACCCCATCTTGATGCTTGCATTTTCAAACCCCAGAGAAAGAGCAAAGGCATAGCAGCAGATGTTTGGTTCTCGTGGCCCCTTCTTCCATGCCTAGGGTCAGGCTGATCACCACCTCAGGGCTACATAGCAATTTTCCCTGGGTCAGTTTGACTAGGAATCCTGATGGTGTTTTGTCATCTTCTAGGCATGGAGCAAGGGTCACTGCGTGTGTGGGGAGGGAGGTAATTAAGAATTTCCTGCATTGTGCAGGGAGTTGGACTACATGACCCTAGAGGTCCCTTCCAGCCCTATGATTATATGAAATATGAAAAAATCAAATTAATGTAGTATAAACTTTTAAACCAACATTTAACTGAATTTAATATTTTGACCAGTCAAATGGCCAAACTGAGGTTGTTTCCACACTACTCACCTTCATCCAGAACACTGCAGGACATCATGAAAAAAAACACAGAAGGTAGCATCTTCTCGCGTGAGTTTTGCGTGACATCGCACAAAACTCACGCGAGAAGACGCTATCTTCCGCGGTTTTTTTGCGACGTTCCGCAGTGTTCCGGATGAAGGTGAGTAGTGTGGAAACGGCCCTCTTCTAAATCATGGCAGACGTCTAAACCTATTCTAAATCACGGCCCCTCATATCTGTGCAACTGCCTCCCCCCCTTGTTCCACCACGGCCACTTCACTCCTCTGGACAGGGCCGTTTTGCAGTTGAGCAAAATCAACAGGTGCCAGCACAGGTGCTTTCTCTAGCGTAGCCCCCACCTTTTGGAATTGCAAAACTGAATTATTCAGGAGGACTTTCGACTCAGATTATAGGGCTGTGTTGTAAGAAGTGGCTCATAGAGATGTCTTGGTAGGGACAGGAACTATACACTACTCTGCTGGGTATTGTTTGCTGATGTAGACATACGCCTACTAGGGAGTTTCCACATTGCTAAACATGCCATGTGAATTAGTTATGCCTTGTTTCAGAACGATTGTATCGCTGTGCTCGGCGTTAGGCTTGTTTTTCCAAATTTTCTGCTACCATACCCTATTGTATCTCTTTCACTGATTGTCCTAACTGCTGTTCATTAATGTACTTTGTTCACTGAATGTCTTATCTGTTCATGATATTGTATTTCACTCGCACTGTGTAATCTGCATCGGATCTTAGTGAGAAAGGTGTATTATTATTATTATTATTATTATTAACAACAACAACAACAACAACAACAATAATGGCCGCATGATACTTTGCTCTTTCAGCAAAAGAAGATGGTAAACTCCAGTATCTACAGAGATTGGTATGAAACATTCTCCACGTTTCCTTCTGTACCGATCCTCCCTCCCTCAAGGATACTTTCCTTCCACACCTGCCTTACTTTGGTTACTAAGATTCCTTCCCCCAAGCACTTTGCATCTCACTTAGTATAACTCTGCCTTTACTGAATACACACACGCACACACATGCACGCATGGCAACTTTTTATTGGCCACCAAGGGTGAGCTTTTAAGGTTTTAGATTCAAGAAGTGGGGTAATAGCATTGCGAGGCCATGGTCCATTTTCCTGCCTAATCCTGATTGCAGTTCCCCACAGTCGCTGGAAGCCACGGCTGTCTAATCCATAGGGAGGCTAAATTCCTGGTGCAATTAACATCTCATATTCAGGAAGACCTCTTTGCGGTTTAACAGGAAATCTGTCCCCAGCTAGGTCAGCCCTGGATGGTCTTTTCGCTAAGTGGGGTGGGATCCTCTTCCAGCTTCAGTCGAATATAGTAACAGCTCATTTAAGGGGGCAACAGAGCAGGGAATCTGTTCAGCTGCTTCAGGTCTGCGGCAGCGAACAGGGTCTGCCTCTTGGCAATTAGAATTAGTGAGGAGGCGAAGGCACAAACAAGGGCTCCCACGATTAATGAAGAATGCCGCATTCTGCAAGTATTTAGAGAAGGCTGAAGCAGCTATTTAGCAGAGAGAAAAGCAAACAGATTCCCCGTGTAGCGAAAGCAGAAAATAGGGTGTTTGTCAGTGCAATCCTAAACCAAGTTATTCCAGTTTAAAAACATTCATTTCAATGGATTTAGGCCAGCGTAACTTGGTTTAGGATTGTATCTCTGTATATGTCCACTCACTGCTTATAATAATTACAACATCCCCAAAGGACCTGTTGTTCATTCAAACATTTTCAATATATGGTCTGATGGTAGAGAGAAGAGTAAGAGAAGTTTAAGGAGTTTTGCCCTCAGAGCAGACAAATAAGGGCTGGTTTTTGCATTATGAATAGAAACTCTTATTTAATCCTACAAGCAGTAACTACTAGGTGCTGGTAAGAAGAAAAGCAGATTCTTGAGCTTGCTTCTGGCTATATCAGAGAATGACATCTGTGCATCTATCTGTACATCTATCCTATAATCCTTTGTGTGGGATTATGTTCTGGTACAAACTGACCTTACACTCAGGTGGTCTACCTGTGTGAAAACAGCCTGGGGAGAGGGAAAGGGCAAGCTCCACCCCCTTTGAACATTATCCCCCCCCCCCCAAAGAGCTGGAATATTAATCAACGTTCACTTGCACTTTAAAAAAAAACTGTTTAGGAGTGTCCTACCCAACCCATTTTAGATGGGAAGATTATCAGCATGTAAGTATGTATATACGGCTTTCAGCACTTTCATTTGGAAAAGTGACTCATTCTAAACAGTTTGGAGGCCCACAAAAAATTGTTTGGAAGAATAAATCTTAGGTAAATTTCTCCCTGACCTAGGTCTCTCCTTCGAGATAAAGCTCCTGGGGTTTGAAGCGGCCAACCATTTCTCCTCTCTGTTTTCCTCTCCATTCCTTTTAACAGACACTCCCTCTCCATCCCTTTCAACAGCACTCCGAATTCAACCCTTCGTAGTGCATGCTCAGCCTTTGCTAGACTGGGCATTTTATGTATTGTCGAAGGCTTTCATGGCCGGAGAACGATGGTTGTTGTGGATTTTCCGGGCTGTATAGCCGTGGTCTTGGGATTGTAGTTCCTGATGTTTCGCCAGCAGCTGTGAAGATCTCTGTCTTTTGGTGCTACACCTCTGAAGATGCCAGTCACAGCTGCTGGCGAAATGTCTACAATGCCCAGACCATGACTATACAGCCCGGAAAATCCACAACAACCATGGGCATTTTATGTTCTTCTTTAAAAAAAAAAACCCACAAAATAATATTTTGCAGCATACCTGAGAAATCTCTCCCCTCAAGTATGAAGAAATCCCTACCTTGTCCTCAAGGGGTACGTCTTTGCCCTACCAATAAAGTACTTGGCCCACACGATTACTATGAGAAAGACTGTTGATAAATATAAATACTGGGGTTTTAATTGGAAAGGGGGTCTCATATACTGCACCCCATCACCTTCCCATTCTCTTGGGTCTCCTTGATTATCTAGTGACTGGTTTCAGTTTTAAACGTGATATATCTTTCTGATGGATCATCTGTTCTGCCTTGGCATTTTTACGAATGCTTCTCCTTAAAAGACTCTCCAAGGGAATGCCAGACAAGTAAGGTGTCCCATATGTTCTCTCTCATCTCCCTGTACTGGAGTACATATTGAGGAACATTGAGTGTTTGTGTATATTAGAGTAACACTTCTCTATAATCACCCGTCATGCTGAGGCCCAGATTGGTGCTTGCAATGCAAAATGGGGCAGAAGGAAACTCTCTCCCTTCCTAACATCTGTCGAACTCGCTCTACCTGCAGCTTTGGGTCTTTCAGACCTTCTTTTGTATTCATTTTTGAAAAGGCTTGTTGAATATGAGGGGGGCAGGAATACATATTTCAAAAACAGCTGTGACAATACGAGAGATGTTGATGGATTAAACTGTTTAAAATTGATCGGTTACCCACTTTCTAGCAGATGAATTGACAGATTAAACGTAAATAGGTTTGTGGATCACAAAAAAAATATTTATGTAAGTGCCTTCTTTGCAATACTGTAGGAAGTGCAAAACAAATGACAATTCAGCCAACTCCTCAGTCTTAGAAGGAAGAGTCCATCTGGATTATTTAATTTTCCTTTCCTTTTGCAATGATTCACCAGAAACAATTTAGCTTTCAATTAAATGAATATTCAAGCTTACCTGATTAAAACTTGCTCTCCCTATATAACCAATTACAGCGGTAGTCGATTATTCAACCCATCAAAACTCATGGCCCAAATTAATATGCATTTAGCAACAGAGTTTGCCACGGCATTCAAGTTCACATTCATCTGCTTATCCTTAAATGCAGTCATATGTAGGGTCCCAACTCTTGAAATAGCCCTCCCCAAATAGCAGTAGCCCTCTATAAGTGGACAGAGCAAGGGGGGAATTCTTTGGGTCAGAGGGCTGCACCTAAAGCAGGAGGTAGAAGCCTACGGTTTGGGATGAATCAAGGGGGGAAGCCCAGTGAACAGCAAAAGCTGCCTATTTCCCAGAAGTGCACAAAAAGAATCTGCCTTTCCTTGTGCTTCTCTGGCAGGTGGGTAGGGGGAAAAAAAACCATACACACAATCTGGCACATTAAAAAGCCTGACTTTCCCGAACCCCCATAGCAATCCTTTGGGAAAGACCATGTTTATAGCCATTTTAAAGATGGGAAGGTACCTAAAAAATTTCCGAGGTCAAATTAAAATACGGAATATGCCTGCCTTCCACTGAAAGTAGCAGTCAGGAAAGTATCTTGTTTATGAATTTATTTATTTCATGTATACCCAGCTTTCTCCTCAATTGGGCCTCAGAGAGGCTTACACTGTTCTCCTCTCCTCCATTTTTTCTCACAACAGCCCTGTGAGATATGTTAAGCTAAGAACATCATGTCCCCCACTTCCCGGATCACTGTCATGAAACTCATCCTTTTAGAGGAGGGGCTTTGTCTTATGGGTGGGATTTGTGAGGCCCACTGGTCTGCTATGGTGGGCAACTTCTTGCCCAGGAGTTCTGCCCCCTGCTGCTACTCGATATGACAGTGGGGGCGGGGGGAAATCTGGGGTGAAGTGGCATCACACAATGCCCCAACACAACTTCCAGATGAGTTCTTTGAAGCGATGTCACCACATTGTGTGATGCTCTAGGAATTTTCCCAATCTCTATGGTTTTTACCATAGAATTGCGAGGAAATCCTAGAACATTGAGAGATGTAGTAATGTCACTTCTGGGTACACAGAAGTGAAATTGCAACATCATTCAACACCTTTCTGCCGGGCCCCTACCTCCTCCAGTCTCCCAGGGGCTGCCAACATCGGGCTGGCAACCCTACATAGAACACATGCTTTGCATGCAAGAGAAAAGACCCCAGGTTCAGTCCCTGGGATCAGATAGTAGGTGCAATGAAAAATCTCCACCTGAGGGCCAAGCTACACATGACGAATGACACTTGAATGGCAAGTGTATTTCTCCATGTTCACTTGCCCTCCACTCAATCCATTTGCCGTTCAAGTGTCATTCGTCATGTGTAGCTTGGCCCTCAGATGCTGGAGAACCAATGCTACTCAGAGTGGACACTATGTGCCTTGATCGACCAAGGGTCTTACTCGGTAGAAGGTAACTTCTTTGTGTACGCTTCTTTGGGTACGCTTTCTTTGGGTACGCTTGTTCATATGCAAGGTTAATTCACAACATCTGAATGTATAGCTTCTGCCTCTCACTGGCTTCTAGATCTTTAGAAAATTCTATGCCTATACAAATAGCAATATTAAGGTACTCCCTATGCTAGGACAGTAAGAGTAAGAATTGTAAGAATCAGACTATCACTGAGAAAAGTTAAGTTATAATTATCACTCATTCATTTGTCTGTATTGCTTTGTGTGTTACAAAAAAATTGGCGGGGGGGGGAACACCACTGTTCTCTCCTTTTGTCAGTTGAACAATTCCTTAAAAACGGAAGCAACAATTGCTATTTGATTATAGAAATTAAACAAAATGGCTTTGTGTTTCCAGTGGTGAGTAAATACAGTAATTAAGATCCTTGATATTTTCTTGAAAATAATCTAAAAATAGATTGAAAGAACTTTCCCAATAGTATCATGACTTAAATGAAATTCTCAAACCTCTTATTGCAGAGAAAAAAAATTGTCTAGTTTTTTTCTTACACACAAATAAATCTTTTATTAAGAGAACAAAGCATATTATTTGCACGCACCAACGTTCTTTTTGGTGACTGGATCATTATGTTGCGTTGCACTTTGAGCGAAATACAATGCTACAATTTAAATTAGCCTTAATTTTCTGATTTTTTTACATCAATTCCCCATTGCTTTGATGCCTTGAATGACTTAGAGTGTTCCACTCATTTACACGTTTTGCCCGATTTGAGGATAATGTTTTTGTCTTCCCCCCACCCTGACAAATCTCACAACAAATCCCAAGTGAAATCTCTGAGAAGAGAGTGAATGCCTCTTGTCTCCAGCGCACGTGCATGAAAATACCTGAGTATTAAGGCACTACATCCTGTTTTGTTATGCACTGCCACCGCTGTTGTTTTAAGACGAGAATATGTTTTAGACCGTGATAATCTTTCTAGCTTATTGTTAACCCAAAGAACCATCACAATTTGGCTCTTTAATTCGACTGTAGCGAAAGATTTACTCTGATTGTGATTCTGGATAATTATGATATTAGGATTGTGGAGTTTACAATTGTAATATTGTGGAATATAATTGTAAATTGTGATTACGATTGTGCTTCTTCCACTTCTTCTTTTCTTTGGTGTATCTTTAATCAGTGGACTACAAATGATTGTAGAGTAAATAGATACAGCATTTGGTAGGCAGAGTAGAGCCCCCCCCCAGTGTAGGGGAGACAGTTTGGGCAAAAGTAGACATGATGGTATACCTGAATCCATTCTGGGTCCACCATCACTATTTTAGAGTCTCATTCTGACAGTGAGGTAGGAAAAGTTGCTCCTGTTCCCCCCACCTTTTCAAAATGGTCTTGGGGGGCACTTGAAAAGGTCTGGGGTGAAACATGAGCATCTTGTCCTACTGCACTGTGGGCCCAGTCAGAATTAGGCTCTAAAATGGTGGTGGCACCTCTGGGTCAGACCTAGGGATGCTGGCCCTCAGACAGTGAGCTTTGGTAGGACAGTTGTGGTGTTACAGGTGCATTTTGATTTATGACAAGTTGGAGGATGTACCTAGGGTTGCCAGGTTGAGTTTGGCAACTTGGTGGGAGAAAAATAAAAACAAGGATCTGGCTTGGTTGCTAGCACATCACGTCTGGGTTTGAAGTGACAATTGGTAGCTCTAGGAATTGTAGAACTCTATGGCAATTCCTAGAGCTACTATTGACACATCTAGGTTGTACCCCAGAAGTGATATGCCGGTGACTAGTCCAGAGTCTAATTTTTATTTATTTTTCTTGTTTTCAGAGAAAATTATCTGGAGATTGTCCACCATCAGCAGACAAATGGGAAGTTTACAGTCTGGGTGATGGTGTTACACCAGGCCACATTTAACACTAGGGTTACCAGATCCCCTGACCCCCCTGAGCGGGGGGTTGCAGGCCTGGCACCTATCTTCATTTTCTCCCTTGTGCACACATGCTCCCGGCCTGTGCGATGACATCACTTCTGGGAATTTACGTCATCTCATGGGTAATGTGCTGCCCTGGGAGTGCTCCTACAGTCCACAGAGGGCTGAATCGGGCTCAGTTCGGCCCCATTCAGCCCAATTTGAACCCAAATTGACCCGAATCTGGCTGCTGTGGAGAACAGGAGCACTGGTGTGCTCCGCAGCAGCCCAATTCGGCCTGAATTGGGCCCGAATCTGTCTGAATCGGACCCAAATCTGGCCAAATAGGACCCTACATGGAGAAGGGGGTTCTGTCTTCCTGCCTGAGCTGCTTTCCCAACCTGTAAATATCCAGGGGGGGAAGCACATATGCATTCATGGATTGCCCCAGCAGGCCAAATAGCACTACCCTCAGTCTTTCCAGGTCAGAAGAATAGTGTCAGAGGGGAAGGCTGAGGACCCTTTTCCATGTGCACACCTCAGAAGCGTAATAATAATCAGGCAGTACACTGAATTGGGGAAAATCTGCACGTCCCACTTCAATGTTACACAGAACAAAGGTTGGAGACTCCTGGACCTAATCAGTGTATTCTTTAATGTGTGTATCCCAATAAAGTTTCACACTGATGGAGGGTACTTACAGAAGCAATATAAAGTCATACAATCTAAAAATCAAAACATCCATCTACCAAAAACAAGAGGAAAGAACAGCTAAAGAGCACCAATAATTTAACTTAGCCAATAATATATTTTAACCAGGGAGATTCTCCTGCCAAAAGAAAACCACATCAAACTATCTCCTGAAGGACAGCAGGTGAGATCCCCAAGGGATCTCCTCAGGAGATCATTCCACAGCTTTGGGGCTACCACACAAAAAGGCCTTGTTGCTTGCTGTCATTTACTGTATTCTCAAATCCAGAAAATAATTCAGAAGGTAAGTCTGGGGAAGGAGGGAGTCCTTACAATATTCTTGTCCCAGGCCATTTAGACTGTCCCATTTAGACATATATTCTGAGGGTGAGTGAGCTCAGCCTTGCATCAAAAAAGTGAAATAAAACCCAACAGCCTGCAGGTGCCTCCTGGCAGTACACCAGGCAAGAGACTTTGCATCCTAGTCAGCTTGGGACAGAAGGCTTAGCAATTAAGCTGTTTTTTTTAAATGTCCATATTCGTGTTTTGTAATTGCAAATGGCCACCAGTTCTTCTGACACCACTTGTGGCTGCTTGTTATTAAAGGGGAAGGGAAGAACAAAATAAGGGAAACATCCATTTCCTAGTTCTTCTTTGTAAGCAAACACAAGGGTGTTGGTGCACACGTAATGGACTTGCCTTTGTGCAGAGCTAGAAGATACTACTCCTTGCACATAGTGAGAACTGGAAGTAGAGTTACCAGCCCTGCAATTGCAGCCTCTGGATAAATTTTGGGGTGGGGCTGCACTAGACCCTGGAAGTGATGTCACTTCAGGTTGGTGCACTCAACCATAGAGATTTGGGGAAATCCTAGAGCATTGCTTGAATACAATGTTACTTCTGGGGTCAGATGCCATTCCCTCTCCTCTGCTCTCCCAGTGTAACTTATCAGCAGCAAAAGGCAGGTAAACACAACAGCAGGCAAATGCCCACTTGGTGTAGACAGCTGGCAAGCTTAGCAAGCAAAGTACCTTCCAGCAATCAATGCCGGTAATGGCTATCAAAACCAATGCTACCATATTTGCAAAATATCCAGCTAATGGTTATAAAAGATGGAGTGTACTATGCCCACAAGACATTAGATCTCTCATTGTAGCACCATGCCCTTACATTCTCATGACCCCACTCAAAGGGAACGTTTCCTGCAGAGCCTCACAAGAAATAGAGCAGGGTATAGTGAGCAGCAGGCCACAATTTAGAAAACAGAAAGTCTCTGTATGCATATGCATATTCGTGGCAACTATAAAGCCAAAGCATCTGGCCACAGACCTTGTGACCATTCAGTGTACATAATTCCTAGTGTCCAATGTGCACGTTAGCAGAACCATAAATAGGAAACCCTATTCTCACTGGATGCTCTGCACATGTATTGCAGCACTTATTAAACTTCTGATTACGCTCACTGAGGGCCAAGCTACACATGATGAATGACACTTGAACGGCAAGTGGATTGAGTGGAGGGCAAGTGAACAGGGAGGAATACACTTGCCGTTCAAGTGTCATTCGTCATGTGTAGCTTGGCCCTGAGAAAAGAAGGGCTGTGGGCCACACGCAGTACCTACAGCGCCAACCCATCACCAATATTATGGAGACAAGGCTTTGTTATCGGGAAAGATAACCCCTTTGCCCAGGGTCTATTTTCTCATCTGTCTTCCAGACTCTTTACGCAGCCCACTTGTTCTGCACCACTATATTCTGCAAACTTTTAACAAAGAAGAAAAAATACAACCCTCGTGGTCGGGTGCCTTCAGTTTTTGCAATAAACACAGCTAACCAACGTCTCCTCTCCAGCGCACAGAGTACTTGCAGTTTGTTATAGTTACAGCAGAATTGGGCGCTTCATACGGAGAGATAATTCTTTTGCTTTGTTTAGCCTGTCAGGCCTTGGCGCTTTCCCGTTTCCTGACTGCAAAATGTCTTCAGTTGTCTTCAGTCCCTTGGGGACCGGCTACTGCAGGAACACCTAAGCAAGTCTAGGCTGCATCCAGACCTAAGGGGCAGCGTTCTCCGCTGGAGTGACGCGAAGACTATCGCCAAGGAGAAAGTATGTCATGGCTGAGACACCAAACAGATAAGAGGTCATTAACCAGAGGCACGGAGGTTCTTTGCAAGAGCTCCTTTGCTCCCCTGATGTGAAGGAGTTGTTAACCTGCATAACATCAACCATCTTTTTTCCCTGCCTTAAAGCCACAAAAAGCCCTTTCATATGAATATAAAACTATTCCTTTATGTTAAAAAGCAGCTAGCTGGTTTCTATTAATAGATCAATGCAAAAGAGAGAGAGAGAGAGAAAGAGAGAGAGAGAGAGAGAGAGAATGTCAATAAAAGAGAAGAAAAAAAAAAGAGGAAAAGGTAATGCTCTCTCATGGGCGTGCAAATTCTGCTAGGCAAAATTACTCACAAATGCCATACAATTTGTCTACCAATAGCCCTTGTACATGATGCCATACATAACTAGGAGGGTGGCAACCACATGTAGATCCTCCCAATTCACACAGTCAATATGTTGCCTGAATAGGGGTAGCATGCATATTTTAGGGTTGCCAATCTCAAGGTTGGGTCTGGATATCTCCTGGAATTACAACAAATCTCCAGAGTTGGCCTACAGAGACCAGTTCCCCTGGAGAAAATGTCAGCTTTGGAGGGCAGACTCTATGGCATTATATCTCTCTAAGGTCCTTCCCCTCCCCCGGCTCCACCCCTAAATCTCCAGGAATTTCCCAACCTGGAGATGGCAACTCTACTTATTTTGTTATGTGTAAACTAACCAACTTTGCTACATGTGAACGGACCACTGGATTTTCCAGTGTTTTGATCTGGCAGGTAATGAACTTGTACATACATGCAAAATGCATGTGTGGCCCCAGTTCAGACAAGGTATATCAGGAGCATTGTGGGTAGCACATGTTCCCAATATATGCAGTTTCCAGGCTCATGGTACTTGTGGATATGATGTCTGGAAAGGCTAATAAGTCTGGCCTTTCTGTGCGGGCACAGCATAGAGGGTTTGGATCCAGAAAGATGTCCACAAAGCTCACAGAATAAATCTTTGCAGCCTCTGCAGTCTGCATCTTACGGCTGTTCCCTATATCACTTTGAACTAGGCTCTGGCCAGCTTTGTTTGCTAAGTCAAGTTGCCTCAATTCCAGGCAGTCGTCAAAAGGAATGAACAGAACATCTGTGATTCCATTCATAACTAACAGAAACTTCACTAATCTTGTGGTCACTCCCAACTCTTTAAATCTCCACTGATCAGCAGAGCCACAAAACAGATGCAGGGATTTTCCTGTGGTGGCCCCTTGCATGTGATATACCCTTCCCCTTGACTCTCACCTTTGCCTTCGCTTTTAGGTGCCTGGCCAAAATATTTGTTTTTACCTAGACTTTTAACTCAGGGACTGAATCTTTTAAAATTGTTGATCTCTTACTTTTTTTTGTCTCATGAAGATCCTTTCAGGCTGCAACATGCTTTATATTTTGCGTGCATTTGTATAGTTTAATTTTAATTATTTTTGTGTTTTATGTTACTTTATAAGCCACCCTGAGCAGGTTCTCTTGAGAAGTGGTGCATACAATGACTAAATGCATCCATGATAATCTCCGTACTCTGATTTTGTGATCTCCTGTAGAGTACACAGCTAGCAATGATAATGTCCACGAGACCTGATAATTAGGTGCTTTCCCAAGCAAAATTTTTAACACATGATCAGCAGAAGAGAAGGCACCAGGAACCGGCTCACATAATATAATTTTTGCCCCTGCATGACGTCTCAGCTTTTTACAAGGATGTGTGTGTGTGTGTGCATGTGTGTGTGTGTGCAAAGCGCCATCAAGGCACAACTGACTTATGGCAACCCCACTGAGTTTTCAAAGCAGGAGAGAAACAGAGGTGGTTTGTTATTGCCTGTCCCTGTGTAGCAATCCTGGACTTCCTTGGTGGTCTCCCATCCAAGTACTAACCAGGGCTGGCCCTGCTCAGCTTCCGAGATCTAATGAAATTGGGCTAGCCTGGGCCATCCAGGTCTGGGCCAGGTATGTAGATACCTGTACAAGCTAGTATCAGCCAGTGACATAGCAAACGAAAAACAACCTGTTTGGAGTTCAAAGGTAGAATCAGCTAGGGGTGTGCAATTCGGTATTCTGATTAGGTTAAAAATACCGAATCAGGGCCGTTTCATTTTTTTTTCAGTATTACCGAAACTTTTTCTGAATACTGAAAAATTTCGGTAATACTGAAACAGAGGCCGTTGTCACACGGGCATCTGTTCCGTTAAATTTACAGCATATAGCGTCATCACTGATATCGGCACAGTAACGTTTCTTTGGGTCACCTCGCGTTTCTTCGCGCTCCCAGCTGTCCACACCTAAGCGCTCTGTTCCATTCTCTCTAATGGGCGCAGAAGCAGCTCCTCCCCCTTTTTTTTAAAAAAAAAATTGGTGTTTAATTCCGCTATAACAGAATAACATTAGATAAACATGCTGGTAGCCCAACTGTAATGTTAAAACGGAAAATGACTGAACACGGCCATTTTTAGCAAGGTGTGGTTTTGGGTTAAAATAAAAATTTCTCTAATGGCAATTCAGTCATTTTTACTTGTTTTCTTCAGCAGAAAATTTTCATTGTGTGATGTCGTTATAGCGATATAAGGACATTATTACAAAAAAAAGGGGAGTCGTGGGAGAAATGGATTCTGGGATTGAGGAGCGAAAAAAAGGGTGGGCCTATGGCATGGCGAAGTGAAAAACATCGATGTGAGGCATTCACACTGAGACGCAAAATATCGCGACTATCAAGCACAAAGCAGAAAAGAGAAAATCGCATCAGCGATGGAATAAGGTGGGTGTTTGCCGGGAAATTGCGCCAAACTGCACAACAAAGAATAAAACACAAGCACACACTGAATAGTTTTTTAAAAAAATATTTTCTCACTTTCAAAGTACAAGTAGGCAAAGCATTGTGACACATTACACCAGCAGTCCACCACACAGAAAAATAACACAACTCACTTAACATCAGAGAATCACAAAAACACACTTCCTGTCAAAAACACTTTATTTCTTGAACAGCTTTAGTTAACACAGCAGGGGGGCACACCAAAGGGCATGCCAACAGTATCTTACACAAAAATAACACAACTCACTTCAAATTAAAGAATCTCCAAAAACATAATTGCTGTCAAAAACACTTTATTTCTTGAACTGCTTTAGGTTACACAGTAGGAGGGCACAACAGGGCATAAAAGCAGTCTACTACACAAAAATAACCCAACTCACTTCACATCAGAGAATCACCCAAACACAGTTGCTGTCAAAAACGGTGATGTGAGTTGTGTTATTTTGTGTAGTAGACTGCTTTCATGCCCTGTTGTGCCCTCCTACTGTGTAACCTAAAGCAGTTCAAGAAATAAAGTGTTTTCGACAGCAATTATGTTTTGGGTGATTCCTTAATGTTAAGTGAGTTGTGTTATTTTTCTGTGCATGCAAAATGCCACCCCTACCCAGACAAGCCTGTGTTATTTTCCCTATAGGAAATAATGGAGAAGGGGGGGCTAAGAGCAGCATCTTTGGGAGGCCATAAAATGGCTCCCCAAAGTGAGATCTGCTTGAGCCTTGGTGGAGGGAGGGAGGACAGGTAGGAGGAGGTCGTCTGAAGTTTGGGGGCATTTCACATGCAAAATGCCACCCCTAGCCAGACAAGCCTCTCTCATTTCCCCCATAGGGAAGAGTGGAGTGGAGGTGGATAGGAGCACCTTCTTTGGGAGGCCGTAAAATGGCCCACCAAAGTGGAATCTGCCTGAAACTTGGTGGAGGGTGGGAGGACAGGTGGGAGCAGGTCCCCTGAAAGTTGGTTCCATTTTGCTTGCAAAATGCCACCCCAAGCCACCTAGAAAGATGACTTGTTTTTCCCCATAGAGAACCATGGAGAGTGTAGGAGGATGGGGGCACCTTATTTGGGGGGGCATAACTCCCCCCCCCAAGTTCAATCTTTCTGAAACTTGGGGGGGGGGGTAGTTAGAGGAGAGTTAAAAGAAGGTCTCCACCAAGTTTAGTGTGATTTGGACAGAAAATGCCCCCCAGACTCCCGGAAAGCCGGGAGAAGGTTTTCTAATTGAAAACAATGGCCGAATCAAGCCAAAACGCAAATACTGAATCGGCTTGCTGTTTTGGTATTCCCTGAATACTGAAATGGTTTCCTGATTCAGTTAAAACCGAAACAGGTTTAACGAAACAGGCAGGCCTTGCACACCCCTAGAATCAGCTGCCTAGGAAGGTAGTGAGCTCCCCTTCACTGGCAGTTTCCAAGAAGAGGCTGGATGAATATTTGTCAGGGATGTTTTAGGCTCATCCTGCATTGGGCAGGGGGTTGGACTAGAAGGTCTGTATGGCCCCTTCCAACTCTGTGATTCTGTGATTTTGAGTTGAAGAATCTTTTTATGATGTCTGGCTGAGAATCCAGATTAGGGAAGGGTGCATGTGTCTGACATTTGCAAGCCACAGTATACAGCTGGGCTGTGTGAATGGGCTGCACATGGAGCACCAAGAAAAGTACCAAAGGAGAATCACAGATCAAGTGAGAAGTTGCTCCCCCCCATCTTGTAGGCACTACTGTGTTTAGTTGCTGTAGCCAGGGGCATTGGCAGGAACCTGAATGGAAACCTTTCTTCTGAAGACACACAGCAACTGTGTTCCATACAAAAGGCGGTAGGAGGAAGTGCAGAGAAGAGGTTAAAAACGCAGCTGTTTCCAGTCTTTGATTTACATAGCAATCCGCCTGCTCTTTGGCTCGGCATCACAGCCACCCTGATCGTGGTGCTTGTTTTGTGTGTTATTGGTAACCAACTATTAGAAATCGTTGCACAATTGAACCCATCGTTTAATTCATTAGTTAATGTCCACGAAGCGCTTTGAACATCCGGAGCCCCATAGAGGAGCTAATTGCTGTTATTATTAGTTTCCTTGCCTGCATTGAACTGTTAGTGATTCTAGAATTCTGGGAGGGGAAGACACTGAAATGTCAGCTTCCCTGTTATCTCCTGGCTTGTTTTTTTAAAAATTATTGGTGTGGTATGTTTGCTTGTTTGTATGGTGTTTTTACCATTTTAGAGATAATTGTTTTCTGCTTAGTAGATTTTTAAGATTCCAAGCCTGAAGCTGATTTAAACACTTATAGATCAAGGTGGGTGGCGGTGTTAGTTTGTCTGTAGCAGTAGAAAAGAGCAAGAGTCCAGTAGCACCTATAAGACTAACAAAATTTGTGGAAGGTTATGAGCTTTCATGAGGCACAGCTCACTTCTTCAGTTGCAGCTAGAATATAAGTCTATCTGTCTTTGGCCGTTTCCACACAGCTTACCTTGTTCCAGAAAACAGCAAAATCTTCCATGAAATCTCACGAGAAGATGCCGTTATCACCTCTTCTCACACGATAACAGCGTCTTCTCACACGATTTCGTGCGAGATTTCGCTGTTTTCCGGAACAAGGTAAGCCGTGTGGAAACAGCCCTTCTGTCTTGGAGAGCAGAGTGATTACAAAAGCCAAACGGTAATAGCTGGTGAATGACAATGGCAGGCGAGATTGAATAGGGTTGGGTATGCAGAGGGGTAGTGGGTGTGTGGACTTAAACACATTGACAATGCAATCCTAAGAAGAGTTACTCCAGTCTAAGCTCATAGATTTCAATAGGCTTAGATTGGAGTCACTCTTTTTAGGATTGCACTGTTAAACACTTATTAACAATACATTAGTTTACAAATACATTTGTATTGCTTGACTCCTTTCTCAACATGGAAGGCGAATGTATGAATAGACACCACTGAAGAGCACTAGTAGGGGTTTTGTTTGTTTATGAACAGGTGTGTTTATATAATTCATAGATCTTTAGCCCAAACAAAATTATATAAAAAGCAGAATTTTAAATAAAGTGAAATAAAATAATGAAATATAAAACCAAGAACCCCATTTGGAACACTTCTACAGTCTCAAAAATAAAACATAGCTAAGGGGTCATCAGCAAAGCTAAAAAGTAATAACCAAAATCAAGTAAGGTAGAATGCTAAAGTTCCAAGGTAATAACCAACATGAATTTAAATAACTAGCTCAAAATCTCAGGGCTATAGATATATATTTGGCGTTATCTTTCACGGAAGTCCTGTCCCTGCGAAGCGCTAGTTACAGATGCAAGCTGTCACTTTACATTACAGTCAGCAAGAGAAGAAATGTGAATCAGACAGACAGTCTGGTGTGGATCAGAAGTCTTGGACAAAATATTGCAATTTTGTGATCAGGATCGTGGTTGTCTCCCCAACCCCTGAAGCTTGTGTTTCGTGATGGCTCGGCAGCACAGGTCCATCATATCAACCTACTACCTGGGGATTTTTTTTTAATCATTTACAGAAACTGGAACCGTTTGAAACATTTAAGAAGATTTTCACACACGCACACCAGTATCTTTCTAGAGAAAGAGATGGAAGAGTTTTTTATTAACAGCAATGGAGCCTTCGAAGCCAACAATGAACTTATTGCTTCTCAGGCAAAAGGAAGATGAGAAGGAGAGTCAGTCGAAAAGAAATCAGCAATTGAAATTAAGCTATACTGAAAGAAGACAGGATGACTGGGCTTGATTCTTGCTTTTGCTCAGCGTTCCTATATGTGGCAAGTTACTTCAAGGCAGGGACTCTCCCTGCCTGACACACGTCCTTTCATGTAAATAGCGTATAAGAACGAAGGCTTTTGTCACTCACTGAAGAAACTGCACCATGTTCATAAACTAAATTTAATAGGCATTCTGGGTTTCCACAGACAGGCCTACCTGATCAACATTTCTAAAAGCAGGCCCTGGATTGGGCTTTCTTCCATTTCCCCTGTGTAGACTCCCAAGTCTCGATATTTGCCAGAGGAAAAGTGATCTACTCAAAATGTTTTTGATGGCACCTTTTGCAAGGGGCTTGGCTTGCTTTTTAAACTATGTATTCTGTTAAGAGTTTTGCAAAATGAACACAGAAATATATAACTAAGAGGCAATCAAACTACGCACAGGGTAAAACCCAGTGATAGCCCCATAGATCAAGATGGATAGCCCTGTTAGTCTGTCTGTACCAGTAGAAAAGAGCAAGAGTCCAGTAGCATCTGTAAGATTAACAAAATTTTTGGTAGGGTATGAGCTTTCGTGAGTCACAGCTCACTTCTTCAGACACCGAATCTGAAGAAGTGAGCTGTGACTCACAAAAGCTCATACCCTCCCACAAATTTTGTTAGTCTTATAGGTGCTACTGGACTCTTGCTCTTTTCTACTGATAACTCCATGAAACGGATGGGCAACGGATTCAGAGGAGGCCAAAGGCAAGAGGTCTGCACAAAATGCACAACTGAATTTATGGAAGTCTTCACTGCTGCTGGATGTAGCGATGGCTATCAGCTTGAAAAAGGGATTAGACAGACTCCTGAAGGACAGCTCCATCAATAGTGACTGTGACATTTCTGACTAAATGGAACCATCATACTGAAAAGTGGTGTACTTCGGAATACCAGCTGCTATGAGGCAACAATCCGGGAACTTTGGCCTCTATGCCTCGCTTGAAGTTGGTCACTGTAGGAAAGACAATGCTGGACCAAACAGAACTTGGCGTCTGACCCAGCAAGAACGCTTTATTTTTTATGTTCTGAACAGCTCTTTATTCATAGTGTCCTCGCATTCCCTCGTTCTGCTGCAACAGACAAGCCACTATGCCACAAATACGGTCGAAATGTGAAATAAACAAATTAAAGAAACAATTATTCTTGGGAATGGATCTTTTTAAAAATGGGGGCCTCTGGTACTCTGCAGTAGCTGAAGGGAGGGTGTGAAAATATTTATTTATATATTTATACCCCGCTTTTCTCCTCAGTGGAAACCCAACGCAGGTTGCAACGCTGTTTGGTCCTCTTCCATGTTATCCTTAAAGCAACAATCCTATGACATAGGTTAGGACGAGAAAGCATGACCATCCTAAAGTCTGTGCATAAAGAAAAGGATGAAAGATAACCAACGCACATTTGCCAGAGCAGATGACTGCATTTTAATGTTTCTACGTCATTAGGGAAAAAAACTCAAAGAAACTCCAAATGAAAAAAAAGTCTTATGGGAATGTTCCCATTAAAGAATTTATAGTTATGCAGAACTCGCCAAACAGTTACATGCATTTTAGCATTCATGATCATGGGCAGTTGAGAATTATAAATAGTTTTTAGCTGTTGCAATAAGCATAGCTATGCACACCGTGTCACCTAAAGTGGCCATTGACACTACACTAATGTGGCACATAACCAGATCCCTCAGTGTTTTCTTTTCACCAATATTCTCCACAGTCTCTCCAGCCCTTTGCAGATCCAACCAAGGATTCTCCAATCCACATACTCAGCTTCAACGTGAACTCCTTCATTGCACATTGCTAAAAACTCTCATCTACCTACATGTATGGATTTATTCATAGCCTACACTACACTAATTTTCATAAAGCACTTGGTCTTTGGATTAAAGATATATTTAGGAAAACAGAAACCAATAGGCAAACAGGTCAAAATATACCACTTTGGTGAAGTGGTTAAGGGCGGCGGGACTCTAATCTGTAACACTGGGTTTGATTCCCCGCTCCTCCACTTGTAGCCAGCTGGGTGACCTTGGGTCAGTCACAGCTTCTCAGAGCTCTCTCAGCCCCACCCACCTCACAGGGTGATTGTTGTGGGGATAATAATAACATACTTTGTAAACCGTTCTGAGTGGGTGTTAAAGTTTTCCTGAAGGGCTGTATATAAATCGAATGTTGTTGTTGTTGTTATAATTCCAGCATTCACATGCATGTGCAATAGAACAATCTTAGATCACTACCCCTAAGAGATTTAACTTCCAAGCTTTATGGGAGCTCTAAAGAATGAAAAACTTTTGTTAGCACATTAGCAAAATCGTAATCAGGCAGCCAAAAGTGAGGCAAAATTGAGGACAGTAATTGATCAGAAAAAAGGATCATACAAAATAACAGGCTGTTTCTGTGCATGCGCATGAATTAGAGTGGGACCATGGCTCAGCAGAACAGCATCTGCTTTGCACACAGAAGCACGCATCTCCAGTTAAAAAGTCGTAGGTGTTGTGAAATACTTCTATTTGGGCTCCCGGAGAGCTGCTGCTGGTCAGCTCTCCGGGGGCTGGACTCTGTAGGACACCTTCATGTGTTGAGTTTTGATCCGGAATGCAACACAGAATGAATGCATGCACTGTGGCGGCAATCAAGCCCCTCAATGCATTTCATTTGAAAAGAAACTAGCAGGTTACCCATTCATGGTTCTTCTACTGGATCCTGAGTACATTGAGTCTCAGGTTGTAAGAAAGATTGTACGAGCAAAATAGATACCGTTGGCAGATAAACCTCAGTATGAACTGCAAGCTCAGCTTCTATCCAAAACCTGTGCAGAGGCTGAAAAAGAAAGTACTGTACCTATTAAATCCGTATGAGAGGAGGAGAGCTTCTTACATTCTCAAATAGAAATGTTTCATTTTCTGTGTCAAACATCAACTCAACATTAATTCGGAACATTTGATAAAAAAAAGAACCCACCATGAGTATGTTTTCAAAGGAATTTGTCTGCTAAGAGCAAACTACTCTTTCACATGAGATATAATATAATTGTTCCCAATAAATAAAAGTTGCACTTGAGGGCAGAGAAAAAGATGAGAAAGGGGGACTGAAAAGGGGAGTGAGTACACCACAGCTTAGCTGCGAGACTTCCTGAGAAGCTTCTTTTCAGAGAAGCACAAGGCAGTTAATATACAACCCTGAAAACCGATAAGACTCTTGTGGGGACTCA
This sequence comes from Eublepharis macularius, assembly GCF_028583425.1. NCBI lineage: Eukaryota > Metazoa > Chordata > Lepidosauria > Squamata > Eublepharidae > Eublepharis > Eublepharis macularius. The sequence continues at coordinate 24,601,866 of NC_072805.1, read as the reverse complement.
CTGAAGTCATTTGCACTAATCTTTGAGAGGGGGAAATTACTTTTAATCATAAGAAAAGAGTTTGAAAAGCTTAAATGTTATTTTATTGGGTATGCAGGCAAGAGATTCTGTAGAAAACAAGATACCTAAGTCACCTGCATTCTGATGACAGAATAAATGAACAAGGTTTGTTTGCATTAAGAATGGAACTTGGGAGTTGTCCAGCTGGTCACGCACTTCCCCTTATCCCTTTGTGCATAGCACAGAAATCACAGAATTCTTGGTTCCTGAGAAACCACTGTTTACAGATTCTTGCTTATTCTTTTTATTACAAACCAGAATTCCATAGCAGGCTGCGCTAATAAGCAAGCCATGTTTTAAAATTTATTTTCCATTGATTAGCAGGTATGTCTATGTAGCTCAGAGGCTTTTAGACAGTTCAAAATTCTATACATTAAAAAAAAATCTAAAGTAAAATAACACCAAGACCCCCAAGCGAAACAATTTATAGCTAATAAAATCATTGACAAAATCAAATGGATTATAACAAACTGAACTACAACAAATTGTTAAAAGGGAATTAAATTCCAGAATGGTAATCAACCTGTATAATAAGCATTTCAAAGTCTCTACAGAAACATACTTGGCAATTGCAAATGTAATAAACCTGTCATTTGCAAGAGAGAAAGGGACAAGCTACATGCTACGGCATCCGTGGGTTTGACCTATTGACGCCAATGCCATTTTAGAGATGAATTCAGCCATTTAAAAGTGTCATGGGGCCCTGATCCTGATCAATCCTGAGGCACAATAGGACCAAACAATCTTACCCCCCCACACACTTTTTCAAGTGTCCAAACTGCCCTCCCCATAGGGCTAAAATGGCATCAGTGTTGACAGGTGAGATCCATGAGAGCTGCAACATCTAGTTTGCCCCAAAGTTACAGAGATTATACCAGTTTCTCATGTTGCCCGTTTTCCATGCTCTCACTGCATTTTCTCAGGAATTAGAAGGTCTTTGATTTCTGATCCATGTGCAAAGCACAGAATTTTTAAGATCCATTCCCAGATCATCTGAAAACAGCCACTGGGATGTGAGAACAAACTCTATTTTGGGTATTGCAAAGCAATCACATGCATTTAAGAATTTCTTCCACTCGCTGTAGAGAAAGCGGTGGGAATTTAGAATAGAATTTGCTTTCAGGACAGGCAAGCTGAAAAGGGGAAGAGGGAAGGAATATTATAGCTACCGATATTCATGCTAGAGTAATGTAAACTGAAGAAGAGAGGGTTTTTTTGTCAATTGATTAAGTTTTGTCTGGTAGGTATAGGAAGAGTGTCACTGAGATTTAAAGCCCCCCTCCCCAAACCCTATCTTTTCCACAGAGATGGCATAGGAGGGATTGGTCCCATTGAAGGGAAGGAAATAGGAGAGATTTTTTTTAAAAGTAAAAAATGTCATGATCTGTGTTCATATTTGGCAGGAGAAATGTTTACATATAAAATGTTAAGAGCACCAGCCATAACATTCTAAAATACATGCAAAAAGGAATCCAATTTGTAGCTATCTCCAGGTTGCCACTAGTACACTTGGCTTTTTTATCCCTAACAAAAGGCCTCACCCCTCCCTCTTTAAATCTACACCAGTCAACAACATTTTCATGTGGATGGCATATAAATGACATGGATATGGCATAAAAGGAACAAATGAATCAGGAGAACTAGGAAGAAAAATGGACAACGTGGACAAAAACAAAAAGAGGGAATATTAATCCCTCTGTGAAAATTAGGGCCAAGCTATACATGACGAATGACACTTGAATGGCAAGTGGATTGAGTGGAGGGCAAGTGAACAGGGAGAAATACACTTGCAGTTCAAGTGTCATTCGTCATGTGTAGCTTGGCCCTTAGACTCAGCAGGACAGGAACAGTGAGTTGGCAGGGGCAAAGAGGTGAGGTGGACCCACTGAAGGGTCCCAAACTAAGTCCTCCTGGTGTGCCCCCCAAAGAACTCCACTATCCCCTAATTTCAAGCCCGAGGGACCTGACAACCCTAGGATGACTAACACACATCAGGGGTTGACATTTTGAGCCCTCCTCCTTCTGTGTATGACTTGGCTGGTGCTAATCTCACTCAATACAATTTTTTGGAGGGCTGGGTATGGGGAGAGGAAATAAACCTTTGTTCGAGTCACCTTTCTTGGTTATGTGATGTGGCTCAGGGGAAAGGAAGCTTCCTTGCATGCTTCTAAATATACTCTCTTGTGGTTAGAAACCTGAGAGAAATCACACGGCCAACCTCCTTAAACACAAAAGAGCCTTCCGTGAGGAAACATGTGAGCCAGTTTGGGGGAAACCTGGCCCTCGTCGTTGTGGTAGGGAATTGCTTGAGATGTTTCCCAGCAACAGTCATGTCAGACTTGAGGGGGGAATCAGCAAAAGTGGGTTGTGAGTGGGTGGTATTGCTACCTTCAGAACCTGAAGCACATGTTACACTAGACTTTTGTCAAAGAAGTAACAATCCCATATCTTAACAAAAACAGGTCAAATTTCCCTCAAAGGGAAGATGCCTTTTGTGACATATATGCAACAACTGGATGTCGTGGTGAGAGCCATACTTTACCTATTGTGTCTTCCAAACAAGATGTGGCCAACTGTGAGGTTTGTGGGATCAGATGATGGAGCTGCTCTTCAGCTGTTTACATTGCCACTAGACATGGACAGGAACTGAAAAAAAATGAACCAGGAGGTTCGAGGTTCATACAGTTTCACGAACCAGGAATCATGAACTTTCATGAACTTGCCCCGGTTCCCGAACCGGTTCGTGTGGTTCATGAAAATGTCACTTCTGGGGCAGCAGAAAGTCTGCAGAATAGGGGTGTGAACTTATGGTTTCCCCCTTTTAAACACCAGCCACTTTTCAGCTGATGGGAGGGGAATCCCCATCACCTGAAAAAAGCTGCCGGCTGTTCTGCTTCCCATGTTTGCAGAAATTTGCTTATTCCCTGCTGGCTTTAAAAGCCAGGAAAGGGCTAAATGGCTGGTTTTCCCTTCCTCCTTTGGGGTATGCACACATACTCTCTTTTTCCAAAGGCAAGAAAGTGTAGCAATGTTGTAATATTGTAGCATTGCAACATTGTAACATTACTGCACTTTGCTCCTGGCTTTAAAACCCAGGAAAGGATTAAATAGCTGCTTTCCCCTCCCTCCAAGGCATGTCTCAGGCTTTGCAAAGAGAAAAAAACCAAGCATTTTGCACAGTCCTTTGGAAACTAAGTCTCTGGTTGCCTAGGAAACTGATTGATCGGCCAGGCTGTCTGCAGTAATGAACTGAAAATGAACCAAACGAACCAGCCTAAAGTTTGTCCCAGTTGGTCAGAAATGGGCTCTGAAGAACCGCTGGTTTGCGAACCATGAACTAGCAAGATTCGTGATGAATTTTGGTTCGTATTTCAGTTCATGCACATCTCTACTTGCCACCCTCTACCTCCCCAAAATGGTGCTATATAAATATAGTGAGCAGGACTTCCATGTCACATTGAGGAAGGAGGAGGGGCAGCATAGATGATTTAAACAACAACAGACAACTCTATCCTTTCAGAAAAATGTAGGTGGGGGGTTTTATGGGTATTTCCCCACCTCATCTCTCAGAGGTATCAGTTCAGAGAAGGTATTTTGATCATGAAAGAAGCTTGGCCCAGTTGGGTAAGAGCAGCACAGGAAATCACTGAACCACATAACCTGGTTTAGCTCATCAACAAAGACCTTTGTGAGGCAGGAGAACAGAGCCAGAAATAGCCACTGTCTAACCCTTGAAATGTTCCTTATGCCACAGACATTCATGGCACTCTTTTGCTGAGTAGCATATTGAGATGCCCCTGTTCTCCTCCCATTTCCCCAAACACCTTTGGACTTTTGAGAGTTCCCCAACAACTGGGGCTCTCTATGGAGAGATGGTTCTTTTGCTTTCGAAGCTGTTCAGTGCTAAATAGAGCACATGCTTTTGCTAAATTATAACAGCAGGTGGTTGAGGGCAAAGATCATATAACAAAATGGCTGGGTCATATACAGATCTTGTATATACATTCTACATTCAGTGGGATGGAGGAAAAAGCTTTGGCTTTCCTTGCCAGGCCTAGAGAGCACAACAAATTTCATGGCAAACTGGGGCTGATATGCATACATTTGTATCAAACTTAGCCCTGTCCATGTCCTGATACACTCCCACTTGCCACTTGCTTTTGTCAGATGGCCTCGTCCTTGTGGTACCCTCTCTGAAACTGATGCCTTCTTTATTGGTGCAAGCAAGGGAAAGGACATCCAGGGGGGTGTCTTTGGAATGGTCTTCCTGAAGAAATATGGAAACGGCAGTCATAGAGGGCCAAGGCAAGGCAAGAAAAAGACAAACTCCCATGTGGACACTCTGTTTAGGTTGAGAAATACCTGGTTGGGAAATATCTGAAGATATTGGATGTGAAGCTTGGGGAAAGTGTGATTTGGAGAAGAGCAAGCGCTGAGGTGGGTGTAATGCCACAGAGTCTACCCGCTGAAGCAGCCATTTCCTCCAGGGGAACTGATGTGTGTTGCCTGGAGACCTATTGTGATTCCGGGAGATCTCCAGGTCCCACTGGGAGGTTGGCAACCCTAACTCCACTGCAGCTGTAGCGGCATTTGCAGGGGCAACAAGAACTATGCAGAGAACCATCACGATGTGGAAGCATCCATAGAGCTGACAAACTAACCATGAATATTGGCATAGACAAGAGACCTCCCAAGAGCTTGCTACATCCCAAGATTTCTGTTCTTACACCAGAACCTCTGGAAGTACTTCTGGTTTTTTTTCTTTGTGGTTGCAACAGTTAACATGACTTTAAATGTATACTTCTATGTGCTCACAAAAGTCCCATTCATTATTAGTGACCTAGCAGGAGAACTGCGCTGTTAAGTCTTTTACAGAGACCTGATATCCCAGGCTTGGCTGGTGGCTTCAGAACGATACTTTCATAATTTTCCACGATTCCTGCTGTTTTTCATTATTTTTCTTCTGGCCCCATGTACTCCTTGGAATCTTACTTCCTACATTTTTACTAGCTGCTGCTGCTTGCTTATTTACTTACACACAAATGCACACACACACACAGAGTCCACTAAAGAGCAAGCTGGAATGAAAGCGATGGGTTGGGATTGGCACTCGTTCTGAATTCCCAGCGAGCAAGATCCTTCGGCGGTGATGGAGTAGCTTTGGCTTTCAGTCTATCTGTCACTGCTCGACTGTTTTACTGTGCACACAATGCAGTGATGGGCGACATCACTCAACTGCAACAAGTCCAGCTACAAACGGCGAGTCACAGCAATTTGTAGCCTCGCCATAGCCGCTTAATCATTCCCAACACTCATTCTCCCCCCACCTCGCCACATTCTGGATAAACTAACTTGAGAATTAAAGAGCAAATATTTGACTCTTTCCCACTCCTGTAATTTTACTGACTCCTGTTTGGATTGTGTGGTATTTAACAGGAGACCTTTGACCCCTAGTTAAAAGCTATGACTCAGAAGACCCGCCCTCTTGTAACAAGCTTTTGTTTGGCTTCCAGGGAGGGATTTGCACTCGACCCTTCAATTATAAATGTATTATCTGCATGCCTTCTTATTCAGCCAATCATTTTTTCCCATAAACCTTTATACAGGTTTCAGTCTCTATTAAGAAAACAAAGATAACACTTCCAAGAAACACTAACGACTGCAAATTAAGAGTAACTGAACAGAAGGACCCAAAGCACTTAAGCCCATTCACAGGAGTCCCTTAATGCTTCTGTCAAACATTGTAAGACTTTGTAAAATCATACTTTGGGTTGCAAAGGAAAGATAGTATTTTCAGACTCAATATTATGTTCTTTCTTGTACGTATAATTGTGGAAACTAACAGAGCAACAGAGTCTGTTAAGTTGGTTCCTTGCTTAGATAGATATAGATATAGATATAGATATAGATATAGATATAGATATAGATATAGATATAGATATAGATATAGATATAGATATAGATATAGATATAGATATAGATAGGGCTTTTTTTCTGGGGGGAAAAGGTGGTGGAACTCAGTGGTGGAACTCAAGACCGCACAATGATGCCACTTTGGGTCAGCTGGAACAAGGGGGGAGTTTTTAAAAGTTTAAATTGACCTCAGCGAAAATGGTCACATGGCCATTTTCATCAGGAACTACAATGCCAAGACCATGGCTATACAGCCTGGAAAATCCACAACAACCATCGTTCTCCGGCTGTGAAAGCCTTCGACAATATAACTTCTAAATACTTCCAGAGAGTGGAAGAAAATAATAGTAGGACGGTATGATTACTCTGGAAAGCATGCCAGAAAACGAGAGCTAGAGGGTTTGATTTAGACATGATGCAGGAAATGGACGAAAGAAGTTTCACACACCCATGCATGAAGCTACCTTGTACTGAATCAAACCACGGGTCCATCAATATCAGTACTGTTGACTCAGGTTGGCCATGGTTCTCCAGGGTTTCAGGTCTGTCACATCACTTACTCCCAGATCCTTTTCACTGGAGATGCCGATGACTGAACCTATGACCCTCTGCCTTCCAAGCAGATGCTTTCCTGCTCAGCCACAGCCTCATCACCATCTTACTTAAACTGAGGTATGCATGCAAGAATAACGCCCCCCCCACACACACACCAAGCCAATAAGTGTGTCCACATTGCACCATGTAGGAGCTATGGGCTACATTCTTTATATTTTGATAGAATTTAATAAAAACTTGATAATATTGGTTATCACATACAAAGCTATTCACGGTCTTAGCCCAGTGTACCTATGGGACCTCCTCCCTCCCTATGTTCCTCCACAGCAGCTTTGCTCATCTGAACAGGGTCTCCTGCAGGTGCCACCCTGCACATGGGCGAAATCAACAGCAGACCATACACAAGCTTTCTCTGTGGTGGCCCCTATCCTATGGAACGGCTTGCCTGAGGAGGTCAGGAGAGTCCCCACTCTCCTTGCTTTCCGCAAACGATGCAAAACCAAATTATTCAAAAAGGCTTTTGTACTGTAAGGAGGGGCCCTCAGATGCTTCGCTTATGAATTAAGGACCATAGACTTCACTACTATGTTGCCTTACATACTACTTGTTGTCTTAAATATGTGCACCTATGTGCACGTGTGGTTTAATGTCAGCCCTAGAATTGCTTATGTTCTGTTTCAGCATTTATTCAACTCTGTACTGGATTCTTACCAATGCCCTGTCTTTGTAAAATTGTGTTTATTTACCCTAAGGAATTGTTTGTGGAAATGTCCTTGAAACTGACTGTACTCATCTCACACTGTGCAATTCGCCTTGAGTCTCAGTGAGAAAGATGGAGTATAAATGACAGAAACAAACAAACAAACAAACACATAAAATATGAACGTTATCTGAGTGGCCAAAAGTAGGAAGGAAGGGAAGAAGTGCATTGCACTGCCCCACCGACTGATCCCCTGTGAACGGTCAGTAGAACATCCATTTGCTTTTGGGGGCTGTACCGGCAGAGAACTTGGAGGATGTGTACCGCCAAGCAGATATATATCAGCTATTTCACAGTCATAGAACCTGACAGTAATGCTGGTACATGCATTCTTCTCTCTTTGTGCTTTCAGGAGAGTACAGGAATCTTCTTTGTTCATTTGATATACAGTAAAAGCACCATCAACCCACTTTAGTGAGATGGTGCAACCCTCTCAGATCCTGGTCTGAGTGATTGGACACCGTGGCCAATCACACTCTGGTTTCTGTATCTTGTGTCAGGGCTGCTGATGGGGGGGAACTAGAGGGGGGAAATCCCAGCATCCCAGGCCTGTGGATCCTGACAAGCAATATTATCTCTTCTACTATGACCTTCAGTTTGGATCTAGGTAGCATGACCCAGAAATCTTTGGGGGGTGAGGGGGTGAGGTCCATGATAACTTTGTGTGATCAGATTTTCAAGGTTTTTTAAAAAATTAAACAATAACAAGGGCTTTTTGCAAAAAAAAGAGAGAAGCCACATATTATCATGTCCATTGCTTATATCTTAACTAGCGATGGGAACAAACCAAAATATGAACCAAAGTTTGTCATGAACTGGGTCAGTTTTTGGTTCGCGAACCAGTGGTTCTTCGGAGCTAATTTCTGACAAACCACAATGAACTGCTACGATTTTTAGAGCGGTTCATATGGTTCGTTTTTCGGTTCGTCACTGCAGGCAGCCTGGCGCCGATCAATCTGTTACCTAGGCAACGGGAGGGATGGGCTTTTTGCAGACCTTCTGCAACCCTAGAAGTGACGAATTGATGAATCAAATGAACTGGTTTGTGAACCAGGCAATTTCATGGTGGTTCATGATGTGTCATTCGTGAAATGCAACGAACCATGAACCGCAATGAACCACCATTTTCCCTGTTCATGCCCGCTTCTAATCATAACACTTCATTTGTATACTGCTTTTGTGGACAGATTAGTGCCCTACTCAGAGTGCTGAACAAAGTCAGTGTGATCATTATCCCCACAATACAGCTGGGGAGCTGGTGCTGAGAAGAGTGGCCTCCTGCTGATCTCATGGCAGCAGTGGGACTGAAACCAGCAAAGTACTGCATTGCAGCTCAATTTTGTGATGGATTCTGAATCACCCAACACTAGGGATTCTATTCCCCCAGTAGGGGTGGGGGATCTCTGCTCCCAGCCTCTGCTCCCCACAACCACTCGCCTGACTGGAAGGGAGAAAGGAGAGGGAATGGGCCTGGGAGCCCCACAGCATGCTCCTGCATGCTCCAGAGCACTTCCTTGTCGAGTGCGATGCAGAAGAGTGAGGTCGCACCAGGGGCTGATTTGGTAAAAATTGGCCCCTGATGCTAGATTGGGGGCTGATCTTTACCAAATCGGCTCCTGACGTGACCTGTTGCTTCTGCGTTGTGCTAGGAATGTCATTCCTGGCGTGACATGGAAGTACTCTGATGCATGCATGCACAATGTGCACACACAAAACAAGGAAGTACTCCTGTCACACACATCTCAACCCTCCTGTCCCCCAGTTTGAGCCCCAGGGGACCTGGCAACCCTACTCAACACTGACAGCCAGCATGGTAGTGGTTAGAGTCAGGCTAGGCTCTGGGAGATCCAGGTTCAAATCCCAACTGTGCCACGGAAACTCACTAGGTGACCTTGGGTCAGTCTTCTTTTCTCAACATAGCCTACCTTGTTGTTGGGAAGGGAGAACCACGTTGTAAGCGACTGTAGGTTCCCATTGGGGAGAAAAACGATATACGTGTCTAAAACAATAAATACACATTGTGACTTACATGCTCTAAAATTTTTGTAAAAGTAGATTGAATCTGAATGGGCTGAACTGTGATCCAGAAGATTTAAGAAGTGTGTAACAGCTGGTAAAACAACCAGTATCCCTTTTAGTAAAACAACCAATATCCCTCCAGCATTCCATAAATGAAAATAAAGACATTTGTATTCTTATTCCAAGAATCCCTTTGCAAATCCTTTGCCCCTGACGCTTAAGAATATTGAAGGCTTGTTTTTACCAGCTTGTATTCTTTTCTTGTATGGTAGACCTGTCGGCTCTGACCTGTATGGTCCAGGCATGTCTGATCTCATCACATCATGGTTGCTAAGCTGGTATGGCCCTGATTAGCACTTGGATGGGAGACCACTAAGGAAATTCAGGGCTGCTATGCAGAGGCAGACAATGGTAAGCCACCTCCATTCATCGCTTGCCTCAAAGGTCCTACAGGGTTGCCATAAGATGCCTGAAACTTGTGTGTGTAATTGAAAAGCAAAGCTAATAGAAGTTGGTGAAGTTGTTAGAAAAATGTAATTGCCCTACAACATTATTGGTCACCCTTTCCAAATATACCACAGTGTGTGCAGCTGCAATGCCTTAGCATTCATGTGTATATATTGTCACACATGCTCAATAGATATAACTTGTAGAAATGTGGAGAAAGTGAACTGAAATCGAGACTGTCCCTAGCAAATGAACAGTTGGAGTGAATGCTTCAATGAGAAAAGATACTTTGGCGGGCCAAGATATGGCACACTTTAGAGATGATCTAAATGACCTGTGATCTCTATCTTCTTCCAGTTGTTTCACAGCACTGTAACCATCCTATATCTCAATTACAAATACTTTCTACCAGGCTTTATTTCCTAAAACCGCTGGTGCTTATATTACGCACTGAAAGTTATTTCTGTTGCTACTGTTGTTGGCCGGAGGTAATGAATTTAGTTTTCATATGTGTGTGTGTGTAATTTTTTTAGCTATATATAATTTTTTCAGCTGTACACAGCAGCAACCCCCCCCCCCCCTTTCCAGGCACTTCACTAGACCTTTTATCCACACTCAGGAAAAAGAATTGATTGATTTTTGAAGTTAAATGTTGGCATCTGCTGTTATTCAAAACCAGGACCTCGGATACTCTCATCCGCCCTGCTTTCAGCTCCGCCACCAGCGTGCCGCAAATGAAGACAAGCTGTTGTCAAATGAGAAATGCAAAACAGTCAATCTGTTTGTCTGTTTAATGTAACTGGGAACATAAGCTGCTAAAAACGCTACCATTCGGCACTGTCAGATGGGAGACACTCTCCAACAAACGAAAGCCTAATGACCCATTTTACTCAGGCACTCTGGAGTTCCTCCTAATGGTATTTTCCATATGTACTTCAACATGCTTTTAACTGAAACTGCAAATGGTACTATTTTCTCTCTAACAGAAGCGTGTAATCTGTGTAGCGTAAGTTGTCTCTCTCCCTCCTCCCCTCTCCCCGCCACCTTTTTCCTCTGGTACCATGAAGGAATGCTGATGTTCAAGGCGTCTTGAAACAGCAAGCATATTGCTCAAGCATATGACGCGCAGCGTCGCTTTACACCTGTCATTGTACTGTATTAAAGGGGGGGGGGGGGAATCAAGTCATTAACCATGATAGATACGTTTTTAATAAGAAAGTGTTGTGCCTCACCAGGCAGATAAATAGAGAGTCTTCAGATATCTTCACAGCCCTAGCATACAATTAGAGAGATGAAACATTCTGTTCTGGATACTCTTCAAAAAGAAGTGGCTTTTTTTGGCTTTTCTCACATTTACCCAAGAAGTAGCTGGTTAGAAATTTTATCGATTCATTTTTCAATAGATAAAAATAGTGGTCAAGTGTCTCCTGTCTGATTGCCTGTTACAGTCCACAAAATATTTTGCACGGTTTTTCTCATAAACATTCACAACAGTCCATGAGGTAGGTACTTAATGTATCTGTTTTATATCCAAGATGGTTTGAAGCTAAAGCTGTGATTCAAATGCAGATCCTGGAGATTTGGGGACTGTGCCTGGGGAGGGTGGAGTTTGGGGAAAGAGGCAGTTCAGCATGGATGTAATTCCATAGAGTCTATCTTCTGAAGCTGCCATCACCTTCAGGGAAATTCATCTCTGTAGTCTGAAGATTAATTGTAATTTCGGGAGAACTCCAGGCCCCATGTGGAGGCTGGTGATTCTAGTTGACCAGAGGTTGGTACAGGAATAGACTAGATTGGAATTTTTTTTACAAAAAAAATAATCCTGGAATCATTTTATGTTTCAGACCAATTTGATTTCTTCCCAGAAGCTCACGGGTGCATCTATCCTCCTCACCCCCCCTTTTTCCTCCTTATTTGCCCTGTAAAGTAGATTAGGATGAAATGTAGTGACTGACCCCCAAATCAGCCAATGATCATCATTGGTGGGTGCAGAACTGGAGATCTGAACTCAGATCTCTCTACTAAAGATGGGCATGAATTGAAATATGACCCAAAAAATCTGCACAAACCAGGCCGGTTCGTGGTTCGCGAACCAGTTTCCATGAACTTCCACGAACTGGTATACTGGTTTGTTGGGTCATATTTAAAGGACCGGTTCAAATGGCCATTTCCCCAGGGAAATGGTCATATAAAATTTTCCTGCCGCTTGTAAGTGGCAGGTCCCTTTAAACTATCAGCTGGCAGGCAGCAGGAGGGGATCCACCCCTCGCCGCCTGCCAGCTGTTAGTTTAAAGGGACCTGCCGGCGGCAGGGCCTTTTAAACTGCCCAAACCCCAGCTGCCCCCCCCACCCCCCAGCCCTAGTCCCAGCCTCACACTTACCTTCCCCTGCAGCATGCAGCATCTTCCCTCTCCTCCCAGGAGGGGCGGGAAGGCCATTTTCAGCCTCTTCCACCACTGTGTGGGCCTGCAGGGTGGCAGAAGAGGCCAAAAACAGCCTTCTTGCCCCTCAAATGGCAGCCACGGTGGCCATTTGAGGAGCAGGGAGGCTGTTTTTTTGCTTCCTCTGCCATCTTGCAGCTCTCAGGGCAGTGGAGAAGGCTGAAAACGGCCTTCCCACCCCTCCTGGGAGGAGAGGGAGGATGCCACACACTGTAGGGGAAAGTAAGTGTGGGGCTGGGGCTGGGGTGGGGGGTGGGCAGTTTAAAAGGCCCTGCCACTGGCAGGTCCCTTTAAACTATCAGCTGGCAGGCGGCGAGGGGGGCATCCCCCCCTGCCGCCTGCCAACTGAGAGTTTAAAGGGACCTGCCACTTGCAAGGCAGGAAAGGGCCCTTTAAACGGTTAAATGCCCCTTTCTCTGCTGCTGCTAAGGCTGGAAAGGGGCATTTAAACCCCACAAACACACGAACCATGAACTGGTTTGTAACTGGTCCAGTTCTGTGCCAAAACCTCATGGTTCGTTGGGGTTTTTTTGGTTCGTGCCCATCTCTACTCTCTACTCCGCAGCCACCCACCCCAGCCCCATTTCAAGCTGTGAAATAGGATAGCCCTTCTATCGATTCACTCTTGCTTCAGAATTCATGGGCAATCTCTGCTGTAAAGTATTTCTGCTTCCAGAGTGGATACTTTTAAGGTGGCCGCAATTTTAGACCTGGCTTTATCTCCCTTTCGCACAAACTCCTATTATCACATGGGTATTACTGTCAAATATTTACATCAGAAATGCTCAACCATAAAACTCCAGTTGCTGAAAATGTCTTGTATGCTAAAGAAATCAATTTCACATTTCTGAAAGTGGTTCTCAAGCTTATTTTCCTCGTAGGCCTCTGTTGCTATCTTTGTGTCATTTTTTAGTTCCTCTGAGTATTGGAAGGAGTTAGAAGAAGGTTCCCCTCCCCAAGGATATGATGACACATAACTTTTATTTTTCCTCAGGAGAGAAAATCATACATTTCTGATTTCAATGCTGACAGTCTGACTACACAGAAGGTGCCTTTTGCACAATCGATACCAACTCAAAACTGCCTCATCATATTCATTATACAAATGCCAAGCGTTCATTTTTTTGGATGAACAACTTAGTTGGAGCCCTTTGGTAAATTATTTCCCCTTATTTTTAATAATTCAGGTTTGGAAACTAATGGTCTGAGGTAGTCTGATTGTCAAATAAAAAGCAAAATATATCTGTAATATTTTTATCCCATTTTGTGGACAAAAAAACACCCTCTTAAAACAGAATATTTAATACTCTCCTGTCTTGTCTTATACAGAAACAAAAGAGATAACCCACCCACCCAGGTGTCCAAAAAAATTGCTGCCTTCTCACAAATACAGATTGTGTTTAATTTATTTGTTAAAAGTTTGTTGGAAAACTTAGGTTTAAGATGTAGAGGGATATTACTGTTCCTGCCAGGGTAGATAAATATCAATGATTTTTTTTAAAAAAAATTAAAAAGCATTCTTTTATTTAAATCAGATTTTTTAATCAAATGTTTTTTGAGGAAAAATCTATCTAAAGATAGTTTTCTATTTAAGATACATTATAGTCCAAAGGTAATCATCATGAAATAAGAATTAGTTTTTAAATATGTAGCATGAGGCTGTATATTCATGCAATGTTAAAATTGTTGGTAAACAAATTCAATTAATTCATTCACACTGTCATGCTCTTCCAGAAGTTTCTGTAAGATTATTAGGCAATTTTTCTACCTAGAAGATATTATCGCAGATGCTTGGTTTTACAGTTCTGAAAACTGTGAATTTGTGTCTGCAGAGATCACATGTCTCTTCTTCACAGCAAAAAGGTTATAAAATAAACATACAGAGCTGAGAAACAGACTTTAATCCCATTGTTCCTTTGCAAATCTTTGTACACAGAACCAACCCTTACCTCTTAAGTGCTAAGCTTCAAAAAAATTCAGTGAATAGAAGATTGTTGGGAGTAGAATAGATCTGCACAAGAAGATAAGTGTGAGGAGTTTTTATTTAGAAAAGAATGAGTCTTTCTGTAGAAAACCATGATTTAAATCTAGTCTTTAGATCAAATCCACCCTGGTTACTGCACCGGCGACCCATAGAAATAACTATTGATGCTTGCATATCTTTTTTATGTACTGTAGGTAAACTCTTGCTTCCAGAGGGAATTGCAATGTCTTTGGTGAAAATGATAGTGTGAGTAAGAAGAAGGCCTTTTTTTCAGCAGGAACACAGTGGAACGGAGTTCCGGAACCTCTTGAAAATGGTCACATGGCTGGTGGCCCCGCCCCCTGATCTCCAGACAGAGGGGAGTTTAGATTGCCCTCTGCACTGCTTGGCGTGGAGGGCAATCTAAACTCCCCTCTGTCTGGAGATCAGGGGGCGGGGCCACCAGCCATGTGACCATTTTCTTCAAGGGCAACCCACTGAGTTCTACCACCTCTTTTTCTAGAAAAAAAGCCCTGGTAAGAATATTAGGAAAGGAAGGTCATCGCTGAAGGACAGGGAGTTGTGTGAGTATTGGTAAGTTTGGAAAGGCTATGACTTGAGGAGAATAGTTGAAACAGATAGGTTAAGGAAAGGAAAGCAGAAAAAGGCATCCAAGTTGCTCTGAATCCTGCTGATTAGGGGAAAGACGAGATATAAATATTTTAAAATAAAGAAACTGTGGCACCGGCACATTTAACATCCTGGATAGGAATAGCAAGGCTTCTGGGGGGTTCCTGGTGAGGATGTTGTCTTTTGCAGGTTTTTCTTTTTAAACCTACCTTCCTGAAGAGATGAGAAAGGTCATTTTTAAAAAAATCTCAGGGAGTAGCTTTTAGAATGCTATGCAAAAGTAGCATTTTATTTTCAAGTCATAGATCCAGAGGAGTTAGCCGTGTTAGTCTGTAGTTGCAAAATAGTAGAGTCCAGTAGCACCTTTAAGACTAACCAACTTTATTGTAGCATAAGCTTTTGAGAACTACAGCTCTCTTCATCAGATGCAAGATGAAGAGACCTGTGGTTCTTGAAAGATTATAATAATAATAATAACATTCAATTTATATACCGCCCTTCAGGACAACTTAATGTCCACTCAGAGCGGTTTACAAAGTATATCATTATTATGCTACCATAAACTACCATTGGACTTAAAGGTGCTACTGGACTCTTTACCATTTTATTTTCAAATAATCAGTTTCTCTGGTCCTTTTCGGGACTGAAATTAATTAATCTCGGTCTACCCGGTTCAGCAACAATCACATAGTGAGTTGATTTTAAGAACGGAAGAAGAGATGAGCATATCTGACCCATCCCAAAGTGCTGAAAACTGAACAAAACAAGGACGACAACGGTAATCCTGTAAATGTATAGGTGAATGCCCTGATGTATCTTAAAGATTTAACATAGTTCCATTTGAGAATTATACACATCACGTTTGTAAAAATAGGCAGTGGTAATAAATCAGTATAGTTAATACACAGAAACTGAGACAGTCAAGAGAGACCGTTTTCTTCACCCTCCCCCCCCCCTTTACAGAAAGGGAAAACGAATACAATTCTTTCCACAACAGATCAAACGTTACACACACAACATTGCATTGTCGCTGTTTAAATGATTCTTGGCCTCGGAATAATAAATTGGGGACTATCTTGAACCACAAGCTCATTAATGAGCAGTAATTCAGAACTGATGGCGCGATGTTCGGTAATTTAAGCAACGTAGACAATGAAGGTTCTCAACTCTGGTACAAAGAAGTGACCCACAGAATTCCCGCGGAATGAGTAATTACAGCTAATATCCATTCCAGTTTCTATTAGAACATCAACTAAAACAAGGTCATGACAACAGGCAAGGTTTACATTCATTCCTGCAAGCATTACAGTTGAGAGAGAGAGAGAGAGAGAGAGAGAGAGAGAGAGAGAGAGAGAGAGAGAGTCACCCTGGAGCAGGTGGAGACTTTCCTATTAGGTGGGCTCTGCAATGAATAAGGATCATCGTGACAGCTCCCCAGAGGGGTACAGGAGGCTTACAATGGTCCAACCATCTATTACATCAAGAGCAAAAGTGGTAATTTTTTGCAAAGATCATACTGGATTTCAAAAGTGACCATGAAGGTTATATTTGGCTAGAACTTAGCAGGGTTGCAACATATCTGTGAGAGGATGATTATGCTCAGTGCTTGCCCCTGTACAAGAGCAGCAATAGCATTAGCTACCATCTGGGTGGTGGCAATGATGGCCCTGAAGAATTGGGATGATCCACCCCTCCTCCTTCATGAGAAGAGCCCTGTTGGGTCAGACCAGCCTATATACTCCAGCATCCTGTTTCATTCAGCAATCAACCAGTACCTTGGAGGATCGATAAAGAGGATGATAATAACAACAATAACAGCAACATTTGATTTATATACCGCCCTTCAGGACAGCTTAACACCCACTCAGATCTGTTTACAAAGTATGTTACTATTATCCTCACAACAATCATTCTGTGAGGTGGGTGGGGCTGAAGGAGCTTCGAGAAGCTGTGACTGACCCAAGGTCACCCAGTTGGCTACAAGTGGAGGAGTGGGGAATCAAACCCGGTTCTCCAGATTAGAGTTCCATCCGCTCTTAACCCCTACTCCAAACTGGCTCTCAGTTTGTAGAGGCCTTCCCTTCAAGTTGCCTCCGAGCACTGATATCTAGAGGCCCTCTAAATATGGAGGTCCCCCTTAACCACTGACATCCATTGATGGACATCTCCCCCAGGAATCTGGCTCGAGCCTTCTATGTCAGTGTCAACCACTGCGTTCATTAGCAGTGAATTCCACCTTTTAAGGGCTCACAGAGTAAAGAAGTACTTCTATTTGATTGTTCTGAATCTATTGCCTATCAGCTATACTGGGTGTCCCTGAGTTCTACTGTTATGGGAGATGGAGAAAAAGTTTTCTCTATGCTATGCCTCTGCTTAGCAACAGCCTGGACTTTTTGGTGGTCTCCCATCAAAGAGAGCAAGTTTGGTGTAGTGGTTAAGAGTGCTGGACTGTAATCTGGAGAGCCAGGTTTGATTCCCCACTCCTCCACTTGAAGCCAGCTGGGTGACCTTGGGCTAGTCACAGTTCTCTGGAGCTCTCTCAGCCCCACCCACCTCACAGGGTGTTTTGTTGTGGAGATAATAATGACATACTTTGTAAACCGCTCTGAGTGGGCATTAAGTTGTCCTGAAGAGTGGTATATAAATTGAATGTTGTTGTTGTTACTATTAACCAGGGCGGACCCTGCTTAGCTTCTGAGATCTAACAAGGTTGAGTTAGCCTGAGCTATCTAGGTCAGGAGGTTAATACCACATATTTACTCCATAGAAAAGACTGTATCATTTTAAATATCTAAACCATATCCTACAGTCATCAAGCCAATAACAAGTGACTTGAATTCTGAAATCTCTATGTTCATTTTCCCCATCTCTCCAGCAAATCTGTTCAGCTTAGCCATTTCAGCCCACTTTCCAAATCTTTTGTAACCAACGCCTTCAGTGGGGGCTTGCAATTACGCCATTTGTTTGCAATAAATATTTTATCAGCGGTAAGTTACAATACAAACCATCGCATAATGTTTAGTCTGCACTATACCATCTAAGTGTCCAAGACAGACATTCAATGGATTAATCAAAATTTAACAATGGAATATTATTCAGCCCAATTAAATATATGCGTACAGTTGGATCAAATAACTCCCTTCCCCTAAGTGATGACACCTGTACCAGCTCTCCTCCCTGACATTGCGGGCGAGGTGGGGAGATCAACCCGTTACGTTTTTCTGAAAAAGCTTTTTGTTTTAGGGCAATTCTGCCTGGTGAGATACAAATCAGCCTTAGTTTGAAAACATATTGAACAGTTATCAGCCTATTGTATTTTTATCCGGGCCTTCCTCCAAAGAGCTCAGTATAGATCGTTCTTTCCTACTTCATTTTGTCCCACAACATTCCTACCAGTATTTTACTTGTTCTAAAGGAGAAATATTTCATAGAAGGTTCCCCTCCACCAGTCCTTTCCTAAATTTTCCAATTTTCCACTGGAAAATTTTTAAAAAGTCAATGGAATTTTTTCCCCTGAATTCTCCCCTCTCCCGGTTTTCCCATCTCTAGGGGACTCAAATCAGCTAACATCATTCTCCTCTCCATCATCTTATCATCACAATAACCTTATGAGGTAGGTTAGTCTGCGATTGTGTGCCTGCCTCAAGGTCACCCACAAGCGTCCATGGCAGAGTAGGGATTCAAACATAAACCTCCCAGATTCTTGGGTCAGTCACAGCTCTCTCAGAGGTCTCTCAGCCCCACCCACCTCACAGGGTGATTACTGTTGTGGGGATAATAATGACATACTTTGTAAATCGCTCTGAGTGGGTGTTAGGTCATCCTGAAGGGCGGTATATAAATCGAATGTTGTTGTTTTTATTATTATTATTAATCAGCACAGTGCTTTTTAAAAAAAATTATAATAATTAAAACAAATTTTCAGTCAAGTTTTCTCAATCATTTTTTTTTGTTCTGCTCAAAAAAGGAACACGATGCACATTTAACCATAAGCAACTCAAAGGAGCCCATTCTTTGGATCATGTGAAAACAGCACTGTCTCCCCCCCCACACACACACACACACATGCCCTCAACCAAATGCAGCATCAGGAGTCAAACCTCTTTCTGTTGCAACTTTTTCTTTTCTACCACAGAAGAAACCAGCAAGGAGAAAACATGACCTTGCTTTAGCCAGGTTGGAGGATAGCAAAGGGGAAACAAAAAAACATTGCTGGCAGAATCCGTGAGAAGTGGGAGGGAGAGATAAAAGTTTATTTATACATTTTTTCCTCAAGGCCTGCCATAAATGAATTGGTTTAAGGATACCATATTTAGTTAATCACAAGTAATTTTATGTCCTGATATTCAAGGATTATCCCTGAAACTACTGGCTGAAGCTGCCAGGGAGGGGGGGGGGGTGCATGGTTTTTAACGGCTACGGAACAAATTGGTGGAAACGGTTCTTCATCCTTAAGCTTAAAGATTTACAATACTGACTAACCATATAGATCCCCAAAGGTTAATAGTGCTATGTCCTAATGGCAACACGCATTATAGAGCGGTAGAAAATTCTCACAAATTAATCTAGTCTGATGTTGAGTTGTTTGAATACTTGTTCAACAGCTTGGAATCTTGACCACTAGCAAGAAGCCCTGTATATAGAGGATAGACTTGATTGCTCTGTACATGTGCATTTACTAATACATGTATGGCTGAACATGTGGTTGAAAATGCACATTTACCCCATTACTGGTCCCTGGTTTCATTTGTAAAGTGAAAAGGTGTTGGTTCTTTCTTAAGCCCTGTTCACATGTTACAGTGAATGCATGTATGTGAACAGAATGGCATGGGTTTTATTTTCAGCAAGATTTATATCTTTTCATCAAGTCTGTAAAACAGAGATGTTCCACCAGACGTATGGTGATTGAGGTAGGAGGACTCCCCTTCTTCAACTGGCCTTTTGTCAGGAATGGGACACTGAACCCCGCTCCCGGTCTGAATAACATCTACCGGTTCATCACCTGCCCTACGGCTTTGGTTGTGGAGGGATGGTGCAATGTGAGTGCCACTGGGTTTTATTAACTGGAATTGTTTTTATTATGCTACCATGTTTTTATACCCTGATGTGATCTGCTCTGAGCCTGCTTTGCAGGGAAAGCAGAATGAATGAACGAACGAACGAATATTGGTACCAGATGCAACACTTACAATCCTCCAAGCAATGGGTTGAATCCATTAACTTGGCTCCAGTGATGCACAAGCAGTGATGCATAAATGGGTTTAGAACACAGTTTCACTTGTGCAGGACCTTGTACAACACTGAGCGCTTTCATCCCTATATGTTATATAGCCCAGAGATTGGTTGCTCAAGATTGTGCACAGGTATTTTATTTGTGTTTCTGCTTGTGCGAGAGCTCTAGCAGAAGTGGAAATTCCATGCTGGATCCAAATCAATGACTCCCTATCACTAAGAGTCTCTCTACACGGGACATCTTACACAAGGATGCTCAAGTGTAGGGAGATGCAATGTTAGTCGGGAAGCATAGTTTAAAAAGACAGAGCCAAAGACTGTCAATTTCACCTCTCTACACAGAGGTGGCAGAGATCGCTCCTGGGAGGGTTTTTAAATTTCATCTTTGCCTCCCTGAAGGCTCTGTCAATTTCACCTCCCCTTCGTGGGAGTATGCTGCATGCCATAGTTTATGACATATCCCAGAATCCTCTGTGATGCACACAGGTCTCACGGCAGATACACAGGATGGGTTTCTCAGCAATGTGGAAAGACTTCCCAGAGGGATGCTTGAAAGTTACCGAGTCAGAGGTCACTTTTAGTCAGTTGCAATAGAATCACTCTCCAAAGTTTAATTGCTTGCTCGTTTAAAGGCAAAACAAGCATCAGAACCTTGAGTAGCTGTTTTGTAGTCTCCATCCTACCCACACGCCTGAGTCCCAAGTCATGCTGACAACCTGTCTCCTAAATTCTGTTAATTTTTTGTCTTTTCACAAGCGCCAAGGCTAAAGAATATTGATGCAATTGCTTGCTCTTAGATGCAGAATGACACAAGCCTCCCATCTGCCATCCTATTTCATTAACAGCCTGGCCGTGGATCAAAAGAGGGGAATGTCTGCTCCTTCTTGAGCCCCTCTGACTTTCACAGGCCTTGAAATAACATTGCCAGCAATAGTGTTCTTCTTTATTCCCTTCCCTTCTACACACATCCTTTTTCTTCCTTCCATTGCGGGGAGAAAAGAATCGGGAAGAAATAAGGGCACAGAACATGCCAGAAGGTCTCCAGGCAGGAGATTCCATATTTTGAATGCACACAATTCATCAGTTGTGGTGTGTCTGATGCTCAGATGAGCGCATGGAGTGCCAGCTAAGCAGGAGTTCCCTCTTTCTTCCATCTATCGTACACATTTGCAAAAAACATTTCCCCATATTGAATGGTAATAAGAAAGACCAGCATATCTACCATGGGATCTCTGTGTGTCATAGAGGATTCTAGGATGTGTTGTAGGGTGCACAGTCACTGCACATAGTACAGTGTCATTGGTTGGGGTGGGCAAGCTGGATTTTAAAAAAGTTTCTGTGTCATTACCTACGTTTTCACCAGTATTGCCAGTTAGAGCCGAGCAACCAGAGGGAGGGTTGGGGGGCAGGACATGTAACATTGATGATGTCACTTTCACTACATCACTTCCGGGTGCAACTTGGAAGTAGAGATGGGCACGAACAGCAATACGAACTTTAAAAAGCCATGAACAGCCCAATCAGCTGTTCACGAACAAGCTGTTCGTGAGGCCCCATTCTAAATGAACAGATGGTCATTGCAAGCCTCATTCATTGCTGTTCGTTGCTGTTCGTCAAGCCAGACAATCTGGCACCTGCAATCAATTTCCTTGGCAACTGGAGGCAGGGACTGCCTAAACTCTGTCTGAACTCCTGCTGTTGCCCTGGAAACCCCAATCTAAACCCAATTTAGCTTGATAGGCAGGTCTTCCTTTCAAGTGTGGAGCTCCAAATTTGTTACAAGGAAGCAAAGAGCAGGAGGGGGGGGGGCTCCCAGCTCTGGTTTTGCAGACAGTGGAGAGGGAGAGATGGTTGTTGGCAGTTTGAGAGAGAGACAGGGGGAGTGCATTGGAGCTTGAATTTTCTTTGTGTGTGGTGGGATTGGGATCTACCTCTTCAAGTTCCAGAGCTGCTGCCAGGTTCTGGGCCAAGCTATTATTTATTACTAGTACCTTTCCTGCTGCCTGCTCAGGTAAGGTTTCTGGGAGTGGTGCGGTAGGGATCTACCCCTTCAAGTTCCAGGGCTGCTGCCAGGCTCTGGGAACAATCTATTATTTATTATTGGTACATTTCCTGCTGTCTGCTCAGGTAGGGTTTCTGGGAGTGATGTGGCAGGGATCTTGATGGCTGGAGGAGAGCCTGCTGGCCCCCACAAACAATGAACAATGTTCATTGTTCATTGTTCATGGATGGTAACGAACAACGAACACCATGTTCGGGTTTTTTTTTCTGTTCGTGCCCATGTCTACTCGGAAATGACATTGGTTGCGCAAGCAATCACTACAACTCTATTGTAAAACTCTATGGCAATCCCTGGAGTTACTATTATCACTTTCAGGTTGCACCCAGACGTGATGTGCTAGTGACTAGGTTGGAACCCTTTTTGCCCCTTTATTATTCAATGGATTGAATCCCCAAATGTGGGCAAATGCTTTTCACTGTAAGATCTCAAAGAGGGTTCCCTTCCCCCAATCCCTGTTCTAACTTAGCAAGTTTGTCAAGCCTACTACTCACTATGGGTGCTGCTCCTCCTTCCAGGATATGTGCAGTGTAGTGGTTAGAATGTCTTAGGGAACACCTGGCTTCAAAGCTGCCCTCAACCATCATGTTCGCTGGCAGAGACATCCTTTGCAGAGTTACACCCTTCAAAGTCCATCAAAGTCAGTGGGCTTAGAATAGCAAAACTCTTGTTTAGGATTGCACTGTGGGTGACATTGGCAATGGCTTCTTCTCTGTGTTTAATCTACCTCACAGGGTTGTTATGGAGGAGAGGAGAACCATGCATGTTATCCACAGCTCCTTGGGAGAAAAGTGGCATAAAAAGGAAAAACTAAATCAGCAATTTTCACTCATTCCATTTTCCACCTGTAGAACCCCTTCATATAGTCCCCCAAGGCATCCTATTCCCCAGGAGCATTGTTTTATGGAGGTCACTATGGCGGAAGATCTCCTGCCAATCCTCTCTGTTAACCACAGAAAATTAAAAATGCTGCCACCCCCTGTGCCGGTACATCACTTTCAGGTAGAACCGGGAAGTAACAATGGTAAAACTACAGAGTTTCTGGCAATTCCTAGAGCTACCCATTGTAGTGACCTTTCTGACATCATACATTCCCCCATCCACCCATGTCCCCATTTTCCCAACCTTCCTGCTGGGCTGCTGTAGGAACTCCGTGGGCTGTGGGATAAAGGGAATGCAAAGAAAGTCCTGTTCCACTGATGGAGTATTTGGTCTGAATCCTTCCTTTCCTTCACATCCCTATCTAAAACCTGTTTTTCGCTTCTGGCCTTTGGCTTATCCGTTAAATTCTCATTCCCAGTCATAAGCATAAGCAAACCAAGCCTTAAATATGTGTAACTGCATTTATATTCCTCTCACTAACTATCCCTGTCTTGTTGAAGGCTTTCACGGCCAGAGAACGATGGTTGTTGTGGATTTTCCGGGCTGTATAGCTGTGGTCTTGTTCCTCTGTTGGTCTCTGTCTTGTTCCTCTGTTGGTCTCCCAGATACTAAGTTTACATTGTAGTCTCCTTAAGCTCAAACAACTGTCTGTCTGCTTTTCTGCAAGGCTTCATACACAATGTAGGACCTGTAATTTTTTTTTTAAATGGTGTAGTGGTTAGGTCTAGAGATGGGCATGAACCAAAATATGAACCAAACTTAAGCATGAACCAGGCTGGTTCGTGGTTCGTGAACCATGGTTCATCAGATCCCATTTCTGACGAACTGCCACAAACTATTAGGTTGGTTCGTTTGGTTTATTTTTTGGTTCGTCACTGCAGACAGCCTGGTGTCAATCAAATAGTTTCCTAGGCAACAGGAAATGGACTTCCTGCAGACCTTCTGCTGACCCGGCAGTGACCTGCTGACCCAGAAGTGGTGATTTTCTGACCTGGATGTGACGTTTGCATGAACCGAATGAACCGGTTCGCGAACCAGGGGCAGGTTCGTGAAAGCTCGTGGTTTGTGAAATTTGACAAACCACGAACCACATGGTTCAGTTTTTTTCCGGTTCATGCCCATCTCTAGTTAGGTTCCCCCTTCATATAATATCTTCAAAAATAATAGAGAGAAGTCTTGAAGAGTTAACTGAGGTCCAGGCTAACTTGTCTGGCTCCAAAAAACAAATATATTGCCTTCCTGTGCCTGTTGTGAGTGAAGCTAACTACTTTTGTTTCATTTCTTTGGGGAAATTTTTATTTAACAGTAAAAATGCTGGGGTATTTAAGGTTAAAGCAATCTTTTTAATTTTTTTTATAAAAACTTTCCTTGGGAATAGAATAAGAAGACAATGAACTATTACTTTTTGGTTTGGCAAATCTACCTGGGCAATGTATGCCAATCTGAAACTGAGCTTCAGAAAAACACTCTGCAAAAGACTCAAGGTGATGCTTAAAACCCATTTAAATATCCTAAGGGGAACATTAAGTACTATTTTATGTTATGCATGGAGCATTGTGTAACATGAGTCTCCCAAATGCACACACAACCTCTGAAGGGTTAGGTTTGTCAATATGGAAACAAAGAGTTTCAAATTTGGGAACTTGCATATGCTAACTTGCAATTTGAACCTGGGTTCTTTCAGAAGTCACAAAACCCTGGATTCTGGCCAACATGCAGATTTTTAAGGAAAACAAATTAATCTATAACAAGGGGGGGGGGATTGTAGCCATTTTATGCTCTAAAGTTGAAACGCACACATGTGCAAAATCATTACTGAATGGAATCATACATGAATTTAACGTGTTGCTGATGTTTGATTTGGTATGGTTTGATTGAACTATCTGAGTTCGTGAAGGTTTTCAGGCTTGTAGTACATTACATAACCACAGAGCAACATGGATTATAAACTAAAGTAATGCTGCTACTAATATATTTAGAAAGCTATAGAGATCCTATGCTGGAGATGAGTCATTTACCTAACATCTAAGAGCTGATGTAGTGCAATGACTGGTTTAGATGTAGCACCAAATGTTTGGCAATACATGAACCTGCTTTTAAAAAAAGAGCTTCCATTCTGATTCCATGATTCCAAGCACGGCTTTGACATTGCAAAAATGTCTTGACAGGCAAGCTCAAAGCCCTACTTTGCCCTAAGAGCAAATTATAGCTTGGATTCCTACTGCTAATTCTTCCTTTCTCCATCTGGTGAAGACTTAGCAGAAGGGAGTTCCTTCCAGCACTGGATCCAACCATATGCTTTGCTGCAAAAGAAGATGCAAGTACGATAATCATCGTGTGATATGCAAGGAGAGGAGGAAAGGCAAGAATGAACTTCATGAACGACTCTGAAGCTCTTTAAGTCTAATTGATGTAGCTCCAAACTCTTAGTTCGCCATTATGTCTGGACCACATGACAGCCACAAGTCCCAAAAACCCCTGATCAAACAGAACTATTCCTATAGTGTTTACTCTGTCTGCCGTATAAAAGCACTACACGAAGTTGATGTCAGATCGTTTGTAGCACTTTCGATATATGACCGTAGATTATTATGACCAAGCACTACTATTTTATCCTAAGCTCCTGTTCATTGGTGTAAAAACTGAAACTCATGTTGACTCCAGCACCTCAGTTCCTCATGCCAAGAGATCCTTTTATGGGGGCTACATGAAACTTGGGAGCAGTCACCGAGCTGTAGACACGGTTCTGCTCATGGCAGAAGAAGGCTTTTAATGTAGCACATGAATTAAACATACTCGCATGCAGTGCAAAGGCAATAAATCAAGGCATGCTCTACACGGTGCCATTTATGAAGGGAATGCTCTCTAGCATCACTTCCCCACCCATTTTGATTCACTCAGGTAGTATGAATATTGCACAGACCCCAAGACTGCCTGCCTTATTCCCTCTGCTTCCATAATATCCCTCCCATTATAGCAAATGGATAAGCTATGAAAAAGCAACCCTATTGAGGAAAAGTAGAGTGTAGGATCCTGCATTAATTTAAACTACACACGAGGTTATATTCGTCGGCCATGGGGAAGGGCGGGGTAAATCCTCAAAGCATCTCAGCAAGGATTTCAGTGGTACTGGACAGCACATTCATGTTGGCCATATAGGAAATCCAGACAGAAGGTGAAACAAGTCAAGCCATTACAACCTTTTGCTTCCTATTTAGTCCCAAGAATTCCCAAATCCCAAGTAATGAGCTCTGGACGAATAAAGATCTAATGCATGTGTGTTTTCATTGGCAAAGGCAGCCATTTTACAGAAAGTGCCATTGAGACCAATGGTTTTAAACAGTATATGTCACTGTGCTCTTAGTTTAAAGTCAACTGATAAATAATCTACAAATTGTTTAGGTATTCAGTATGGGATGATGGTTAAAATGTTGGATTAGGATTTGAGAAATCTAGGTTTGATTCCGTCATGGAAGCTTGCGGGTGACCTTGGGCCTCTCACCTAACCTACCTCACAGGGTTCTTATGAGGATAAAATGGAGGAGAGGAGGACAATGTAAGCTGCTTTGGGCCCCCATTGGGAGAAAAGGTGGGGAATAGATAGATAGATAGATAGATAGATAGATAGATAGATAGATAGATAGATAGATAGATAGATAGATAGATAGCGTGGGGAAAATGTGCTTGTTCGGCAACGCCAAGGGAGCCACTGGGGAGGGTTCAGAAGCAGCAGGGGCGAGCCAGGCAGAGAGCAGACCAAATACCACACCCTAGGTGGGGATGGAGTGGGTGGGGCCAGGAGACTACAGAGTCTACCCAGCCCTCCTATCAGATAGGCTGGGAGCAGGGCCAGTCAGGGAGACGGGGTGACGATTGGGGCCAGAGCCAGGGAGGTGGGGCCAGGGGAGGCCTTTAAATTCAGGTTCCTGTGAAGGCCGAGGAGGATTTTGGAGGGAGAGACAGCTGGAGCGTGCTGCTACTCCCAGGGCAGGAGAAGGAACAAGGTGGTGCAACCCCCTTCCCTGCCCATCTGAGGCCGGAGGACACCTGCCTGGAGAGCTGGTAGGATGGCAGGCCATCAGGAGAGGGCACCAGTGAGGGAGGATCCTCACAGTGCTGATGCTGGTTTTAAAGTTCACATGGAATGGTCGTCTGTTTTCTCATTTCCTTAGCTATGGAATAATGTTAACTCACTGTCTAGCAAAAAGATGTTTGAAATGCTGTTTTCTCTGCCCCTTATAAATACTTGCAGTGCAATCCTAAACAGAACTATCCCCATCTCATCCCTTTGACTTCAATGGGTTTTGAAGAGTGTAATTCTGCTCAGCATGCCTCATTCCATTCTGGCCAGGCTACCAGGAAGATTTTTTTTTAAAAAAAAATCTGTCAAGGCTGACTGCATGATGTCACTTCCAGGAAGTGACATCATGCTTCTCTAGCTATTGCCAGAAACTTTATGGTAGCATTTCCGGTGATTCCTAGAGAGACATGAAATCATTTCTGGATATTTCCCTAGAAGTGATGTCACACTGTTGCTGATGGCCACCCCCTATGCCCCCCCCCCGATCTCCCACTGGTTGCTGTGCCTGGCAACCCTAGCTCAATCACACAACTTCCTTTCATTTTAATGGAACATCTGCAAAGAGACCATGTAATGAAGATCCACAAATAAAGCTACCTTGGAATCTAGGGGCCAAGCTACAAGTGACGAATGACACTTGAACGGCAAGTGTATTTCTCCCTGTTCACTTGCTCTCCACTCAATCCACTTGCCGTTCAAGTGTCATTCGTCATGTGTAGCTTGGCCCTAGGTTGGATACTACTTACAGGATAAGGTGCATTTACAGGCAGAGGAACAAGTGCCAGAAACCCTGTGATCAACCTCCTGCTCTGGAGAAGTTGAGATTTCCCCCAGGTTTTAGAACCATGATTAAAACAACAAAGGGATCCTTCAACTAGAGGACTGGAAAGCTGCGCTCTGTAGTAGTACCATAATTTGGCTTATATTGACTGTTTACTTAGTAGACTAAATTAAATTAATCTCCAGCATATAAAAGCAGCCTTTGAAGGGACGTGTGCATTCCATTTGGCATCAGGGAGACATTAGATCAATTACTGGTAGTGATAATTTCAATTAGATAGCATCTATTTTTGCTTTTTGCCCCCAGCATAATAAGGGTGTAAAATCCAAAAAGCGTTGAAATCCACAAAGCGTGCTACTCAGGGTGGAGAGAGAAGACCAAACTACCAGTTACATGTTTTTGATATGTTATGTCTGGTTTCCCGGGCCTGAGTGACTCAATCTGGCACGTCACCCTGCTGAGAATTCATTTCCCAAACATGTGGAACTCCAATTTGGGTCAGAACCATTGTGCAACAGGGGAAGGTGCTTCATCCTTCTTCCTGAGCTGTGAAAACCAAAGC
This sequence comes from Eublepharis macularius, assembly GCF_028583425.1. Classification (NCBI taxonomy): domain Eukaryota; kingdom Metazoa; phylum Chordata; class Lepidosauria; order Squamata; family Eublepharidae; genus Eublepharis; species Eublepharis macularius. Next base: position 24,573,481 of record NC_072805.1, on the reverse strand, counting down.
CCCTTCTTCCTATGGTTCTGACCTGAATCTAGGGTTGCCAGCTCCAAGTTGGCAAATTCTTGGAGATCTGAGGAGTGAAACTGGGAGAAACCTGGAGAAAGTGGGGTTTGGGGAGGGAAAGGACTTTGACATGGCATAATTCCATAGAGTCCACCTCCCAAAAGTAGCCATTTTCTCCAGGTGAACTGATCTCTGTGGCCTGGAGACCAGTTGTAATTCCAGGAGATCTCCAGCCACTACCTGGAGGCTGGCAACCCTACCTGAATCAAGGCCCCACTCCCTTGGAAAATGACTTCCCAGCAGACTGGCATATGATTGATTCAAAGTCAGGCTGAGGAACTCATACTCAACACGTCTAAACTTGTAAGTGTTGCTTGATGCCTAAGAGGTCTCACATACTGGGCCTGAAGATTCTCCCCCCCCTGCCCCCTTTCTTGCTGTCTGATGAGGAGTTCTGGAGAACTCAAAAGCTTGCACACCATGTTGTGCTATTTTGGTTGTTCTTAATAAAATCATGCTACGGCTTTTGATTTTGGACTTTGCTTCAGCTTCCTACATTAAAAAAAAAATCCTGTCCTAGAGGCACAAAATACCCGTCTGCCTTTCTGAACTGCAACAATGCATACATCCTGATACTCATAAGAGTAGACCAACTCAGACACACTCTTAGACATACATCTCTGTAGCCTGAGGTTAGCAACCTACGAATCAGTCCTCAGACCACTTTTCGGATAATTAAATTTGCGCCCACCCCTGGCCAACTCCTACTCATTTATTTGCAACAACACATAGAAAAACAACAGAGGGCTTGGTATGATCTATAAAAATCCTCAGAGAAACAGTGAAAAACTGTTCTAATGATCTGATCATCATAAAAAAAAAGAAACTAAGTTTGGAGTTAATGAGATCTCTAGATCAAAAATTTGAATGATTTCCCCCCTCATTAGTGGTTTTTATCATCAGATGTTAGCATTGTTTGAGTGAAATTCATTCAAAGGCCGCCAATGAAAGGAGGATTTGGCGAAAAGAAATCCTGATTTTTGGGTCTATTAACAAACAGACCATCTTGATAAATAATTCCTTTATGCACTATTCAATAATGATGTAAAGCAGCGTTCTGCTGCTTCAATAAAACAACCTTCAGAAAGATCATTAAACTGGCTTTTTATAAGACAAGCAAAAACAGAATGACTGAAACGTCTGTTACGAGTTTCTACTTCCATTCAACTCAATTAAGCTGTAGGATGCAGATGAAAAGCCTCGAAAGCAAAAAACAGAGGCTTTCCCTTCAAGCCCGTTTTAAACGGCGAACTTTATAAAAAAGCTCTTGTGGAAAATTGCTTCAAATTCCTGCAACGGCAACTTTGCAAGCAGAACATTACATTGTGGAGTCAAGTATCCGACCTACGAAAACGGGGAAACCTTGAGTCTGCAGGGGAGAACTAAGATCAATTGAGAAAGAGGCAGAACATAGAAAGTGATCTCTTTTTAGCTGACTAACTGGAGGAGCAAGAAAACACAACACTCAAAAACCTGCCTGACGATGCTTCAGCCTTTTATGCAACATATCAGCAGAAGCTAAACAGACATGTCAGATGGGGGAGAAGTAGCTCTGGGGCAGCAATCACAGCAGCAGCAGCCGTAGTAGTAGTAGTAGTAGTAGTAGTAGTAGTAGTAGAAGAAGAAGAAGAAGATGTTATTATCATTATCAGGGCTCATTTCAAGGTGGAACACACCGGAACACAGTTCCGGCAGTTCCCCAAAGAGGTCATGTCAGGTGGCCCTGCCCACCTGACTCTCGGCCATTTTGGGCCCGTTTCAGCCTGGATTGGGGCCAAAACATCCCAGATAGGGTCTCTGATGGGTGGTGGATCACTCTCCCACTCAGCAGAGGCCTGATCCCTACGATTTTGGGCCCCTTTTCGGCCGTTTTCAGCCCCTTTTTGCCATGTTGGGCCCAATTTTGGCCAGGATTGGGTCCAAAACAGGCAGGATAGGTGATGTCAGGGGTGTGGCATATGCAAATCAGTTATGCCAATGACACAATTCCAGTGACGGCAAGGGGCATGGCATATGCTAATGAGTTATGCTAATGAGTTCCTCCAGCACTTTTTCTATGAAATGACCCCTGATCGTTATCATCTAATTAAGTCTCTATTAAAGGAACAGGCCTTTTTCCTTCTAGGCTGATGTACACATTGCCTAATTTATTTGTTTTGGGTATCCTATCCTGTTGATTGCACTGACTTATACTTGAGTCTCAGTGAGAAAAGCAGACTATAAATAATGCAAATATATGAAATGTGGCAGATTGGTGGAAAGCAGGGGGACAAGCCAGGGAGAAACAAGGTCTCGACATTTGAGGTGCTCGAGAAACAGAAAGAATGCCAAAGGCGGAGAAAATGATGCATGCCTCAAATGTCCTTTTGGCTCAAAGACATCTTTAGATACACAGTCACAGGGCGACATCTCTGCTCCTTAGTTCTGTTTGTTAGTTAGAATTGTATACTGCACGAGCTGCCTTGGCCTGAAACCATTTGCTCCCATGCCTGTATCTCCTTGCTAATAAATGGATGCTGCTTTGAACACACTTGGTCTGTGCTGTGTGAACCTAAGAGCAGGAACCTGCGGGAGTACCCTATTCCTGACATGCAAGCAAAAGGGAACATTACAGTATGGTTACTACTTTCTTCTACTATTAGATCCGGCCCTTCCGGAATCTCTCTGCTACTCTCATAAACCTATTTGCATCAAAGATCAATTCATAGCTTGCAATATTACAATGATAATGAGATCTGCTCCTTAAATAAGACAAACCATTTTAGAACAATCAGTCCCGCCCCCCCTCCTCAAAAGACCCTCCCAGCTGCTTAGTTTGGAAGCCCTGATCAATCAAATCTCATTTTCAAGCAGGTAGTTCTCCTTTCTTTGTGCCACAGAGGATGGCTGTATTTGTTTCTTTGTGTCCTTTTGGAAAAGCTCAGCTGCCATTATTTTGTAAGTTCTTCCCCACTTAAATACCTTCTACTAACCTTCCTTGAGAAAGCAGCAATCAACAGCCAACTGATCAGGTTTGATGGACGGCTGCTTTGGAGATCTAGTCTGTGCAGCTGAAAATGCCTGCTCATCCCATTAACCAAATTACTAAGGAGGCACTCTGGCCAAGCGCAGCTCTGGTTGGGTTGCAGACATAAGAAGGTTATTGCATGATGGGTATGGAGGAGGCAGTATAGCATGCACACATAGGAACTATTATTCAAATAGGTATTGCCCAAAGTTTTTGCTGAGCCAAGGCGGAGAAGTTGCTTATTACCAGGGGTCATTTCATAGAAAAAGAGCTAGAGGAACTCATTGGCATAACTCATCAGCACAGCTCATCAGCATACGCCACGCCCCTTGACAGCACCAGAAGTGTGTCATTAACGTAACTGATTTGCATATGCCACACCCCCTGACATCACCTATCCTGGATGTTTTGGACCCTATCCTGGCCATTCAGGGCCAAAATTGGGCCCAAAACGGCCAAAAAGGGTCTGAAAATGGCCCCAAAGGGGCCCAAAATGGTCAGAATTGGGCTGCTGCTGAGTGGGGGAGTGATCCAGCACCTGTCAGAGGCCCTATCCAGGCCGCTTTGGTCCCCAATCCAGGCCTAAACAGGCCCAAATGGCCGAGAGTCAGGTGGGCGGGGCCACCTGACATGTGACCTCTTTGGGGAACTGCCGGAACTGTATTCCTGTGTGTTCCCCCTCGAAATGAGCCCTGCTTATTACATACTCTTCAACAGTTCACAGATGGGGAAAGGGATGCTTGCAGATTGCAACTTATAGTCTGGATAAAAGGTTATGAGGAGAGTGGAGGGGAAGCTGTGAGACTGATTCAGTTACTCCTTTTGTTTCAGCGAGGACTCTTTCTCCAGCAGAAGCTCTTGTCTTCCATTAGAGGATAACTCCCTTCCGTTTTGAAGAGTCATTGGATCCAACCTATGTGCGTTCTAGAATAAACAGTACATCTCTGCCAACTCCGTCAGCAATATTTACTATCTAGGCACCTGGGGAAGTGTGTGATGCCCAAAGAACTGTAGTGCATGTGGATGCATGTGTACTAGTAACTGTTTAAGAGGGCAATCCAAACAATTCTCCTAAATGCAAAATTAGGACCACATCTAACTAGGGTGGCTAACAACCTGGTTAAAATTAAAAGTTCTGTCCTTTTAATAGAGGCTAAATGTGCGGAAATGGCCAGCTGAAGCTTTTCTTGATACAAAGCTGACAACATCTACAATGTGATGTTATCACAGACAGCCAGATGTTTGGGTTGTACTTTTTGGTCCTTCACCAACTCGGATCCAAGAATCTAGGAGTCGCTGAGGTATCACTTTAATATGTGGCACGTTCCAAGTGCTTTGGCTGTTTGCAACTGTCCCTTTGTTATACTATCTGTGCCAATATTGCCTACATGTTTCGTTAATCCTTTTGGAATCACACTTAGGACTCCTGGAATAACCACTGCATTTTAATCCCAGAGCTATTGAACTTCAAATTATATATCTTGATATTTTCCTATCTTTTCAGTTTCCTTTTCTTCAATTTGACTGTCACTTGGGATTACCACATCAATTAGTTTGATCTTCTAACTTTCAACCACAGTAATATCCGGAGCATTATGTTCTAACTTCAAATCTGTTGGATTCTGAAATCTCACAATATGTTAACTTTCCAATTTTCAACATCTATCATCATCATTGTCATCATCCTTGACATTGTTGCTGCTGTCGTCATCGTCATCATCGGCATTATCTAATTAAGCCTCTATTGAAGGGACAGAACACTTTTTGTCTGGGCTGATGGCAACTCTATGTCTGTCTCAGAAGATTTTTCTGATCCAGCTGTTGCCCTGGAAACCCCAATCTAAGTCCAATTTAGCTTGATAGGCAGGTCTTCCTTCCAAGTGTGGACTGGAGCTCCAAATTTGTTACAAGAGGAAAAGACCAGGGGGGAGGGGGGCTCCCAGCTCTGGCTTTCAGGGAGAGACAGCTGCTGTTAGAGAGACAGGGTGAGTGCATTGGAGCTTGAATTTTCTCTGTATGTGGTGAGATAGGGATCTACCCCTTCAGGTTCCAGGGCTGCTGCCAGGCTCTGGGCCCAAGCTATTATTTATTATTGGTACGTTTCCTGCTGCCTGCTCAGGTAGGGTTTCTGGGAGTGGTGCGGTAGGGAACTTGATGGCTGGAGGAGAGCCTGCTGGCCCCCACGAACAATGAACAATGAACATGTTCATGATAGGATCATGTTCGTCAGTATTTGTTGTTGGTTGTTCATGGATGGCAATGAACAACGAACACCATGTTCGGGGTTTTTTATGTTTGTGCCCATGTCTAGTCAAGACCCTGTTTCTCCATATCCAGCCTCCCTGACTTCCATCAATTTGCAACATAAATAAATTAGGCAATGCATACTTTTTGTAGGAGGGCATAATGCATCTGTTAGCCATTGATGGAGGAATGGAACCTCCACTCCCTTTTGCACGTGCATTAAATTCACTGCCTGTTTGTATTTTGCCATTGAGACTTTATCTGGCATAATCCATTTTTAATCTTATTGCTGCTATTGTGATTGCTAGAAAAGCCTTCGGTGTTTTGTTTAAAATCAAAGCGTCAAGTATTCTGAGTGCTGCATTCAATATGCATGACGCCAGACTTCTGTGATAGAATTCATTAGGTATACATGAAGCAAATAAGAGAAGCAGCCACCTGTGGCATTTCTGCCCAAAAGTGCACTACAGCTGTTTGTGGTTTTTAATCCAGATCATAGCCTAGCACTCTAACCACTACACCACACTGGTGGGGATTGTAGTAAGTAGAGGCACTGGGCAAGACTGAGTCCATCCTTTTGTCACCTTTGGTACCTTGATCTAAACTTGGCAGTAGAGCTGGGCATGGACCAGGAAAACCCCACAGACCATCAGCCCGTGGTCCATTGTGTTTCACAGACCACAGGCCACGAACTTTTCACGGATCTGCCTAGTTCAAGGACCGGTTCATCGGTCAGTGGTGTGTCACTTCCGAGGGCCCTAGGATTGCCCCCTTCGCACTCAGAGATGCCAAACTCACAACAAGGCTTCAGCAGGCTCTCCTCTAGCCACCCTCAAGTTTGGCCAAGATTGCACTTTGGAAGTCTGAGTTACAGACCCCCCAAAGCAGCCACCCCCAGGAAACTTCCTGTAGATACTACAAGTTGCAAACAGAAAAGGGTGGGAGAAGAGCCCCCTCACTCACCACAGAGACACCTTCCCAGCTGTTGCCTAGGGAATTAATTCTTGTTCCTTATTAGTATAAAGAAGAATGGGAGCTCTCTGGTTGGCAAGCAGAGCTGTCTATCAGGCTTTTAAGGGCTAGAATTGGTGTTCCCATAACTGCAGAACATCCATCCCCTCCGTTGCCTAGGGAATTAATTCTTGCTCCTTGCTCACATAGAGCAGAATGAGAGCTCTCTGGTTGGCAGGCAGAACTGCCTATCAAGGTTTTGAGGGCTAAGATTGGTGTGCCCATGGCTGCAGAACATCCATCCCCTCCATTGCCTAGGGAATTCATTCTTCCTTCTTGCTCGTATAGAGAAGAATGGAAGCTCTCTGGTTGGCAGGTAGAGTGGCCTATCAAGGTTTTGAGGGCTGCAGGTCTGTGGATGTCCCCTCCATTACCTAGGGAATTGATAAATTGGCACCAGGATTTGGACTCACAGACCAGGGACCGATGGACTGGGCCAAATGAACCAACGTTTGTGAAGAATGTGAATCCTACAAACCACATGTTTGCAAACGATGAACTAGGCCAGACCATGTCAAATTTAGCTCCCTTTTCCAGTCCGTGCCCACCTCTACTTGACAGGGTTACCACATTCCCCCGGCAACTGGTGGGAGACGTACCTTTGTGAGGGCTTGCCATTAACGTCATGATGTCACCACTGAAACACTTATGTCACTCCCCATGCACCCAGAAGTGACATCAGAGTGTCACGTGGATGCGTTGTCATTTCACAAAAACTCTATAGCTTTACCATAGAGTATTTGGGATGCCAGGGCATTCCTTGTCACTTCTATTTTAAACACAATCCTGGCATGCCACTCCCCCCAATTTTCTTCCCCCGATTTCCCCCAGAGGTGCCTGAGACACCAGTATGGCCAGGAGATCCCCTGCTATAGCAGGAGACCTGCCATCCCTAAAACTTGCGAATGCACAAGTGCTCCCTTTGGACATTGTACCAAAAACTCAGTTGTGAGAAGCATCTCAGATAGCTGCTTCTCACAACTGCCAAAGCAGCACTGCATGCTTCACCATTCAGTCTGTGGCTGATTCCACACAAAGTAGATAATGCACTTTCAATGCTCTTTATCAATCATTTGAGGTGGATTTTTTGTTCCGCACACAAAAAAATCAGTTCCAAATGATCTATAAAGGATTGGAAGTGCATTATCCAACATGTGCGGAATGGCTCTGTTTCTAGCCAATCCTTAAACTTTTGAGCACTACCGAGTCCAGCTCTTAACAAACCCCATGCCTTGCAACTAACCATCTGGGGCATGTCTGCATCCGCTTGAAAAGGGAAGCTAATTTGTTCCTTGTAAGTAAGGTAATTCCAGACAGCTAACCCCACATCTGGCAAACATAAGTTTTAAAGACACTTTAAAAAAAATATATTGGCATTGACAAACTAATATTTGTGGGTGATTATGTTGCTGTAATGAACATAAGGATATATAAAACCCAAGGACATCTGTTACAAAGAGCTGCTGAATGTTGGCCTAACGTTTGTGCTGCCTCCATGCTTTCTCTTCCTTGATACCTTTTTTTTTAAAAAAAGCATCATTTTTGCCTCAGTATTTCCCAAGTATAAACATGCATTACTGCATATCCCCCTTTAAATAAATAAAAAGGAATGATGTGTGATGTTTAATGCAGCCTTTAAAAGAACATTACACGCAGCAAAGGAGGGAAAGACTGGGTCCCGTAATGGAAGAAACCCCCACACTCTAGTTTGTGTGACGGGTGAGTGCCCCTTAAATCTGCCGAGGGTTCTCCTTTTCTCAATAGATTTACATTTGAGTTTCCCCTTCCTTCTTGTTATTCACAGTTGCTCAGATAATCAACAATATCACTTTAAATGCTCGGTCAAATTGTATCTCCATCAGAGGATCTTGCTGTATTGTAGTAAGGAGCTGGATTGTGGTTAGTGAAGCAGGCCATTGTCACTGATATCTTAGGAAGAGCAACCACGTTCTTGGAAATGGGCTCCTGCCACCCCTGGACATTTCCTGGCATTTTGAAGGCTGCCAACCTTCCCTTTATTAAAGAAGGAGAATCTACGTTTGCGGTGACGCTTTAAAGAAACCAAATAAACCAGCCCTAAAACTACAGAGCCTGCACATCCATTAGAACAAATAAGGATCAATGTTTTTCTTTTCCGTGAGCCAGTGTGGCATAGTGGTTAGAGTACACGACTGGGATCTGGGAGACTCAGGTTCGAATCCCCACTCTGCCAAATCACACACTCGCAGCCTAAGCTACCTCACCAGATTGTTAATAAGAACAACAAAACTTGGTTTCCCTTCAGGAAAACTTAATGTCCACTCAGAGCAATTTACAACGTATGTTATTATTCCCCTCACAACAATCAACCTGTGGGACTGAGAGAGCTCTGAGAGCGTTGTGACTGACCCAGCTGGCTTCAAGCGGAGGAGTGGGGAATCAAACCCGGTTCTCCAGATTAGAGTCCCGCTGCTCTTAATGACTATACCAGGATAAACTGGAAGAGTAGAGTGATGATGACAATTCCCCAGTGGGGAGGAAAGTGGGGTATAAATAAAGTAAATAAATAAATAGACCCACAAGCTTTATTTTTCTTCAAGCTGGGCCAGATCTGCCTAGAATGAACAAAACAGTATGAAAGAGATTCCGAATAATATGTTCTAAATAGTAACATCTTCAAAATAACGTAATGACTTTCTCTGTTTTGTCCAGTGTCACCTCAATGGTCCCTCTGGACTAACGTTTTAATTTGTTGTCTTGTGTTTTAGATATGTACAAAGGGGAGGAATCTCATTTCCCCCTCCTCTACCATTTCTTCTCACCCTTCTTTGAAAGCCCCCATAGCTTCTCCCATTTGCTTCCTCCTTTTCGCCTTCCCACCCACCAGCCTTCATAACTCTCTGTACCCCAGGGTTCAGTAGTTCCTCCTTTCCTACTCCCGGCAGCCTCTCCATGGGAAAAGTCTAGCCAAGTTCCCTACAATAATGTTGTAGGGAAACTGCAAGGACTTGCAAGGGGCAGCTCACTTTCCCCTGCCGAGACTATTCCATCCTCCCTTCCAGGGCTTTTTTTCTGGGAAAAGAGGTAGTGGAACAGAGGGCCAAGCTACACATGACGAATGACACTTGAACGGCAAGTGGATTGAGTGGAGGGCAAGTGAACAGGGAGAAATACACTTGCCGTTCAAGTGTCATTCGTCATGTGTAGCTTGGCCCTCAGTGGGTTGCCCTCAGAGAAAATGGTCACATGGCTGGTGGTCCCGCCCCCTGATCTCCAGACAGAGGGGAGTTGAGATGGCCCTCCACGCCCTCTTTGTTCTGCAGGAGGGGAAAAAACAGGCACCAATCTTCTTCCTCTGAAGGAACTACTAGGAGTATCAAAGAATTAGGCAAACTCCTGCTTTAATTTAGTTTACATAAAAATTTACAGTGCACTTATTAGTAAAATGTTTATCAGCACAAGGATAGTGTAGTAGCTACAGTGTCTGACTAGGATCCAGAAAACTTGAGTTCAGATTCCCACAGTATCATGAAGCATGGTGTTCTCAGGTCACTTATACTCTCAGGCTCTCCTACCTTGCAGGATTGTTGTGAGGACAAAATGTGGAAGGCAGAACCACACACTATCCTGTGCTCCTTGGGGAAAAGGAAGGAGAAAAACATGCTGGCTGGATAGAAATTTTATATCTATACTGATTCACTGAATCCTCGTGTTTAACCTTACAATAAAGACACTTAGTACATTGGGGCTGATGGAAAATTATAGCAAAGAGATCAGACGTTGGAAGAATCAAGCTGAAGCAGAGTTCCAATTAATTCAAAAGACTGCAATGGCTTGCTTTAATTTTTGTTTTGTTAATTTTCTGTTATTGCTTTCGATTGTAATTGTAATTTTTTTTTAATCCATGGGGAGTTAATAAAAAAAAAGTTATAAACAAAGGTGGAATGAAATGTAAATGAACCATCGTTAGTACACATCCTGCCCTTCATTAACTAAAACCCTCCAACAGTTTTATGCTGTACAAAAACAGCACATCCTGCACAGACAAAAGAGATCTGTCAGCAAATCCACACAGCCCCTGTGCAAACCTGTGGCAAGGTACATGCCACTCACTGGATCATCCCAGTATGTTTAAGTGAGTGTGATGTTTTCTATTCCTGCTCTGGGAATCGTGAGATCTCTCTTCGATCTTTAATTCACTGGAGAGGGGGACAAAAATCCCCTCCCCACCTCCCTTATGTTTTCCACAACACAAAGCACAGCACACAATAGCCTATCAGATTAAAGCTTCACGGAGAGAATATTCTCGCAAAAAAGGGAGAGCTGCCACAGTCAGCACTCTTTTGTTTCAGGCTAATTCAAATGGACCAGTGTTTTGTTTCAGGCATGTACGATGGGTTGGATCCAACCAGCTTTTCTGCTGGGAAAAAAGGAAGGAAGGTCCCTTCTGACCACTTAAAAAGACATATGCTGGGGGTCATGAAATGTGTGTGGACAAAACTCATGTGAGAAGAGGGCTGTTGTAAGGGGGATATTCAAGAAGACTGCATGAGAAAGCTAGCAGGATCCAACCCAATGTGGATGCCTGTTCTTACTGAACACTTTCTAAGGTGGAAGGAGAATGATGCTAGAACCAGGTGTGATGTAACCATAGTTCAGCTCATAGGTTAGGATCCCTAGGTGGGTGCTGAGCTGTGCCTGCTGGGTCCATTTTTTGCAGGCTTTTGCAAGAACTTCCTACTAGTGTGCATGCAAAGACAGCAAGCCATGTGCCTCTCTTTGGAACCACAGGATTATGAGACGAGACTGCTATGGCCCTTCCTGGGCAGGAAATATTTTGCTACTGTAGTACATGCCCTGGTAACATCTAGATTAGATTGCTGCAATGCACTTTACGTGGGGCTGCCCTTGAAGACTGTCTGGAAGCTTCAGTTGGTATAAGTGCTGTGGCCAGAATGGTGGCTGCAGTGGGTCGTAGGGCCCTGACCACTCCAGTTTTGTTCCATCTACACTGGCTCCCAGTTTGCTTTCGGGCCCAATTCAAGGTTCCCCATATGGCCTGGGACCAACGTACCTTCAGGATCTCCATCTTCCATAAGAACCTACCAGTTCACTCCAGTCATTTTCTGAGACCCTTCTTTGGGGCATTACATTGGAAGCAGTGGCTGGAGGGGCAGTGGGCAGGTGGCTGGCCTTGAGGCTCTTCATTTCCACTGGAAGTGACATTTTCAGTATAGCCATTTTGTCGCATGCATGTCCTCTCCTTTTGCTGCCCTCTGGCCAGGTGAGCAGGGCTGGGGGTGAAAGGTGGGGGCGGGGATCCCCTGCCCCCACTGAGGGATTGGTATCCCTAGTGGCAACCCAAGAAAGGGCCTTCTCAGTCATGGCACCAAAACTTTGGAACTCTTTCTCAGGGAGATTCATCCATCACCCCTTCTGCCAATTTTTTGATTTGTTTGGCATACTCCCAATAACTGTTATTGGTCCTCCTCCTTGATGTTTGAGTTGTGGATTTGTGTGCGTATTGAATTGTTTTTATACTATTTTAAACATCGTTTTAAATTTAAATTGGTTTAAAATGTTGTTTTAAATAGTTGCTTAGTGTTTTAATATTTGCTGCCTAGGGGACCCTATTTTGGTAGAAAGGGTGCATACAAATGTTCTGAACAAACGAACGAATGAACGCACAAAGGCATGAACGAATGAACAAATTAATGAACGAACGAACGAACGAATCTCTCTTCATATACCAATGGGTATGATTCCTTCTCTGTGCACCAACTGAAAAATCAGCGGAATCAACGGGTCTCCAAGCAAGTGGTAACAGAACAGCTCAAGCTTCAATTTAATCAAGCATCTCGCCTAAGCAATTAGCATCTCGGGGGCTAAAGCCAGAAATAAGATGACAGAAAGGATCCTGGAACAAAAGCTGAACATGCCCCATTGGTAAATATATATATATTTTAAACGCTTTACAATGTTCAAAATGTTTTTAAAGTTCAAAATATTTTAGTGTTTTTATGTTTGCTGCCTTGGGAACTCTGGATTGGCTAGAAAGGCAGCATAGAAATGTTATGAAGGAATGAATGAAGGCATGAATGAATTTATGAGCTAAGCTGGCAACCTCTAAAAGGAGACATGGAGGAAACGTGGGAACTAAAAAGAGGCAACAGAGCCCTCCCAGACAAGGGCATATGAGATGCAAAACAGAGGCAAGACAAAATAAATGGAGAGGAATCCGAAGGGTGAACTGGAAGAAACAGGAGAGAGAAAAGGAAAAGGGCACTCGCCCCTACATTCAGCAATATCCAATCTGTACGTCCATTTCCTAGATTTTCTTCTCACTCTTTTTGCATTCAGGGATGTCCCCGCTTTGAGCAACACAGACCAATTATGCACATGCATGCTAAGGATCATGTATGCAGTTTAGCACCATTCGTGGAAAGGACCGGGAGGCACATTCTCGGATGCAGAGCTTCTTTTGTGCATCAGAATGGCTGCCCATAGCACAGGTTTCCAGATAAGCAAGATGGAGAAGGGTTTCAAAGGGACACACAAACCAAGGCTGTTGATCTCAGGTAGGAAGGAATGCCAAACTTATCCCCATCTGTTACCTGTTTCTCAATCTTCTACATACATACAAACACACACACACCTTGCCTCTTCCTGTGTTTGTAATGTAAAGAAATCCAAGGGAAAAAACCCTCCAATGATTCTTTTAATATTGTCCTTTCAAGGATATCTCTATTTGCATAGCATGATCCCCTTCCTTTGCACAGCGCTAACATTACTGTGACCTTTTCCTGCTAATTGGAAAATCTTACGGAAATAAAGCCTGTCAGGAAAATGAGAAGTGTCTCCCCTTTAGGCCGGCCAAACGACCTCAGAGGGGGAAAGAAGTTCTGAAATTCCTCCTCCTTCTGCTCACACTGCAAAATCTTTATTACTTTGGAGAGCCTTGAAACTCAGTAATGCGCCTCCAGTGCGCTGAGAAGTAAATAAATTTCTTCTTATGACCACTTTGGAGAAACACACAACCAGATTTACTCAGCAGGGATAGATACTGGACAAGATAATGAAGAGAGAATAAGAATATGATCGGGGTTTACAGCCTCTTCTGTCTCTTTAAAGTGTTTTAATCCTTCAGAAACAGGAGATCAGGTCCATTTCCTTAAAGATACAGTATCCCTTCTGGGACAGGTAATGTTATAAAAAGCCAAGATGTAACATCTATCTCTCGGTATTGATTGGCACTTTAGTGTGATAAAAAGGGCTGAACCTGAATGGGGGAAAGAGAGGGAAAAGGTAACTCAGAATTACTCTTGAAAGACTGCAAAGAGAGACCCTGTTACTCCAGGTCAATCTTTCAAATTACCTCGAATCCTGTCCAACGTACGCAAGCTGTATCCAGCCAGCTAGCTAGCAGGCATCCAAACCTGAGAAGTGGATTTGATTCAAAAGTACATGTCTGTATTGGCATCTAACTACAAATACAAGTTAAGCTGGATATGAGGTTGCTGCAAAAGAACCCCTCCAGCTCTGTGTCCACTCCCCACCCCACCCTGAGCCGCAATATTTCGGCATATGTTTAAATAGTGCCCATTTCCCCAACCCTAGAAGTGGCAAATAATGGCAGGGAAGCAATAAGGCAATAGAGAACAGAGAGCTTTTACATTCTATGTAAATAGTAGGTTTGTTATTTATTATTTGTTATTAATAAAAAAAGAGGGGGGAAAAGAACAGAGATGATCTCAAGGTTTGTGTAAATATGCCTAAACATTGGGTTGGGGAGAACTCAATGGAAAATCTAATTTCTCTCCCTGACTTTTTCGTCATACATTAAAATACTTCTTGAAATGTCAGGATCTGTTCACTGTTGGGGGCTGATGCCAGTGTGGGGCAGTGGACAGAGTGCTGGACTTGAATCTGGGAGACGCCAGTTTAATCCCACACTCTACCATCAAAGCTTGCAGTGGGCCAGTCACACACACTCATTCTAATGCACCTCACAAGGTTGTTGCAAGGATAAAATGGAGATGAAGAGAATAATGTAAGCCACATTGGGGAGGAAGATAAGGTGTTAATTAAGTAACTAAATAAATAAATCTGACAAAGCATGTGTGTTTTTCTGTCCTGGATCTTTTTATGTACATTTGCACAGATGTACTTTATTTATTTAATTTTATTTTTAACCTGCCCTCCCTGCAAGCGGGCTCAGGGCGAGGTACAACATTGATTAAAATACAACTTAAAATCAATTATAAAAACAGATAAAATACTGTGCCCCTTTTGGGGCAACCAGTGGGAGTGGACTCTCCATACCCCTTGTAGAAGGGTACTCCTGTCATATTTATGCTCGATCCTAGATCATGTCGGCTAGCCCTTTCCCTGGCCTATGTTTTGCCCACCCAAGAATGAAATTGTAGCCAAGTAGCAGGACCAAGGTCCACTGAATTATAGCCAGGAAGTTGTTTGTTCTGTCATAGAGTTGCTGGTCCCATGGTGGAGGTGGAGGTGGTGGATCCCCCACTCCCAGCCTCTGCTCCCTGCCAGCACTCACTTGGCCAGCGGGGGGAAAGGCGCAGGAATGACATCATCACGCAGGCCCTGGAAGTTTGGGGCCCAAACTGGCCCTGCGTATGAAGCCCAGGAGCACTCTCGGGGACTGCGTGATGACATCATTCCTGGAAGTGACATCATCGTGCCTCGCTGAGAGCGTGCCCTGGGAGGTGCTGGGAGATTTGTTCTGCCTTTCAATTTTTTTTTTTTTTGCAAAGCAATGTTAAGGGGCAGAAATGCCTGTTTTTATTTCAGTACGAATCCATAATCATATACCAACACAGCTAATAAGCGACCTAACAGTGGTTGCCCACACAAATGTGGTTTCGTATGTATTCCATAGGTAACATTTTAATAAAGATTTATCCATGCTTATTTTTGCAGGATGTTTGGTGATATTCTCAGCTTCCCATTCTTCAGTGAACTCACTACCGTCAATTCATACAAGCAAAAGGGTGGGCTGAGAATATCTGTTGGGTGGATCTGTGTGGAGGCCACGAGGCCATGCAATTGCTGTACCACAGGCCCATACAAACGTTTAATTCACTTTCAGCGGCTTCACTCTAGCACAGACAAGCCTTGTTTGCTCTTTGGACTGAATGCACATACACCCCACATGTATAAGCGTGCATTTGTTTGTAAAAAAGAGCCAAAGCTCAGAGTCTGTCTACATAAGACATCTTACACAGGGATGCTCAAGTGACTGAGGGCCAAGCTACAAGTGACGAATGACACTTGAATGGCAAGTGGATCGAGTGGAGGGCAAGTGAACAGGGAGAAATACACTTGCCGTTCAAGTGTCATTCGTCACTTGTAGCTTGGCCCTTACTTTCTGTGTGGTCTTATATTCAAGCGTATTCTGTCTCCCCAGCGGTGCATGTGTATCCACAATGGGAGAGCTAGTGTAAGGTCTTTCACTTGATCCTCCTCGTGTGAGGGCCAAGCTACAAGTAACAAATGACACTTGAACGGCAAGTGTATTTCTCCTTGTTCACTTGCCCTCCACTCAATCCACTTGCTGTTCAAGTGTCATTCGTCACTTGTAGCTTGGCCCTAAGATGTCTTGTGTAGGGAGACTCTCCGGGCCAAACTACAAGTGACGAATGACACTTGAACGGCAAGTGTATTCCTCCCTGTTCACTTGCCCTCCACTTGCTCTCCACTCGATCCCCTTGCCGTTCAAGTGTCATTCGTCATGTGTAGCTTGGCCCTCAGTCACTTTACAAATGAAACTGTGGGGTAGTACTTGGATAAATGTGGGGTTTAAATGACACTTTCAGCTGAACCTATGTTCGACGTAACTTGAAAATTATTCTGCATAGGTATCAAGAAAAAATCAAGTGCACGATGTACACAGATTGTACTTGTGTTCACTTTAACTTGTGAACGGGGTTATTGTGCATGCCGATCACATGGTTAAAGACTTATGGCAAGTCGCTATGGGAATGGCTGTGATGACACCCCCCCCCCCGAAACACCTTGATCAAATTCAGTCATTCAGAGTAAAACACGACCCATAAATAATTCAAAAGAACAGATGTGAACAAAGTAGTGCGATTGCTGTGTTATAACATATGGAAATCAGTTAACTTGGCAAAGTGGGCCGTATGCCAAGTGTTAAACAAACACCTCCCCCCTCCCCACCACCCGTACCAGATCTGAAGTTTCTGCCAACCGTTAGAGGAGGATGCAAGACAGAAATGTCTGGATTTTAAGATTCTGCTTAAAGCATTACAGAGCCATAGAAGCCTATGCACGGGGCTGCTCCTGATTTTATTTTTAAATCTAAGCAACTGCTTTTCTACTCTAGAAGGATTCGCTGTTACAATGTGATGAATTTATGGGGCTTAAAAAAGGTGCTTTATATTGAATGAGACAGCAGTTCTGCCAAGACAAAACACATATTCTCTTGCTGGGCTGTGGCCCCTCTGCTGTACCACACTACACCACGCTGGCTCTTTAATCTTCAGGAAGTGGTGTTTGATTTGTGTGCACAGAACAGTAGTTCCCCGAATGACTTAGGGCCAAGCTACACATGACGAATGACACTTGAACGGCAAGTGGATTGAGTGGAGGGCAAGTGAACAGGGAGAAATACACTTGCTGTTCAAGTGTCATTCGTCATGTGTAGCTTGGCCCTTAGTCAGTACCAAATGCCATTGCTGACGAACATCATAAAATATCTGTGCCGTAACCTTGCAAGAAATTCTGTTCTTTTAAAAGATCCGTTTTAAAAGTAATATTTTGAAGAGGAACAAGCTTGTTTATCACCCAGTATTCCGATTCCCATTTATTGTCCAGTCGATGCATTCCTGCCTTTTCTTTCCAGTGCTACAGGAGTTAATGGAGCAGTTATGTGCTTGTTTCTCTCTGTGCACCAGACAGAAAGGTGACATCAGCAAAAACATGTCCCGTTCTGGGAGCACTAATTGTTATTTAAAAAATGATACAGGGCAGGAGCCCACGTGTTTTTGATCCATCAAAATGATTGATGGCTACATTTTAAACCAAGTCCTGATGCAACGCCAGTTGAGGAAAGAAGCATCTTTGAAAATCCAACCTTCAGAGGGTGATAAATGACAGAGTTTAACAAACATGTTTTGCAAATTTTGGCATGTTTTAAAGTATGGGTTCTGCAGTCACCTTTAAATTGAGTTCCTTAAAGTAACATACATTTCCTTACTCAAGCACCTCCTAAGCAACTATAGGCTAGAGCCAGTTTAATGTAGTGGTTAAGAGCAAAAGGACTCTAATCTGGAGAACTGGGCTGGATTCCCCACTCCTCCGCTTGAAGACAGCTGGATGACCTTCTCAGAGCTCTCTCAGCTCCATCCACCTCACAGGGTGATAGCCCTGCGGATAATAATAATAACATACTTTTTTAGTGTGGCATTGAGTTGTCCTGAAGGATAGTATGTAAATTGAATGTTGTTATTGTTGTTGTTGTTATTATTAGGATGAAAATCAGACAGAAGGAAAAGGTCCTGCGTGGCCCACTTGCACTTGTAGGACCCTTCCCACCATTAAACCTAGGACTAATTTAAAACCAATGCAGATATTTATAATATTTTGCCTCATTCACGTCATGCTCCTAATTCCCTGTGAGAAAACCAGGGTGGTTTGGCCTGTCTTGAGTAAAGCCCTTTGTTTGGAAGGCCCAGGTTTGATTCCCCACTCCTCCGCTTGAAGCCAGCTGGGTGACCTTGGGTCAGTCACAGCTTCTCGGAGCTCTCTCAGCCCCATCCACTTCACAGGGTGATTGTTGTAAGGATAATAACAACACACTTTGTAAACCGTGTGGTATTAAGTTGTCTTGAAAGGTGGTAGATAAATTGAATATTGTTATTATGATTGTTATTATTATTATAAATACGAGTAGGACTGCCAACTCAGGCTTGGAAACTTCCTTGAGTTTTGTGGTTGGCACCTAGGGAAGGTACAGTGAAGAAGTATGTTGGGCATTTGATGCCATAGAGCAGAGATACTCACAGCCAAGCTACAAGAGATGAATTACATGAGGAGAAGCATGTGAAGTGAGTCACACAATGTTAGCCAGGAAGCTGAGTTTTAAAAGAGATCAGAAGGCTTTGTTAATTTCCCCTCTCTGCAGAGCCAGGGAGATCAGCTGCTCAGAGGGTTTAATTTCCTCTTTGCCTCCTGAAGGCTCTGTCAGTTTCACTTCCCCTTCTAAGAGGTGAAGAGGAAATAAACAAACCTTCTGAGCAGTGATCTCCCTGGCTCTGTAGAGAGGGGAAATTGTCGAAGCCTTCTGATCTCTTTTAAAACTCAGCTTCCCGGTTAACATTGCGACTCCCTTCATGTGCTCCTCCTCATATAATTCGTCCCTTGTAGCCTGGCTCTCAGTGGCTTGGGAGCCATGGGTGGCTCTTTGACATGCGTCTTGTGGCTGTTCTGGGCACCCAATGTGGCATATGTCCCTCGTTTCAGGGAAGTGGGCCAGGTTGGGGTGTGTGGTTGGCATGTGGTTTCCACCTTGAAGCAACAGCTGCTGGAGGATCAGGTAAGCTACAAGACTCCCTGAGATGCTGGGATGGAAGTAAATGTGGCTCTTTTGAAGGTAATTGTGAATGTGGCTTTCTGCAAGGTGTGGAGTGAGTACCACTGCCATAGAATCTGCCCTCTGAAACTACCATTTCCTCCAGTTGAACTGATCTCTGTAATCTAAAGCGCAGTTGTAATTCTAGGAGAACTCCAGGCCCCATGAGACTGGTAACCATAGATATAAGCACACATTATCTTGGGAACTGAATTAATATGAAGCTCTGAAATCACATCTGGGTATGCCTCTGCATTCTTGACACCATATCCTGTGTGCGGCACATGAATTCAGTCTAAAAACCAAGTGAACGTCAATTGAAATAGCATTGGACTTACATGTTCCAGTGATGACCTTTGCAGCTATATTTGGTATTTGGTATTTGTTATAGTTTCCAAACTGTCTTCAAGGGAAGTCTCACACAGGGTGTGGTACAGTAATCTAGTCTGAGACAGTCAATGGGCTTAGAAGAGTGTAACTCTGCCCAGGATGGCACTGTGAGTCCTTGGGGACAGTGGTGTATTTTTGCCTAGGAGATTTGTAAGGAATCATCATGGACACTGATGGTGCTGAATTAACACCAACAATAAAAGTGAACACCATCACACTAGGGCACAGGACAGGCCAACTGAGTGGTTTGCTTCTGTGTGGCACTTCCTAATAACAAGAGGCTTTCTCAGCTCGCCACAAAGTGCTGAGGGAGGGAGGGACAGGAAATCAGGTTAGCTCCTCTGAGTCCAATTCTGAGCTGGGCTCAGAAAAACAGGGCTTCTTTAACAATTTATTGATAAACGGCTTGGTTTATTTGAGCCGGTTCTGAGGTGAGCCAGGGGGTTACAGGCCGCCCAGCATTAAGATCAAGGCCCTGCAGGCCTTGTTCTGCCACAGACTCTCTCACTTGCCTGTCCCATGATATATGGCTGCCAAGTCTCTGGCCTTCTGTGTGAAAAGGGACACAGTGCTACTACAAACTCTGGACTGGACACATAAAGCACCTATCAAATGTTTGGCTAAAGGGCCTTAATCTCACGAGCATTCTGGGCAAAGCTTCTCATAAGTATTAAGAATTGCCTGTGACAAATACTGGCAATTCAGGAGCTAATTTGACGAGGCCTTGAAAATGAGGCTGTTCCCATTTGTCAAGGGCGGGCAGAATGGCAGTACTCAGAGTGAGGGTGACACGTCATGCCTCCGGGCCTCAACTTTCAGCCCACTCTTTCACAGCGCTTTAATTATTTAAACCTTAACCTTCACAGCATCACTTCATTAAGGTGTCTTCACGTCCCCTGAAATCACTGACCTTTACTCCCCCCGGGTTTGGGGAGACAGAAGTGAAAGAGAACATTTTTCAGGCAGCCTATAGAGGGCCTAAGTAGTACCTTTGAGATGCATTTTATTAAATGGAACCAGCAAGGGCATAGTAGGAGTGTCTTAAATCTGGTGAATACCTGCATTTTTAAAAATTATTTTTTATTTAGATGCTTATAACCCACTTCTCTCCATAATGGGAGAGATCTTGGTTGAAGAGAAGTGGTATAAAAATTGTACTGTCGAAGGCTTTTACGGCCGGAGAACAATGGTTGTTGTGGGTTTTCCGGGCTGTATTGCAGTGGTCTTGGCATTGTAGTTTCTGACGTTTTGCCAGCAGCTGTGGCTGGCATCTTCAGAGGTGTAGCGCCAAAAGAGGTGCTACACCTCTGAAGATGCCAGCCACAGCTGCTGGCGAAACGTCAGGAACTACAATGCCAAGACCACTGCAATACAGCCCGGAAAACCCACAACAACCATGGTATAAAAATACATTCATTCATTCATTCATTCATTCATGCAAGCAAGCAAGCAAGCAAGCAAGCAAGCAAGCAAGCAAGCAAGCAAGCAAGCAAGAAAGAAAGAAAGAAAGAAAGAAAGAAAGAAAGAAAGAAAGAAAGAAAGAAAGAAAGAAAGAAAGAAAGAAAGAAAGAAGTACAATCCAAGTTCCTATAAAAGATCCTTGGAGTCCCACGATGTATCCCGAATGCCCTCCATGGATGAGAGACTGGGCTGATCCCTTTGGAGACGCACATGTGACTACTCACATCCACCTATTGGCTAAAACTCATCTTCAACTGGAAGGGTCTAGCATCCTTGATTCTTGTTGCTATTCACCGCTCAACCTGACAAACAGCAATTGAGGAGAAACTCCAGGAGCATGGTCTTTCTCCCCAAGCCTTATAGCATCTTGGGTACCAAAAAGAAAAAGAACCAATCAAACATTGGCTCTGGGATCATGCCCTACCATCAGATAGGGCACAGATACAAAAATACCCAACAATTCTGCAGCATGCCAAATGCTTCCAATGAGCAGATTATCTTAGATCCCTTGAGATCTCGAAATATCGGAGATCCTTTACCCTTACACGCTTCAATGCTTTACCTTCAGCCCTCCTGGAAGGCAAATACCACCATGTTCCCCTCCCTCAGTAGCTCTGCCCATGCCATACAGGGAAAGTAGAGCCTATCAAACATATTCTGCTGCACTGTCCATTCTACAATAACATCCAGTCTCACTATATAGCTCCAATCTTGTCAACTTTACCAGGAAGATCTGAACAACATTATGTCTCCCTCCTTCTCGCAGATTCTTCCCAGGAGATAACTAACAAAGTTGTCACATTTTGCCTTCAGGCGTGTGGGATATGCAAGTGGTTGACTGAGCCTCAATAACTTACTTCCTTGTGGAGAAAGGTATCATCTCTCTGCCCCCCCCCCCCTTAGAACCTGCGCCCACAATTCTGTGCTTGTCGCACTCCATGTGCGACGAGCACATGGAGTGTGACCGCACTCCACTCTATTCTTATTTTTATTGTTTTTTATTCTCTTCTTTTACTCTCTGAAGCTGATTCTGTATTGAAATTGGTTGATCAACAGAGAGAGTATAAGAAACACTGTTTGCATATAACTGAAAATATTTAATTTAACATTACTGATAACTGACATGTTAATATTCCAACAAGTTTTCACAGGCCAAATACTGCTGGCTCCAAGTCCTTTGTTAGGAAACAGCATGAATGAGGCCTCAAAATAAGTAATCTATAAGTAATATACACAGAAGTACTCCCTGTGACTGTTTTAATGCACTGTGATGGGGTTGTACTTGGATTACTAGCAAATGTTCCCCTCTATCATTTCCTTTTCTGTAAATCTAGAGGAGTTAGCTGTGTTAGTTTGTAGTCACAAAATAGTAAAGAGTTCAGTAGCTAAGACTAACCAACTTCACTGTAGCATAAGCTTTCGGGAACCACAGTTCTCTTTGTCAGATGCATTTGACGACGAGAACCATGGTTCTCGAAAGCTTATGCTACAGTAAAGTTGGTTATTCTTAAAGGTGCTTCTGGCCATCTCTAAGAAGACCTTTACAGTGCAATGCTAAGCAGAATTACTCCAGTCTAAGCCCATTGAAATCACTGAAAGTTTCCTAACAATGTTTGCCATTCACTTCACATGTCAATTAGTCTAGTGTCCCACCGACCCCTCCAATATCCTTCAACAAAGATTTCATTTTCTTTTTTGAAGAACTTTATTTGGTTCCATACTGAGCCATGTTTGCCTCTACAGTCCCTCACTGTAGACCCCTTTTAATAGTGATGGCACTATCTGCGTGTCAGGGCCTGATCGATGGGGGGGGCAGGGGGGTAATCTGCCCCGGGCGCCACCAAAGAGGGGGCGCTGGGCACAGCTGCCAGCTGCCGGGAGTGCGCTGGAGCCAGCAGTGGCAGCATAGGCGGCTGAATGGAGGGCTGGGAGGCTGCTCGTGCTGCAGGACAGGGAGTGCACGGCAAGCCAGCTGCCCCACGGAGCAGGCAAATGGCGCAGGCAGCCTCCCAGCCCACCTCTCAGTCACCCACACGGCCACCCCCAGCTCCATGGCGCACCATGCACCGGGACAGCAAGCTTGCCGTGTGGCCGGCATGCACCTGGGCACTGTGTGATGACATCATGGAAGTGATGTCATCACGCAGTGCTAGGAGTGCGTGCACAGGGGAGGAACACCGGGTTTGGGTTGCCCTGGGCACCGGCAACCCTAGATCCAGCCCTGCTGTGTGTTCAAACAACCAGCCAGCCCTGGTTTGTCACTACATGAGTGAGCCTTGGGATCATCAGGCTTGCAAAGTCTCCTCCTTCCAGATGTTTGCAGTCTGCTCATTAGCAAAATCTGCTTTCTCATCAACACTTGTTTGCCATTATATCCAGCTGGCCAATGATGATCTGCACCTTCCCTGAAAACCCAGGGGAAACTGTTTTGAAGTAGCAGCAAACTCTGGTTTAATGATGAATGCAGATATCTCATTAAACGGACAATAGTGTGGATATCCTGGATTTATCCATAAACCACCAAATTATCATTACACCTCAGATGAAGAACATTAAGAAAGCAATCCTAAAAACGTCAAAAGTAAGTCCCATGTTATTCAATGAGGCTGACTCTCAGGAAAGTGTCTTTAAATAAATATTTTTTTTAAAGGTTGAGGCCAAAATATTTTCCCATAATATATGGGAATTGTCTTACGTTCACCGCAATACGACGCCTCACTGTACTATGTTATTGTTACAGGGGTTAAACAAATCAAACTGGGACAGGATTTCCAACAGTGAGCTAAGGAGACAGCAGGTTTTTTTGTCCCCCACAGGATAAGATCTAGAAGAGGAAACTAGTATAGATGGAGACAAGCAGCCACTACAGGCTGGGGGAGGCTTCTTGGTAAAAAGATAAAATTATGAACTATGGCAGTTTCCTTGATTAACTGGAAGATTTCAGTTGAACCGGATCATGGATGGAGCTGTCCACATTTGAGGGATGAGGGCTTCAGCAGTGACACACTGGCTTTCATCAATCTCTGGAATAAATCCAACAAAGCCTTACAGTTACTAAACACAAAGCATGTTTTTTTTAAAAGCAGCTTCTGTATACAAATTCCAGATCTTGTGCATTAGTCTGCAAAAAAAAATTAAAAAGGAAACAAAGCAAAAGAAACCTTCTGCTAAATTTGGCTCTCCACAACAAGCTCACTCCCCACTCTCTGATAAGATTGTTTGCTCATAAGATGATTTCAGCACTGTTTAAAATTGCTTGTTTGCCACAAGCTGAACGCAGAGTCAGTCTGTCTGGATGAATGAAAGCACACTTTGGCAATTAAGGGGGCAACTTCCTGGACATTTCACAACATTGACTCAGAAGGAGGCTGCGTTACAAAACAGCACAGCGGATCCGGCTGATCACAGCTTCGTCTCCACAGACTGAGCTTTTAAAACTAATAATTGAGAAATCCCCCCCCCCCCCCAAAAAGTTAGAGGAAAAAAACTCAGCGGCGGTCAGATGATGGAAATGAAAAAGAAACGGAAAGATGCTACCAAATCTGCAGATCTTCTTCAACAGAAAAAGAATTAAGCTGTGAATTGAATCCCACACAATCCTAGCAGGAAAAAAGTACTACATTGACTGGGTCACTTATGGTGCAATCTTATGCAGTTATGCTATTCTAAGAGCATTTAATTCAGCAGAATGGAGTGACTCCGCATAGGATTGAACTGTGTTGGTTGGAAAGTATTTCCCATATGATGCACCCCCAAGCAAGAAAAGCTTTGCTGAATTACATCCCCCATGAGCCAGGGAGTGACGTCAGCATGTTGTGGGGGACATTTTTTGTTGTTGCAAAAGCTCTCTGCTTTTACCATAGAGATTTTCAGAAATTGCAGAGTGTCCCTTGCCGCTTCGTTTAAAATGGAAGTGGAGCTGGCATGCAAGTGTGCCTCTAGTGCACCAGGCCTTTTCCCATCTTTCTCCCCTCCCCAATTTTTCCCACAGATGCCCAAGGGGTCCTGGGAACCCTAATCCCGGTTACCACCCATGCCTCGTCAGCAAGGCATGGAAACAATCCTTTCCCCTGGTTTGGACCCAGATTCTAGCATTCAGAGGTATATTTTCTCTGAACACGAAGGTTCTTATCTTCAAAACAGCTAATTTTGAGCTAGTTAAAAACAAACAAACCCAAAACAGAGAGATTCTGCATCATGTCTAGTTTGCCCTTAAAAGTAGGCCAGTGGAATTAGTATCAGCAATGCCTTATTTGCATCATTTATTGCAAGTTTATTTAAGATTTGATTGTTCAGTCCAGACATTACATGAAACTAGGGTTCGTTGATTTATTCGCTTCATTTATACTCACCTTATTCCCTAGTGGGGATCCTAAGCAGCTTATAACATTTCTCCTTTTTTTCCATTTCATCCTCTCAACCACCCTGCAAAGTAGGTTAGACTGAGAGCGTATGAGTGTGGTATATTGATTATAGGAGCGGGGATTTGAACCTGGGTTTCCAATAAGGTTGCCAGGTTCCACAGAGATCAGTTCCCCTGGAGCAAATGGCTGCCTTGGAGGGTGGACTTCATGACAATGTACCTTGCTGAGGCGCCTCCCCTCCACAGACCCTGCCCTCTCCAGGCTCCATCCCCCAAATCTCCAGGAATTTCCCAATCTGGAGCTGGCAACTCTAGTCTCCAAGACCCTCACCTAACACTCTAACCACTACACCACATTCACTCTCAATTAAACTGTGATTAGTGCGATGGTCTGACTGTAGGCTATTCCACTAACTATGGTTTGTTAGCATCTGGCAAACTAGGATCTGAAGCTGGTTTATTAGCCAATTAATCTTAACCAAAATTAATCTTAATGATAGCTTATCTTAACTACAGTTTCACGTGATGTATGAGTAGCTGGACGACAGTAAGACACACCTTTTACTATCCACATATAACCCTGGGATCATTGAGTCTGTGGCTAAATTTCTTTGTTGCGCATTGAAGAGGAGAAGAATGGTTTAAGTGATGGGGCAAGAGATTTGTTGTTGTTGTTGTCTCCTTGCTGACTGTGCATATGTATGTCCTGTTATGCCAATAAAAGTATTCGATTCGATTCGATTCGATTCGATTCGAATGATAACTTATCTTAACTACAGTTTCACATGATGTATGAGTAGAGATACCCGGGTTTAATCCTGGCTCATTCTTTTGTAACATCTTCTCATGCCACATACAGAAGGCAATGAAACCAGCATTTGTCGCAGAAAACCACACAATAATGCAAAGTTTGTACAAACAATGCTCTCTCTGTTTGGTGGGGGGAGTATGCTGTGCCTATCATCGTCCAAATGATGGAGCTTGCTCTGAAAGAAGCTAGCAACTGAACAGAGGCAGAAAAGGAAAGACAGACTTGAGCAGGGCGTCACAGATCCTTGGAGAGTTTGCCCTTGCCAAAGTCTTTTGGCACCCACGCACGACACAAAACGTTTCCATTTCCCCCCTGAATCTTGCCGACACTCGCTGTGCATTTCTCCTAATTTACTGACAAGTATACACATTTCTATAATATTACTTCAGTCTGCCTCCCTTGCTACAAAACACGAAAACAAGGAGCTTGTTAAAAGGATTTATTGTTTGTGTCTTCAAGGTGTGGAACCCAGAAGCTCTGAGGTTACTCTGAAAGCTCCGCTCGCGGGTTTGTTGAAGGAAGAAACTGCGGGCAGAAACGGAGGACTGTATCTCAGTTCTGACTAGCTCAATAGACTTTTAAAACTTTACCCCGCTGTTTAAATAAAATAAACTAAAAACACACCATAAGTAATCTAGTTACTTCCAATGGATAAAAAGATCTGGGGAGGAAGATGAATAAGCCCAGCTTTTAACTGGCTCCAAGAACACTGGGGAAAAAATAAGGGGACATTAGAGACTCCCAACAACACCCACAAACTATTTGACCATCAAGAAGACAAATCACGGGTATTACATCCAGTCTCCTGATTCTTCTTTAACAAATGAATGCCGGAGCCCTGCAGGGATTTTCCTATGGGTGAGAACTTGCAACTCCACCACACACACAAAGACTTGCAGCTGACAGTTGTACAATCCAGGAAAAGTTTTACAACTTCTCTTCAATATACAAACAGGCTATCAACAAGGGGATGCCAGAAGGTTTTCAGAGGTATTGGGGTTTGCAAGTGGCATACACCTCTTTATTTTTGTTTCTGTATACCCTTCCTTTCTCCCCAATGGAAACCAAACACACCATACAACACTACTGAACACTACTCGATTTTATCGTCACAACAGCCCTCTCAGGTAGGCTAGGCTGAGAGTGTGTTACTGGCCCAAGGTCACCAAGTGAGCTTCCATGGCAGAAGAAGGAACTGAACCTGGTTCTCCCAGGTCCGATGTGACATTCTAGCCACCGGCACTGGGACAAAGCCCTTGAAGTTTGGAAAGCAACAAAAGGCTGTATGCTTGAAAGATAAGTGGCACCTTTCGTCATCATTTGCGTCACCCGTCCTACCTTCTAACATGCCATACTGTCTGTTCCTACAACCACAAAAGGAACTACACTATCAGGGGAACAACAGCATTTTTCTAAAATACAAGATGAAATGGGATGCTGCACAATGGATCGTTATTTGAACCCTCTACAGCTAAATGGATCAACTCCTTCAGAGAGGCTTGTGACCCAAAAATCTGATTGTCCAGAACCTCTAGCCCTTTTTCAGAGCTCATGTCCAAATGTACCAGGAGCCTGGCAACTGTGAGTATCGAGAGCACACACTATCTATGATGTTTCCAATACATGCAGTTGCCATGTTGGCTGATTCCTCACACGTTGGATAATGCACTTTCAATGCACATTATCAATCGTTTGAGGTGGATTTTTTGTTCCGCACACAAAAAAATCCATTCCAAATGATCTATAAAGAGGATTGGAAATGCATTATCCAACGTGTGTGGAATCACTCCATGTCCAAACAGAGACAATGTGTACATTTTGCAGGCGTGTACAAACTTCAGTACCCTGAAAAATCTGAAAATATGCATGTTGCCCTTGTTCAGACAACATGCTGGCTGCACATATCGGGAGGATCGATGTTCTGAAAAGACCTTCTGATCTTCTTTAAAATTTAATCTTGGAGATTTACTTTTTTTGTCTGGCACACCCCAAAAGTTGTGGCATCTAAACATACAGGAGAGATACTTTTGAAGTGAAGCGTGGACCTTTTCACTTCAAAAAGACTCATTTCCTGTATGCTTGGATGTCATCCATCTGTACGCTTTCGAGTATGCTAAGCAAAACTCAATAGTATGATTTTCAGAATGAAAAAGGCTTGGATCCTATGACACTGTTCCCTTGTGGAAGGGCTCCTTGAAAAAAAGGCCATAGACCCAAGCTACAAATGACCAATGAGATGAGGACTGCACGTGAAGGGAGTCGCAATGTTATCTGGGAAGCTGAGTTTTAAAAAAGATCGGAAGGCTTTGTCAATTTCCCGTCTCTACAGAGCCTAGAGATATCTCCTCAGAGGGTTTGTTAATTTCCTCTTCGCCTCCTGAAGGCTCTGTCAGTTTCACCTCCCATTCTAGGAGGTGAAAAGGAAATTTAAAAACCCTCTGAAGACTGATCTCCTGGCTCGGTAGAGAAAGGAAATTGACAAAGCCTTCCGATCTCTTTTAAAACGCAGCTTCTCAGCGAACATTGTGACTCCCTTCATGTGCAGTCCTCGTGTAATTCATCACTGGTAGCTTGGCTCATAGTGTGTAAAGGAAACCTTCAGCTACAGTGGCATCAAACTTCAGAATAGCAGTGACAGTGTAGCGTCAACGGAAGGCTTATGGCCTCTACGCCCTGTTTATTGTCCCTACACTTTGTGAAACAGGAGATGGACTATTGGTCTGACCCTCTTATGTTCTTATCATCATCAAATATCACATACTAAATGATATAATACATATTGTATGGTGATATTGGAGAGGGAAGGCAGCATAGTCTAGTCTGATCTCATCAGATCTCAGAAGCTAAGCAGGGTCAGTACTTGGATGAGGGAACAGCAAGGAAGGTTCTACAGTGGAAGGGGATGGCAAACTACCTGTTTCTCACTTGCCTCGGAAGCCCCTTTCTGGAGTTGCCATAAGTTGATTGCACCTTGACAGCATGTACATGTGTATGGTGATACTTCATGTGTTTTAAATCAGTTTGGTGTAGTAGTTAAGAGCGGCAGGGCTGTAATCTGGAGGAAGGGGTTTGATTCCCCACTCCTCCACTTGAAGCCAGCTGGGTGACCTTGATCCGTCACAGCTCTTTCAGAGCTCTCTCAGCCCCACCCACCTCACAGGGTGTCTGTTGCGGGGATAATAACAACACTGACTGGTTAACCACTCTAAGTGTGGTGCTAATCTGTCCTGAATAGCGGCATATAAGCACAAGGTTAAGGTTATTTACTATGGGTTTTTTTTTACAGCCAGCACCTGAGAGGGTGCCAGAGGATGGTTCCAAGGTTATGAGTTGAACCTAACCAGCTTTTCTACTCTATTTCAGTGGACACTCCTTCTCACCGTGACTTCTGTTCATGGTCCCACCAGCACAGGCTTTTCAGTGATCCAAAGAGACCCCCTCCCTCTTCTTTTGTCACTGGATTGAAACTTGCTTCACCCTAGATCACCTCCCTGAAGCCTTGGTGATTGCACCCAAAATAAAACTAGAAGTTCATCTACTATGATCAACATCTCTGTATGCAAAATCAAAAAGAGTCCAGTAGCACCTTTAAGACTAACCAACTTTACTGTAGCATAAGCTTTCGAGAACCACAGTTCTCTTTGTCAGATGCTACAGTAAAGTTGGTTAGTCTTAAAGGTGCTACTGGACTCTTTTCAATTTTGCCACTACAGACTAACACAGCTAACTCCTCTGCATCTCTGTATGGGAGAGATTAGAAGTGGAGAGGTGTTTTTTTTAAGGTATTAGGTGCCCCTGGTCTATCTCTGACATTTTGTTACAGTTTGGGACGTACAGAAAATTGCCTAAAATGTTACATCTTCTTGGGTTTTTCAGGCTAGAACTAACGGATGTATTAGAAAATGCTTGTCTTGGTATTACCCCTAACTTTGCTGAGATAACAGGAATGTGTATGGGGCAGGTGGATTCGCATAAAGGGTCTGTGCTGGAAGGGTCTCTTAAACCCCTCATCATTTGCCTCTTGCAATGAACCTTCTCCACCCCCCCCCCCCCCACACACAAGCTTTTTCCTTCTCTGGTAATTTTCACTATTAAAATGTGGAATATGATTTCCTCTTTATAGGATCTGAAGAAGTGAGGTGTAACTCACGAAGGCTCAAGACTGAATAAACATTATTAGCCTTAAACTAATTGCAGGGGGGGGGGGGGTGAGCTGTGAGTCTGTTGCAGCAAAATATTACAAAAGTTCAGCGACACCTTAGAGGCTAGAAACGCTCCTTTCAATCCAAGCTCCCACTGAAGGTCATATTGAAATCAATATTCCTAGTCTTTTAAAGTGCTGCTGGCCTTCTATTTTTCCCTTTGCCAGGTTGAGTTTCAGTTTCATAGCTCAGCTGAGGAAAAACACCATTTAAACTGCTAGTAAGGCACTTACGTTGGACAATGGTGGTGGTGGGGGGGGGGAGGCTTATGTGCAGTCCCCACCCATATCAGCCAACTTTTCCTTTCAGAGCTTATTTATTTATTTAACCTGGTAGAGGGAAGGGTTTAAAATATTAAGAGAGAGAAGGAAGAAAGGAGAGGGAATCGTCTTTTGATCCCGCAATGCATATTTCCTCTCCATAACTGTTAAGAATGATGCTTGTATACATACATACATACATACATACATACATACATACATACATACATACATACATACATACATACACACACACATACATACATACATACATAAAATCAGACTGCTCTATCTCTTTAAAAAGCAAAACTTGTCACCAGCAGTGTCGTGACTTTTCTGGGCATGCCGAAACTGTAACGTGAGGAAGCGCAGCCAGGGAAATGCACTGATTTGAGTTCCTTCCAATTCACCGAGAGCGGCAACATGACACTGTCAACAAACTGACAATTCACATCCCTCGTGTGCGGTGTCAAGCAGACATCGCTCTTCTTTCCCCCCTGCTTTCTTGTACGCTGTCCAAAAAGGGTCCCACTAGGCTGTGAAAGAACAGAGGAGTTTAACCGTTAATGGAGCAGAGAGGGCTGTAACAGTGCCTGCCACGACAATGGTAGGAAAGAGAAAAGCAAAACATGAACAGAGCCAATAAAACATCATGTTTCTTCCAGAATGGACCCTAGATCCCTTGCTTGCATAGTATGGGAACAACCAACGCAGGTCTCTTTCCTACACTGCTCTACTAAGAATCACCCACCAATACACTGTTTTTCCCTCATACTAACATCACCCATCTTGAAAACTGGGGCACTACTGGAAAAAGGAAAAAGGGAGCCCCATGGCGCAGAATGGTAAGCTGCATTACTGCAGCCCAAGCTCTGCTCACGACCTGAGTTCAATCCTGGCGGAAGCCGGGTTCAGATAGCCGGCTCAAGGTTGACTCAACCTTCCATCCTTCCGAGGTCGGTAAAATGAGTACCCAGTTTCCTGGGGGTAAAGTGTAGATGACTGGGGAAGGCAATGGCAAACCACCCCGTAAAAAGTCTGCCAAGAAAACGTCATGATGCGACGTCCCCCCATGGGTCAGTAATGACTCGGTGCTTGCACAGGGGACCACCTTACCTTTACCTACTGGAAAAAGACAGAAAGAGTGCAATAAACTGGATGAAGGTGCATTAGCATCACACTGGACACCATAGGGTGTAATTTACAGACTGCTACACTGAAACAATGTTTTTGCTCTCCTGAGAGCCAAGCTACAAGTGACACCTGACACAGGTTGGACACTTGTCAGCTTCCCTCAGGTTTTGATGGGAAATGTAGGCGTCCTGGTTTTACAGCTTGGCTCTCTATTACAGCTGCAAGACCAGGACACCTACATTTCCCATCAAAACTTGAGGGAAGCTGACAAGTGTCCAACCTGTGTCAGCCATCACTTGTTGCTTGGCTCTGAGACCTGATTCATGACCCAAAGTGGAACAATCTCTACACTACTAGGCCATTCAGAGGCAGTGATGCAGGGCCCACTTCTGTGTCATGCAATACTATGCCGTTAGAAAAGGTGAAATGTCGAGCAATTGGATAGGGCCCACATAGTCACATAGAAATAGTCACACGTGCTCTCCAGTGGCATGGGACTGCACCACTGCAAATGTGCTTCCACACCACAGTGTGATGAGAATCACTCATAGAACAGAACTTCTGAAGGGGCATAAAGACTTTGGAACTCAATGTCTCATGAGGAACATTTGGAGCCTCATGAGGCACATTTTTAAGAAAGCTGCTGAAAGACCTTCCTCTTCTAACAGGCATTTAGTTATTCAGCTTTCCTTCTGCTTATAATTGAGTCTGTCTGAGAGTCTCTCTACACGAGACATCTGACACGTGAAGAACATGTGCCGGGAGATGCAATGTTAACTAAGAAGGGTAGTTTAAAAAGACAGAGCTGGCAGCAGGGCAAAGGCTTTGCTATACACTGGAGCTGTGTGAAGGGGCTGTGAAATGCCAGAAGGGAAACTTCAGCCCATTAGAACCTCTCCAGTTCCAACCCAAGCTCTGGAAGGCAGCTGTATCCCATTTCCATTCTTTGCTGCCCTCTAGTTGTGATCCCTAGTTGTGTAAAATTGACAATGCTCTCAGGGAGGCAAAGATGAAATTTAAAACCCTCAGAGGAGTGATCGCTGCTGGCTCTGTCTTTTTAAACTATGCTTCCTGGCTAACAGTGCATCTCCCTACACTTGACGAACTCTCACCGAGGCGTCTCGTGTAGAGAGACTCTCAGTTGCACTGTTTACCTGTTATCTGCAAGTTTTTACTTCTGCTTCTGTTTTAGCTTTTCCTGTTTTTTTAAAATAATCTGTTAACTGCCAAATGTTTTAAATTTGTTGATTTTTAAAAACACCTTGTAGGATATTATGCTTCTTTTATTGTAAGTTGCTTTGGAGATGCTTATTGAAAAGCCGTACATAAAATCATTTGGCAGGCAAGTAAAATTCTACTCCAATAGAAAATAAGCTGCATCTGTTTGGTACATGACAAGTTGCACAGATCCACTGTATGGATAGCAGTTATTCTTTTTTATAAATGTGGATCCTGGAACTCGGGAAAAAGCTTTCATAAGCACAAGGGTTTGTGGATGGAGATTCTAGTAGAAAAAGTAGCTACAATCCCAGGGCCTAAAATTTGATATTTAGTTGGAACCTATCCAGTACTGTTTCTTTGTGAGAAAAAAAAGTGTTCCACTCTATTAATATTAGAACAGAAGCCTGCACATGAAACATTAACCTTAAATTGCCAGCATCAATGATAAATGGCATAAAAATTTAGCACAACTGAACTTTAGCCGGAAGAGACCAGCTGAAGACACCGCATACTGAAAGCTGTGGCATCTCCGTAGAGCATCAAATCAAACCAAGATGTTCAGACATTTAACAATTTACCGTTTTTGGTATGGATGTATGACAACACCAAAGGAAAGTGGCAAAGTTTGATTAGTAATAAGAACACGGCAGATTAACCTCCAGCGTTTAGCTCTCTTGCCTCCATCGAATTACCGATCTTTATCTCATTGGCTTGGGAACATTACATTACACCTTTTTAAAAACTGTCAGTCTGTGTCAGTGTCATTAAACAATGGATTAGAAGAGCCAGCTCCAAAGGAATATGTCACATTTATATCCACGTGGTATTCGTATAGAGTATACAGTTCTCCCCATACTTCCCCCAGATACATATGATCACGTTCAGGTTCCCAGTTCTCATAAAATTGCTGCCCCTTGCTAATTGTAATATAATTTCCGTTAAATGTGTGATGTGAGGCCCTGAAATGGATGGTCATGAATGCTACAGCTGTAAGGAAGGCTCAGGGCCAAGCTACACATGACGAATGACACTTGAACGGCAAGTGGATTTAGTGGAGGGCAAGTGAACAGGGAGAAATACACTTGCTGTTCAAGTGTCATTCGTCATGTGTAGCTTGGCCCTCAGTTTCCCCATATTTACTTGAATATAAGATGACCCTGAATATAAGATGACCCCGGAAAAATGTTATACACACAACCATTTTTGTTAGCGGACATATTGTAACTAGCATGTGTATTTAAGACAACTCCCTCTTTTTTAAAATGGCAGACCTATGGGGGGAAAAACCTAACCTTGCATTTCAGTAAATAATTTTAGAAACATGCTCTTTAGACTACATGAGCAAAGTATACTTTGAAATTCTGTGTTTTATCACGTGTATGTTTTGTAAGTGGCAGCCACGTTACCTGAGCACAGATTTTCTGACCTTTTAAAAAATACAGATGTGTATCCAAGCATCCGTGGACCTTACAGTGTGGGGCTTTCCCACTTCGCCCTCCTGCTGCAGCCCACTATGCCCCTGAAAGTTTGTTTCTGGGGAACAGCAGGTCCTCAGAAACAGCTTAGGGGGCAAATTTGGGAGCTCTAACTAGAGAATCCATAACTTCATGCAGGGCTGACGTTTTTGGAGCCATCAGGCTCCTTTAGAATTCTGTCACTGTGTGGCGAGTGCAAACACAATCTGGCTGCAGCAGGAGGTGGAGCAAATAACTATGGCTGCTGCGGCTTACCTTCAGTCACACAGTCCCATTACATCCCCTGCAGGGCAATGTGCTGTGCAGACAAGCAACTCCTGGTAGCCCCTGTCCCAAATGACATCTGTCTGGCCTTGAACACGGCCAGAGCTTTTTCTGCCCTGGCCCTGACCTGGTGCAACGCTCTCCAGCTGGAGATCCGGGCCCTGCAGGACCTGTTACAGTTCCGCAGCGGGTGTCCCCCCCTCTTCCACCTTTTCTGGGACTGCCCTCGGCCAAGTGCTATGCCCATATGTATGTCTATATGTCTACTCCCGACTGTTTATTTAAGTAGCCTATGGATGCAATGTCTGGACCATTTTAATAACTGTTTAAATATTTTTTTGTAGTTTTATGATTAATTTATT
Source organism: Eublepharis macularius (assembly GCF_028583425.1). NCBI lineage: Eukaryota > Metazoa > Chordata > Lepidosauria > Squamata > Eublepharidae > Eublepharis > Eublepharis macularius. The sequence continues at coordinate 24,538,621 of NC_072805.1, read as the reverse complement.
GTACTTTATGAATGTTGTGAGCTGCCCTGAGCCCATCCGTGGAGATGGCGGAGTATAAATCAAATAAACAAATAAACAGGGAAGATTACAGTTGCCAGGTCCCTGTGGGGCTGAACTAGGGGATGGGGGGCACAGGGGAAGTCATGCATGGGGGGAACTTACTTCTCAAGCATGCTGTGCATGGTTGCACTCCAGAGCGCCCTGACTTGTGACATCATTCCTGGTGCAACACGAAAGTAATGGGCTGTGCTGCAGACTGATTGAGTGAAAATCAGCCCCAGTTGCTAAATCTGGGGCCAATTTTCACTCAATCACCCCCCCCCCCCCCAAATTCCTTCTGCATCATGAGAAGAATGCATTCCTGGTACAAAGCAGGTGTGCGCAGGGGCACTCTGGAGCACTTGGGAGCGCATTTTGCTCCCAGCACCACATTCCCACACCTTTCTTCTCCCTGCCAGCCAGGTGAGAAGTGGTGGGAGGCAGAGGCTGTGAGCAGGGGATCCCCGATAGCGGAATGGCAGCCTAGTAAAGAGAGCCTTGTGCTGTGGTGTCAGCTGTCCTACCACAAATCTTGTTAGTCTTATACAGGGCTTTTTTCCTGGGAAAACAGGTGGTGGAACTCAGTGGGCTGCCCTCGGAGAAAATGGTCACATGGCTGGTGGCCCCGCCCCCTGATCTCCAGACAGAGGGGAGTTTAGATAGCTCTCCACACTGCTGAGCCCCTCCGTCTGGAGATCAGGGGGTGGGGCCACCAGCCATGTGACCATTTTCAAGCGGTCCCGGAACTCCGTTCCATCGCATTGCTGCTGAAAAAAAGCCCTGGGTAGGTACTACCGGACTATTGCACTTTTCCACCCTTCCCAGGCACTCAAAATATTCTGGCATTTACTGAAGCACTGCTGGCAACCCTACAACCATGATGCTACACCAGCCCTTGGGCCAGTCACCAATCTCTCAGTTTAACCCAATCTATGAGGCTTTTGTAAGGATACAATGGGGAGGGGGGCATTGTAAGTCTGCCTGCGCTCCTTGGTGAAAGCTTATTTTAAAAAATGGAATTAGGAGGGGGGAGATGTACATGTTGAGAAAAATCCTATGCTTTGTCATCACCTGCTTCATTAAACCTGTTTCCTTTCTCCTTCTCTCACACAAAAGCAAAGAACAGGGCATATATCTGGATAAACAACGCAGCAGAGAGGAAGAAACAGGGCTGGAAGCAGCTGGCCAGACAGAAATGTTTTGTATTGCAGGCCATAGTTCCAGGGCTAGGTTATCAAGGAACACCGGTGGGGGAAGGAATCAAAGTCCCATTGCAGGCTCAATTTTCCCAACAGGTCACAATTGCAGAAACACCTGCAAGGAACAACTGTGTGGGACTCCCCACTGTGAAAATGAAGGATCCAACTGTCTTTGGAACAACTTTTCCCCTTTACCTTTGGCATGAAGGTCTATAAGATTAAAAGTTGGGCAAAACTAGAAAGAAACAAAGGTCAGATTTCCACCTGCTCCAAGAAAACAAAAGCTTTGTTTTAAAAAAAATGCCATTTTTAAGAGAGAGGGGATTCCTTTCAGGAATGATGAAATAAAAATTAGACAGACAGACAGCTTTTTTTCAGCAGGAACGGGGAGGAATGGAGTTCCGGCACCTCTTGAAAATGGTCACATGGCCGGTAGCCCCACCCCCTGATCTCCAGACAGAGGGGAGTTGAGATTGCCCTCTGCGCAATCTCAGGGGGTGGGGCCACTGGCCATGTGACCATTTTCGCCAAGGGTGATTTATACTTTAAAAAACTCCTCCCTTGTTCCAGCTGATCCAAAGTGACATCATTGTGCGGTCCTGGGAGCGTGCAGACACTTTGTGTGCATGCATGTGGTACCTGGGGCACCACCTCCTACCAGGAGTTGCCCCCTGTGCTGGCAACCCACTGAGTTCCACCACCTCTTTTCCCAGAAAAAAGCCCGAGAGAGGGGGGGGGAGAGAGAGAGAGAGAGAGAGAGAGAGAGAGAGAGAGAGATGCGTAGATGGGTGGATGAACAGACAGACAGATAGACATTATACAGGCTAGACACAGCTTCTGGGAAACCAACTTTAATAAGTGAACAGTGCAATCCTATGCAGTTACACCATTTATTTCAGTAGACTTACACTAACGTAACTCTGCATAGGTTTGCAGAGAAAGAATCCCTCATCTTACCAAAGAATGCTGATTGTATAAAGTTCACTTCAACCTCTAATTAACAATGCAAGATGACTTTTTTTAAAAAAAGACCAAGCCTGAAGCTTTAAAACAAAACTCACAATCTAATGACATTCACAACAACAAAAATACTGTTCTCAGTGGCAGCCCAGCAAACCGCAATGGTTAAAATGTGATCCAAGAATAACAACTCCAAATGCAGCAGGCTACAGTCTTGGGCTGAAGTTATTTCGGCCTAAGTGTTGCCCAATGACCCAATTTCATCACAGACCTGGTGGTCAGATTATAGCCTCAGCTACTAGGATTGTGCGATTAGATAAGAAAGTTCTGCTTTCTGTTTAAAACTAATTTTCTACCCTTTGTGTTTTCAGGGAAAAGGTGATGACTTTGAACACCACCCCCCACCAACGGGAAGTTGGTATTTCTGGGCATATTGAGGGGGGGGGAAGAGGAAGACAGTCAATTAGGAGATAAACAATCCTGAATTTCTGTGGTTAAACATGAGGCAACTTGGAACTTTCAACAATCCAGCTTCCATTTCAAGGATGTGACCAAATTTGCAACCCTCTCACAAGCCTTATTTCTTTTTTTCCTTTTCCAATCTTTAAATCAAACCTTTATTTTCGTGCCATTTTCTGCTTCCTACTTAACTAACACGCTTTTAATTTTTTTTTCTTTCGCATTGAATGAGTATATGCCTGTACGTGCTGTCAAGGTGCAACCAACTTATGGTGAACCCCAGCAGGGGCTTTCAAGCCAAGAGAGAAGCAGAAGTGGTTCGCCGTTGCCTTCCTCTGAAGAGTCTTCCTCGGTGGTCTCCCATCCAAGTACCAACCTTGCTTATCTTTTGAGCTCTGATGAAATTGGGCTATACCATGCCACTTTTCCTTCCAATTGAGTATAAATGTCACATAATGCACAAATGGTATAAAAATAACAAACCATCTAGGAACATCATTGCGGAGAAATATTTTCATTTTTCGGTTTGGACTGTATCAAAACCTTCACCCCCAGTTGAAAAGTGTCTCTTGACTAAGAACTGGTAGGAGAGGGAGGGGGAGCCAGATGCTTTTCAAGTCACACCCAGCAGATGCCGCACCTGGCTAAAGACAAAGGAGTGGCCAGAAAATTTTCTGCTAAAAGTGAATCCTTCTAGGGCCATTTCCACACTGCTTACCTTCCCCCGGAATGACCTGAAAAATCGTGCAAAAAACACAGAAGATCGCGCGAGAAAATGGGATACTTCTCTGGCTAAGTCGCCCAGGTGCCAGCTCAGGGTGGCACAACGAAAAGGGTATCAACGACTTACTGGGGCTCAACTTACTTTTGGCCATTGGCAGTGCAGGAGGAAACAAACACATCTTGTTTGGGTCGATGAAATAACTTGAACCATCTTCATTTCTTTCACCACCAAGTAATCACAACCAACTCTCCAATTTGTGGTGGAGAGTGCCCTCAAGTCATAGTTGAAAACCCCCTGGTGGGGTTTTCATGGCAAGAAACTAAGAGAGGTGGTTTGCCATTGCCTGCCTCTGCATCCTTGGACTTTGTCGGAGGTCTCCCATCCAATTACTAACCAAGGCCGACCCTGCTTAGCTTCTGAGATCTGACAAGATCAGGCTCACCTGGGCTATCCAGGTCAGGGCATCCAATTCAATAGCCCCTCTTAAATGAAATATCAGGTCATCAGTGGGGGTGGTGGGTAGGCAGGAATTAAATGGAAGGAGTTCTGGCTTATTTTGTTGTTCTCCTGAATGATGAATGAAACACAATGATATCATGGCGACGACTGCCAAGATGACACCCCGATTGACTAGTAAATATGTATTTCAGCGGAGCTCGGCATAACAGCCCATGTTGCACCGTAACTCATTCCATTAGGGAGACAGTAGCAGCAGAGTATATTCTATCATCTTTCTTCCTTCTGGAAATGTTTTGCTACCATTAACTACTCTCCACCCCCACCCCCACCCCGCAAAAAAAGCATTGTAAATACATTTAAGTAACTCTGATGAAACAATAGGACCTGACTAAAACACAGGGTGTTTATCTCATCTGTCAAGCAGATATGGATTAAAAGCCAGGACAAACTCAGACCAGACCTACCCAGCTCTCCCCGCTTTCGCTTGCTTTCTCTTTTCTGTTCTTACTGCTTACTGGACATGCTGTACCATGCCAGGCTAATTACGGTTACTTTTTCTTTGATTTTTTTTTTTAAAAAAAAATCTCACTGACCCTATCCCATGACTTTCCATCTAACGTGATAACAATGGACTTAATTTCTTCACAGAAAGTGAAATTCAGCAGAAGTTTTGCTCAGCAAACACCTCCCCGAAAAGATCCTGCCTCCCCCTCATCTGGGTCATATCATGTTGATTACTGTCACTCCCCCATTGATGATTTGGTACACAATTTGAAAGCAAGGATTAAAAGCAATGAGTATCGAAAAAGAATAGAACTTTCATGGAGGAAAGCAAGGGGGAGAAACAGAGCAGGACAACTGGAGGAGATTTCTCTCTCTTTTACAACACAGTCATGATTTCCACCTCTAGAGACCTGGCTTGGGAGATATTCCTTGCAAGTCAGATACGCCATACTGCTTGATTGAGCCGACATGAAAGAAGGTCTAGAAAGCCATGAGGCCCTTTGGGCTTGGAATGCCACCTCCTCTTGGTGAAATCTCCCTCTAGCCATTGGCTATGCTTGCTTAGACTCAACCCACTTCATTCTTTGTGTGTGGTGGTGGTGGGGAATGAGGCATAGGTGATGGTGGTGGTCTTAGAAGGCCAAATACTTCTTTACCCCTTTGGAGACCTAGGCCATTTCCACATGGCCTTAAAGGGATGGCCCACTCACCGAACACTGGCGGCTTTCCCCCTTGACTCAAGATGTTTCTGTTTTCTAAATGCCTTTTCAGTGCCTTTTCTAGGACTGAACTTTCCTGTGGTCTCAAAAAAGGCACCCCCCCTCCAATGGAACCCCAACACCCTGCATGTGTTTTGAAAACGGAGATGTCTGGAGTTAAGGGGGAAAGCTGCCAGCGTTCAGTGAGTGGGCTGTTCCTTTAAGAACATGTTGAAATGGCCCTGGGTTGAAGGGCATGAGGTGGAAGACCACTTCAGGATAACTCCAGGATAACTCCAGGATTTCAGTCCAGTGGCTCCTTAGACACCGACAAGATTTTCGGAGTGTAAACTTTCAAGAGTCAGTGCTCCCTTCTTCAGACCAACCTTGCTAGCTGTGGGCTCATACCTATTTGGATTTGATTCCTTGCCTCTTCCCCTCAACTGCTTTTGCCTCACTACTCTCTCTAACACACACACACACGCACACATACTCACTCACACACACAATCTACATTAGATTGTAAGGTCTTGGGAAAGGCAGACATCTTTGTAAAATACCTTATACACTGATGCGGAGTTCCTGCCCTGTACACCAGAGACAGGGGAACTATTGTGGATTTACTTTGCAAGTGGGACCCCAAAAACGTTGAGTAAGTTCGGAAGTGGGTCCCTCTTCAAAATACTGTTGGGCTAAAAGATCTTTAATTGGTTGAAAAGCATGCCAGATAATTACATTTATGGTAAATGGCTCACTGGAGAGCCGGGGCTTCCGCACAGCACTGCAGAAGGAATGGAGTGCAAGGAGCTTCAAAACAATGGCCCCCAAAGAAGAGAAAAATCACTCCAAGTGCAAGAGGCAGCAGAAAAGAAACAAAGGAAATAATGACTCATAATGACTGTGACTTTCATGAAAGCCAAACGTGGGTAGAAACACCAGCGGCAATGGGGATGTTTGTCTCTCCCACCCCTTTCTGTCTTTGCTGATCCTAGAATAGTATGAATTAGAACATTGCACAAGCAAAAGAGAAACACAGGCCTGGTACAGATTTTTTTTAAAAGCTTGAAGAGCTCATACTGTTGTAGTGTTGCTAAGGGACCAGGTAGTCACTGAGGGCCAAGCTACAAGTGACTTGAACGGCAAGTGGATTGAGTGGAGGGCAAGTGAACAGGGAGAAATACACTTGCCGTTCAAGTGTCATTCGTCATGTGTAGCTTGGCCCTGAGTAGTAGGAAACATTCTTTGTAAATATCTTTGCCCCAAAGTCAGTTTCTAGAATCTCCAGTGATTATGAGCTCAGGGCTGAGAAGACTTCTCCTGGAGAACTGCTGCTCGTATGAATTCGAAGAGCCCAGGGTCCAACTCCGTCCAAGGCAGTTTTATGACACAATTCAGTGCCGTTATTCCAGCATGACCAGTGACTTCAATGGGCCTAGAATAGAGTAACTACACAGGGCTGCATTGTTCTATAACAACAACAACATTCGATTTATATACCGCCCTTCAGGACAACTTAATGCCATACTCAAAGTAGATTACAAAGCGTGTTATTATTATCCTCACGACATTCACCCTGTGAGGTGGGAGGGGCTGAGAGAGCTCTGAGAGAGCTGTGACTGACCCAAGGTCACCCAGCGGAGGAGTGGGGAATCAAACCCAGCTCTCCACATTCTCCTGCTGCTCTTAACCACTACACCAAACTGGGTCTTTCAGCCAGTTCAGCACTTTGCCTGTAGATCCATAAGAGATTTAACTTTTGCAAATCAACATCACAAACAGAACATTTAACTAAGAAGTGGAGACAAGCCCAGTTCCAAGTTTTAGGGGACCCTGGGAAGAAGCTCCATCCTCCCTGCCCACTATTAGGTTCCCTTCTTGCCCACCCACCCAGCTCCCCCCACCTCTCTGTGCATCCTTCCTTTGCCTACTCACAAGTTCTCCCACTATCTGCAGTCACAGCTGCCCACATTTTCCCCAATAGTGCTGTGTGGTGGGTGCAGCTAGGAGTGCCCCTGCCACAGCCACCAGGAATGCTGATGCTTTGGGCACCACCCACATGTCCTTCTCCAGCAGCACTTGGCAGCATATGCAGTTGGGAGCAGAGATGACAAAGCATTCAAAAGCAGGCAGTGGAAGGGTGAGAGTTCAGGCACCAGAGGAGATGCAAGAGTAGGGAGTGAACAGCAGTGGTCTCCTTGAGAAGCCACCAGCCCGGGCAGCTGCCCCACCTTGTCATGTACTGACAAAAGTCCTAAGAGCCAGTTTGGTGTAGTGATTAAGAGCACGGGACTCTAAGGGCCAAGCTACACATGACGAATGACACTTGAACAGCAAGTGTATTTCTCCCTGTTCACTTGCCCTCCACTCAATCCACTTGCTGTTCAAGTGTCATTCGTTATGTGTAGCTTGGCCCTAATTTGGAGAACTGGGGGCCAAGCTACACATGATGAATGACACTTGAACAGTAAGTGTATTTCTCCCTGTTCACTTGCCCTCCAATCAATCCACTTGCCGTTCAAGTGTCATTCGTCATGTGTAGCTTGGCCCTGGGTTTGATTCCCCGCTCCTCCACTTGAAGCCAGCTGGGTGACCTTGGGTCAGTCACAGCTTCTAGATCTCTCAGCCTCACCCATCTCATAGAGTGTTTTGTTGTGGGGATAATAACATAATTTGCAAACCACTCTGAGTGGGTGTTAAGTCATCCTGAAGAGTGGTATATAAATCTAATGTTGTTGATGTTGTTGTAAGTAGAAAAAAATTGTTTGTAAATAATTGATTGGCTCAGGATGGCCACGCCCTCCCCGTTTTAGTTCAGTTCTCTTTCCATAGAAAGGGAATGTTGGCATAACTGTATGGTCACAAAGATAAAAAAACTAACTACCATAACACACACTGTGCTGCAAAGATACAATTTGACTTGAGTTTTTTTTTATTCACCCCAGGAACTACTAATTGATTTGTACTACCAGACATCAACTGGTGGTAAAAATTTTACCCAAAGATCCATTAGTAGTGTTACCTCTTCTACCCTGGATGCAGGTTTGACATGACTGTATTCCAGGTGCAGTTCAGACACCCTGCAATGCTTCTGGAACTTTTAAAAGGAATCCAGGAAATTTTCATAGACCCCAATGAACCTATTCAATTGTAGCAGGCAGATTTAAGCCTTTTGCTCATGCACTCTGTTAGGTTTTCTCCCGGGCATTGCTGTGTTGGGTGCCAAGGCACCTGGCTTTGGCACCGGGACGCTCCTAGGGATTATGCAGGGTCCCACTTTGTGGAAGGAGGGGAGGTATACACCACCCATGCACCCTCTCAAGCCACCAGCAAGCCCGCTCAACCTAGCCCTGCTCCTGTGTCCGTCCTCCTCCATCACCTTCGCCGCCCTCTCTCCTCGCTCACTCATTCTCTCCATCCAATCTCCAGCAACTCCTACTCCACTCCTCCTACACAACCCACCTCATCATGTGGGTGGACTTCCCTTATATCCTTTCCCTTATTCCTGGCTCTGCCTGCCAGCTACACTCCTTGTTGGCTCTCTAGCCCTGGCCTTGGTTGCCTCAAGCAGCTGCACCTGGAGTAGCTAGTTGTGCTGCTTTGGGCAGTTACAGCTCTGCTCTCTTGGCTGGCTGCCAAGCCTCCTCTGCTCCAAGCTTCAGGCCCCTGGGCAGCTACAGCTGTGCTCTCTTGGCTGGCTGCCAAGCCTCACCTGCTCAGAGCTTCCAGCTGGTCCCTATTATTCCCTTCCTCCCTGTTTGTAGGTTGGGGTGTGGCCCTGGACTGCTTTTGCTGCCTTTCTCCCTCAGCTGGTAAGTTTGCTGTCTGTCTGGCTGATGGCTGTCTGTCCCTATCTCTTGGGCCCTCTCCCTCGGCCCTGGCCCCCTCTCAGCTGTCCTTACTCTCCCTTCCAGGGCTCCCAGCCTTCCAGCAGAGGGTGGGGCTGCCTGGCTTCCACCTGCTCGTCTAACCCTCTGAGGCTTGGGTGTCTCTTCTCTTCCCTCTGTGGTTAGCTGGTTCTGGACCTGACTGTCTGTTGAGGCAGCTGGGCAGCTGTCTCCCGAGGGTCTCTGGTCCTCTTCTCCAGGTAAGTCCGGGGGGCTGTGCTGCGTATCCTGGACACACCCCACCAGTGCACATATTTATTCACAAGGAACCTTCCCCGAGCAGACTAAATGCAATGATCTCAAAGACTGAGAAATTTACACCACTTGTCAGTAGTCCTTAAAACATCTGGTAAGTGGATTACAGATGTCCATAACTTATCTACTTTTTCTTCCCATCCAACAAATGTGATAAAAGGCAGACATACTTTCCATTTCCCTGAGGCTGGGTGTACACAGAGAGCTATGATGGTGCTGATACCATTCAAAAAGGCTTCAAATAATTAAAACATTAATTCAATTAATCTCATAAGTGGCTTAAAATGCATTGCTCTGAGTGCTATTAGCAGCCAGTTCATTGGTTTATCGGGACAGGACGGGAGATTAATCAAAATACCATCCAGCTATATTTCTGATTAGAGAAAACAATACCATTCCAACTGCCCACTTAATTCTCTCTAGTGCTTTACTAGATGTGCCGATATTCAGTACTGATGTGCCATATTCCCTTAATGAACACAATAAAGGCAGAATGGCTTGGTAAAGCCTTCGGCTCAGGGTCCCTATAAAAATCAAAGTGTTAGCAAGGTGTTATACAGAGATTAATTTATAGATTCCTATTAATATACTGCAAGCTCTCCTTTGTATGACTATAAAATCTTATTTCTTGGCTGCGAAAGATAACACTCGCTATAGAGTCCCTAGTTATGACACACATCACTTTACATTCATGCAAAGCAAACGGCTCCTTCGAGAAAGCATTATGCTTGAGAAGCTGTAAAAGAATAGAGGTAGGGTTTTTTTCCCAGGTAAATGGAAGTGCTTCTTTCCCTCTCCCCCTCCCCAAATTAATTAAAAAGGTTAAATAACTATCCTTTTTAATGAATCATCCGATCACTTTTCAGAAGCGAGCAGTATGACAGATAAAACCCTGGGGATTATCTTCTACCTACACAGAGTCCTTACTAAATTCAGCAGGCAAGAGATGTGATCTTAAGCAAAGCAAAAGGACAGCTCCACGGTCGTACCTATGTAAGTGTCACTGCCTTCGTCTTTTTAATTGTAATCTTTATCAAGAATGGGAGGAGTGGCTAGTGAATACATTCATTCATTGTCAGAGGCTAAACAAATAACTGACTTTTTTTTTTAAATAATAGATGTTAAAAAGTGATTTGGAACAATAGAAACATACCTGCGGAACCGCTACCGTATGTGTAATGTCTACAACTAACCATTATATATGTCTGCTTGGAGACCTGAGCTACAAAAGGCCAAATTTTCTTAAAAGCATGTTGAAATATTAATAGATATCTGAAACAGTTGTCTATTGAGGGCTGCCAGTCTTGTGAAAGATTACATCAGAGTGGAAATAGCTAGAAGAGAGCGAGACAAAACAAAACACACACGGGACGGGGATGCTAAGAGCTGGTGCTACAAAAAAGATGGTCACACAACCTGATGGGGGGGGGGTCTATTATTGATTGCACAGGTGATGGTTGTCAAAAAATTACACCCCTCCTTCCGGAGAGCTAATAAGCTCCTTGCATGCCAGAATGGATAAATGCTGCACGGGATGTTTTGATTTTGAACACGATGGTGTGATTTGCAATAATATAATAACATCTATGTATTTTAAAGGGTTGCTGTTAAGTTTCCCGACAGCTTGAACTAAATGGAGACTTCTCTACCTCCAGCCCTGCCATCAAGAAATCGAAGAACGAGCAAAGAAACGGCTTCCACAGTGATGATGTAGGAATCTACTCACTCTCTATGGTCTTTACCATAGAGGTGCAATGGTAATCATATGGTAATGGTAATCATAGAATCATAGATCTGGAAGGAGCCTTTTAGACCATCTAGTTCAACCTCCTGCCCAGTGCAGAAACAGCCCAAAGCATCCCCGACAAGTATTCGTTCAGCCACTGCTTGAAGACTACCAGTGAGGGGTAGACTCCCAGGCGGGGAGGCAGGGTCCGGGATGCTGCGGGAAGAACCTCCCGGAATCAATGCGGGGGGTAAATTGCCCGTTTGTCCCTATGGAGGCCGGCGGACGTGCGCGGCGCCTCGAGTGCTGCCGGGCTATGGAAAACGGCAAAGAACAGAACTAGGCGGAAGCCTGCAAGTAAGCGAATCCCTTCTGTTATTACAAGCGTACGCGAAGGAGTGGTGGGATCTGAAGCTAAGAAGGCTCGTTCTTCCCCTTCGCTGAGTTTCAGAATTTGGGCTGGCGGTCCCCCCCCCTAAAATGGCAGCAAAAAAACAAAGTCCCGCTCTGGGTAAGTCAATCTCGGCTACCCTGAAGGGAGAATCACTCGAGGAACTGGTGCGCAGGGCGGTTGTTGAAGCCATAAAACCCTTTGTTGACAAGCTGAACGAAACAGATCAAAGGGTGGGCTTAATTGAAGGCGAAGTGAAAACCATTAAGGAAGCAGCGGGGGGGGGGCAGAGAAGGCTGCCCGGGAAAGTGCGTCACTCGTGAAGGCTACGAAAAAAGAGTTAAAGCTGGTGGAGAACCAGCTGATCGGGCTACAAGTGGAACGAACGCAGACAATTTTGCGCCTCCAGAACGTGAAAGAGGAGGAAAATGAGGATTTATGGGGTCTGGTCTCGGAACTATTGGCGACACCCGCGAGGACAACTAAAGAAGAGGTTAAAAGCGCCATTTTGGAAGTCCGCCGGGCTTCTTCAAAATATGCAACGAAGCGTCAGCTGCCTCGCGAGATCACCATCGATTTTTCATCTAAAAGGATCCGAGACACCACCCTATACAATTCATACAATGCGGATTTGGACTTTTTGGGTAACAAAGTTAAGATACTGAAGAACGTTCCATTTTTAGTTCGGAAAAGACGTTTTAAGTATAAAAAACTCGCAGCTCTTCTGAGGGAACGTGGAATAAAGTACAAATGGTTATTTCCGGAAGGAATCTGGTTTAGTTACAAAGATCAAACCTATAAGATACTATCAGAAGATCAACTAAGGGATTTTGAGGATAAAAATTAGGAATTTCAGTGTACCAAGCAAGAAGAAAGGGAGAAGTCTGAGGAGGGGGGGAGGAAACGAGCACTGCGGCGGCAGTTGCTCAGAGAGAATTGCGTCCGGGACCCAGGAGGGGGAGGAAAATTTAATTTGAATTCGATTGTAATTTGTATCCTGTATGATCAACCACTCCATCATTATTCTATTAAGCTATTTCTTTACTATGGCAGTATGAAGGGAAAGCATTGAAGTGTAGTGTTTAGTGTTTAGTGTTTAGTGTTTGTAGGTTACCCTCCCCTTTTTTCCCCACCTTTCCTTTTTCTTTCTTCTCCCCTCTTTTCCTTCCCTTGTGTTATTGTAATCTTTTGTAGTTATTGTTATTGTATGTTAGGTATTGAAAAATAAAATTTTCAAACAAAAAAAATACATTTGATGGGTTTGAGATTCTGGATGGAGAAGTCTTCTCAAACAAAAGGCGAACCTGACCTGTGAAAGTCACTGCGGTGATGACAGCCGCTAGCACAGACCACTGTGAAAGGGGATGCAGCAAGTTCATCAGTAGCTATTAGCCCTGAAGGCTAAACCGAATCACTATGATCAGAGGCAGTGCACCCCTGGATGCCAATTGTTAGAAGAGAGACCTCGCACTGTGTGCCCTTTTTGGTGAACCTCCTGGGCATCTGTGGCGCTGATCTAGATGGACCATTCATTGGATCCAGCATGACACTTCCTATATCCTTAAATGTTAACACAGGGCCAAGCTACAAGTGACGAATGACACTTGAACGGCAAGTGTATTTCTCCCTGTTCACTTGCCCTCCACTCAATCCACTTGCCGTTCAAGTGTCATTCGTCACTCGTAGCTTGGCCCACAGTCCCATGAAAGGGTGTGCTTCTTACATCTTCTGCATTTCTTATGTTAAAAAGTGCCCCTGTGTGGGTCCAAGAAAGACGGCCCAGGCCTTCTGCCTTGTTTTGCAAATCTCCTTTCTGCTTAGAATAACAGTGGAACAAAACCTGTCTAAGATTTCAAAGCACCTCCAGCCTTATTGCCCACATCATTCATCCTTCATTGCGGACACGCCATTTTTTGTTTGTTTGTTTGTTTGTGTGGTTGCCCGTGAGTGCTCTCCTCCTAGCATTAATCTTTCAGTTAGACGTAAAGAGCCCTGAAACCTTTGCATAGTGGATGTAGGTGGGTGAATGGGTGTAGAGAGAGTGGGAGGAAACATAACTCATCAACAAAAGCCTCACTTATGGAAAAAGGATAATGTGGTCCTGGGCCCCTTATTGTCTCCATGGGAGTTTTGGTGATGGTTGGGGGGGGGGGAGGTTGAGAGGGAAGCCTGTATTGTTGCATTAAACACACAATCCAGTTGTGCCCTGGCTTCAGAGAGGACTTCTGCTTCCAGTGTCCCATGTGGCATATTATGGTTCTCTGCACCCGAGGCCTGATAATAAGGTCACCACAGCAGCACGAACGCATTTCTCAAAGTGCAGTCCCATCTGTGAAAGAAGATGACACATAAGTGTGTCACATGGCACAATCTTTTCCCACACTAGACTGACTATCAGGATACAGTTGTGTATCATTTGCATCGGGGGAACAAAAGATGGGGCCCAAGTGAACTGGGCTTCCTCTCCCCAAATTTTAGATCAACACAGAGGCCCAGGGTGAACTTTTCTGGTTCCCACCAAAGGCCCACCTGGACTGTCTGTCTACATTAGTTTGATCATGCCTTTCCTCCAGGGATACTCCAGGCAGCTTGCATGGTTCTGCCTCCTCCCATTTCCCCTCACAACTACCCTGGGATGTAGAATATGCTTGAGAGAGAGAGTGGGACTGGTGGCTGCCAGGTCCAGGTTGGGAAATTCCTGGAGATTTTAGGGGTGGGGCCTGGGAAGGGTGGGGTTTGAGGAAGGGAGGGGCTTCAAACTGGCATAATGCTATAGAGTCCACCTTCCAAAGCAGCCATGGGGATATGATCTTTGTCAGCTGGAGATCGGTTGTAATTTCGGGAAATCTCCGGCCGCCCCCTGGAGGCTGGCAACCCAAGGCTAGCCCTAGGTCACTTTAGGAGTTCCATAGGCATTTGAACTTGAGTTTCCCTAATCCAAGTCGGACAGTCCAACACTACCACATATTGGCTCTAGACAAAGCATCTCATATCCCTCAGTGGTCAACCACATGCTTCTCTGAAGACCGCAAGCAGAGCACGAAGACAACAGGGCCTCCCCATCACTGCCTTCCAGCAACTGGCATTCAGGAGATAGAGAGCTTCTGACCTTGGGCAATCTATTTAGCAATCTGAGGGCCAAGCTACAAGTGACGAATGACACTTCAACGGCAAGTGTATTTCTCCCTGTTCACTTGCCCTCCACTCAATCCACTTGCCGTTCAAGTGTCATTCGTCACTTGTAGCTTGGCCCATAGTTAACAATGCAGCGATTCTGCTGGAATCTGTCTAATCCCCTCTTCAAGTCAGCTAAGCCACCCTCACACCTTGCAATGATGAATTCTAGAAATTATTCGTGTGGTGTATGAAGAGGCACTTTCCTTCATCTGTTCTCAATCCATTCGCCATCAACTTCATTTGGTGTCCCCGAATCCTAGTACCTCTATCCACTTTCTACATCCTGGAGATCATCCAAATGGGGAAACTGAGCCCATACCCACTAAATAGGTGTGCTCTGTGCCCCAGTGAAGAGAATGCGTATCTCACTGTGTCATAGGGTAGGTGTCCTTACCTGGATATCCCAGGAGAGCCTGATCTCATCAGATCTCAAAAGCTAAGCAGGGTCGGCCTTGGTTAGTAATTGGACGGGAGACCTCCAATGAAGACCAGGGCTGCGGAAGCAGACGATGGCGAACCACCTCTCTTAGTCTCTTGCCATGAAAACCCCACCAGGGGCTGCCATAAGTCAGCTATGACTTGAGGGAACTATCTGCCAATAGGGGATGTACCTCCCCTCACCACATGAGACCCCAAACTGAGGTGTAGGAAGAGAAAACAAAAGTTACTTGATATTCTTTCTCTTGCTGCTTCTATAGAACACGCAAAGCAGATTCCAGTTTAGTGATCTCATGCTCCACTAATTATGTGTGCATTTGGGGGCCAGGGAAGTTAACAAATAAAGGGAGGGGCTGTGGCTCAGTGGAATTCCTTCTGCTTGGCATACAGAAGGTTCCAGGTTCAATCCTCAGTATCTCCTGTTAAAAGGATCAGGTAGTAGCTGATTTGAAGGACTTCTGTCTGAGACCCTGGAGAAGCTCTGCCAGTCTGAGTAGACAATACTGACCTTGATAGACCGATGGTCTGATTCAGTATAAAGGAGCTTCTTGAGTTAATAAAGGAAGAGACACTTCGGAAGTTTCACTAGGCAATACTACAAATATTTGGCTCACACTGAGGCTTTACTTAATACATTAACTAAAATTATTTTCCAGTATTGTTAATAGGAATCGATAAAGGAAGCCATGGCTTTCAGTTTGCAAGACCTGAGCAAGGCTATCAATGATAAGATATTTTAGAGGGCATTCATTCATAGGGTTGCTGTAAGTCAGAAGCAACTTGACGGTATGTGACATATACACCCAATGCTAATATAAGCACTGCTATGGTTTTCTTTGGCTCTTGGCCTTTTAAGATATCAGTGTGTTCCATTTGGTGACATTCAATCAAGTACTGGTTGTCATGTTTTCAGCTGGATGGCTTCCTCCCCTCCCTTTTTGTTCCCAATGTCCCTAACATAAGCCACTCCCTGTGTCCACTAAGGTTGCCAGCTCCAGTTTGGGGGATTCCTGGAAATTTGGGGGATGGAGGCTGGAGAAGGCATAGTTTAGGGAGGGAGAGACATCGGCAAGGGATAACACCATAGAGTCTACCTCTAAAGCAGCTTTTTTCTCCAGGGGAAATGATCTCTGTAGCCTGGAGATCAGTTGGAATTCTGATCTTCCAGCCCCAATCTGGAGGTTGGCAATAGATATGGGCACAAACTGAAATCTGAACCAAAATTAAGCACGAATCAGGTCAGTTCATGGTTCGTGAACCAGGGTTCGTCAGATCCCATTTCTGACGAACCGTCACAAACTTTAGGCTGCTTTGTTTGGTTCATTTTTTTGGTTCATCACTGCAGATAACCTGGTGCCAATCAATCAGTTTCCTAGGCAACAGGGGATAGACTTCCTGTAGACTTTCTTCTGACCCAAAAGTGACCTTCTGCTGGCCCAGAAGTGATGATTTTCTGACCTGGATGTGACATTTTCACGAACCAAATGAACCAGTTAGCGAACCAGGGGCAGGTTAATGAAAGTTCGTGGTTCGTGGTTCGTCAAATTTCACGAACCACAAACTGCATGGTTTGTTTTTTTTCCAGTTCGTGCCCATCTCTAGTTGGCAACACTAATGCCCATTCAAATCAGCACAGCATACAACACAGGATTTTTGACAAAAAGGCCTCAATACTCACCCCGAAGGAAAATTCTGGGGATGTCAAAATCTTGCATACTGAATTGTGTTACTTTGGTTGGTCTCCATAAAAGGCCCTGTATGGCTTTTTTTTTGTTTGAATTTGACATTCCACCCCCCTCCACTAAAATCCAAAGTGTGAGTATTTATTGCCATTTACTTTTCTTCCTCAGCACTGAACATCCAAGTGCCTCTTAATTATTTCCCTCCACTGTGTCAAAGCACTACAACTTAGCAATTGCCGGGTAAGTGTTGTTTTATTGTATGGGTAGATTGGAAGCAGAAAAGAAAAAGACACACACACACACACACACACACACAGAGAGAGAGAGAGAGAGAGAGAGAGAGAGAGAGAGAGAGAGAGAGAGAGAGAGAGAGAGCTTAGTAACAGGATTCCCCAGTGAGAGCTTAAGCCGTTTCAATGCCAGATGTGCTAAATGAAATATCCACCTTAAACTGCAACACCATTTGTTACTTGATAAATGAGATAAGCCCCATTCATGTATCTCAAATGGATTGGGGGCAATGGTGGGAGGACTAACAGCTAAACCTTTATGTCTAGGGAATGAATAGACAGGAGTTTGTCTGTGTTTTGACGTTACCACTGAAACCCCTCTGCTTTGGGCTATTTTGGCTACCAAGACATATAGACATCCACTACAATAAAGTAGAGGATGTTTCTCTGGTGACACTGCCCCAATTAAATGACAAGAAAATATCTGTGTTCCAACTGAATGACACTAGTACCTTTTGTCAAACATGGACGTACTTGCTGACCAAGTGGAAAACTTGACGCACGTGCGCTGGAGACTAGAACCTTGAAACTAATTGGCTTTACTGTGCCTGGTGATTATTAAAACTGATCTGCTATTGACGTAACACAAAATTATCAGGTGCAGTGATTGGGATGGTAGTACTTAGCGCTGGCACGAACTCAAACCAAAAGGGCACAGAAAGAACTGGAATGATTTTTGAGTTTATTAAAAAAAATATCAACGGAGCATTTAGGGACGGAATGCGCAGTCACAGCCCTCTGCTTCTTTACAAGCTTCCCTGGACCAGTAACAATCAAAGACACAAGGATATGTAGGTTGTGTTTACAATCAAATGTCTGAGGATAGTGGGGAAACCCCTTTCCATGAGTTAATATCCCACATCTGCAAGAATCCAAGGGCTCTGTGAGTGCCTGTAAACATTAAAAAAGAAGCCATCTTATACTAGTGTTGCCAGTCCAGTGCTAGCAATGGGTGGAAGACTGGGGAGGCAGAGACATGATGAAATGGTGTCACATGACATTACTTCCACCTGTGTAACCAGAAGTGACATCACCATACCGTGTGATGCTGGGATTCCTTTAAAACTCTATGGTAAAACCCATACAGATTGGAGAAATTCCTAGACTGTCATGTAATGTTGCAACATCATTTCCACATTACTAGCTGGAGTGTTGTGGTTCCAATTCTCCCCGTTTGTCCCCCACCACTCCACTGAGCATTACTGGAGGACAGGAGCACTGGTGGGGGAATCCCCCACTCCTAGTGGGCATCTGGCAACCCTGCCTTATACTAAGTCAGACCATTGGTCCATCTAGCTCAATACTGTTTGATCTGAACAGCAACTCAGAAGAGAAAGGTCTGTCCTCTTACCTGAAACCTTTAACTAGGTCCAGTCTTCCAGTTACTGAGCAATGTGTGAATTTGACTTAAGACCAGGCAATGGAGGTGGCTCTCCCCTGGCATCTCCAAATATTTTTTCATACCAGTCAATGTGAAACTACTGTAGAGATCATGATGTTGTGTCTGGTAAGAACTCCATATATCTTCTTTGGTCTTCCTTGTGATTTAAGAGTCTGCATGGGGGAAGGATGTCTCTTGAATTGGGAGGGCTGGAAGGGTTACATCAGTGCTTAGTTCCCATGGCCCCTTCTTACATGCCCAGGGTAATGCCAATCGCCACCTTGGGGTCAGGAAACAATTTTCCCTAGGACAGTTCGGCTAGGAATCCTAACAGTGTTTTGCCACCTTCTGGGCATGAAGCAGGGGTCACTGAATGTGTGGGGGGGGGGAGATGGGGGGTAGTTGTGAGTTTCCTGCATTGTGCAGGGGGTTGGATTAGATGACCCTGGAGGTCCCTTCCAACCCTATGATTCTATGAATTGTTGAACTTACAGGAAGATTTCATCTTTGGATCTTTAAAACTCTGGTACAGATTTTGTTTACAGGTTTTGCATCTGGAAAGGAAACAATTCCTCATCAGATTCCTAGAGATTTTCTTCCCTTGCTCTGGCTCCCAATGAACCATTTGAACATGCAAACAAAAATCAGAGATTGAAGGGAATTAAAGGATTGCTAGTAGAGGCCAACCATGTGAGTCAACAAGTCCTTAAGAGATCAGATATAATTGCCGTATTAGCTGCTTTTTGTCCATCTGGTAACTGATGATAGGCAGTGGTTGGGATGCTAATATACCTATTTACTGCACATATTGGCTAAAATTATGAGCCATGTGATTTCCCATTAAGAGTTTATCCCTCTTCATAGAGCTTTCTTTCCGTAAGGGGATTGGACTATTGGTGGTTTTTGACAGGAGTTGTGTCATGTGCCTCTGTGTTAGTGAACTGCCTAAGGTCACTAAGTCAGACGGTCAGTCTGGAAAACAAATCCATATTCCTAATCTTTAAGGCTGATATAGCCGAGCGATAAGTGTGTTTGTGATTGTGAGGTTGTGCTGAGTAAATACCAGCCAAGAGAAACACACTCCTCATAGAAACAGTTTGCAACGAAGGATTCCTAAGAAAAGTTGCCACCCTTTTCCATTTTTGGGGGGGTGGGGGTGGGAAAGGCACGTTGCCAGACGATTATTAATTTCTTAAAATGATGTACACATCACTATTTATTGAATGTTGGAGATTCTGGATTCCAAAAGGAATGTCTGTATTTATATGGTTACAGGTCAGCATGGAAGAAACCACATCATGCCAGCCAGGGCTTTTTTTTCTGGGAAAAGAGGTGGTGGAACTCAAGTCCACACAATGATGTCACTTTGGGTCAGCTGGAACAAGGGGAGAGTTTTTAAAAGTTTAAATCGCCCTCGGTGTAAATGGTGACATGGCCGGTGGCCCCGCCCCCTGATCTCCAGACAGAGGGGAGTTTAGATTGCCCTATGTGCCACTGCACGGAGGGCAATCTAAACTCCCTTCTGTCTGGAGATCAGGGGGCAGGGCCACCAGCCATGTGACCATTTTTAAGAGGTGCCGGAACTCCATTCCACCGCATTCCCGCTGAAAAAAAGCCTGCCAGCTATCTTATGCTATCACATTTATTTATTTCCTTCATTTATATCACTACTTCCTCCCCAATGGGGACCCCAAATAGCTTAAATTGTTCTCCTCAACTCTATTTTATCCTCCCAGCAGCTCTGTGAGGTAGGTTAGGCTGAGTATGTATGACTGGCCCAAGGTCACCCAGCAAGGCTCCATGGCAGAGCAGAGATTTAAGCCTGGGACACCCAGATCCTACTCTAACCACTACACCACAGGATCATGTGCAGATAGGTTTGAGAAACAGCCCTTCTGCACCCCTCAATGTGCCATTCAGGCATCAGTTGACATGCCAAGTCATACTCTTACACATGACATTCAACCTCATCGTGAAAAATAAAACTGCTATGCTGGACAATAAAAAAGCTTGGAATGAGCATTTACTAATTACAGAGGTGTGTTGGTCAAGGCAAGGCCCTCGATGTATGATACATATCCTGCCCCACCAATCTGGCAAATGGCTGGGCAGTCCACCATTTGTTTGGTTAAGAGGTGGCCAAAGATAAGTACGGTTTCTGTTTTTCACAGTACTGAATGAGATGCTTTATAAGACTGTAGAGAATCTCCTATTTTGATTTAAAATCAGTGATTCCGCACACTTTGGATAATGTACTTCCAATCCTCTTTATAGATCATTTGGAATGGATTTATTCATGTGTGGAACAAAAAATCCACCTCAGACGATTGATAAAGTGCATTGAAAGTGCATTATCTGTCTGTGAGCCAGAGCCAAAGTGCGGGGCGGCAGGGCCAGCAGCCACATAAATACCCGGCTGCCGGACCTGATAGAAGCCTGCGGATCCGAGGTCTGCCTAAGTCCCCCCCCCCGTCACTCTCCCGGGCTGCCTCTGATTGGGTGACCCAGGATTTGAACCGATTGGCTGAGGGCCCGCCCGGGGCATGCCGGGCGAGCCCTCCAACGTGGCGGCTGCTGAGCCCTGCTCCCTCCCGCCCACTGGCAGCAACCAGGCCCCCAGGTAAGTCTGGAGTCTCCGTTTCAAACAGATGCAGAGAGCCACAATAAGTTTGTGAAACACATTGGTAATATTCAACAGAAGACTAGAGGAATAGACCCCCATTAAGATGAACACATGTATAGTGGAGGAGAGCAACTGTGCCCACTGGATCACGTTTACTGTAACAGCTGAAAGAGATTCCCAAAGTGATTACAACCCGTTTCCATGGACTCTGTAAATTGGACTCTGCCTTACCCAGAGAAACCAGTTGCCCAGACTTCCTGCAGCTGGAATATTTTGTGTCAAAAATATATAATTTGTCCACTCTGCACAATAACAGAGCCCTCTGTAAAACAGGAAGAAGTCCTTCCATAGAGTCTGGGCCCTGGCTTGGCATCTTGCATTTCAATCAAACAATTTGCTGTTTCTGGCTGCACCGTATTCAGGTGAGATCCCCCGAGAAGGAGCTTTTCACATTCTTTGCATCATTTCTTGCCCAGCCTTCTGCAAA
The DNA here is from genome assembly GCF_028583425.1 of Eublepharis macularius. NCBI lineage: Eukaryota > Metazoa > Chordata > Lepidosauria > Squamata > Eublepharidae > Eublepharis > Eublepharis macularius. The sequence continues at coordinate 24,517,245 of NC_072805.1, read as the reverse complement.
GCATGGCTGGCAGGGAGGCCAGCATGCACGGCGGCCTTCTGCCTGGGAGGAAATATCTTCCCTGTTCAGCTTGTTATTCAAACACAAAGTGGATAAGCCGCATTTGAACTTTGAAACACCTGAACCTGAACTAAGCATTGCAGCCTGCAAAGAGATTGGGAACTTAGCAGCTTAATTCACATTTGGCTCAGCTACCCATTTCCCCAGTTAAGACATCAAATATGGCCTGACAATGTATAATCTATCACTTAGGCATCTTCCTCTCCATATACCTTCCCTTCTCCCCCTATCTTTCCCACTCAGGTTTCCCCCCCCCTCTTCTTTCTGGATCTATTAAAACACTTTCCATCAAACATTTGCAGCTACAGTCCTACTATTCCCATAAATCCACAAAATTCTCCTTTCTGGATTTTATTCAAACAACTGTGGCTCTTCCAGGACCTGCCTAATCATACTGTAACTATTAAACTTTATGTCTCATTGTCGAGCGCGGAAGAGGATTTTTTTTTAAAAAAACTTTAATTTCATATAGATTTCATGTTCCCTATTACAATAAAATGTGAGTCCTCTTCAAACACTCGCTTTGGTGTATTAATATTCATCAACTGTGAGGAAAAGAGTTATTTCATTCCATTTGTTCCTTCCTGCCCTCCTCCTGGCTTTTTGTTTTACCACAATGCTATATATTCAGAGGTGTTTATAGGCAACAATCCGTTCAGGGCAGTAGCCAGCCCATCTCAGAAGGTGAGGCACAGTGTTTTGAATGTCTGACTAGAACTGGAGAAACCTAGGTTCAAATTCCCCAGAGGGTTGCGCTCTTGAAAAATGATGGGGGGGGGGGAGAGAGAAATCCTGCTGTGCTGTGATCCCAAGCAGGATCAGCCCCTCTTCCTCACAGCATTTTAAAAGCAGGGGAATACTTGCAGTAAAATGGCTGTGGCATGCCCAATATCAACTGGAGGCACTGTAGCATCTTGTTGTATCCTCAGCCATGAAACTTAGCCTAACTTGGCATAACTGATAGCCAAATTTTGAGTCTAATAACATAATAATAAAATTTGATTTATATAGCACCTTTCAAGACAACTTAATACCCACTCTGAGCAGTTTACAAAGTGTTATTATTATCCTTACAACAGTCACCCTGTGAAGTGGATGGAGCTAAGAGAGCTCTGAGAGAGCTGTGACTGACCCAAGGTCACCCAGCTGGCTTCAAGAGGAGGCGTGGGGAATCAAACCTGGCTCTCCAGATTAGAGTTCGGCACGAAATGGGGAAAACGAAACGGGTGTTTCATGTTTCATCGCATTCCACGAATCATGAATCATAAACTTTCACAAAATTGGCCCGCTTTGCGAAATGATTAGTTAGTTTCGTGATTCATCAGAACCCAGGGCACTTCAATGGACCCTTTCATACCCAGAGATGCCAAACTCACAGGGAGACTTCAGCAGGCTCTCCTCCACCCAACCTCACCCAACAAGCCAGGAAGAAGAAATGCTCTAAATGAGAATATAAGCAAAGAAAATTAAAGAAAACAAAAGGTAGGCCTCAGTAAAGCTAGGCCCCAGAGCCAGGCAATGCCCTGAGACTGGGGTTGGGTGGGTGGAGGAAAGAAGGCATGCTCACCCAACGACATTCCCAGCAAGGCCAAGAGCTGAAAATAAGAAAGAGGCTTTTCAGTCTCTTTTAAAGCAGCAGCAAATCCAGCCAAAAGCTTCCAATTCCACTTTCTAACTCCAAATCCCAGCAACAGGTCCTCCCTCTCCTGTCTACTGGAACTGAAAAGCACGAGGCAGAGAGCTGTGCCTTATATAAGAAATGCTCACATAGAGCAAACAGGAGGTCTTTGGTGGCAGACAGACCTGCCTAATATGGTTTGGAGGGATGAGATTGGTGTTCCCATGGCTACAGAAGGCCTATCTCCTCAATTGCCATGGGGATTAAACCCCCCCCCCCCATGCTCCTTGCTGTATAGGGTAGAATGGAAGCTCTCCAGTTGGCAGGGAGACCTGCCTATCAAGGTTATATGGGCTAAGATTGGGGTTTCCAATGGCAACAAAAGTTCTGCAGACATTCTAGGCCTATGTCGCCTAGGGAATCAATAGATCAGCGCCAGCCTGTCCGGCATCATGAATCATTTAAGGATCGAATGAATCACCCCCAAAAGTGGTGAATTATGTGAAAATTCACCACTTTGCTTTGTGAAACATGTTTCACAAAGCACGAATCAGTCCGATTCATCACGAAATTTTATTCGTATTTCGATTCGTGCCCATGTCTATTCCAGATTAGAGTCCTGCTGCTCTTAACCACTACACCAAACTGGCTCTCTAATGGCAGCTTAGAGACCAACAAGATTTCTCTGGGTATAAGCTTTCAAGAGTCAAAGCTCCCTTCTTCAGTTTGACAGCCAAACTTCATTGGCTTCAAGTGAGGAGGCATAAAATTAATTCAGAGTGAGTCAATTGTGAGGGCAGTCACTCGAACTTCTTTTAAAACCAGAAAACCCTGTTTTTGAGTTAACAGTGCTGTCCTTCATACCAAAATGCTAACAGACACCCTTAGTCTGGATTTTCTAACCCTGAAGCATGGAGCTTGATGAAGAGGGAAGTTGGTGTTATTTGTTCCTCATTGCCTTTCCAGAACCAACTCTTGGGGCTGGGGGGTGGGACAAACAGTCAAGGTTATAACTTCACACAGGTCAAGATGCCAACGCCCACATGACACAAGCAGGCAACTGGTGAGGAGACTGTGGGTGGGATATGAGGGGCACTGATGACATCAGCTGCAGTTAACATCACTTCTGGTAAAAAACCTAGAGATGACCTAGGTAGAAGCATAAATTAAACCATAGAGTTTCCAACAGTTTTTAGAGCTACCCTGTGTCACTTCCAGTTTCTTTTACTGGAATTGATGTGATGCCTCATGCGACACTACTTTTTATGTTTTTCTCCTGCCACCCATCTGACCAGCAGCAGCCAATAGGAGCAGGGGTGAGGGACCCCTGCCCCCATTAGGGGAATGAGACCTGTGGACATGAGCCGCTTTTATAATATATGCACCAGCTTTCCACTGGTCTCAGATTCATGCTCCTCCAAACATCTGTGGGTGCCAGAATCTCTGTGTGGGATAGTGCGTGTCACCCCACTGGACACCTGAGGGTAGGGTTTAGAAAAGTAGTGAGAGACATTCCCTTTCCTTCTCTTCTCCCTCTCCAACTTTTGAAGCATAAAGCCTTTTTTCCTTAAAAAGGAGAGGGGAAGAGAAAAGACACATTAGATTTGTGGAGAAGGGTGTGAGAGAGACTTGCAGTTAACTTCAGCAGGAGGAGCTCCATGTCCTGTCCTCCCCCCCCACCCAGGAGCGGAAGAGCATTATAAGCTGCCATAGAAGAGATATTTGGTGTGCAGCCCAAGTAGGTTTACTCAGTAATAAGTCCCACTGTGTTCAATAGTGCTTATTCCCAGATAAATATTCACAGCGGACACGAAACAGGCAAATGAGCGAGAGGGAAAGGAAAATTTCAAATTTAGATATTCAAACTGCTTTACATTTTGTTACTTTCTATTATACCTTTTCTAAAATCCCTCTGGATTTCTCGGCTCAACAGCTTACTAAGCTTTCTTCCCTGTTCATTTACAATGGCATTTTTTGTTATTGTTTTCCAAGCCCAGCCTCTGAGATCGCTTTATCAATACTCATTTAAAATTTTATTAGCCCAGGATGGCCTTAATGTGATTGGGGGGGGGGAGGAGCTTGCAGGAAGAGATCCAGTATCCTTGAGTTCCATCAGTGATCACATTAGGTATTGCTATCCCCCTACCCCACCCCGGGTCATTCTGAACTGGCTTAACTTGCCTTTAATACTGTCATCTATTATAAGAACCAGTGCAAAGAAACAGAACAACAAAAAAGGAAGAACAAGAGATCTGTTCCACAAGATCCAGGGAATCAAAGAGAAATTCAAACCATGGCTCAGGATGCTGAAAGATCAACATGGAAATACAGTGTCCAATAAGGACAAAATAAAGAAAAGATGGCAACAATACACTGGAGAACTATACAGAAGAGATGGAAGGATGACAGATACCTTCAAAGAAGAAGCTTTTGACAAAGAACTAGAAATTTTAGGAAGTGAAGTCAAAGCTGCTCGCAAAGAAATTGGGAGAAACCTGGAGTAGCTGGGATACCAGTAGAGCTATTTCAGCCTACAGAAAGTGACTCTATCAAAATCTTAACAAGAATATGTCAACAAATATGGAAAAGAAAACAATGATTCAGAGACTGGAAACACTCAGCCTACATTTCAGTTCCAAAAAGAGGGGATGACAAAGTGTAGCCAGGGCTTTTTTTCAGCTGGAACACAGTGGAACGGAGTTCCGGAACCTCTTGAAAATGGTCACATGGCTGGTGGCCCCACCCCTAATCTCCAGACAGAGGGGAGTTTAGATTGCCCTCAATGTTGCCAAGCAGCACGGAGGGCAATCTAAACTCCCCTCTGTCTGGAGATCAGGGGGTGGGGCCACCGGCCATGTGACCATTTTCTCCAAGGGCAACCCACTGAATTCCACCACCTCTTTTCCCAGAAAAAAAGCCGAGTGTAGCAATTATCGGACCATCACGTTAATTTACCATGAAAGCAAAATGATGCTCAAAATTCTACAGTAAAGAATTTTACCATATATGGAGAAATGCCAGATGTTCAAGCTGGATTTAGAAAAGGAAGAGGCACTCGAGATCACAATGCAAATTTGTAATGGCTAATGGAACATACTAGGGGATTTCAGAGGAAGATCAACCTATGTTTTATAGATTACAGCAAAGCTTTTGATTGTGTGGATCATGAAAAGCTATGGATGGTGTTAAAAGAAATGGGGGTGTCACAACATCTGATTGTTTTGAAGTGCAACCTGTACTCTGGACAAGAGGCTACTGTCAGGACAGAATATGGGGAAACAGAATGGTTTCCAGTTGACAAAGGTGTCAGACAAGGATGCATATTATCTCCCCACCTGTTCAACAGTTATGCAGAGCATATCATAAGGAGAGATGGATTAGATTTAGAAGAAGGTGGAGTGAAAATTGGCGGAAAGAACATCAACAGTTTGAGATATGCAGATGACACCACATTACTGGAAGAAAATAGTGAAAATTTGAAATGATTACTGATGAAGGTTAAAGGCGAAAGCACCAGAGCAGGATTACAGCTGAACATCAAAAAGAGTCCAGTAGCACCTTTAAGACTAACCAATTTTATTGTAGCATAAGCTTTCGAGAATCAAGTTCTCTCAAGATGCCTGATACAGAGACTGGTCATTTTGATTTTGCTACCACAGACTAACACGGCTAACTCCTCTGCATCAGCTGAACATCAGTAAAACAAAAATAGTGACTATGGAGGAGTTACACAATTTTAAAGTTGACAGTGAGGAAATTGAAATTTTCTATTCCTTGGCTTAATCATCAACCAAAAGGGAGACTGCAACTGAGAAATCAGAAGAAGACTGAGACTTGGAAGAGCAGCCATGAGGGAACTAGAAAAGATCCTTAAAGATAAAGATGTCTTTCTGGGGACCAAGATCAAGATAATCTAAACTATGGTATTCCCCATTACTATATTTGGATGTGAAAGTTGGACAATGAAGAAAGCTGACAGGAAGAAAATTGATTCATTTGAAATGTGGTGCTGGAGGAGAGTTTGTAGTTACCATAGACTGCCGAAAAGACAAATGAGTTCTAGATCAAACCAAGCTTGGATTCTCCCTAGAATCTAAAATGACACAGCTGAGGCTATCATACTTTGGTCTCTTCATGAGAAGACAAGACTCTCTGGAAAAGTCAATAATGCTAGGAAAAGTGGAAGGCAGTAGGAAAAGAGGAAGACGTAAAACAAGATGGCTTAACTCAATAAAAGAAGCCATGTCCTTCAGTTTGCAGGATTTGAGCAAATCTGTTAATGATAGGACCACTGCCGGTGCCAGGGTTTCTGGCGCCTGCGACCACCCTCCCATGCGTGCACACGCACAGTGCGCACACATGCCCCCGGACTGTGTGATGATGTCATCACGTGATGATGTCATCATGCAGCAAAGCTGGGGCCATTGGCCAGTGGGGGGCTGGGGGGGTCAAGGAGGCTGCCCGCGCTCCGCACGCTGCCCCAGCCGCCTGCCATGTCTGGCCTGTGGCTGCTGCGCCCATCTGGGGGCGTGTAACGGCGGCAGCGTGGGGCTGGCTGGCTGCAGCAGCAGCTGCGGGCCAGTCACACCAGCTCCATGGAGCATGCCTCCACCCCTGGCACCCCCTACGGCACCCCCTACGGCCATGCGGTGCCTGCCTCACTGCCTCAATGGTGGCACCAGCCCTGGATAGGACGTTCTGGAGGTCTTTCATTCATAGGGTCTCCATCAGTCGGAGATGATTTGGTGTCACAGAACACCCATGACATAACCAGACCTCACTGGCTTATGAACACATGAAGATTCCTTATACTGAATCACAGCAATGGTCCATCAAAGTCAGTATCATCTACTGACTGGCAGCAGTTCTCCGGGACCTCAGGTGGAGGTCTTTCACATCACCTATTATCTGGTCCTTTTCTAATTGGAGATGTTGGGGATTGAAGCAGAGACCTTCTGCATGCCAAGCAGATGCTCTGCCCTTGAGTCACGGGCCCCTTCCCATATGCAATCTTACCAAGAAGAAAGAGAAGACCAATAATAATAATATTAATAATAATAAATACCATATCCAATGCAATAACAGTTCCCCTCTGGATTACCCTGGTGGCATTTTTCTACAGCATTCGTTTGGGGGATACAGAGAGTGTAACTAACTGTGCTGAAAGAGTGAGAACATGTTTGATCCTTTCTCCAGCAAATGATATACAAATGGGTTGCACGTCACATCAGTGAAAATGTTCACAAAGTTCAGTGTAGGCTTACTAGAGGATACACCATCAAAGAACAAACAATGAAGGAAGAAATGCCCTCCTAACTCTGGGCCAAGCTACAAGTGACGAATGACACTTGAACGGCAAGTGTATTTCTCCCTGTTCACTTGCCCTCCAATCAATCCACTTGCTGTTCAAGTGTCATTCATCACTTGTAGCTTGGCCCTCAGAGCAACATCCCATAACAGGCCTTTTCATATGTTACAATCATGTTTATTGTGAGACTGCAGTGCTAACCATGCATAAGGATAGTGTGTGCTCTCTTCTCAATACAGGCTGTAGCCATGTTGTGTGAGCGGGGGCTACACATGGATTTACCACATGTGTACAGCCTTGGGGATGTGAGTCTCCAAACCCTGAAACATCTAGTATTCTCTGTGTATTGAATACACGGTAAACACACAATTTGTTTCTCTGTTTATACAAAATGTTAATTGGGCATATTGAGATAACACACACTTCCTTTACATGAGCTTGGTAGGCCCCTAGTATGTCTAACCTCTTATGTCTGAAAAGGACTCTAGTCTAACTCTGTTTCCAACAGAAGCCAGTTAGGCCTCCGGCAGCTTGTAAGAAGCATGTAAAGGTTAACGCCACCTTCTCTTTGACTTCAGCATCCTGTGCAGAGAAGGAGACTGCAACAGAACACAGAGATTCTACCAACTGAGGGCCAAGCTACACATGACGAATGACACTTGAACGGCAAGTGGATTGAGTGGAGGGCAAGTGAACAGGGAGAAATACACTTGCCATTCAAGTGTCATTCGTCATGTGTAGCTTGGCCCTTAGAGCTTGATCTCTTCTACTTGTCCGGCTTCTTCTAGAGATTACCAACTTTCACATCCAAGACTGTATTCCAGTTATCTTTGTTATAGCAAGGGTTGGATGAATTTACAAAGGAACAAACAAAACAAACTTACATTAAAGCTCCACCCTTTTATGCAGCACGTGTTTGAGCACACAAATTATGAATGCTCAAGTTCTTTTTATATTTTAATTTCTGGATTGGCTCCTGCTCAGGTCCATGAAAGGTTCCCCACTGGCAAGAGCTTTGCTCCACATGCAGCAATCCTTCCGCTGCAATGCAAATGTTTTGCCGTTCTCCCCCCTTCTCCACAGCAACTGCAGACATATAATTTATTAATAAAGCACTCCTTTTATAAAGGGAGAGTTAATCTAGCCTTACAGAGGCTTTGTGAAGGAAGAGCTCACTCAACCAGAGGCCCTTCGGAGCACAAACCCCACTTGTATAAAATATCACACAATATTATTTTATACTTTTACGTTTCAAAGGGCTGTGTTCTTTCCCCCATTAGACTAACAAATCACAGCAATTGTGGTCAGGAACGTGGCGGCTTCTCTGCAGAGCCTTTTCCCCCTGGGAGGAAGGAAATCAGAGGGGTGTTAAAGCAACTGTGCCTTCCACTCAGCGTGCTAAGTTGCTTAAGAATGCTTAGCTAGAAGAAGTCACCATTCCCAGGTTTTGGCTAGCACAATGCTTACCCGGATGTAAGCCTTCTAATGCAAACAGCAGTGCTCAGAGTTGTGAGGTTGTAGGCTTGGGTCTCAAAAGACTCGGGGTGGCAAGACAGAAATATCAAGGCCATCAACTAGCCCATACCCCTGGTGGCTTCTTTTAGGGGTCAAAACAGATACAATGGAGATTGCAGTTCTCTGCTGTGTAAAGAAAAAAGGGTGGAGGGAGGGAACCTACACATGTGCCGAGCCACAATTCAGACCAGGCCCCTATGGGAAGAGAAGAGGGATTTACCCCTTCAAGCTCTGCTCTGCTTATCAAAACCAGATTTCCTGCACTATTATTGGTGGTTTTACAATTGGTAGTATTGGTATATTATTGGTAGTTTTACAATAAAAAGGGCAAAATGCTAACAAGGGCTGTAGCAAGACAGGAACCTGGGGGCCAAGCTACACATGACAAATGATACTTGAACGGCAAGTGGATTTAGTGGAGGGCAAGTGAACAGGGAGAAATACACTTGCTGTTCAAGTGTCATTCGTCATGTGTAGCTTGGCCCTGAATGGAAAAGCTGGCTGGATCCCATCCGTTATCAAATATTTGTTTGTTTAATTTATAGCCCCCCTTTCTCACTGAGGCTCATGGTGAATTATGCAATGTAAGTCAGGGCAATCACTAGAATAAGATGTCCAGAAACTAAAGTAATAATACTAGGATCACAGAAATCTGTAATTAGCAGTTTTATCTTATCTGCTTTTAAACAGTCTGCTTATGTTTTATGGACATTTTTTATGCTGCTTAGCTTGTATTTTGATGGCTGGCATTTTAATATTGGAGTTTTTAATTGAAAACTGCCTCAAGCAGGACTCTGAAGAGGTGGCATAGAAATATTCTAAGTAAGTAAGCTGTGCCCACCTTAGAGCAGGCCCTTAGCAATGTGCTGTGTGATTGCTGGGATTCCTCTGCAGTCACGCTGATGTGGAAAAGGGCTCCCTGAAAGACAATGGTTGAAATCTACTGTGCTAAAGGAAATATTGGGTTTGAGAAAAGCGTGGAGACTTCAGGAAAAGAACATTAAGTGCCATTTCTAAAGAAGGAATATGGCATGCAGCATCGTTTCTCTTTTCTTGTCACGTTCTACCAGGGTGCAAGGGCCTTTGAAATGCACAAGTCAGCAACAAGACAGGCACCAGGCAACAGGCTGGAAAGTCCCAATTACTTCCTTGTAATATTTCTGTGACACCCCCCTTCTTCTCCATCGCTCAGAAGCAGAAAACGGGCTTTGCGTGCAGAATTCTGGGGATTTCCTGTCAAAGGATCCGAGGCAGAAAGTGCTGGGAAAGCTGTCTACCTAAGTTTTTGGACAGCCTCCATCAGTCTTACCTAACTTGATATCAAGCAGCTTCATATGTTCAGATTGTTTATAAATAGCATTAATCTCAGGGTCATCTTGAGCTGAAACCCATCACAAACCACAAACCTCTTCAAACCATTCTTGATTCTTTCTGTGTTCATTTCATTCTGGTGAAATGCGTGTGTTTGATGCTTCCTTTAAGCCTGTAGTTCTCCACGTCGGACTCACTGTTTAACTTAGGGCCAAGCTACAAGTGACAAATGACACTTGAATGGCAAGTGTATTTCTCCCTGTTCACTTGCCCTCCACTCAATCCACTTGCCAGGCAAGTGTCTTTCGTCATGTGTAGCTTGGCCCTGAGGGTCACTCTACATGTTACTTCTTTTACGAGTTCTCCGTGGAGCCAACCCATGCTCTGTCCAGACACACATCAGCTTAAGGGATTGGCTTCTGTTAGAAAAAGGAGAGTGCAAATGAGCTTGAAAAGCTACTGCCAGGGAAGAGAGAGATCCTGCCTTTCTTCCAAGCTTTTTTCCCTGTGCAAAAACAGTGCAGGATTGGAGAGTTTCCCCCTTTCTGCTGCTGTGTGCGCATATAATACCTCCATGCAGAGCAGCAGAAATGGGGAAATGTCTCCCCTCCTCACTGTTTTCTCATGGGGGAAAAAGCTTGGAAGAAAAGCAGGCGCTCTCCCACCCGAGGAGCAGTTTGCACTCTTTTTTTTTTTAATATAAGCCAATCATCCGAACTGATGTCTGTCTGTGTGGAGCACAGATTGCCTCGGAGGAGAACTCAAAAAAGAAATAACATGTAGAGTGACCCTTACAGTGCAAACCAAAATAGAGGTATTTAGCCTTCTAAGCCCTTTGGGACTTGGAAGGGTGTAACTCTGTTGTACATTTCAGGAGCCACTTGCAACATAACTCCATGCTACTTTCCTCCCACAACATTGTGAGATCCCTGGGTTTGGGGACTATTTTACAGCTTTCGTTAGATCTGGTGGCGTTGTCAGTGGATGTTCATCTTTTTTGTTGACAAATTTAAAACAGCCAGTATGGTGGCAGACAAGGATCCGGCAGATGCCAGGTTTCGATCCCCAGGTTATGAATGAAGCAAAATTTTAAAAATCAAGACTTTTATTTGATTTAACACTAAAGAAGGGCATATTCTGAGAGAAAAACATGCATTCATGCTATTGTCCTGCCAACAATTACCGCTAATAAGCCATTCATTCAGTGCTTATTACGGTCATTGGCCAGCATAACTTAGAATGGCTAATAAGTCTGATTTTCCCCACATTATGAGTTTGAGAAAGAGAGACAGAGAGTTTACTTGAATAAACCCCAAGAGAAATCACTAAGTTTTCTGAATTCTTCTTCACAATACATTCACACATACCTTTTGGAATTATCTTTCGACAATTTCTACTCTCATTCTGCCATGGAAGTTCACTCCGGGCCAAGCTACACATGACGAATGACACTTGAACGGCAAGTGGATTGAGTGGAGGGCAAGTGAACAGGGAGAAATACACTTGCTGTTCAAGTGTCATTCGTCACGTGTAGCTTGGCCCTCCGTGACCTTAGCCCAATCACTCTCTCTCAGCCTAACCTAAACAACATAAGCACACTTATTATTACCTCACAGGGTGTTTGTGAGGATAAAATGGAAGAGAGGAGAATGTTGTAAGCTGATTTGGCTTTCTACTGGGGAGAAAAACGATCACCAAATATCTAAATAAATAACTATAACAAATAACTATCTAATTAATTAAATTCCAGCAGGTTTTTCTGGCCATAATGACCTGGTTGCCAATTTTCTGCCGTGATGGGATGTGTGAAGCGGCCAAGAAGCTTGGGTTGCTATGATAGCTGCAGCAGGTCAACAGGCTCTTCTGTCCTTGAGAACTTAGGGCCAAGCTACACATGACGAATGACACTTGAACGGCAAGTGGATTGAGTGGAGGGCAAGTGAACAGGGAGAAATACACTTGCCGTTCAAGTGTCATTCGTCATGTGTAGCTTGGCCCTTAGTCACCAACCTTTCTTAGCCCACTGTGAGGGCCTGCCTGGGAGGTATGGTTGATTAGACATACCACGACCCTACTTAGAGCCACAGTCCACAGTCTTAGAACCACTGCTGTAATCATTCCACAAGATCTCAGGAATTTGGAAATTCCTGAGAAATTCTCCTAACGAAACAAGAAATGTACCACCAGAATGTAATGGCTTCCTTGCAACTCAGAGTCTCTCTACAGGAGACATCTTACATGAGGACACTCAAGTGTAGGGAGATGCAATGCCATCTGGGAAGTGTAGTTTAAAAAGACAGAGCCAAAGGCTCTGGCAATTTCACCTCTCTATGCGAGGGTAGTTTAAAAATACAGAGCCGGTGGAAATGGCTCCTCAGACGGTTTATTAATTTCATCTTCACTTCTTCTAAGGGGAGGTGAAATTGACAGAGCCTTTGTCTCTGTCTTTTTAAACTACTCTTCCCGGTTAACGTTTTCTCCCTACACTTGAGCATCTTCATGTAAGATGCCTTGTGTAGAGAGACTCTCAGATAAAGCATTATCTTTCCAAGAGCTGCCATGCTGATGTCGTCGAGGCTCTAACAAGTATAACACACTGGATGCTTCCTCTCCAGCATCCAGTAGGCAAAAGGGGCTTGTCTCTATTCCTGGATGTTCAAATGAGGCTAATAACCACTATCTGATCTGGTCCACTGCGAATGTAACCCTTTACTAAAGCTATCTGAAACCTTATTCAGAATCCACATCTTGTGGTTGTGAGAATTACGGACATTTTGGTACAAAAAGAAGAGCTCGTGAAAAATAACAGCTGGAGGGCTGAACTTAGACTGAGGCATCTAGGGTTCAAATCTCTGTTCAGATTAAAAAAAACATGCAAGGCAATTTTGGGTATCCTTCTGTTTCAACTTAATCTCATTGAGAGGATAAAATGTGTGTGTTTGTGTGTGGGGGACTATGCATTGAATTTTTTAAAGGAAAGGTAGGATAAAAAATAAGTCATTCTTGGCAAGTCCTCAACCTACTCCCTGTCAGGTTAATTTGGTGACCCCCCCCCCCTCAAGTCTTATTATTATGAAACCATACTTGCTGAAACAGCTTTTGAACAAGTGAGAGTTTTAAAACATTATTTGATTTCTCCTCAGCTTCACCTTCTCCCACTCCCCACCTTTCCGTAAAATGGCTTGGCTGACTTGGAAAGGGGAAGGGACTGTCTAATTATTCCATATTACGTCTTTAAGAATGTGGTCCCTTGAGATATTCGAAGCCTTTTTTGAAACGAAGGGTCTGAAATGCACAAGAGTTGAAACATTTTAAACGGAGAGGGAATTTGAATGTCTGTACTGTACTTGAAAGTGTGGTTTATTTATTTTTTTTGACTAGATTGCTTTTCTTCACACTCATCCCTGACCCCCTGCATTACTCTCAGTAGATTATTTTTTTTTTCACTGAGGGAGATTTTTAAGCATGGTCTAGAGTAGATAAGTGATATGGTCAAAATCACCACCAGCAAGCAAAACCTGGAATTACTGACCAGTTTAATAGCTCCTGCTGACCTCCGAATGAAACTTCACCTTTAGTTATTAACATGTCTCTCCACTTTTATGATTTGGGGGGGAACATAATTTGTCACAGTTTTTATCTGCTCCGAGCAAACGTTAGGCTTTTAAAAACTGAGTTATCTTTTTTACAACTGCTAACAATTACACATCACAGAACAGACCGGACTGAAAAACCAATTATGAAAAGACCCGCGTGGAAAGCGTTATTCAGCGTCAGGAGATTTGAATTATGGGTTTTTGAAGTATAACTACGAAGCAGCATGGCGTGGAGGAAACAGACAGAAGAAGCTCGACTTGGAAATAGCTTGTAAGATTGCCAAGATAAGATAAAGGGACGCAGAAATTAATTGCCCTTGGTTTGTACTGGAGTCCAGCGGCATTGTTTTTTCCAAGCAATGCATAAACAGTAGCTGTGTACCTTCCAAAGTAATGTCTGCTAATTCTCAGCCAAGTCTTTCCCAGCCACTGCACCTGAGTCTTGAGGCAAAAATTCACCAACCCTGACAATCAACTGTTCACTTGATTAAGATTACATAAGAAATGGGCCAGTTCACACAGTCCTTTATTTTCTAAGGTGTACACTCAGATGTTTTAAATGTATGTGTGGAAAGGTGTTAATTCTTATATCTGTTGCTTTCAACATTTGTCTCATAAAATGGATTTTACACTTTTGTTTCCTGTCTTGGATCCTGAAATGCTCACTAGTAGAGATGGGCACGAACTGAAATAGGAACCAAAATTAAGCACAAACCAGGCTGGTTCGTGGTTCGCAAATAGGGGTGTGCAAGCCAAAAATTTTCGGCTATAGCCGAAAGTAGAAAGCCGAAAGAAGATTCTCTATCGTTAAAGCCGAAAGCCGAAACAAGAATCTCTTTCGGCTTTCGACTTTCGGGATTCTTTCGGCATTATTTCGGCATTCTTTCGGCTTTTTTCTATGGGAAAATGCCTCCGTCTTCCAGGACGCCTGGAGGAGGCATTTTCCCACCAAATAAGCCCAAAATTGGTGGGGACCTTCCTCTAACCCTTCTCTAACAACCACCCAAGTTTCAGACAGATTGGACTTTGGGGGGCCATGTTATGGCCCCCCAAAGCAGGTCACCCCATCCTCCCATAAGAAAGCGAAGGAGCAGCATATTGTTAGCATGCTGCTGCTGATCTTTCTTCATTATTTCCTATGGGGAAAAAATGAAGAGGCAGGCTTCCTTTGCCAGGGGTGGCATTTTGCATGCAAAATGCCCCCCAGCCCTCAGGGGCCCTTCTCCCACCCCTCCTCCCACCCCCCACCAAGGCTCAGCCTGCTCCCACTTGGGGGGGGCATTTCATGGCCTCCCCAAGTAGGTGCTCTAATCTCTACCACTGACAGCTGAGGGAGGCTTGTGTTGCCAGGGGTGGCATTTTGCATGCAAAATGCCCCCCAACCCTCTGGGGCCCTTCTCCCACCCCTCCTCCCACCCCCCACCAAGGCTCAGCCTGCTCCCACTTGGGGGGGCATTTCATGGCCTCCCCAAGTAGGTGCTCTGCTCTCATCTCTACCACTGACAGCTGGGGGAGGCTTGTGTTGCCAGGGGTGGCATTTTGCATGCAAAATGCCCCCCAGCCCTCTGGGGCCCTTCTCCCACCCTTCCTCCCACCCCCCACCAAGGCTCAGACTGCTCCCACTTGGGGCGGCCATTTCATGGCATCCCCAAGTAGGTCCTCTCAGCCCCTAAAGTCCACCCCTTACAGCCCCACACAAACCCAATTCCCCCCCAGCTGCCACACACAGACCCAAATCCCCACATTAGCCCCTCACAGACCCAAATCCACCCCCACCTGCCCTACACCCATAACCCCAGGAACAGGCTGGCAAAGGCCAGCCCTCTCCCTTTGTTCCCTATGCTGGGAACTTCTAAACTCTCTTTCCCTGGGCAATTCTGCACAGCCCAGGGGTGCCACAATGGTGGGCACACTTCTGAGTGCCAGCTGGTCCCTGTGAAAGAGCACCTGAACCACAGACACCCTCCCTCAAATTCCCCCACCACCTACAGAGATGGCTGGCCAGCCAGCCCCATTGTTCCCTATGATGGGAACCAACTGCACAACAAAGAATAAAACAAGAACAACACAAAATAAAGTTTAAAAAAAATTATTTTCTCCCTTCCAAAGTACAAGTAGGCAAAGCATTATGACACATTACACCAGCAGTCCCCCACACAGAAAAATTAAAACAAAACTCACTTAACATCAGAGAATCACAAAGCATGATTCCTGTCAAAAACACTTTATTTCTTGAACAGCTTTAGGTTACACAGCAGGGGGGAACACCAAAGGGCATGGCAGCACTATCTTACACAAAAATAACACAACTCACTTAACATCAGAGAATCACAAAGCATGATTCCTGTCAAAAACACTTTATTTCTTGAACAGCTTTAGGTTACACAGCAGGGGGGAACACCAAAGGGCATGGCAGCACTATCTTACACAAAAATAACACAACTCACTTAACATCAGAGAATCACAAAAGCACAATTCCTGTCAAAAACACTTTATTTCTTGAACAGCTTTAGGTTACACAGCAGGGGGGAACACCAAAGGGCATGGCAGCACTATCTTACACAAAAATAACACAACTCACTTAACATCAGAGAATCACAAAAACACAATTCCTGGCAAAAACACTTTATTTCTTGAACAGCTTTAGGTTACACAGTAGGAGGGCACAACAGGGCATGATAGCAATGTACTACAAAAAATAATACAACCCACTTCACCGTTTTTGACAGCAATTGTGTTTGTGTGATTCTCTGATGTGAAGTGAGTTGTGTTATTTTTGCGTAGTACACTGCTTTCCTGCTCTGCGGTGCCTTCCTACTGTGTAACCTAAAGCAGTTACAGAAATAAAGTGCTTTTGACAGCTATTTTTGGGGTGATTCTTTAATGTGAAGTGAGTTGTGTTATTTTTGTGTAAGATACTGCTTCCATGCCCTTTGGTGTCCCCCCCCTGCTGTGTAGCCTAAAGCTGTTCAAGAAATAAAGTGTTTTTGACAGGAATTGTGCTTTTGTGATTCTCTGATGTTAAGTGAGTTGTGTTATTTTTGTGTAAGATAGTGCTGCCATGCCCTTTGGTGTTCCCCCCTGCTGTGTAACCTAAAGCTGTTCAAGAAATAAAGTGTTTTTGACAGGAATTGTGTTTTTGTGATTCTCTGATGTTAAGTGAGTTGTGTTATTTTTGTGTAAGATAGTGCTGCCATGCCCTTTGGTGTTCCCCCCTGCTGTGTAACCTAAAGCTGTTCAAGAAATAAAGTGTTTTTGACAGGAATCATGCTTTGTGATTCTCTGATGTTAAGTGAGTTGTGTTATTTTTCTGTGTGGGGACTGCTGGTGTAATGTGTCATAATGCTTTGCCTACTTGTACTTTGGAAGGGAGAAAAAAAATTTAAAACTTTATTTTGTGTTGTTCTTGTTTTATTCTTTGTTGTGCAGTTGGTTCCCATCATAGGGAACAATGGGGCTGGCTGGCCAGCCATCTCTGTAGGTGGTGGGGGAATTTGAGGGAGGGTGTCTGTGGTTCAGGTGCTCTTTCACAGGGACCAGCTGGCACTCAGAAGTGTGCCCACCATTGTGGCACCCCTGGGCTGTGCAGAATTGCCTAGGGAAAGAGAGTTTAGAAGTTCCCAGCATAGGGAACAAAGGGAGAGGGCTGGCCTTTGCCAGCCTGTTCCTGGGGTTATGGGTGTGGGGCAGGTGGGGGTGGATTTGGGTCTGTGAGGGGCTAATGTGGGGATTTGGGTCTGTGTGTGGCAGCTGGGGGGGAATTGGGTTTGTGTGGGGCTGTAAGGGGTGGACTTTAGGGGCTGAGAGGACCTACTTGGGGAGGCCATGAAATGGCCCCCCCAAGTGGGAGCAGGCTAAGCCTTGGTGGGGGGTGGGAGGAGGGGTGGGAGAAGGGTCCCAGAGGGTTGGGGGGCATTTTGCATGCAAAATGCCACCCCTGGCAACACAAGCCTCCCCCAGCTGTCAGTGGTAGAGATGAGAGCAGAGCACCTACTTGGGGAGGCCATGAAATGCCCCCCCAAGTGGGAGCAGGCTGAGCCTTGGTGGGGGGTGGAAGGAGGGGTGGGAGAAGGGCCCCAGAGGGTTGGGGGGCATTTTGCATGCAAAATGCCACCCCTGGCAACACAAGCCTCCCCCAGCTGTCAGTGGTAGAGATTAGAGCACCTACTTGGGGAGGCCATGAAATGGCCCCCCCAAGTGGGAGCAGGCTGAGCCTTGGTGGGGGGTGGGAGGAGGGGTGGGAGAAGGGCCCCTGAGGGCTGGGGGGCATTTTGCATGCAAAATGCCACCCCTGGCAAAGGAAGCCTGCCTCTTCATTTTTTCCCCATAGGAAATAATGAAGAAAGATCAGCAGCAGCATGCTAACAATATGCTGCTCCTTCGCTTTCTTATGGGAGGATGGGGGGACCTGCTTTGGGGGGCCATAACATGGCCCCCCAAAGTCCAATCTGTCTGAAACTTGGGTGGTTGTTAGAGAAGGGTTAGAGGAAGGTCCCCACCAATTTTGGGCTTATTCGGTGGGAAAATGCCTCCTCCAGGCGTCCTGGAAGACGGAGGCATTTTCCCATAGAAAAGCCGAAAGAAAGCCGAAAGAATCCCGAAACGTTTCGGCTTTTTTCTTTCGGCTACCCGAAACGTTTCGGCATTCCCCGAAACGTTTCGGCATTCCCCGAAAGAAGCCGAAACACTTTTGTTTCGGCATTCTTTCGGCATTCTGAATGCCGAAACGCACATCCCTATTCGCAAACCACACTTCAGCAGAACCCATTTCTGATGAACTGCCATGAACTTTAGGCTGGTTCGTTTGGTTCATTTTTTTGGTTCATCACTGCAGACACCCTGGTGACAATCAATCAGTTTCCTAGGCAACAGGGGATGGACTTCCTGCAGACTTTCTTCTGACCCGGAAGTGACTTTCTGCTGACCCGGAAGTGGTGATTTTCTGACCTGGATGTGACGGTTTCATGAACCAAATGAACTGGTTAGTGAACCAGGGGCAGGTTCATGAAAGTTCGTGGTTCGAGAAATTTGACAAACCACGAACTGTATGGTTCGGTTTTTTTCTGGTTCGTGTCCATCTCTACTCATAAGAAACGTGAGTATACAAATATTTTAAATCAAATAAATACCTAAAAATGTAAACGTGTACTATGCTGGTCAACTTGCCAAAGAGCTGCCATTCACTGTAGTTGCTGATTTTTACCATGTCACACAACTAAGCAAGTGGGCCCTGGCTCGCAGTAAACTTCTGCCCCAAGAAATGTCTTTAAGATGTTATAAGACTTCTAATTTTGTTGCCTGTGGCAGAAGAATATGCCAACGTCCCACCATTACTATTGTTATCTTTAAGGTGATATTGGATCCAGATCTTGCTCTTCATCTTCAGACCAACACAGCTACCCACCTAACACTATTATTAAGAGCACACTCCGGTCATAAGAAGATCACAAATCTCCGTGCATCTGTGAAAGATAAAATGCCCACCTACAATTTGTGCACAGCAAGCACAGCCATGATTTGGATTGGGGCTCGGCAAGGAGGAATGGTGGACTGTTGTTGTTCAATCCCTGCTTGGTTTTGTTAATCAAAAGTGGACTTCAGGGGCCATTATCTTCAAGGGAAAAATAAAGAGGCATCCTTAAAAAGAAAGTTCTTTAAGATCTGCTCAAGTCCCGGAGAGCTGGTGTCATTCATGAATTAGATGGTCTTGGTGTACTGGCAGCTTCATATCAGATCAAATTATAAAAATTAGGTTAAATAATATTCATATATACCTATGCATTATTTTTAAAAATGTCATTAAAACAAGCAAACAACAAATAAAATATCCATTTTAAAAAAATCAACAACACCTAAGTAACGAATGTACAAAGAATTATTTACTGGGTCTGGATGGAAGCTATTTGGTGTCAGATTTTGAGGCTAAATTTTTTCAGTTCAAAACCAGTCCCCTTTTGCAGCTTAATGTTCCTGCTCTCCTAAACTGCCTGCAACTCTTCAGCATCTTTCCTTGAACAGCTTTCAGGACTGTTGTACAGAAGTAGAATTGCACAGACAGACATGCTTTGACCTGATCATCTGGACAGAGGTGAGCGTGGCCATTTCACTGAGCCAGCCCTTCTATCTCTCTAAAACTATACGCTGTTTCTAGCCACGGTTCCTGCATAACTACGTAAACACCTTTCTTGGACAAAAGTATCCCCCCCGTGCCGTTTTTAAACTTATGGAATGTTTCCAGACCCATCCCTCAGATCCAATAATGCCCACCTTGTACCAAGGGATAATGTGCTCATGGCAGCATTATTCTTCAAATGGAACATTAAGCGGAGGCCTTGCACATTCTTGAACATTAAATATCCCATGATAGCCATGAAGAAGAGCTACGGGTTTTATTAACCTCTGTGTCCCGGACACACTGTGCAGGGAAAGTCATCATTAACCTACCTGAAGAATCTGTGCAGGGCCCTCTTGGCAAACTGTGCTCGGAAAAATGCCTCAGAAATGCCTTTCAGAGTTTAAAGCAATATTCTTTCCCTTTTATTCCCACTTTCTCGAAAGGAAATAACCTTTGTCTGAAGAACTCAAAAAAACCTGAAGAATTATAGCAGTAAGTCAGGTTACCAACCTCCAGGTGAGGTCTGGCGTCCCCTGGAATTACACTTGTTCTCCGGACTTCAGAGATCAGTTTCCCTGGAGGAAATGACAGCTTCAGAGGGTGGGCTGCATGGTATCATATCCTTGCTGAATCCCTCCTAGGATTGCCAGGTCCCTTTACCCTCCCAGCAGGTGGAGGGGACTCGGAACTCACCCTTTTCTTTCTCTTTGCATGTGCCCTTTGCATGTTCCCCTGCCTTTCCCCCTGCAGGCCAGGGAAATGAGGGAACATGGGGACGTGGGATCCTGAGCCCCCACTGGGGGACCTGGGAGCCCTAGGGCCTCCTGTCTCTGAACTCCATTCTCTCCAGGCTGCACCATCAAATCTCCAGGAATTTCCCAAACCAGAGTTGGCAGCCCTAACAGCATTGCCATTCTGGTACAATGCTAAAAAGCTATACACACATTCAGGTATACCTGCATACAGGAAGCCCGAATCCCATCTGTTCAAACGTATCATATCGCAGCATGTAGAATCAAATTATTTAAAAACAAAATGTCAGTTGTAACGGAACAAGGCACTACAGTTCAATTTATGGTAGCCAGCCAACTGCCAGAGGTGGGAGAGTCTCCATCCCTGGCCAGCCGCACCCCCTGTCACCACTCAGCTGGCTGGCTGGAGGGAGAAACAAGGGAACTTTCCTCTCCTGGCAGGTCCTTTGAGGTGATGTTGTGACATTGCTGGAGATGTGACTATGTCAGTTCCTAAACTCCTGAAAGTAATATTATCACATCACTGGGTGAAGCTCAGCTGGAGTTTTTGCCCAAATACCAGAGCAATTCTGGTGTGATGAAGCTAAGAAACCTTCCCACCCCCTGCTGTCTCCCCCACCCCAACAACAACCTGGCAACCCTGATTCAACTAGATCTGATCCCATTTTAATCTTTCCTCTCTCCAAGGAGATCTGGGTGGCACACATGGTGCTTATTCCCCATTTTATTCCCAGAGCACCTCTGTGAGTTAGGTCAGGCAGAGAGAGAGAAAAGTAAAAGGCATACTCAAAACTTGCGAGTTGCTGCTCACAAAGTAGATTTCTGGCTCACAACACTGCACCGCTTAGAGAGAACATTGTTGCCAGATAAGGGGCAGGAGCGCTCCCAGGGGATGGCTGCATCCTGCACGATGACATCACTTCCTATGTGGTGATGTCACTTCCTGGAAGTGACATCATCGTGTGTTCTCAGGAGCGCACGCGTGCAAAGCAAGCACACATGTGGTTACAGGGGTTTATAATTTATAAATCTTCTATTTTACTCTGTATATAATAAGCTCATTTAGATACATTTCAGTTTTCCAATTGCAAATCTAGTTTTTGCATATCTGCAGATTAAGCACACTATGGTGTGTCTGTCTGGGCCTAGAGAAACAGTTAAACTGGTAGGTGAAAAATAAACACCGCCTGTATCTGGGCGACACTTATGATATAAAAAGCAGCTCTACATAGAGCAGCCATATACCAGCCATTCTTCCAGCTGGGATTCAGCCTTAATTATTCTTTACATTGCAACTGTGGTACATCCCATTAACAACAGTTCAGCTTGCGTTCAGAACTCCCACAAGTAATCTTCAAAGCATCTCATTCCATGTTTCACCCCTCCTCTCCCCTACCTGGCTCGTCAAACTCATTTGTTTTAATCAGATATACAACTTTGTTATGGTGACTGAACATGGAACAACAGGTGTTTTTGCTTGTACACCGTGGCACAACATTAATTTTACACAGCTCGCACCTAGCCTGACAACAAAGAATCCTTGAGTGATAATTGTTTTCCTTCAGTAAAATTCTCTGCATTGTTCTTACATTAGCCGAAGCATTCCTCCCCCTGATTCTCCAGCCTGTTTTCTATTCCCAGTTGTTTGGGGAAGAACTGTGGACGGTTGTGATGGCACAGTTAGGCAATTTGGCACTGTAGAATTAATGGGTTTAGTCCCCCCACCCCAGATATAATGTAAACTTCAAATATGGTACAGAAGTAGGGTTGCCATCCTCCAGGTGGTGGCTGGAGATCCCCCAGAATTATAACTGATCTCCAGGAGATCAGTTCCCCTGGAGAAAATGGCAGACATGAAAGGGGATTCTATGGTATAATACGCTGCGACGGTCCCGCTCCTTCCTAAATCCCATCCTCTCAAGTTTCTACCTCCAAAATCTCCAGCAAAATCTCCAGCAAATTTCCAACCTGGAGCAGACAACGCTATGCTGAAAATGAAAATTCAATGAACTTGTCTGATCTGATTCCATAGCCCTCAAAGATAAATACACACAAGACACATTTTAGAGGACAGAGTTCTACAGACGAAGAAAAGTGGGATATAACTGTAACAAATAAGGACCAAAAATATCCCTTCTGTAGCTCATGAAAAAGAATTTTATGCTAAGCATTTAGATTAGGGCTCCCCAATATAGTGCACATGGATGCTCACTGACACCTTTCTTCGTGCCTGGGAAATGTTTTAGAAAGTAGATGGGGCTCCTGTCCAAACCCTGGAGTTCTGATGGACTGTGCAGACTGAAATAATGTTGCTTCAGCAGCAACTGCCACTGCACTGTTGGATTTGTTCTCTTACACAGTCCTTTTCCCCAGTAAAACCTCTATTGTATGACTGCCCTGCAAGAATAATATGATTCCAATAATAATACCAACTAATTATAACATACATACACCACTTTTAGTTACTGTTGTTCTGTTGTTCACATATAATATGTTTATGATTATGTTTATGAGAAGCTGCCCCCATTCCTCCAGTGGGGGCAGAGATCCTTTGCTCCCACTTTTTGCGCCCTGCCACAGCTTACCTGGCAGGGCAGGGGGAAAGGTGTGGAACGGGCCTCCTAGGTGCACTCTTGGGGCTGGCACAGCGACGATACTGATGTCATCGCACTGCCCTGAGAGTGCTCCTGCACTTTGCAGCGGGCCGATTTGGGCCTCAAATGGGGCAAATAGTGAAGTGAAGTGTTTTCCAGTTGTATGCGATGACATCATTGTACTGGTGTGCAAAGACAGTCCCTAAGTGCCGGGAAGGTAAATGCTTGTTCCCCCTCTCCCGCCAAGGAGGGTAATGGGACCTGGTGACCCTATCTGATTACCTTATGCAAGGCGATAATAAGAGCATTTAAATTGTTATCAAGCTCCCAGCAGCCAGCCTCTTCCTCAGCTGCCTGACTCCAGATACTAACTCTGCCTTTCTGAGCTAAACCAATTAGTTCATGGGGGTTACACTTACCGACTCAGAAAGGTTGTGGGGCCCTGGTTGAGATGGCAGTTTTGAGCATTCAAAGCAACTGTCACACGTCATTTATTTCAGAAATCCCTACAGCCCTATAACTCCTAAAAATACACACAGAAGTAGATCCCACCTTCCTCCAAGGATCCTTGCTCCATCTTAACGAGCCATCCTCCAACTTAAATGGGCCTTCTATCAGGGGAAGAATTCTGGGTTTGCTCAGTGGAGTGCTAGGATACGGGTACAATCCACCTTGCTTCAGGTCTTGATGGCAAATATCCTGCAGCTGTTCCCCAGATCGTAGAATATTCTTGGAGCATTTACCAATTGTTTTGTGTTCATGGCTGCATGTTATAAGAACACAGGAACATAAAAAGAACCGAGCCGGATCAGACCGGACTATCTAGTCCAACATCCTGTTTCACACTGTGACCAACCAGTTGCCCTGAAGGACCCACAAACAAGGAACAGAGATTAAGAACTTCCCTAATTTTGCCTCCTAGCACTTGTGTTCAGAGGTTTTTACTAGCCATGGATCTGTATAAACCTCTTTTCAAGCCATCTGTGCTTCTGACCATAACCACCATCACTGGTAGTTAATTCCATGATTTAATATACTCTCGGAGTAAGAAGTGTTTCCTTTTGTCTGCCCTGTACTTAGTAACCATCAACTTCAAGAGATAACCCCAAGTTCTAGTATTAAGGGAGAAGGAGGAAAAACTCCCTCTATCCCCTTTCTCAACTCTATGCATAATTTAATAAAATTTACTAAACTAAAAGTCCCAGATTCTCCAGGCTTTCCTTATAGGAAAGGTGCTCCAACCTCTTCAGGAATATTCAGTACTTTCCTACAGCCAGGTATTCTATGAGACAAGCTGACATAAAGCAGTCAAAGAATACAAAAGTTGCTTTATCCCATCAGTTCACTTTCTCCAACCGGCAGAGGCACTTCAAGGTCTCAGGCAGCATTCGTTCCCAGCGCAGGTGTCAAGAGGGATACCCCAGGCCAACAAACTCCACCAAACTCCATGATTTCAGCTCTGAAGTTCTGAAGGGGAGGGGGTTACAGCACTCAGCTCCTCCGCCTTGGGTTGATTCACTCAGGAGGGAGAGGGAAATTGAGTCCCTACCTCAGCCACCCTTCCTATCCTTAGAGGGTGCCACACCTTGTGTAGGCCCTGCTAGACCTCTCAAATTTTCATGAAGGCTTTCCTATGGCAAGGAGTTGGGTACCTGTGCATAAATCCACCCATCTGAGAAGCTGCCATTTAGCTGAAGAGGGGACAAAACTTTAAGTGTTTCAGTCACTGCTGCCTCTTCTCTGGCCCAAAACAGCTTCCAGGCAAGGGTGGATGAGTCCCCATCCCCAGACACATTACCCAAGTTTTTTTAAAACTGGAGATTTAACGTGGGACCTTCTGTGTACAATACATACCCATCATGTGGACTTTCCCAGCAATCCTTAAGAAATATCTAATAATAAGATAATAATATTCGATTTATATACCACCCTTCAGGACAACTTAATGCCCACTCAGAGCGGTTTACAAAGTATGTTATTATTATCCCCACAACAATCACCCTGTGAAGTGGGTGGGGCTGAGAGAGCTCTGAGAGAGCTGTGACTGACCCAGGGTCACCCAGCTGGCTTCAAGTGGAGGAGTGGGGAATCAAACCCGGTTCTCCCACCGCTGTTAACCACTACACCAAACTGGCTCTCTGTCCATTATCTGACAATAGACAAGCAGTAGCAGCCAGCGTCTTACAGTATTTTATACCACCACGACATGTAGCAGCAGTCAGAATTTGGCAGTGTGTGGTAGGTGACGTATAACAGGATTTAGTAAATGTGAAAATTGGCATTGTTCGTTTAACTCTTCCAAATAAGTGAAGGCTGTTTTCATGGGTGACTCTCAGTTTCAAAAGGATCTGGGCAACAAGATCCGAACTTCTGGATTTTGAAAACTTGCCAAATTGTGCTTCGGCTCCAGTCGGTGACGTAAACTCACACATTTCCCGGCTGAGAGAACAACAGCTTACCTAAAGTCATCTAATACATTTACAACTGAGGTGGGATTTGAGCTGCAAATTTCTCACAGTTCACACACTTACAGCCTCTTTATACATTCAGACTAATTCATATAACTGCTCGTTTTCATGTAGTCAGAAAGAGAGAGTATATGCTTCCCACATACAAACACTTCCAATTGTGTTTCAATAATCCACGTATTTTACCTTCTCCAGCAGGGTACCCCATCTAGAATGGGACAGGTGAGGTCAGCTGGATCCCCATGGATACTTTAGCTAACAGGGTTTCTGGCAATGCATGGACAATGGCTTACCTCTGTTTTCTGGCATTAATGTGGTATAGACTCCCTTAAATCAGAAAACGGAAGGGAAAAATGAATCAAAGAAAGGGAAGAAACTTAAGGGAAATTTGAGAATGTAGGAACAGACCACAGATGATAGTATTTATTTATTTGCATAATTTATAGTTCATCTTTCTCACTGGTGGTGGTGGTGGTACAGAGTGCTGTCAAGTCACAGCTGACTTATGGTGACCCCTGCTGGGCTTTTCAAGGCAAGAGACTAACAGAGGTGGTTTGCTATTGACTGTCTCTTTCTCACTGAAACTCAGGAAAAAAAAATAACCCTGCGGGTGAGAAGGTTAAAAATGTATGAACAGCCATGACTGAAAGATGCCCAGGGGAAGTACAGTCTCCGAAAAGGTGCTGAAAAAATAGAAGCAAAACAGCCTGCAAATGTTCTGAAAACAGAGACATCTCGAGTCAAGGGGAAAATCCACCAGCGTTCGGTGAGTGGGCCATCCTTTTAAGGACATGTGGAAAGGCCTAAATATGCCTCGGTTTGCACAGTTCTTACTTTCTTCTCTTGTTGATGAGCTATGTTGGGGAAGAGGGTGGGGGAAGAGCAGGTGGTAGGGTTACATGGGTTTGTTGTTATATTTATTAGCCTATGTGGAAAAACAATTTGAAAATTTTTAATAGGAAAAAAAGTAATTTCTTAATTTTATTTATTTATCAAACAAAATTTATACTCCGCTTTTCTGCCCTCATAAGGGCCACCAAGGCAGCTAAATGTGATCAGGGGAAAAAAATACACATGAAATAATAGCTATCATTTAAAGTGAATGTATAAAGTATCTCTTCCCTGTGACTATAATAACTGTCAAAACCCCATTATAATCAGAGGTTTTCATGCATTCCTATGACTGATCCACCCCATGACACGGAGACTGGGGGCCAAGCTACAAGTGACGAATGACACTTGAACGGCAAGTGGATAGAGTGGAGCGCAAGTGAACAGGGAGAAATACACTTGCCGTTCAAGCGTCATTCGTCACTTGTAGCTTCGCCCTATCTTTCTTCCTGCTTGTGGCTCTTAACAAGTGCTTCCTCCTCCCTTCTGTCCAAGGCGACTGGCTAATAGCAGCACAAGAAAGGAGGTGTCTCCCCTTCCCCTCAGAACTCCAGAAAAAGCACAGTTAAAATGCTTCACACGGGGTGGGGGGAGAGTTTGTATCTCTGATAAAGAATCAGTGTTTCAGGCTAGAAATGTTAACGCTTTGAAATGGTAAATCAGAGCTTTTCACTTAAATCATGAGCCTGTAGAGAATAAAGCTGAAGCAGTAATGGAGGGAAAAAGTTATTAAAAAAAATAAATATGAGGAAACACATAAGTATGAGGCAAGCAGTTACAGGGGTGGAAATGGGACTCCTTGAAGCAAGGCTGTCTTTGAATCCCTGGCTGTTTGGGGAGTAACATGGCTCAATGGAAGAGCAGAAGGTCTTAGATTTGACCTCTGGTTAAAAGGATGAGGCTGTGAAAGAACTCTGCTTGAGATCACGGACAGCCACAGCCAGTCAGAGTACACAGTTAGTGAACCGGATAGACTGGTAGTCTGACTCAGTAATTTATTTACACATTTACTTCACCTATACCCTGCCTCTCTTTCTGTGAAAGAGGCTTACATCGTTCTCTTCTCCTCCATTTTATCCTCTCAAAAACCGTGCGAGATAGGTTAGGCTGAGAGAATGTGACTGCCCCAAGGTCACATTCTGGCCTTGCCTTTGCTCCAAGTGGCTCAGCACCTTTCCTTTTCTTTCAAGCTCCTTTGATCCAATGATCTTCAACAGTGGAAAAGGAGTCTTTATTAATTTAAGGAAAATATGGCAGAGAGATACTTGGCCACAGCCAATGTAGTCCTTGGGTCTCTATCCACCAACGGATAGGCGACTATGGCCATTTCCTCGCGGTCCAAAAAATAGCGCGATAGGGAAGATTGCTGGCTTCCTCGTGCGATTTTTGACACCATCCGTTTACAAAATGCCACAATTCACATTTGTGCGTTTTGTAAATGGATAGTGTCAAAAATCGCGTGAGGAAGCTGGCA
This sequence comes from Eublepharis macularius, assembly GCF_028583425.1. NCBI lineage: Eukaryota > Metazoa > Chordata > Lepidosauria > Squamata > Eublepharidae > Eublepharis > Eublepharis macularius. Next base: position 24,489,543 of record NC_072805.1, on the reverse strand, counting down.
ACCCTCTGTGAGTATTGTGCTATTTTTAGACCATGCAGAAACAGCCTATATTATCTTTTGATATAGAGAAAGATAATTTAATTAAAATAGAGCCAATCTATAATTCGTGATAAAATTTATAATGGTGGCATTCCGATATCATATGGGACAGAGAGTCAATCTTTTTCAAAACACATTAGCAGAATCTATCCGAGTATGGCAATTACAGTATCTCCCATACAAGACTGCTGAGGGGGAAGCGAGCATAAGAGCTCTACAATGACGAGGAACTGTTAGGTGTTTAATGTAAGCTGGAATGGTTGGAGATGGAAGGGTGCCAAAGAACTAGGTGGAGCATACCCTCCGAGCTCACATAATTGAGACAGAAGCTCAAAACCTGTGGTTCTCCCTTCCTTGATTTATTCCCCCTACAATTCTGTGAAGTAACTAAAGCTGATTGTGCATGACTGGCCCCAGGTCACACCGCAAGCATCATGGTAGAGGGATAATCTGAACCTGGGTCTCCCAGATCCTAGTAAACACTACACCAGACCATCTTTCTATCCAGGGCTTTTTTTCTGGGAAAAGAGGTGGGGGAACTCAGATGGTTACCCTTGGAGAAAATGGTCACATGGCTGGTGGCCCCTCCCCCTGGTCTCCAGACAGAGGGGAGTTGAGATTGTCCTCCGTGCCGCTGAGCAGAGTGGAATCTAACTCCCCTCCGTCTGGAGATCAGGGGCGGGGCCACCAGCCATGTGACCATTTTCAAGAGGTTCCGGAACTCCGTTCCACTGTGTTCCTGCTGAAAAAAAGCTCTGTTTCTATCAATAAAAAGACGAACCAACGTTAAGTTATCTTTGGGGGCAGAATTTCTAAGTTAGTGCCTGTCTTGCTCTTAAACAGCCTTGGAAAAATCAACTTAGTGCCATTTAAAAAAACAAAAACAAAGCAAAATAGAATATATTTACCACCTGAAGCACAAAAAGAGGCCTCTTCCCAGTGTCTTATTTAATGATCTGTCCTCTTATGAGTGACGTGCCACATGAAATGCTAGCAAAATGACAATGTTTTATAATTAGTACATTGGGAATTCTCACCAGAAGAAAGGAGAAACTGCCAATACAACATAAGCAAGATGGAGGTTGGGGGGGGGGGATGGTTCACAGCTTCAACTCAAGGCACTGTAAAAAAAGAAGCACATTTTTCAATGGAAGAACACCGCCCACCCCCTTTGCAGGGGCTTTTATACGCATATGGTAGAGGTATCCCCTGGCTATCACCATATGTAAGGACCTGGGATTTTATGACTGATTCTCAGAAAGATTTATGGAGCTGATCTATGATCAGCAATTTTTCACAGTGTGAACAAAATGGTATGGGGGGAGAGAAATCTACATCAAGAACAAAACAAAAAACACAGTACATTGGGTGGGAAGGGCTAGTCTCAGCAAATAAGATGTAAAACCACCACACAACATAACGTCAACTCAGGGACAACAATTAAATAAAATGTAATAAAGTCCCAGAACGAAAGGAAGAGTGTTACTGAATTTCTTGTTGCTGATAGTTCAAGTTCAAAACACCTTAACTGAATTTTATTTCTCCCTCCTTTGGACCTCTATTTCCATACGGTGTTTGTTGTTTCCTTGTGCAGAATTCTTCTTGTGAAACTGACACAACTTTTTGCATTATTTTCTGCTTCAGCTGCAGTCAAATAATATAAAAATCCCAGAAAGAGTAACAGCAGGATACAAGAAATGAAAAAAGAGGCAGAAAGTGGTAAAACTTCATATGTGGAGGAGACAAAGATGCTGGAGACACACCTGCATGGAGGAGGAAACTCTTTTAGTGACAGCAATGATGTTGGATTTGCTAGCCCAAATTTCAGCCCGGGCTATAGATGTGAAGATCTTGAGTCCCCCTCAAAACTGGAAGGGACATGAGGAGAAAAGCCAGGGGGGTGATGATTTTTTCCAGATTTTTAATTTAGACCTTTGTAACTCAGGGCCAAGCTACACATGACGAATGACACTTGAACGGCAAGTGTATTTCTCCCTGTTCACTTGCGCTCCACTCAATCCACTTGCCGTTCAAGTGTCATTCGTCATGTGTAGCTTGGCCCTCAGGGCGAAGCTACAAGTGACGAATGACACTTGAACGGCAAGTGTATTTCTCCCTGTTCACTTGCGCTCCACTCAATCCACTTGCCGTTCAAGTGTCATTCGTCACTTGTAGCTTGGCCCTCAGTCACATTGCTAGCTGTCAGTTACAGAGCCCAGCCTACAAAGAAGTGAATGATAAAGGATAGAGTACTTCCGAGAATGTACAGTGTCCTTTCCCTAAACAAGTATACAATTCCCTCAACTGGGATTTGGGGGCATGAGAGTATGGTTTCTAAGAAAATTTGAATTCTGGCATCACCGATTTGAGAAATTAAAACTGAGAGGGGGACATATCTCCTTTTTGACCAGCCCTATAACAACAACAACAACATCTGATTTATATAGACTAAAGGGCACCACAGGTGAATAGTATCTTCAATGCCCCTTTTCCATTTGTTCAATTTTTACTGCATTTGCAATGTATATCCCTCTTGCAAGGTGTTATGAGGATAAAATGTATGAGAGTTAAAAAAGGAAGTTACTTTGAGTCCTCATTGGGGGAGGTATAAATGAGGTAAATAATAATAGCTGATGCACACATGATTTATCCTGGTCATACAAGACAATACATTTGCATGCCGAGATGTATTATTCTGTATTTGTTCAAAATTAATTTCTTTGGCTGACTCATCTCAGGACGCTTGATTAATTTTTCTGCATTCAATGATATTGTAATCAGGCCCACAATTCAACAAATGGACACAGATAATGTCAATTTCCAGGAGAACAAAAAATAAATCTAAAAGCTGTTCAGTTAATGCTTGAATAGATAAGCAAGGCCATGTGACCCTTGTGCTTGTACCATCTCCTTCAAGCTTCATGCCCTTTGGTCAAATGCCCCTACATCTGCCCCTGTTTGCCCATCTAATCATGTTTTAATTGAAAAACAGAGAAGAGAGACCTCTAAGTATTTAGAGTGCCTGAAGGCAGGAGTTATGCAGTCATGTTTTTGGAACAGACCTCAGTAGTCAAATATGAAGAGACAGCATGGTGTAGTGGTTGGAACGTGGGTCTGGAATTAGAGATGGGCACAAACCAGAAAAAAACTAAAGCATGTGGTTCGTGGTTCGTCAAATTTCATGAACCACGAACCATGAACTTTCACGAACCTGCCCCTGGTTCATGAACCGGTTCATTTGGTTCATGAAAACGTCACATCCAGGTCAGAAAATCATCACTTCTGGGTCAGCAGAAGGTCTGCAGGAAATCCATCCCCTGTTACCTAGGAAACTGATTGATTGGCACCAGGCTGTCTGCAGTGACAAACCAAAAAATGAACCAATTGAACCAGCCTAAAGTTCGTGGTGGTTCATCAGAAATAGGATCTGATGAACCGCTGGTTCGTGAACCATGAACCAGCCTGGTTTGTGCATAATTTTGGTTCATATTTCAGTTCGTGCCCATCTCTATCTGGAATCTGCTCTGGGTTCAAATGTGATCTGCAATGGAAGCTTGCAGGGTGAGGGCTAGTCACTCTCTTAGTCTACCCTACCTCACAGGGTTATTGTAATGATAAAATAAAGGAAGGGGAAATGATGCTGAAGAAAACAGGGTATAAACAGAGTATAAACATCTAAACACAAATTAAAAACAAAGACTTCATTTTAGACTAAAACCACAGTGGGATTGTCTCATTAGAATGCACCCGTTCCTTCCTTCCTTTGCATCTCAAATATGGCTCCTAACTCAGACATTCATGCTACATCTGCAGAGATGCAGGAAGACGGAGGGAGAAACCTAAGTCATCATATGTGCCGCTATGATGCACTGATCTCATAACCCTCTATTTTCCACTAACATAAGAAACAGCAGAAAATGAGATTTCATGAAAACAAGAAAGGAATAGAAAGGACTGGGAAGCCGAAACAGCCCATGCTACTTCCCACTGCCACACCTCCTTCACCTGATGGAGAGTCACAATGCAAACCAGAGATAAAAGAGGCATTTGTTATGATTTTCCTCATTGGGCACTCTACACCCAGGCTGGCAGGACAAAGCTGGGTGCTGCAGTGCTCAAGCTCTTCCTTGCAGGGTGAGGCTGGACACCACCACAGCCCTTCTCCTCTTTGTGGGCCACGCCATGCTCAGGCCAGCAGGGTTGAGCCAGGCACTGCCATTCAACTTGCTAGCCCCTCCATAGCTCAGTTGGGGCTTGGGAGAGGCCCACTGGGATTTATTCCTGGTGAAATAAATGGCCAAATCTGCCCCTGAAAGAAACAAAACCCATGCAGAGTTTGGGATTGCACGATACAATCTGTTCTGCCTCCACAAAAAAGAACAGGTGTCTTGAGGAAGGAAAGAGGAGCCCTTCCAAACTGTATATAGAAAGGCCTGTCCCCAGCAATTACATTGTCTAACAGATCCAATACACTCAGCACCTCTGCGGTGACTGCCTCCCTCCTGTCTGGTATCCGCCTCCATTGAAGTACATCCGTTCCCATCTTGGATGTGCCATTCAAGATCGAGGCTTCGGTTTCTTGTTTCCTTCCTCAAACAAAAATCCCAGTTCAAATTGCTCATCAAGGCACCTCCAAAATCATGCCAACTGGAAGATGATACCGGAAAGGGGGGGGGGGAGGACAAATGGGAGATGTTGTTTCATTCCTTCCCAGGCTTCAGAACAGTTACTCCAATGGTAATTGCAAAAAAGTTCTGTGCAGCTCAAAAGCTTGCTCTGAGCCATATAAAACTGGGCCTGCGTCCCTAGCTGCTACCACTCTGACCTTGGCTGATTCCACACGGCTTACCTGAAGCTGGGACGTTGCGCTACGTTGCGGATCATGCCGGGAAAAACGTGAAATATCGTGTTTTCTCGTGCGAGTTTTGTGCAATGTCGCGCAAAACTCGCGCAAGAAAACACGATATTTCGTGTTTTTCCCGGCATGATCCGCAATGTAGCGCAACGTCCCAGCTTCAGGTAAGCCGTGTAGAATCGGCCCTAGTTCTTCCTCCAGGGATATAAAGATTGTCTCTCAGCTATACCGTGCAGACGGTGAGAGGGGCTCACAATGAACACCCCACCATTATACAAACTCCATTGCACAAAAGGTTACCATATCAGGGAAGGGGCTAAGTTAGAACACTTCTCTCTGATTCTATATTAATTTTCCATATGCAGGAATTTTTATATGCTGTTACGCAGCTCGGTTCTATTGGCTAGTTTTGAACGGTGGTTAATTTAAATGATTTTATCTTTTATGTAGTAAGCTTCCTCAAGCAGGTTTCTGAAGAGGTAGCATATAAATATTTTAAATAAATAAATGTGTCTGCATAGGGAAACGCCTTTAATGCTGACAGGCCCAACCTGCAGTCTACAGTGGGAGAATTAGCAGTTCAGTTACTCTAACAGTATGCAAGAAATGGAGTAAAGTGTTCAAGGTAGACCTGCTGATAAATAGGAACACTGCAACCAAGTGTTTCAGGCACAGAACCTGGTTCCCACCCACTGCCTTGCCCGCAGTATTGTTAGTATCTCTCCTAAGAGTACAATCATAAGCTTGAGCTAAATTGGGGGGGGGGGGCAGGGAGGTGCAGGAATAGGGTTTTTCTCTGGGAACATCGGGGTTGGAGATTTTTGAGATGTCACTTCCTGTTTCAGAACAGGAAGTGACATCATGGCAGTCTAGGAATTTTAAATTGATCTTATACCCCTGTTTCCCTCCTGCTGTCACCTGCTATGAGATTCTTTTTGATCTGGTATTGAACCTGGAACCTTTTGTATGCAATCAGGTGCTGTATCACTGAATGACAGCCCTATCCCTGCTGTATTTGCTTATTTCACTCCCATACTGTGACCTCCAACGACTTCCCTAAGCTGTTCAGGGGGATCCTCTTTCCACCTAGAACTAGAGTTCGTAGAGGCATTTGGGAGGCAGGGAAGTCTGCTCTGCAGATGGAAATCCCTTCCTTCTTTGGAAACTGCTACCAGATCTAGACTGATATCTGGGTACTGGGCTAGCAGGTCCTTCCCTAAAGCTTTTCATGCCAGCACATGGGGTGGGTCATTCATGCCCCATGTGCTGAAGACAGCCACCTTCAGAGGCAGATCATTCACGGAGGATTCTATGATCATCTATGTGGGATAACTGAACTAACTTGGGAGGAACCACATCAGTGAAGGAAGCTGGCAGGGATAAATGTATTCTGTTCCACTGCATTATATGACTCAAATAAGAATGCTTAATTCATTGTGTTCAGCTCTCCTTTAATATCCTTGTGTGTGCATATAGCTTCCTGGAAAAGTTACAATGGCTGCAAGAGAGGAAGGGGGGGGGGGCAGTAAGCTGCAGAAAGACTGAAAGGAAGCAATTCAACCAATAATGTACTTGGCAGGTTACTGAGACAGTCGAGCACACTGTGATCGTTCTGACTGAAGGCACTTGGGGGAAAAAAATCAATATGATTGATCATTCAGATATGCAGTTTTTATAGATGTGGATCAGAGTTCTTGGAAAGCTAACAAAGTGAGTGTTATTTTACATGTGGACCTTTTTTTTTTAAAGGAAGGGACTACAACACACACAGCGGGTGTTTGTGTGTGGCACATGCCTCAAAATAGGAGGAAAAATGGTGATGAAGGGGGAGAGAAAGAGTCTGCCATTATGACTATAAATCCCAATGTGCTGCAAAGAATTTCTCCCAGGCATGCATGATATGGACTGAAGGCATGCGCCTGCACCTCAAAGGAGGGATCGGGAACCCTTGAAAGGTAGTAGCTAGGCTGTTCCCAATGTTACTGTACCTGGCGCATACCAGAAGCTCGCATGCTCCCTCCTCCCGCTTAGATCCTTCTCTCACATGGGCACTGTTACGATCTTTCCTTTCCTTGGGGTAGATTTTTTTTTAATCTTTCCCTTACACCCTCTGGGTAGTCTGCTGCCACCAGGAATACTTTATTCCAAGATATTTTATTTAAATTTTCCCTTTGGTAACGTTCCTAAGCGTCAGGCTCCTTCGTGGTTCTATGTGGCCCTGAGGATAGGAATGGGATATAACAATGACAGCTACACTGGGATATAACAAAACAAAATAAATGTTTATTTTTCAAGAAGCGTATTGGTTTCATAAAAGTAGTTCTTAGTTCTTAAAGTTACTTCATTTACTCTCATTCACACAGATCTCTTCAAAGGCTTCACACACAGTTAGCCTCTTTCTCTAACTCAATATTTCTCTCACAGAAATGATTAAAACTCCACAGACAGCACACAGCCAGCCTCTCTTTCTCTTATTCACAGAAATATGAAACCTGCTCAGGCAGCACACAGCTGGCCTCTTTCCCTGACAGAGGGCCAAGCTACACATGACGAATGACACTTGAACGGCAAGTGGATTGAGTGGAGGGCAAGTGAACAGGGAGAAATACACTTGCCGTTCAAGTGTCATTCGTCATGTGTAGCTTGGCCCTGAGTGTCCTTTCACAAACATGCTCAGTTCAGGTTCCACACAGGTTATATTTCTCTCATAAACACTTCAACATATTCAGGCAGCACACAGCTAGCCTGCACTCTTCGGACTGAAACCTTTCTCTCTCTCTCCCAGTCTAAACTGCATTCACTCTGCCCACAATCTCAGGCAACCAATCATATCGCTCACTCATTCCTCTCTTTCACCCCCACTCTTCACCTAGCTCAAACCAAGCAAAGATACATGCACCCATTTCTTGAAATCATTACAGCCACCCTCCCTTATCCATAGTTTTTGCAGTCGTTATGGCACTGATGCAGCTTTAGCTTTATTTCTGTATAAATTCAGGTGCAAACCTCTTGGACAGCGCTGTGAATTTTATTTATTTATTGAGATATTTATTCCTCACTTTTCTCCCCAGTGGGGGACCCAGGGCCAAGCTACAAGTGACGAATGACACTTGAACAGCAAGTGGATTAAGTGGAGAGCAAGTGAACAGGGAGAAATACACTTACTGTTCAAGTGTCATTCGTCACTTGTAGCTTCACCCCCAAAGTGCCTTACAAGATACATGTGCTTCCTTCATTTTAATGACCACACCAAGCTGGCTCTCTGCTTTTACCCTTCTCATAGACATCTTAGGAGCATCTGCTAACCAAAAGCAAGGATGCTGGCCTCATCCAGAAAAAACACAACATCTCACCACACAGAACGGGACCGCTGCATGCAAAACTCACCTCGACAACAGGCTCACTCAGGGCCAAGCTACACATGACGAATGACACTTGAACGGCAAGTGTATTTCTCCCTGTTCACTTGCCCTCCACTCAATCCACTTGCCGTTCAAGTGTCATTCGTCATGTGTAGCTTGGCCCTCAGAGCCAAGCTGCAAGTGATGAATGATACTTGAACGGCAAGTGAACAGACTCCCGTGTACTCCTCCCTGTTCACTTGTGCTCCACTTGCGCTCCACTTGATCACACAGTGGAGCGCAAGCGAACAGGGAGGAGTACACGAGAGTCTGTTCACTTGCCGTTCAAGTGTCATTCGTCACTTGTAGCTTGACTGCTGGTGACACTTCGTATAATACATGTAATCTGCAGTTAGAGACTTGTGCCCTATGCTAGCTAGTGCATGAGCCCCCTGTTTAGCTCACAGCTAATTTGCTCCTCGTGTCCAGCCTCTTTAGAGTAAATACAGGAACAGGGTGTCAGATGGGTATCCTGAAGCCAGGAGAGAGAGGTTTCCTATTTCTTTGTTAGCCCGGGGAGATGAGACGCATGTGGCCCGAAGATAATAACAGGGGAAGAAATCAATTCTCTGTGTCGTTACACATCCTTGCGTGCAAACGTAAACTTGACAAGAAGGAGAGTGCATTTCTATCACACTAAGGTCATTTGAAATCATTAGCACGGCCTGATATTATCAGAGTAGAAAAATTAAATAAATAAGGCGTATTCACTCCGGGAGGTTCTTCATCGTCGCAAGAAAGCCGAAGGGGTCCAAGAGGCATCTGATAATCCTGTATTCTGAAATTAGATGACACTGCCTTCTTTCGGAGTGTAAAATGTGTCTATTGTGCCACAGGGGACCGAAGCTTGAAGAGTATGCCGACAAATTTACACATTGCGTTAACCTCACAGTAATTACAAGAGGGAAAAAATGAAATGGCAAATGAAGGTGGGAGGCGGGGGGAGCAAGAGAGAACAGACTCCCAATCTGGCTACCTGGAGGTTTGTAGAAAGCACTCATATACTTGTCCATTTTAAATATTAATCTGGGTTAGCATCAGAAATGTTGAGTGTTGGGTAGTAAAATTCCAATCAGACATACTTAATAGTTATTTTCCTCATTTTAGCCTGCTTATAATTCTAACTTTTCTGCATAGAAGCAGCTGTATATATTCTAACAAATACAATGTTCTAGTTTACTAATTAAGGTTTGAGGGTGGGAAAAGTTAAAGCATTATGTTATTTCAGGTTCAGTTCCAGGAAGTATTACGGCTCTTCTACCTTGGTAAGTGATACCAAGTACCTGAGTGGGGTATATACCCACAAGGTATAGAGAGCTGTTTAAATAACATGATCAAGTGATTTAAGTTTAACTGTAATTCTTCTCTTTTTTTGTTTAGTCCATAACACTTGATTAGTGGATCTAGCAATTTGTATCTATCTTTGTAGGGGTAGGGGGAGGTCAGGGAGGGAAGGTTTGTTAAGGATGGAGGGAGGGGGTGGGCAATTTCAGTAGGAGGGAGGGTAGACAACTGTTTACGTAAATGTTAAGGCATGTTGGTAAAATTTTCCAAATTATTATTTTTCATAGCTCTAACTATAATCGCTTTTAGATGTAGAATCCTTGTGATAATGTAACGCTAAAAATATTTGTACAGTATCTTATTTTGCTGTTGAATATCTTCCCTTTTGTTGTTATTGAAAAAGTTAAAAATATTTTTTAAAAAAAGAAATGTTGAGTGTTTAATTCTGCACCTTTACAATGATCCTCTGCAAATCCGTGATGCTAATTTCTGTAGCGAAACTTACAATGTGCATTTGCATTCAATATCAGTTGCAATCCGTACTTTGGTAATCATGATCTGCATCCATAGACAAATCTTGATTTTTTTCCTCCTTTTCCCCAGAAACAGGAAACATCAACTGAAAAGGGAAGGAAAGCAGTACTGTCCCACAACAGCACTGATTGAAACAAATCATGAAGACATTTGGAAACCTCCTAGCTTTAGATAAAACAATGGGGAGAGGTGAGAAATCCACAACCACTGTTTATTTGTGGTTCCCAAAGGATGGCGAAGTTCTGGTAGAAATGTAATTTGAAACGGATTTACAAAGCAAAACGCTTTAATGCCTCGTTTGGATTTTCTGTTCCTCTTCGGTTGGAGGACACCTGACTGATGCAGTCTTCTGTTGGTCTGACAGAAAGCAGGCAAAGTGGATGCAAAATGACCTGCAAAACTCTATTGTGTTGAACAAGCCAAAAGCGATGTCATGTTGACATTGAAACGGGGTGCTTTAATGCGCGCATGTGCATGGAATTATGTTCAAATTTGAATTTCAGAGAAATCCTTTGGTGATGGATTTGAAAGAATAAGGCATCTTCATATGCAAGAGATTTTTCTTAACTCCCCAGTCCTTATGGTTATCGCTCTCGTTCTGTTACTAATGACCTGTCTTAAATAGTAACAAATCTATGCCCTGGGCAGGTGCCTGCCTCCAACCTAACTCACTCCAACCTTTACTTCTTGGCAGCGGTGGTGGTGGTGACGCGGAATCACCGGTTTTTTATTTTAGTTACAGAGCTGCATGAAACAAATTCAACAGGTGTATGCTGTAATGGGAAGATCTGTAGCCGATAAATCACAGTCTTTCATATAGTTGCATCAGCATACGTTTTTGCATAGAAGAAAAGACACAGGGTTCAATCCTGTGCTTCATTTCAGCTTACTGAGGAGTCTTGCTTCAGATGAAGAAATCTTATCACTTAGTGGAAGGACACTTTTGGATCCACTCTTTAGCCATTCTAACATATACTACTACTAAAGCCAATGTTACTATCAAATATTATTCCCCAACTAGCTTATAGGAACGAGTTGTGCACCAATGGTATAGAAAATGTGTTCAGTACAAAGGAAATAACCATGGTTGTCCTTACAGGGTCCTCAATAAATGCATGGTGGAAGACAGTGTGAGAAATGTGCAAGGCAACTCGATGCATTCCTCTTTCAGCTTCTTGGCTGTCGTGTGCCAGGTTGATTCTTGTTGCGAGATTAATATGCAGGCAGCCTCTTCAATGCAAATGTAATGCCCGACAGATCCATCTCAAAGGAAATACATATTACTACATAATGTGTTGACACAAATATGATTATCACAGCTCTGGTACCTGCTGGCAAAGACAAGCCTGTGCTACAGTTGCTGGCTTGAGTACAGCCTAGCTGGGGTAATTGATTGAGCAACAAGCCCTCTCTCTCTCAACATTGGTGGGTTTCTCCTTCTCTCTGTTGCACCCACAGGGATTCTCTCGTCCTCAGCCCTTACACAATAAGTATCCTCTCTGAAGACAAAACTCCCTTGACCAATGCAACAAGATTAAGCAATTTACTTCTAATTGGTGTTGCAGTTGTTTCCAAGTTAAATGGCAGCTGAATCAAGAAGCAGCCCAGCTTTTAAAAATTTGATCGCGAGAGAGACTTCACAACCTACCTTCGGGAAAAGAGTTCAGCTCCACATCACTGAAGTTTTGCTTGCTGCTAATTTTTAAAAAACAAAAACAAGAGTTCAAGCTGCACGTAACAGTTTGCAGAAACACAAATTGTCACTGGAGAATGGGGAAAGCATGAACTACCCAGTTTTGCCTTAGTTTGTGGAGCCTAAACTGTATCTGGACAAGACATGAGCCACTTTTATTCTATAGGGTACTTCTCATATTATCCTGGATATCATGTATTAGAAGGTTTCATAATATTTCTTTCTTCAGATGTATTCATCACCATGTGATGGCCAACCATTCCCCTAGCACTAACCAACTTTGGTTTAGGATCTGGGGCACCAGAAGCCTTCCTCCAACATGCTTGGAAGTCAAGATTGGCCACAGGGTGAATCCAGTTGAACATAACCCAAGTCCCTGCAGCCGTCTTAACCCATTTTACTCTTCTAGGAGGTACTAGCTGATGAATAAATGATTATGTAGGTCCCAGAAACTTAATTAAAGGATTCCATGTTTGAGCTGCAATATGGGAGGGAAAAGGGTTCAAAATTGCTGTGTTCCCCTTCCTCTTTCAGTGATCATAGATCCAGAGGGGTTAGCCATGTTAGTCTGTAGTAGCAAAATCAAAGAGTCCAGTAGCACCTTTAAGACTAACCAACTTTATTGGTTAGTCTTAAAGGTGCTTCTGGACCCTCTTTCAGTGCAGCACTGATGAAGGAAGAGGAAGAAGGGAGCTGCTGTAGCACAGTGGTTAAGTGGTTCTGCTGCAAATCAGCACTCTACTGGTTCGAATCCCACTACTGCCATGAGCTCAATAGGTGGCCTTAGGTAAGCCACTCCTCTCAGCCCCAGCTCCCCAGCTGTATTGTGGGGATAATGATAACACTAACTTGTTCACCGCTCTGGGTGAGCCATTAATCTGTCTAGAAGAGCAGTATATAAGCAAGGTTGTTGTTGTTATTATTATTATTATTTGAATTATCCAAAACACAATCAACAATAAGCAGAGGTCACATGTTATTATTGATTGGTCTTGCTAAGCAGATACAGGTTTCCACCCGAGACCTAAGTATCAACCAGATAGCAGCGTAATATGTACGCTGTTGCAAGTAGTGCCGTCTTTTGCAGTTCTGTAGGTGTTATGTCAGAAAGCTGCAGTTTTCCCATATGAATTGCAAAGTTTTTCGAGATGGTTCCAAGTGCCCCAATGACAATGGGGACTACTGTTGCATTCTTTTCCCATAGTTGGGTGGCTTCTATTGCAAGATCTCTATAGTTAACCATTTTTTCTTGTTCTTTTTCTTCGACTCTGGCATCCCCAGGAATTGCAAGGTCGATTATCCAGTCTTTTCGATTTTCAATGACTGTTATGTCTGGTGTATTATGTTCAAGGTGCCGATCAGTTTGAATCCTGAAATCCCACAAGATCTTGACTTGTTCATTTTCTAGCACCTTTTCCATCTGACGTTCCCATGAATTCTTTGATACTGGCAAGTTATACTTTTTTACACAATGACCAGTGAATCAGCTTTGTGACCCTGTCATGTCAAGCTTTGTAGTCCGTCTGTGCAATTTTGCTGCATTCAGAGACAAAGGCCATTTCCACACGGCTTACCTTCTCTCGGAACAACTTGGAACATCATGCAAAAAATGCAGAAGATCACATTTATTTGCGTGACATCGCGCAAATCTCGTGCGAGAAAACGCAATCTTCTGTGGTTTTTGTGTGATATTCCGGATCGTTCTCAGAGAAGGTAAGCCATGTGGAAACGGCCAAGGTGGGACACAGTTTCATCTTTTTCCTGGCAAAGTCAGGTGTATTGGTTGAAGTAACTTTATTAGAGATCAATCAAGTTCAAGGTGCTCAGACAGTGGAATTGGCAGATTGGATTGGTGATGTTAGTTATAGGGTAACTTCCTGCCCTCAGGACAGGGGCCATTGAAATTTGGGCATGAAAGGGCCAAGGGGAAAAGATAGGTTTGGGCTAGATATGAAATCATCTCAGTTCTCAGGAAAGATACATCTCGAGCCGGCCACAGTTGGCATTCAAGGACACTTGCTCGAAGCGGCTGGGAAAGCAAAAGTACATACTTGCGAGATAACAGGCTAAACTAACATCACTAAGAAACTTCCCATGTTCTCAGAGAACCAGCACCCAACACAGAAACATTATTGGCAGATATGCAGGCAGGCATATATGACAGTAGCAATGGAATTCACTAGATGAGATACTCACAAAAACAGGGACAGGAGGTTGGGGGTAAAGCCTTAGAAGTGGAGTAGAGAGAGAGAGAGAGAGAGTCAGAAGCTCAGATTAGACATCACAAACTAACCAGAGTTTGACCACAAGATCCTTCCCCCCATGCAGCGTGCTGAGATTGAAAGATGAAAGTCTTCCACTAATTCCAGATAACTGTGATGTACAAATATGGGCACATGAATAAGGAGAATTTCATTTTATTCTCAGTCATGGGAGCTCCTTTTGTGGGATTAAATGGCCGTTATGAAGCCCGCTTGCTGGGAAATATTAGCTTCAGTTTATTAAGGCATTCAACCTTTCTGCCATCATGAAAAGACAGGAGTGAGGAAGTGTGTGAGGCCAAACAGCAGACCACGCACATGCCTTTTTGGAATTAACTCTGGCAGTTTCCACACGTCCTTAAAGGGGCAGCCTATTCACCGAATGCTGGCAGCTTTCCCCCTTGATCCCAGACGTCTCTGTTTTCAAAATGGAGCCCTTTGGCAGTCCCAGAAAAGGTGCTAAAAAATGGAAGCCAAACAGCCTGCAACCATTTTGAAAACGGAGACGTCTGGGGTCAAGGGGAAAGCTGTCAGCATTCGGTGAGTGGGATGTGTGGAAACAGCCTTTTTTTCATTCATGATGTCTGAACTGATCTACAGAGCTATATTTAACCTTCTATGTTTCAAGGCGTGAAAAAGCATATTTCTTCCTTTTGTGAAGCCACCAAAGCCTTCCGCAGAGATTCCCACTTTCCTCAGCCCTGCCTGTGCCCTTAATACATTCATTTGAGTGCGAGGGGCTTTCAATGTCTCTATTTTGAAACAGGTTCCCTAATGATGCTTGGCAATGCCCTCTTCCCTTGGAAAGAGCAGCAGTGTAGGCACCTAATCCCACAAAAGAAGGGAATCTCGTTAACCTGCGCTGCTATCCTTTCCGTTGAGTCACCACCTTTAATGAAGCACAGAAAGGGGAAACCAGACCTCTGCTGAGGAAATTATGGCTTTACATGATCATCTCTTGCTACTGGGGGAAAATACCATATGTGCACACACATGCGAGTGCACACCCCGCTCTTTATCGCACAACCGGCCCCTTCTCTTTGTATCCCTTTAATTGTCAGGACCTGAGGAAATCGGGAATGGGAGTAAGTAACACTTCAGAGCAACAGAATAGCTTCACTTTAGGCAATGAATTTTTAATAGGCTGAGACTGCACAGGAAAACGTCGGGCTGAGATCCGTGCAGCTTATCTGATAGGGAAGGTCAGTGATTGAGCGCAGGGAGGGCATGGATGAGAGAACAGATCTGACAAGGCCCTTCAGCTGAGATTTCAGCTTGTCACACACACACCAGCTTACCTTAACCCTATTACGGCCTTATTTCCTGTGTGGCAACTTTCACATGCATCCCTCCACCACATGCATGCACGCACAGATGCACACACGCACACGTGTGCGTGCACGCACACACACACACACACAAAGTTTCTGATCTCATTTTGCAGAAAAGAATGGACAAAAATGGACATTGCCGTCACCTCAAGATAGGATGGGTTGATACTGACCAAACCCCCCGCCACCCATATGTTGAGTGTACCTATGTACCCTTCTCCAATAGAAATGCAACTTTGCTTTGTGCCAGCCGTAACAATTCTTTCTTTCTCTCTGTGTGCCACATTATCTTTTGATACCACATGAGTGGACACTGAACATATGACCACATGGGGATGCTATCACAAAAGTGTCTGAAAACAGATCCAGAGGAGATAGCAGTGTTAGTCTGTAGTTGCAAAATAGTAGAATCCGGTAGCACCCTTAAGAGTAACCAACTTATTTGTAGCATAAGCTTTCGAGAACCATATCTGATGAAGAGAGCTGTGGTTCTCGAAAGCTTATGCTACAAATAAGTCTTAAAAGTGCTACTGGACTCTATTATTTTGTTCCTGAAAATGACAGGGCAACCTTGCGGTACCAAAGGTTAAGGTTGGCTGGGTTGGTCTCTACCTCTGTGGACTTTGCTACCTCAATTAAATTTTCTTTGAAGGCAGGGAAAATAACTAACTGTCAGCTATTAAGTCCTGTATTAGAGGTTAGCACTCCATAGTTTAATGCTATGGACAGTGTTACATAATGGTTACAGTGTTACACTAGAAATCAAGAGACCAGGGTTGAAATCTCTTTCAACCAGGAAACCCTCTGGATAAGAATGGTGGTCACTCACTCTCAGGACCAAACTACAAGTGACGAATGACACTTGAACGGCAAGTGCATTCCTCCCTGTTCACTTGCCCTCCACTTGCACTCCACTCAATCCACTTGCTGTTCAAGTATCATTCGTCACTTGTAGCTTGGCCCTAAGGCTGATTCCGCACACGTTGGATAATGCACTTCCAATCCTCTTTAGAGATCATTTGGAACTGAATTTTTCATGCGTGAAACAAAATATCCACTTCCAAACGATTGTTAAAGTGCATTGAAAGTGCACTATCCAATGTGTGCGGAATCAGCCCATGTATGGAACAAAAAATCCACTTCCAAACGATTGCTAAAGTGCATTGAAAGTGCATTATTCAACGTGTGTGGAAATGGCCTCAGTCTAACAACATCCTGGTGAGGCAGGTGGGGAAAAATGAACGAATGGAAAATCACATACATTGCTCTGAACTACTTGAAAAAGGACAGAATAAAAATGTTACAGAGATTGTAGCTGAATCAGTTGTCATTCTAACCGTTACTGTATAAAGTAGATATTTAGATTAAGGGTTATGCAGATTAAAGAAATCTGGTAAAAATATTAGCTTGCGTAGATGTTCCTACTGAACACTGAAAATCTGCCTATCGACATGCAGTTTTTTAAAAATAAAGGTATTATCTGAAAATCTTATGTTATGCCAAAGAAAATCCTGACTGCTAGGCAATGCAGAATTGTCTTTGCTATCACCATCAGAACTGAACTTGCAAATGCTTTGCAAAAGTCATCAGTGGTTCCAGGTGCTCTTCATTCTTTCCATAGCCTTTTGCAAATCTTGCGGAGGCTTTTTGCACAACAGTGACGGGTTGGGTGCTGATATGCAAGTGAGAATATGTATGCATGTACCATCAGGGATGGAATGCATGCATGGACACAGACACGCACACACACACACAAAAATTCTCACTTTCCCCTTTAAAAATATGCATACATGGGGCCACAATCCTTTTGTGTTCACTTTTCACATCTGTTTCAAAGTTAGTACATCTGTATCTTTACTACCTAACACGGTAGATTTGATATTAATACCTACTACAGCTGAATCTCTGGATTTGGGACTTCCAAATTACTTGTTCATGTTTCTAACGTTAAACTGATGCCATAGGAATCCTTCATTGTTCCAATTTTATTTTTAAATTTTGAGGAGAGCGTTGTGCATGTACAATTTGCTGCAGCTTTCAATCCCATTGTTTTAAATTTGCCTTCTCTCTTCTGTCCATTATCAGTGCACACACTGCAAAAGAGCATCTTTGACATTACGGATGGACTTGGAGGGGAAAACCACCCTGGAAAAGGGTTCTGCCCTCACCATGCAAAGCTTGGGCAGACTGGGTGCTGCCCTTCTGCCATTGGGCTGGCACTATGGTTGCCAGGCCAAGCTTGATAAAAGACCGGAGGCTGGGAGACAGGTACATGGTAAGGGGTGTCATGAAAGTGACAACATCATTTCCAGGTTCCCCCTGGCAACTCCTAGAGTTTCTGGTGATTCCTAGCCAACTGTATGATCATAGCAAGGTTCGGGGTTTTTTTCAATGTATTTTTGTATATTTCAGTGTATAATGAAGTATATTGAATGTATATTGAATGTATTTCAATGTATATTGAGAATGCACCAGGACTGGAAGGCAAATTTCAAAGGCAGGAATTGAAAGGGGCAGCAAATTGCAGTAAAAATGGCAAAAAATGGCAGGAAAGAAATAAAAGCAACAAAAAGCAGTAAGATATAAACAGTTCCAATGATAACACAGGGAAACAAAAATAAAACAAAAGGGGACTATTTACAAATCCTAGAACTGAACTGTTGGTAAAGAAAGTAAACGTTTTTTTTAAAAAAAGCAATCAAATAGGGAACATTTGCTCACTCCTAAACACTACCTATCAGTCATTCTGTCAGCAGCGATGCTTCTGTCTTCTAACGTCAGCAAGAAGACATTCCCTCTGATAGCCAGACTCTACTTGTGACTCTCAGTAAAAAAAAAGTCTGTAAATTATAACTATTTTAATAGAGAGAGAGAAAATAAACCCTTCCTAGGTCTGAGAGCTCAGTAGGCTCTGAGGGCCAAGCTAGAAGTGACGAATTACACTTGAATGGCCAAGCTTGGCCCTGAGGGCCAAGCTACACATGACGAAAGACACTTGCCTGGCAAGTGGATTGAGTGGAGGGCAAGTGAACAGGGAGAAATACACTTGCCGTTCAAGTGTCATTCGTCATGTGTAGCTTGGCCCTGAGACAAACATCAAGGGAGAACAGTCGCTCTCACTGGGAATAGACAGTCTGCTCAAAAATGCACAGGAAGTTACTACGGAGACTAGGGCTGGCATCAGCACATAGCGGGGTGCAATCTCTCTGAAACTTGGGGGGGTCTACAGGGGACAGTGAGGACTATGTCTCCTGCAAATTTGGTGGGCATTGGACACTGGGAAGGTCAGTTTTGGGGGTGTTTAAAGGACCTTGCCCCTTGCACGTGGCAGGAACGGGCCCTTTAAACTATCAGCTGGCAGGCGGTGGGGGGAATCCCCCCTGCCACTTGCCAGCTGATAATTTAAAGGGATCTTTAAAGGGCCAGGTAAGTGGGTTTGAGGGGAGCGGAGCTAAGTGGGGTGGGGGTTCCGGCCCCCACGAACAATGAACAACTAACATGTCCAGGAACAGTTCATGTTTGTCCATGTTCGTTGTTCGTGGATGGCTTCTCCCCCCCGTTCGTGCCCATGTCTAGTCTTGACTAAGCCAGAAAGAGAAATGAAAAAGCCTCTTTTTCAGATTGACAGAACTAGCCCTGCAGATTGACAGTAAGAAATAGTAAGGTTAGACTCAGTCATTTGGCTGAGATAAGCAAGCATCCAGCCCCAGTTTACAAAGGATAGCATCTATTTTCTGGCATCACTCCCTGGGTGAACTACAATTCCTCCTTGACCAGTGTAGAATGAGTTGTTAAATATTTATTCATGAAAGTTGCTAGGGATTCACCTCCAAGCACACTTTTTGGGCTTTTAAAAGTGAGCAGGATGGGCTGTTGCAGAGTTGAGATATGCAGCATATTCCAGGTGCCAAGGTTGCCACTTAGTTGCTGGTAGTGGGCAATTTCCTGCCACTGCAACCCATTGCCTGCCACTAGAAATATAGTGGTGGAAGGAAAATGAGCGAGGAAGGGAGCTGGAACTGTATGCCCTGTGACATCCTTTCTGGTCAAAAAACTGGAAATGATGTCACCATGACAAGATGACATCACTTCCAGTTTTCATTCAGAAATGACATCACAACATTGCATGACACCCTTTCTGTCCCTCTGGCATCCCAGCAAGACTCCCACCTGTTGCCATCCAAGGGCTGGCAACTCTACCATGAGCAGAGTCTTCAGTAATGTGTAAGGTGAGGGGGGAGCTCAGGCAGGAATCGTTTTTACTATCAGGGATGTTCCAAGCATGATGATATTGTTGGCTGTAAAATTTCACACAATATGTTTAAACAACTCAGTGATTTTATGTTACAGTTGCGATTTGAACTGAATTCCACCCGGTTCATAGTTCAGTCTCTCCACAATATGCTACAATACAGTAGAGCAGTGGTCTCCGGTGTGGTGCCTGCCACTGGTTTCCTGGCACTCATTTGCTTCTTCCCCAAAGCAATGAGCCAGTCCTGGCTTTCCTCCACCTCACCAGAGCAGAACACAGACAAGTGAATTCATAGGAGGAAGATGTTTGGTTTTCCCAGTGTTTTTTTCATTGGCGCCACTAGTATCCCATGGCAGCCATTTTCTGACTGGCCTCTACCCTACATGGAAGCCATTTTGTGGATCTGCCCATTCCGTTCTCAAAATTTAAGAAGTGCTCACAGGCTAAACATGATCCCCAATATGGTGCCCAACTATGGCGCCCAACAATAAGTTTCCAGAAGCGTCTTCTCCAGGCCATCTCTTCTCCAAGTAAACAGCCAGCCCTGGTTTCTCTCCACCCCAGAGGAGCAGGAGGTGCTTCAGTAGAACCCATGAAGAACCCATTTGGGAACAGGTGCCTCCATCACAGGAGGTTGCTTAGTTTGCAGCCTCCTAGTATTTGGGGATTGATCTCAGCACTCCATGGTAACAATTTTTGCAATGGATCCTGTTTCCAATGGCAGCTATCTTGTGTTAGCATCCACTCACTGTTTCCAAAGTGCTCATAGGTTCCCCCAGCAGTACAAAGTGTCTCTGTGTGACAGAGCAGCTGTAAAAATCATCTCACAGCAGAGGGAGAGGCTAGTTTGGGGATTCCATCATAGTCGTTAAACTGGAATCAACTTCCTTTGTAATCTATACAATTGTAATAACACAATGGCAATGCAAACGGAGGAAGAAAAAATTATAATAAGATTCAGGATTCTAATGCAGCGTCGGAGAGGCACTATGCATAATTTAATAAAACATTTTAAAAAGATAGATGAACTCTTAATTGCTTTGACGAAAATCATCCAAGAAGAATTTACCAACACAGATTAAGCGTATTAACTTTTTTTTTGGCTTTTATTAAGCAATTTGTTGCAATAGTAAAAGGATTTGTTTCCATTCAAGAACAAAAAGAAGTATGAGATTCTATACTGTATGGGACTGGTGGTTAATGTACCAAATATTGCACCAAGAAACCATTGTAAGGTTGGATAATTCATAACATAGCAGCAGAAATCAGTGTAATAGGTAGGCCTATAAGTGGAGCTGCAGAGGTCTTGGATCCAGCACAAACTCCTTATCTGTAAAACCCTCCATGGCTTTTATCTTTCCATTCTCATAACCCTCTGCCCACAAGTACACTAAGCCAATGAAGGTCTCCTGGTCCCTCAAATCTTTCTGACCCTTATGCCTATAACCAGGGCTTTTTTTCAGGGGGAACGAGGGGGAACGGCATTCCTGAACCTCTTGAAAATGGTCACATGGCTGGTGGCTCCGCCCCCTGATCTCCAGACAGAGGGGAGTTTAGATTGCTCTCCGTGACACTGAGCGGCGCAGAGGGCAATCTCTGGAGATCAGGGGGCGGGGCCACCAGCCATGTGACCTTTTTCACCAAGGGCAACCCACTGAGTTCCACCACCTCTTTTCCCAGAAAAAAAGCCCTGCCTATAACAGTGTGCCAGAATGCCAATGCAATGTCAATCAATCACCATCATCACCACCGCCACCACCATCATCATCGATTTATATACTGCCCTTCAGGACAACTTAACACCCACTCAACTTCAGTGGGTTGCTTTTTGTGTGACACCTGCACGTGCACAGATGTCATGGTGCTCTTTTTAATCCGCAAAGTTGGATTTTTTGGGGGTAGAACCTGAATTTTTAGAACCCCCACCAAAGATTGTGACTGAATCCACTGAGCTGATTTCACTCTTATATGCACGGGCATAATTAGGTATACTGATAAGGGCCATGATTTCCCTCAAACAATCTTGGGAATTGTAACATGGTACAAGGTTTAGAGATCTCTGTTAGAAGGGTTTTTTATATCAGCAGCAGACTACAGGGGGAAGAAATTCTACAGTAGGAGAAAATTCGTATTATGATGAAATGAAATGTGTGGGGTAGATATTTCATAGGAATGATTTAGAATGGCAACATAAAGACCGAGCCACAACTGATGGATTCTGCACAATTTTGAGCAACAGGATAGGGAAAAACAAAACAGAGAATGATGTACAAAGCAGTAGACTAAAATCACCCTACACATTTTTGTGAAAAGCCATTCAAACACAGCAGAGCACTCCAGATTAATGCTTACGGCTAGCAAGTACGGCATAAAAAAAAACCCCATTGCCCTTGAAAGACTGGAGAAATGGTTAGGTGATTAAAGGCAGGTTGTAATGGTAAAATTGTATGGGTCAGAGAGGAGGAAAGTAGTGTGGTGAACACAGCTTTCTAGAGGTCATTACAATAACCATTCCCTATTTGATATTCGGCACAAAAATCTATTCTGAAGAAGCCCGATTGGAAAAAAAACCCACCTTGATTCTATAACATCATGGATGGAACAAAACTCTCGACTGAAATCAATGTGAATTTTGTTTTGGTGGCCGGAAGGATTAAGCTTCCGCATACTTTCTGCAGATGGCCGGAATGTGGTGGATCAGCAAAACACACAACCTACAAGAGTTGAGTCAAAGTCAAAGAGATCCTGTCCAAACCGCAGATGTGCTGTCTGGCAATGCCTGGCACTCAAAGCTGTACCAGGTTGATTTCCTGAAGCAATGGAAAGGTGCCCCTGCACGATGCCATGGTTTTTGGGGACACTGCAGTGGCACAGTGAATGGCATATCCAGTTGTTTGCAAGAAATATGAGGAATGCACTGCTGGACCCACAAATAACCGCTATGGAAAGCAAATTAATTTGCTCTTAATGAAGTTCTAATGTATATATTGTTATGGACATGAATGGCATTTTATCAAGGGCAAAAAGACAGGCCCCGGCCCCAAGGTGCTTTCAATGTAATATTTTACATAAAAGAGACAGATGGGAAGAATGTGCATTCGTTCCACAGATCTAGTGTGGTGCAGTGGCCAGAGCATTGGACCAGAATCTGGGAGACCAGGTTGCAATCCTTCCTCAGCCATGGAAACTTACGGGATGACCTTGGGTCAGTCATACACTATTCGGTCAACCTACCTCACAGGACTGTTGCTCGGATAAAATGGAGGGAAAGAGAACAATGCAAGTTGCTTTGAATCCCTGCTGGGGTTGAAGGTTGGTTATAAATGAAATAAATAAATTACAGTTACTTGTGTACACACAAGCATTCTGATATGGCCTGTCTTTTAGCTGTTGTTATGCCCAGATATTAAATTTATACCCCAACACATCCGTAAAGGTGTACAACCCTTGTGAAAGAGTTGCTTCTCTTTGATGTGCATCAGTCCCCTTTCCCCATTACACTTCATTACCCTCTTTAATTCTCATAGAAGACCAAAAGTTACTAAAAATAAATTCCCCGCCTAGTCTCCATCTACCTGTCCTCCACAAAGTGGAGGATCCTTCTTTCAGTCCCGATCACTATTAAATTACTTATATTTCAATTTATGAACTAATCTAAGTCAATCCAAAACACAGCAATACCATCAAAGAATGCATCAAATAACAGAAGAACAAATGCAAAAACAGCAGGAAAAGAAGTTTGAAACAAAGAGCAATAGAAGCAGACAGTGGAACCACATCAGAACAGGGAAGATAAGGCAAAGTTCCCGCTGTACCTTACCGGGGGCAGAAACAGTGCCTTCCTAAGCAGAGGTGTGTTGTTCTAAGCCCATTGAAGGCAATGGGCATGGAAGCGTGTAACTCTGCTTAGGACTGCACTCATAATTAGTTAACTCAGGGCCAAGCTACAAGTGATGAATGACACTTGAACGGCAAGTGGATTGAGGGGAGGGCAAGTGAACAGGGAGAAATACACTTGCCGTTCAAGTGTCATTTGTCACTTGTAGCTTGGCCCTCAGAGTTAAAACAGATGCAATGTATATTGTGGATCTCTGTACCCCTGTAAAAAATACATAGGATGTTTGTACCGTGACAGTGTGGCTCTAGACTGCATGGAGAGGAAGGGGTTATTTAACCCTTCAGTACCTGTTTGGTTATGGTAACTGGAAATGCTCTCTCTGCACTATTAGCAGTTTTTAAGAGAAAAAAGAGAGAGAGATTTTTAAAAGGATGTGTCTTCCCCCCCCCTTCTTTAAAACCACAAACAACAGTGTGGGGAGACTGGTTTCAATTAGCGTAACTGAGCAGCACTTGGAGGGTCAAACATCCTCTTCACTTCCTGCAAGCCCCAAATCTGAACCACAGTCACACGCAGGCACAATCTCTGGCCCTAAACCAAAGCCATGATAACACAGGGACATTTAAACAACCTAAAAATTCAATGGCCCATTTCACACACCCCCTTTCCTGTTCATTTATTCACTGAATTTTGAATCTGTATCCCTCCAAGGAATTCAAGGAGGTCTTCCTAGCGAACAGTCTAACCATGACTCCAGTATAAACTGTCTCCCACTCTCACTGAAGTCCATACCACAAAGTTCATACCGTCTTCCTTCCACAATGGCACCAATCCCCTAAAAGATCAAGGGATGTTTTTTCAGGTTATGCCAATTATACTTCAGGGAACTTTTCCAGTGAATGGCCGTTCTTCACGTGTCTTTAAAATAGCGCAATACTCACTGAAGGCTGCCCGTCTTTCTCTCGCGATTTTTGACGCCACCCGTTTGCAAAAGGCCACGAAAGCGCCATCTCCACTGCCTGCAAAATTGGCATCAAAAATTGCACAAGGAAGCCAGCAGCCTTCCTTGAGTATCGAGTTATTTTAAAGATGTGTGAAAACGTCCAGTGTTTAGTGGTAGGTGAAACTCCCTGGTTAAGGGGACAAGAAGGCTGTTTCTCTAGCTATCTCAAGGAAAGTTTCAACTGTCTCTAGTTATATAATGTGCATATATATATATATATATGATTCATATACCACCCTTCAGGACAACTTAATGCCCACTGAGGGCCAAGCTACAAGTGACGAATGACACTTGAACGGCAAGTGTATTTCTCCCTGTTCACTTGCCCACCACTCGATCCACTTGCTGTTCAAGTGTCATTCGTCACCTGTAGCTTGGACCTCAGAGTGGTTTACAAAGTATGCCATTATTATCCCCACAACAAAATACCCTGTGAGGTGGGTGGGGCTGAGAGAGCTCTGAGAGAGCTGTGACTAACCCAAGGTCACCCAGCTGGCTTCAAGTGGAGGAGTGGGGAATCAAACCCAGCTCTCCAGATTAGAGTCCTGCACTCTTAACCACTACACCAAACTGATATATATATATATTTCAGATGGCAAGGATGTGAGAATGGTATTTATTTATTTATTTGATTTATACCCCGCCCTCCCCACAAATGGGCTCAGGGTGGCTAACAACCTTCATAAAACACAGTGAATCAATCAAAACCATAAAATCAATAATAATCTTTAAAGGTAGTTAAAATAGTCCAAATGCAGGCTATTTAAATAAATATTTGGAAGTCCGTATATGAGCATAGTAGATGGCTGAGGGCAGCTCCAGAAAAAGTGGTGGTCTTTGTGAGTTGTGAGAATGTACCAAATACTGCAGGCCAATAAAGCCCGAAAATGCACATGTAAGATACAAAAGCTGATTGTCGGGGATTACCATTTGTGTTATTCATGCCTCCCCCAACAAGCCATATAAGGCACAAATAGCGATCACAAATTGATTAATCACACCTGCTAATTACATCTCACAAACAGACAAAATTAATATTTGATGCTGGTCTTAAAAAGGGATTAATTTTCTACTGATAAGACAGGAAAAGAGGGTTTTTTTCTCTTGCAACTTGAATGAGGGGAAAAAAGAAAAAGATTGGCAGACATTTCCTGGTATTTTAAAAAAAGACTCTGACACATTAAAGTGAATCAAGTGTTAGCAATGGTTCTGGACAGTAATCACCAGACTCATTTCTACAACTTTAAGAGAGATGCTCACCAAAATGCTGACACTTTAAGTTGTGTATTGTGCACTAGCAACCACACCCATTGTGTGAAAAATACAACAGGCTCTAGAAAACTGATTCAAAGGGCCCCTTCTCAGTGGCAAAGCAGGCACTTCGCAGTGGCCTAGAGGCCAGAGTGGGAGGGCACTGAGGGGGGACGTGGGGAGGAGTGTTTAGGCCGATTTGCTGGGCCCCCTCCCAGTGGCAAGTGGGCACTTTGTAGCAGCCTCAAGGCCAGAGTCATCAGCAATGCGCCTGCGCGAGGAGGATAAAAAGCGAGTCGTTGCCAATATGGCTTCCCTTTTATATAGTAGGATAAGTGACCTGGCCACAGTAAAAGCAGATCCGATGTGACACAGAGATAAAATAGAAATAAACAAGCAAATCCTTTCAAAATTGCATCACTGGTGTATAGAGTTAGCAGCTTCTATGTAAGGGCTGGAGATCTTCTGGAATTACAGTTAATCTCCGGACTACACAGTTCAGATTTCCTGGAGAAAATGGCTGATTTAGAGAATGAACTCTGTGGCATTATAGCCCTCTGAGGTCCCTCCCTCATCAAACTCAGGATCCACCCACAAAACTCCAGGAATTTCCCAAACTGGAATTGGCAACCCTACTGCCATGATATGCCAAGCCTTCTCAGCTTGCCATACTAGGAACTGCTTGAATTAACCTCTTATCCAGCACCGGGCTGAATAGGGGTATAGATGTAGATATGCTCTGCATGGGTAGTTTCCAAGTCGTTTAATACGGTGTGTCAAATTACTTATGTTTTGCTTCAGCAGTATTTCATCTCTGTATTTGGAATGACGCTTCTTTTTAAATTTCTGTAATCCATACTCTATTGCATAGTTTATTGAATGTCCCAGCCATTGATTGTGTTGACTTACACCCTGTAATTCACCTTGAGACTCAGTGAGAAAGACACCCTATAAATAACATATTAAAAATATATAACAACAAAATATTATTTGAGCCACAGAGAAAACAAAT
Organism: Eublepharis macularius; assembly: GCF_028583425.1. Classification (NCBI taxonomy): domain Eukaryota; kingdom Metazoa; phylum Chordata; class Lepidosauria; order Squamata; family Eublepharidae; genus Eublepharis; species Eublepharis macularius. The sequence continues at coordinate 24,462,789 of NC_072805.1, read as the reverse complement.
CATAGTTTTTGTTGAGATACTGGCCTGTGCTTTAAGGAATGGCTCAGAGAGATGCTTTGGTAAAGGGACAGGGACTGTAGACTACACTACTGGGTACTATATGCTGATACAGATCTGCTCTCTTCCTTTCAATCCAGGATTCCCAATCAGATTTCAAAGCAGGGACTGAACTGTGTTTTAGAATCATGATTTAGACAGATTTTTTTTTAAAGGGAGTTGTTGCAGCTCAGCCTTTGGAGACTGGGTCCAACCAAAGACCTCCAGTAGCCCACTGCCGCTCATAAAAATCGGGTGCTGAGCAGAGTGGGATATGAATTGTCCTGCGAAGATTGCAGTTTTTACAATACTTCCATGCTGAATCAACACAGTGAGAGCCTTAAATACTCAACAGGATGAGACAAGAAAAAATGTAGAGTAACATCAGGTATCTCAATGTTACAGGTGTAGATCAACAAATTCCACAAGGCATGGCACCTAGGGATGGGATGTTTCTACAAGCCTAGGGTTTCTAAGCTCTAGATTTTTAGAAAAATAAGAAAGTTTACCCTCCCCTCCCCAAAACATTATGTGGAATTTTATAATGGAAAATAAGTGACCTATAATGACTACATATGTGCCAATGACATGGTTTTTTTTAAAAAAAAACTGTGTGAAAACATTTTTCAGCTGAGGGGAGGTATCAGGGAAATGAACAATTGGTCAGGCACTGGGGTGGGAAAGATCAGGCAGAGTAGCTAATTTGTACCACAAAGATCTCAACCGCACAAAGTTAAAATACCTGTTAGTTAGATCCCATCAAAATCGATGGGAACAACCCAGCAGTTTTACCCTTGGTTTCTAAGGATTTAAGCCTGCCCAACTTTTTAACTTCCAGATTCTATTTTTTGTGGCAACCGACACCATGGCCGGGCCCAGAAATACCACAGTAATGTAGTTAGATTTCTGCATCTGGTGACTACTCTTAAACCCTGAAGTAGTAAATGGAAACTGTAAATTCAGCACCTTCGAATACCAAATCGATTTTGTCTTCTTTTACTGTAGCAGACGGCCGGCAAATGACACCAAGTTAGGAGAGACTTTTTTCCCCCTTTTAACAGCAGGCCTTTATCAAGCTAGTATTCAAGCGTGTGAGAACCGCATGTCAGGAATGCAGAGTTCTTATGAATAGGAAATTCCTGGAATTCATTTTCTTATGATGGCAGCCGGAATGTGCCTTTCACGATCCTTCCCCTTTGTTTTGTTTTTTTCTAAGAAAAAATTTATTTTCATTGCTTGGCACAGAAAGAGGGAAGCTTGCTTCAGCTAGTGGCAAAAAAAAAGTTTAAAAAAGTAAAAGAAAAAGATCAATGAGAGAACCCAGCGCTAGAATATGAGGCTGCTAGTTATTGCACAAATGACCCCATAAAATGTTTAATCTGACTGTATATTTCCTAGTGTGCTGTTTTTCTTTTTTAAAAGAGCCTATTTTCAGCAGGAAAAAACATGAAGAAGGAATTTTCTCTGATAACTGCTGTATGCCTGGCCTCACATGCACACACACACAGAGAATGGTATTGGCTACCGTTCATATGAAAGAAAAAAAATGCTTTAATAAAAGAGGTGAAAAGACAAATTTGGACCGGGAGGGGAGTTTGGTAGCATTGCTCAAGAGGTTATTAAGGATTACGAGAAGGCCTACATTTGTACATATGGGCAACGAAGGGCAAACAGCGGGAAATAAATAGTCCCTGGTCCCTTTTGTGGAATCCACATAAAGGCAGGCAGGCAAGATAGCCTTTAAATAACAATCTAACATAAAGGATGCTGAAGTCAAAATGTCAAGAACAACACGCTATCAGCTTCCCTTAGGTATGCCTGAATTTATTCTGCTTCCTTCCCTTCCCCCCTCACTTCATCTCTGCCAAGGCTTATTTCTACAACCTTTATTCATACTGAGCATGTTCACATAGCTATAGTATTACGCAAGGAGTCAAAAACCATTCCTGCTCAGATCCAAAGCTCCCTCTGGTGCTATAATTCACTTGCGGAGCTCTGCATAAGTAACTGGCACAAAAGTTTAATGCCATCTCCCTGAAAACTAGGGTTGCCAACCCCCAGGTGGGGCCTGGAGAACTCCTGGAATTATAACTGATCTTTATACTACCGAGATCAGTTCCCCTGGAGAAAATGGCTGCTTCAGACAGTGAGCTTTATGTGAACTCTATGTCATTATACCCCATTAAGGTCCCTCCTCTCCCCAAATCTCCAGGAATTTCCCAACTCAGATCAGGCAACCCTACTGCAAACTGTATGTAATTTGATGATTGGAAGTCTGCTTTAGGGAAGCGTGTTCCTTTTACTTCCTTCTCTCTCTAGCGCAACTGCCTCCACCACTCTGTCTAGCATTGCCAGGACCAAGTTGCAAAATTACTGGAGATTTTGGGGGTGGAGCCTGGAGAGGGTGGAGTTTGAGGAGGGGCCTCAGTGAGGTATAATGCCATAGAGTTCACTCTTTAGAGCAGCCATTTTCTCCAAGGAGAACTGATCTCTGTCGCCTGGAGATCAGTTGTAATTTTGGGAGATATCCAGCTACCACCTGGAGGCTGGCAACCCTAGCTCTGACCATCATTTATGGGTGCAGGGAGGCAAATCATAATTAACAAACATTGCGGCCTCCTCATAAACGACAGGTTGAAAGCCACAGCAGCAGGCGATTCTGGCTTGTATTGACAATGGCAGAGCTCCTCATATGGGCTTACTGTGATTGCTTTGGTGAGCCATCCTCCCTCTCTTGAACCAGCTTGACTCTGGAGATCAAGTACTGAGCACAGCTGAGAGGGAGGAAAGAGTTAATTCCCCACAGATTAAGGTGGATAGCTGTTACTCTGTCTGTAGCAGTAGAAAAGTATCTGAAGTTATCTGAAGAAGTGAGCTGTGACTCATGAAAGCTCCTACCCTACCACAAATTTGGTTAGTCTTAGAGGTGCTACTGGACTCCTGCTCTTTTCTACTGCTTAATTTCCCCCAGTTATACTCTCCGAAATGGTTTCCTAGCACAGGCTACCATTTGGCCATCTGCAGTCCAAGGAAAAGGGTTTTCCAGACATCTTTAGAAACAGCTTTAAACATCTCTGAGCCTGGGCAGACGACCAAGGCACCCAAAGGTGAGCACTCTCACTTCAGGGGAGCATTACCAATTGCCCTACAGTGACATCCTGTTGACTTCAACAAACCAAAAAGGGTACAGCCCGGCTTAGGATGGCACTGTTAGGAGAGTACCAGATCCCAAGGGAAAGAGACCTTACACCTTATTAACTCTGTTGGCGAGGAAGGGGGAATCAAACCAAGCTGCGTGTCAAGAATGCATCTCCCCACCCCTTCCCTGTAGCTATCTAGGAAACAGAATCCTCTCCCTCCCTGCCAATATGGTCCTTGCAAAGAGAGACCCCTCCACTTCTCTCCTATCAGCACTGGGAATGCTTAGAAAGAAGGCTTCAATCATAGGCTGCCATTCGAAAGTCACTTCCATGGGAATAAGCACTTCTGAATAACATGGAACTTACATCTGATGAGGCCTGTTTAGGATTGCTTCTATAATCGATTAGAGCTTTCTCTTTTTCTGAGTCAAATATCAAATGTATTAGCTGTTCTCCCTTTTCAAAACCAATCTTAACTGCTCCCCCCACCCCACACAGCAAGAGAAAAATTTAAATCTGTTTGGACAGGGGGTGGGTGGAATTCAGCTAATCATTCTGGCTGCCTACCTGAACTTGTGCAATGGAGAAGATTGGCAGAGAGAATGTCCCGTTTTGCAGCAGAATGCTGAAAATCAAATGGAAGGATTTGGATTTAGCCCTCATTGTGGGAGCAAAGCACAACAAAACATGAAACCAACAGGCAACAGCAGAACACAAAAGTAATGTTATTGGCACTATAGAAAAAGAAAAAAGTGAACATGAAGCAGGATTGTTTTTAATGTTGTTGCACAGCACTTGTTGGAGTGCCCTCCAACTCGGGAATGGCTGGCTGCCACTACTTCACTCGCTGCCACTCACCTTCTATGTATCCATTGTTGTGTGTGTGTGTGTTATTCTGCTTGAGGAAAAACTTAGTGAATTGATGGTTTAGACTAGGAGTGGGACTAATGGTTGATGCTGGTGCCAACATTCACACAACAGAGAAAAATGAAAAATGCCAAATGGATCCATTCTGAGCTAACGCCGGCCAAACTGGAACAAACTAGCAACTAAATAGATTTATTCCACCCCCATTCCCCAGAATGGAAATGGAAATGGAAATGGAAACTTTCTTTGTGCATACCCCTAACTACCAGTACTACTGCTGCTGCTGCTGCTGCTGCTGCTACTGCTTCTTCTTCTGTTGCTGCTGCTACCGCTACTTCTTTTTTTGTTGCTGCTACTGCTACTGCTTCTTCTGTTGCTGCTACTGCTTCTTCTTCTTCACCTTTTCCTTTTTGTATGTTACTTTGGGTCCCTGTAGGGAAAAAACCAGCCTAAAACCCTTAAATATATAATATTCAGCAAAGTGTGGATGTAGTCCTAGTCAGCCTCGAGGTCACTACTGTTAAAAATAATATACCTTCCCCTTCCATTATATATGTGGATGCTGAATAGTTTTGGTTTACTGTTGGATGAAGAATCTATTCAACATGCTTTAGGTTGTAAATTACAAACCCAAACAGTTTTAAAGGTTAACAAAACACGGCATGTCCGCCTTCCAGTTGGGATGGATTGTTTTAAGAAAGTTTGATTTGTCCTGTGTGTTAGAGAGAAATAAATAGCATGTGACTGGTACAAAAAAAAGTGCTGAACATTTCTTTATCTCCCTCCTACATTGTGGAACTAAACAGAAACAATAAGTCATAGAGCAAGACAAATAACCCTGATCTGAAATTGTCGACTGCAGCATATTTTTAAAATTTGTATCATGGTAGAAAGACTCTTCTGGTGCTGAATGTAGAACACAGGTGCAAGAGGTTTTTTTTAATAAAGGAGAGAGATACATTTTCTGGATAAAGACACACACAGTATGCAGGGTAGATGCAACACCGTGCAAAGCATTTCACAAAACTGGAAAGGAAATCTTTTCGAGAAAGAGGAATGTATTGGATTAATCTGTGAATGTCTTGACACTTGTCATTAAAAAAAAATGCATCACTTGTTAGGTTTTCCATGGTGTTTGCAAACAGAGAGACACGTTCTTAGTATTGTGGTTGATCCATTACAATACTGCATGTGTCAGCTGTTATTTGTAGCATATGGGCACATTGGTGAGAATTCAAGTCTGCAGATTTCTAAGCAATTGGCTCAGAGCCCAATCTTGAAAGCCATTGTATTAGCAATTAAAAAGCAGGGGGGCAGGACTGTGTGTGAAGAGGGAACCAGTAAAACAACCTCACATCTCATGACATTATGAGACAATCCTGGTCTGTGTAGATGCTTTCATACTCCCAATGTTGTCAGCATGTGTGGTGGTGGTGGAGAGTGCCCTCAAGTCAGAGTTAAGTTATGGTGACCCTTAGTAGGGTTTCCATGGCAAAAGACTAGCAAAGGTGGTTGTCAGTGCCTGCCTCTGCAACCCTGGTCTTTGTTGGTGGTCTCCCATCCAATTACTAACTAAGGCCGACCCTGATTAGCTTCTGTGATCTGATGAGATCAGGCTCACCTGGGCTACCCAGGTCAGGGCACACATTATATAGAAACAGGGAAAAATAGATATAAACGGGTCATTTCGTAGAAAAAGTGCCACAGAAACTCATTAGCATGACTCATTACCATATACCACGCCTCTCGACATCGCTAGAAGTGTGTCACTGGCATGATTGATTTGCATATGCCCCACCCCCTGACATCACCAGAAGTGTGTCGGAAGGCAACACCCACCCCCTCAGGCTCCACCCCAAAAATCTCCTGGTATTTCCCAACTCAGAGCCCTCAATCACCACAGATAACAAAGACAGATATGTAGAAATTATACAGCACATCCAGAGGGGATGTGCACATAACAACCCTGTTTTCTATAGTAGGGCAGCACTGCCCTCTCGCCACAAATAACAAAGCCAGCAAAACACAGTTATTTAGAAATTAATTTGCACACAGCACATCTGGGGAGGGGGAAAACTAACAACAGTTTCTTTTCTGTAGTGCTGCCCTCGGTCGCCACAGATAACAAAGCCAGATATGAGATATGTAGAAATGCACATCTGGGGGGGGGGGGAGATATAAAAACCGGATTTGCTATAGTAGGGCAGCACTGCCTTCTCACCACAGATAACAAAGCCAGCAAAACACAGATAGCAACACCAAAACAGAGAGTAAAGCAAGCAAAACACAGAGGTTTGTGTTAAAGCAAGTAAAACACATCCCCCCCCCTCCTCACCACCATGGAGATGAAAGCCAGCGATTTTTTTAAAAAAGTTCACTCATCCATTGAAGTTTGTAGGGCAGGCCTGGAGGAAAGAGGTGCAGGACCAGCTCCATGGCCGCTATGGCCTGCGCTCTGCCTCGACCGGCTTGCAAGCTGGGAGGGCAGCCAGCGCAGGCTCAAGCGCCCTGGCTGGCCATGGGACTGGGTGCAAAGGGCGCTGCTTGCCACCTTGACTGGCTTGCAAGGTGGCCAGCTTCGGTGGGCGCCATGGGCCACTGGCCGCCTCGACCGGTTTGCAAGCCGGGAGACCAGCCAGAGCAGGCCCGAGTGCCCTGGCCTGCCCCGGGGCGAGCTTCGGAGGGTGCTGCGGGCCGCTGGCTGCCTCGACCGACTTGCAAGCCAGGAGGCCGGCCAACGCAGGCCGAAGCACCCTGGCTGGCATTGAGGCTGGCCCCGGGCCCAGCTCTATAGGCCCCCTGCCCCCGCCCCCCAGCTTCCTAAATAACTCACTAGGAGGTAATCCAGGTGGGTGCTCTCACGCTGCTGCTCCTGCTACCACTGTACTACTGCTGCTTGGGTGGGGAGGAAAAGGAATCATGTAGGCATGTAGGCGGGGCCACCACCCACGTGATTTCTTCTCAGAGCTACCGGAACGGCGTTCTGGCACGTTCCACCCCAAACAGAGCCCTGAATATAAACATATACTGATCTAGACCCACAAATACAGTTAAAACCAGCCATACACACACATGTATGTATTTGGGTCTAGGGACTAACCTGGTGCTCCTTGGTTGTTGTGTTTTCCTCATTGTCACTGATTTCTACACACAAATTTCAGGCAGCAGAGGCTGGGAATGGCCAAACAGGCAGGTAAGTGGAGTATCAACTGAGGTAACTGGCTCAGGTGGGCAAGACCAGAACTACTATGGTAGTCAGGGGAGATTGCCTGAGAGTCTGCTGTGCTTATGGTGTTCTCCATCAGGGCAGGATGGAGTAAGAAGACAGACTCCTTCAATGTGCATAGCCATGCCTGGATTGAGATATGCTCCAATCCTTCAGCTGGCTGCACTCTAAAAGTATTGCTATAAATGAAGCCAGAAATAGAATCCTCCTCCAGCCACATTGCTGATGCCAGACACATTTGTGCAGTATACACTAGTGATGTGGAACAAAAACAACCCTTTCTCTTTTTCACCTTTTTAATTATGATTTTATTGTTAACTAGAAAAGAAAAAGGGGAGAATAGCAAAAAAATACGAGAATACTTATTTTAAAAAAATGATGTTAACTTTATCATCCCAATCAATTACATACAAAGCCTATTTTTCCACTCATGCACCAGCTCTTAAATCTTCTTGATTTATACTCCTACTCTGATATGTCATTTTAACCATGAGAGCAATTTCCCATCTTCTCATAATCCAGTCATTAATATTGGGGGCTACAGAAGATTTTCAATGTAATGTGATGAGTAGAGATGGGCATGAACCGAAATACAAACTAAAGTTCATCACAAACCAGGTTGGTTCATGGTTTGCAAACCAGCGGTTTGTCAGAGCCCATTTCTGACAAACCACCACAATTTGTTTTGTTTTTTGGTTTGTCACTGCAGACAGCCTGGCACTGATTAATCAGTTTCCTAGGCAATGTGGCTCTCTGCAGACCTTCTGCTGCTCCAGAAGTGATGTTTTTACGAACCAAACATACTGGTTCGTGAACTGGGGCAGGTTTGAGAAAGTTCGTGGTTTGTGAAACTTGATGGACCATGAATGGCATGGTTCGGTATTTTCCCAGTTTGTGCTCATCTCTAGTGATGAGTTGACTTGCAGCAGTTAACAAGTTCATGATACAGGGTTGATAGGTCCTCAGGGTGTCAGGGAGGCAATGGGGACTTACCTACACACATGTGCAAAGCTTCCATGTTGTGCCAGAAATGACATTGTTTTCCGGCACTGCAGGTGGGCATGCACGTGCTATGCACATTTGCCCCAGGCTTGCTCCCTATTCCTGGTACCCCCCCACTGGCTAGGTGAGTGGCAGTGTGGGGGGGTCAGAGGCTGGAGAAGGCTTTGGTGGGACATCCCCCACTATGGTGGGGGACCTGGTAAGCTTGTCATGATAAGCTCTCTACCTGAGGCAGGTACACAGTCTTTAACATAACGTAATGTGACATAACGTGACGTGACGTGACAACCACAGGATCAAATGGTAAATCATGGCCCATTAATTCTAAAATTTAGGAAAGAACTAGGTGCCAGAAAGGTTTTTCAAAGAACATGTAATAAAAACGTTAACAAAACAAAAACCTTTAAGAAGATCTTCCACTACTGTTCTTTTCTATAAAAATTGCATTGTTTCATAAAATGTATTTATAATGCAATAAATAAATTCCGTGCTAGTCAACTAGGCGGTTTTTATTGTCGTAATACATGTATTGGCAGGTAACTGTCCCTGGCATGCAAACAAGCACCTCATTTAAATGCACATTATTATTATTCTAATCAAATCTTTCCATTTGACTCTGAAAAACTTTTGAGACCATTTCAACACATACAATTAACCATTAACCGTTCGCTTTTAAAAGCTGTGCTTACTAAATACAATTCAAGAAATGTGCAAAAACAAACGCATATGCATCCTTTGGCAGTTGATCAATTTGGCATTTTGACGGAAATCTAACGTATCAAAAAATCTCAATTGAACTTGAGTCACAGCTCACTCACAACCCCCACAGAGTCATACACAACTCTTGTGTTATGCTGAGAAACATGAATTAGTTACTTCCCTATCCGAAGGCTGTTGCACAACACAAGTCTTGCAAAAGAAAAAGTACGCCAATGTCCATGGGAAAATTCAGAAGGCCCAGAACAAGCAATTTCTCCGTAAATTGGGCCCTCAGTGTGCAGTAGCTGTAGAGATGAAGAGCGGCCAGAGAAAACGCTATATATGGATAATAAGGAGAACATGCTACAGAATTGATTAGGTGTCTTTTAAAACACCTTCAAAAAATACCACACATCTTTTGACACAGGTATACATATGTTGATGCAAACATAGAAATATCTGCTTCCTTTTTCACTAGGGCAGAAAATTTTATATATTGGTGTGGGGGTGGGACAGACAATATCAAACAGGGAAACTAACCCTAATTTTTCACACTCAGAGGCAAACTCAGATATGGTGGACAGGGAATACAAGGCAATCCTGGCTTCCTAATTGAGTATATGGCTTCATGCAGGCAAATAAGTTAACCATGGTTGAGGACTAGAAAAGACATCCAAGTACAAACCACAAGAGCATGTGCTGTTGCAGATAAAGGATCAAAGAATGCTTATTTAGAAATGTATACCTGTTTTCTTTTGCAATGGGGGCCCCAGGACAGCTTAAGCTTTCAAGAGGATCTGATAAAGTAAGCCTGACTTTTGAAAGCTTATACCCTGGAGATCGTGCTGGACTCAAATCTTACTCTTCTGCTGCAGAAGAACACAGCCGCCCACCTGGAACTAAAAGTCTTATTCTTAAATGCAACATGCACAGGTTTACAACCATTGGTATTATACAGCCACACTCATCAAGGAGGCAGACTTGGTTAATATATTCTTGCTGCATGCAACCCCTTGCACTGTGCTCCCACTTAATTTCAGAAAGAGCCTTCAAGTATCGGACACATTGCATCCAACCAGGTAGTTGGGCTGGATGGAAATCTACTACGTTAAAATTTTCTACTCAGTGTCTCTGAGTAGACTGTGCTCACAATCAAATATGGATTGCCACATTTGCACTTGGAAATCAATAAGGATTTGGCCTTAGGAATCTTGCCACATGCTGCTTGGCTCCCTTACTGCAATCATCTGGACATATCTACACCCAGTGTTACTGCTGCTGTTCAGTGGAACGTCTGACTTCCAACAACAGTGCATTGTAATCTGAATCAATTGTAGGAAGAGAAACAGAATGCTGGTTGTGTGGGGCCAACCTATCAGAGAGCCAGGTGTGACAGACTGTACTTGAAAGCAGATCTTCTAAATGCAGAAATCAGAAAGCTGGGAGGGAAAAAGTTAACTCTTGCTTGGAATAGAGAGCTTGAGTGACAGGCTGCCCCCTCCTCTCTAATCGATCAGTTAGAACTTGGCTGAAGGGCTGACAGTTGGTTTCTGACAGGATTGTTCAGAGAAAGTTTGTAAGTGAGTCAGACAGGGAAGGTCAGACAGATTCCCCTCTGGAGTGAAAGAGGAGGAAACTTCTGCCTTAACTGTAATATCACTGTTCTGAAGAAGAATTCTATTTAAGAATTCTTAGTATAAATGTCAGCAGAAGCTGAAGCCTGCTTGACATAGACACCATAGACCTGGGAGTGTGTTTTGGCAAGAGTGATTAGGTAGTAGGTTAGACTCCCTTTCCAGCCAAAAGGAGAAAAGTTGTATCTTCTTAGGAGATGAAGATGAATTCCTGCTCAGTTTCTAAAGGGGGTTTGGCGGTGAGGGGGGCTCCAGGTCTGTTGTGAATGGAAAACAGTTTTAAACTAATTCCAGCAAACCTGAGCTGTCATAGGAAACTGTTAAGAAACGTTGTTGCTGTAACAAAACTATTAAGTAAAACACCTCTCACTGCTAAGAATCAAGAATATAAGAAACTAAGCTTCAAGGGAACTATTTTGTCTGTTACTCAAAGTGTATTATGTACTACCAGCAAAATTTTACCTCAGCACTTTCATTCCCTGACTACTTATTCAACCCCTGCCTGTTGAATAAAGTTATTTTCTTTTGAACGTTATACAGTCTTCAGAGCCATTTCCAACAAAAAAGAAGACAGCTTCTGCTTCTCCCCATCAAGATCCCAGGCTGGCCTAAAAAGCCAAAATTATATCTGTCTATCAGGGTGAGACAAACAGACTTTCAGATCACAACGTTTAATATACTACATGGGGCCACTCACCTAAGGCAGGCAAACAATTTTGGTGGGAAAATCTGCCTCACAGTGAGGGAGTGAAGTGGGGCTCCATCACATCAGGTTTGGATGAAGCTCCCTAGTATTTCAAGGCTAACCATACTGACAGGATAACCTATCTACATTGACCCCAGATGGGTGGATCCTGCTATAAGGACAAGAGTTGGAGTAGGTGGCCTTTGGCTCTGTCTACTTGATTCAACCAACATTAATTGTTGACTAAGAATTGCAGTAGGAACATTTCTAGTTCATAAATTAAAGGAAAAACTGTGTGCTATCTGGAAAGCTAAGCAATGGACTTGGGAAGGACAGAGTAGTCACACAAACAGTTTCCATTTAGTACCAGGTTGAAATGCAGGTCAGTCTCTATGTTGCAATCTGCAGGGGTGCCCAAGTATTCAGCGTTTCCACAGAGGGGAATGCCACAACGTCGGCTGTGCCTGTAACTGCCGAGATATAAATCCAATTTAATCCCCTCGTTACAAAACACCATCTTGCAATCTGCAATTCCTTGAAAATTATCTTGGCCGACCTGCACACTGCTCCACTAGGATGTTTGGCGCAGTTACTTGCATTATCAAGTTTGAAGTAGCAAGAAGCTCACGAGTCAGATAAATTCAACCTGACCTTGCATTTGGCTTTAGGGTTTCTTCATTTCCTGCCTTGATCATTCTGAATTCAGGTTTGCAATTAAATGGCAGGGAGGGGAGTTTGATTGGGTTTTCAATGACCCGATCCTTGTTCTTGCTGAAATGGTTGCATTAAGAATTTTCCTTCTTTTCATCCTTTTTTGGGGGGTAGTTTGCAGCACTTTTCCATGATTTCATGTATTCCCTTTAACAACAACAACAACAACATTCAATTTATATGCTGCACTTCAGGACAACTTAATGCCCACTCAGAGTGGTTTACAAAGTATGTCATTATTATCCCCACAACAACAATCACCCTGTAAAGTGGGTGGGGCTGAGAAAGCTCTGAGAAGCTGTGACTGACCCAAGGTCACCCCGCTGGCTTCAAGTGGAGGAGTAGGGAATCAAACCCAGTTCTCCAGATTAGAGTCCCTTAACCACTACAACAAACTGGCTCTTAGAAGTACGCTGCACTTCTGTGTGGGGGACAGAAGTATGACAGTTGGGAAAGTAAGGAAACATCCTTCACCTGAATTCAATCTCCCCATTTCCTATTTAATTACAATCTATTTGAGACTTTGGGGAGGAGAATTGCACGAGCATTAGTTAAAAGCCAACTGAAAGTTATTTAGATCTCAGGAACACCAATGATCCAAGGTCTTCTGAGTGCAGTCTCATTTTTTTTTGCTCCCACTAAGGGTTGACCAAGAAGATATAATACAATAGGAACCAGGAAGGGCACACTAATGCCATGTCCAGCCCTCAGCCAGCTGTAGTGGGAGAAAGGAATGCAATGCAGCAATGCTCAAGTCACACTGTTGTTCTGCCTACAAGCTGACAAATGTCATCCAAGTCCTCCACAACTGCAAAGACAAAAGCTAGTGGATAGCTAGCACTATCCTAGTTGGGGTTCAGCTGGTTAAAGGGCCTCCTTCAGCAGCTAGACCTCAAGGAGAGGCTGTGGCTCAGTGGAAAAGTACAAGCTTTGCCTCCAGAAGGTCCTGGGTTCAATCCCCAGAATCTCCAGTTCAAGGGCTCAGGTGATGATAATAATAATAATATTTGATTTATATACTGCCCTTCGGGACAACTTAATGTACACTCAGAGCATTTTACAAACTATGTTATTATGATTCTTACTCTCTGGGGTGGGTGAGGCTGAGAGAGCTCTGAGAGAGCTGTTACTGACCCCAGCTGGCTTCAAGGGGAGAAGTGGGGGATCAAATCCAGTTCTCCAGATTAGATTCCAGCCTCTCTTAATCATTACACCAAACCGTCTCAGAATTCTATCTGAGAGCCAAACTACACGAGATAAATTACACGCATATGACACATCAATGCACTTATACAAACTTCCACGTTGCTTTCCTATTCACTCGCACACCATGGCCACACTGCACTTGATCCCATGCTTCGATTGGCACATGTTTCTTCCCCATTCCTCCCAGATGAGAGATGGTATCTCATGATGCACCTTCTCTTCGTGCATGCTCAAACCTTCCTCTGCAGCTTTTCTGATAGGGAGACTTGTTTACTCAGTTGGATGTATTGCAAAAAAACCCCCGCTGGGTTTCCTGGGTGGGGGGCTGAAAAAGAGGGTTTTCTGCTGAGATCTTGCAGCTCAGCCCACTAGGAAGGGGGGTATGTATGCAAAGGGGTAATCCCCATCTTGGAAGCAATGGCAGAGTTTCTTGCTGTCAGCCAGAATCGACTTTTTCCTGCCTGTTTGTCCCCAGCCACCTCCAATCTCCATTATTATCTATGGGGAAAACTATGGATGCTATCCACAGGGATGGTGATGGCATTTTGCAAAATAAATCTGCAAAATTTTCAGGGGACCTATTGCTATTTTTCCTCTAAAGCCGCCCCAAGTTTCAGGGAGATTAGACCTTGGGGAGCCATCAACCACCACATTTTTTACTATTGTGGAGAGAAAATGACAGCAATTGAGGAAACCCATCGATCATGCCTTTCCAGGGGTTCAATCTCCCTGAAACTTGGGGGGACTTTAGAGGACAGTGAGGAGAAGGTCTCCTGCAAATTTGGAGGATTTTGCTTGCAAAATGCCACCCCATCCTCCAAGATAGCTTCTCTAGTGTTCCCCCCTGGGAAAATGGAGACTGGAGGTGGCTGGGGCACCTTCTTTCAGGACCCATAAAGTGGCCCCCAGAAGTCCAATCTTCATGTAACTTAGGGAGTCTTTAGAGAACAGTAGATCCCCAGCATATTTGGTAAAATTCAGTCCTAAAAAGCCCCCCCAGACCTCCAGAAAGCCCCAAGTAGCATTTTCCATTGGAAATAATGACCAAATTTTACCCAATTTGCTCCTTATTGCCGAGCCAAACTGGAGAACAAGTACCCTCCATCCTGACCTTTTTAAGTTCATGTATCAGGCATGTTTCGGAACTTTTGCTCAGATGCTCAACCATGTTGCCATGATCTTTCTTCCCATCTCCTCCTTATCCCGACCGAAGACACTGCATGGAGAGGAGGAGGAAGTTACAGGGGGAGGAGGGTGCAGGAAGGAGGAGTAGGGGGCAGCGGCATCAACTAGAAAATGGGAGAATTTAAAACACACAATACTAAAAGCAAAACAGTTTGGGTGTAAGCCGGATCTAAGGGCAAAAAGAGGAGAGAGGGAAGCAGAAGCTGCCCAAAACTGATGCTCTGCAATTGATGCTCTCGCTGATTATGACCATGGGTGCTCGCAACCGTGACTACATCAGTTCCCCAACATGTGCATGAACTAGGGCTACAGGATACTTGTTCACCCGGGGTAAAATGGACACAGGCAGGTAGGAGCAGACATGATTCCAGACACTCGCATAGCCTTGTGTAACTCGTCTCATGTAGTTTGGCTCTGAGCCCCTGGAGAGTTGCTGCCAATCAAAGTAAACAAGGCTGATCTTGATGGACCAATGATCTGACTCTGTCTGAGGCACCTTCATGTGTTTTCACCCACACTGTACAGCTGTAAAACTAGATTAAATAGATACAAGGGCATAACGAAAGAGAAACCAGCCCCTGAGTGGGCTTTGCAAGTAGATGAGTTGCTGGCACCCACCAAAGTGTTCCCGGCCTGGGTCAGCTCATCCTAGTTGACTTCACTTTGCCTTTGTGACACGATATAATCTGCAATGGACAAGCACTCTAAATGCCAGTGTACAAAACATAAGGAAGTGAGAGAAAAGCCATTTCCGTATATTATCAGGAACATTAAAATGTTACTTCAGCAAAAAATACCTTTTTCAGCAAAAAAAAAGTGTGTGTGTGTATGTGTGTGTGTGTCTGATCTGATCCTGGCAGTGTTAAAAGATTAGAAATGGCTATGTCTTGACATGGATTCCTGAAGGTAAAATGGACAAACCTCCAAACACAGCCCCGGACCATAAGCAGCCTGCAAATGAAACTCCCTATAACAAGAAGTCTTGGAGTGACTGTTACAGCTAGTGGGTCCAACAGCTGCTACAGCCTCCTACAGAAAAAAAAAACCACTTTCTGGAATGTCTCAGTGCTGCTTAGCAAATTGCTTACCTTCCTTCTTGTAGCACCAGGATACTTCGAAGGAAGGAAGGAAGGAAGGAAGGAGTGTGTGAGTCCCTGAGTTAACTGAGACAGAATCCATACTTCTTTCATAAGCAGCTTGAAAGCCATTGAAGAAAGATACCTGGATAGTCTGTTCTTCTCCCACCCTTACTCTTTTAGTAAGCCTTTTGTAATCTTGTTGATCATCAGAGATGGAACCTTTTTGCCTATCATTCTCCAATGTGTATTTGCAGTCATACGAATAGAGGGAGAGGAGGGGGAAAGAGGAGACAGTTCAAAATCTGCTAGGCAGGATTCGGGAGAACTCTGCTGTATCTGCTCATCTGAGCTTTAATCTCTAAATTGCAAAAACATTAACATTATTGATTGATCAGACATCAATCCAACAGGAAATTTAATTAAATTAAAATGTGTCACTGAACAGTCCTCGCTGCATCATGTATAAATCTTTGGGGGGTGGGGGTTGAAGTCGACAATAGACAGGAACGATTCATATTGTTTTCTCAATTTAATTTATTCCCTGACCATTTCGATTCTCACGACCCGATAATCAAGGAGCACATTGGTGTGCGTTCACCAGTTTGCAGTAGGCCAGTTAGTCTGGGGGGCTTCCGTCTGACACACACGGCTTCAAAAGCTTCCAACCACTTTGGCTTTTGGTGAATGCCTTTATCATGCATTATTTACAGTTGATCTGGGCTGAACTAGAGCACCGCTAGGGCAGTGCTTCTATTCAGTGTACTGTTATTACAGAGGTGACCTGCACAGAGCAGCTCCTGAGCAGAGCATTAACATTTTAACGCTCCTCCAGCTGCACATTCTGCCCCTGAAGGAAGCAGAGATGCAAAAAGAGAGGGAGAGAGAGAGAGAGGAAGCAAGGAATCTCTTTCATGAGCGTGTTTCTCTGTTTGCAAACATCATGGACAATCACCCCTGTGAATCAAACTTGGCTCTCCAGGTTAGAGTCTTGCCACTCTTAACCACTGCACCAAACTAGGTCACACCACATATCCAGCAACAGTTCCACAATACTTTCTCTGTGGCTTCATTCAGTGCAGCCTGCTGATGTGGAACTACTGCATGCTGCTATCATTTGAAGTCTCAGTTCATGTGAGAGGAGCGTTGATTTAGTCACTTCTCACATCAGTGTTGCAGTGCTGAAGTTTGAGATGTCCTGCACTATGAATCCCAGCCCAGATACACCATGTAGTGTTGCTCAGCCAAGTGGAGCCTCACGGCCAAGCTACAAGTGACAAATGACACAGGTTGGACACTTGTCAGCTTCCCTCAAGTTTTGATGGGAAATGAAGGCAGCTTGGTGGAATGTTGGACAAGTGACAGTTGAAAAGTCCATTGGACAGCAGTCGGAGAGCCAAGCTGCAAGACCAGGACGCCTACATTTCCCATCAAAACTTGAGGGAAGCTGACAAGTGTCCAACCTGTGTCAGGTGTAACTTGTAGCCTGGCCCTATGTCAACACTAGAGAGGACCCCACAGATGCTTAAGGCATGCCAGTGAAATTCAAAGGTCTGTACCATGCAAAGCCTCCAGAGAGCTGGTTTGCACAAGCCCACCACAGGATAACTGCAACATCAAGCAATGTCAACATGCATGTATGAACTGGCCATCAGAAAGCAGATGACAAAGGATAGCTGTCATATCATCCCACAAGATGCCAATGTTTTTCTATGCAGCCAGTTCTGTATCTCCTGCTTGTAATCAAACATATGGGAAAGAAATGATACATGTGCTTCACGTACATATTACTGTTGTTGTTTATTTATAGTCCACCTTCCTCACTGAGAAAGTGAATACAATATAATCGATAGCTAGGACATTCAACTAGCAAAAATACAATATGATCAGTAGTTAGGATATTCAATGAAAACAGACACAGTAGGGTAAGGTGGCTGCAAATCTGAAAACGAGCATAAAGCCAAAGTCATGGCTGAAACCATTCTAAATGAAAGCGTGAGTAATTAACATGGCATCTTTAGCAATGTTGAAATACCCAGTAGAAGTGTATCTACATCAGCAAACAATATCCAATATCCAACAGGACCCAATGGCGTCAACTACGCTGTCTCTGGCTCTTACAACTGCTCATCCTCCAATGTGATATATGCCCTCATGTGCCAACAATGTCCATCTGCTCTGTACATTGGACAAACCAGCCAACCTCTGCGCAAAGAATAAATGGACACAAATCTGACATTAAAAATGGCAACATCCAGAAACCAGTGGGAGAACACTTCAATCTATCCAGGACATTCCATCAAGGACTTAAAGGTCACTGTAGTTCAACAGAGACCTTTCAAAAACAAAATCCAACGGGAAGCTGCTGAATTGGAATTCATATGTAAATTTGACTCAGTCAAGCTGGGATTCAATAGAGACTATGAATGGTTATCCCATTATCAGAAGTAACTGACTTCCTTAACAGAAGCAAACTGATCTCCATATCAGAAGCTACTGTTTGCATCTACTCCGCCCTCCCCTCTCCACCTATATATCTGACCAGTTTCTTCTTGCCCTCCATGCATCTGACGAAGAGAACTGTGATTCTCGAAAGCTTATGCTACAATAAAGTTGGTTAGTTTTAAAGGTGCTACTGGACTCTTTTTGAATATCCAATAGTATAGTTTGTAGTCCTTGTCCTTTACCAAGGTATCTCTTTGAGCAACTTCTTATGACACAGCCCTATAATCCAAGTAGAAAGCCCTCCTGAATGATTCAGTCTTGCATAGTTTGTGGAAAGTCAAGAGAACGGGAGCTTTCCTGACTTCCTCAGGCAGGCCATTCCACAAGGTAGGGGCTACTACAGAGAATGTGCATGTATGGACAATTATTGATTTAGCCCAATAGGAAGGTGCAGTCTGCAAAAGGCCCTGTTCAGATGAGTGAAGCTGCCATGGTGGAACATAGGGAAAGAGGTGGTTGCACAGATATGAGGGGACAGGGCCATGAAGGGAGATGCATATGTAAGTGATGCGTATGTAAGTGATGCATACGTAAGTCAGCCCTCAGGCTACCCCAAAGCTATTTCAGTGTCCAAACATATTACACATTAGTTAAAACTTTTCTCAGTTTTTTGCAACAGTCTTGCACCATCTTTCCCCATGAAGATAAGATGATCTTTAAATCTGCGGAGTCTGTTTTAGGGAGATCTAAAATAGAAGCGACCACCTTCACACAATGAGTTTCACACCACCGGTTAAGAAAATCTGCACAGGCACTCCTGTTGGTGCCTCTGCCTGAAGTTATGAGGCAAATGGTGACCAGGGAGAAACCGGTGACGGCCTCTCATGTGTGCAAGGCTGTCCCCATTGAGGCATGCATGGGGCCTGCCTTAACTCTTTTCTGAGTGCCAAGCCAAAAGACTTTTCATGAAAGGGTTCCATCTTTTTGAATTGTTTTTACACTCAGCTGCTAGCCAGAGGACTGTTTTTGACAAGTTTCATTTTAGGGTGCAAGATGTTTTATGCTGCTATGTTCCAGTTGAGTTTTGAATGGCTTGTTAATTTTAATGATTTTTTAAAGGATTTTTGTCGTGTTTTACTTCATAAGCTGCCTCAAACAGGGCCATTTTCACACTGCTTACCTTCCCTCGCGATGACCTGGAACATCGCGCAAAAAACGCGGAAGATCACATTTTCTCGCACGAGATTTGCACGATCTCACGCAAGAAAACACAATCTTCCACGTTTTTTGCACGATGTTCTGGGTTGTTGTGAGGGAAGGTAAGCAGTGTGAAAACGGTCCAGTTCTCTGAAAAGGCAGCTTCTAAGTTTTGTAAATAGATTGATACTCGATGCTTTGTATCAAATGGAACTTTTGTTTTGTCAATCCTGAACTTACTGTTATTCAGTTTTATTGAATGAAACCCAGTTCTAGCATGCGGAACATCTCAAATTTTGGTACTGCAACACTGATGTGAGATGTAACCAAATGAAAGCTTCTCTCACATGAAACGGGACTTCAAATGTTAGCAGCATGCAGTAGTTTGACATCAGAAGGCTGCACTGAATGAAGCCACAGAGAAAGTATTGTGGAACTTTTGCAGGATATGTGGTATAACCTAGTTTGGTGTAGTTAAGAGTGGCAGAACTCTAATCTGGAGAACTGGGTTTGATTCCCCACTCCTCCACCTGAAGCCAGTTGGGTGACCTTGGGTCAGTCACAGCTCTCAGAGCTCTCTCAACCCCACCCACCTCACAGGGTTATTGTTGTAAAGATAACAATAACTCACTTTGTAAACTGCTCTGAGTGGGCGTTAAGTTGTCCTGAAGGGTGGTATATAAATCAAATTTCATTGTTGTTGTTGTTATTAAAAGTCCCCTGGCCAAAAAATCAAAAAGGAGAAACCCTCTAAAGAAAACCTAACCTTTTCCCCACTCTAAAGGATCACTTTATTTTCTAACCTCCCTCCTTTATTTCAAATCATAGGGCACTGGGACACAACAGAAATAAGAAAGGCAGCATTTCACATGAAAATTCTCTCTTGCGGGTGCATAATTCGGCACACCGAAACAGCAGCCTGTGTCACACCCTGAGCCATTGCTGAACAATGTCCCTTTAGAAAGGGCACAGGGCGAGAGGAGCTTTATGACATTATTGATTTATTCTGTGCCTGCAGTTAAAAACTATACCCAGACAGACAATAAAAATAACTGCTCTAAACCATATAACAGCTTCCTGCTACTAAAATGGATTTTATACTTAAAGTCACAGTGGACTGCTCTTTTACACATGTATTTCTTTAAAAATCTCAATCTGAGAGGGGAGGGGAAAAAAAGAAACTTGTGAATTTAGAAACTGAAATGTTCTCAATTTGTCTGTCCCCTCTGGAGCACCACTTAATGCTACAGTTCTCTGCTGTACTAAAGGGGCCTTTCCCTGGGAACCCTTCAGAGTAACCATGGGTGCTGCCTAGGAGTCAGCTTGTACTAGATTTCCGAAGCTTGCAAGGTGGAGGACAGAATCACATCTAATGAACAGAATGGAAGGAATGAATAAAGCAATAGCATAAATCTATGGATGGCAACAGTTCTCTTGTGTAAAGAGCAGGGCTTTAAAAAAATGCACTACAAATATTTTGCATATGCAAGGTAGCACCCTAAGTAAACTGCTACCCAAGTAGCTCCAAACCTGGTCATAGCTTTTCAATGTTTTCATGATAACACTATTTGGTGTAGTGTAGAGCTTAAGAGCAGCAGCACTCTAATCTAGATAATCGGGTTTGATTCCCCACTCCTCCACTTAAAACTATCGGGGTGACATTGGGTCAGTCGCAGCTCTCTCAGAGCTCTCTCAGCCCCACCCACCTCACAGGGTGATTTTTGTGAGGATAATAATAGCACACTTTGTAAACCACTCTGAGTGGGCATTAAGATGTCCTGAAGGGAGGTATATAAATCATTATAGTTATCGTTACCGTTACCGTTTTCCTTTGGATCTACTGGTGAAATACTATTTCAGTTATGTTTGCTCAGTTTGATTCCCACCCTTCCACCACAGAGAGCAAGATAGCATTAATGAGGTCAATCTCATTTTATCACAACAACCCATTGAAGTAGATTAGGCTGATGCATAATGCATATATCAAATGAGGTCGGAAGACACTGCTCCCCAAGCCAAAATATAGCATTCTATGCAGTATTACACAGGTTACCCTACAACACAGGTTTTTATACACAGTTCAAGAAACTGTAATTTTCTTCTTGCTTCACGTCAGTTCTAACCACCTATTACCTATCTATCCCACCTAGGAAGTCAGAGAGTGCCCACTTTATGACATCACTACAACTAACTTTGGTTAGGCTCACTACCCTAGGTTACTCAGTCAGCTTGATGGCCATGTGGGAATTTGAAAAAAAGAGACGTGGCTTTTCCAGTTTCGATCTCTGCATTGAGAAACAGGATGCCATAAGAGAAATGTTTCATTTTTATTGGGTAGTGATGGTCATCCAATCATCTGCAGACTTTGTAGACAGGGACTTTCCTACTTCCCAAAATCCAGACCCTCGGGAACAACAAAGCGGAGCTCTGTGGTGGGAAAAAGGAATGGGCGGAAATTGCCACTCCCTCATCCACAAACAGAAATGCCATTCTGTCAGAGGAATACAGCCCTTCTATAACAACAACTGTACTTCTAGATCAGTGCCCCACTCAGAGCGGTGAACAAGTCAGTGTTATTATTATCCCCGCAATACAGATGGGGAGCTGCGGCTGAGAGGAGCGGCTTACCCAAGGCCACCTGCTGAACGTATGGCAGTAGCGGGATTCTAATCAGCAGAGCGCTGATTCGCAGCCCAGCCTCTTAACCACTATGCTACAACAGCTCTCATATGCAGGCACCACTCTTCTAGACTGATTAGTGCCCCACTCAGAGCAGCGGACAAAGTCAGTCTTATTATTATCCTCATATTACTGCTGGGGAGCTGGGCTGTGAAGAGTGGCTTGCCCAAGTTCACCTACTGAGCTCATGGCTGGAGTGGGAATGTTGATTCTCAGCCCAACCACTTAACCACTATGCTACAGCAGAAGGGAGATCCATGTACCCCCCAAACCCCTTGGAGGAAAGGTGGAATAAAATTATGACTGGAACTAAATTGATTACTGACAGCAGAAAATTGAGAGACAGAAAGGGCTTCATGGAGTCACCACAATCAACCCGGAAGAAATGTGTCTTCATAACAATAACAACAACAACAACAACACATATACTGTTCTTCTAGACAGATTACTATCCCACTAAGAGCAGCGAACAAAGCCAGTATTATTATTATTATTATCCCCGCAATACAGCTGGGGAGCTGGGCTGAGAGGAGTGGCTTACCCAAGGCCACCTGCTGAACTCTTGGCAGTAGTGGGATTTGAACCAGCAGTGTGCTGATTTGCAGCCAAAGCACTTAACCACTATGCCACAGCACTTTTTCTACTGCACTTTCCAACCAGATGCATTCCCAAAGCAACTTACAATTCTAACCCAAATACCTGTCAAGAAATAGTTGCCCTCGCCTGTCAGGTACATCGGCTTACTCACAGAAGTAGGGACACATGAGTGTGCACATGAGTGTGTACATGAGGGGCCGGGCAGATGCTGCTGCTGCTGCATTCTGGGCTGCTGGCACTAATACTGCAGATCTTTCCACTCCTGGAGAATCAACTGCACAACAGGTTCACACGTTCAGGTTATCACCTTGACGACCCCAATTATCACTTCTAATGACTTGTGTCAACTCACCCTAAAATAGCCCCAAAGCAAAATGTTTTGAGTGATAATCACTGCCTTGTATCGGTTAAATGCACTTCCAGCTGGTTCTCAAGTTGCAGCCTCAACTTGCAGAGGCTGTGGGAAAACACTGCAGCTGGACAAATGTTATCAGGGAAAATGATAACTGGACACAACGAGAGTGAGGAGCTGGAGGGAGAGAAACTGGCTTGATTGTGGATTTGTATGGGTTGAAGTTTTGCAAATCCCTCCCACTTCAATCAACTGGACTTGGTGGAGGGAGTCCAGACCACGTTCCTGGAAATTCTGCATGTGCTTTGGGTAATCCAGGAGTCCCCCGCCTTTTTCAGCCTGTGGACACTTGGAATTTTGAGAAACCACAAAAGGACTGCCCGTGGGGGAGCAATTACGAAACATTGGAAGGTCCCAAGATGAGCATCCCCTATAAAGGGAGCAATTCTTTCTGAATGGGTCATATCTTCTAGGATCTTCCAAAGCACTTCCTGCTGACACGGAGAAAAGCCAAGACTGGTTTTTTGCTTTGGGGTGAATCCAGAGGGCAGCCCAGGCACTACATTGGGGATCACTGAGCTAATCTGTTGCGCTAAGCAGTTTGCAAATTTCCACCTAATCTCCCTGGTATGGCAAAGAAAGTTTGGAAAATTCTTTAATGGAAGACCCCAACTCAGGCCTTACTGGGATAAAGGAGGGTTTCCTGCTCCGAATTCCAGGACCCATGCTCAGCAAATCAACTCCTTAGAAGGTGGCCGGGCATTTAGGGTGAAAATGAAAAGTCCTAGGGTTCGTACCCCTCTGGATATAAATAGATTTTTTTAAAATAAATTTTTATATACATTCTGGCCCTAGCTGGCACAGGAATAGTACAAGAGCAGCAGCAACTACTCAGAACAGGTTTGTATCACAGGAGCCCACGTTTTAAGAGCATGGGATAATGTCGGTCAATTTCACGCATCTGGAAGGTCTCCCTACTATATCTCAGGAATGAAACTGACACACATCTAAATGCTCTAAAGTGATATTGACATGGATCCCAATCAATAGAATGATGGCTGCAGCCATCATTTCAGAGGAGAGCCTGATCCCAATAGTCAGAGGTAGCAGAGCAGGAAGCAGAGGGTGACTCTCTGTGCCCTTAGCTCACCCTGCCACAGATCAATGCCACCAATGCCTCCAATCAGCAGGCACATGATGTACTACACAGGCCTCATTGGGTGAACCAAGGACAGGCCATCAGATTTTAGTCCGTCTCCTGTCCCGGTGAACCCAGTTTGGCCACTTTCTGCCTTGCTTGTGCTGCCTTGCTAGCAAGTACGTGTGGCCTGCTGCAAAAAAAAATCTCACCTTTTGTGCAGGTGTCCGTGAACAACAGGAATCTGGCAAGGGTGGGAGAGGGAAGATTCTAAACACATACAACAACAAAAAAAGGCAGGTGGACAAGCCAGAATGAATAATGATGCAAAATGTGTCGAAAGGAAATAGGACTGTCACAGGAAACGCGTGCTGAGGATTCCCCTTTCCTCCATTTCTATTTGTGATGCTCATGGAAATAGTAAGGATTCTCAATCCATGCTCATGATTGCTACTGCAGGATCAGGAGCAGATGGTGTCCAGATTAATAGTCAAATGACACCATTTGGGTCTCAAAAAATAAACCTGCTAGAAACGTATGTTACTAGAGTTGCCAGCTCTTGGCAATCGCTGGAAGCATGGGAAGTAGAGACTTCTGAGATGGCACTTCCTGGTTTTGGAACAGGAAGTGATGTCATGATGCTTTATTAATTTCAAAGTCTCTATGGTAAAATCATAGATTTACTGAAGAGATTTTTGAAATTCCTAACACGGCATGATGTCGGTTTCTGTTCCATACCAGGAGTGACCTCTGGGTGTTGATCAACACCGTTTCTCCCCACTGCACCACTGAGGGTGGGGGGACAAGGAGCATTATCAGGAGCCCCCCCCATCAGAATTAGGTAAGTGGCAAACCTAGTTATTACAACCACTACATGATGTCTAAGACCTACAGATCCAATTCACATCAAAGCACTTGTAGGCCACCATTGATTAGTAGGGTTGTTAGGGGTCCAGTTCCCCCCTGTTTTTTTCTTGGACTATTTGGGGGAAGCTGAGTTAGAATATTGGACATATGAATGTCTGGTATTTGGGGGGGGGGGAGCGGCTGGCCGCTGGTGAGCAGGAGCTGAAGGCAGTGCCAGCAGGCATTCCTATGCCGCCTCCTCCTCCTCTTCCCCTTCCCCTTGCCCCCTGCTACTAGGAATCCTAGAGTCCTGTGTGCTGGGGCAGTGGCCAACCCATTCGCCCACACTCCTCTTGCTTGCACCAGGGAAGGGAAGCAGCCAGTTGGCTTGCCTGCCCAACATCATGGAAGGGAAACAGCCACCCAGCTCACCTGCCCTGCCTCCTCCTTCACACTGGGGAAGTGACTGCCTGGCTGGCCCAGTCTCCCAGATGAGGAAACACCCAGCCAGCATGCCCGGGCACTGGTCCCAGCAACAATGTCAGTAGAAGATGTGATGTCATCACACGGCTTGAGAGCGCATGCACGCATGAGTGCCGGGGCCCTGGACAGTTTCTTTCGAGAGGCCACCTGGCAATCCTATCGATCAGGGATCTGTATCGTGCCACTTTCCCCTCCCCATCATACATTCTTGCACCTGAGATTGGAAAGAAAAGGTCACAGTCAGTGGCTGTAATCAAAATTGGAAGTCTCTTCTTTCCTCTCTGTTTGCTTTGTTTCCTTATTTTTATGGAATTCTGTGCCCAAAAAAGGTCTGCTTGATCTCAAGTCCACATTAATTTGGGAGGATATGTTAGGTTTCATGCTGCATTTGGTTAATACCTTTCAAACTATTTAAAGAAAGTATGCTGGGATTTTTTAAAAAGTTGACTCTTTTCATTGCATTTTATGTTGTTCCAAATGTGGGCTTTAAATGCCTTAGAAGTTTTGTAAACCGCAGCAAGGGCAAAAACAGATGCTACATACCAGTTGCAAGTTGTTTGTAAACACACAAAAAGGAAAGTTTTTTTAAAAAAACCCAAAGCAGCCTCCGTAGGCTACAAATTTAACAGGAGGAATAGCTGATTCAAAATCATACACACACACTACTGCTTTTGAACCAAGAAGGAAATTACACGGGAAATTAACGGCATGAATGCAGAATTTTGCTTTAAAGCAAAGCAAGGACCTCTCCAGCTATTTGTGAGGCATCTGGCAATTAACAATGCAGTCCTAAGCAGTTCCACCATTCTGTGTCCATTGATTTCAATGGACTTAGAAACGTTTAACTCTGCTTACAACTGCACTGTAAGTTGACATTCGCCAGCTGCAAGTTGGATGCAGCCAAAATTCAGGTTCACCGCCCTATATATGCAGCTCTTTGCATACTTGTATGAGTCAGGTCAGGATTTTCTACAATAACAATCCACAAGTGGAGTTGTGATATCTAGGTGTCGAACCTACAAGCAGAGTTGCCAGGCCAAGCCTGGCAACCAATGGGAGACTTGGGGGTGGGGAAATGGGGAGGGAGAGCAATGGTGGCTATGTTGTGATGTCACTACCGGGTAAAAATATGGCAACCACAGAGCTTTTGGAGATTCCTAGAGCTACCCTGTGTCACTTCCAAGTTTTGTCAGGAAGTGACATTGCAATGTAGCTGATGTCACTGGGCTTTTAAAAAATTTTCTCACGCCCTACCTACAAGTCAGGAGGTGGGTAGTGGGCTGCAAGTCAGGATGCGGAGGATAGAAAGCTTCAAAATGAAGGAGAGTAGAAATGGAAACCACTTTAGGTTCCCGTTAGGAAGAAAGGCAGGGTATAAATAAATGAATTAGATAAATGAATATGTCCTTAGTTCAAATCTTGCTGCTGCCACAAACTCATTCACTCAATGGCCTTTGGCAAGCTGCTTTCTCCCAGTCTCTGTAATACGGGGACAAGAATATTGACATCCTTTCCTGGGCTGTTTTAAGGAGTACAAGGTAACGTACAATGAGTGGTTTGAACACTGAAAGCACTATATAAATGTTAAGCAGAATAAGTGCTGTTGGCCAATACAAGCTGCTTATCATGTAGGCATCTTATTGCTCAATCACTGTACCAAATAGAACACTGGATGGTCCTGTGTGCTTGATGAAAAAAGTGACACTGGGCCGCCCCAACGAAGGAAAGCTGCATAACTAGTAGACTCTTATGGTATGCCCCCAAATATGGCCCTTCTAGGACCTTGATTTCAAGGGACTTAGAGGGGTATAACTCTTCTTAAAGTGGAACTATAAATTAACCCAAGGGGAGGGGGAAACCCCTCTAGAATCAGCCTGATGAAGATTGAAAATGCTTTCCAAGGGTCAGAAACACTGGGAACAGCCGTGTTTCCATTACAGAAAAAATGATGGGAGCAGAAACCAGACTCAGGGCCAAGCTACACATGACGAATGACACTTGAACGGCAAGTGGACTGAGTGGAGGGCAAGTGAACAGGGAGAAATACACTTGCCATTCAAGTGTCATTCGTCATGTGTAGCTTGGCCCTCAGGCAGCTTATAAATACCTGGAAGGGGAGATTTTGGGAAGGATCTCTAAAACTGTTTTCCCCTCCTGCAATTCCTTGGGGACTCCACCTTGTACTTTTTAGAATGCTGCTTGCCGCTTGTTAAGACAAAAACAAAAGATAGCTAGAAGAAACATTTTAATAGATGAAAAACATTCTATAAACTGCAATAGCACAGTCCTGTTTCAACCATTGCCATAATTTATACAGTCAGGCCAAACAGGCTAGCAGGAAGGCTGAAATCCTAATTATACCTACATGAAATTATGTTCATTTAAAATAGATGAGATTGACTCGACAGTCAATCGCTATAATCCAGCAAATGTCATCGCTGAAAGGAAACAAATTTTTAATACTAGGATATGCTGCATCAGGTAAGAAGCCATTTATGGGGCAGGAAGTAAAGACAACACAGCCCAACAACACCCGTTACACAAACGCACAATGCAGTCGTGATATAATTCCTCGTGATAAAGCTCCTCGAATCCAACTAAAATGATAAAATAAGATGGAGATGCTTCTGTTTCGGGGGGAGGGAGTAGGGATTGGGGGCAAATGATGCTAGACAAAAGTTTCATCCCTCCCCCCATCAATAACTGAGGCATTTAAATTCTTTTAAATGGCTTAGCTGGAATTAAAAGCCGATGGTAAATGCTTGGTTCCGTGAACATCTAAACAAGTGCACCTTACTGGAGACTTGGATGCTATGATCGTGCTGGGATGTCAACTCAGGAGGATACCCAGAAGTGACTAATGAAACAAGTGTCTGTTTTTATTTATATTAGAGGGCTTTCCCGTTCCCAGAAGGACCGCAATTCACACAGAATATCAACTGGAATGGTTTTTCTCTGTGTGTACTCCAAGAGGACACGCTAGATCCACACGAGGTGGACAATTTTCTGCATTTCAACATTTTATCAGACAAATACACCTATTTCTACTAGAAAGATCTGACGTTCTTTCAGTTAGTTACCTTTTTTATTTGAAACACTTTTCTGATCTTGATAAGTGCTTACTTGGGGTATGACATTACATACGCAAACGGATAAGTCCTTACTGGGGGCACACACACACACATGCACACAGTTTTGTATGTATTAAGCTGCAACACTAGCATTCATTGTACATAATAACTATCTTTATTCTTCCTTTAAATATTATAGTTGCCCTGAAGAGACATGTATTATCAACTCTGCATTCTGTCGATCTACATGAATTCCTCTACCTTCCTGCCACTAATTTCTGTACATCTTTTTGGTTCAGTAAAGCTTGACTTGGACTTATTTTTAGGAAAAAAAAAAAACCTGGGCCGTTTCCACACTGCTTACCTTCCCTCAGAATGACCCGGAACATCGTGCAAAAAATGCGGAAGATCGCATTTTCTCGCACGAGATTTGCGTGACGTCACACAAATCCTGTGCGAGAAAACGCAATCTTCCGCATTTTTTGCGGGACTTTCTGGGTCATTCCAAGGGAAGGTAAGCAGTGTGGAAATGGCCCAGTTTGGTTAATTGGTCACAGACATTGTCAGACTAGGGAGACCTGGGTTCCAATCCCCGTTCGGCCACTTTATTCACTGGATGTTTGGGGGACAGTCTCTCTCGGTCTAGCCTATCTCATATTGGAAGGAGGAGACAAGACAATTTAAACTGCACGAAAAATATGCATAAAAAATGAATGAATGAGATGAGACCCAATGAAAAATGGTGTACTAATTAGCCCTCTTTAGCATTTCAGATCAGGGAAACAGCAGAGGAGTAAGACTTAAGCCACCCAATGGATCCCCATTCCTAAAAATTAAATTTAGAGAAAGTACTGAAGACAGAAATCCCAGCACATGTCTGATATATATATATATATATATATATATAAATCTCCTGCCTTTCATCGCAGTGGGAACTCAAAGTGAACTCCATCATTCTCCTCTCCTCTGTTTTATCCTTAGTGACAAAAGCTCACTAAAATCAAGAAGGCGGGGACGAATGCAGGCCGAAAGACACGGGGGTAAATGTAATCGACAAATACTTTGTATGCAGAAAGGTCAGGAGAGAAGCCAAGGCCGAAAACAGACCGGAACCCAGCTGCTTAGTAAGTTCCCTTGAGAAGTTCCTGAGAAATCTCTCCAGCGTCACAAGAGAGAGAACTGCTAACCACTCTTGGGTCAGCAGACAGACACCCTTTTTCTTTCTGTCGCTGCTGCAAAGAGTCAGAGGAGACTGTGAGGCAAACCTTTCCCCTTCAGAGCAAGCTGCATTTTCCCTTTACCTGGAAAGAGAGGAGAAGAAATTCTTTGGTATTCGCTTGAGGCAGTTAACCGCAGATGTGAGTGAGACAGCTATATAGAAAGCTTCCACGTCAACATGCCATAGAACTGGCCTCACTGCCCTTTATTTGGGTCCACAATTAACTCAGGAAAAATTCTTGAAAAAGACAAAGGTATGTGCTCCAGAACCCTCCACTGATAGGTGGATGCTTGCATGGTGTAATGGCTAGAATGTCAGAATAGAAATGGGACACCGGAGTGAAATCCCCATTCTGCTGTGAGTAATAATAATAACTGTGCTTATATACCACTCTTCGAGACAGATTATTGCCTCACCCAGAGTGGTGAACAAGTTAGTGTCATTACAGTACAGCTGGGGAGCTGGGGCTGAGACGAGTGGCTTACCCAAGGCCACCTACTGAGCTCATGGTGGCAGTAGTGGGATTCGAACCAGTAGAGTGCTGATTCGCAGCTGAACCACTTAACCACTGTGCTACAGCAGCTTACTGGATCGCTTCAGGTCTGTTGCTTTTTCTCAGCCTGATTGACCTGACAGGGCTGTTGTGAAGATCAAAAGGAAGAGGGGAGGAACCAGGCCCAGTTCCCTGAGCTCCTTGAGGAAGGATGGGATAAAAATCAAGAAGCTAGATCGAGACAGATGCACGACTCAACTGGCAGCATACAAACAGGGACAACTCTTGAAAATGCTCTCCACAACAGATCCATCTTTGTCTGAAGCAACTGTAGCCCACATATTGTGCCCTTCCTATAAAAATCCAACTACCCATCATGATAAATAACCATTATATTCAAATACAATTAAACTCTTTCCCATCAAGTACAGAAAAAGGTTTATTAGACTGTTCCTTTTGAGGATAAATTATCCCTAATTTCAGGGGAAAGAAAACCATTCTTTCAGATCTGTATTGATCGGAATCGAATTTCACCCTCCTACCGTGGAGACTGCCCAGCCTAGGGAACTTAGCCTAGGGAATCCTGCTAAAAATAAATGAAAAAGGGATCTTTATGCTTCAGATGTGCATCGCAAACACAGATGTAACAGGCATTCATATTCACCCTTTTATACAGTCTCCCCGTTACACAGCTCTGCAGACACTTGAGGCCATCGGTTATTAATAAACTGTCAAGAGTTCACTTTAAATAGCCCAGAGTATCCCCAGCTAATTATCTGTAATAGACATCAGGACATATGAAACACAACCTGAGCATGATTAGGACACACACAGGCACACGCACACACACACACCCTATTGGAGCTTCTGATATCAAGCCACTTTCTACAACAGATGAGAGTCAACCTAGAGTTGGGATGATTCCAGCCCTTATGAGGCAACAGCTACACTGAAGGTCTATGCCCTTTGCCCTTGTTGTAGAACACATCTGCTCAGGCCCCATAAGCTCAGCCACCTCTGGCTTTAAAAAAGGAGCTGCATCGTGGAAGCACTGCCTTTTGCCAGGGGAGACTTTGTTCGATAATAGTTAATTCTCTGATGTATTATAGTACATTTTCATATTTAGGATATTTCATGTTTATTAACTGTTTATTAACTGCATTGGGTGGTCTTTGGGTGGTCTTTTGAACAGAAAGGTGGGATATTAAACAGACAGACAGAACCCTGGCGGGGTTTTCATGGCAAGAGTCTAATAGAGGCAGTTTGCCATTGTCTGCTCTGCAGCCCTGGTCTTCATTAGAGGTCTCCCATCCAATTACTAACCAAGGCTGACCCTGCTTAGCTTCTGAGATCTGATCGTACTCACTCAGGTCAGAGTAGAAAGACAGACCGACCAACAGAAAGACAGACTCATTTGCTGGCGCACAAAAGACTGAATGGCTGTTGTAAACAGCCTGCTCACCAGGCACGTGTGCCAAAAAAGTAGCTTTCATAAAAGCAACTTGCAATGTGATTGTACACAAAGTTACTTTAGTCAAAGACCATTGATTACAATGGACTTAGACAATAGTCATTTTGCCTTGGATTCCACTACCCTCTTTGTTGGGAATGACACATTATACTTCTTACAGGGCATTAATATATAGTTTTTCTGCAGTTGAGCACTGAATGAATCCAAGACTGCACTTTGGGTCTTGTGAAGTCCTGTTCCCACCCCAATGAATCTCTCTTTTTCTTTCATACACACACACACACACATGCATGCACATTCAAACATATACATTAGAAAATTGACAGCTCTGGGAGACAAACTCTTTGTATAAGACAGTCCAGTAAAACACAAAATTGGCTTGTCAAACTGTTTCCCATTTCCTCTTAATTGCCCTTCCTGTAGGAAGTTAGACTCTGGCACAGAGGTGGTTTTAGCAAGCAATTAGTTCTCTTAATCCAAATGCCACACTTAAAAAAAAAACACTTGCCCTTATTTTATGTACACAGCTTCCGTGAGTGCACTGTAGGCTGGCTTAAAAAAATAAAAACTTACCCAACTGTGACTACATAGGCTAAAAATGGAGGGGGGGGGGATCCTTTCTATTTATATTCACATCCCCTCCCCTCACCAAGAAACAGAGCACATAAATTTGCTCATCTTACCTGTGCTCCACTTGAGGGAGATGGCCCAAAAGGGGGCAGAGGGCACATTCCAGGCTCCTAAAAAAAGTGGAAATCAGGGTTTTTTTCTGGGAAAAGAGGTGGCGGAACTCTCGAGAGGGAAATGAGGAAGAAACACATGGGATTCTTTGAAATAATATTATTTTCACGCAGTATTGCCGAGTATTTTCAAGCGGTGCCGGAACGCCGTTCTACGGCGTTCCTGCTGGGAAAAAAAGCCCTGGTGGAAATATTCCACAAAACCAAAAACAGGTAAAACATTCAAGGCCAAATCACAAAAAATGAGACTTTCAAGGCTCTCTTGCCTTACTGGTCTTTAAGTTATCAAGGAAAAAATGACTTCTAAGAGTACAGGAAGTGATTGCTTCACTCTGCCCCTCTGACCTCATAGAGCTTGAGCTTAAGGCATTGTAGGGCTCTTTCCTTTTCAGCAAGTTAAAATCAGATTTTCTATCAAGGTCCAGGGCTCTGCCAAGGTCCCCCTATTTCTGATCTTCAGCCCTGTTGCCCATTTGCCACTGAGCAGTGGCAGGAAAAAATAAAATTAAAAAGTGACATCAACAACATCACGATGTCATTTCCAAATACAACTCGGAAGTGGCAACGGGTAGTTCTAGGAACCACCAGAAACTCTATGGTTGGAGTACACAAGTCATGTTTAACTATTAACTCTTAATTGATTTCAGAAAGCACAGGGAAGGAAGTGACCACTCAGTTATGGTCAGCTAATGAATGTCCAAATGCACAACAGGCCAACTGGATATGAAGAACCCCTCCTGAAGGCTGAGAGGCCCTTCAGAGAAGCATCCAGTGCAATCCAAGGAGAATGTAGAGGGGGGGACTTTGAAAAAAATCCAACATGCCTGTGTAAGCTCAGGTTTTGGATTCTGACTATAGGGAGCAAACCATTTAGGATTTCATAAACAATTAAAATGGGTTAATAAAATTATCAGGATAGCCTGTAGATAGGGTTGCCAGGTGCCCGTTTTCCTCCTGGACAGTCTGGGCTTTTTTGTGCATGGGGAGGAGCAGCTGGCCACCATGTGCCGGGGAAGTGGCAGGCCGGTGGCCTGCTCTCCTGGCCGCCTGCATGCCAGGGAAGCAGCTGGTCCACCCACTCATCTGCTCGCCTGGCCACCTGTGTGCCAGGGCAGCAGCTGGCTGGCTGGTCTGCTCACCCAGCCTCCTGCATATTGGGGAACCAGCCGGCAGGCTAGCCCACTCGTCCCACTGCCTGCGCACCTGTGATGATGTCACTTCCACAAGTGACATTATTGTGCTGGGTTGGGAGCGCCCATGCACTTTGCATGCGCGTGAAGGAGAGAAAACAAGTGAGTGCCAGGGCCCCTGTCCATTTGTTTTTGGGGGTGCCATCTGGCAACCCTCCCTGCAGAAGAGATCTGGCAAGCGAATCACTGCTCGTTCCGTGGGCGAGTGGCTGCCTAGAGGTATCGTTCCGTTGTCAAAAAGCAGAATGATGCTCAGAAGGCTACCAGAGCAATCTTAAACCGAGTTGCACAGTCATAAGGCCGTTGACTTCAGTGGGCTTAGACGAGTGTTACTGCTTATGGCCGCACTGTAATTTTGCCCTTACAGATATTATGCCTTTAGGAAAAAAACGGCACGTGTGAAACTTTAAAATAATAACTAGCCAAAGCATCCCCCAACCTTTCCACAATCTGTATCCTCTCCGGCTGCTTTGCCTCTCCTCCACCTTGCCTCATAAATCACCAAACCAGACATTGCTTCTGCACCTTAAATCGCCTCTGCCAGCTTCCCATCTGCAACAATGTGGTTGACAGCCAAGAGAAAAAAGCCCGGGGAAGGAGGGTGGTGCATTGTGGGCGGCCAGGGTGACATAACATAGGCTCTGTGAATGGAAAGGGGTTATATTTAGCAGGGGAGTGTCATGCCTGCCTTCTCCCTTTCATTTGTAACTGTGCTCCTAACTCAGGGGAATGGCACGCAGTTCGCATAGTGCAGACAAGAAGGGGGTTCGCCAAGCCAAGAGACTCTATTCTGGCAGGGATATATTTGATGTCCTTTTCCCCAGGGGCCATAAAAGCTGCAATTGGAATACTCAGCAGGCATTAGGGCTTTTTTACAACATAGTCAGGGCTGTCTGAACTCTGCATTTAAAACAAAAAACAAGCAGAAAACCCCACATCCAGGCAGCTCAGATTCTGAGCCCCGTATAAGCTGCGCACAAATGCGCCCATATATTCTGCACAATGAAAGCTGGTACCACCGGTGACGAGGAGGGGCAACGAGTTCTGCAAATCACTGAAGCCATGCCCCAGCACTGAACATTTTTTATTCAGCCATGCCTCTGGCTTGTAAGGTTTCAACACCCATCGCCAAAGCATGTTCAGGCATCTCTTCACGATGCTCAGGGCGACAAACTTGGCGTGCTTCTAAAACTGTTAACTGAAAGCCGAGATGTCGAAAGAAGCGGATTGTGTGCTCAGCACCACGTTCTCTGCTTTTTCTTTGGTCACACAGAATTATAGCCTTTGCAGTTTTGTCCCTCGGAGGATGCATAAGCGGGGTGTACTGCCTCTAGTTTGCTCAGGAATGTGTACATTTGCACAGAGCACCTGAGCAAAACTGGCAAACAACAACAACATTCGATTTATATTCAGAACAACTTAATGACCACTCGGGGCAGTTTATAAACTATGTCATTATTATCTCCAGTGAGGTGGGTGGGGCTGTGAGAGCTCCAAGAAGCTGTGACTGACCCAAGGTCACCCAGGTGGAGGAGTGGGGAATCAAACCTGGCTCTCCAGATTAGAGTCCTGCCACTCTTAACCACTTCCCCAAACTGGCTCGGGGTAAGATGGCACTTGTCAGCTAATAATAACACATTCAAAGACCCATCTCTGATTGAAAGGCTAGGCAAATAGGCTAGGCAAATAGGAGGAAAAGCCTTGATGCTTATGGAGACCCCGGCTTGATCAAGTTCACCTAGTCCCAAGAAAACCATAGTTAGTTTGCCCACTTCTAAGATGACTCTCGCTGGTCTCTTCCTATAAATACTCTCCAGCTGGATTGCCAACTCCAGGCTGAGAATTTCCTGGAGAGGGCAGGGTTTGGGGAGGGGAGAGATCTCAGTAGGTTTGTGATGATGACATAGAGCTGAATCTAGCATTTCCTCACGGGAAACTCTATCTCTATGGTATGCTGATCCTGGGAGAACTTCAGATCGCACCTGAAAGCTGGCACACCTACTCTCCAGGCAATTTAAACCGCATTTTCACTGTGCATTTGGGATCTTTACCAGGATTAAACCAAATTTAGAAGGAAGCTAAAATATAAGGATCTGGGTCCCTGGAGAACACCTGAAAGATGAAATTCCAGCTCTTGAGCGATTCTTCTATATGTTTCTAGCTCTTTCATAGGGCCAAGCTACAACTGACGAATGACACTTGAACGGCAAGTGTATTTCTCCCTGTTCACTTGCCCTCCACTCAATCCACTTGCCGTTCAAGTGTCATTCGTCATGTGTAGCTTGGCCCTTAGATGGTTACTCACTTGTTCAAACCATCCACAACTTTACCATTTCCACTCCAAAAGGAGTGAGAGTGATTGCACAGCCAAACGGAAGGCCCAGGGAAGATGCAATGAAGCTAAAAATGTCCCAAATTTTAGCCATTCTTTGTTCATCAAGGTTCTATTATTGCCAGTTACAAAGGGGGAAAGCGCAGCCAATTATAAGCTAATTCTGGCACCCGCGAGGCCACAAGCAGAAGATAAGCCAACGCTTGCAAAGCTTGCAGCTGGAAAGTCCGCAAAACCTCAAAAAGGAGCTGACTCATGAAAATAACCTTCTATAAAACTTCTACGATGATTTTTCTCTGCCTCATTTCTGCACGTCCTAAGAATGATGTACGATTTGCCTTATTTACTTTGTCCCATAAAATGTACTTTTACAAATTATTTTAATGTGCAGCCAGTGCCAGATAGGTTATCCTTTATTGCATTGCCCTTAGGATTTCTCTCTCTCTCTTTATCTCTCTCTCTTTTTAACGTTACTGCATTTTGGTATTTGCCATATCTCTGGAAAATTAAATCTTCTTCTTTGATCTCTTGGCACAGGAGAGCAGTAGTATTAATAGGACAAAGCAGAATATTCATCCAAATATCTGGGTTCATGGAGTTCACCATTTCATATTTCAATGTGTTTAACACAGCCTACAGAGAAAGGGAACCAGGCAACACATTATTTGGGGATCTCCTTTAGGATTCTCCAGCACATAATTCCACTTTTAAAACAGCAAGGAGGAGGTGGCCATTTCCACACATCCTTATAGGGACGTCCCACTCACGGAACGCTGGCGGCTTTCCCTCATGGCGGCTTTCCCTCATGAACATCCTCCTCTCAGATGTTAGTCCAAAATCCAATTTTGATGTTTGTGTGTGGGGGAGGTGCATCCCTATTGTATCTGTATTTGCTCCCTATTGGGGAAGCAACTTTTTTAGGAAACAGGACAGAAGAAAAGGTTTTAATTTTCCTTCTCACCCAAATCTCTCTCTCTCTCTCTCTCTCTCTCTCTCTCTCTCTCTCTCTCTCTCTCTCTCTCTCTCTCTCTCTCTCTCTCTCTCTCTCACTCACTCACACACACACACACACCAGATCTATAAGGCTGAACCAGATCAAGTAACTCAGTCACGGATCATCAATGTAAGCATTAGTAATCTCCAACAGTATGCAAGAATTCCTCATGCTGACAGACACGATGATGTCCTCTGCACAGTCCTGAACCAGGAAACCTGTCTTCTGATCCAAGGACTTCAATTTTACTCTTTGAAGTAGCTATGAACATAAATACATACGCTTCTCAAGTCTTGGTTAAATATTATTGCATTAACTCCAACAGGGTTTTTTTTTTTAAGTGAAAGATAATGGGCTAAACTCATGAGTTTTAGAAAAAAACACAGACTTTGGCCATATTTTACAACTGCATCTTCCAGTGGAAGAGAGCGTGAATTTTCCCCCCTGCCCTCCTCAACCCTAAGAATCTAAGGGCCAAGCTATAAGTGACAAATGACACAGGTTGGACACTCGTCAGCTTCCCTCAAGTTTTGATGGGAAATGTAGGCGTCCTGGTCTTGCAGCTTGGCTCTCCAACTGCTGTCCAATGGACTTTTCAACTGTCACTTGTCCAACATTCCGCCCAGCTGCCTACATTTCCCATCAAAACTTGAGGGAAGCTGACAAATGTCCAACCTGTGTCATTTGTCACTTGTAGTTTGGCCCTATTTTCTGGGGATGGGAAGGGACTGCTGGGGATGAAGGAAACATGGCAAGAATTGGCATTCCTTTCACTGACGGTACTCAAGATCCAACCCAGTAAGTCTGTAAAGTATTATTCAAAGTTAGAAAATACCAAATCAATTTAAAAACAGACACAGAGAGAGTACGTCTACATCAGCAGTGTCCATCATTAATATGGATTAACAGGGTAGATCCAAAAGTTATCACAGACGGATGCAACTTGGTCGACATAAGTAGAATGATTCTGTTGCAAGAGCTGAAATGTCTGGGTACAGTTTGAAGCAGTTCCAGCAAGATGACATTTCAAGATCTTCTCGGTCTGGAGCAGGTGCAAATGCCCTCTAACTCATTTTGCTAGCCAGGGGCTCTTTGAGGGTAGCGGCACGGGCATGAGGAAGGGCAGTGACTGGCAGAAATGATGTCACACAACACTATGATGCTCTGTCAATGTCATCTGTCTACACAGAGCTGGCGGAGATCACTCCTCTGAGGGTTTGTTAATTTCATCTTTGCCTCCCCAAAGGCTCTGTCAATTTCGCCTCCCCTTCTGGAAGGCGAAGATGAAATTAACAACCCCTCTGAGGAGAAATCTCCACTGGCTCTGTGTTTTTAAACTACCCTGGTGTGGAGAGGTGAAATTGATAGAGCCTTGGAGTCTGTCTTTTTAAACTACACTTCCCGGTTAACACTGCATCTCCCTACACTTGAGCATCCTCATGTAAGATGTCTCGTGTAGAGAGACTCTCAGTTAGTGTAGTTTTAAATAGTTTTGAGGCGATTTGACTCCCATAATTCTTTTTAACTTCCTTATGAGTAATCCCCTCATTTTATTAAAGTTCCCTCTTTTGAAACCAAAAGTGATTGTTTTGGACTTTGAGGGCAACTTCCGGTTGCCAAGAACGCTGAACTTAATAGTATTATGGTCACTGTTCCTGACTGATGCAACAACATTTACATCTCACAGGGCATCTAGAACCCTGCTCAGAACCAAGTCCAGAGTTGCTATACCTTTAGCTGGCCCTGTGACCAACTTCTCCAAGGCACAGGCATTTATGAGGTCTAGAAAGCATGTTTCTATGGCCTGACTCAATCACATTGTGATCGTGGGCATAGCTGAAGTTATCCAGAAGCACACCATTCTCCCCTTTTGGTCACCTCCCTTATTTCCCTCTCCATCTTGAGATCTGCCTCCAGGTTTTGATCCAGGGGCAATTGCACACCCTCACTTTTAAGGAATCCTTAGGGCCCATTATCTCAACCCATAGTGGTTCCATGGGAGAGTTCCCTCCTGTTACGTTTTCTAGCTTATTCGACCCTGTTCCTTTTTTGATTTACAGAACACCAGCACCCCCAACTTGTTCTGTCTTGTCTATATCCAGGGATAAAAGTGTCCCAATGATCCCCCCCACCCAATTCCATCAGGCTTCTGAAATACTGGCTGTTATATCTACATTGTCATTTAACACCAAGCACTCCAGCTCCCTGATCTTGATGGAGACTTAAAGCAATGGCATACAAACACCTTCTCCTTGTCCCCCTCTCTCTGGATCCCTGCCTCCCTTGGCAGTTTCCTTACATGGGTCTACTTTTTTGCCTTGTTCTCAGAGCCAAGCTACAAGTGACGCCTGACACAGGTTGGACACTTGTCAGCTTCCCTCAAGTTTTGATGGGAAATGTAGGCATCCTGGTCTTACAGCTTGGCTTTCCATTTAATTGAAGTTTACAGACCCCCCCCCCCACACACACACAGTAGAGGGGAAGGGAGGCGCCCGGCAAGAGCCCAACGCCTGCAATCCCCTCCTGACCGCATGTTCTCCCTCCCGTAGACTGCCGCTCCGTAAACTTCAATTAAATGGAGAGCCAAGATGCAAGACCAGGGCGCCTACATTTCCCATCAAAACTTGAGGGAAGTTGACAAGTGTCCAACCTGTGTCAGGCATCACTTGTAGCTTGGGTCTCATTCTCAAGTTCTACCCTGCCTCACCAATTACCACACCATCCCTTTGGGATGAATTGTTCTGAAATGAACGTTCTCCGGCTCCTGTCAGCTTTCTCCCAGAAGTTAGTTTGAAAGCTGCTCTGCCACATTTTTGATATTAATTGCCAGCAGCCTTTCAGTTTAGGTGAAGAGAATCTCTTTCATACAGGTTTGGCTAGTCCTAGAAAGTTTCCCAGCACCATGTGCTTTTTAATGGTCCTTTTGCCAAGGCTTTGCGTTGGTGGCAGCAGGTGACATAATATAACAGGAAAACAGCAAGAGAGATGAAGTGCTTATGACTTGGTACACTGTACCTAATCTACAAACACAGGTAGACAGTTCTGTGATCCATTAGAGGTACTCTTTTGACGATGAAAAAACACTCTGTCTCTACAACTCCAGATATAGACAGGGCAAGACAGCCGGAAATGCTCCAGTTTGGGAAATTAGACAAAGCAAAACATCTGTGTAGAACTGTTCAAAACAAAAAACACCCCTTCTTCTCACAGCATTTTTAAGTGCTTGGTGTCTTTTTTGGGGGGCGGGGGGAGTTCATAGTCACAATCAGGATAGCAATGTCTTTCCCAAAATAGTGAAAAGTGAGCTGCTACTTACTGTTAGTTCTTTAACTGTATGCACATTTAAAACTGTTCACTGATTTGCAGTGAAGTGCTTAAAAGTTGCCCAAACTGGTCGCTAAACATCTGCAGCCCAATGGAGAGGCTGAATTACAGCATCAACTTCGTCTTCACAACCACCCTTCTTCACTAGGTATAAAAAGGTAAGGTGGTCCCCTGTGTAAGCACCGAGTCATTACTGACCCATGGGGGGATGTCGCATCACGGCGTTTTCTTGGCAGACTTTTTACGGGGTGGTTTGCCATTGCCTTCCCCAGTCATCTACACTTTACCCCCAGGAATCTGTGTACTCATTTTACCGACCTCAGAAGGATGGAAGGCTGTGGGCCAAGCTACACATGACGAATGACACTTGAACGGCAAGTGGATTGAGTGGAGGGCAAGCGAACAGGGAGAAATACACTTGACGTTCAAGTGTCATTCGTCATGTGTAGCTTGGCCCTGAGTCAACCTTGAGCCAACTACCTGAATCCAGGTTCTGTCGGGATTGAACTCAGGTCATGAGCAGAGCTTGGGCTGCAGCACTGCAGCTTACCACTCTGCACCACGGGGCTCTATACCCTTCTTCACTAAGGCATCACAAATCCTCCATTATTGCTTTCCTGGTATCATCGTCTGTGCTTTCTAAAGTAGTAACAGTGCAAGGCACAAAGACAGTAAGTTCAAAAAGATTTTCATGCTCCCAGGAAGCAGAGGAAGGAGCAGGTGCCTCGAACGCCAAAGAATGACAATTCTAGATCTCTTAAGAGATTCTGCATTGGGGCAGAAGAAGACGAAGCAGATCCCCAAACACTAAAGAACAACCATTCACGTTAGCAGCATTTTAAAAGAGGCATCCACCAAAGGAGAAAAATATAGGAACAGCAGCTGGCAAGAAACAGATGCCAGAAAACCAGGATAGCAAAGAGTCCAGTAGCACCTTTAAGACTAACCAACTTTATTGTAGCATAAGCTTTCGAGAGCCACAGCTCTCTTCGTCAGATGCATGGAGGGTATGAAGAAACTGGCCAGAGATATATAGGTAGTGAGGGGAAGGGGGAGAGGGTGCAAGGAGTGAGGGCCATGTAGGGCCAAGCTACACATGACGAATGACACTTGAACGGCAAGTGGATTGAGTGGAGGGCAAGTGAACAGGGAGAAATACACTTGCCGTTCAAGTGTCATTCGTCATGTGTAGCTTGGCCCGTAGATGCAAATCAGTTGCAAAAGTCAAGAAAGAGGTGGAGTGCGCAATCCAGGCTGGGTGTGACCCCTCCCCTCCAGAAAACCAGGAACTTTCTGGTAAACCGGGACAGAGGGAACATATGAGATACTGCCAAAAGAAAAAATCTGCTCGGTAGCAACCAGGATGAGAGGGAAATAAAAGCAGTGAGGGAGAAGATCTAGGTGGGTGGAGAGGCAAAGGGCCACACTCAGCATGACGGGGCATCCTTATTTCTGATTCAGATGTCATACATAAAGTGGAAGGGGGCATCCACTTTTTGCAACTGAAAGAGCAGGTAGGTAAAAGGAACTCTTCCCCTTCTTTTCGTCTCCTCTCTCTGTCACTGCAGACTCTTTTCTTGCTAGTTTTGGTTTCTTCTATTTTCCTTAGACGTTTATATCTTACTTTTCTCCCCAACAAGAACCTGGTGCAGTTTACATTCTTCCCTCTCCTCTGTTCTATCTTTACTTATACGAGCCAGCTGTAGATGGAAGTAGACTCCCCTGTTACTTTTTACACCAGAATGGATGTACTTGTGAGCAAACAAACATTCCTGGGGAGTAGGCGGCACGCTGGAAGAAATGAACTGACCACAACAACAGGATGTGCTCATGAAAGGAACACACAAAAATGCATGTAGGTTTACATGACTTTTTTCTTACTAAAAGAAAAGAAAGAACTACAATGGTGAGGCTAATGGGTTCAACTAAAAAATAAACTAACCCACAGTCCCTCACCAAGAGACTAGTCCTGTTTAAAATTTCTGAGTTATGGGATTTGAAACATTTCTGTCCTCCGTTCCAAAATGTGCTAATTCCTCTTTCCCTCTTTTCAGTTAATCTTTTTTTAAAAAAAGACAAAGAATGCTTGGTCATTTGGGAAGCGGCCAATTCCTCTCTCCAGAAAACAGCAAAGTGGGGGGGTGGGGGGTGGAAATCCTCACAGGATGGAAAGCTAACACGGCGTTCTTGCAAGCGCTGCTACTGACGAGGGAACTGTACAAGGTCTTTACTGATAAGGTTTTATACAGATAGGAGCTGCAGTAGCTGTATCAAAAAAAAAAAAGAAAAAAAAAAGAAATAAAGAAACCAGATCACCACTTCTGTCTTCAGCAATGTGTGAGTGTGTGTGCACACGCACTCCAAAGCATTCTCCTGGGAGATAAAAAACATTTACACTTGTGGGGTTATCAAAAGTGTACAGTTTTCTCTTAACTGATATTGGCTGATGCCAACTGAAGGAGGAGAACCAGGGGAGACGACCAAGGAGGTTCTTACCAAAGGAGGTGGAAAGGAGGCAGACAGGACTGGAATAGTAATAATTATAAAGCTGTTTCGGGGACAAAAAGCAGCATTCTGACAATCGGTTTTCCCCTCTCTGTGCACTCAAGGGAGAAAGTTGCAGTCTCCAAAGTAAGGGGAATGAGCCGGGAAGATGTGAAGGAGATAAGGGAAGGCTCAGTCTGGTAGGTGCAGACTAACAGCTACGCCCATGTTGCGGTTTATTTGTTTAACACCATTGTAGAACATGGCTATTTTAAAATGTCTGTCCATATACTGTAAAATTCAAGACTAGGAGTGGCGGGAGGTGCAGAGGAAGTGTTTTTCATGCAGAGAGGGTGGGACATTCTTTAATATCATCTGAGGGAAAGGATTAGGCTAAATCCTTTTTCCCTGACATACTAGCGTTCTACTTACAGAGAAGTTATATTCTTTTATGTGGCACTGTACGCTATCACAAGCCTGGAGTTGTGGTTAGAGTGTTGGCCTCAGTCTCCGAGACCCACATTCAAAACCTTACTCTGTTGTGGAAACTGGCTTAGTGGTTGTGCTCCAGGCACTCTCTCTCTCTCTCTCTCTCTCTCTCTCTCTGGGCCAAGCTACACATGACGAATGACACTTGAACAGCAAGTGTATTTCTCCCTGTTCACTTGCCCTCCACTCAATCCACTTGCCAGGCAAGTGTCTTTCGTCATGTGTAGCTTGGCCCTCTCTCTCTCTCTCTCTCTCTCTCTCTCTCTCTCTCTCTCTCTCTCCGCCTAGTCTAAGGAAATGGAAAAGGGGATAAGGAAGTTGTAATAAGCTCTTTTGAGTCTCTATTGAAGAGGAATGCAGGATGCACATATCTACGGAAATAAATATATTCATGCAAATT
Organism: Eublepharis macularius; assembly: GCF_028583425.1. NCBI lineage: Eukaryota > Metazoa > Chordata > Lepidosauria > Squamata > Eublepharidae > Eublepharis > Eublepharis macularius. Next base: position 24,419,378 of record NC_072805.1, on the reverse strand, counting down.
TATTTCTTTTATGTATACCCCACATTTCCCCCCAACAGGGACCCAAAGTTGCTTTTATCCTTCTCCTCTCTTCCATTCCATCCTCAGAAGAATCCTGTGAGGTAGATTAGGGTGAGAGGGTGTGGCTTCCACGGGAGTACAGGGATTCAAACCAGATTCCCAGATCCTAGTTGGGACACTCGAAACACTACACTACACTGGGTCTCAATCAGCAGGCTGAAATAAGGACAGGACTTTTATGTAAGCGACTTCTTTTTTTTTAAGTTTTGCTATCTGTGAAGAAACATAACTTGCTAAAATAAAGAAGGAAAAAGGTTTTGTGTTGCTGTTTATACCACTTCACATATTACTTGAAACTGGGTATCATTTGTTCTAGGGTTACCAGTCCCCTGGTGGGAGTAGGGGATCCCCCACTCCCACTTTCCATCCCTGCCACCACTCTCCTGGCCAGCATGGGGGAAAGGTGTGGGAAAGGGCCTCCCAAGCATTCCTGGGTCAACATGACATCACTTCCTGAGAGTGATATCATTGCGGTGCCTCTAAAGCGATCCTGTGCTTTGTAGTGGGCCAACTTGGGCCCAAATCGGCCTGCTGAGAAGCACGTCCGCTCCTGTGCAATGATGTCACCTGGAAGTGCCATCACTGGAAGTGACATCATCAGACAGGTACAGGAGTGTGTGCGCATATCGCACACACAAGTAACAAAGAAAAGATGAGTGACATCCCCTTCCTGCCAGGAGGGTAAGGGGTCCTGGCAATCCTATTTGTCATCTCTTAATAAGTAACTCTAGACATCAGCCAAGAAATTATGGGAAACACCAAACTAAACGTTTGGGTCCAACGAATAAACAAACAAGAAGCATGATAAATATTGAAGAAGAAATCAATCCTGGAGAGCTAAAAATCAGTTACAACAGTTATGAAGTAGATGGTTGGATGGTATGAGAGGGGAAACCCTCATGCAGTATCATGGGTTAGAAGAAAAGATATTCTCCAAGGGAGGAAAGGAAGAAGGTATCATAGAGCCAGTCCGAAAGTCAGGCACACTACGGTAAAGGAAACAGAGACTGGTGCAGGCAGAAAAGATTATATGAGATGTTGCTAAACAGCTTTGTGGAAAAATGAGGGGAACTAAGAAACAGTAAAGTAGACCCAACCATCCTCCATGGAGTCTTTCTCCACAGCAAGGGGTCTTCCTCCAACTTAAGTGGCTCTTCCTCCAACAGAAGAGCTGCTTAAATTAGAGGATGGCTCTTTAAGATGGAAGATGCCTTCAATTTTTTTTTCCAGTGGAGTTGGAGGAGAGGGGTGGACTCCATCCTAGTATGGTGCAGTGGCTACATACTTTATTTATACTCTGCTCTTTTTGTTGAGTCTCAAGGCAGATTACAGAACATGAAACCAGTAAATAACAATAAAAATATTTATGCCATTCTGAAGTCGCTGAAGTTCAAATCCCCTCTTGCCATGAAACTCATTGAGTGACTATGGCTGCTTCCACACACGTTGGATAATGCACTTTCAATGCTCTTTAGTGATCATTTGGAATTCTGCACACGTTGGATAATGCACTTTCAAAGCACTTTAGCAATCGTTTGGAAGTGGATTTTTTGTTTCACACACGAAAAATTCAGTTCCAAATGGTTTCTATAGAGGATTGGAAGTGCATTATCCAACATGTGCGGAATCAGCAAGAGTTTTCATGTGTGAAACAAAAAATCCACTTCTAAAGGATAACTAAAGTGCATTGAAAGTGCATTATTCAACGTGTGTGGAAACGGCCTGTGTGCTGACTAACTTGCCTGCTCCAGATAGAGAAATTTCTGGAGATTTGGGGGATGGAGCCTGGGAAGGGCAGGGTTTGAGGAAGAGAGAGCATGGTATAATGCCTTAGAGTCCATCCTCCAAAGCAGCGATTTTCTCCAGGGGACTGATCTTTGTTGTTTGAAGATCTGTTGTAATTCTCCAGCCCCCACATGGACACTGGCAACCTCAGCCTAACCTACCTCACAAGGTTATTGTGATGATAAAGTGGAAGAGTGAAGAGAACCACGTATGCAGCAATGAGCTCCTTGACAGGGAAAAAAACACTAAATAAATAAGGAAGGGCAGAAATAAACAATTTCATAAATCAACATATTATAACATATCAGTTCAGAAGAACAGGTCATGTTTCTGCAGTCACTAGTATATACATGCTAGATTGAGCTATGGGTTTAACTTTAGAACAACTGCTATTTTTTTTCTAATTCTCACACAGGCTTCCCTGCCAATGTCACATTTAGTTCCTTCGGGCTGTTATTAACTTTTCCCCTGGTGGCAACTTCAAGGAAGAAAAGCGTGTTTACGGATTTTAAAAAAAAATCTCTCCTAAGCAACTCTTCCCTCCTACCTACCTTTGACTCACGTATTCTTTGAAAATAAATAAATAAGCCCCTCACACTCTTAACAGATGCGTAAGTGCACCTTGGGAAGAACGTATTATGGACGCCAAGTTAGCACCACCTGCCTCACAATTAAATTTGCGGCACCGTCCCTCGTGAGGTGCACCTGTGACACATTAGTAATGGATGCAAAAAGACTTGGAGTACATGCCTGAGGACAGAATGGGAAAGACATTTGCCCTGAAAAAAAGTCTCCTGGAGCTTGTCGCTGTGTTTCCTTGAAACAGGAGAGACATTTCTGAGAAGCAACCAATTTGCAGTTCTCCTTCAAGGGCAAACGAACCATAGGAGGTGTCCTAAGAGCTAGCAAACTGATGAACTTGTTAATAAAAAAGAAAATCACAACTCGTACCAGCTTATTTGATATCTGGGGATTTGAGGCTCATTCAACAGTACGGCTATCCCTCAACAGTATTACAATCTCACTGTACCTTACGCTTTCACTTTTGACAAGCTCATTGTAGGTAGCTACGGAGAAACTGTGTAGTGTTGACTTGAAAATAGGGCTCCGTGAAGGCACAGAAATGACAGGTTCACGTCTGAATCCTGGTTTTGCCCTTTAAGGCCATGAATAGTTTAGGGGCAGGGTACGTGAAAAATCACAGTTCAGATTGCTATGGTAGACCATAAGGCTCTTTTGTTTATCGGATGGGTTGGATCCAACCAGCTTTCCTGGTGGTGAAAAGGGAATGAAAGGTCTCTTTTTGACCACCCAAAAAGTCTATTTGCAGGATCAATGGACCTGCATGGACAAAAGCCATGTGAGGGCCAAGCTACACATGACGAATGACACTTGAACAGCAAGTGTATTTCTCCCTGTTCACTTGCCCTCCACTCAATCCACTTGCCATTCAAGTGTCATTCGTCATGTGTAGCTTGGCCCTATGATAGAAAGATATTGGGCAAGACTCAATGAGAAAACTGGCTGGATCCAATCCAATGGTCGTTACTTGCCCAAGTTCTGGTTTATTTTCTTTAATTTTTTTAATTATTTTATAATTATTTTAATTATATATTCAGCTGACTTTTGTGACTGAGGGCCAAGCTACACATGACAAATGACACTTGAACGGCAAGTGTATTTCTCCCTGTTCACTTGCCCTCCACTCAATCCACTTGCCATTCAAGTGTCATTCGTCATGTGTAGCTTGGCCCCCAGATTTTATTATGAGGCCAATCATGTTTTGGGGAGACCACATACCAAAAGCAGGGCAGAAATATTTTAACAAGTAGATGGAAGCAAGCCACACACCAAAGTATATTCTGAAGGCGTTGTCCAAGGGGAAAGGAGGACCAACCTTTTAGACCCAGTCCTGTGTTCTGCAACCCAGTACTACAAAGCCTCAAAGTGTAATCTTAATCAGAGTGACACCTTGGCCATCATCACACGGCCGTAAGTTTAGCGCCAACTAGCGCCATTTCCCGCTGAATGCTCACCTTATTCCAGCTCTCTTGCGATTTCGCCATTCACCCCAATTCACGCTTTGTGACTCTTTATGTCGTCTTTATCCACTTCCATGTGAATGCCCTGGATCGACTATGAACGCTTTGCAACACCAAAACACTCACTCTCCCTGATCATCTGTCTCACCTAATGCTGATTCTCCTGCCCTACACTCCCACAAGTCCCAGCGCGACCCACAATTAAACCTCAAAGTAATTTTTTTAAAACCGTCAGCCTTATAGGGCTATAGCGCTATTCTGCCATGGGCGGGAATCCTCTGCTACCTATCATGGTTGGCTTTTGGGTTGGCCTAGCACAACACTGGTATAATAGAAGCGTGATATAGCGCAAATATGTGAAAAAAATTTTTTAAAAGGGGCGGGATTTTTAGGGCCCCATTTCCAGAGGCACTTTGACAGACCGTCGAATTGCACTTTTCCATTTTAATGTGACTGACTGGAAATGCAAGGAGTCGTCCAAAGATGGGAGAATCTGTTCTAACAATGATAACAGAAGAAACGATTTCTAGTGCAAAACTGACGAAATAAGGGCCCGTGTGACGACAGCCCTTGTTAAATCCACAGAAGTTAGGGTTGGAGATCTCCTGGAATTATAATCTCCAGTCTACAGAGATCAGTTCCCCTGGAGAAAATGGCTGCTTTGGAGGGTGGACTCTGGCATTGTACACTGCTGTGGTCTTTCCCCTGCCCAAACCCCACCCTTCCAAGCTCCACTCCCCAAATCTCCAGGAATTTCCCAACCTGGAGTTGAAAAGCCTAACTGAAATCAGTGAGGTTAGAAGGGTGCAACTTTCTTTTGAATAGCTTTGTTAATGTTTCAGTGGAGTAGAGAGTTTCAAAGGCAGTCTCTTTCCTGTAGCATTGCTGCATGTTAAAGAGCCAGTACAATATTTGGTGAAAACTGAAAAGTGTGCAGGAGAGACGAATTTCCAGAAATAAAAATAAAGAAGTTCAGGATTTAAAATGCCATCACTTGGGGTTATCTTAAACAATTTGCCAAGTAAATATCTGCAAACTTGGGCTTGCCTTCTTGCCTTCTTATTTTCTAACCAGAGTCAAAGACTTAATGGGGTACCATTTGCATTGGCCTAGCCAGGAACAAAATATGACACTCACGATCACAGCAGTATTGTAAAGCGCCCATCCCCAATCATCCTATGTTTTTGCTGTTGTATGATGTCAGTCTAAAAATGACAAAAAACTGGATTTGTTCACTCTTCCCATCACCTCCCCCCCACCCCCAGCTTCCTGTTTTCATGAAATTTTAATCAAGCATTTAAAGCAAATGGCAATACAGCGCCTCTCTGCCTCTCTGAATGTTTTGGGATGGCTGTTTTGGGTAAAGTGATAGTCCAAAGACCTTGAAAGCATTTAATCCCATTCAGAGTTGGCAAGACAACAGAAAATTAAAACACTGTTCTTTCCAGGGCTAACAGCTCTGGTGGGGGAAAAACACACAACTCCGATGTGTTGGAATGGAGAAGTTACAGCTTTATCTCATCCTCTGTAAGGAATAAAATGACGGGAAAGAAAAATCAGACGCACTGACAAAGGTAAGCTTGTTAAGTAGAAAAACAGAGTCTCGCAAAAGAAACCCAAAGGCGGCACTGCTTGTAATCCTGCTTTTTAAAATCTCTCTCTTTTGTTTAATGCAAAGCGACCAATTAAGGATCCAGCCTCCGCCAGCACGTAAGGAGGGATTTGTCCAAGTGGTGTTCCTCCTCACCCCATCTGCAAAGTTATGACCCTGTTAAGGAGCAGTTGGCAGGTACCACATTCTAGATCAGCCTCCCAAAGTCAAACCACATTATGGTAACAATATGATTTATTGGTCTTGCTAGACAATTTTACGCGGGCAGAAAACCCATTATCCGGTCATGAGGGTGAAATGAAACACAAGGCCCTCTTATAGCTTAGGATGAAGCACATGATATGGCGAACATGTGTGCCCCCCCCCCATCCACAAATGACTACAGAGATGAGAAACTGATTAAAGAGCCACATACTTCCTCCCGCTTGGAAATGGCCTTTTCATTATTTTATTTTTATCCTGCTTTTCTGCCAAAATAGATTCCCAGGAATTAAAAAAGAAAACCTTAAGTACAATACAAACAATCCACAAAGAGGACATTCTTAATGAAGCCAGCTCCAGGTATTTATTATTTCATGTACACCTCATAGAATCATAGAGTTGGAAGGGGCCATACAGACCATCTAGTCCAACCCCCTGCCCAGTGCAGGATCAGCCTAAAGCATCTCTGACAAATATTCATCCAGCCTCTTCTTGAAAACCTCACCTTTCTGCCCAGTAGGGATCCAAAGTGGCTTGCATTGTTCTTCTCAAGGGTTGCCAGGTCCCCATACCCTCTCAGCAGGAGGAGGGGAACCCGGCACTCAACTTGTTCATCAGCCTCAGCACCTGAGGAAGCATGATGATGTCACTTTCAGGAAATGATGTCGTTGCATCAGTCTGGGAGCATGCTTGGGAGGCCTGTTTCTCCGCCTTTCCCCATGTCAGCCAGGTGAGTGGTGGCAGGAGGTGGAGGGGCCTAGGATCCCTATTCTCCTCTCCTCCATTTTATCTCTGCAATAACCCTGTGAGGTAGGTGAGGCTGAGAGTGTATGACTGGCCCAAAGTAACCCAGTAAGCTTCCACGGCAGAATGGTTATTTGAACCTGGGTCACCTAGATCCTATTCTGACACTCTAACCACTACACCACACTACAACGGAAGGCTGCCGAATTGCTTCCAGTTCTGCCACAAATGTTCTCTCCATCAATAGCATTTAGAAATCAGGGTGCTGTAGGGAGCTTCAACTGAAATGTGATCCAGGAGTAACCAAGGGGTCCTTGGCTGCTTTCTTCTCTTTTCATGCAGCCACAATGGTGGCTGATGAAAGATGGGGACGGGAACCTCAGCTGGATCCAGGAATGACAGCCTAGGCAGGAATGGATCCAGAGGAGTTAGCTGTGTTAGGAATGCAATCTCAGATAGAAGCAGCTTCTCCTCATACCTTCCTCTCTACGGCACCATGCCCCATTTGGCTGGTGGCCACCACACATCGTCATATCCCACACTCTCTCTTATGCAAGGCACTTTGTCAGGTATGGTAACAAATCCGTGACTGCAAGCTCTTCCATAAACGGCAACTGTAACGCTGCAGCAGTGCTTGCAATATTCAGCCTTGAAACATTTCCCTCGCTAACCATAAACAAGTTCCCCTCCTAAATAAATAACTGGAAATTGAAATTATCTGCAAGGAGAACACCAATCAATTGAGCTGCATTCTGGCCACAGTGTGATGTTATTATCACCCCTCACAATACCGCAGGAATTTGCTATTGAAAAATGTTTGAGATACCTAAATGCAATCATTTTTACAGCTACCCACGCATACATAACTGGAGGCATCCCAAGATGCAACAAGTGACAACCAACAGAATTTGCTCCCACCAAATTTGGACCTTTTAAAAGAAGCTTTCCTTTGAGTCCACAAAATGTTGGCTGGCCTTAGAATATAGGTGGCATTTAGGCTCAGCAGACAGCGAAAGAGAACAGACCCTCGTCCTGGCCCTTCTCTTTGGATCTGGGGAATGTAGCACAGCAGATGGCCGCAAGCAGCTGTACAGCAAATGCATTAGAAAACAATGGCAAAGATAAGGGTGAAAGGATCCGGCTGGATCTTGTAGAAGCCTTTCTCGCTTAGTGGAAGGGAGTTATGGGGTCCAACCCATAACTGCAGGTCTGTGTGGCATTGCTGCAGAGATGCATGAACGGTAACAAGTGGCATACACATCTTAGGGAAGCAGGGTACAAAACAGAGCAGAAGTAGCATTTAGAATATAATAGCCTTACTGGATCAGATGAGTGGTTCGTCTAGTCCAGCATCCTGTTCTATACGGTGGCCAACAAGAAGTCTAGAAGAAGGACAGGGAGGCAAAAGCATCAACACCCCCGAAGTTAAGCTCAGGGCTGGATCTAGGGTTGCTGGCGCCCAGGGCGGAGTGTGCTGCCCCGTGGCAAGCTGGCTGCCCCAGAATGCCGTGGAGCTGGTGGTGGCAGTGCAGGTGGCTGGGAGGCTGCCCATGCCATTTGCCTGCCCCGCTGAGGGGGCGGCCGGCTTACCATGCGCCCCCTCCTGTCCTGCAGGGCAGGTGAATAGCATGGGTGGCCTCCCAGCCACCCGCACTGCCGCCGCCAGCTCCGCGGCGCACCAGGGCAGCCGGCTTGCTGCATGGGTGACACGTTGATGGAGTGGCAGGCTTGCCGCATGCCCCGTGCCCTCGGGGCAGGCAAATGGCATGGGCGGGCTCTCAGTCCTCTGCTCAGCCGCCCGCGTACTCCTGGCGGTTGGCAGCTGCGCCCGGTGCCCCCTCTTTGACAGCGCCAGGGGCAGACTACCCCCCCTGCCCCCCCCGTGGATCTGGCCCTGGTTGAGCTTGTTGGGTGCCTGCCTGCAGTGGGCAAACTCCCAAGAGAGGAGAAGAATGGGAGAATGATGTCCCCCAGCTTCCCCCAGCAATGCTTTAAGGATTTCCCCAGTCTCTGTGGTCTTTACCATAGAGATTGGAAAATTACTACAGCGTCACAAAGGGCTGTGATGTTATTTCTGGGCAATCACCTGTAAGTGATGCCATAATATGTGGCAATGCCCCCCCCCAAGCTCTGCACCCCAAAGGGTATGTGGGAGCAGACCTGGCCACCCTGTCTGCATCAGCCCTCCCAGCACTGGTATTCTGACCATGATAGATTTGTTCAACGCCATTTTAAAGCCCAACAAAACGAATGGCCATCATTCTGAATTTCAGAAGCTAATTACTTTTGGAGCGAAGAAAGACTTCTTTCTTTCTGCCTTACAATTTGATGGGCTTCAAACTAGGCATGAATATCATATCATCATCAACCCATCACGAAACAGCAAACTAAAATAAAGGCTCATGCCAGAAGTGAATAGGAGATATCGTATTTAGTGGCTCACAAGCTTAGACACTCCTAAAATAGCGTAAGAAAAATCAGAGGGGAAGGCTGATAAATAAATCGTATGTTGGACCCCAGAAAACCAATTAAAGGGCCTTTAGCAGAGTTATTACTTTTGCAGTGAAAGCATGATCATGGGTGGTGTGAGCTGGTTATGCTAGCTGAGGTGAGTGTAGGAGAGAAGATAACAAACCATATACTTGCTTATATTTAGAAAGAAAATAAGAGGTCTTTATTGTAGGAACTCCATTCTCTGATAAGAAAGGAGGAGAGAGAGATCCTATCTACCTATCTAGTCTAGAGATGGACATGGATGGCAGGACAAGGCCTGCACTCAGGGCTGTAAGATGGAGAGAATGTGGAGTGATTGTGACAAAACCAGGAAAAGAAGGATCTCACGAGGAGAAAGTCCTGAGATATGCCATCTGCACATCAAGGGATAGTCAGAGCGGTAAACAGTAAACAGATGCCCTGACCTCTCTATCTTTCTAACTCTTTGGTTTGCCCCCCTCTGAAACCTGAGGAAAGGGGCAGCACTCAGTGCTCCTCGGCAACTGGAGTTTAAGGGTCAACAGTTCAATTATTATTGAGTTTTATGTGATCCAAAAATGAAAGTGAACAACAAGAGATCTTTGCTAATCTTAATCTCTGTGACCAGTTTTAATGTAAAGTACTATCATTCAAGTTTTACAAAATATAGTTCTGGCTTCTGATTGGTGAAGGAAAGGAAGTAAGTTTTCTAGGGTTCTGGCTTGTAATTAAAAATTTCTTCACCCAGTTTAAGCAGCAACACTAAGCTGCCATCTCTTGTGGCTCTACGCACTCCAGGATAATGACATTTTAAGCCGACTGGGGATTTAATCAAAGATGAGTTTACAGACGCCTACGTATTTTGGAACCGTTTCACTTCCAGTGGCAAGCAGGTCAAGGCTTACACTCGAAACAACGAGCAGATAGGAATGTTTGCTCTTGTTATTCTGTACACGGCTCCCTTCTAACCAGGGAGGAAAGACCTGACATGTAAAGAAAAAGAAAAAGAACCACTGGGCACACAGCAGCTTCAACACACGGGCAGCTGGATTATGAGGAGAACTTGAAAATGGCTGCTTATAAAAGTTAGGGACTTCAGTGACATGAAAAGATGCAAGTAAAAATACAGCATTCCTCTGAGGGGAGATGTAGGCCTGGCAAAATGGGTTAGAGACAGTTTGGTATAGTGATTAAGAGCGGCAGGACTCTAATCTGGAAAGCTGGGTTTGATTCCCCACTCCTCCACTTGAAGCCAGCTGGGTGACTTTGGGTCAGTCACAGCTCTCTCAGAGCTCTCTCAGCCCCACCCTCCTCACAGGGTAATTTTCGTGAGGATAACACACTTTGTAAAGTGCTCTGAGTGGGTGTTAAGTTGTCCTAAAGGGCGGGTTTGACTCTCCACTCCTCCGCATGAAGCCAACTGGGTGACCTTGGGTCAGTCACAGCTTCTCGGAGCTCTCTCAGCCCCACCCACCTCACAGGGTGATTGTCGTGAGGATAATAATAATATACTTCGTAAACCACTCTGAGTGGGCGTTCAGTTGTCCTAGTATATAAATCAAATGTTGTTGTTGTTAAATCAAGATGGGTACCTATGTAAGTCTGTCTGTAGCAAAGCGCAAGAGTCCAATAGCATCTATAAGACTTCAGATAAGTATCTGAAGAAGTGAGCTGTGGCTCATGAAAGCTCATAGCCTACCACAAATTTTGTTAGTCTTATAGGTGCTACTGGACTCTTGCTCTTTTCAACTGTTGTTGTTAACAACCCCAATTGGAAAGTGGAGAGAGACGGTTTCCAAATAAGCTTCTACTTCTTGGGAGGCACTCCCCTGCTTCCTCAAGTTTGGTTTTCAATTATCTTTTGACTCTGCGGCCTCAGCAGGGCAAGCAAAGGAGCTGGACTGCTCGTATCCCCCCATGCCACACCACAAGCTCTTTCCATATTCTGGCAACGTCTGAAGAAAACCTCATTCACACAGTTGGATGCATATTGCTTCCACATACCACTGTGCAGCCATCATCGGAAGGAGACGCGGTGGTCAATAGCCAACATCTCCCTGGCGTGGTCTCTGGACACTCAAGAGAGCAAAAGAAAATTTCAGAAGCAAAGCAAAAACAGACAGATCTAGTTTTCCACATGTGTTCAAAATAAATATTCAGTGGGCTGCACTCTTAATCGTTCTCCGCTCATGCCGAACCCTCCCCTACGGAGTACACAAATGTATTTTGCATTCCTTTTTTAAAAAAATCAAGGACCAGGAAGAGATCTGCTGAAAAGGTAGGGAAGGATGCCGTGCAAAGACCCTCATCTAAAGCTCCCCCACCTCCAAACACACACACACACAACACGAGCCAGAGTCAGTTCCGACAATGTGTGCTGGAACTGTTCCCGTCAAATGAGCTAGATTAACTGCCTTTTCCTTCACATTTTACATTGTTGGGTTGATGGAAACCTCTGAAAAGCAAACTCACTTTACACAGCTCGCTTGCCATAAATAAATAAATAAATAAATAAATAAAGCAGAAGTCTATTCAATCCTACCATGGCCCAACAGTCCTTGTGCGGGATATCCCTTCGTTTGCATATTTATAGGGTCTTACCGAGCTCCACTGGAGCTTGCTGCCAGAAAGAGGAAATCAACCTGTCAATAGCTGTTTCTATTTTCATCCCTACCTATAGTTTCTATAATGACGAGAAAGGAAAGCAGCATATGTATTTCCCATCAACAGGGTGGCGGGGGGCGGGGGCTGGGGTGAGGTGGCATAAGACGGTCTTAGTTTGATGTTTTACATCTGGGCTACAGCTGACTTTCCCAGGGATTTGCATGAGATACCTGTGGTATGCCACATTACGGTCTGAAAACATAGTGCAAAGAGGCAGTGAGACTCACCATAAACCAGAGGTGTGTGGCCAGATGGCTTGTCGCACTAACTGAACCAACAAAAGTGGGAGGGATGTAGGGTTGCCAGGTCCAGGTTGGGAAATTCTTGGGAGTTTTGGGAGTGGAGCCTGGAGAGAGTGGGTTTTGGAGAGGGGAGGTGCCTCAGTGGGGTATAATGCCATAGAGATCACCCTTCAGAGCAGCCATTTTCTCCAGGAGAACTGATCTCTGTTGCCTGGAGATTGGTTGTAATTCTGGGAGATCTCCAGCTACCACCTGGAGGTTGGCAAGCCTAAAGGGATGTGTGGCAATAAAGTGGACCAATAATTTGAAGAACACTCTTCCTGCTCTACTGACATTCCGGGAGATTTTGGGGGTGGAGCCTGGGAAGGGCAGGGTTTGGGGAGGAGCCAGAGCTCAGCAGGTTATAATGCCATCCTCCAAAGCAGCTCTTTTCTCCAGTGGAACTGATCTCTGTTGTGTGGCGTTCCTTTGTAATTCCATCTACCACCTGGAGGCTGGCAACCCTAAAATATGTTTCAAAATATGCCTGGGAAAATAGCTTGTAGCATAAGAAACATCACATTTTGAGCTGAATCCACAGTAAAGCACACTGCCACATTTTTATATATATATAAGAGAGCTGGCGATTACATTTAAAGCATCCTCCTCTTGAATTTCAGCATAAATAATCTGTGGATGAAACCAAGGCTGAACTTGAGGGGTGCAAATGATAAGTAGCCAAATAGCGATGATCTGCCACGTGAAATGGGGGATCCCATGACCAAACACTTTAGTTAATATTGAAGCGGCATAAATTTTCAGCTGCTTAATTAGATACCGTTTTTCTTACTTAATGTGGCCATTTGGCAATGCTTCCCAAGGATTTGTGTTGACAACACTGTGTAATGGGGACAACACATATTGGGGTGGAGATGTTAAGCTAAATGTAACCAAGTTGCAAACAACAGAGGTGCACAGCCTGTACTATCCCCCGTCAGATTCTGAAAACCTTAATCATAGAGAGTAAAGCCAGTCTTCTTATTATTTCTTGTATGTTAGTCCCACGTTTCTTCTATCCTGGACCCCTTCTCTGGCCACTAGTGAAGGGAGGCCACAAATTAATTAATTAGTTAGTTAGTTAATGTCATTTATAGTGTGAGATTAGTACAATTAATATCAAGGACATTTCCATAAACAACACCATAGAGTAAGTACATACAAGTTTACAAAGACATAACATTAGCAAAAAATCCAATACAAAGTTGAAGAAATGCTGAAACAGAGCGTACGCAATTCTAGGACTGACATTAGACAACACAGAACTATCCAGTAGGATCATACTTAAAGCAACAGATAGGACCTAAGGCAACATAGTGGTGAAGTCTATGGTCCCTAACTCCTTAGTGAAGTAGCTGAGACCCCCTCCCTACAACCCCCTCCCTACAATACATGTATTATGTATGCATTATACATCTCATAATGCAATCACACTGGATCCCCAGGGATAGCTAACAAAGCTAAACTACGGCCACAGCTTTGAAAGGGCCAATAGTGCATGTGCCCCTATCAAAATGATAGGGACTGTCAAATGATTAATAATTCCATCATATTCAAGCATGAAAGTAAACCAGTATGGTCAAGTACCAATAAGAATAAAGCTGAAGTGATTATCTGCTAGGCTTGCTGGGCCTTCTAATATGTTGTTACCCACTGCTGCTCCAAGTGACAGCAGGAGAAAAAGAACTTTAATGCCAGCATTGCCCATTATTTCCAGAGAAAACCCAAAAGTGATGTCACATTGCTCTAGGAAATCACTGAAAACATTATGGTTTTACCATAGAGTTTCTGGTGATTCCTAGAGCAATGTGACATCAATTCAGGTTTTCCCCAGAAGTAATATCATGGTGCATATGATGCCAACACCCCCATGTTCCCACCCCAAGGTCCGGAAAGTTGCCAGTCATGGCTTGGCAACTTTATTACCTGCCCATATTCTACTTTATGCCCTCTTAGAGAGATCGTGCCGGTAAACAATTAAAGTTACTTTCTAGCCTAGTAGCACTCCTTGTATACACTACCATTTGGACGCTGATGCCCTCCACAGGTGATGAACACGGTCTTTTCCCAAGTCACGTATAGAATTTTCAAAATCTTTTTGATTCTCTAAAGCCTGCTGTTGCTTTTGAAAAAAAATTTCTTTCCCACTTTTAATACTTTCTTTGTTGGCCTTCTATACATCCTTTGGCATTCTTTTGAGGTCTGTTTTACCCCCTTGTTGGCACAAGGTGGTTTAGAGATTGCAGCACTCACAACCCCCACTTGCATTTCCCATCTTATCTGCCTACATTCTCCCCTCCTCCGTAGAAGCTCATTCCAAACCGTCATATTTGCTTACAATTTTCGCGGGGGGGAAGTGTATTTTACACTATGCAAAGTTCAAACTTCACTCACTCCCGACACATTTTCTCTGCCTCTTCCCCCCATTAAGATTTATATTTTAATTCTTTTTTTTAATACAATGTTTTATTTTATAGAGGGGATTGACGTTATAAAGGAAAGTAGAGAGGAATATGCCTACTAGACTAGGGTGATTTTTTTTAATGCATCGAGGCTGAAGAAAATATGCTTAAAAATTCCAGGAGACACAATAAATCTCCTGTTTAAAAAAAGAAATACAAGCATAAGTATAAGACTCCAAAGCTGTCTGATTTCCAGTTGCTTTATGGTCCCTGAAGTCTGCTGAGGTATAACAAGCAAATGCCCCGGCTGCCATGAAACAAAACAAAACGAAAACTAATAAAAAACAAAGGCTGCAGAGAGCCTTCTAGAATATTCTGAATAACTCTACCAAGACAAAAGGCAGCATCTTTTCCTCCCCTCACCCTGCCCCACTGAAAAGATTTTTTCCCCCTAATTGGCTCTTTTAAGCATGTCTTAAAGCCACTCGGTACAATCAACCCGACTTGTGGATCTAACCATTTTCACGTGATAAAGAGCATAAATGCATTTCCATGCATAATGCATTCCCATTTAAACACCTAGGTCTCCACATCTCCCATAGGCAGGCTGCCCTCTCTGCAATGAGAGAAGGGTTCATTTTTTGTTTTTTACTGTGTATTCTCTATTTATTATATTCTGCTGAAGTGTGTAAAGGTCACCTGTAGTATTGCCAACATCCAGGTGGTAGCTGGAGATCTCTCAGAAGTAGAACTGATCTCCAGGCAACAGAGATAAGTTCCCCTGGAGAAAAAACTGGTGGTAGAGAGTGCCCTCAAGTCAGAGTTGACTTATGGCGACCCCTGGTAGGGTTTTCATGGCAAGAAACTAACAGAGGTGGTTTGCCATTGCCTGCCTCTGCAACCCTCATCTGCGTTGGAGGTCTCCCATCCAATTACTAACCAAAGCCGACCCGGCTTAGCTTCTGAGATCTGACAAAATCAGGCTAACAGGGAGGGCATCATTGGGTGACAGATTTTGTTCCCTCTAAAAACAATGTTCATCCAGTCAACACAAAGTTGGCTTGAAGCAACTGGAGGGTTACAAGATTACAAGGCCTCTGTGTAGAGATGGGCACAAACTGAAATACGAACCAAAGTTCATCACGAACTAGGCCGGTTCGTGGTTTGCAAGCCAGCGGTTTATTAGAGCCCATTTCTGACAAACTGCCATGAACTTTAGGGCAGTTCATTTGGTTCATTTTTTGGTTCCTTGCTGCAAGACAGCCAGGTGCCAATCAATCAGTTTCCTAGGCAACAGGGGTTCAGCTTTCTGAAGACCTTATGCTGACTTGGAAGTGACCTTCTGCTGACCCAGAAGTGGTGATTTGCTGGCTCAGAAGTGATGTTTTCATGATACTATGCAATCCGCCTTGAGTCTCAGTGAGAAAGGCAGACTATAAATTATGTAAATAAATAAATTAAAACGAACCGGTTTGCGAAAGTTCGTGGTTCATGATTTGTGAAACGTGACGAACCACGACCTGCATGGTTCATTTTTTTTTCTGGTTCATGGTTCATCTCTACCTCTGTCTATCTCATTTCCTTAGGCAATGCAGAAAGAAGAAAGTTCTCCATCCAAGTTCTGAGACCAAGGAGGAAGGGAGAAACAATTTATTAAAAGTCATTCTTCCCATTCAGCTCTGAAGCCTGCAGCGTGGCTAATTTTAAAGAGAGGAACATTCCAACTGTTCACTCCCCACTCTCAGCGCCTCAGTTTGCTATTTTGTACTGCAAAGCTGTCCAATAGCCCAGGAATATTAGCCGCAAGTATCTTTCTCTCCATCCGTGCCACCTCCTCCTACCAGAATACAGTCACCAACCTCCACTTCTCAGGATTGCCGCATCTGTAAACAACAGGAAAGCCAAATTGGCCAAACCACTAGAAAAGGGGAAGAAGAGACACACTCTTTCCCTAATGATTTTGCCTGGTGGCTTAGTATAAAAATGAAGATACTTTCCTTTAAGTACAGTATTTAAAAAAAAAAATCCAGAGAATCCTTCTGAACCACAGTGAGCAAACTGGAGGCTAAGCTGATGACAGTTTCATTGCTTTGCTTCCTAGGAAGCAAAGTTATTTCATTCCATTTTATACTGACAAAGAATTGTAAGTTTCCCAAGACAGTTTAGGCATTACTGAGAATCCCAAGACGTTAAACCATTAATAACATGCAATTGCAATAAAAGGAGACCAACAGCAAGCAATAATCTAAACAGCGAACTAGCTCTGGTAAAGACTTAATAAAAGGGATGGGGCTAAATTAGCAACAGATAAAAAGGGCAGCAAAGTATAGCTGAACACCACAATCATAAAATTCAGGAGAAGATTTTACAGGACAGTCATATAGAGTATAAACCTAGAGATTATATGCCTGTCAACCTGGAGCTAAACAACAAAGGCTCCAGATGAATGGTGATGGGGAGAGATATTCTCAGACGGGGTCACAACAGAAAAGGCTCTGCCCCTTGTCACCACCTACCATGCCTCAGTCAACACCATCACGCTAAACTGGGCCTGCAATCCAGATCTTAACATGAGGGTTTAGTCATTAAATAGCAATGACAGCCAGGACGACCCAAGCTGTTTTTAAGCATTTTAGACAGGACAGAGGCTCCCTCACATAAAAGTGTATGGGGAGGGGCCATGGCTCTGTGGTAGAGCATCTGCTTTGCACCCAGAAGGTCCCAGGTTCAACCCCTGGCATCTCCGGTTGAAAGGACCAGGCGGTAGATGATGTGAAAGACCTCTGCCTGAGACCCTGAGAGCAGCTGTCAGTGTCAGTAGACAATACTGAGAGTTTCTCTACATGACATGCCTCAGCATGCATTTATCTAGTGTAGGGAGGCACAATGTTAGTCAGGAAGCATAGTTTAAAAGATAGAGCCAACAGAGATCACTCCTCAGAGAATTTGTTAATTTCATTTTCACCTTCCCCAAAGACTCTGTCATTTTCTCCTCTCCAGTCTAAAACTGTGTGAGATTGCAACCAGAGGGCAGTGAGGAATGGCAATGGGCTGGAACTGCCTTCCAGAGCCGACCTTGGACCTGGAGAGGTTCTAATTGGCTGAAGTTTCCCTTCTGGCATTTCACAGCCCCTTCACACAGCTCCACTGTATAGCAAAGCCTTTGCCCTGCTGCCAGTTCTGTCTTTTTAAACTACCCTTCCCAGCTTACTTTGCGTCTCTCACACGTGTTCTTCACATGCCAGATGTGTTGTGTAGAGAGACTCTGAGCTTGATGGGCCAACTTATTTATTTTTTTAAAATAAGGCAGCTTTTTTTTTAAAAAAAAACAGGCTATTCCCAAACTTCTGTATCATTGCTGGCAAAGTCTGTGATATAGATGTAAGTCTCATGTACACAACAAACTTTCATTGTGTTAATCTCAACTGAGCTTTCTCAGGTTCTCCCAAAACGAATCCAGGGAGCTGTAGTTTGGTGCGGTGTACATGCCATAGTTCCAATGAACCACACAGTTAATGTGGTATAGAGGTTAAACTGAGTGTTGGACTAGAATCTGGGAGGACCAGGTTCGAATCCCTGCTCTGCTACGGAAACATGCTGGGGGATCATGGGTCACTCACACTCTGAGCTTAACTGACCTCGCACGGTTGTTGAGAAGATAAAATGGAGAACAGGAGAATGATGTAAGCTGCTTTGGGTTTCTACTGGGGGGAAAGGCAGAGTATGAATGAAGTAAATAAACAAGGTGGCTGGAAAAGATAAAATAGCCACTTTAATACTGCAGAAGAGACCATTTGAGCAGGGAAGAAGCTGTGACAGATGCATCTCGAGAACCATGATTTGCATAGTGGTGCGTCAAATTATGCTGCCCAAGGAAGCTGCCTGTATGGCATGGAAGACACCAGTCATGCATCATCAGACATTGTACCATGTGGTCCTGAAAATGTGTAATGACCAATGGCTAAATACAATAAAAATTCTGATTATGATTCTGCGTCATGAGATGCCATTTTCTGACACTGAGGCACTAATCCCACAGGGTTGCTGAAAGAGCTCTTTTTCCTTTCCCCTGAATGGCCAGTCGCTAGCTTTGCCAGCCTCCAGATGGTGGGTGGAGATCTCCCAGAATTAAAACTGACCTCCTGGCCACAGAGATCAGTTCCCGTGGAGAAAATGACTCTTTTCGAGGATGGCCTGTATGGCATTTTACTCTGCTGAGGTCCCTTCCCTTCCCTCCCCCAACCCTCCCCTCTCCAAGCTCCAGTCCCCAAATCTCCAGGAACTTCCTGGCTTGGAGCTGGCAACCCTACCGATAGCAAGGAAGAGAAGTGGCCATATGGACTGTGAAGAGAGCAGGCCCACCAGAGTGCCGTCTCCCCAAAAACATGTCCCTATATTAGCTTCAAGTACAAAAAGCAGGGGGGGGGGGCTGCCTATCGCTGAACCATTGCAATTATAACCCACTTTTTATCCCAAGAGTTCTGGGTGGCATACATAGACAAGGTTGCCCCATGTTTTCCCACCCCTCTGCAAGGTGGATTAGGCCTGGAGGGTACCTAACAAGCTTCCTGGAAGAGTGGAAGACTCAAGTAGGCCAGACTAAGTCCAGCCCCGCAACTACTGCATCACAATGGTTTCTGTGGTATATTTATTGTATATATGCATGTAAGCAATGCAACAGTCTGCCCCTCTCCTGATATCTGTGTGATTTGGTTTGTTCCTGTTGGGTGGAGCTCTTGTTCCAGTTTTGTACATTAGCTAAAGTTGTTCGTTGCTGGAGTTGTCTCCTTGCAAATAAACTGCTGTTGTTTTGAGCTGCTTGTCTCTGCTGAATGGTAGGGTTACAGGTCCACCCCCCTAGCCTCTCCATGATCCTCATCACACAGGTACAGGAGCACGCACAGACTTTTCCGTGGGCTGATTTTGGCCTCAAACGGGCCCATTTGGGGCCAAAGTCCGAACACAGCAAAGCAAAGAAGTACTCTCAGGCCGGCATGATGATGTCATTCCTGTGAGTGATGTCATCATGCCGCCCTTGGAGTACATCTGGAAGGCCCATTCCCACGCCCTTCCTCCCTGCTTGCAAGGTGAGTGGTGGTGGGAGGTGGAGGGTGAGAGTGGGGGATCTCCCATCCCCACTGGGGGAATGAGATCCCTATGCATGGACCTGAGACTGCCTGAGGGCCAAGCTACAAGTGACAAATGACACTTGAACGGCAAGGGGATCAAGTGGAGAGCAAGTGAACAGGGAGGAATACACTTGCCATTCAAGTGTCATTTGTCACTTGTAGTTTGGCCCTGAGTGAGTACTCTAACCTAGGAACCCACAGCCAAAGGGGGACATTACAGTTCCTGACCCTATGCTTGCATTCCTCCCACAGAAAGAGGATAAGTAACCATCCTCAATAGCACTTTTTCTTTAGACTTCCAGCCCAAATAAATTTACCTCAGCAGTGGTCATAGAAAATTGGGGGGGGGGGATTAAGTGGTATAACTAGGGCAGGGGAAATGACCTACTCCTTCGACAACCGCTTGCAAGAATGAATTAGAAGATTAAATTCTTCCTGTCATGTGGTTTGGCCATATCAAATACTAAAATCTTTCTAAAAGCCTCACTTTTTGATCGTTGCCTGCACACTTTCCCCCTCCTCTGCCTCCAGCAAGGAATCTAGTCAGATTATTTTACCGCATCCATGCTCCAGCCATTTAAATTGAACCTCACCGAAACTTGAGACACAAGCGATCAGCTATGGGGGCCTCTTTCTTCCATGGTCACCTTGTAACTCACAACTCCTCTGCAAGTGCCACAAAGTTATGCCTCCAAACTCCACGCTGCGGGAGGCAGGAGAGAGGAAACACTTGCTCATGCACATGTGTGTCTTGGAACATTAGTGCCGCTTGTGCATTTTCTAGTCCCCCGGAACCCTAATTGCACTACAGCCTGGCAATCTTACAAACCAATGTATAAATAAAAGGGTTTTTTTTAACAAAGCTAATTTCCATGCAATCTAGTTCCATGCAATCTAGTGACATGGAAATCAAAAAGCAACCTGGTTCAAGGAAGGACTGAAAAGAAGCATATATCATACACTCTGGACATTATGAATATCAGCTTGAACATATACCAATTCAGTGCGCACTCCATAAATTGCTAGTCCTCACATCTATGGGAAATACAGTGGAACGCGCAATGAAAAGAATTGGAGCAGATTGGCTCCTGGGCTAGGGAGAATGGTGTATCTGCTAGAAGAGGAGGGACCAGGGAAAACAGTGCGATCCGGGATGCAGAGAAAGAAAAAAAGGGGGTGGTGCCCAGGGGGAGTAACAGGAAGGTTGGAGCGCAAGGAGATTTGTAAGATGCAAAAACTGTAGTCTGTAGTCTGCAGATAATTGTAATTCTAGGAGAACTCCAGACCCCACCGCGAGATTGGTAACCCTGTTCTGGCGGCCAAACGGGACCCTCTCCTTGCCTTTTCACCAGCAGAGAAGATTATTGCGCCCAGCCTTTTGTTTCAACAATTCTTACTTCGTTTGGACTCCATTATCACCGTTAACCAGGGCAGATGACGTCTCTCATGGTCTCCCAAAGCTTGTTCAACCTGCCAGACTTAGACCTGTGACTTGAACCTCTTACAGCCAAAATAGATGTACTGAAAATAGGCCTCTCCCCTCCAAGTGCCCCTCCTGCCCCGATGTTATAGTGTAGCATAATTGGTTTCCACTCATGATAAAAGGGCCATATTTTAACCTGCAAGTCCTCACTCAGGAGGTATAAGAGGAAATGTTACAGAAATATTCACTTGTCTTTTGGAGAAAGAGCATCCAAATGGACAGGTTACACTGAATGCAGATAAAAGCCGTAAATCAATATGCAATTTGAGAGGGGGAAATGCCATTTTTGTAACAAATTAGAAGCGATCTCCCAGCCATTTAGATTATGAACTCTTCAACTCAAGGACTGCCTCAAACTATGTGCACATACCGTGCCTAACGTAACATGAACTCAGACTTGGTTGGGGCCCCAGCTCAAGACTACATTACAAGCAATAAATAATAATCTAATAACAGCACCCAAAGGCTTTATGCTTAATGCTACGATTATTTAAAGCGCTTTCACTTTGCCCTTTCCTTTTCTCAACCTTGTACCAACATTTTTAAAGCACACATTTGAAAGCCCAAGAGAGTATATCGGAACAAAACAATGGCAATCAGCATTTCGGTTTTTGGAATAATTATGTTCCCAGGATTTACTGAGATCTTATACGCGAAGTGCTTCAGAAACCATAAAGCCCTATATAAATGTTAAGTATTCGGAGTTAGAAAGGGGGGGAAAAATAATGTGTCCCACAGACACATTTTGTTGGCTTTTGCTGAGGCACTGAAGCCCATACCACTTGCATTTAGGTAGAATGGGCAACTCAAATTTCCAGTAACCGTGACCCAGGGGCAGATTTTTTTTGTGGGCCCCAGGAACTGAAGATCTCTCATGGATGGACCTCCTCGTTCATTTTATTATTACTATTTATTAAATTTGTATTCTGTTCTCCCTGCAAGCAGGCGCAGAGTGGATAACATCATGTAATACAGGGCTTTTTTTCAGCTGGAACACGGTGGAACGGAGTTCTGGCACCTCTTGAAAATGGTCACATGACAGGTGTCCCCGCCTCCTGATCTCCAGACGGAGGGGAGTTTAGATTGCCCTCCGTGCTGCTCCAGCAGCGCGGAGGGCCATCTAAACTCCCCTCTGTCTGGAGATCAGGGGGCGGGGCCAACAGCCTTGTGACCATTTTCTCTGAGGGTGACTTAAACTTTAAAGAACTCCCCCCTTGTTCCAGCTGATCCAAAGTGACATCATTGCACGGTCCTGAGTTCCTCCACTGAATTCCACCACCTCTTCCCCCCCACAAAAGCCCTGATGTAATATAATCACAATACAATTACATTAAAAGACATAAAATGCAGTAAAACATAGAACTCAAGGTGGCATCCTATATTGCTTAACCCAAGCCAAAATATCCCACAAGATGGGAACTGGTAGTAGGGTTGCCAGACTCCAGGTGGTGGGTGGAGATCTCCAAGAATTACAATTGATCTCCAGGCCATTGAGATCAGTCTCCCTGGAGAAAATGGCTGCTTTGGAGGGAGGGCTCCATGGCATTATACCCTATTGTGGTCCCTCCCTTTCCCAAATCCTGTCCTTTCCATGCTCCACCCCTCAAATCTCCAGGGATTTCCCCACCTGGACCTGGCAACCTTAACTGGTAGCTGATATTAATATATCTGTGGGAAACTGGGGTGTTTCAATCCCCCCTCAACAGCAGGAGGGCCTGTTCATGCCCCAACCTCAACCATATGCCTGGTGGAACATCTCTGTCTTACAGATACAGCAGAAGGATAGCAAACCTTGCTGGGCCCTAATTTAAACAGACAAGAATTCCACCACGTTGGTGCCAGGAACGAAAAGGCTCTCGTCCTGGTCAAGGCCAGGCGAGCATCCTTGGGGCCAGGGACCACCAACAGCTGAACTGGTAGTGGTGACTTTTCCATGTTCCCAGTTACTGAGACCTTGACATTCTGTCCTTCTTCTCTGTTCTGCTGTCACCGTATTTGAACACATTCTGCAGTGCACAGCTGCCCAAAAGGTAGATGAGAGCCCAAAGGAAGTCCACAAGAGCTGCCTTTCTGCTTAGCAGCGCCACCTACCTGCCACTCCAGGCTTAAATAGCATGCATTAAATCTTACCAATTTATATCCTCAGATACAGCATCAGTAATCATCATACGAGAATCCAGTCACCCAGTCAGAAGACCTGAAATCGTCAATCCCTATTGCAAGGTTACAGGCCTGGTAAGCCATTGACAAGACTATGTGATGGGGAAAAACACTCCAGTGGAAATGCTATAAGTTTCCTGGGGACTTTCCTCCACACTAAAGATTACAAGTCTTCACGAAAATCTTTCCTCAGTGTAAAGAAAGTTTCAGAACTGCCCACTCTACAATAAAGATTCCTAAATTGTGTTGTGAGCAGGGGTCATTTCGTAGAAAAAGAGCTGGAGGGACTCATTAGCATAACTCATTAACATAACTCATTAGCATATGCCACACCCCTTGATATCAGCAGAAGTGTGTCATTAGCATAACTGATTTACATATGCCACACCCCCTGACATCACCTATCCTGGCTGTTTTGGACCCAATCCTGGCCATTCAGGGCCGAAATTGGGCCCCAAATGGCAAAAAGGAGCATAAAATGGCCCAAAAGGGGCCCAAAATGGTCAGGATCGGACCGCTGCTGAGTGGGAGAGTGATGAGTGATCCACCACCCATCAGAGGCCTGATCTGGGCCATTTCAGCCCCAATCCAGGCTGAAACGGGCCCAAAATGGCCGAGAGTCAGGTGGGTGGGGCCACCTGACATGTGACCTCTTTGGGGAAGTGCCGGAACTGCGTTCCTGTGCATTCCCCCTCGAAATGAGCCCTGGTTGTGAGAAGACCGTAGTGTGCCCAGAAATGCCCGTACATTGGACACGTCTACCACTCTATGCTCCTTGGAAAGGGCAGGCCACAAGCGATGGTTCCTCTCTGCCTCTTGTCAAATTATGAGCAGTCACAATATGCCAAGGAAGGGTTGGGGGAAGGATGGACTGGGTTCTCTGAAACATTTCACAGTGCGACTCCCACATGCAAAGGAACTCCAGAAACATCCAAAGCTGTGATCCCACCGCTGACAGAGCAAAGCAGAGAGATATTGTAGGCAACATCAATGAAGCATGCTATTAATTGAGAAAATAAACATAATGGACTTTTTTAAAATGTAAGAAGGAAGCACGCCACCAATTGTAACAAACAAAAAAGTTTCTAGTTACCAAATACTCTGTGCCGAGTTTCTTAATTTTTGTTTTTTATTTATTTATTTATTTTAAAATTGTGTATTTCACCTTCACTTTTTAGATGCTGAGTTAGGGTTGCCAGCTTCGGGTTGGAAAAGTCCTGGAGATTTGGGGGCAGACTCTGGAAAGGGTGGAGTTTGGGGGGAGGGAGTGAGCTCAGCAAGGATTGGATGCCCTAGAGTCCAACCCTCCAACGCTGCCCTTTTCTTCAGGGGAACTCATCTGTGTCATCTGGACACCAGTTGTGATTGTGGGGGATCTCCAGGCCCCCACCTGGAGGTTGGCAACCCTATTCAAGGTGGGCAACAACGTAGCAACAAGTTACAGAAACACAAATATTTAAGCTAGTTATCAGAATCAGAATAATGTTTATTGCACATGGTCAAAGGCCGTCACAATCGAGCAAGCAAAACATAAATAAAACATGAACGATAAACAATAGAACCACAATGATAAAAGTACATAAAAGTACACTAAAACACAAGTGGAGCATGTGGTTAGTTATCAAGATAAAAACAAACAGACAAGGTAAGAACAAACATTAAAAACCAATACAAACTGAAAAGGCTTAAAGCCCATGGGCAGAGATTAAAACCAACATGCAGACTAAAACCACAGCTGAATCTGCCGAAAGCATTTTACTCTCTACCAAGGGCCCTCTCAAATAAAACCAACTTGCAGGCCTTTCTAAATGTAGGAATGAATGAGCTCTTCACATCCACTCTGGCAGACCATTCCTGACGGTAGAACCTACCCTTGAGAAAACCCATATTATAGCTTTGGCCCCAAGGACAGTTTTTCCAGGTCCCTTTCATGATCTGTAACAGTTATTGAGAAATGTATCAGGCTACCCTGCTTTGCCAAGGAGACTGACGAATTCCCACCAATGTTTCTTCTGCTGTTCTATTAGCTTCGTTGACTTTTGCATGGTCAACCAGAATTGTGAGCCCATGAGTGAAGTTTGCGCCATACGCTGAAAGATGGAGTGACAGGCAGTCTAAACAGCCATAAAGCAGGCCTTACAGATAGGACACAGTCACAACAGGCAGTTGCCCGAGATTGGGGGAATGGATGAATAATTACTTTTTGCCCAAACGAAGCCTGTTGTTATTCTTTGCATGGCCCAGGCCAACGGCTGAAGCTGCTTTCTAAATACATTGGTTTAGTCTAGGCTAATCCAAACAAACTGGGGACACACAGAGTCGCCACATTGTCAGTCTCTGCTCTGATCCGTCTTGCTTTTGCATCTAAGCTCCCAATGTTGATTGCTTTTCCCCTCGTCACTCTTCAGAGGGAAAGAACATAAACAGTTATGCAGGAAACACCTTCGTTATATGATTTCCCCCCTTGCAGAAATTGCAGAAAGGGCCCATTAACCAGAAAGGGGTGGAAACGGAAGGTGAATGTTCACAGAACTAGCAGCACATCTAAAAAGTTATTGTCATTTTCTTTATATATTTTTTTGGATTTATACCAGACCCTTCTCCCCCAATGGGGACCCAAAGCAGCTTACATCATTCTCCTTGTCTCCATTTTATCCTCACAACAACCCTGTGAGGAAGGTTAGGCTGAGCGTGTGTGATTGGCCGAAGGCCACGCAGTGAGCTTCCATGATAGAATGGGATCCTATTCTGACACTCAAATTATTACAGTGGGGCAGGGGAGCCCCTGCTTTCACTCTCCATCCCCAACCACCACTTACCTGGCTGGCGGGGGGCGGGGGGAGGTGTGGAAACAGACCTTCCAAGTGTGCTTCTGGGGTGGCGCGACAACATCACTTCCTGGGACTGACATCATCACGTTGCCCCGAGAGTGCTCCCACGCTTCGCAGCAGACTGATTTGGGCACTAAATGGGCTGAATCAGACCCATCTGGGGCCAAATTGGCCTGTTGTGAGGCGCTCACATGCCCTCACACCTGCACGATGACATCACTTCCTGAAAGTGATGTCATCATGTAGGCGTGGGGGGCGCATGTGTGCTTTGTGCGCACAAGAAGCATGATGGGAGTGGCAAGAAGGTGAGTGCCAGGTCCCCCCTCCCACAGGAGGGTAAGGGGACCTGGCAACTCTATACTACACTCTTGGGATTTTACCACCAGGAACAATTCAACAAACGGTTTTTGACTAACAAAGCCCTGAACCACTCGGACTCCTCTTCATGTCTCACCGAAGCCTTCCCAATCACTCCAAAGTTGCCTGCAGCATCTTTACATCCCCACAGGACACCAAGAGGCACGTTCTTGGAGACTGCCACACAACAATGACGCTTCTTGCGTGTCTGGACACTAGCCAAGTCACAAGTGTAATGGTTTTGGGGGGAAGTTTCTGAAGCCTTTGAGCTTGTTCTGGCTTTTAGTGCCAGGGTTAAGCTGATACGTGATGGGATTTTCATTTTATTTATGATGTCTCGTTAGCTTTTGGACCATAAGCTGAAATAAATCACTGACTATGTAAAGCATCTGACATGGTTCTATGGATTTTGTATTTTGGGTTGTATATTAATTGATTTCTTTTATTTTTCATAGCCTTGGGCAGAGGGCTCCTGGAAAGGTATAGAATAAAATGCGAAAAAGAAAAAAAAATGCATACACATTGCATTGTATTGATTTTTTTTAAAGGGTTTTGTTACACATCAACACACTCAAAGGGAATGCCACTAATATTTTTAAAGGGTTAATGATATCAAAGTGATTAGCACTAATACCCCTTGATTTTCATGCAGTGCAGTGACAGAGAATTCCTGTCTCCCCAGATGTACCTCCCTGTCCCTGTGATTATAGTCCAATTTCAGACCACCGTCTTTTAAATTTCATGGCTTCCCAACACAGATGTCAATCAAAGTCAGTGAGGAAAAAGGCAACTTTATTCCTTAATGGAAGTTTTCAAGCTTTGCCTCAAAAATACACTTCTGGCCACTTCTATCTTTCGAGATTCGGTGATTAGCCAAAACTCCTCCTTCCTTGACAACACTGGGTGCATAACTATCCCAGTCTGACAGACAAGAATTGTGGTAGCTTTCACCTTACACTATGATAGTTTTCCATAAAAACATGGACCATCAAGCCCAGTATCCCCTTTCTCACAGCAGGCAAAGCTAGAGATGGGCACGATCCGTATTACGATCGAAAAAAACCCACGATAATGGCGATTGTGCAAGCGTGACCCGGTGGATCGTGATCGTCCACGGCCAATGATCCAGCGATTGGGAGGGGCCTGGATCGGGGCGATCGGACTCGGATCGGGGATCCAGACACTCAGGTGCCAGCAATCTATTCCCCTGCCAACGGGGAATAGGAATCCCGAAATTCTCAAATTCCATCAGAGCGAGAAATATGCCTTCTCCACGCTATGCATAATTTTATAAACCTTTTTCATATACTCATTTACCTTGTTGACATTGAGAAGTTCAAAACTCTTTAGCACAATGAATCCCAACAGGGTGACTGTGGGCAGCATGGGGTGCCACATCTGGATTTCCTTGTGCCCATTTGTTTCTTCTCCAAAGCATCTGTTCCTCAAAACAAAGAGCCAATCACGGCTTTCTTCATAGGAGGAGGATGGTTGGGTTGTAGTTTCACCACATTTTGTGATTGGCCCCACTAGCATCCCATGTTGGCCATTTTCTTATTGGCCCCAGTCCTACATGGCAGCCATTTTGTAGTGGCGCTCATTCCCTGTTCTCAAAATTCTGAAAGTGCTTACATGCTCAACAAGATTGGGAACCCCTGTTTTAGCATTTCCTTGTAAGGAAAGGTGCTTAAAGTCTTTGTTCACTTTACTTGCCCCTTTCTGCATTCCCCCCCCCCCAGCTAAATGTGTGTGTGTGTTATGTGCCGTCAAGTTGTCTCTGACCTATGGCGACCCTGTGAATAAAAAACCTCCAAAACATTCTATCTTTAACAGACTTGCTGCACTTCTCTAAAAGAGGGCCTCAGGCACAACGCAGCGTGAGTTTCTCCCGCCAAAGTGCATATACAGCAGGCACCTTAAATACTTTTTTTGTGATATGATAAAATTTGCCTTTATAGGTGACAAAAATAACTGCACAAATTAAAGCTGCACAAAACTTTTCTTACATCAATAATTATATAGAAAAGTTGATTCTTTTATTTGGCCTGTATCCTGAAAGACTGATTACCTATACGTTCACATGCACACACAAACACACCAATGTCTGCATGCGCACACATGTGTGGTCTTTTACTTTTCATAAATGTTATGTAAAACATTGTAAATGTGATTTAAATGCATTGGATGTTTGCCAGTTCTTGATACATTTGACTAGACTGGCGGAAATTCTGAATCTCTCTTTACGTCGTAACGACCTCGGTTGTGAATGAGGGATGCAGCTATCTTCTGACAACCTCTACTGAAGAATGCTATGAAAAAAAAATTAAAATAGCTTTTTAAAAGAGACTTCTTGACCTTTTTCCAGATATTGCCCTGCATGCGTGAAGTACAAAATGACAGAATTAAAGGTGCTTGTAGCAGGTTTCTAAATGACAGATGATCATACGGGAAGGTTGATTTAAAATTGCATTTCAACTTTCTTGTACTTTACAGCCCACGTTTGAGTGGCAAATATTGAGCTTGAAAAGGGTCACTTTTTACTATACTTGTGTATATTGCAGACGATGATGAAGCTGATGGTGACAGAACTCTAGGTGGATTACAAATACGGTAAAAGACTTTTCAATCAAACTCAGCAATTGGATTACAAAACATGGTAACACTAATTGATCAGTAAGCGGATTGCAAGATACGATAATAACATCTGGAGCATACAGCAAAACTTCCTGTTAAGACAGAAAAAAAGCAGTTGGGTTGAGATTGTAGAATGGGATAGATAACAATGATTTGATGATTTATGGATTAAGGGATTCTGACATTAGAAAAAAAACCTTTTAATCGTTACTTAGAGAAAGTATAAATTTGACATGATATGAATATTTGTTTTGGAGAAAATCAGAAACCTTTTAGTTTAGATTGTTTGTTTTTGTTGTTTTTTCCTGTATTATGTATGTTTTTGTATGCTGATTAGTTGTTTTTGTTTGTTTTATTAGTAAAATAAGAAAAAGGTTGTAGAATGGGGTGGGAGTAGAACAATGCATGCAAACTTATCTTTTAAAGGCAATAGGACTATCAGAGTAGGAAAGACACTATCCCTAAGGAAGGTCACCTCCTGAGCTGATCCATTACACTGCAGCTTCGGTCCTTCTACAAGACCCACCCCCTTGAACAATTTTTGCACATTCTTGCAGAATGATAGAAGTGTAAGAGCCTTCCTAATAGGGGTGTGTACCCCCCCCCCCAAATTGGGTTTCCTGCTTTGGGTTTACAGCAGCACGGAAAGGGTATGGAAAGGAGCATTTAAACCCTTTGACCTGAAGCTTCCCAAAGTGATACAAATTGCTTTGGGAGCTTTTATTCGGGGTTTCCGAATCATTGGAAATCGGGTCCAATTCAGGTACTTTACCCGAATCCGAAACCTAAATTGCACACCCCTGCTTCCTGATATCCCCACATAGGCTGTTCCACAATGCAGGAGCCACCACAGAGAATGTGGGTCAACAAGCAGTTCTCAGCTTTATTAGCTTGCAGGTAAACTGCCTTCTGAAGATTTTGCTCAAATGAGCAAAAAAGGAAAAACAGGAAATGAGGATAGATGGATTCTTTCTCCTCAGAGCTTACAGTCCAAATAAAAGCCTGGACCTAGAGAAAAGGTATGCAACTTGTTCTGCTCTGAACAAGTTACACACACCTCCTTCTTCTGCAAAAGAGCAACCCCCAATTAATATAGCTCAGCTAGCACAACCCAGGATCTCAGACCTCAGTTCCTGCACTTGAGTCATTTTTCAGATGAAAAGCAGGATAAAAATATAAGCCGTCTACCAAACTCATGGAACTAAGAGTTTCCAACAATTGATCCGTTTGCAGACAGGATTAGGGAAGAAGTGTCATTCCTCTGTTTTCACAGCATGAGGCCGCTTTTGTATTTTAATTGTCAAGTTCTCTTGTGCTTCAGAAAAACAGTCACTTAGAAAAAGTTCTGATGTTTTTCACAACAGCACACGTGTTTAATCAGTTAATTAATTAATCAGCTAAAGAGTTTGAAACAGTTGACAGCTCAAACTAGCCAAAGACTCATTATTGTAATGATGCCATTTTCTATTTAGCGACAGGTTTGCTAAACCAATACATATTGTATACAAGTCTTGTACCAAAATCCTCAGTTGCCAAACAATACAAGACTGTACGGCACTTAAAACTGTAATGATGCACAAATGTCACAGAAATGACAATCTTTTTAGAGGCACAAGTGATATGCATTTATCTTTGCACTACACACTAAGCTGGTTTCTCCACACCCACCACCTCTCTGCATACCCCACCCCATCCAATCACGCCTTCTTTCGTCATTCACCGGCATTTGTTATTTGGCATCTGAAATCACTTCACTCATCAAAATATAAGGACAGATGGACTCACATTCTAGCTGTATCTGAAGAAGTGAGTTATGACCCATGAATGCTCATACCCTGCCACCAATTTTGTTAGTCTTATAGATGCTACTGGACTCTTGCTCTTTTCCCCTGCTACAGACAGACTAACACGGCTACCCATCTTGATCTACAGTACAGGGGTCAGCAACTGATGGCTCAGTTTGCCAAATAAGGCCACTCAACTAACAACCTCAAAACAAAAGATGGTGCAGATAAGCAAAACCATTTTGGACCACTTCCCACCACTCCTTGGTCAATAAGCTGATTTGTCAAAACCGGTGTAGTGGTTACAGTGTCAGACTAGGATCCTTTTTAGCTCTGGGAGACCCAGATTCAAATCCCCACACTGCCATGGAAGCTTGCTGGGTAGCCTTAGGTCAGCTACACTCTCAGCCTAACCTACCTCTCCAGGGTTGTTGTGAAGATAAACTGGAAGAGAGGAGAACAATGCAAGCTGCTTCCCACTAAGGAGTAAGGCGGGCTACAAATTAAGTAAATACATATATAATAATAAATAACTGCTAGCATATAACGTTTTATTCAGTCTTGAGTTTACCAAATACTACATACAATGTTATAATTTTGTATCATTTTCTGGGTTTTTAAACACATAATAAGAGAGCAGTAATTCTACACCAAGTAGCACAGACATTGATATATTGTCTAGAACGAAGATTGTTCTGCCTGATGTGCTAGGATATACATTGTGGTGGGGGATTCTGAGAAATGGTATATACAATTATCTCTACGGAGCAGGTCAAACTTTTCCATGCCCTCCAGAAATGTTTCTTCTTAAACGTGCTGCAATAGTATCAAGGACGTTTGGGGGCTTCATATTAAAGGCTGTTCCAGCTGCAAAACTGGTATTCACAGGATATTGGGAAGAGCAACTGGCACTTCAAAAGGAGGAATGGTTGAGAAAACTTTGGTAAAGGGATAGGGGCTGTAGAATATACTAGTATGTACTGTCACTGTAAGGACCTGTAGAAGGGAGCTTTGACTCTGGAATGCTTAGACCCTGAAAATCTTGTTGGCCTCTGAGGTGTCACTAACCAGAAATCCTGCTGAAGAACCTACATTAAACAGAACAGGTTAACAGCATATTTTTGAACTCAAAAACAAGTAAGAGAGATGGTCAAATGTCACTTTTCTTCAACTCTTAAGATGGAATGCATTATTACATAATTAAGAAACCATATGATCATATATGGAAAATGCCTGGGATGCAAAACTTCTGAAATGAACCAGAATTGTGATAAATTGGAACATATCTGGGATTTGAGGTGACAGATAAACAGGACCAGAGGGAAATCTCTGACAAGGGGGGGAAATGGGAGGTCCACAGCTCCCCAATATTTACTCTAAAAAAAAATATTGTGGAAAAGTTAAAAGACTGAAAGTAAAACACTGAGCAAAAGACAGAAAGTAAAACATAACAAAAACACAACTACAGAGAGCCAATGGTGGCCTACATCAATCTACAAAGTAAAAAAAACAGTAAAAAGCATAATAAGCATATTGCTAATCCATTAAATATTTACTTTATAGAGGATCCCCATGTCCTTTAAGCTCAGCCTTGGGTCTGGCATGTATTTTTCTCATCACATTTCTTTTCTGCTCCAACCACAGGCCCAAATGCTACAGCTCCGAGCCATAAGAAGAGGGACTCTCCTAAGCAGAGTTACTCCCATCTATGCCCATTGATTTCAATGGGCTTAGACAGGCGTAACTCTTCTTAGGATTGCCCTGTTAGCCTCTGCCTGGGCTCAAATTATTAGCGCGGTGGGTCATTTGAGGGCAAGATCTTTCATAAAGAGCAAGAGGATTCTTTTCCCCTGGGCTGTAACACAAAGATCCATAATTCTTAAGGAGGTTTCTGCCTGAAATCCTAGGCCCACAGCTGCGTTCTGGCACCTACACATCAGTTTCATTGTTACTTCTCATACTTTAAAATATTAAACCACTGATCATCCAGGCCCTCTGGAAGCAGCCTGTGCATTTATCATGATGGTAAAGGCTACGAGCATCACTCACAAGAAAAGCGCACATACCAGGAACAAGCAGGGAGCAAGAGCTGGTTTTGTCCCCAGCCTGCCTATGGTCAGCTGAATGCTTGCACCAAACCAACACACACCTAGAACGGTATGTGTATAGACTCTGCCAAGCAACAAGCACAGGTTGGGGCATGACTGTGGCTCCATGGCAGAGCATCAATTTCAATCATTGGCACTGCCAGTTTCTAAAAAAGGACCAAGTAGGAGGTGCTGTGAAAAACTTCTGCTTGAGACCCCAGAGATCCACTGCTACCCACAGTGGGCAATGCTGAGCTCGATAGAGCAAGAGCTTGTTAAGGCATCTTCATGGATTCAAGACTGCACAGATAGTTGCATGTGCTCAGGACTTTGTACATACTCAGCTGAACAGATGTTCAAGCCGAAGGCACACTTCCTCCTCCCTGGGCACTAAATGCACTTGCAAAAATGCATATAGCCTTGGATCCGGACAATTTTTCCCCCCATTCAATCCTGCAAATTCCACCTCTTGCTACAGCCACATGGCTTTTCTCCCCAGAACAGTCTTTTTTGATGATTTCGGGGGACTCTCCTTTTCACCAGCAAAAAAGCTGGGTAGATCCAACCCACAGGTAATTTGCATTAAGTAAGATCTTCTTAAATTAAAACCACCTTTGGTGGTGGAGAGTGCCATCAAGTCATAGCTGACTTATGACGACCCCTGGTGGGGTTTTCATGGCAAAGAGATGAACAGAGGTGGTTTGCCATTGCCTGCCTCTGCAACTCTGTTCTTCGTTAGAGGTCTCCCATCCAATTACTAACCAAGACAAATCCTGCTTAGCTTCTGAGATCTGACGAGATCAGGCTCACTTGGACTATCCAGGTTGGGGCAAAGCCACTTTTTTCCTTCATAACAAAAAATGGCAGCCCGTTTGACTTTTAGAAGAGGGACTTTTTGTTACGCTTGTGAACTTCAGTGTTACACTGTAAGACAAAGAGGGGCCTTTCTTCTGGTCCTTCAGTTGAAATTTAGATTATGGCACAGGCACACGTCTCTTTTATGTTCCTTTGATACGGTGCAGTGTTCCAGTTTAATTTTTCATTCCAGCAACTGGCCTTGCAAATCTGCTAAGTGTTCTGCCTGCTGAGGATGCAGAGAGGAGAGTTGTGGGTCTCCCTAGTTTTCTTGTCAGTTTCATTTTCACCACCTCTTTAAAACTGTTTTGTTTTTTTAAACCCTGGGGAAGTTTAAAAAAAATAAGTCTGGGGATTCCCTTGGGGGAACTGAGAAACTGACAACAGGGTTCCAGCGCATCAGCACTATCTGGACTTCAGGTCGTTGGATCATGGATTCTACATGTTTCAATCTCACACATTTATCAAATCACCTTTATCAGAAGAGATAGAGCAGAAGCAGTAGAGCAAGTATTACCTTGGTCTATGAACCTCTGTTCTAAGTGACAATTTACAGCTAATAGAACCAAAGGAGTTAGCTGTGTTATTCTGTAGTAGCAAAACAGTAAAGAGTCCAGTAGCACCTTTAAGACTAACCAACTTTATGGTAGCATAAGCTTTCGAGAGCCACAGCTTTCTTGCACAGCTCTCTTGCATCTGACGAAGAGAGCTGTGGCTCTTGAAAGCTTATGCTACAATAAAGTTGGTTAGTCTTAAAGGTGCTATTGGACTCTTTACTATTTATCTAATAGAACCATAACTGCTTAGGTAAAGGGATAGGGGCTGTAGAATATACTAACATGTACTGTCACTGTAAGTATGCTCCTACTGGGTAGCTTACATGTTGTTTAATATGTCGTGTCAAATTGTTTAGGCTTTGTTTCAGCACTCTTTCAGCTCTGTACCTTATTGCATTGTTTATTGAATGTCCCAGCTGTGGATCGTATTGACTTACACTGTGCAAAAGGTGGGCTATAACTAACTAAATAAATACATAAATGTCCTACGTATTGCCACCACTCACAGGACCACAGACCTAAAGGAATTTGCACCACTTTCCTTCCAACCATGGCCAGCCCCAAGGGCTTTTTGTGCACATGCTCATTATGGGCACTAGCCAATAGGGGCCTGCAATAGTAACCTGCAGATTAGGACAGCACAGGTCATGACTCCACGGGCTGTTTGGGGCTTTTTCCAAGGTCCAATTTATGAAAACATGCTCCCCTGGTTTAATCCAAGGCCATGGTAGAATATGAAAAATGAACGAGTATGCTAGGCGCAATAGCAACTCTGCCATACAGAGTCCAAAGCTCCAAAAGACATCATCTGTAAACAGCATGTTTAAATGAGTGCATCTGCAAAATTGGTTGCTGAAGAACTTCAAGCAGTTGATTAACATGATTGTACGAAGCCAAATCACAGCCATATACAAAGAAGCTTCTTCTTTTCCTAAGCATTTCATGAACATGATATACTGTCAGTTTTCCTTTTTAGACTTGATTTATCCGTCATTTTGATTTCCAGATTTGATTTACTGGTCAATTTCTTTTCAGGATTTGATTTATCGGTCAATTTGTTCTCACAATTTGATTAAAGCACATTGCATAAGCCTTTTCAGATCTATTTCTAAATATCATAACATATATCCACTATGGATGTTTAGGGTCTTAATTTCCCCAAACTTTCTCAATCAATAATTCTTCTGTTTCTATCTTCAGCGTGTCCCTATTATACATGAATATAATCTGAATTGGATGAAACAACCAATTACAGTTAGACATAAAATACAGTAAGTGCAGTTTTATAACAAATTGCACACTGCAGTGCCTTAAAGAGAACCCAGAGATTTATTGGAAGGCATTAACACAAACTAGGTAAAATTTTTAGGTCTGGTTTCAATGTTTTTTATACCCAAGAATTATGCATGCATCAGAAAATAGCCAGTAGAAAAGCTGTGTGTTCTGTATCCCCCACAAAAGATGCAGGGGGCACAGTTCTGAATGCCACATAAAGAAAAGAATTGCACCTTAATACATTATAAATTTGGTAGCAAAAGGACTATTTGGGTATCTGCCACAGCTATTATGCATTTCCAGGATGAAGGCTGCACAGTCTACTAAGGATTTTAGAACAGAGGGGGTTGGATCCAGTAGGAAAACTTGTACCAGCAAAGAAAGAGATTTTTGCCTATTCACCCCTCCTGCTACATAATCTCCAGGTGCTAAAACACAGCTCCTGGGAGGGGACCCCTCAGAATTGCATGAGAAGACATTTTGGACTGTAGCAAAAGAGGACGTTCTGCTCCACTAATGGAAATCCCTTTCCTCAGTGTTTCCATTTTATTCATGCCTACTAATGATACTCAAAGTGTGTGTGGAATGTAAACATTTATTAAGAATGTTAAATATCTGCCTGAGAAAATCACTCGGGTTAAAGAAAGATTGGAGACTGCTCAGAATAATCCTGTTCTCTGTACCTTTTACATGCATATTTCTCCTTGTTTCTAGCAGTTGTTCTCATTCTCTGCTGTAGATCCATGGTCACCAGTCCTACACCTACCCTACTTCAGCTGTCCTACATTCTTAAACAATCCCAGCCAATGAAAAATCATTGTTCAAAACACAATCTTGTCACAACGTCAGGTCAACAATCAGATCTGGGTATATGGCAATAACGCAAAGCCCATTCAGAGAAAGATCAAAAATCAAGGCCCTTGCTGCGAATGGATAGGGGAGAGGAAGGCAAACAGCAAAATGCTGCCCTTGTATACAGCCCCCACTTATAAAAATGACTGAAACAACAGGGGACCTAAAATGTTTGCAACACGTCCCATTTCAGTTCAGCTCTATGAAGAACTATGAGCCTCAGAAGCATCTCTCATTAAAGAAAAGGCTGGTGACCCCTGCCCTAAAGAATCAACGGGACATGAGAAAAATGAAGAAAAACAGATAAAGGTTGGCCCAAGAGCTTTACACTCTTCATTTGATTTGCCATCGCAACAAAGGAAGCCACTGTTACTTTCCAGAGGGGAAACTGAGATAGAGACTGATGAGCCAGAAGTCAGTCTGGTGCAGTGATTAGACTAGTGGCCAAGCTACAAGTGACGCCTGACATAGGTTGGACACTTGTCAGCGTCCCTCAAGTTTTGTTGGGAAATGTAGGCGTCCTGATCTTGCAGCTTGGCTCTCCGACTGCTGTCCAATGAACTTTTCAACTGTCACTTGTCCAACATTCTGCCAAGCTGCCTACATTTCCCATCAAAACTTGAGGGAAGCTGACAAGTGTCCAACCTGTGTCAGGCGTCACTTGTAGTTTGGCTCTAGGATTCCAGATTAAAATCCCTATTCTGCCATGGAACCTTTCTGGGTGACTCACACACACTTAATCTAACCTACCTCACAGGGTTAATTTGAGGATAAGATGGTGAAGAGAACAACGTAAGTTGTTCGGCTTCTCACTGGGGAGAAAGGTAGAGTACAAATTAAGCAAAAAAATAAATCACACCAGATGTAGGGGACACGATAGAAAGCGCAGGAGGGATATGAGGACCAGGTGGCAGCAGGGGTCTTCAGTAAAGCCTAATCACACCCATTTTCTTATTCTATCCCATTAGTAAAAATCTACTTGATTCTGCAGGCTTATTTTTTTAATCAGAATGAGAACTAATTCAAGCAGGCAGTATCAAGTGACTGAGTGCTTCATCCAATGTCTCTGGCTCAGAATCCTTGTTGCTCCTACTGCATTGCAGTGTGAGAACTGGTGCGACCCCAAGCCTTAACAGAGCATCAGGAACAATGACATTCTGGCCTAGAGGTGAGAATAGCACAAACTAAGCAACCAGTAAATGACTTTGCAATGGCAGCGAAAGACGTATTTGTCTTCGCTTGCTGGCGAGGCTGCTTTGCAATGTAACCTTGCAACATTTCGGTAGTGTAAACCAACAGCAAAACAAAGAGCCTTTAAGGGATATCTGAGAACCTGCAGGGAGAGCTGTTACCAGCGTGGAATACCAAAAGAGCAATTAAATGAGAAATTAACCCAGCTGAGGAGTTCTTTAGCCCATGGTTAGCTAGTCGCTTTATGATTATGTGATGTCACCAATGAAGTCATTACAAGTCATACCGAAATATGGAACGTTCAGGGCCAGCCTGGCAGGCATATTTAAGGGTGCCCTTATCAGTTGAATGTGTTGAATCAGCCTGATTCAACACATCTCAGAAGATATGCAGGCTCAGCCCTGGTTAGTATTTGGACAGACCACCCAAAAAGTCCAGGGTCACTACACAGAAGCAGACAATGGCAAACCATCTTTGTTTGTCTCTTGAGTTGAAAATCCTACAGGGACCGCCATAAGCCAGATGTAATTTGATGGCAGTTTCCACTGCCATGTTGAGAGACTTTTCATTTTGCCTTTTTCGTTGCTAGTGTTCCCACTATTACCTACATGCCTTTTTAAAAAATGTTATACACAACTAATGGCAATTGATCATTTTTAGACTGTGAAAAACCAGGAAGTTAGACAAAAATACTCATAGATGCAATTTACGAAAGAGAAAGACAAAATAGAAAATGTGGATTTAATCCAATAGCTTTCATAATGTACATTTCTTCATGCAACGTGTGTTTTTACAATGGCTCCCAAGTGAGAAACATGCTCCACCATGTACAATAAGGCTGAACTGAAATTTGGCTGATGGTCAGTCACTTTTTGATGGGCTTTGTTTCACTAGTTTAGGACAGTTGGTGAAAAAGTACGGACACAAATGTGCAGAGTCAGCCCAACATACCTAGGCACCCTAGATAGGAGGCCAATTCCATGCCACTCCATGGCGTTTTGATAAAGAAGAGCTGGTTGCTAAGCAACCAAGTAATCCTGAGCACCTCCCCTCCCAGTGTGCTGCCATTACACAGCATGGTGTGGTTGCTAGGCAACCAAAGGAAGCCATTTTACAGTATATCCAAGTTTACCCCCTGGCTCTTTCAGGTTACAACAAAATGGCCGGAAAGCAGAGATAAGGTGTTTGACATCCTCTTCTTCATGACAGTACCTTGGACAAGTTGATCCATTTGTCTAACAGGTAAGCCTGCTCTAAAGGTAAGCAAGGTAGAGATGTTCCTCATACTAAAAAAATAACACAATATGTTACAGAAAAGGCACTGGGTTGGGTTTAGCCAACATTTCCATTCAGGCTTTTTTAGTCCTTTTTCTTACTACAGTCCCCAACCCAGTCCATGCAGGTTGCACCACCCACTACTGATTCTTTCACATGGAGATGCCGGGAATTGAACCTTGGTCCTTCTGCATATTAAACAGATGTTCTACCACTGAGCCATAGTGTGAACACACACACAGCAGGTACTTCTAGGCCACTGAGAAAATACAAATCTCTTACAATGGCAGAAGACACCTTGCGCTGGAGGAAAGAACCACCATTCGCAGAATGGGATCCAACTTAATGATTTCATCAAGTTAAGTAACCGATATAAGTTTTCAGCGCAAAGAGAACTGGATCAGCTTCTTAAGGGAACCATAATGGAATCAGTAAAAGTCTGCATAAATTTATTTCTAGGTTGCACCACAGAATCTATCTACTTCAGAATACTCTGTAAGAGGAAATGTAAGCATCCTACAATTTTGTACAGCAAATCACTGGATACCGTGGTGGATCCTCCCCCTACCCTACATATCACTGAGAAAAGTTTAAATAAATAAATAATGTATGCCCCACCTTTCCTTTTGGCTCAATTTGGAAGCCTTCCTCCAAATTAGGTAACATTTCCATCAGAGGAGGGGAACTTCTTGAAGGTTGGTTTCAGGTGGGTAGCCACGTAGATCTGCAGTAAAAGAGCAAGATTCAGGTCCAGTAGCACCTTAAAGACCAACTAGAGCTCCAGAGTATGAGCTTTTCAGAGTCAGAGCTCCCTACATCGGATACAATGAATGGGGAAAAAGAGATGTTATCAAACTTGTGAGTTTTTTCATACTCATCGTATCTGATAAAGGAAGCTCTGACTCATACTCTGGAAATCTAGTGGTCTTTAAGGGGCTACAGGACCCAGATCTTGCACTTGGAAGATGGTTAGATGCACCTCAACTAGGGTTGCCAACTCTAGTTGGGGAAACTCCTGGAGATTTGGAGGTGGAGCTGAGGAGGGGGAAGTTTTGGAGGGGACCTCAGCATATCATAGGTCCACTCTCCAACGCAACCATTTCTTTCAGTGGAACTGATCTCTGATTTCTCGAGATCATAATTCCAGGAGATCTCCAGGCCCCATAAGGAGGCTGCTTGATTTTTGAGGCTCAATGAGAATTTGCGTTTAAAAGTGTTTTGGAAATGTGTTATGTAGTCAGGCTGCTTGAATGTGGAGGTTCAATGAAAATGTTTTTTTGAGGGTATGCCGTTAATATGAAATTATACGAGATTCGTTCGGGATACAGCTTCATACCTGATGAAGATTTTGGCAGAGACGTAGGGTTGCCAGCTCCAAGTTGGAAAATTCCTGGAGATCTGGGGGGGGTGAAACCTGGAGAAAGTGGGGTTTGGGGAGGGAAAAGACCTTGGCATGGCATAATTCCATAGAGTCCACCCCGCTAAAGTAGCCATTTTCTCCAGGTGATCTGATCTCTGTGGCCTGGAGACCAGTTGTAATTCCTGGAGATCTTCAGCTACTACCTGGAGGCTACCAAAAGAGGGGGGGAAATCTGGTGGACCAAAGGTCAAAACTACAAAGCCCACCAGAATTATAATTTTTAGTTTTAATTTATAAAAGTGCCAAAGTGCAATGCAAAAATACAATACTAGTGAAATAACTTATTTCACTGGTATTGCATTTTTGCATTGCACTTTGGCACTTTTATAAATTAAAACTAAAAATTATAATTCTGGTGGGCTTTGTAGTTACTACCTGGAGGCTGGCAACCCTACAGAGATGGGATTTACATTTAGCTAGCTACCATCTGGAATTGACAAACAACTGCCCTTGGACTGTTTGTGGGGAGTTGCTTTGAGACAACTGTTCATTGAAGAGCATTGTGTACTGCCTATCTTGTGTAAGCCTTTAAAAAACTGTTTGGATTTACACGATTTTTGTGAATCTCGGTTGGTTATGTTAATGTTAACAACTTTTGTATATGATGAGAAGCCAATTTTGTATATTTACATGAAGTATATAAACAATTGAATTTCACAAGAGAACTTTGATTAAATTGTAGTAATAATTAGATTATCACAGTGGTTATCCCTTATTCTTCTCATCTTTGTACCATGATCTCTCTCTTGTTTGCACCCACGTGGAGGTTGGCAGCCCTAATACCACTGCATTTTCCTGAAAGGAAGGCAACCCTAAAAGTAAGACAACAACACTATTTTTTAAACAGTTATACACAAGATTTTATTACTATTATTACTACTGTGCACGACAGTAACCTCCGTGCCAATTTCAGACTGCCACCTCTTCCTCTTGCTTGCTCACGGAGGACAAACTCTCTTCTTCCTTTCAGCTAAATGTAGTTGGGAAGTCTCTCTCCTTCAGCTTATTTGCATGGATTTGCAGCTATCTTTTCTGCAAACCACAGGAAGACCAGGAGTCAGCAAAGACATTACAGAGGCGTCTGCTCTTTGGGCGACACTAAGAAATATGTTAAGAAACAGCCTCCTCCCAAATCAGTTTGTTGACCTTTTGTACCAAAGGTTCACAGCAAACAACTGAAGCAAACCAAGTTTCTTTGGGCTGGACGTCTCAGCCAAATTATGTGATTCTAAAACAATTGTGTTATTTTTTTTCTCCCTCTCCTACATGTATTTTTACATTGCCGAGAGGTCACCATTTTGGCATTTTAGCAGCAAGTAGGCAACAATATGCATGAAGTGGCAAAATTAATCAGCCGCATTACACAACTAACGCCCATGAAAAAGCAGAGCCAAAGCACCTGAGAAAGAAAACAGGAGGAAAATGCTTATTTTATTCAAGGGCTGCTGACATGGGGGAGGCGGTGTGTGGAAGGAAGTAAAAAATCCAAGTAAAAAATGAGAAGGCCTAGAAAATGCTCCTCAGCCAGTTCTGTACTTTTAATCATTTTTAAATACAGAAGAAACAAGTTTTTCTGGATCCAGAAGAAAAACCTTCCATTTATATTGCAGTTAATGAAAATGACCCAAAGGGTATTATCACTGCAATCCTAAACAGAGTTACTCCGGTCTAAGCCCATTGAAATCAATAGGGTTAGACTGGCATAACTCCTTTTAGGATTGCACTGAGAATCTAGCATTCAATATATTTTGAAATTATAACTGTCTTTGCTTTTGAGATTATGAGGAAGAAAGGGGGGGGAAACCCTTGCTTTTTAAAAGAAATAAAGAAAGAGGAATGTTTATTGACTTGTAGATTTGATATTCAAGGGCAGTAGTTTAAAGCTTCTGCATTTTGAAAGGGCTGGGGCAGCCAGTTCCCTGGCTTGTAGTTTAACTAACACTTGTGTGAGTAGAAAAGCACTTTGGGTGATTTCCACCTGCACATAAACAATTTCCCCCCAATGGCTGCATTGTACCCTACATGTCACATTGCATGTTTTCCTGGATGGTCCGACAAGCCCCCCAAAGTAAGTTCATTCTTTCTCGCAGGCAGGTGCAAAAGGCTGCAGTAGGAAAAGGAAGTGAAAGCTCTGCTTCGCATGTGGACCCTGCACATTAATTTTATTATGGCATTTATAACCTGCCTTTCTCACTGCGACTCAAAGCAGATTACACAGTGTGAGATTAGTACAGTCCAGGGCTGGGAAAAGAGGTGGTGGAACTCAGGGCCAAGCTACACATGACGAATGACACTTGAACGGCAAGTGGATTGAGTAAAGGGCAAGTGAATAGGGAGGAATACACTTGCTGTTCAAGTGTCATTCGTCATGTGTAGCTTGGCCCTTAGTGGGTTGCCATTGCCAACACAGGGGGCAACTCCTGGCGAGAGGCGGTGCCCCCGGTACCACATGTGCACACGCAAAGTGTGCGCATGTTCCCAAGACTGTGCAACCATATCACTTTGGGTCAGCTGGAACAAGGGGGGACTTTTAAAAAATTTAAATCACCCTCAGCGAAAATGGTCACATGGCTCAGCACGGAGGGCAATCTGAACCTCCCTCTGTCTGGAGATCAGGGGGCGGGCCCACCGGCCATGTGACCATTTTCAAGAGGTGCCGGAACTCGGTTCCACCGCGTTCCAGCTGAAAAAAAGCCCTGGTACAGTCAATATCAGGAACATTTCCATAAACAATGCCACAGGGTAAATAGATATAAGTTCACAAAGACATAACATTAGTAGGAATCTAATAGAACATAGTGGTGACTCTGGTGAGGTCTATGGTTCATTAGTGGATCATCTGAGACCACCTCCCTACAATATAGCCCTCCTATCTGTGTAAAAAGCCTTTTTGAGTAATTTGGTTTTGCATCGTTTGCTGAAAGCCAGGAGAGTGGGGCTCTCCTGACCTCCTCAGGCAGGACATTCCACAGGGTGGGGACCACCACAGAGACCCCATGTACAGGTTGCTGTCAGTTTCATCAATGTGCAGAGTGGTACCTGCAGAAGACCCTGTTCAGAAGAGCGAAGCTGCCCTAGAGGAGCATAGGGAGGGAGGCGGTCCCGTAGGTATGCTGGACCAAAGCTGTGAAGAGCTTTGCAAGTGATAACCAATAACTTGAACTGAGCATGGTAACTAATGGGTAACCAATGGAGTGAATGCAGGATGGGAGTGATGTTCATGCTCCTGCACGCTCCAACACAATGTTTTTTTGGATTCAACTCTTTGTCTTCAGATCTAGTCAAAAGCCCAATAGACATACAAACAGATCAAGAAGCGGCAAAATTAATCTGCAGTGTTACAGAACTAAGGACCATGAAAAAGCACAGCAGACCTACCCGAGAAAGAAACCTTTTTTTTTTTAAGCTGGTGGAACTAAAGACTTTGGTCAGAGTCTAGAGAGCATGAGCAAGAACAGTACACATGCTTTTTTTCCCCGACAAAAACCTCTGTTGAACTCAAAAGCTTGCACTCTCTTAAAATATAGATAAGGTGGTAACAACTTTATAATAGCTACTGACTTTTTAAACACATTTCTCTGCGGACTTTCCACCCTAATAGGGTCCTCAAGGTGGCAATACTCGGGATGTCTCCAGAATGGTCCCACCTCTAGCTGCTCTGTACAGCCTCCGTTTTTTTTTCAACATCTCTCATCTCTCTTTTCTGCATTGACTACAGACATCTGGGAGTCAGGCCTTGCTCAGGGAACAGTTCTGTGAAAAAGATGGCTCAGCGCATTGCCTCTGATACACAATCTGCTGCATTACAGTAGAGCTCACTTACCAGAGAAGGCAATGACTACGTTAGCCGCGGGCCCCAATCCAATCCAAACTCCACTGAAGTCAGCGCAAAAAGCACTCCGTGGCGCCAGCAGCTTTTGGATTGGTTCCCAGGTCACAGAAATTGACTTGCTGTTTCCTGGGTCTCCAAGGCACTGTGGCTTCAGCAGACAGCTTCACAGAGGTGTCCAACTATCTCTCTTTTTTCAGTAAACCTGCCTATAAAATTAGGAGAATAAAACATGGAACAAACCCTGTGTCCATCATCACTCTGGTATCTGATGAAGGGAGCTTCACTCTTTATGGGGCTACTAGACGTGAATTTTGTTACTCAAAACTAAATTATTCATAATACTTTTGTCCAGGGCTTTTTTTCTGGGAAAAGAGGTGGTGGAACTCGGGACTGCATGATGACATCACTTTGGGTCAGCTAGAACAAGGGGGGAGTTTTTTAAAGTTTAAATCACCCTCGGTGAAAATGGTCACATGGCTGGTGGCTCCGCCCCCTGATCTCCAGATAGAGGGGAGTTTAGGTTGGCCTCCGCGCCACTAGACGCAGAGAGCAATCTAAACTCCCCTCTGTCTGGAGATCAGGGGGCGGG
Organism: Eublepharis macularius; assembly: GCF_028583425.1. Lineage (NCBI taxonomy): Eukaryota > Metazoa > Chordata > Lepidosauria > Squamata > Eublepharidae > Eublepharis > Eublepharis macularius. Next base: position 24,374,807 of record NC_072805.1, on the reverse strand, counting down.
GCCACCGGCCATGTGACTATTTTCAAGAGGTGCCGGAACTCCGTTCCACTGCGTTCCCGCTGAAAAAAAGCCCTGCATTTGTCAGAATTTACTGGACCAGTTAATGCAATTTTTGGAGTCGCTAGAAGCTGATCTTCCTAGTTTTCAGCAGGTAGCTTAAAAATAAAAATCTGCAGGTACACCATTTTAAAACTGCCAGTTTTTGTCTTAAAATGTATATGGTGGGAGGTAGAAACTAATATTTTTATGAATATATTAAGCAGCAATTTTAATACTGTTTCCACTAGATCATCTGTGCCAACACCAGGTTCAAAAACTGGATAGATCAGCAAATATTTGAACTTTTGCTGACCTTCCTTATACTTAAACCTGGCTCAATTTTATTTTCAGATTGTGTGTGTGTATTAGTTAAATAGCTTAAAGGCATTCGAAATTCATATGCCCACAACAGCATCTCTGCCTCTTAAAGACCAGGAGGGTGTGCTTAGAAGTCAGAAGAGCAGTCCTTCTGTAACTCTGATGTGAAGGAAAAAAAAAAACCTTCTACCTCCTTTGACTTTCCCAACAGATTCCCACCCCCACCCCCCACCCCCCACATCTCTTTTCCGTTATGCAAGCATTTCCCACAGAAAGCAAAGCTACACTCAAATACTTGACGCAGCAGGAAACCAATACTCGCGCCCGGAGATCCATAAATCCCCAGAAACTGTGCAAAATAAATAAATCACAGTTTGTTCTCTACACCAGTGTGCAATATGAGCCATGCCATGGAAGTTTTTTTAAAAATCAGTATTTCAGCCTAGTTGCATTTCCTCAAGACTCCACTGCAAGCCTGTAATGCCACCACATTAAACACAGCCTGTTTGTTATTGTATGGAAATGGTCACGTTTGTGATGATAGAACAACTCCATTCTTGCTCTGACACAACTAGATGCTTTCCTTGTTTTTAAAGGGGCAGAGAACCACCTCTTTTCACACGTGGAAAGTCCAAATTTCATAACCACGTTTCAGTGGCGCTATGCTGCTGCTCACAGTAGACAAGGTCTGGGTAGATGGGCCGACTTGTCTGACTCGCTATGCAAAACTTTGTACATTCAGCTTCCTTTCTTAGACCTTTCATTGACACGGGGGTGGCTCGGTCGCCTGAGGTCCATTTTCAGATATGAGTCAAGTGTGAAGTGGGTAACCAATTTGTTTCACCACTCAAAAGGATTTTTAAAAGGGGCTTTCCAGATTGTCTAGTAATTAAATTCACCATAAGAGCTATGATGGAAAAGGAAAAAAATAATCACCACCACAAGGGCTGCTTTGTTCATCATGCTGTTACTTACACAAATGGCTCGAGCCAGCAAGACAGAGGGGCAGAAATGATACCTGTACACAGGGGTCATTTCGTAGAAAAAGAGCTGGAGGAACTCATTAGCATAACTCATTAGCATATGCCATGCCTCTTGCCATCACCGGAAGTGTGTCATTGGTATAACTGATTTGCATATGCCACACCCCCTGACATCACCTATCCTGGCTATTTTGGACCCAATCCTGGCCAATCAGGGCCGAAATTGGGCCCAAAATGACAAAAAGGGGCTGAAAATGGCTGAAAAGGGGCCCAAAATGGTCAGGATCGGGCTGCTGATGAGCGGGAGAGTGATCCACCACCTGTCAGAGTCCCGATCCAGGCAGTTTTGGCCCCAATCCAGGCCGAAACGGGCCCAAAACAGCAGAGAGTCAGGTGGGCGGGGCCACCTGACATGTGACCTCTTTGGCGAACTGCTGTTACTGCATTCCTGTGCGTTCCCCCTCGAAATGAGCCCTGCCTGTACACATCATGCACGTGCACGCACATGCACACACATCCAACCCCCATTTGCACAAAAAAGCTCTTCTGGACCCAAGCACAATATATCTCTGGGAAGGTGTTTTTGTGCCCGCCGCTATCACGGGACTGTGTTTGCACGGTTTTTGACAGAATGGTCATTTGCAGCAATAAATCAGATGGGTACTGATGCCCACAGCCAGGATCAAGTGCAGTTCCCCCACTGTACAGCCTCATAGCATTCATTTATTGCTGCATAAAGGGGATCCTAAAGAAGTCCTTTGCTGCAGTCTTTCCCAACACCATGTAAAACAGGGTAGCACTTCTGGTCAGCTTGCAGCACCTCCAGTTCTGGAAATTAAGCATTGGTCTCATATCACATGTTTAAAGAAGTGTACCTGTTCTCATTCAAAAGATATTGGAAGAGACGGCAAAGCGAGCCTTTTTTCCATTGCAGAGCTGCGGCCCCCAGCCTGGGGGACTGACAATGATCTACTAATGAAAAGCGACACAGTTTCAGCTTCCCGTACCGTTTACCTGTCATGGGGCACAGAGCATTAAAATCTACAGCAGAAACAAGGAACAGATGTTGACTGATTGGAAGAAGAGACGGGCAGGTGGGGAGGTGTGGAGGGGAAGAGAGAGAGGCTCTCTGCATTGTTTTATTGACTTGTCACTATAGGGAGGAAAATCGCTTTAATTTACTTGAAAAGGTAAATGACTGGAGTTGTCATTTAAAAAACAGTCGCAGGACTCAGGCACCTTGATTAGGAGGACTTTAAGCAGGATTTTGTTTAAAAATCAGAGGAGCAAATTTGAAATGCATCTTTCTGAATACAGAAATCTTTCCCCCTCCTGAAAAGGGACAGTTGCTTTACAAGCAGCCTAACACAAACTAAGAAACAAGCACATTAGAGCTCTTGAAAGTTGGCCCTCGGTCTGTAGTGATTTTGTACACATATGGCGGGGGGGGGGGAAGGTTGTTTAACAAACTGAACTCTATTGTGCCTAGCAGTGTCATTTTTGAATGAGGGAGAGGGGGAAGGAAATAAAAAAATATCCTTTGAAACTTCTTGGCTTAAAACGGATCAAAGAACAAAATAAAAGGACTGGAGTGCTACAGTCCAGAAATTCTGGTCCAGGAGAAGACATTGGCCATTTCCACACACGTTGAATAATGCACTTTCAATGCACTTTCGCAATCCTTTGGAAGTGGATTTTTTGTTCCACACATGGAAAATCAGTTTCAAATGTTCACTAAAGAATATTGAAAGTGGATTATCCAACGTGTGTGGAAGCAGCCATTATAAAACAACTAGAGAGCCAACATTCTCCCTAAGGTGTTAGAAAGAGCAGGAGAATAGGATTTTTCTAACTAAAAAGCACACAGATATGGCAGAAAAACCCCTAGTCTCTTTTCCTTGCCATTAAAACAGGCAAGAGAAATCTGTAGGAACAGGACAGTATATAAACTAGGAGGATTTCAGACTTTGTAACAGTTCTTGTTTCCGATGTTTAATTATTATTTATTTAGAAAATCTTTATGTCACTTCTCCAGAGAACATGCTTGAAGAGGCTCACAAAAATAATAAAATAAAATGATATAAAAGTTACAAGCTGTTGTTAACAATTAGTTGTTAACAATTAGTAGGGTTACTAGTCTCCAAGTGGTAGCTGGAGATCTCCCAGAATTACAACTGATCTCCAAGTGACAGGGATGAGTTCCCCAGGAGAAAATGGCTGCTTTTGAGGATGGATTCTGTGGTATTATACCATTCTGACGTCCATCCCCTCCCCAAAACTTACCATCTCCAGGTTTCACCCCCAAAATCTCCAGGAATTTCCCAATCTGGACTTGCCACCCCTACTATTAGATATTAAAACCTAGCATTAAAAACTAGACATGGGCATGAATCGAAATATGACTCCAATTTTGTGATGTTTCAGGCCATTTTGTGCTTCGCAAAAATATGATTCATGGGACTGTGTTTTTCACAAAATTCATGACAGTTTTGGCTGATTCGTAAGCTCCGTGGTTGATTCGTTACACCAGACAGGCTGGTGCCAATCTATTGATTCCCTAGGGAACGGATGCCAGGAAAATCTGCTGAGCTTTCGTTGCCCTGGAAACCCCAATCTTAGCCCTCAAAACCCTGATAGGCAGCTCTCCCGGCTAACTGGAGATCTCCCAGTTTGCCCTATACAGCAAGGGGCAGGGGATTAGGCAAGTGAGGAATTGGGCCTTCTGTAGCCATAGGAACACCAGTCTCTTCCCTCCAAACCCTGATGGCCAGGTCTGTCTGCCAACCACCAGAGAGCTCCTGTTCTGCTCTATATGAGCATTTCTTTTTTAGGGCACAGCTCTCTCTGCCTCGTGGTTCAGTTCCAGTACACAGAGGGAGAGGGAGGAATTGTTGCTGGAAGTGGGAGAGTGGATTTGGGAACTTTTGGGAAGAGAGAGTGGAGAGATTTGTGGAAGCACTTGGATTTTTGGAAGAGAGGGAGAGTGGATTTGGGAGCTTGCTGGGAAGGTCTTTTCAGTGAGGGTGCCTTTTTTCCTCCAAGTTCCAACCCAATCCTGCCTATCCACAGGCCAGTGTCTGGCTCTGGGGCCTAGTTTGACTGAGGCCTCCCTTATTTATTCTTTGCTTGTTTTTCTCTGGTATTTCTGGGTGAAAGGGGCCGTTGAAATGCCCCTGGTTCTGACGAATCACAAAACTAACGAACCATTTTGTGAAATGGGTCAATTTTGTGAAAATTCATGGTTCATCATTTGTGAAACATGATGAAACACGAACCTCTCATTTTGTTTTTTTTCGTTTTGTGCTCGTGTCTATTAAAAACCTATACTTATGCAATCGCCTATGAGAGTGCACAGTCAAAAAAAGGCGGGTAGGATCATGTGAGCCACTGGCCACACACAGACTAGCACGTGGGCTGCTGAGCATCCAAATGGCCGCAGTCTGACTGCAACAGAGAATTCGGCCAATAAAACTGAGGGAGCTTTGGGGGACATCTTTGTTCCTAGAGCTACCAGGAAGCAACAAAAGGTAGTTCAGGAAACTCTATGGTAGAGCCAGAAGTTCTTACCACACTTTGGGGTAGCTCTAGGAATTGCCAGAACTCCATGATAAGAACTTGCTGTATGTAGACAAGGCCTTTTTCAAAAAATTATCTCGCAGGATGCTGCCCCCCCAAACCCTTCCGTCATTTTCCAGACCCGACCTGGCAATCCTAGAAGTGGCCTGGGGGCAAAAGAGGGTCATTAATTCATTAAACAGTAAAAATCGCTCCCTTTACCCTTCAGCTGCAAATGAAAATGTCATTGCATCAGCTGAACTTCATAGCTGTTTACTTGCATTTATTTACTGCATTTTATCACAACCTTTAGACAAGATGTTGAGGTGTCTTACATGGCTTACCTCACCTCACCCCCCTTTTCATAACCATAGCAACTGTGATGAAACACCAACAGACATGGAGACAGATTGGCTCAAACCATCCAGCGAACTTCTTTGCCGAGTGGATATTTAAACCCTTGCTTCTCAGCACTGGATAGGGTTACCAGGTATAGGTTGAGGAATTCTGGGAGATTTGGGGGGTGGAGCCTGAAGAGGGCAGGGTTTGGGGAGGGGAGGGGCCACAACATTATAATGCCGTACAGTCCACCCTCCAAAGCAGCCATTTTCTCCAGGGGAACTGATCTCTGTCACCTGGAGATCAACTGTAAATCTGGGAGATTTCCAGCTACCGCCTGGAGGCTGGCAACCCTAACAGTGGAATATAATTAAGAAAAAAAAAACCCTCTTTCACAGTTACATATGATTAGATTACTTAATATTAATACCATTATAGCATGCATCACTTTCAGTATTCAAAGCACTCTAGGTGTTTTATCTTGCGGTAACTCTAACAGCCCTTTTAGAGTTGCCTACTCTGGGTTGGGCAATTCCTAGAGATTTGTGGGGTGGAGCCTGAGGAGGATGGGGTTTGGGGAGAGGAGAAGCTTCAGCAGGTATAAAGCCATAGACTCCACCCTCCAGAGTAGCTATTTTCTATAGGTGAACTGATTTTTGTAGGCTGGAGATGGATTCAAATTCTGCAAGATCTCCAGTCACCACCTGGAGGTTGGCAAACCTAGCCCTTTAAGGTAGGCATGTGTTATCACCATATTGCCAGTGCATAGTCAGTGCACAGTCAAGAAAGAAAGAAAATGTGTGTAGCAGAAGCAAAGTTTGGACCAAGGACCTCTGCAATACTATCTCTTTGCCACTATGCCACAGCAGTATTTTAATAATGAAATACTCATACCCATTTTCAGCACTGAGCAATTTATTTCCTTACAGTTTGGGTTTTCAAGAATAGTAACATAATGGCTAAAATATATCTTTTTTTAAAAAAAGTTGAGAGATAAGAAGTTCAACTTCGGTTGTAGTCCCTTTAAAAAGATGGAAAAAAATATGCTCCCTATTCAGTATTGGCAGACACTGGTGTTTAGATTTATTACACACAGATAATCAGGCTATAAAATAAATATACTGTATCTTTAATTCATTAATCACGTTGGAAAGCAAAACGAATGGCTCTCAGGAAGGCGACAATATGGCTTTTTTCAATACAATCTGGTTGCTGTACTTTGTTTCTTTGGGGAATGGAGAGAATAACACAAACACACACACACTTTCATCCCTGATGTAGCTGCAGCTCTGATTTCATTCTCTGCCTCAACACACAGGAAGGGTGACTTAGTTCTAGGATCTCATCACATGATGGAAAGAAAAGTAACAAATTTGCCCATCTACAGCCTTCTGGATTCTTGAAGAAGAGACCTTAATCATGTCGACCTGAAAAATTCCTCCCCCACATCTCCAAAGGTGTTGTCTAAAGGCTGCAAAAACTTGGAATAAAGGACAGGTCGTCAAAACATCTCTTCTTAGTCAACAGCAAATCCCCAAGTTGCAGGAAAGGATAAACGGGAACCAAACCAGGGTATATTGTCGAACCAGGAACCAAACCATGTCTTGGTTGTACTTGCCAGAGGATGCATACATCATTCTGGAACGGTGGTTCATAAATGATCTCCTCTGCGTAATCTCCTGGATTTCAAGGCCAGCTGAAAGCATTCTGCAAAGCAGATACATCTTGCACCAAGAGTGCCCAAAGGTCATATAGAATGGAATGGTCCATGTGGGTATCATATCTATCAAGCCCAGGTTTACTGTGCCCTTCTTCCAAAAACCAGGTGATGAGAAAGATCTTGATCTGAAACCCTGGAGAACTGCTGCCAATAGAAGGTATCTTCATGTGTTCGGGATCACATGATCTCAGTTTGTACTAGAGCAAGGCACAGAATCTCTCTACACGAAATGCCTCGGTGAGTGTTCGTCAAGTGTAGGGAGACGCAATGTTAGCTGGGAAGCGTAGTTTAAAAAGACAGAGCCAGCAGAGATCACTCCTCAGATGGTTTGTTAATTTCATCTTCGCCTTCCCGAAGGCTCTGTCAATTTCACCTCTCCAGTCTAAAATTGTGTGGGATCGCAACCAGAGGACAGCGAGGAATGGAAATGGGCTGGAGCTGCCTTCCAGAGCCAGGCTTGGACCTGGAGAGGTTATAATGGGCTGAAGTTTCCCTTCTGGCACTTCTCAGCCCCTTCACACAGCCCCAGTGTATAGCAAAGCCTTTGCCCTGCCACCGGCTCTATCTTTTTAAACTACCCTTCCCGGATAACATTGCATTTCCCAACATGTGTTCTTCACGTGTCAGATGTCATGTAGAGATACTCTTAGAGGCTGCTGTACAAGGGGTTTCAGGAAGGGGCTGTGGCTCAACAGCAGAGAATATTCCAGTGTAGATAGTACCGGCTTTAAGAGACCAATGGTCTGATTCAGTAGAATGCAGCTTCATGCATTCATATCTTTCTCCACTGAGTAAAGTGGCATAAAAGAAACAACGTGGAAATGGAAAGTTGCCTCAGAAAATAGGCAGGATTAAAATGGTCTTTGTAGCCATGCATGAAAATTAAGGGGAAATGCACGTATTTGTCTTATTCTGTTTGTTTAGAAAGTTTTCTATGCCCCCTCTCTCCAGGTAAGCCTCTTGGGGTGGCTTACAAAACAAATAAGAAAATGAAACATCGGCGGGAAAGTGCTGCTAAGTCACAGGGTTTTCAAGGCAAGGGATGAACAGAAGCTAATCCCTGCCTCAGTTTAGTTAACCTGGACTTCCTTGGTAATCTCCCACCCAAATACTAATATTGTCTGCCAGTTCCCATCTCATGGGATAACTCGGCTAGGTTAAGCAATATGGGTTGCTGCCTAGAATTTTATGCTTATTGAATTTTATTTTATTTTTAATGTGATTTCACTGTGATTATATTGTATGTGATGTTCCAAGAGCTTCCCAGACTGGGCTAACCTGGGCCACCCAGGTCATAGCAAAACAAAACTTTTAAGAGTCATTAATTAAAACCCAGCATGAAACGCTCAGTCAGCGCATAATACACCAGGCAGCTTAAAATGAATTTAAAATTTTTCAGACTAAAAGCACTTTAAAACGTATGTTAAAAGAAAAACCTTAATTTAATGCCTATAATGTATCCATGGCAAATCTATTAATCTGCATCCAGGCTGGGATAGTCATGATGAAAAGCCCTGCACGTGTCTGCAAGCAAGCCGCCTGCCTCGTCAAATATTCCATATTTAAAGATGCCAGCCAGGCAGTGCAATTTGAAGCAGTTACCCCCTTCAAAGACCACTGAAATCAATAGCCTGAGTATTTATTTATTTATTTATTTAATCAAATTTATACCCCACCCTCCCCCACGAATGGGCTCAGGGTGGCTAACATACATTATACATTAAAAACCACATACATATCTAAATCCATATAAAAGCAAAAGTAAAAACCCAGCACGATACTTCTCCGGACTGCACTGTGAGACTTTCACAAAAGCTTTGTGCCAGTGGAGTTAGTGTCACAAAGGTAGTTATTGCTAGTAAAGACAACCAACTCCTGTAAAAACACGCAACAGTTTCCACAAACAGCTTCAAGAGGAAATCTACCAGTTCTGGGCCATTAAGGAGCTTTATGTCAATTCTTTAAAAGCTCAATTGCCCCCTTACTTGTGCGGCTCCCAAAAATAATCTTCTCCCTTGCTCGTTGCTTATGTGTCATGTGTTCAGAGGCAAATTCCAAGATTAAACAGGAAAGAGAGGTGTATATAAAACTTCAGTGAAATGAGAAAGGCATTTGTGTTCATATCAAGTCGTATGTGCAACAGCTCTGAGGTTAGTTGCCTTCCATTGAGAGAGCACGCACAATGCCAATAGGGTGGTGCATTTTTCAACAAGCGACAACAGTAGGAAAAAACGATATTTGACATTCTTGCCTTTGACATATAGTGTAGTGTGGATACAAAAGTCGCTTAGTGAAAATGCATCATTTGTCTTTCCATGAGGACTGAATGCATGAAGCTGCCTTATACTGAGTCAGGCTATTTGTCTATCGAGGTTATTGTTGTCTTCTCAGGCTAGCAGCAGCTCTCCAGGTAGGTCTTTCACATCACTGGATCCTTTTAACTGGAGAGGCCAGAGAATGAATTTTTGGTATCTTCTGTATGCCAAGCCAGTGCTCTACCACGGAACTATGCCCCCTCCTCTCCACATAGACCAGAGAAATTACTAAGGGGCAAGAACATTCTTCCTTTTCAACTTGGGTCACCTGGGCCAAGCACATGCACAGGTCAGCTGTACCTCCTTTCAGTGCCAGACCACACCTTCTTTAAAACTTCTTTTAATCCATTGATGGCCCTCTACTGGAACTGATCTCTGCAATCCATAGATCAGGTGTAATTCCGGGAGAACGCCAGACCCCCCAAGTGGAGGCTGGTAACCCTGTGTCTAGAACACATGCATATTCTTGATCATACATGGTAAAGATTTGATCTATGAGGGCTGAGAATTCATATATTATAATTTTCAGTCATGACAACTCTCTTTCTTGAAAACATCTGTCAAATAAAATGTCAGACATCTTTTTTGAGAACATGTTTAAGAACTGTCAGCTTCCATTCTGTACATAATATGTCCCCAGCATCATAAATCAAAGTCCTGGGGAGATTTGGGGCTCCCTAGGGCACGGCCCCCTATCATTTATTCCACTTTCCACTGTAGTTACATTTCATTATTAACAGCTTTCTCTATGTGGTACTTTTAGAGAAGACTCCGAATAAAAACCAAGCTCCAAGACCTTGGCCTAATTTCACACTCTTAACAGCAAGCCATTGTTTGGCTTCTTTTCCAGATACGATGTTTTACTTGTGGAGTAAACATAGCTTGGCTGCATCATTCCCCAAGTTCCATTGTGTTAAATGCTTCTGGAAGTTATGACTGGGCTGCTTCAGAATTTCTCACTGGCTATGATCAGAGACGGACTAATATACTCTTTGAGGGGCAGAGTTCCACACGTAGTCATCGTGCATTCCTATATTCATTGCTGGAATCATCGATTCATTTGTTTCTTTTAGGCCGCTTGCTTAGCCATGCAATAGCAAATGCCATTTAAATGTATCGACACAAACCATACTGAATGTTGGCATGCTTTACAGGAATTTAAAAAAAAAAAAACCCATCAAAACAGGGATTTTCAAACTGATTGTTATCCCATCCCCAGTTACGATAGCATACATATTAAACATATTAGAGAGATTCGTTTATTCTCCCTCACACCGACACACAAAGCTACATGCAGCAGAGATTTCTAAACAGTTGCAAAATCCATTTCTCTCATTTTAAAAATAGCGTTTAAGTCACAAGCTAAGTATTTTTTTGAATATTTTAGGCAACCAGACCCAAAATGGGAAGATGCCAATGTGTTTGGAATTTTAGAGCTCTCCGAGTGCTGGGATTTATTTGCAGCAAGCAGAAAAGAGACGGTCGGCATAAAATTCCACCAGGTTCCCGCTTGTAAAATTATTTATCAAGCTAACAAGGGAGGGACCCTTCTAGTAACAACAAACCAGCATGGAAAAGGCATGCCTTTATATTTTACCTTTGGGTTAGTGCACCAGTAAAAATGCCAACTGACAAGCACTTCTCATAAACATTTCTTTCTAAATGAGCTGCCTTGTGGGGGAGGGCAGGAATAACCCCCTAAGCCAAAGGCAGTCAACAGACAGAACGATTCCAGAAGAGTGTTGCCATCAGTCCCACCGTACTAAAAACAAAAGCATAAAAATGAATGCAGAGGCATAAACGAGCTTAATAAATGAATACTTAATTTCACATCCGAAATAAACTACCGCGGCTATGAATCCATCTCGGTACTTGATTGTATGTACTGGGTGGTCTTTTATTCAGCATTCTGCATTGCTGGGGCACAATATTTTCCTACATGTATATGTATGAATACACACAGCGCTGCTGTCAGCTCCATGAGGTGAGCCCCACCGCAATCTTTAGCATATCTTTGGGTGTTTACGAGCAAAACTCCGAAGTCACTTTTATGGTTTTGTTTAACGAGATCAGCCATTGATTATAAAAAGCCTCTCTTATAGTAGCCCCAAAGGGAGAGAGAAGAAGAAGAGGGGAGATTCAGGGACAAGAGCTGCATAATCACCTGATCCCAATTAAATTTTAAAGAAACAGTAAAGAGACGTGCCCCACCAATAGCTGTTCTCAGAAGAGGCCTGCAAATTACTCTCGTCAACTCGGCAAGAATTCGGCACCCTCCGAAGACTTCTTGACTAGAATGAACATTTGACAACTGTCAGGAAAGCTAAAAGAGGGAGAAAGAATGAACAAACTAACCCAAGGTCTTTCTCCTCCCCCCCTTTCCCGCCTTTTGTTTCCAGATGCCACAAAGAAAACAGCTTTGGGAGGCCAGATGCAGCAATTTACCAGTCTAAGACCTGCAGTATCCTAGGTTAAAAAAATGAGGGGTAGGTATATAACAGGGAACAGTTTTTGTCTTTAAGCCAAGGGAGAAAATATATTTTTAATCAAAGTATGATTTCTAATATTTAGAATTTAGGCATGACAGCACACCCGGGAAGGGCTTTCACCTGATTAAACAGATAAGTTAATTAATTGCATGAATTTAAAATTGATGGATTCTGCACAACTGAGCAGATGAACAAAGAAATTATTCTGAAGACAGCATGGTATCCCTCCTTTTTTATGAGCGGTGTGCATGTTTCGTAGCAGGATCTATCTTTGAAAGTGGAATGGGGAGAATGTCTCTCCAAAGAGAGGCTAGCAGAAAATGCCTCTTCCCAATAAAGGCAATACTAATTAGACCAGGGACATACAGGCAAGATGTGGAACCTGGAGCATGAGAAGGCAAGTTTGGATCTGAACACCTGTGAATGGACAAAGCCATCAGGCTGACAGAATAACACTGGATACCACTTTACACTAAAGAAGTCGCTTGGACAGAAAGAGGACTTCTCCAGAGAACTTTTATCATTCATGCAATTTGTATATAATTCAAGGAAAGGAGTCGACAGCTTCCTCTGGCCACCTATGAAGCCTCCCTTGGCCTTTCTCGTTTTAATAGGGCTGCCCCCTCCAGACTGGGAAATTCTTGGGAGATTTGGGAGATGGAGCCTGGAGAGGGCAGAGCTGGAAGAGAGGAGGGACCTCAGCAGGGTATAATGCCATAAATTCCACCATCCAAAGCAGCCATTTTCTCCAGGGGAAACTGGACTCTGTGGCTTGGAGATCAGTTGTAATTTCCAGGAGATCTTTGTCCACCACCTGGAGGTTGGCAATCCTACAAGTTAAACAAATAAGCAGAGACCAAGAAGGGGTGCTGGCGGAAATGGAGCTCAAAATGGAATTTGGTCAACTTGACTATTAAATCTGTGATTTTGGCCCATAGTGACTTCAGCCAGGCAGTGATTTCAGCTCATCAGAACATCTTTATTGCAAGTACAATTGATTACCACACTCCTGAAAGAGCCAGATCTATACACCCAAACTATGCCCCTTTTCAGCTTGCAACAGTATCTGCATGCAATTGCGCATGTGCAAAGAATTAAGAATTTATTTCACTGAACTGTAGATTCCACACTTCATCTAACAGGCAGGGCCACTTCTGACACTCATTTTTACCAACAATTAACAGTTAACCCCATGCACTACCAATATTAGCAGCATTATAATGGGCCAGAACTGGAATGGTACTTCACATCCAGAATCTGCAGGTTCAGTCCCTGCTATATTCAGTTAAAAACCTGCTGGATGTTGAGAAAGAGCTCTCTTCCTGAACGCTCAAGAGGAGCTGCTCTCCAATCAGAACAGACAATGCTGACCTAGATGGGCCAATGATCTGACTTGGTAAAAAGCAATTTCGTCTACATTTATGAATGATTAGATCATTGAGGGAAGCGTCACACCTTCAGAACAATCAGAAAATGTAGGATATACACAGAAAAAAATTAAGAGTATGCAAAACAGGAAAAGAGAGAGCAGGGACAGAAGGAGTAGGAAGCACGTCTTATCAGCTGATAAACATCTTTGCTGAGGATTGGTTTTTCCTTTGCTGTTTCAAGTACCCTATGAAGCTTGGGTGTGAGCCAAGGGGCAAGAGCCCTTGAGCTTTAACCCCCTGTCCCTAAACCCAGTGAGGTCAGCAAATACATCTTGGGCAGCTCCGGTTTGTTTGCTATTTTACTAGTTTATCTGTATGGAGTTTATTTGATTGTAAGCAGTTTGGGGTCCTGCCAAGCAGAGAAGCAGGGTAGAAACACTCGAGTAATGATTAAGTAAATACATAAGACCTGTATTGTATGTGTAAAGGGACAGAGATTGGCTGGGGTCATGCCCACACAATCCTTGAAGAGAACCTCAGCTACACATTCTACAAAATATATCACCAACAGTAGATGACAGAATCATAGGGTTGGAAGGTACCTCTAGGGTCATCTAGTCTAACCCCCTGCACAATGCAGAAAATTTACAAATATCTCCCCCCCCTGCCAAAAACACACATAGTGACCCCTGATCCATGCCCAGAATATGGCAAAACACCATCAGGATCCCTAGCCAAACTGGCCTGGGGAAAATTGCTTCCTGGCCCCAAGGTGTTGATTGGCCTTACTCTGGGCATGTAAGAACGGGCCATGAGAGCTAGGCACTGATGTAAACCCCTCCTGCCCTCCCTCTCATGATCTTCCTAGGTTCACAGAATAAGCATTTTTGTCAGATGGCCATCTAGCCTCTGCTTAAAAACCTCCAAAGAAGCAACCTCAGAACAACCTTCGAATGGTTCTTTAGGAACAAGATGCTCTTCTGAGCACAGTCTTAAACAGGCACTTGTAGATAAGGGCCAAAACAAGATGTGATATTGGCAGTCACCTCTGGGAACATGCCTGTCCCGTTCACGTTTAAAGTTAGTGGGCAGGTCTAATTTTTTCAGAACACAACATGCCAGCTCCTAAGGGGAGACGAGTTCTCTGTACCCTCATCCCCATCTTCTCTCACTATGCGCTAGTCCTTTTCTCCTTGTGGTGGCAGAGTCCTTTTCTCTCCTTTTCCTTTTCAGACTTTTTCTCCTTGTGGTAGTAGAGAATGCCCTCAAGTCATAGCTGAATTATGGCAACCCTTGGTGGGTTTCCATGACAAGAGACTAACAGAAGTGGATTGGCATTGCCTGACTCTGCAACCTTGGTCTTCATTGGAGGTCTCCCATCCAATTACTAACCAAGGCCGACTCTGCTTAGCTTCTGAGATCTGATGAGATCAGGCTCACCTGGGCTATCCAGGTCAGGGCCCTTTTTTCCTTAGCCAGACTTATTTTCACCACTGGAATCAGGCTGAAGAGAGAAATGTTCACAATCAAATACAGTGAAACCAGGTGGGCAACAGGGTCATGTCACATCCCTGCCCATTATAAACATTAACCATTCCATCTGTATCTCAAAAACAAATATGGCTTTCCCTGCCACATGGAGTTTGGCCTCAAATTTACAGGAAAGTGAAGACTGCCAGTGGCCCAGGAAGGGTTTGAGGTGTGGCAACACGTTCAATAAATCACTGGCACAAATGCAATTGTTCAGCTAGTAATACAGGAACTATATGAAGCAAGCTGAGGTTCTCAGAACACAGCATCGCGCTATTCTTCTACAAGAACCTCCACGCTAGCATTTTTCTGTGCCTCTGCAGAAATTCAGACTATCAGGTGGGAGGGGTGCCCTTTTCCTCTCCACAAACCAGCTCAACAACAGTCTTGATCCTACCTAGTACATTTCTTGGGCTTAGGCCAAGATTTCGCCAACTCAAACAGGCTCACTGTCCTTCCCCCCACCCCACAAACATCCTCCTGAAAATAATAATAATTTTAAAAATCTGTGTTTGTGAGAAATACAGTCCTCTAAGCTTGTTAACCACTGATGGATTGCATTAATATGAATATTGTCTGTAGGGGACAAATGCTTTCGAGGAGTGAGCGCAAGCAATAGAAACATCAGCAACTATAGTGGAAAGCAAAAACATCCATTGATGCAAAAAATGTGAAATAAATAATAGATCTCGACTTTTATGTTCCCAGCCTTTGATCTGGTGGAACTGACGTTGTGGTTCGAAAACTAGAGGAGTATCTTTTTAAGCTGGGGAGCTGGTAGGGCGGGGGGGAGAGGATGCTGGATGTCAGGTTATATTTTTAGCACAAGGCCAAAATGCAAAAGAGAAAGAAAAGGAAAAGAGCCAAAAGGTATGAATGAATGAGCACAGCAGTAGAGAACTGAGAGGGGCCCCCACTATTGTTTGAAAGCCAGGGAGATGATATTTAATTGAACTCGATGGCTACAGAAAGCCTTATTAACCAGCCTGTTCTCTCCAGTGTAATTTACAATAGAACAATAGGCAATGCTTTTTTTAAAAAAAAAATCCAGACAACTTGGGAGATGTGAAAATCATCCTCCACAAAAGAATATCAAAAAGAGAAGAGAACATGAGCCAAGGAAGGGAAGGAGAGGTCCACAAAAAAGAGACCAAATGGAGGTCTGAACTTATCTGCACTCCACCCCTCCCAACCCCTTCTCCTTTCAGCCCTCCCTCTTCCCAGGGTTTGCTGACCCACTGGAACTCTTGAAGAAGGGCACACGGTGTTCTCAAAGTCACGTGCCCGCTCACAGCTGCAGCACCACAACTGTCCCTGTCGCTAACCGAGCATCATGTCCTTTGCTCTCTAAATGGGAGCACACGGAACCAAGGCCACTCTTCAGAAGGGTACGTCTCAGAGTTCTTCAGCTGCTGCTGCTATTCCATGCCCACGTGCTCCACTTTTTCTAAGCGGGCACGGCACCTGCTTCATGTGACCCAGAGGCCTGGTTTCAGTTGCGAGGCTGGGAAAAGCCCACCTATTGCCTCATACGTTTGAAAGCCACTGTTAAGAGCACATGGATTGGGTATGAAGTAGCTTCCAACTGTCCTGTATATCCATATCTAAAGGTCTGATTCCCACCCCACATGCAGAAATCCATGCAAGGAAAGGAGAACTATCTTTGAAGGTTCTGCTAACCCTGGAAGTGCACACATTAGCACAGGAGTGGGAGGGATCTCCTTCTTTGGAGGTTTTTAAGCAGAGGCTAGAAGGCCATTTGACAGCAATGCTGATTCTCTGAACCTAGGCAGATCATGAGAGGGAGGGCAGGAAGGGTTACACCAGTGCTTAGTTCTCGTGGCCCCTTCTTACATGCCCAGGGTAATGCCGATCATCACGTTGGGGTCAGGAAGCAATTTTCCCCAGGCCAGTTTGGCTAGGGATCCTGATGGGTTTTTGCCATCTTCTGGGCATGGAGCAAGGGTCACTGGGTATGTGTGGGAGAAGGGGAGGTAGTTGTGAATTCTCCTGTATTGTACAGGGGGTTGGACTAGATGACCCTAGAGTTCCCTTCCAACCCTATGATTCTATGAAATCTAGGTTTATAAAGCACACTGAGGAAAGAGACTAACTGGTAACATTAGCACATGCACAGAAGTAAATAAAATATATATAAAATCAAGTTACTAGGGTTACCAACCTCCACATGGGGACTAGAGATCTGGAATTACAGCTCATCTCCAGATGATAGAGATTGGTTCCCCTGGAGAAAATCGGCTGCTTTGGAGGGCAGACTCTATGGCATTATACCCGGCTGAGGTCTGTCCCCAAATCCCACCCTCTCCAGGCACTACCCTCAAATCTCCAGGAATTTCCCAACCCAAAACTGGCAGCCTTAGTCTGCTACCCTTTTGGTTGCTGTAGCAGCCACAAGGAGGCATGCATACACAGATTTGGAGGCAACTCTTCCAAGGTTCCATTTAATTACTGTAGCCAACTGTACTCCTTGTAAGCTGGTGCAGCATAATATCTAACAGAATGAGATTTGAACAGGCAGCCTTTTGGATCATAATCCAAAAGGCTGCCTGTTCAAATCTCATCTCAACCATATTAAAAATAAATCACCAAGTAACCGAAGGCAAGAACTTTTAAACCTCAGTCTTCCTATCTGCAGTACAGAGATAATACACATCTACCTTTCCATGGCTGTTGAAAGGTTAGTGTGATATTTCAGAGTGCTGTGGAAGCTCCATGTATTATACATTTACCTAATCCTTTGGGTAAAAGTATCTTAGCGGCCTGCCCTGTAGCTGTATAAAAGACCCAATAGACCCTTTCTTATTGTAACCTTAAATGTGTGAGACTTTTGGTTCTCCAAGTATGTACGTTTTATTGTAGGATGCATGTATGCACTTCGAATCTGTGTGTGTGTTTTGTTTTGTTTTACCAGCTCAACTGTACTCTTAAAACTTGTTGACTATTGTTTACTCTTGACTGTTTACTGTTGATAAATTTGTTAAATCAAAATTTTTGAAAAATTAAAAATAAATAAATAAATAAAAGAGCCCTATTCTCAACTTTTTTTTTTTTAAAGAAAACAACTAGGGGGGGAAAAAGAGTTGCACAGTGAGGAAGAATCCTGGCATGAGAAACAAACAAAATCTATCAAACTTTTCCTGCCCAATTTAAAACAAGATATGACCTCTGGTCCCTTCTGCAGAATTCCTCCGATCTATTCAATTCTCACCTCCGGCGCCTGCCTCCCAGCAAATAAACGTAGCATGCCTTCTTTATATCCAGAGATGGCAAAGAAGGAAATCATGTTTAGCTGCATCTGAATAATCACGGTTATTAGACCATACCTGAAGGGCGGGCGGGGTGGGGGGAAGCATCCTTGCCTTTCTCCTTCTTCAGATTGTCATTCTCACCTGGCTGGTGATTAAGCTGTAAGATGCTCCTGACAATTGTTAATTAGGTGTTAATATCTGCAAGGGGCAACAGCATGCTCTTGCACCTGGGGTCATTCCTCAGAAGCTCAGCCTGTCTCCGGTGACAGTACCAGAAATTCCCGGAGCGCACCGCATTGCTGTTGTAACAGCTGGAGCTTTCGGCTCCTTTCATGACTGGTTTCATTTCCCAATGCAAGAAATTATATGAGTGCTAATATCTTTATTATCTTTCCCAGAGAGGTGTGATGCTCGAGCGAGCTGCACTGCCTGCTGTTCAGATAGATTTCATTCCCCCCCACCCCGTCCCTGACTTTGTATCTTGAAACAGCGTCATACCTGAGGTCCAAAATCCCCCATGCCCATCAACTGAACACCCCTATCCACCACAGAATATATTTATGGTTCTTAATTTGCTAAATAAAAAGGGAAAATTACAGTTTGGCTAGAATACTAGAGAGGGGAGGGGATAAAACTCCAGCAATTAAGAACAGCACAAGCTTTAGGAATTAATGCATGGCACAGAAATTCAGAATATTTTTTGAAATGATAAAGGCTGTGTTAAAGCCTGGGAAGTCAAGGTTGCCAGTATAGATGCAAAGAGTTTTTAAAGGACATGTTTTACTGAAGGTTATGCTATATTTCACATATCGTTTAATTTGGGGGACTTAAAAAAATCTGCTGTCCCTTAAGAGCATGAAAGGAGACTTCACAATCTTGCTTTGTGTAAAAATAATAGTAACAAATACACGTTCAAAGTGTGCGTTCAGAACTCTCATAAACTCGCTGTGGGATTCAAACCAATACACCCCCACACTAGTAGAAAAAGGTCACAAGAGCCAGATAAAACAAACAGAAAACTGACAGACTTGCTTCTGTAACGGTGCTCACGTCAAAGCGTTTTACAAACATACCTTCATTCTCTTTGTAACCCCCAGAGGTGTTGCAAAATGAGTTCCTACTTGCCAACTCTCTCAAAAAGAAAAAGCCAACCACGGTTCACTTACTGAAGCAATTCATTTCCACCCCCACTATAGTTAGCCACTGCTTAGTACCAAGACAGAAATGAAGAGGGTCATGTTGATTTAAAAGCAGGATAAGTCATGGTTACCGATTGTCCCAGTTTGGTCAGGACAGACTTGAAAAGTTTACTACCACGTCCTGAAATGTTCTGAGTTTCAAAAGCATGGAGCATAGATTCATTTTTTTCCCTTTGGGATTTAGTTTTATTTTAAGCTTTTTATCATGCATTAAGTTTTACATCAGTAATTATGAATAAACATAAATCAATCCGATTTTCCTCAATATGCATTGATATCTATACATAAACAAATGTACAAATCCTTTACCACTAGATTCATTGATTTTCAAGATTCAAATCTACGGTCCTCCCCTTGCTCAACGCCATTAATTTTGATGTATTGTCGAAGACTTTCACGGCCGGAGAATGATGGTTGTTGTGGGTTTTCCAGGCTGTATTGCCGTGGTCTTGGCATTGTAGTTCCTGACGTTTCGCCAGCAGCTGTGGCTGGGTGTAGCATCAAAAGATAGAGATCTCTCAGTGTCTCAGTGACATTGAGAGATCTCTATCTTTTGGTGCTACACCTCTGAAGATGCCAGCCACAGCTGCTGGCGAAACGTCAGGAACTACAATGCCAAGACCATGGCAATACAGCCCGGAAAACCCACAACAACCGCCATTAATTTTGTTAATGCACGAAGTTGCATCCAAATAGGACATTCTTTGTTTAGAAATAGATGTGGAGAGGCTACACTTTTTTTTGTCAAGCTGGCAACAGAGAAACCAGATTGAAACATCAAACAAAATCTTAGTATTATAAAGAGAGGTCTGGCATAGAGTTGTTCCTAATTTTTGAAACCATAATTTAATTCTGAAATTTTGCATGATATGAACAAATTCAATACCATCTCTCTCTCTATAAAGACAAGTAGTGTCCTCCTAACTGACTCATCAATGCCTAGCCCAAATCTCTGGACCTAGAAACGTGAAATTTGGGGAGAACATTCCTTTCATGATGTAAACATCAAAAAGAGATTTTAAGAAATTCACCCCTTAAGAGAGTAAAAAGGGATAAAATATATTTCCCAAAAGGATACAGCTTCCCTGTGTGGCTGGCAGGCTGCTGCCTGCTTGCAATGCACTGCCGCCCACTGCCAGCTCGGCCACTCTTCCCTGATTGGGCCAGCCTTTCAAAGTCATTTGCATATGCAGGCTGATTGGAGCTCATAACATTCCTCACCTCATCCCCCCCCCCCACAGAGACAGCTGGAACACAAAGGGCATTTGCATATGTGGCCTGATTGGTCCTCACTCCCCACATTCCAACAGTCTGCAGTTGCTATACGGACTCATTGAATGTGTCCTGTGGTAAAATGCACCTCCCAGTTAAATACTGTAGCAAAACACAGGTATCAAGCTAGTCTGGTATAAATGCCTCTAAAAGTTTGGTTAATAGAGTCAGCATGGAGTGGATTTGTGGTGAAGAGACTAGAAAATATAGGTTTGAAGAACTCCCCACTTTGCCATGAAGCTGATCAAATGACCATGGGCTGATAAATTTTCTCTAAGCCAAACATGCCTCACATGGTTGTATGACAATAAAATGGAGATGCATGGAGCTCTTTTGAGCATAGGCAAGATACAAATGTATGTCTATCTGTTGAACATGTTAACATACTTACTGCCTTTGAAAGTTATCATCTATGACATGAAAATCAGAATTCCCACACCTGCAAAATATAAAAGTGGCTCGGGCTCAATTCCAAAATTGCTTTCTGGTCCACATTAATAGCATTTACAAGTACACGTAAATTGTGTATTAGATACTCAGGTAAGCGTTAAGTACTGTGTGAAAGTGCCTCCAGCTCTTTGCTTGGGGTCAACCCCACGCACATTACGACATGCTAAGCAAAGTATAGTATGAGCCAAGAAAAACCAAGGCACATTTCCAAAGCCTGCTTTCAGGTCCTGAGCTCCGTCCTTGAACATGCAGCATGGAGTGGGTGTCTAAATAGGTCAGTTATTCCGTTGCGGAAGCTTAGCAAATTTCACCTGGAATTGCATTGGAGACCACCTGGAAACCATACACAAGCTGCTCTGAGCTCTTAAGGAGTAGAGAATGAGATATAAAATAAAGGTGACCCTTTGATGTGACATGTACATATAATATGCACAGAAGCCTGATTCTTATGCTAACATATATGTGTGTTATGTGCCATCAAGTCACTTCCAACTCATGATGACCTTATGAATAAATTACTTCCAAAATGTCCCATCATTGACAGCCTTGCTGAGGTCTTGCAAAATGAAGGCCATGGCTTCCTTTATTGAGTCAAGCCATCTCATTTTTGGTCTTCTCCTTTTCCTACTGCTTTCCACCTTTCCTAGCATTATTGTCTTTCTCCGTGAGTCTTGTCTTCTCATGGGTACTTTTCACACTCGTACTTTACAGCATTCCCGCACCTGTTTCACATCCCATGTTTGCAGAGGTTTCACACTTGCAAGCTAGTCATGGGACGCAGTGCTGCTCTTAGTCTGCGGTATCCCCGATCCCCCCCCCCCCCGCAGACATACCACAAAGTTATTCTGAACCCGCTGCCAACTCGCGGCTGGCCCAATAATGCCTGGGTGAACACTTTTGTCCTCTTTTTGCTTCTCTACCCCCTTCTCCTTTTCCTAGGGAGCTGATTGGTCTGTGCATATCTAACCAAACCCACTCTCCTCCTCAGCTCCCTGACCTCTTTGTCTGCCCCTCTTTTTAACGTTTCAGCATTTGGTGGCAGTGCGGCAAAGCATCCCTGGCCCACTCGGCTGGCTGGCAGCAGGAAGCCAGACACCCATCTGGCCTGGCCCGAGCAGGGAAAGCAGAGCGCAGAATGGGAGGGAGGCAGGCAGGGCTGGGGTCAGAGGATGAAAGTGCGCATTCTCACCCTCTGTGCCCTGGCACCTCCATCCAAGCGATGCCCCAAAAGAATTCAGGCTTAGCTTAGCAGTCTGGGGTTGAGCTGACTTTAATCTTCGCTCAGCTGCCTCTTGCCCTTGCCAAGTGCCGGCAAGTTTGTGAACCGGGGATTATCTGCGGCCCAGAGCAAAGGAAGGCGGAAGGCTGGGAATGAGCAAGGGGCGTGGGGTACTCTCCCTCCAGCAAGGCCTCTGCTCAGCCTCTCCTCTCTTCTGGCCCCCATTCTTGTGCGCCCCCTCTACCTCTGCATCCTGCTGCCACAGCTTCCTCTTAAGTTTCTTCATCACATTTGAGCTGTTTGCTTCTCTACACCACCCGCTCCTTTTCCTTGAGCTGATTAGTCTGTGTGGATCTAATAAAACCCACCCTCCTCAGCATGTCACCCGCTTTTTCTGTAAATGTTTTTTTTTTGTATTTCTAAAGGACAGTAACATTTCGGCATTTTACATCATTTTTTTATCAATGGATAGGAAGCAACGTTCTTATGTTACTGCTGTTTGGGAAAAAGGTGCCATGGGAAATCACCACCAGTAGATATGTTCCCTGTTCATTTGAATATTTGGACATGTTTCCCTTTTGTTTTTTAATGCTCAATATAAATGATAATGATGGCCTTAAAAAATGGTGTTCGAACAAACATGGGGAGTCTTTGTTCAAAAATATCACCACGCCCCACCCATTCAGGGTTCATGTGATTGTGTGAGACCAATGCTGGCCAGAAAATTTGCTGGGCAGGGACAATCAGCTCTCAACACCCATCGGTGCTATTTTCAAACATGAAAAGTTAGGATGCAAAAACAGCCACAGTATTGATGTGCATAGGGAGGGGTGGGGTTTCAAGTGGTAATGTCACAAAGTTACAACACATGCACAAACTTTAAAAAAAAAAAAAGGTGTTGTGAATTCCAAAGCCCACAACATCCGCAACAAAATTAGGGCTTCAAAGCAAGTGTGAAACAAAATACAGGACACCAATTCAAAACTTCTCGGACAGTGTGAAATGCATGGGTGCCAAGCCGAATCTGTTGCAATCGTCGTGACTCCTCAGAAATGGTGCATTAACCTGTGAGTGTGAAATGTACTATGATGTGACCAAATCCCAATAGCCTCAATTTCATCATTTTAGCTTCCAGGGATTTAATCTACTTATTGGTCTTTTCGGCCATCTATGGTATCCATAAACCTTTTCTCCAGCACCAAATAAGCCAGTCCTTTTTACAGGTTACTAAAGCACTGAGCACAAATAGAACATCACGTCTGTAGTTTTGGCTATGCTACTGACACCAAAGTAAGGCTTCTCCAAAGGCAACATGCTAAAAGAAACCTACAGAGTACATAATGCATATTGGCAATCAATAGACTAAAGGACTTGTTCTAAGAAAGAACAATTTTCTTTGGTCCAAAGAAGAAGAATGTATTTCAGTGCAGTTATTCCTGTACTGGTTGGACAACTGCATATATACACCATTACACAACAGAAAAATTAATAGACTTCAATGCAAATTAACATAAGACGTTCTGAACAATTCATCACTTGTGAATGCAATTTTTAAGTGATTTCCCCTGATTTTAAACACTGGTCATTCCACGATTCTGATCTGTTTCATCCCTTGCTGATTTTTTTTTCAAACTAGCTGTAGACTACACAAGTATTTAGGTTGAGAAAAAAGTGCAGTAGTTCATAATGCTTCTAGACAGGAGTGTGAAAATACACCTCTGGCCCAGCAGCAAGGGACAGGCGGAACAGCACCCATGCACCGCTGTTCCATGCCACTCACTGTTTCTGTCACTTCCCAATCACCTGCTCCTTCCCCACATCACACAAAAGCAGAGCCAAACTAAGACATGCTGCAGCTCTATGTCAAGCTTAAGAGGCCCCATGGTAATGGAAAGTGCTATCAAGGCAAGAGTCTAAAAAAAAGAGAGAGAGAATGGCAAAAAAAAAGTGGACCATCTAGCCAAAGGAAGCTCAGAGCAATCCGGACAGAACATACCATATACCAAGAAACCAAGCTTGTTTTTACTCTCTTCAGTCACAGCAGGAGCAAAACCAGGCACTGCTATGAGTGCTATCTTCCTGCTTGCATTCCCTGAGAAGACCAGATGTGCTCGTCGCCACTTCTGATGCGACCAGCTATCAACCTTGTAGCTTCCGTTGATATCCTTAATTCTCGTCATTGAGGTTATATGACATGCTTTTACGTCATTACTTGCTGTTGTTACTGTAGGATGCCATTGTGCTTAATAAATCAGTTTGATTTGTAACTCTAAAAAAAAAACAAATAAATAAAAATAAAGGCAAGAGACTAACAGAGGTACTTTGCCATTGCGTGCCTCTGCAACGCAACCCTGGTTTTCTAGGGAAGTTTTCCATTCAATTACTGTTATACTGCAAGTTAATCAATGGGCTAAATGTGGGGTATGAAGCAGGGACAGACGCCGGAGCTTGTATATGGTGTATTGGCTTTTTTGGGGCTAACATTATTTAAATATTTAAAATTATTTATTCAAATTTGAATCGGGAAATCACCTCCAGAAAACCCATATTAGAGAGTCCAGTAGACCCATATGAGTAGAGTCCAGTCACACCTTTAAGACTGACCAACTTTATTGCAGCATCTGATGAAGAGAGCTGTAGTCCTTGAAAGCTTATGCTACAATAGAGTTGGTTAGTCTTCAAGGCGCTACTGGACTCTTTACTATTTTGCAGCTACAGACTAATATGGCTAACTCTTCTGGATCTATGATTATGGATGTAGAGTATGCACACTATAAATTCTTGAAGCAGCCCTTTTTGTTGTAAAATAAATTATGGATGCTTCCATATCAGAGTACAAAAACACACCCCTGTCGCTGCAGAAGCAGCAAGCAGCCTAAAATGGGCATCGACACACTCCCATTCTCACATTTCTGGCCGCTGCCAGTCTCCTGCCATCCCTTGTAGACTATCTGTGACACTATTCCACGTCCCTAACAGAAGCTGAGAAGAAACAATGGACACCAAACATCTATTAATTTTTACACTCTTATCGTGAAACTTTCTCCGCTGCTTTCCACTGTTACCCACAAAGCTACTTTCTTTTCTGTAAAATGGAGGCACAATTGCTTTTGTGCCATTAATATCTTCCGTGGCTTTCTCCTTTGTCATTTGACCCACCTTCTTTATTTGGATTCTTCGGGCCAAGCATCAATTGCTCCAAAGGAAAATTAGTCAGGGAACATTGACATCCTTATCATATTCGATACCTTAAAGCCAGGTTAGACAGAGGAATTCAAGGATAGGAATTTAAGAATAAAAGTTAAGCTAGCCACCAGGGAGAGCAAGTATTGGACTTTTCATATCTCAGCTTATTATTCCTAATATTACACAGAAACTTCCCCCGATTGTCCTTTCCTTTCCCAAATTCCCCATCTGGCCAGATGTCTCTCTGTCTCCTTCGCTTCCACCCGTCAATCATGTTCGCAGCTGAAATTTGATTTCACTCCCAACAGTAACCTTATATGAAATATTACCATAGAGGTCAGTACAATCTGAACCTTGCCACACAAGTTCATTAACTCTTCCTATGTCCAATATCTGTTTGTTTCAAAGTTATATGGTTTTAGCACTAATCTTTTTTGCAATATGAATTGGTCAGCCGTTACTAAATCCTGGACAGAGGCGGAAGCAAAACGGGTGGATCTTTCTTTGGCTTTGCAAAGCCAGACGTTACAATAGTACCCAGAAATGTTAGTGCTTCCCCTTCCCGCCCCCAAAAAACAAAACTAAAATCATAAAACGGAAAACAAAGATTAATTAAAGTGAAGCACTTGAGTTGAGATTTTGGATAGTGCAGAGAAGCCTCCTGCAATTGTACCTGCTACTTATAAATGCTTTACTCCAGAGTCACCTTGTTGGAAATAACAAAAAAAAAAGTGATTAAAATTGGTTTGTAGGTAGTCATCCTCTCCTACTTGCTTGTAGTAACAATTGAATCTATTTAAAGTATGTCTGAACAAAACTGGGTATGAGAATCATTTCTAGACAAGCAAGCATAGAGATGTGAAAGCCGGGGGGCGGGGTGGAAAGTTTGGAAAAACATGGGGAGTTTCACCAGTTTTTTCTGAGGACATTTTTCAATTTTTTGATGAGGAAAAAAATAAGAAATTTGAGGGAATGCTGAAACACTACGGCATTTTCCCCTTTTTGAGCAAGGTGCTGTTTTAAGGCAAGATTTTATTCAATTAAAATATATAACGCAAAGCCTGAAGACCTTGTTTTTTCAGTTTTCAAGTGGACATTTTGAGGATTACTTAAAAAAAACTCCTAGGAAATGTTCATTTATTTTGAAAAAAATTCAGTGGTTTTTAAGAGAAGATTTCACTTACTCAATGTTTCTGATGGGAAAAAAATTGGAAATGTGGGGGGGGGGCACTAAAAAAAACACCCATGAAATTAATTATATAATCTTCTTTTGGAAATATATAATATTTTGGAAATGTGTCTTTTGGAAAGATAGGATAATAAATCACTCTCCTGCTTTATTATTTGCAACGTTCTCTGTAGAAAATGAAAGTATCGGTTTATATTCCGAAAACAAGCCCGTTAATAGAGTTTTATATGCCAGCTAGCATACAAGTAATACATTGTATGATACTAAAACAACAAAATAGATTCAGAGTTGATAGGAAGGTACTGAAGATATTTCATTTTTTACCAACGTTTGTGGTCTTTCCCCCTCAGAAAAATCATTTCCCCCACATGGCTTCAAAGTTGTCAGAAATTTTTATCTCTAAGCAGGCAGGAGCATTTTGTCTGCTAAAAGACCTCTGGTTATTGCACCCCAGTACACTCTCAGGCCACATTTGTTCAGCATCTTTGTATCCTTCCCTTTCTCCAAGGAGCAGAGTCCATGCTACCACCCCCCAGTTCCTCCACATGCCCATCTGATGTGGAAATGATAAGTGGTGAGCAGCCCAAGGTTACCCAAGGAGCTTTGAGATTTGAGGACTCCCTGTTCCGAGTCCTCCCAACCAGGCAAACCTGGGAAGAAATAGGAGCCTTGCAAAAGGGCCCTGCTACATCTCAGCTCCGCCAAAGGTGGAAAGGAGAAAGAACTAGTTAGAAGAAAGGAGTGCCATAGCATTCTCTAGGCCTGCCTAGCCCTCCCAGCATGGTATGCAGCTCAGCTTACTGGGATGGTAGGCCACCTGCCCGCCAACAAAAGTCCCAGTCACCGCAATGGCCAATCCACTCCTACTTGCAACTGCATCTACTTATCGCATTAAAGCGGAGAACTATATGATAGCAAATGGGCTAGTAGTGACAGTAGTTTTTAACGCAATGTTTAAATAAAGCAGCACTAACGGAAAACGGTGAACTGCCTACAAACACCTCATGCTTCCAGGCATCTTAATTCTTGGCTGATTCCACACACGTTGGATAATGCACTTCCAATCCTCTTTCGAGATCATTTGGAACTGAATTTGTCGTGCGTGAAACAAAAAATCCACTTCCAAACGATTGCTAAAGTGCATTGAAAGTGCACTGTCCAACGTGTGAGGAATCAGCCCTTCTGAAGCGAAAACTAAAGCAACACGTTATCCATTCACAAAATGTCTGCGGGTCTGCTAGAAACGGGAGCCCGTTTCATTCTCCATCTACACAGATAAATGTGGAGTCACTGCAATGGATGACCACCCACCAGAGAAGCAAACATGTTCCAACGTACCTCCCCTTTGGCCATTACTCAAACCAAGTCCTTATGACTAGAGATGGGCACGATCTGCATTACGATCGAAAAAAACCCACGATAATGGCGATCGCATGATCGTGACCCGGCGGATCGTGATCATCCATGGCCAACGATCCAGCGATTGGGAGGGGTCTGGATCGGCGCATCCAGGCTCAGATCAGGGATCCAGACACTCAGGCGCCAGCAATCTATTCCCCTGGCAATGGAGCCAGGGAAATGCCTGAGCTGTGTTTGCCCTCTTTCTGTCGCCCTGGAAACTCGAATGAAAGCCCAGCTTACCTTGATCAGCAGGGCTTCCTTCCAACCACGGAGCAGCAAAGCAGTCACCAGTTGGGAGAAGACACCCAAGGGAGGGAGGGGGAAGGGGGTGTTCTGTAGCCATGGACACTCCAATCTCATCCCTGCAAACCCTGATAGGCAGCTCTGACGGCCAAACACAGACAGCCAAACACAAACACAGATGCCGCTGGCATCACCCACCGTTCCTGTATCGCTGGGAACAGCGGGCCGCCCCTCCACTTTTGCCTTCACGATCCATGGATCGGGAACGGGAGATGCTCGGTGTGGGTCATTAATTCGGGATGGTCGCCGGCGCCGATCCACGATCAGCTGGATCGTTAATTTTTTTGGATCGTGCCCATCTCTACTTATGACCACCAATGAGGATTTGGCTGTACAAGGAAATCCTCTAACAAACAGAATTTTAAACTGGCTCAAAAGGTGACGGCATTCTATATCACAACAGTGCTTTGCCAAGGCAGTCAAATGAGGCAGTGTTTTTCAATGATGTCAGAGATTTGACAATTAGTTCTCATGCAGAGGGAGAATGCATATTCTAACCACTCCGCTGTTTTTACCTCCTAGATGCTCTGGGGAAAACCAACTCGACAAGACCTATGCCTTCCTCTTTCTAAAGGAAGAAGATTGGATTTTAAAAAGAGGGGAGACAAAGGGAAACAAGGCTTAGTATTGTTAGAGTATGTTTTCACATGCTGGATCAGTCTCATCATTTGTCCTAAGAGGCATTACTAATATTACAAGCAATAGAAGAGGTAATCTCATCCCAAAATGTAGTTAAGAAGACACACACCGCATAAATAAATTCAACCACTGGTGAACCTGGCCCCAGTAACAGAGCTGTACAGTCCAAAGGATAAGAGAGGAAGACAGGAATTTGTTTAAGACGTTTAAGAACAGAAGGCATTAGAATCCAGGGACAGTGGAAGGGACAAAGACAAAGATCTGCCCGCTCTCTGTGGCTTCAACACAGCTGGCCACTCGGCAACCTCACTACAGTGAGCCAAGGAGCTACAAGATTCCTAGACTCTTTGCTAGGACAGCCTGCTGTTCCTGCTAGCAACCCCCCTCCCTCCCCGATATGGCCCTTGTCCCCTTTAACAAGTGTGTGACAGGCAAGTGAAAAATCATACATGCAACTTTCTCAATTGTGGCCTTTCCACAGTAATAGGAGCTGCATCTAATGGAGCTCTGCCAAGCAGGCAGTTGCTAGAGGCGTAGAAATTCTGCTTGAGTTTCTCCGCTAGGAAAAGATACGGCAATCCTGCTCTCAGATAATGCAAAATCAGGAGCACAAGAGAAGGAAAAACAACAGGCTTCCACCCCCAGTAGAAAGTCAGCCATGGGAGCTGTAAATGCTCACACCAGTTCCCATTAGCCATAAGGGCCACATGCGACTAGCACTGCACATCTGAATGGTGCAAACAGAAAGACTCAGAGCATCACACATGGAAGTCCCTATCCAAGAGAGTAAGAGAGGAGATGGTAGTTAGATGTCCATTTCAGCATTAAGGCAAACACAGAGATGGACAAGGGAGGGAGGAAGAAACATGAGAAGGCAGTTCACTCTTACCGCTAAGCAGGGCTTTTTTTTCCTGGGAAAAGAGGTGGTGGAACTCAGTGGGTTGCCAGCACAGGGGGCAACTCCTGGCAGAAGGTAGTGCCCCCGGTACCACATGCATGCGCGCAAAGTGTGCACACGCTCCCAGGACCGCACAATGGGTCAGCTGGAACAAGGGGGGAGTTTTTTAAAGTTTAAATCACCCTCAGCAAAAATGGTCACATGGCCGGTGCCCCCACCCCCTGATCTCCAGACAGAGGAGCGTATAGATTGCCCTCTGTCTGGAGATCAGGGGGCGGGGCCACCGGCCATGTGACCATTTCCAAGAGGTGCCAGAACTCCGTTCCACCGCGTTCCAGCTGAAAAAAAGCCCTGCCGCTAAGAATTGCTTACTGATCATTAGAACGTGAAGCCCCATGCTTTGAAAACCTCAGCCAAGGGTCCAAAAATGAGATGGCTTCCTTTGGAAGGCGAGGAGGCTCTGCTACACAACGCTGTCGCAGATGTAAGCCACATAGCGCAGATCTTTAATAAGGTTCAAGACAGGTTGTCACAATTCACACTCTGTAAATGCATCGCTCATTTGAGAGTAGACTTGGATAAGAAAAATAAAACACAACAATGGCACCATCTCTGCAAAAAGATCACACACACCATCCACGTTACAGAGGAAGCCTGTTTGGTGTCCAAAGAGAAAGTCAAGAACACACAGCATAAAAGCCACCGTTACACAAAAACAGAAGCTCGTTCAAAGCATTCGTGAAAAATCAATGGGAAAATTCTCATTGTAGTCAGTAGATTTTGCATCATGCGCCAGCTTGGCAATTCAATTTTTAAAAAATCCCAACTATACCAAAAAGAAATCAAATGGTACCTTTTCAGACTTCAGGCAACAGGAATTCTCACATCACTGCTGTAGAAGATTCTCTTGGATACCTGATTTAGTAAAATATATTAAAATAAACAACAGTGCATTAATAAAAGGTTCTAAAAAGCTACATTTGTATAAAGCCTGTATAAAGCAGAGATCGGTTAGTTTCATGTTTCTTCAACGATAGTTTTTAAATAATACGTTATTACAGAACTGATGCTAAAGTAGTGTTATGTGAAACTGATTTCTATTTCATAAAGAGACTACAAGTTCTCATGTTTATTAAAGTAACAGGGATTGTAAATGTTTTTTGCTACTGTATACCTTATTTTGCTGATCTGTAACCCTAATATACAACTGATGGATTGATGTAACAGGAATTCTTTGAAGCTGGAAAATAAATTGTTGTTTCCTAATATTTCTAAGCTGTGAACTAGTATGCTTCCGGGTTTTCCCTACTGAGTTGATTTTTATTGATCTTTATATGTAATTCAAAGAATTAATTAACCATGTTAATGTAAATGGAGAGATTGTATGTTCTTTGTTACTTTTCCCCTTGAATACCTTATATTGTGTATGCTTCAATTGCCAAACAATGCATTCAAAACTCAATTTATTAAAGTGAGATAAAACTTCTGTACAAGAAACCATTATAACAGGTGTCAGCTCGAGATGCCGCAGTGCACCAACAATTTTACTCTAGAGTAAACCCATTAAGGCCAATGCCACTGCTCCATAGAAAACAAGCTAAAACGATCATACAATTAATGTTTCCTCGGAAATTCTGCCTGCAGGACAGGGCAACTTCCAAAACTCGCTGCAAAGAAATCCACTTTCATAGTGTATAAAAGCATGACAAGAAAATAAAATCCTGTATTTTGAGGACTTTAAAAAAAACTCTAAAAGGAACAAGACAATTGATAATGTTTGATTGCCAAATTCTTGTTCAGCACAGAAAAATTTCAATGACGTTTTTTTAACTAGATACAGATCCATTTAAACACGAAAACTTATCGGTGTGATATATTAAGATGGTATTCTGAGAGCACATGTAAAATATGCAGCATTGTATGGGAAAATGCAGAGATGGAGGGCGAGATGCATATTGATGGTATCCAGATGCCTTCTGTGCCTGCCTCGTGTGTTATTTTTGGATCAAAAAAAGAGCGAGAATGAGATTGAGGATGCTGCCTCCTTAAATGCAATATTTGGCATTCCGCCCAGGATCTCTTAAAGCCGATGACTTCTTTAGACCTTGGGTGTCGTTTTCCTCAAGATGACCTCTGCTTTCATGCCAACTGGCGAATCCATCCGATTATGAATGCATTCATTTGGAAGGGATAGGTATTCAATTCTCCCACCCCTCCCCTGCCCTGCACCTGAAGTGCATCCAAAAAATGTGTTGCGGTCAGCATCCTTTTATTATCTTAAGACTATCCAGAGGATATCCCTGCTTTGGCACAACCCCCAATGCAATCTGATCAAAAGATCTAAACCCCCTTGCAAAGGCAGTGCACGGAGACCAAATATTCCGTTCAAATGGCTTGGTGATTGGGGATTAATAGAGAGAAGAACCAAGATGTTCAGCATTAATCATAGAATCATAGAGTTGGAAGGGGCCATACAGACCATCTAGTACAACCCCCTGCCTAGTGCAGGATCAGCCTAAAGCATCTCTAACAAATATTTGTCCAGCCTCTTCTTGAAAACTGTTGGTGAAGGGGAGCTCACCACCTCCCTGGGCAGCTGATTCCACTTTTGAACTACTCTGACCGTGAAAAAGTTTTTCCTAATATCTAGCCGGTACCTTTGTGCATGTAATTTAAGGCCATTGTTTCGGGTCCTACCCTCTGCTGCCAACTGGAACAGCTCCCTGCCCTCCTCCAAATGACAGCCTTTCAAATACTTAAAGAGAGCAATCATGTCCCCCCTCAACCTCCTCTTCTCCAAACGGAACATTCCCAAGGCCCTCAGCCTTTCCTCGTAGGTCTCAGTCTCCAGACCCCTGATCATTCTCCTCAGTCTCCTCTGCACCCTCTCGATTTTGTCCACATCCCAGATAGGCAGCAAGATCCATTCATTTCACATGACTGATATAGTCCCTCTTTTTTTCATTTGGCAGCATCGGAACAAGAGTTCATGTTTGTTTGCTGCCTCTCATCAGTTTCTATTTTATGTGCTTCCGTATGATTAAAAACCCTTTCCCAAGGAAAAATGTGTTAGAAGCATCAGTCTATTCTGAAACAAATATCATATGTTTAACTCTTATGGTTTCCTTAACTCTGGATAAAAATGTCTTTGCAGTAGGTCCCGCGTCAAATGTGAAATTCTCTGTTCCCACCCCTCTCCACACACACCCTGCCTCCTCAACACTGAAATTTGTGGTAAACTCCAGCATGGTGCTCAGAAAAAAAAAAAAAGCAGCATAAAGGAAACGTGGAGTTTTTAGCACTCACAATCGCTACAGGCCACTTGCCTTTTAACTCATTATTTCAGCAATGGGCAGGGTGGAATTGTATCTCAAAAAGAGTTTTAAAAAATAACCTCAAATAAGTTCCTACTGCAGGAACACTATGACACATTGCAGCAGCCCAAACTAGCTAAATGCATTAGCAGATAAAGGTAAAGGTAAAGGTAGTCCCCTGTGCAAGAACCGAGTTATTACTGACCCATGGGGGTATGTCGCATCACAACATTTTCTTGGCAGACTTTTTACGGGGTGGTTTGTCATTGCCTTCCCCAGGAAACTGGGTACTCATTTTACCAACATCAGAAGGATGGAAGGCTGAGTCAACCTTGAGCTGGCTACCTGAACCCGGCTTCCTCCAGGATCGAACTCAGGTTGTGAGCAGAGCTTGGGCTGCTTACCACTCTGCGCCACGGGGCTCTTTTGCATTAGCAGATAAATGTACAAAATGGAGAATCTCTTTTTTGCAAACAACAAGCCCTCCCCACTGCTTTTTAAAATATCTTCCCAAAAGTTAAAGAACAACATGCAACCCAGACTGGGGGGGGGGGGCGGAGAAAGTGTGCAGGACCCGAACAGCAACTTGGAAGCTTGGGCCCAGAAGTGGGCTGTGGAAATGCATTGTTGCAGGCACTGTTTGAACTAAGAGGTACAGAAGTCATTTAGGGCAACATTCTCAGATGCTGTTATAGAAATCTGGTTTTAAAAATGCACATTTTAAATTTGCAGCTAATGACTCCACCAATTAACTTGTTTTCATTTCCAGGCAAAATAGCTTCTGATACTTGAAAAGCCAAAGGGTCTCGGGAAAGCATCACACCCTTAAAGGACTTAATTGCTTCATCCACAAAGGCCACTACCTGGTCTTGGAGCTAATATGAACATCCAGGTTTCACCAGGCATTAGCACGCTGCTAGCAGGTTCACATTAAAGGTGGGCTACATGCACAGGCACAAACGTTATACAGAGCCTTTGGAAGTTTTCCACCCACCTGCAACCACATTGCAAACCATACAACTGAAGCTTCTTCCAGCCAACAATGGCAATTGCCAAAGACCTGTCCCTATTAGCTCTGCCCCTATAAGAACAAGCTTAGTTCATGGTAGCAGTGGCCAAAGAGCTAGTGCAGGGCTTTTTTTCAGCTGGAACGCGATGGAACAGAGTTCTGGAACCGCTTGAAAATGGTCACATGACTGGTGGCCCCGCCCCCTGATCTCCAGATAGAGGGGAGTTTAGATTGCCCTCTGCGCCGTGGTGCAGAGGGCAATTTAAACTCCCTTCTGTCTGGAGATCAGGGGGCAGGGCCACCAGCCATGTGACCACTTTTGCTGAGGGTGATTTAAAAACTCCCCCTTGTTCCAGCTGACCCAAAACGACGTCACTGGTCCCGGGAGCATGTGCGCACTTTGCACATGCACATATGGTACCAGGGGCACCATGTCCCACCAAGAGTTGCCCCCTGTACTGGCAACCCACTGAGTTTCACCACCTCTTTCCCCAGAAAAAAAGCCCTGAGCTAGCGTATCCTTGGATGTTCACAAAGCATCGGGGCATGGTGTAAGCAGCCAAAGACTGCCTCCAAGCACTGAACGCCAGCTGGCAATTTGTGTCTGCTGAAGGCCACTTTGATGAAGGAGTGGGGAGCAAAAGGGCCCTGTCTCCAACAGGAGGCTGCTTCTCCACAATTCTTCTCCATCCAGGAAGAGAAACGGAGAGGGGAGATGGCATCAGCAAGTGGCCCAAGGCCACCGGTTACTACTCCATAGCCAGCTGACGCCAAGCAGCTAGTAGCCCCCCCCCCCCCCCCGCTCAGCCCCCCACTCTGCAACTGCAAGGGTTTGCCTTCAAAGGCCATTTCAGGGCAAGGTAACCCCGCAGGCCCGCTGTCCTCTGCCTAGGAAAGAAGGTGCAGCTTGTCCTGCGAAAGAGAACAGCACCCACTCAAATTCCATCTCCCTCACTCAGCCCAGAACTCCCCGCTCTAAGCTATGCCAGGGCCAACAGGAAAAGAGGGCCCTTGTCGTCCGTTAGCTTCATAGCACCGTTTCGCTTTGTGCTGCAGTTTGACTAGGGCATAGGAAAGGACAAAAGAAACACACAGATTTTAAAAAACGGAGCTGCCTCCTGCAATCTAAAGCTGCTTACTGGACAAGCTGGTCCTTGGATCAACAGACCGGTTGATGGGAGGAGGGATCCACCTGCGTTTTATTCCGGGGTGGAATAGCAGGAATCATTTGGGAGGCTTTTTGTGGCCTTTAGCCTTTCCTGGGATTCTTTAAACAGGCTCGACAGCCCTTCAACGGCAACAAATCCTACCTGCCTTATCTCCTGCCCTGAATGCGTTTTTACGCACCCGCAACTTTCCTAGTCTTTTAGAGACGCCACCTCTGGAACTGGAAGGAGAGGAGAATCGGGACCAGCTACATCCGGTTCCGGTTCCCCTGCCCTTCTGCCAGGGCTTCGAGATGATCTTGCGCCGCAAGCAAAGGGTCGCAGCAGCATTGTTACCCTAAGGTTGAGCCTTTTCCAAGAAGTTTTCTCCCGCCGCAGACTGGATGTGCCAAAAGGACCGGAAAGTTTACTTCTCTTGGGCGTTTCCCACCCACCCCACCTCACCCCTGCGAACCCAGCGCTCTGGCCAGGCTGAGATCCTGTGGGATCACAGGAAACGCTGACTGGAAAATAGGGTTCGTGGACTGAATTCGGGCTTGCTTCCTAGTAAACAAGCATGCTGAGGGTCGAGGGGGTTCTGCCCCATCAGTTTGCACTATGCCAGACGATCCGTTTTCACGGCCACACGGTCTCCACGCCACCGGCGCATCTCTCCTTTGCTCTCCACTCCATTCTTGGCTTTGCTAGTACAGCCTGGGGAAGGGGCGGGGGTTGAAATCTATAAGCTTTATAGCCGGACTCTAGGCAGGTCTACTCATGAGTAAATCTCGCTTAGCTCCATGGGAATTACTCCCTAGTAAATGCGCATAGGATTGCTGCTGAGTGACGCGCGCTGGGCGCAAGTCGGAGCGCACAGAACTCTGCGGCTGACTCCAAGGGAGTTTCTTTCGGCTGCTATTGCGCGCGCGTTGCCCCGCAAAGAATGAAGAGCGGCACCGGGGCTGCGTTATTTTGCACGCTGTCACTGCAAAAAACAGCAGTCCTGGCGCTAAACTGGCTCACTTTGAAGCGAGCGTATCTGGAAAGCCAGGCTCGAGGCCCTTTATCTGCTTCCCCCTTTCCTGGCTGTCATCTGGCCTTAAGGAGGGAGATTAGACACGTGTATCTTTTAAGGGCTGTTTGGCTTTTATACTGGCCGGCGACGCATATCCAGTTGAGAGAGTCTCTATGGCCTTCCAGTTTCCCCCCCGTTTATCTTGGTTTTCTCTCTGCTAAACCGTGCTTGAAGACAGTCACACCTTAAAGTATCAAAGGGAAAACAAAAACAACATCCATGCCCGGCTCCATCTCTGTGTTCAAAGCACAGGCCCTGTTTAACCTTCCGAAGTAACAGTACCAAACTAAGCAGGTCTACTCAGAATCTCACTCAGACCTGCTCAAGGGGGCTTACTCCCAGGAAAGTGGGGTTTTTTTTCCAGATTGCGCTCTCCCTCTTTCTGAAAACATCCACTGAAATAAGATTCTTGGCGGCAAACTGTGCAAAACAGGGCAGCAATCCCAAGCAGGTCTACTCAGAAGTAAGTCTCGTGTTATCCCACGAGGCTTGCTTCCAGGGAACTGCCTTGAGGATTGCAGCCCGGGACACGGAAACGCTTCGCCCCTTCCCTCCTGGAAATATTCCTAGACATTTAAATCAAGCGTCAAAGGGCTGTGGGCGAGATGTAAAATATGACACGTGTCGTTGCTCCCGGATAACGTTGGAGTGCTATGAAATGCTGAAGTCTTTTGCCTGGAAGGCACCTTCCCTGAAGCCTACAAGCGAAATCTATTTCCCATTCCTTATTTAAGCATGTGGGTGCATCGGGTTCCCAGAGAAGTAAACATGGAATACCACTTCCCCCCTCCACATCCGCTTTCACACACCCCCTAAGGGATCTCTGCCGTGCTGTATGAAAAGAGTGCGCCGCGTCTTCTGCGAACATGGAAAGATCTCCCTGTTTGCGCGCACTTCTCTTTATATTGGCATTGAATTCAGGGGACGAGCGGTTTTGACTCTAGGTGCGTAAAACTGGGCAACACAGCATCTTTCATCTGATCTCAGGCATGTATCATCCAAGTTTATTCAGTCCCCCCCCCCCCGGCTCCACCAGCGAGAATTTCTCCCAAGCCAGTCTGCCCAAAACACGCTTCCACGGAAGTGGGACGGCTCGCCTCTCTTGGCTGCGATTCCCGCCGCTGGGGAAGCCACCGTGTCATCCTAAGCGCCGGTCGTCCTACAAGTCTGACCGACTTACTTCCGAGTAGGCGCGTTCGAGGCGCCAGCGGCAAGACTCCGAACTCCTGGGAGGGGATTCATCAAAGTTTACGGAGAGCCGCCGGGAAGACTCGATCCACTTATTGGAACCGAAAGTATGACAAGCTTTTAAGTTTCGTCAAAGCGTCTTTTCGCTGTTTTTTAACCGAGGAGAGGAGCCGGCCGAGTCCAAAATCCAGAAGGGAGAAACCCGGGGAGCGATCCTCGCCGGCTCTCCCATCACGGTGGTACCTTTGGGGGCAGCGCCAAGCACAGGGACGTCGCTATCGCCCCACGAGCCCGTGCGGTGCCTGGATTCGAAATCGCCGCGCCCTGCACCCCTTCGTGCGCCCGCACCCCCTTTGCTCCAGGAAAGTTAACCAGGAGCGCGACTGTTTTATTGCCTGAGCGTGGATAGGTGGCATAGCTAAAGAGAAGGGGCGGGGGGGGGGGGAGAGACACAGGTTAGTCTAGGGCAGATTTAAGGTGCGGAAGGTCAAACGCGCTTAAAACGCCTCCTTACGATCCTGCAACGAAATGGGCTAGTCATCCGGACTTTAGAATCAATGACTGCCCTGCGGGGAAAGAATTGCTCACTGCGCGTTGGATGAATGAATGGAAATGAATGGGATTTGATTCAAAGTGTGCCATGGGGGGGGGGGCAGAGGGAGAAGGAGAAGGAGATCTCTCTCTCTCTCTCTCTCTCTCTCTCTCTCGCGGCTCCTCTTGATACAGCGAACTCCAAAAGGAAACTCTCGGAGCTTCACCGAAGCTGAAACTGTTTGGGGCCATCTTTTGGGTTGCCACAGGGTTCCTCGCCTCAACATAGCTGCCCTCCCTGGAATGGATTGGGAGCAAACAACCCCGCATCCGTCCGCCCCGTGCGGAACATTCGCGATCCTATGTAGAGTTACTTCGATTAACTCGGACTAATTCGCCTTACGATCACCCTGCCGGATTGTGTTTTGCGTCTGCGAAAGGACCTCGGAGCGCAACCGGCAGCGCGTGCGCGCGTCCCAGGTTTTATTTGCAAGGAGGTCGATAGTCCTGGCCTTGCTTACTCGGAAGTCACTCCCCCCGCCACCGCTGGGTTTCTCAAGGAAATGCGCGCAAGCTTCCAATGGACTTTCCTGGTCCCTGCAGGGCTAATGCAAGCGGACTGCGAATTGGCTTTGGCAGAAGGCAATGTGAACCCAAGGCCCCGAGCTCCAAAGCCGGACTGTCCAGGGGCGGGGCGGGCCTTGAACCGGCTCGGAAGACAGTCCGAAAGGAAGCGCCATTCCTTCCTCACTCTTCCAGATTTTTCTCGTGGAAACCTGTTAGGATCCGGCGCTGTTCGAGCCGAAGCAAATAAAATCGTATTGAGATCGCCCACCGGACTGCGCCCAGGGCAGGGCGGCCGAGGTCGAGGTGCTCAAGTCTGGATCGTTTCAGGGCTCGAGTCTTGAACCCCTCGCCGAAATCGCCCCTCTGCTGTGCGCTCCCATTTGGCCACCTCCACCAGCCCCGAAAGACCCCCCAAAATCTGAGCACCTTGCTTCGAAATGATGCTCTTTCAGAGCAAGCCTCTGCAGGTTTACTTGGAAGTAAGCCCCACTCTTATGAGGCGGCACTGTTGCAATGTTGTCCTGCGCAGGTCACCCCAGTCTCAGCCAGGTTTAAACTGAAGCACCTGTATAGACTGGAATGGAAATATAACAGTGCATCCCTAAGAACACTTACCTGGGAGTAAGCCCCATTGCAAAGACCCAAATAGACCTGCTTAAGATTGCAGCTTAAGGTGCAGATAGCCGGATGGGGCCTGAGCAAGGGCCCTTAACATCCCACCATACCTACTGCAGCTAGGGCCTTGCTATTAAAAAAAATCCCTTGAAAATATTGGTTCACTTCTCCAAT
Source organism: Eublepharis macularius (assembly GCF_028583425.1). NCBI lineage: Eukaryota > Metazoa > Chordata > Lepidosauria > Squamata > Eublepharidae > Eublepharis > Eublepharis macularius. Next base: position 24,335,506 of record NC_072805.1, on the reverse strand, counting down.
TGTAGTTATCCACTATTTGCAAGGGTCTTTTTAAAAAAGAACTATAAACAGAAAAGGGAGAAGAGTTTGTTTTAAAATTAACATCTTTCACCCCAATTCGAAAGGGAAAGTTTGCCAAACGCAGCCCAAGTTTACCCGTTTATCTAAATGGGGATACATTTCAATGCTAGTCTTCCAAAGCAACAGAAATCCCCCCCACCCCCGCCCTGGCATCGGACCGGCTAATTCTGCTCGGTGCAGGCGTCCTTTGCTCGGCTCAGGCCGGGAAGGAGGCAAGGCCCGACGCGCTACATCTGACACGCAAAGAGGAGAGCCAAAGAGAAATGGCCTGGATTACCGACGATCCTCGATGAAGAATCGTCCTGCCCTCTTGAAGGAGCGGGCGAGGAGATCAGAGGGGCAAAAGGTAGAGTTTGGAAGGAGGAATTTCATTCAAGCCAGTTCCCAGATTTTTTTAGTAAAATCACAGCAGTTTTTCGGGGCTGTGTCGAATTACAAATCTAGATGGGGGGGGGGGGCAATAAAGCTAAGTAGACAGCATTTCACAACCCCTCCCCCCCATTTTTGCATAGCCGAAAAAGCAACTGAAGAAAAGACACTGCAGGGACGTGGTGACTGTAGACTTTTCTTCGAGGGCGAAGTACGGGGAGTTTTCTTCACCACCCACAGCCTCAGCCCTATTGAAGTGCAACAGAACCGGGAGGGGGGCAGTGTTCGGACTGATCCTACACTCCTGTATACTCGGAAGTAAGCCCCGGCCTGTTCGGGATAGCAGCTTTCAGCGCTTGCTGCTGCGCGCAAACGGCACCGAGGTGGCCTTGCGATTGTCCACGAAGGTGGGGGGTCCACGAGTGCCAAGAACGGGGCACGGAGGAGGCAGCGGTGCAGTGGCCACGATCCATGCAGCTGTCTGGGAGGGGGGTGACTTTCTTTCAGGCAAAGAGAGTTGGGGAGGGGGCTGTCAGTTTCAAGCAGGAGTGGAGGCGATTTTGACCCTAACCGGGGTCCCCGGCCCCAAACCTGCGCACCCCGCGCCTCTCTTCCCCGGATCTGCGGAGGAGATTCTCCAGCAAGCTATGTGAACGAAAGGGGAGACGCTTAGATACAAGCAACACGCTTGGCCTTCCGAGGTTTGCCTTATCCTCTCTCATCAGCCTCCTGGTCGCCCCCTTTTTGGGAAAACAAAAGTCCCTGCAGGGACCCTGCTTTGGAAAGGCTGAAAAGAGAAAGGCTGGGCTGTTATTCAAAGCCCTTTTCTAGAGGAGGAGGCTGCCCGTTCTTTCCCTTCCTACAAGCGTAACGAAACGGGCCAACTTTGCCCTGCGCACTAGTTAAGGGGGTGCTTCTTCAAGACCGTCGGCTCCAGGCTTCCCGGCTTCGGTCCCCAGGCACAGAACTCAACACGTGAACTGCAGGCAATTGCAGAGGGCGCGGCACTGGGCTCCTCGCAAAAGGAAAAGGAAGTTATTGCTTGCAGGCGGGCGCTCTTTCCCTGTCCCCTGCCAGCTTCTGGCAACCGCATGCACACTTTTGTGGAGTGACAAAAGTTCGTTCCTTTGTTGGTGTGTGCGTGTGTGTGTGTGTGAGAGAGAGGGGGGGGAGAGGGAGAGGTGGAGATGAGAAAGGGGTGGCAAGTGCAACACACACAGCCACCGACCTAGCAAAGAGGTTTAAAACATTTCAGGCCCCCGAAGGAGAAAGCCCTGCTATCTCTATAAGGGCAGATCTTTTTTTCTGATCAGCCAATGGCAGGCAGTTTACCATCTGATTACACATTAACCTACCCAGAGAGCTGCAGTGTAAACTGTGCAACCTGTAGTTTACTTGGGGCAGATCAGAAGAAGGTCAAGTGCTGCGGGATGACCCCCCTGGGGCTGGGGTGTCAGGGTTAAGAAGGAGCAGGGTGACTTGGCCTTAGTCAGAGAGGGGAGATGGTTGAACCGAGGGATTTGGGACACTTCCAGGGCTCCCTCCCCCTTGCCCAGCCCGAGTTTCACCAAGAGACATCTAAATGCTACAAAACTGAAGAAGACCACTTGCTTCAGGAAGCACAAATGGGTCCTAGGCCACAGATTAACAGGATCTATTATATATATATATATTTAAAAATACAGAACAGTGTAGAAGAAAGGCAATCAACTTTACTGTAGTGCAAAGTTGGGCCCTGCAAGTTTTGTTAGGTGTCTGATGACCTTTGCACTTGCTCAGCAGGGGTTTAAGAGCAGTACCTTGTAAATTTTTACAGGCCAGAACTTGCCTGTAAATGGAAATACGGCCTGGTTCTCAGCAGTTTCTGTCCCAGAGCCCTGTCTTCCCCTTCTCACCCTCAGTGCCCCCTCCCCAACACTCTAGCTTTACCTAGTTACTGGAAAGATCACCCAGTTCAAGAAAAAAAAATGGGATCACCCAGTTTATGCTGCAGCTAGATTGAAAGAATAGCGCTGGGTGGACTTTACAGACAGAAAGAATTTTGGAAAGGGAAAAGAGGCTAGTTCTCCACCAGAGAATGGCTCTTTCTACCCCCTCAAATATAAAGCATTGCAAGTTTTATTTTTTTAAAAAAAGTTGTCCCAAGTCCTTAGGTCCCCTCTCCTCTCTTGCAAAGGGTCATGGAAGAACTTTGGCTAGCAAAATAAAATGCTGGCTTTTTTTTTAAACAGGTGACTTTTCTGAAAAGGTGAGGGGAAAAAAAGATAAAACAATGGCCCAAGGAGCATGGGAAGTTTGTGCCACAGCAGTGGAATTGTTGACCTTTTCCTCTGAAATGGCTACCACCACAAGGCCGTATCACAAGCTGCTTTTGAAACTCTCCTTTTCAAAAGCAGTTGGCCATGTGCCCTGAGCTGCCGCTGAGTGAGGACTAGAAGGCTAAAGCATCCTTTTGAATACTTTGTAGAATTCATGTCATGCTTCCTTACAGTTTAGCCTCACTTTTAAGCTTCTTGCAAAGGCAGAAGTGTATTTATATCTGGAGAAATCTGATGCAGTCCCACTTCTTACGACACACTCGTGTGTCCTGCCCAGTTATGCAAAGTTTAATTCTGCCATAAAACAATCCAACCACCAGGTCATACCATGTCGTTCGGTTTATAAAGCAAAACTCAGCTTTGAGGTCAGCAGCTTCAGAATTCATGGAAGGGGGATGACTCACAGGCAGTCCTAAGGCCTTTCAAAATGATTAGGAAACTCAACAAAAGTTATGCCAAGACCTGAAAGCTTGAATTTTTCACCTACCTGTGCGAAAAATAAATATGGGAGGATGGGCAACAATTTTCCACCTTGCATAGGATCTAGGGTAGCCTCTAACCACTACCTTATCCATACATACACCAATTACACCATGTCATTATACCATCCTCTTTTAATGGCCCAGCAAGATACTGCTCTTAAATAAGATGCTCAACTTTTTCATGAACTACAAACTAACAAAAAAGTACGGAATCAAAAAAATGCAGTTTATTATAGTAGATTATTCTTTCTTTTTGATATAACCATAAAGTTGAAAAATGAAAGAAAAACACATAGGGAACATCACACGTTGTTAGTTAGTAACTTAAGATATAAAACAAATTTTGCACAGCAAAATATGTAAAAAGGAAAAAAGAGTAACTGACAAGATTTTTTTATATTTATTGTGGCAAGATTTTACTATCCATTTTTAAAAAAGACAGGATTATCAGTCCCTGAAAATAAAATTTACTGATTAATGCCTTTAAACTTTTGTGAATTTGTGAAGTTACAGAAAATCCAGTTCTGCACCACAATACAACTGTAAAAAAATCTGCATCATTAAAAAAAAAGCAGTAATGCCATCTTTTGTAACTGCATAATGGTATTAGCATCTGAGTCAGGATTGTAATGGTTTATCTTTTTATGCTTTCAGGTTATATCATAGTGCAATTCAGTCCCAAATATTTCAATTTCAAAAACAAAAAAACCCAAACCCCAAACCCAACCATACATTTTGAACACAAAATACCCCTATTAATATAAACAGGGGGGCCTCCCCTTTTTTAATACTTTGGTTTCCAAATACAGTCAGTGGTATAGCAAGGACTACATATACCCAACTTATCTTAAAGTTGTAATCACATGCTGCAATAAGCTACTTTTTAAAAAAAGACAGTCCCATTGTAAATTCTACCCCCTTTTAACATCACAATAGTGAACAATTTAGTGCATAATTTTTCTTTTAAAAAACGACCTACTTCTAGACAGACCTAACTCTTCGGAACTTATCTATAACATTCCTTTATCTGTAGCATACATTTGAACTGGGCTAACAGACAATAAAAGCTAGAATTAAATTATATTCTAGAAACCCATAGCATTCCACATTGGACAATAACCAAATGCAAAAGGATTTTTTTTAAAATGACAGAAATGAGGCCGATCATTCCAAAATAAAAGTTAGACTGCTTTAAGCGACAGCGTGGTGTTCAAATCCCACTAATTGGAAGGCAATCTTTTTAGCACATAAAAAAATGTCTTTCCAAAGTTCTTTTTTGACTCATTAAGGTGGTCACAATTGGTTCTGGCTTCGTTTTCTGGATTTTTTTCTTTGCTTTTTTTTAAAAAAGTTGGGTGTTTCAGTGCATTAAAAAGAAGTCTGAAGTTTGCAGCAACTCAAAGCAGTGTTCAGAGTAGACGCACTCTTGGATGGGGAAGGAAGAGGAAGAAGACCAAAAACAAAATAATGGAGGTTGCACTTTTTTGATTTCGGTTCAAAAAAGTGGCCAGGCGATATAACTAAAGAGGATGAATGTCATGCCATCATAGTCTTCAAAGTCCATATCCAAGCAAAAGGAAAAAAAATAATATACCATACATGTCCAGCATGCAAGGTTTTTTTAAAAAAATCAATATAATGTCTTTTTTTCTCTCTCCCCCACAGTCTTTTGAAACAGTTCTATAGTTAATTGATGCTAAGACCGAGTAGCAAGCATAATGCATGAGATGAAGATGGGTGGCTAATAGCAGGCAAAAAGTTTTCACTGTTTGGTAGCTTAAAGGCCAAATGTCACACCATGAACACAGGGGAAGCTGGATACAAGTTTCTTTTGGCAGGTTGCTCTAGATATATTCTCTGGATTTAGCCCAACTGCAGACGGGACTCAGAAAGCTGAGATCTAAAACTTTTTTTTTTGTTTCTTTGTGTGTGTGTCTTTATCCTTGTTTTGCAAGTTCAAAGCCCAAATGCAAAAAATAAACTCAGGATGGCAGAAAAAGTATTTGGGGGGGAGGGGGGACACGGCAAACTCAAAAGCAGGAGGGAAACCCACTTCATAAACTGAACCCCCCAAATAAAATTGAATATAGATGGCAGATTTCAAAGGCGAGCTTCATCGGAGGAACTGAGTCGATGGTGGGAAACTGAATTTAAAAAAATACACATAGTTAAAATCCCCCTCCCCATATACACACACCAAAGAAAGAAAAGCGAGGTTGGCTCTCGCCAAGTCCACTTTGGAAAGGCAAAAACACACACACACACCAACCCTGCGGAGTTGGGGGTCTTGTGGAGAAACGCCTGCGGCCCCGGTCGAGCAGGGGGCTTTGCTGCGCGCCCCCTCCCCAAAGCAACTCGCCAGGGGGGAGAAGGGGCTTTGGGGGGCCTGGTGAGCGGAGGCTGCGTATGCTTTGTGGCCGGGGGAGAGTTTGCGGGGGGCGGAAGGGGGGCCCAGGACTCACATGAAAAACTCTGGCGAGGAAGGGTTGTCGCTGCTGGAGCCGTTTTCTCGGAAGCCGCTGCTGACCAACTTCTCGTACTTCTCCTTGTAGGCGTCTCTCTCCCGGACCAGCCTGGAGATCTCCTGCTTGAGGTGCTCGACTTGCTGGAGCAGCTGGTTCTTCTCGGACTCGAGGACGTGCCGCTGCTGGACCCGCTTGAAGCGGCAGGACTGGGCGTAGCCGCGGTTCTTGAGGGTCCGCCGCTTCTGCTTGAGCCGGATGACCTCCTCCTTGCTGACGCCGCGCAGCTGCCGGTTGAGCTCCCGCACCGACATGGTCACCAGCTGCTCGTCCGAGAAGCGGTCGTCGAAGTGCAGGTGGTGGAGCCCCGCGCTGGAGCCGCCGCTGGAGCCGGCGCTGGAGCCGCCGCCGCTGCTGCTGGCCGAGGACTGGACGCTGCCCGGCGGCTGCGGCTGCTGCTGCTGCGGCGGCGGCGGGTGGTGCTGCGGGTGGTGGTGGTGGCCGGCCGGGTGGTGGTGGTGGTGGTGGAAGTGGGGCGCGCCGGGGCCGGCGCCGCTCTGCGCCGCGGCCGCCGCGATCACGGCCGACACCACGGCGGCGGCCGAGCCCATCTCCTCGCCGGGCATGGAGCCGGCCGGGCCGGCGGGCAGCGGCTGCCCGCGGGCATAGCCCTCGAAGCCGGCGGCGGCGGCGGCGGCGGCGCTCTGGAGCTGGTGGTGGCCGCTGTTGATGAGCGCCTCCACGGCGTCCTCCGGGCTGAAGGCCAGCGCCTCCGGGTTGAGCTGCTGCGGGTAGCCGGTCATCCAGTAGTAGTCTTCCAGGTGGCTCTTCTGGTCGCTGCCGCCCGAGCCCGGGCTGGGCGCCGAGAAGCTGGGCGAGGGGGGCACGGAGCTGCAGGGCGTGCTCATGGGGGTGGAGGAGAGCGAGCCCCCGGCGATGAGGCGGCCGCACTGGCTGATGAGGCGCTCGCTCTCGCCCGGCTCCTTTTTCACCTCGAACTTCATCAGATCGAAGTCATTAACATATTCCATGGCCAAGGGGCTGGTGGGCAGGTCGGCCCCGCCGAGGGCCAGCTCCGAGGCGGCCATCCGCTTGCCGCCCGCCCGCCAGAAAGGGCCCGCTCCGCCCGGCGCGAGGGGGCTGCTCTGGCCGGCCAGCGGATGAGCCAGTTTGGCGGCGGCCGGGCTGGCGAGGCTGGGCTGCGGCGGCGGCGGCGGCGCGGCGGCGCTCCGGCTCTCTCGCTCCGCCAGCGCCTCGGCGAGCGGCGCTCCAACGGGCTGGCGCCCCCCCGCCCGGGTGCGAAACGGCGCTGGGTCGGTGCACCGCAGGCGGCTGCTGCTCCGCGGCTATTTATTGGCCTTTCGCATCGGGGCTGGCTTTTCCCCCTCTCTCTCTCCTTTTCTGCCTTTTCTCGCTCGGAATTCCCTCCCCCTCCGCTCGCTCTTTCTCTCGCTCGCTCGCTTTCCCTTTCTGCAGCTTGCAAAAAAAAATCTCTCTCTGCAACTGCGAGTTCTTTGCAGAGGATGGGTTGGAACCAAAAGAAGAAGAAAAAGACACCGCTTGGAGGTTTTGGCTGTTCTCGTTTAACACTTCATGGTGTCTCTTGCCCCGCTTGTTTTGGGTCCTTTCACGCCAGATGCCAACGCGAGGAGCGAGAGAGGTTCACCATCGGGGGAGGAAAACTGGAGAGCGGCGATCAATATTTGGCTTTTTTTGGAGGGGGGGGGGAAGCAAATCGACTTGCAAAAAAAAAAATCCTCAGGTCAGCGCGATGACCCCGAATCATGCCAAGGATTGGAAAAAATCAAAGCCACTCAAAAAGTCCCAAGCGCCGGCGACAAGATGAAAAAATGTTTCAAGGGCTCATCCGGCAGGAGAGTTTAAAAGCATTGCTGAGTTTTATAGCGCTCGTGACGTCGCTTTCAAATGAGAAATTGACTCCGCGTCCGGACCAATCGGCGCCCGCGGACCCGGCCCTCATTAGCATAATAGTATAGAAACAAGGAAACTTTTCGAAGCTGTCAATCAGGGGGCAATCAGCTGACTGTCAGCTGGGATGAGAATGGTTAACTCCTTCGCGGCCGAAGCTGCCGGCTGGGATTCACCTCCAGTTTTTTTTTTTTAAAAAATCATTTCTACCGGAGCTCACTTATTGTTAGCAGTCCGGAGAATCCGAGGTTTTGTGGCTGGATTCAGACTGGGTTTGCAGGGGAGAAAGATGCAGCCAGCCTGCGCCTCGTGTCTTTTGCAGCGTGCCGCAGCATCTCGGGGCTAGCTAACTTTCCGGGGGTGCGTGTGTATGTGTGTGTCGCGTTGGCAACTCGGGTTCTTCTTGCAAAGGCGATTTCTCGCTCGCCAGCGCTTTCCACTCTCTGCCTTCTCTGGGGAGGCTGCGCGCTTGCAGGGAACTCTTTTCCGCGATCTTCAGGCAACTCGTGCTCAAGAGATCGGCCGGGGGAGATCCATTCCTTTGTTCAAGGTAGAATCGGAGAGATCTGACCCCCCCACCCCACCCCTTGCAGCCTTTTCTGTCTGGGATGTGTGTGTAGGGGGATGTCATTGGGGGGGGGGAATCAAAGTCCCGCCGCCGTTTTGGAGAGTCTGGAGTTGGGGAAGAGTTAACCTGGACAGCAGCTTTCCCTCGAGGAGGAGCCACCAAACCCCCTCCCCGCCTGCAAATTGCAGTCGCCCTCTGGCCTTTGCCCCTGTGCCACAGACTCCTCTGGTCTCTCTCTCGCGAAGGGCTTCGCGCCTCCGAGCCCAAAGTTATTTTTCCAACTCTCCCCGCCCGCCCCTCCGATCAATGAATCAGCGAGAGGTCAAAACGTTTTAAAAAGTTTTAATTGCCACCCGCAATGTCGCTCCCTATTTTTTTTTTAAAAAAATTAACCTCTGCCCCCCTGAATCGATTGCATTTTTGCAAAAAAAGAGTTTTGCATGCGCCTCCGAAATATTTTCTAAAGTTTAAAAATTGTATATGAGCTGGGCGCGGGGAGGGGGGGTGAAATAAAAAAAAATGACTGGTTTCAGACAGCAAATCTTCTTAACCCTTGTAGCCAGATCTTCCCTGGAGCGGGAAGGGTGATCTAGTAAATTAAAACTCACATGTATTTGTCGCCCCCCCCCCTTTTGATGGAGAGGAAATGGGGGAGGGGGGACATTTTTAACCCACTTAAAAGCAGAACGGAATGGAAGGAAAATATCTAGCCTGGAAGTGTTCCGTTTAAACCTCGACAGCGCCACCTTTCGGCACAGTTCTGTTTCATATTGAACCGCTTCCAATTTTCTCCATGAAGGAGGGGGAGAAAGCCCATAAAACTGTAAGTATGACAGGACAAGCCTGACATTAACTCCTTAAAGCCCGAGGAATTCCTCCGAGGCTTTGCAAATCCTACTCTAATTGGCTGAATGCAGTTTTCAAATACCCCCCCCCCTTTTAACCTGTCACCACATTTCTGTATAGGAGATTAACTTTGGGGACTTTGAGGGGAAGGAGGCTTTTAGCAGGTCTGTTCCAGAGATCCCCTTCTTGGTGTGTGTGATAAGACAAAAATCTTTAAAAGTGGCAGCCTTGATTTTTTGGTTTGTTTTTTTTTTAATGGCAATATCAATAGAATTAAAGTTACTTGTAATTCAAGTTAGTAAGATTAACTGTAGTGCTATAAAGTTGTTTATCTGAAAAGTAATTCTCAGAATCCTGACTGCTGACACCTAGTCATATATTAAACCAGCCTTTTGAACATTGTACTTTGATGCATGGCTTCTACCTGCTTCCAGCATTTCCTCTTGAAAATCTTGGCGTTTGTTTGGAGGGCCCCGTCTCAACAGTCACAGAAGCAATCCGTTCCCGTAGCTGCTAAATCTTAGCTTATTACAGAACAGGTGGTTTGAATATTCTCACATTTCTCAACCATTATGGCTGGGATCTGTATTATCCAGGTTGGTCTCAACTCCTTGGCAGTGTCTGGGCTCACACGCTGGCACAGAAAACTTAGAAGGAGTTGCCAGTTGCAGAATGTAAAAATACAGAGCTGTCTGGCAACCTTTCAGAAACTGAATTCATGAGTTAAGTAGATATGATGTGCCTAGGTCTGATTTCCCAGTGTGAGAATCGTCAACAACGACAACTAAAAAAACCCACTAGCTTTTCTCCATAAATCTCACCACGACAAGCCAAATACCTTCTATTTGGTTTCTTCTGCAGTAAGATAAATGTGGTGCGATAGATCATTTTAGCCTTCTGGCTGCTATGAATCACAAACACGTGTTAATACTTAAAACAGATAAGTTATTGCTCTTCTGGAGTTACACTTGCAACAATTTTGTTGAATTAGAAACATCTCCTTCACCCCATAAAATGGTTCCTTTGGGCAGAGGTGTCTTAACTTACTTTTCTGCCCCTAAATTAGTACTTCCTTTCTTCTTCGAGTAAGTGTTGAAGGAGAGGTAGAGAATATAAAGTAACTTGGGGTAAACAGGATTTGGGCAGATATCTACTGTCCAAACTTGATTGGTCTCTTGTCTCCGAAATACTGAGTCCAGTTACTGCAAACACAAGATTCCTCTCATTTGACTATTTGAGCTAACATGGTCTGTCATGTGTAATCTGTTGTGTACTGCACCAGGGGGAGAAGAGGATAAGGAGAGCCACGCTCACTTTTAAAGGTAACCTTCTAAAGGAACGCTACCACATTCTTCCTCTCCACAACACAGAATTTTCATGTTGGCAGCCTTTTGCTGTATTATTGAGACCCCCCACAATGGGTGTCTAAACATTTACAGTTCTCTATTAAGAGTGTCTCTTCTCTAACAATCGCAGACTCTTCTTTCAATTAGAGCCATTCAGCCCTCTGTCTTTTTGAAGCAATGACAGGCCAAATTCCCTCAGTGTGCCTCCTCTCTCTCTCTTTTAGTTTGTTTGCTTCGAGTCTGTCTATTAATCGACAATCTATAAGGCCCCTGCTTTAATAGTCTTTCTGCTTTTCAAGGACCTCTTCTCTCCCCCTGAAGAAAGCACAGTCGGGGGGCTTCTGGTTGTCAAAGACAAAGTTTCAAAGGAACAGCATTTAGCTTCCCAGAAGTGGAGAGTCTCTTTCACTGTTAGCAAGGCATTGCCAATTCGGCAGACTACGCAACATCTCCAGTGGTGCCGCACACACCACTATCACACAGTCCTTGGCACTTGCCAAGTACGTATGAAAGACTCCCTTAGCTGAGCAAACAGGCAAAGGAAGGTTTAGAAAAGTCAGGCACAACACACCTCTTGTGAGTTATATTGACTTTGATTGTCATTTGTTATAACTTAAACAAACTCATCTATCAAGGCCAACACATTAAGTACAGTTATGACTCCCTTTGTTTATCCAGTGCCTTATTTTATGGCGCAGAACTGAACTGTGCCGGCTAAAATTAAATATGAAAAGCAATCCAATTGATTTCCCAAAGACTTCCATGAGGGAAGCAGAAAGGCAGAGGTATCCACTGCTCTTAGGCACACAGCTAGATAAATCCTTTTAACATTGCTTCAGATCCCTTAACTGGGCAAGCAAATAACAAATCACTGTTAGCAGATTTATGGGAAAGAAATAATAGAATCAGACGAGATAATCTGATAGGGGTAAAATTGCTGAGGAAACAAGTCCTTCTCCACATCCGTGGCTATGAAAACAGCATCCTGATAACTAGAAGTCATTACCAATCGGTGAATTACGAGGAAAATAATCATTCTCGTAATTCAGAATTTATTAATCCTTTTCTATTTAAACAAGTTGAAGAAGCCTGAGAAAAGCTACCTCAAAAATCTATTCTCCATACACATATATATGCATAGAATTTTTTTTTTACTGGGTGTAATTTACTATTTGCATTACCTGTGTTTTATTTCATAATTGAGCATTTTGCATTCAAATTTATGTAATGCATTCAGCATGCAAACATATTTCTGCCCGATTAGCATAAATAGTCACTTCATGAATTACTAACAAAGTTGATCTGAAAAATATCGGCGTATTATTTTATTAAGTGGAACACAAACATATGTTCAATAAATTCTTGTTTGTTGGTGGCAGGAAAGAATGAGCAGCGATCCCGGCTGTGATGCCATGTGGATGAAAGGAAAGCATAAACTGAGTTAATTTATATGTATGACATTAATTTGCCCTGCCAACCTTTCTGTTTATCTTTAATAAAGAAGAATGCCCAGGACTATTTCAACGCCAAGAATCTCAAGGCAAGACGAGGCAGTGGCTTTATTTTCCTTGCAGTTTTTCCTTCCTGATTTCTTATATGGACCTACATGATTCAGACACACAAGCTGACTCTTTAATTTTGGTTGCAGTTCAGTTGTCTATTGGGGTAAATTGAAAGTTTGGTTGGAGTCTGCATTAGACCCAATGCAGCTACAAGAAGAAATGGGGTGGTAATTACTCTGAATTCTTGTTTTCCTCCCCCTTTCTTTCTTTATCACTGTAGCTTCAAACCAGAGCAAAATTAAGCCTGAAATCAATAAAAATTAAGTGCGCATCATAATATGCTGGATTATGTTGAAGCAAACATGTGAAATCCAGAGACTCAATACGATTTGGGTCTCAGTGGGAATTCTCATCCCCTGTTTCTTAGAACTGGTTCTCACAACCAAGTCCACCATGAAACCTGATTTCACTTGCAGTCACCCCAGAGGTGCGTGTGCAACCTTAAGGTCACACACTGAACTGCACACGCCGAGTTTTGCCATCTGCTTTTATTTATTTTTGCTGATGTTATGCCCACCTTTGCTGATATTATGCTCACCTTTTGCTGATGTTTTGCCCACCTTTCTCACTGAGACTCAAGGTGCATCACACAGTGTAAGTCAATACATTCCACAGGATGCGACATCCAATAAGCAATGTAATAGGATTCAGTTTTCCATGCAAAATAGGAAACTAAACCAAAGCAAGACATTAAGTAATAACATGGCAGGTTAAACAATACAGATATTCCATAGCAGGATATGTGGTTTTGTAAGCATCGTGCTAAAAAATCAATGTGCTTCTGGGCTCCCTCCATGTGCAATAGCAGTGGGTCAAAAGAAGCAGCCTTGAGTTAGAAGAGATTTAGAGCAATTTCATCCATTATTGGCCTGATACAGCAAGGAGGGCAGACCTGGGTAGCTCAGGTGAATCCAATCTCCCCAGATCTCAGAAGCTAAGCAGGGTCAGCCTTGGTTAGTAATTGGATGGGAGACCTCCAACGAAGACCAGGGTTGCAGGGGCAAGTAATGGCAAATCACCTCTGTTAGTTTTTTTCCTTGAAAACCCCAGAAGGGGGTTGCCAGGAGTCAACTATGACTTGAGGGCACTCTTGACCACACAGCGAGGAGGAGGATGCATGTGTGGAAACAACTTGCATTGCCATACTTGTCTTGGCCCTTCTCTATGGACAAATGAAACACTGTGGCTCAGTGGTAGAGTAACTGTTTTGCTTGCTGAAGGTCCCAGGCTCATTCACCGGCATCTCCAATTAGGAGGAGGGTTCTCACGTGAACTTTCTCTGCCTGGGATATTGGAGAAACACTGCCAGTCAGAGCTGACAGTGTCATCCTTGATACACCACTGGCTTGGCTCAGCATGAAGTCGCTGCTTCTTCAAAGGCTGATTCCGCACAAGTTGGATAATGCACTTCCAATCCTCTTTAGATATCATTAGGAACTGAATTTTTCAAGTATGAAACAAAAACTCCACTTCCAAACAATAGCTAAAGTGCATTGAAAGTGCATTATCCAACGTGTGCAGAATCAGCAAAGAGCTGTGCCTCAGTGGGAGAACGTCAGCTTGGCGTGCAAAAGGTCCCATGTTCAGTCCACAATATTTCCAATTTTAAAAAGGGTCAAGAGATGCATAAAACTTCTGCCTGGGTCCCTGGAGAGCTATTACCAGTCAGAGCAGACAACATTGACTCAGGATAAGGTACATGTGTGCTTAACTTGGTTGGGGCTGCATCACACTACCTTTGGTGGCCCAAAACGGAGACTTTCAAGTAACTGACGATATGTGGGAAACGGCTTGATTTTGGCTCCTGGTGGCTTGAAGAAATTTGATATAAGTTCTGAAGCCACCCTTAGCTTAAAGGGAGAACAGGAGCAAAATGTGTGCTGGTGTCTGTGTGTATTATATTGTGTAGCAACATGTGTAGCGAAAATCACAGGCTTCAATTCGAGCACCCCCCCCCCAAATTATAGTCAAAGGCTATAAACTAAAGCTGTAAACTAAATGGTAGAAAATTCACGTTCTTGAGCACTGATCCACCATTGTTTGGATTCTGAGTAGCCCCTTGCATTAGGGGACAGCTCATTGCATCTGAGGAAATTGCAACCTCTAACAGAAGGTAGCTGCAGGATCCAACCAAACATCATAAGAGATCACCAGTGATTTGAAGGAATTGGGGGACCTAGCCCCTCCACCAGCTCCCAACTCCTGCATTCTGAATTTATATATATATAATTGTATTTTAGTTATAGATAGAAAATAAGAAAGAGCAAGAAAATAGAAAAAATTCATTATGCTTGCTTATATCAACATATTATTTCTCCAAATCTCATATTTTATCTTAACACATTCTGAATTTTGTTGGATATTTATACCCCACTTTTCTCCGCAATGGGAACCAAAGCGGCTTACAAATCATGATCCCGCCTTCCTTTTCACCCTCACAAAACAACCCAGTAAGGTAGGTTAGGCTGAGAGGCAGTGACTGTCCCAGGGTCGCCTGTGAGCTACCATGGTAGCATGGGGATTTGAACCTTGGTCTCCCAGTCTGACACTCTTAACGACACCAGGCCGGTTTATCAGTGCTGTTGCCTGATATCTGCCTGGATGCCTGCACCACTGTTCACTTTGTGGGTCACAGGAAGGGCAGCCGCAGTAACGTTCGGGCTAGCAGTTCCTCCTCTGATCAGAGATGTGTGTGCAGAATCTTCCTCCGATGCACATATCCTCCCGACGGACTGGGGATTTTGTCTTGAAAATCACTGACAAGTTCTTCAACGGGATCAGATGTACGCTTGAATAAAAGAGAGATTGATACGATAGATATTGCGGTTCGTGTTTATCTGCACCTCACCATGCAAGAGCACCTGGAGAGGTGAGGCTCTTATTTTTTGCTGTTCTCTGGAATTCCCTGAGTGTATTACAATCCATTTCTCTGGCTACACTTTTCTGACCAATTGGAGACTGTGCTTCCTTCCTTTCTTTTCCAGGCTCAGAAAATCTTCTTTTTAAACCCACGCAGAGCATCAAATTGGACTCTGCTTGCTGGTAAATATGATGGCTTCTGCATTCCCTTACCTCCTGCTTTTTCACCCTTGCTTTTTCTCCATCCAATCCATTCGAAATTTTATACACAGGTCTTTCCCCTGCAATAAATCTTTTATGATTACTGTTATTTTTGCTTACCTGTATCTTGCTTCATTTTAATGGATGTTTAATTAAAAAAAAACACAGATCGGTTTTGTTACAAAGTTGATTCAGGTTGATTATCCATCCCACGTAATACTTCTCACTCACAAGTTGCATTTTAAAACTTCCACTGCTAAATTGTTACAGCCATGCTTTTATTTGTTTCCTATAGCATATCATTCTTTTCTATTTAATATTAAGAAGCTTGCATTCTTGGATGTCTTCAGATATTCAGGTTCATTCTGTTTTTCTGAGTTTCTAAGCAGCTCCAAGTGAAAGAGACTGAAGCATTGGTAAGGTGTCTGCTTGGTGTATATTTTGAATTCAAATAAGTAATTATTATTCTAATCATGTTATTGGTAATATGATAGAAGTAGTCCTAGCTTAACAAGAAAAAAAAATATTATGATACTGGGAACATTTTTTGTCTTCCCTAAGAGGAAAAGTGCAGTTTTGCTAGTCAGCAAATTAGAAGTGATGGAACAGAAGATGCTGTACAATTTTTAAAAAATTGGTTAATTCTCATGTAGAATTTTGTCTGAATTAAACAAAAATCAATAAATGCCCTGTTTTATGTAAACCAATTCCAGTCAACAAAAAAAGAAGAAGAAAGGAAAACAAGAATACCAAACTGAAATAAAGATTAAAACCAAAAATGGACACCTTGTGAAGTCTATCATTTACAACCTGAATGCTTGCACGGCTATGTCCTGTGATTTTACAAGACATTAAAATGTGATGTTTACTGGAGATCAAACTGCAAAGCAACAATCCCAGATCCAGAGACCTCACACACTAAATCTGTATAAAAGTAGTTTACGGTTGGAAGAGGAGAGGAGGTAGAGGGAGGAAGTTATTTCTGAAGAACACAACAAGGTTCATAGCCGAGTCTGTATGTGAATGTATGAACCTGCTTTCTACCAAGTCGTCCCCTTGGTCTGTCTTAGTTAACACTGTCTACTGTAGCTGAAAACAGCTTTCCGTGGATTCAGGCAGAGAATTCCTTCCCAGCACTTGCTGTACCTGACAAGTAACTTCTTTTTGAGGTAGAGAATCACTTATAACATGTATCTAAGAATGCTAGAATAAATACAATTTTACATTTTTAAACTTCCTTTCCTCCCATAAGAAATGCAGAGTGTCATATTATCTCGTGTCCATTTTATCTTCACAACAAGGAGATTAAGCTGAGAGAGCGATTGGCCCATGGTCACACATTGAGCTTTATGGTAGAATGGGGATTTGAATCCAGATTTCCTCATTCATATGGCAGCACTCTAACCACTACTCCATACTGGCTTAGCTACAGTTTAGGCACTGCTACTGAATTCTGATGACCTGGATGGCCAAAGCTAGCCCAGCCTGGTCAGATCTTGGAAGCTAAGCAGGGTCAGTTGGTCAATATCTGGATGGGAGACCAGCAAGTAAGTCCAAGGTTGCTATGCAGAGATAGGCAATGGCACTCCCCCATCCCCGCCCAGTTCGTCTATAACCTTGAAAACACTACCGGGCCGCTAAAAGTTGGCTGTATCTTGACAACACTTTCCACTGCCGCTGAATTCATATGGTAGCTGCCAGTCGCACGGTTGATAGTCAGCCTTCAATCCACTGACTACCTCTTGTTTGTTTGTTTGTTTATTTGTTTGTTTGTTTGTTTATTTATTTATTTAATTTTATTTATAGTTTGCCTTTCTCACTGAGGGCCAAGCTACAAGTGACAAATGACACTTGAATGGCAAGTGTATTTCTCCCTGTTCACTTGCCCTCCACTCAATCCACTTGCCAGGCAAGTGTCTTTCGTCATGTGTAGCTTGGCCCTGAGACTCAAGGCAGATTATACAGGGTGAGAGTCGTACAGTCAATATCAAGGCCATTTCCATAAACAATGCCATAGGGTAAATAAACGCAAGTTGACAAAGACATAGCATTAGTAAGAATACAATACAGGGTTGAAGAAATGCTGAAACAGAGCGTAAGCAATTCTAGGACTGACATTAGACAACATGAGGCACAGGTAGCACATAGGAGCACAGATTTAAAACAACGGATCGTATGTAAGGCAAAATAGTGGTGTAATTTATGGTCTCTAACCCATTAGTGAAGCATCTGAGACTTCCTCCCTATGACAATCCAGCCCTCCTATCTGAGTAATAAGGCTTTTTGAATAATTCGGTTTTGCATCATTTGTGGAAAGCCAGGAGAGTGGGGGCTTTCCTGACCTCCTCAGGCAGGCCATTCCACAGGGTAGGGGCCACCACAGAGAAAGCCCGTGTATGAGCTGCTGTTGATTCCACTCATGTGCAGGCTGGCACCTGCAGGAGATCTTGTTCGGAAGAGCAAACCTGCCATGGCGGAGCATAGGGAGGGAGGCAGTCCCATAGGTATCCCAGGCCAAGGCTGTGAAGAGCTTTATATGTGATAACTAATACCTTGAACTGAGCACAGTAACTGATAGGTAGCCAATTGACTAATGTAATTGGACAAGAGGATTTTCAATAGTTCACCATAACAAAATTAATTTTAAAATTCAAACCATCAGACTCCCACCTCTGAGTTCTTTCAAGGCAATGAACCACCCCAGTCAAAAGAAGCTGATCTACCCAACAGAGGTGGCACTTACTGTCTGAAATTTCTGCTATCCAAACAAAGGAGGGTCCACAGCACACCTTGCGCAATGGGGACTGATGCATCAGTCACGTACGAGTCATTCCCCAGCACCAGCTTTTACTTTTGCCCCAATGAGATAAGAAACTGAGGTAAGAAACCCAGCAGTTAAAAAATTACCCATGATGTTCAGCTACTGAAGTAGCATGCAGGTTGCTGTGGTGGCAAAAGAGCATTAAAACAATGGGGACATTTTATTTTAAGGCATAGTTTTATTTCTGCACAGGAGGATTAACAGAGGAAGACTGGTCATAGGGCCCCTGCCCTACACTGGCCAAATCCAGATGCATCTGGAGCCCTCATTGGATGCAAGGCCAATCTGGCTGCCATATTTGTCATCTCATTGGTCATCAGGGTTGATTCAGCAATCTGACTGGCTAGGTGGGTATCTCCTTCCTCTCTCACCACTCCATGTGAGTCCCTCCTGAAGCTGTGCGCTCCATGGAAGAGGACAACCATCCTGGATTTATTTATTTTATTTACTTTGGATTTCTATTCCGCCCTCCCCACAAAGGGCTCAGGCCGGATTACAACAGTTTACAAATGTATTAGAATTAATTTATGCAATTAAAACCATAAATAGATTTAAAAGAGAATTCACTCATAACATATGCACTAATTACAATCCGATGGCGGCAATCGATAGGCAGCAAGCAGGGCTCAACAAGATAAGATGGTGGACAGCCCTAGCAGGGAAGGATTCAGATTTTGTATTCCTCTCTATTTTCTTGGCTGGTGGAGGCCAAGCGTTACCTCAGCCATATGCCTGGTGGAACACCTCTGTCTTACAGGCCCAGCGAAATGATAACAAATCCTGCTGGGCCCTGGTCTCAGTAGACAGAGAGTTCCATCGGGCTGGAGCCAGGACCGAAAATGCCCTGGCTCTAGTTGAGGTCAGTCGGGCCTCCTTGGGGCCAGGGACTACCGATACATGTTTCTCTCCCGACTGGAGCATCCTCTGAGGCACATATAGGGAGAGGCGGTATCGCAGATAGAAAGAGCCATCTTGATTTTATAGATAGATGATTTTATAAATAGAAAGAGCCATCTTTATTTTATTTATCCACATCCAGGAGGTGCAGGCATCTTGTTGGACTTATGGGGCTGGATTCAACTAGAGATGGGCACAAACTGATAAAAAACCGCACCATGCAGTTCGTGGTTCATCAAATTTCATGAACCACGAACCACGAACTTTCACAAACCTGCCCCTGGTTCACGAACCAGTTCATTTGGTCCGTGAAAACGCCACATCCTGGTCAGAAAAACATCACTACAATGGCTCCTGAGCATAAAGAAAGTGCAAGGCATGTAATACTGAAAGGCACGGAATACTGAAAGGCACAGAAGTGGTATATAAAATCCCTTTCTTCAAATCCATATTCCTCAGCAGAAGGTCACTTCTGGGTCAGCAGAAGGTCTGCAGGAAGTCCATCCCCTGTTGCCTGGGAAACTGATTGCTTGGCACCAGGATGTCTGCAGTCACGAACCAAAAAATGAGCCAAACAAACCTGTCTAAAGTTCATGGCGGTTCGTCAGAAATGGGATTTGACGAACCGCAGTTTGCAAACCACGAACCAGCCTGGTTCATGCTTAATTTTAGTTCATATTTTGGTTCGTGCCCATCTCTAGCTTCAACCAGCTTTCTTACTGATGAAAAAAGGAAGCGTCCTCTTTGCCCACCTGAACAGGCTATGATGGGTCTCAAGGCATCTGTATGGACAAATGTTGTGTGGGTTGGGAGCTGTAGCAAGGAGGGGAACTGGGCGATATTGAGTGGAAAAGCTGGATTGTCCGTGAAGACCAAAGTTCCATATATCTGTTGTTGATTTTTCTGCCCCTCTGCCTCCCTGGTAGGATTACTGAATTATAATTGACTGTCAGACTACAGAAATCTGTGAATGGCAGCTTCCAAGGCCAGACTCTGTGGTCTAGGAGAAGAGGGAAACCTAGGGCAGTATCAGTGGCCCTCTGAGCTTGTCCTTCTCCCAAACTCCACCTTTCCTTCCAAATCTTCAGGAATTTTCCAATCTGGAGCTGGCAATCCTACTCCCCCTTATCTATACACACTGTTTTATAACCCAGTTGACATTATGCAAACTGCAGACAACTCCTACCCTCTGGTTCAGTGTGCATCAGCACAGAAGGTGGAAAGCATTCAAGGTGCACTCACTGCTTGTGTCAACAGGGTCTTGTCAAGGTTACAATTCTCAATGACAGGAGAGACTTCCTTCCGAATCAACATGATTAGGCTAAGGATGGAAGATTGTTGGAGGGTGGAGTTACTGTCACAATTCCTACATTGCCCACCTCCTCCAGCCAAAATGACTACAGGCCTGGGCTAGAAATGCTGGTATGAAGTGGAGATGATATGGAATCACATTGCTTCAAACCCTTTGTCAATATTTGAGGATATCCGAGCAATTCCTCTTCCTATTCAATGCCCCCACTTGGGAATGTTTAACAAGGGATCACTTGTAAGCTGCGGATATCAGAATCAGGTTCAACAGAATCAGTTTCCAGCATATTATGGACATTATTTCCGCTTTGGCTTTATTTAGACTCTTCATTATTGAGCATATTGGGTAGCCATTAACTCTGGTACTGAGCCATGAATTTTTGGCCTTGGTGGGAAGACTTCAGAGAGGAAACTGTTATTCATGGCACCTAAAGGGAGAGCTACAATGGACATGGAAGGGAAGGTGGAATGGTATAGTCCTATCTTATCTTGGAAGCTGAGCGGGGTCAGTACTTGCATGGGGGACCAACCAGGAAGACTCTGCAGAGGAAGGCACTGGAAAACCCCCTCTGCTTCTCACTTGCCTTTAAGCACATTGCTGGGGGTGCCATATGCCGATTAACGGCACATACACACACAAAGGGAGAGGTACAATGGACGTGGAAGGAAAAACAGCATGGTATAGCTGAATTTGGAAACTGAGTAGGGTCAGTACAACAACAACAACAACATTTGATTTATATACTACCCTTCAGGACTTAGTGCCACACTCAGAGCAGTTTACAAAATGTGTTATTATTATCCTCATAACAATCACTCTGTGAGGTTGGCGGGGCTGAGAGAGCTCCGAGAAGCTGTGACTGACCCAAGGTCTCCCAACTGGCTTCAAGGGGAGGAGTGAGGAATCAAACCTGGTTCTCCAGATTAGAGTCCCACCATTCTTAACCAATCCACCAGACTGATTCAGTACCTGGATGGGGAACCACTAAGGAAGACTCTGCAGAGGAAATCAATGGCAAACCACGTCTACTTCTCACTTGTCTACAAAGCCCCTTGCTATGTTCACCATAAGTTGGTTGCAACCTGAGAGCACATATGTATGTACAATGTACATCTCTGTAATGACTGGGAAGTCAAAGTCTTACAGGCACAGTCCCCTTCTCTGGGCACATTGGCTGGTGAGGGGGGATATTAAGAGTTATGGCAGCACAAAACCCTGTCCTAGACTCAGGGCTTTATTTCAGTTGGAACGTGGTGGAATGGAGTTCCGGAACCTCTTGAAAATGGTCACATGGCTGGTGGCTCCACCCCCTGATCTCCAGACAGAGGGGAGTTTAGATTGCCCTCGGCACGGAGGGGAATCTAAACTCCCCTCTGTCTTGAGATCAGGGGGCGGGGCCATCAGCCATGTGACCATTTTCTCCGAGGGCAACCCACTGAGTTCCACCACCTCTTTTCCCTGAAAAAAAGCCCTGCCTAGACTGGATGCTAATAAAAGGTCAATCCAGCCGAGCAAGTGTCTGGGCTTTCCCAGGGTAATGATGCTATTGCAATTATAGTGGGTCTGTTTTAAAAAAGCTGACAGTTTGAGGGCCAACTGTGCAGAAATGCCAAACACATGGATGAAACTCACCAGACTGTAATGCCTTCTTGTAAATGTACATTAAAAGAGCCAGTGTGCTGTAATGGTTAGATGTTCGATTGGGACCTGGGAGATCCAGGTTCGATTCCCTTCTCTGTCATCATGAAAGCTTTCTGGGTGACCTGGGGCTAGTCACACGCTGTCAACCAAACCTACCTCATAGGATCGTTGTGAGGATAAAATGGAGAACCATGTAAGCTGCTTTGGTTCTCCACTGGAGTGAAAGGCAGAGCATAAATGACACAAATCAATAAATACAAGGGGGAAACTAGTCTCTTTACAATTCTGGTTTCACAAACAAAACTTCTACCACCCCTCCCCAAAGGTGTGGGTGGCCACCCCACACGGGGATGGGTCTCTTCATATTTCCTTTTGTTCTATTTGTAGCAAAAAGGGGCTGCTTTTTTAAAGGGGATTGTTTGCTATGAGAATAAGCATATTTTGGTTTGACCGACAAAAGTACTGCCGAGGCTTCGCTCCTGACAGGTCATTCAGATTGCCGCTTCTCTCTTCATTCATGATTGAAATAAACAGCATCGCTTGTTTTCCTTCTGCGAGCCCTGGCAAGCTGAACTTTACATCCAGCAGTTGTCCCGAGTTTGATCCAGAGGTCAGAAGTACAAGCATTTAAATGGCCAGAGTGCATTTTTGATGTGGCAAAAGGAATGATTCACAGGCCTTTATCTCCTTTATCACCTGTTTTGGAAACAATGGAACAATTCGGAGACAGTCCTTTCTGTGGACGCCTGACAGCAGGTGGCAGGTTGAGAGACAATTCTTCCTCCCAGATGTAAGAATCCTGCCACCATTTCCATGATCAAATTGACTAGGTTTGTTTATTGCATGAGGAAACATATGTGAGATGTGCGTGTTTAAATTCATGCAGTAGAAAGGCTTTCTGAAAATATCATACCATTTTACTCATCGGAGGGAGCACCTGTAAGAAGCTTGAAATATTTTCCTCCACAGCAGCACATAGAGATGGGAGGTTGATCTGCTCATCTGTCTCTGGTCAAGAAAAGATGGACCACATTGACTTGGGAACTGCTTTGTCCTGCACCAAGTTGGTTGGGATAATGGGTTTAAATAGCATTTCTCTCATATTGTACTGCTTCACATTTAATGTAAAGTGCCCCCTGAGCACTATGCCAACATGTCCGTCCGTCCATCCATCCATCAATCGGCTGCATTAGTACTTTGCCTTTTCCCCCAGAGGGGACCCCAAACAACTTACACCATTCCACGCATTTCCATTTTATTCTCACAATAACCCTGTGAGGTGAGTTAGAGCCAAGCTACAAGTGACGCCTTACACAGATTGGACACTTGTCAGCTTCCCTCAAGTTTTGATGGGAAATGTAGGCGTCCTGGTTTTACAGCTTGGCTCTCCATTACAGCTGCAAGACCAGGATGCCTACATTTCCCATCAAAACTTGAGGGAAGCTGACAAATGTCCAACCTGTGTCAGGCGTCACTTGTAGCTTGGCTCTTAGGCTGAGAGTATGTGACTGGCCCAAGCTTACCCAGCAAGCTTCCATGGCCGAGCGGGGATTCAAACCCGGAATCTTCCAGATCCTAGTCCGGCATTTTAACCACTATACCACACTAACTCTCAAGGTTCCTTGTGTTATATGTATGACAATGAATGAAAGGCACTAAAAAAAATCCTCCTCCTCCTCATCTGCAATAGTTTATGAATTAAAACAACCCTTCAAATCTGGAAGTGTCCTCCTTTTTAGAAGTTCAGGATAAAGACACTTTCAGGGTAGGAATATATGTGAGATATGCAGCTGCCACTGGAAATGTTATCCCCATGCCCATGTTTTTTCTTCTCCCTCATATTGTACATTATCGCTTATCCTGTGTCATGATGTCATCAGAGCTTGCATTTCTCCACCCTTGCTTTCTGTAACTGGCTGCTATGGGAGAGGCCAAGAAATGCACAAGGGTATGACATCACCACACCAAGGCATGACATCACCAGGCACAGTAAGCATTACTATACGTTTAGGTGCTGGAAGGGAACCATGTGGACGGCATTTTCTAAGGCATCCAATAACACAAAGAAAGACAAGAAAGAAAATCTGGGGAAAATCAGAACAGCACAGTACACAAATGGTAACACAATCATAACATGTTGATAAGCTTGACGTTATTATAGAAAAGAAACAAATTAATTGTAAAGCAATGGATAAAACGTATTATGTTGATCAAAAACAGACTGCTGGGACTTTCCAGACTTTTCAGCATTGCACGAGAGTTTGGAGGATAAAATTAACAACGTGTTCCTAAATGCTTGCTCTTGCAGAGAGATCTCTTTCGACGGGCTCTCTTATGATGCTTTTAATGCCTGACATATGATATCGGGTGGGGCCTCTCCCTGTTTTATAGACACCAGCTGAAATGTTTAAGAGCTAACTTGACGGGGTCGGATACATGTGAACAAGAGATTTTGTAAAGAGCAGATTTTGTTTTCATGTTAGGGTTGTGTCCCCCCTGCCACCCCTCCCCCCCCCATTTTGGCAGCACCAATAAATTTGTTAGACACACTTTAAATTTTTAATTAAAACATTATGTTAGCACATTTACAGTAAGTGATAAAAACAGCCTCAGGGACTGAAGGGGGGGGAGTTTTGAAGCAACTGGCAGTCTTGAAATTGCTAGATATGCACCAATAAATCAGCCACAGTCTATACATGACAGTGATCCCCTCTCGGTTGCTGACCATTGATTAGATATTAGAACTACTCAGTTTAATTCTTCGACAATATGGATGAAGTAAGGCTGCCAAGCTCCGTATGAGAATGAGGAATTCCCCGCCTTTCAGGTCTCATTGCCCACCACCACTGGAAGAGGTGGCAGGAGAAAAATTAAAAAGAAAAATTAAGCTTCATCTACTCCTATGAAGTTATTACCATAGAGTTCTGGCAATTCCTAGAGCCACCTGGAAACAACACAGGGTAGTTCTAGGAAATGCTATATGGTAAAACATTCTTACTGTTGTTTCTGGGTAGTTCTGGGAATGGTCCGAACTCTATGGTAGAACTTCCTGTGAGAAGATGAGGCCTTATTTTTCTTTTTGACTTTTCTCCTGGGATGCTTCTCCCAGTATTCTGGCTTTCATTTCCAGATTTTGTAGAGTGCTGGTCATGTGCAATTTGTTCAGCTCATAGCTCCTTTGTGTTTTTCTCTTAACTTGTATATGTGCCCTTGTGTTATATTAATATCACACAGCAAAGAAGAGTTGGATGCTCACTCACAGCTGCAGTTCTATCTGTGTAGGAATACAGGGCCAAGCTACACATGACGAATGACACTTGAACGGCAAGTGGATTGAGTGGAGGGCAAGTGAACAGGGAGAAATACACTTGCCGTTCAAGTGTCATTTGTCATGTGTAGCTTGGCCCACAGATAGTAAATCTCTACCCCAAAGTAAAATTGATGCAAAACACACAGTCACATCAAGATTGGGGTTTTTTTTATTTGCAGTGTTTTACCAATGCACATATGTGCAGGCACCACTGTGGGAAGGGAACGGGGAAATATGCAAATGACCTGAAGGAACTGAAAGCAGAGGGAAAGTGGACATGTCAAAATTCTGGGATGAATTTTTCTAATAAGTTAAATGAGAATTCAAGAAACATAAGGTGGGGCAGTGGAACATAGGATGGGGCAATATATCGGAATAAAACTACTTTTCTCACTGCACCACTGTTTTTTTGTTTGCTGATCATTTGAGTTGCCATGTGCCCACTGGCACTTCAATGGTTTTACCAGCAGGAGAAGGATTTTTTAAAAAAGAGAATAACATAGTTCCCAGGAAATCCTGGGAGTGATGTCATGTCCCTCTAGGAATCACTGGAAACTCTATGATAGCATAGGATCAGGAACACCCAGAAGTGATGTCATGTCACCACTTGTAGTCACCCCACCCCGGTTCCCGACCCAATCCAGTCTCCTATTGGTTGCCAGGCTGGACCTGGTAATCCTGATAATCATCCCTTGCTGGAATTCCTGTTTAGGCCAATTTGCATGGTACAAGCTCCTCATGTCCGCCTCATGAGGTGGGGGGAACTCAGTTTTTGTGTGTACACACAGCACATATGCACTCCCTGGGTAGTGTGATTACATCACTGCAGGAACTGATCATCACGCCAAATCCTCCTTCTGGGTGCCACTCCTGGGAGGTGCTGCAGGAAACTGGCCTGGCATCCAGGCCAGCAGGCCACTTTCCCAGCCTGGTAGCAAAGCTGCACACCCCCAGGAGACCGGGATGCCTGGCTGGGCAACTGACAGAGGAGGGTGAGGGGCTGGGCCAGATGTCTCATATTTGGGGGACGTTTTTCCCAGACAGTCCCCGCAAATACTGGACTGTCTGAGTGATAACCGGACACCCTAGCAGCCTCCACAAGGACTTTTGATCAGATATCCCTTGTGGAATCCATGCTTGGATCTCAGTTTCCAGGCCTGACAGGGCCTAATTCAGATCGGAACCACCACAGTGTACAAGAAGCGGAAGATTACCCCCCTCCATGTCCCTAACCTGAAATTGCCCTAGAGAGCTGCTATGGACCCCTTGAAAAAACTTGCAGGTATCCATCGCTACAGATAAGTTTCCACAATGGGGCAAATAGCAGCTCTTGGGGCCATTTCAGAACGGGAAAACAGTGTAGGGGAATGCTCTCTCCGAGCACTTTCCTTCTCTCTCCATACATTGTGATCCAGATATGAAATAACCCATACATGCCTGAGAATTACATTCAGAGCACGGAACTCCCAGCACACCTCTGAGTTTATCTTGATACGGGAAATAGCAGGGAGGGGATTTGTAGGGTGAAATCAGTAGGTGGCATTAGAGATATAAAGACCTGGGGAAATTGGAGGGGGAAACTTTTCGCTCTGTTTTTTTCTAAGCACTTTTAAAAATAAATTTTCCCAATGGGAAAACTGGAAAATATCTTCTCTTCTTGAGTAAAGAACACATTTTCTTGTCATACAACACATTTTTCTTTTCCCAAACATATAGCATGAAAAAATCCGAAGAATCCAGAGCGCTGCAAACAACTATAATAACAACAAAACCTCTTGTACTGTAGATCTATACCATAGTTTCAATAATGTTTTTTGTTTAAATGTAAATAATTTTGGCATCGATGAATATGCTGTAATGTGTTTAATGACAGAGTCCAGGAGTGTTACAACGTTTAGTTTAATATCCAACCATGCTGGTAGTCCTATCATGACTTTATGAGAGAGTTTCTGTCCAAATAACACACTTTCTTACAAAATTTGTTTTCTACCTTCAACTTTTGTTATTCCTACCTCTCAGATGGCAAAAACTAAAGATGCATATGCTATGGTGGCATAGAGTGCAGGAGTTTTCAACTCTTTCTCAAGCGTTGGGTATACTTGCAATTTTTCTTTTAGAAAATGAAGATATTTATAATGTTAAATTCCATGAATATACCAAATAGCACAATGTTATATGCCAACTAAGTTAAACAAGATGTATTTTACGTTGATAGTTTCAGGTGGGTATTGGTCTGCAGTATAAGAGCAAATGTTGAGTCCAGCAGTATCTTAAAGACTAATAAAATTTCCAGGGTATTTGCTTTGGCGAGTCGAAGTTTAGTGTGCCGTTATGGTGCCACAGGACTTGATTGTTGCAATTGTTGTGATCCACTCTGAGCTCACTTGCAGGGACAGCAAACTGTAAATTTAACAAACAAACAAACAAACAAACAAACAAACAAACAAACAAACAAACAAACAAACAAACAAACAAACAAACAAACAAACAAACAAACAAACAAACAAACAAACAAACAAACAAACAAACAAAAACATCATGTCATATACAACCAGTAGAAGAATATTAGGTTTGATAGGAAAATAAGTACTGTATATACTTCAATTCCTCCCCAAATTTCTATATTAACTGGGGGGGGGTTACATGGGGGGGTATGCATCTCTATGGCTCACTGAGGTCCCCCTGCAAATGTCACACCTCTGCATTCACTGTACACTGCTGTGGAAGGGGAGAAGGGGCAGGGAATGTAATATCACTTTTTGCTATAATAGGGCTAAGGTTATCGTCAGCATTGAAGATTTGTCCCACATTTTAATTAAAAAAATGTTCACAATCTGTATGGATCGCATATTCAAAACATGTAGAAAGAAAGCTGCCCTCTTGGTGTTCTTTCAGCTGCTTCAATTCGACCCCAATAACAAAAACTTCAGAACAAATTATTACGCTTTGCTTCTTTGACTATCTCAGAAATCTTCCCTGTATCATATTAACACCCAATATGAATTTCACAATTAGATTGAGAAGAGAAGGAGCAAAGGAACGAATCTTTTCCTCCCCAGCCAAGAGAGCAGAAAATGGTTAGTCAGCATTTTTCAGCCCGAAAGTCTCTTTTTTTTCCATTGACAGAGTCAATAGCCAGGAAGTCAATGATTTCCAAGAATGACACGGATAACCTGAAATAGGAAAGGTAAAGGTTGACCCATTGAGATGTGCAGATAACCTGTTTTGTCCATTTTTTAAAAAATAATATGTAACGTGCAATTCCTAGGTTAGGAAAAGCTAACTAAATAGCGCATCCTGTAATTATAAAAAAAATAATGGGTGGAAAGGTCGTTCTAGGATACTTGGCAAGCTGATCCTAGTGTAGGCTTAATTGTGAAGCCAGGGTAAGAGTTCTGAACATCCATCCATCCATCCTTAGATATATATAAGCAAAATCAAGACCAGCTTGCTGTGTCTATTAGGTATATTCCCATACCAGACAGTTCCACTTAACTTATGCTGTTTAAGATTGTGATGTGTGTGTGATGTCTCCTAGCCCACTCTCCTCTCATTCATCCATTCCTCTCATTTATGCACG
The DNA here is from genome assembly GCF_028583425.1 of Eublepharis macularius. NCBI lineage: Eukaryota > Metazoa > Chordata > Lepidosauria > Squamata > Eublepharidae > Eublepharis > Eublepharis macularius. Next base: position 24,306,946 of record NC_072805.1, on the reverse strand, counting down.
TGACTCCTCCTAGCCTACCCTCTGCTCATTCATTCATTCCTCTCATTAATATCATATGCTTATTCCAAAGAACACAGGGTGATGTATACGGGCAGAGGTGATCCCCATTCTTCCTTACAATAACCCTGAGAGATTGGTCAGTCGCTATCTCTCAGACTAGCCTAAGGCCACTCAGAGAGTTTCCTGGCTTGAGTAGGGACTTGAATGTGGACCTCCAAGTCCATCCGTGCTTAGTTCAGAAAGGTTGCTGTATTAACTGGCTGAGAGACAGTTTTGTGTAGTGGTTAAGAACAGCAGGACTCTAATCTGGAGGACCAGGTTTGATTCCCCACTCCTCTGCTTGAAGCCAGCTGGGTGACCGTGGGTGAGTCACAGCTTCTAGGAGCTCTCTCAGCCCCACCCATCTCACGGGGTGATTGCTGTTGGGATAATAATAACATACTTCGTAAACCACTCTGAGTGGGTGTTAAGTTGTTCTGAAGGGTGGTATATAAATCAAATGTTGTTGTTATATGTAATATAATAATTACTCACCTCACAGGGTGACTGTTGTGGGGATAATAATAATAACATTATTATATGTTTTCCTATCATGTCCTAGGACTGTGTGCATGTGGGCTCCGCTAAGAGATTGGGAACCCTGAAAAAAACAGGATATCTGATAGTACATGCAGTTGGGGTGGTACTCTGGCTCCATTGCACAGAATCTCCTTGGCATGCAGAAGGTCCCAGATTCAATTTCTAGCATCTCAAGTTAAAAGGATCAGGTAGAAGGTGATGTGAAAGATCTGAGATCCTGGAGAGCTGCTGACAGTTTTAGTAGATAATGCCAGTCTCGATAGACCAGTGGTCTGATTCAGTGTGTTTTCTTTATTCGAGTAACATATATATGGCTTTATTCAGACATGTTAAATCAGGGAAGTAGGACAGTGGATGTGATGTTGACTACACATTGGCACGAACAGAAAAAAACCCCTAACATGGTGTTCGTTGTTCGTTGCCATCCATGAACAATGAACAACAAACATTGATGAACATGTTCATTGTTTGTTGTTCGTGGGGGCCAGCAGGCCCTCCTCTAGCCATCAAGATCCCTACCACACCACTCCCAGAAACCTTACCCGAGCAGGCAGCAGGAAAGATACCAATAATAAATAATAGCTTGGCCCAGAGCCTGGCAGCAGCCCTGAAACTTGAAGGGGTAGATCCCTACCGCACCACACACAAAGAAAATTCAAGCTCCAATGCACTCACCCTGTCTCTCTCTCAAAATGCCAACAGCAACTGTCTCTCCCTCACTGTCTGCAAAACCAGAGCTGGGAGCCCCCCTGCTCTTTGCTTTCTTGTAACAAATTTGGAGCTCTGCACTTGAAAGGAAGACCTGCCTATTAAGCTAAATTGGGCTTAGATTGGGGGTTCCAGGGCAACAGCAGGAGTTCAGACATAGTTCAGGCAGTCCCTGCCTCTGGTAGCCAAGGGAATTGATTGTAGGTGCCAGACTGTCTGACTTGACAAATAGCAACGAACCGCAAAGAATGAAGCTTGCAATGACTACCTGTTCGTTTAGAATGGGGCCTAATGAACAGCTTGTTCACGAACAGTTGATTGGGATGTTTGTGGCTTTTTTTAGTTCGTATTGCTGTTCGTGCGCATCTCTAATGTTGACTTGCCACCCCACCTCCACAGGTGTTCATTCCCCCTGGTTTTAATAATCTGAAACGATCTGTTCAGTCCTTAGAAGGGTGTAACTCTGCTTGTACTAATAGCGGCTGGTTTCCCTGTTTGGATTCAATGGCTGTCTAGCAAATGTGGAGCAAGAGGGTCACGTTAAAATAATTAGACCAATTGCTCCATCATTTATGGAACTACTGCCTGTAGTTATCCACTATCTGACCATTATTGATACCATCCTTCACAGGCAAAATGTTCTCAAGATGGCTTACTGACTTAAATTGAAAAGAGGGAGACATTTTCTCAAGCACTGGCCCACAGAATAAACACCTGACATGTTTATGCCATAAAATGGTTGTGAAATTTTATGTGTAGTGAAGCTGCTTTGTACTGAATCAGGCCATTGATCCAACAAAGATCAGTATTGTTTACTCAGACCAGCAGATAATCTCTATCTCTATCTCTATCTCTATCTCTATCTCTATCTCTATCTCTATCTCTATCTCTATCTCTATCTCTATCTCTATCTCTATCCCTGCCCCTGCCCCTGCCCCTGCCCCTGCCCCTGCCCCTGCCCCTGCCCCTGCCCTTGCCCCTGCCCCTGCCCCTATCCGTGTCTCTGTCTCTGTCTCTATTTTTACCTCTATGGTGGTAGAAAGTGCTGTCAAGTCATAGATGACTTATATTGACCACTGCTGGAGTTTTTGTGGCAAGAGAATAACAGAGGTAGTTTGACATTGCTTGCCTCTGCAACCCTGGTCTTTGTTGGAGGTTTCCCATCCAATTACTAATCAAGGCTGACCCTGCTTAGCTTCTGAGATCTGGGGAGATCTGGTTTGCCTGGTCTATTCAGGTCAGGGATCTATATCTATATCTATTGTTCTGTTATGTATAACTGTAAACATGGTGCATAGATGAAAGAACATATAAAGGGAATGATAGTGCCCTAAAAGAAAGGAATGAAACAGAAAATCTGGCAATGAAAACTGGTGAGGTAAAGACGCTTGCAACAAATGCATGTGAAAAAACAAACAAATTAGTATATTTGGCCATCCCTAATTTTGACCCTCCCCCTCCTATAATAGAGAATACGATCTCAGTAACAAGAAAGAGGTGAATTCACCAGATAGTTTTTTCTGTCTGGTTTTCTTCTGTGAGGAAACCCACTTTGGAATGTCTTACGGGATGAGATATTCATCCGTATCACCCCACAGGAATAGAGAACTCTGCAGCAAATCAAAGCAGAGAATTATTCTTGAAACATCTCTGGGATATGAGCAAATAACATATCACCAGTGTTTTAACAACTTCCAGACTCAATCACGTCTATCCTGCGCTCGTGAGCAGCAAACGCCGACTCCGATGTAGGCGAAGCAATTACACTGGGGATGTAATCGGCCAGGCATGTTTTGAGTAAATAGTTAACTCTTCTCACTTGGAAGAAGCATTTATTGAAAAGTTTGCCTCCACATAGAAATGCAAATGATTTTGTGAACGTTCATCTTTCAATCGGAGACCGTAGACAAATGCCTGTCATTAGAAACATTTCCGTGCATTTATATTAGGCTGTCCTCTAAAAGACTTTTCAGACAAATATGTCATCAAGATATTCAAAACCATGTAATCTTATCCAAAGTTTCATCTATCAACAGCACAGTTTTCATCTCTCACAGCTGTGCGTCAGAATATACAGGCAGATTAGCCAGCTGATAGCAAGGGAGGGAGAGAGGAGGAGAGAGGGGAGATATGGGAAAGGGGGACTCTGTCATCAGCTTAACAAGAGATACTGTGCAGGGAGGGGGTAGAGAAGAAGATCCATTTTGTTCCCTAAGAGTCCTTCAGACAAGAGGAGATGCATCATTGAGATTTTCTAAGGACTGAGGGTGTCACAATTAGTTGGAGGTAGGAAAAGATAAGGCAGAGGTGAAGCAGAGAAAGAGCAGTCCAATGCAAGCAGCAGTGAAAACAGAGAATCCTAGCAGCTCAGATTAACGAATGACCTGATTTAGAAGACTTTTATAGAAGGTCAATGGAAGTCACATGATCAATACCTGCCCATTGCTAAGCAAATTCCTTGTTACTCTGGTTTGTCTCCCTGCAGTGTCCATCTCAGATCCTGTCTGGACTGCTCACTGTTCCTCTGATGCCAGGTTCAAAACCAACTGCTGGTTTGAAGCCTGACCCCTAGGAATTTGTGGGCAAGCGTCAATGGAATCGGGTGCTTATAAGAACATAAGAAGTTTGTGAGATCAGACCAAAGCTCCCTTTAATTCAACATCTTGTTTCCTGCTGCCACCAGCAAGATGCTTCTTAGGGCCAAGCTACAAGTGACAAATGACACTTGAATGGCAAGTGGATTGAGTGGAGGGCAAGTGAACAGGGCAGAATACACTTGCCGTTCAAGTGTCATTCGTCACTTGTAGCTTGGCCCTGAGAGCCAAGCTACGTGACATCTTACACAGGTTGGACACTTGTCAGCTTCCCTCAAGTTTTGATGGGAAATGTAGGCATCCTGGTTGTACAGCTTGGCTCTCCATTACAGCTGCAAGACCAGGATGCCTACATTTCCCATCAAAACTTGAGGGAAGCTGACAAGTGTCCAACCTGTGTCAGGCGTCACTTGTAGCTTGGCTCTGAGAAGCCAAGAAGCATGGGCACCAAGGCAACCACTGTCCAACAAACCTGTCCAACAAATTCCCTAAGGAAAAAGCCCGCAATTAAGAAAAGTGCTTGTGTGGAGTCACTCTGTAGAACTGATTTGTTGTGCATACAACAACTATTGGGATCAGAACAGTAGGGCAGGATTCTTTATTTTTCTACAAGAACATAGGAGTGGGAGGTTTGTCATCATCCTTATAACTACCCTGAGAGGTAGATTAGGATTAGAAAGGAACTGGCCCAAAGTCACCTCATGAGCTTTGTGGCTGAACAGATACTAAAGACAAGGAGAGAAGGAAAGCCACAGAAAGCCAGCTGGAATATATCCTCAAAACAACCATGTGAAGTCGTTTAGACTCTGAGACTGGCCCAAAGTTACTCATAGCAGAGTGGGGATTCAAACCTGGATCTGCCATATCCTGGTCTGACACTCTAACCACTACCTCACACTGTCTCTGGCTAGTGCAACTCTTCAGCAACCCAGAAACCATTCTTCAGGCCACGCAAGCAGTGATCTAGAATTTTGCAGGGTTAGTCAATGTGCAGCTATAGAACTAAACCCCTTTTCTGCAGTTTACTTAGGACAATTGCTAATCCAGCCCTTCCAGGGTACAGTACCATGACCACAAATTGTTTTAACTCTAGTTACTTCTATTACCTTTCACCAAAGTTCAATATAAAAGGACATCTCTTCCTCCTAATGGGGGCAGAAAAAGATTTTTATAGGATTATCACTAGAGATGGGCACGAACAACAACAAAAAACAAACCATGGAGTTCGTGGTTTGTGGGTTTTCATGAACCAGGAACCAAGAACTGGCACGAACTGGGGCAAGTTTATGAACCAATTTGTGGTTCGTGCAGTTTAAATGCCCCTTTTTGGCCACTTAGCAGCGGTAGGGAAAGCAGCATTTGAGAGTTTAAAGGGCCCTTTCCTGCTTTACAAGTTGCAGGTCCCTTTAAACTATCAGCTGGCAGGCAGCAGGGGGGCTACTCCTCTCACCGCCTGCCAGCTGATAAGTTTAAAGTGACCTGCCACTTGCAAGCAGCAGGGCCCTTTAAACTGCCCAAACCCCAGCCCCCACCCCCCAGCCCCAGCCCCACACTTACCTTGCTCTATGGGCCCGTGGCATTTTCCCCCTCCTCCCGCAAGGGGCGGGAAGGCCGTTTTTGGCCTCTTCCGCTACTGCATGGGCCCACAGGGTGGCGGAGGAGGTTGAAAATGGCCTTCCCGTTCCTCAAATGGCTGCCGAAAATGGATCCCCCCTGCCACCTGCCAGCTGATAGTTTAAAGGGACCTGCCACTTGCAAGCTGCAGGAAAAGTTTATATGGCCATTTCCTTGGGGGAAATGGCCATTTAAACTGCCCCTTTACGACCCAAATGAACCAGTAGACCAGTTTGTGGAAGTTCGTGGAAATGAGCTTCCACGAACCACTGGTTCGCGAACCACGAACCGGCCTGGTTCATGCATTTTTTGGGGCCGTAATTCGATGCGTGCCCATCTCTAACTATCACTTGTTCGTATACCGATGCAATTTTTTTTTTAACCAAAGAAGACAGAAGTGAAGGCCTGTGAGAACTCTGGATAACTATAGGAAGAGAATGGATTAAAATACACAGCAAATCACTGCATGATGGTGCTTCCATTTAAGTATTAATGTGCAGCTGTTGTCTGGATGCCACAATGCCTACAGATTCATCCGTACAGAGACTCACCATTTATTTGATTGTGTGTGTGTATATTCTTCCAGGGAAGTTTCAGCCAAGGGTGTCTCAGTCCCAATGCAGTCTAATAGGCACTTCTGATATCAGATTGAAATGGGTGCCACTCCAAAATTCAGTGCCAGAATTTGCACTGTAAAGATGTGGAGCTTTCCCCATTTGCTTCATAATCTTGCCACTGTACTGTAGCTTTTCAGTTTGGAAGTGGAAGTTTAGCGGTATGTTTCCATATAATCTTTTTAAAAAAACCCTTTGGATTGGATCTAGCCAGCTTTTTTACACAACCACTTCTAATCCCCCACCTTACTACAACCCCAAGGCGTACGTCCATGCAGGTCCCATGTTTAGCCTGGAGAGGAGAGGAGACGACTGAGAGATGATATGATAACCATCTTCAAGGACTGTTATGGAGATGATGGTGCAGAGTTGTTTTCTGTTGCTCCAGAAGGTTGGACCAGAGCCAATGGGTTGAAATCAAATCAAAAGAGTTTTTGGCTAAACATTTGGAAGAACTTCCTGAGAGTTAGAGCCGTCCCTCAGTGGAACAGGCTTCCTCTAGAGGTGGTGGGCTCTCTTTTGGAGGTTTTTAAGCAGAGGCTAGATGGTCATCTGACAGCAATGCTGATTCTGAGAACCTGGACAGATCATGAGAGGGAAGACCGGAAGGATTACATCAGTGCTTTGTTCTCATGGCTCTTCTTACATGCCCAGGGTAATGCCGATCACGACAGTGGGGTCCAGGAAGCAATTTTCCCATGCCACTTTGGCTAGGGTTCCCGACAGTGTTTTGCCATCATCTGAGCATGGAGCAGGAGTCAGTGTGTGTGTGTGTGGGGGGGAGGTAGTTGTAAATTTCCTGCATGGTGCAGGGGGTTGGACTAAATGACCCTGGAGATCCCTTCCAATCATATGATTCTATGATGCCCAGTATAGCCTTTTTTGGTTGTCATCTTCCTTCCTTTTTCTCCAGAAGTCAGTGAGATTCAATGGATCTTCTGTGCCCTTATTGTAGTTAGTAGACTTATCTTACAACATTGGCAAGGCAAATGCCCACCTTCCATAATTCAGTGGATAGAGGACCTTACAACTTTATCTGTATTTGAACATATGGCATATAGCTGACAACTGTGGATGGACATTCCGAACTTGAATGAGAAGAAATTAGAGCAAGTGTGATGGCAGAATGAAAGTCTCTCTACACAAGACGCCTCGACGTGTGTTTATCAAACATAGGGAGAGGCAATGTTAGCCAGGGAAGCATAGTTTAAAAAGACAGAGCCAGCAGAGATTGCTCCTCAGAGTGTTTGTTAATTTCATCTTCACCTCCCTGAAGGCTCTGTCAATTTCACCTCTCCAGTCTAAAACTGTGTAGGATCATAACCAGAAGGCAGCCAGGAATGGGGCTGGAGCTGCCTTCCAGAGCCAGGCTTGAACTTGGAGAGATTATAATGGACTGAAGTTTCCCTTCTGGCATTTAACAGCCCCTTCACACAGCTCCAGTGTATAGCAAAGCGTTTGCTCCACCGCTGGCTCTGTCTTTTAAAACTACCCTTCCCGGCTACCATTGCATCTCCCGACGTGTTCTTCACACGTCAGAGATCTTGTGTAGAAAGACTCTGAAGCTTGCTAAAATCGTGGCAGATCTTTTGTTAAAACGCATAGTCTCAAAAGTAAGCTGATGCACGGATATCTCTAATTTTCAATATGTTACTCAAAACCTTTGTTTTTAATGTGCTTTAAAAAAGAGGACCACAGGCTGCTATGTGATGAAGCAATGGGCTGTGGATTCCTTTATTCCACAGAGATGCCCTGTTTTGCACACAACTTCGGAATACGTTGCATGGGAGTCTTGACTGTCAGCCAAAGTCTGTCAGGTCAAATATCCACTTTTTTGAAAAGACCCTTGAGCACATATTGCTGTAAAAGAACCATTAGAGCCTATCAGGAAATAGCCCATTAAAAAACCCAAGTCTGCATGTCCAAATATTTATTTGCTAGTTAGCCCATAATGACTTTAGAGCAGCTGTTAAAGTCTTTGGAGTGCAGAAGCTAGACTGGATTTGCATAGTCATACAGAGGATTTTAAAAACAAGTCTGCCCACAAATCCTCTGCCTCCCGACAAATAAGTCAAGAAGATAGCTCTGTGACCTTATTTTCATTGCTTGAAAGTTTCAACAGAAAGAACTATCCGTGCTTGGAACAGGGTTGAGGTGAAGTATTCCACATTTACCAAATATCTGGTTTGATTTTTTTAAAAAAAACTTTAAAAAGCAGGGGCTTAGTCCCACTCATTTTCAGGATAATTCCACATTTCTAACATGTTTGTTACTAATTAATGCCTTGTAATGGCCTATGGCTGTATACAATAAACCTTCTATTTATCTACTAATTAATGCTTCCAAAGTGCCCACGTTATTTCTCCTCCAACCCTGAAGATTTTCCAAATGTCTTGTTTTTGCTCAGACTAAGAGTAGATCTAATGCTTAGAGTAGAACTAAGAGTAGATCATATGCTTAAAACTGAATATCAGGGTTATCTGTCTTTTGGACAACATGGCATCTGTGAGGATCAGAAGGGGAGGATCTATGCGCAGTTGCTGGCCTTACAGGACACGTGGACTGTAATGTCTGAAAAAGGCCAGTTTGTCTTAATTATGGTTTTTTGTAAATACATACATCCTGGTTTGTCAAGCAAAACCCTCAGTTCTGGGCGATTGTGAAACCAGTATTCAGTCTCACAAACAAACTAACCATAATTATATATTTTGTTTAAGCTTTCAGTCTGCTGTTTACTATTGGTTTTCTAGACTCATTTGAATTGTGTCCTCATGTTGTGCATTATGAATGATCTATGTGGACCTGTATGATTTATAAGGCGCTCCAGAGTTGCACCAGAAACAAGCAAACAACAGAGAGCTAACTAAAAGCAGAATGGCAGCGGATAGAACAAGATGTCTACCAGCCCCACTATAAAACCAGATATTGGATTATATGTTGGCAATATCTTGATACTTATCTACCCAATTTATATGTAGCATACATGTATAATGCTGATCCATTGACATACAGATAACACTGAAAATGCGTATATTTTATTGGGAGATTTCAGTGCAAGAAAACAACGTGGCATGAAAATAAAGAATCTTAAGTTTTATTTGCAGAAGGGAGAAAGGTAGTCAGCTTTGGGAGTTCAAACAGGAAGGATGAGCAATTTGAAATCAGAAGAAATCTTCTGTTCTTTGCAGCCCTCTGAACTCATGAAAAGAGTTCACCCCATGCACCAGCTTGCCATTTCCCCGTGTGGCTTGTATCTCTTCCCCCAGTGGGTAGAAAAGAGTTCACCCCGTGTACCAGCTTGCCATTTCCCCATGTGGCTTGTATCTCTTCCCCCAGTGGGTAGAAAAGAGTTCACCCCGTGCACCAGCTTGCCATTTCCCCATGTGGCTTGAATCTCTTCCCCAGTGAGTAGACAACAGCTGGAAGGAATTGTGCATGCATATTTGTACATGGGTAGGCACCACTCATGGGATCTGTACACACACACACACACACAGATGGTCTGTGGAAGTACAAAGGGCTGCCAGGTCACAGACTTTGCTTGAGAGACTGAGAGCCAAGCTACAAGTGACACCTGACACAGACACTTGGCAGCTTCCCACAAGTTTTGATGGGAAATGTAGGCATCCTGGTCTTGCAGCTTGGCTCTCCATTTAATTGAAGTTTACAGAGTGGCAGTCTATAGGAGGGAGAACATGCGGTTGGGAGGGGATTGCAGGCATTGGGCTCTCACCGGGCACCACCCTTCCCCTCCGCTGTGTGTGTGTGTGGGGGGGGGTCTGTAAACTTCAATTAAATGGAGAGCCAAGCTGTAAGACCAGGATGCCTACATTTCCTATCAAAACTTGAGGGAAGCTGACAAGTGTCCAACCTGTGTCAGGCATCACTTGTAGCTTGGCTCTCGGTTTTTGGGCTCAGAGTCTTGGATTGAAATCCGGGGCCATCAGCTAGCCCACATGCTGGCTGGGCTTCTCCTAAAACTTCTGTGCATGTCTGCTTGTGGTATATGCTGCACAGGGGAGGGGAGGCAGAATCTGGCACTAACAGTTCACATACATGTTTGTTTATAGCACATAGTTTCATTCCATGGTGTTTTGTGCATGCACATGTGGGATGAATAGTCCAACTCTTCAAAGCCATGGGTGCTCACATTGACAGATACGCTCTGGTACAGTTCCTAGTAGTGTGTAGAAGTGCTACCAATCGGGCAGCTGTTCAGTGTGACATCATCAGGCCCCACCCCACGAATCTCAGGGCCAAGCTACACATGACGAATGACACTTGAACGGCAAGTGGATTGAGTGGAGGGCAAGTGAACAGGGAGAAATACACTTGCCATTCAAGTGTCATTCGTCATGTGTAGCTTGGCCCCAAGATAGCTGTTGCACTCTGGAACGGATTTTCTTTCCTCCTCCCATCCACTTTTTAGAGGCCTTCACACTATACCCAAAAATGACAATAATCAGTGTTGTATGGGCACACAAAGATAAAACAGAAGCATGCTTCTCTTGGGTCACATTAAGCCTTCTAAGTGCTTGGTAGGTGATGCACGCTTGTGACTCACTGCCCACCAGACCACAAGGATAACCTACACACTGGAGCACACAAACCAGCCCTATCTGAGATTAGGGACCGTGCAACAGTCAACTAACTAAAAGTAGAAAGATAGGAGATAGAAAAAAAAGATAGCTATCCGCCTCAACATAGAACCAGATATAGAATATCAGATTACAGTTGCTGTATATCTTGGCAGTATCTTGAGCAACCTGAGTGAACCAAATACATTTTCACTGTTTTCATTTGTGAAATGATGTGGGAAGAAAGGAAGAGAGACTCCATATTTGCATCTCCAAGTAGAGTTAGGGAAAAAAAATAGAAAAAGCTACATTTCACATTTGGGTGTGCACCTCAAAATACATGCAGTGCAATTCTAATTGCTGTTACACCCAGGGCTTTTTTTCAGCCGGAACGCAGCGGAATGGAATTCTGGCGCTTCTTGAAAATGGCTGCATGGCTGGTGGCCCCGCCCCCTGATCTCCAGACCGGGCGGAGGGCGATCTAAGCTCCTCTCTGTCCGGAGATCAGGGGGCGGGGCCACCAGCCATGTGACTATTTTCGCTGAGGGCGATTTAAATTTTAAAAAACTCCTCCCCTTCTTCCAGCTGACCCAAAGTGACGTCATTGCACGGTTCTGGAAGCATGCGTGCACTTAGCGTGTGTGCATGTGGTGCCAGGGGCACCACCTCCTGCCAGGAGTTGCCCCCTGTGCTGGCAGCCCACTGAGTTCCACCACCTCTTTTCCCAGAAAAAGCCCTGGTTACACCTTTCTAATCCCATCGATGTAGAAAGGTTTAGAAGGGTGTTTTGGATTGCATGACTAATGTGAAGCAGCTGTGCGCTATGTCCCTCTTTCATAACCGTAAATACACCCCTGCAAAGGCCACGCGTTAGGTTTATTAAAAACGCTGATGTATCAACCTCTTTACATATTTTGTTTCTTCTGGGATAGGGTGGATGGCAGTGGGGTGGGGAAGAGGCTGAAAATAAATCCATGAAATTCAAAGTTAAAGCCGGCATTTCCCTTCTCCCCCATAATCTTTCGGCCGTTCTTCTCACAATGGATGGAGTCAAGGACTTGGTGTCACTACCTTATCTTTGCATTTCCTGGCCTTTGTCAGCAAGAGCAATGCCATGGTGAGGATATTAGCTCAGGGACACAGACCTTTTGCTAGTGTTCTCTAAGGATTATTAAAATAAACTTGTTTATGTAATCCATTGCATCTCCTTGTCCATCTTTCTCTGGGTTCTTCCATTTGTTTTTGTGGCTTTTGTAATTAAATTACTTTCATGTGATAAGAGCAGGTCACAATAGTTCCTACCAATATATCTGATTCTCAACATGACCTCAGCTGCAGATATTTAAATCCAGAGACTGGGGGCCATGAACAGGCAAGAAAGATCTTCGTATAAACCTGAGAAAATGCCCCAGGTTTGCAGAAAAATCTGGAAAAAAAATGGGAAGGTTAAACTCTTCCCTCCAAAATAGAAGCAGCACATGTACCTTTAAGAAATAGGTGCCTTCTGAGATCTCAATGGCCACTGTAGGTTTTGTTAGGCAACCAGTTTGTAAACATTTATTTCTCTCAGTAAAAGGCAAGGGGGATGAGGCAGGGCCCTTTCCAGGGCTACTTTGGCTTTTCAGTACACTCCTGCCCTGGAGGGAGAAATCATCAGGCCCAGACCCAGAAGCAGCTATGGAACAACTTCCTACCATGTAATCTGCACAATGCACCCAGGTGTGGTGGTGGCTATGACTTGATACCACACAACTCACCTGTGCCCAGCAGCGGTTTCCACGTAACCTGCAAAACTTGGCCAAATCTGGCAAGGGCCACCTGAGTGACTTTTCCAACTTGGTCAGACTTCCCAGGGAGAAGCTGCCTGGGAGAGGGAAGGAGGCAAAGCTGAGAGCCAGCGTGATATAGTGGTTAGAGTGTCAGACTAGGATCTGGGAGACCCAGGTTCAAACCCATACTCTGCCATGGAAGCTTGCTGGGTGACCATGGGCCAATCACTCTCTTTCAGCCTAACCTACCTCACAGGGTTGTTGTGAGGAGAAAAAGGGAGTAAGGAGAATTTTTGTTTATTTATATGTAACGAAATTTCTACCCTGCCTTTCTGCACTCACGAGAGTCACCAAAGCAGCTAACAAATTAAAATACACAGGATTTGAACAGCCTTAGTCACTTCTCAGCTTTTTCTTCTATCTTTCTAACTTTTGTTAGCTCAGACACCTCTTGCCTATGGTTGCCAGTTCTGTTTGGAAATTCCTGGAGAGCTGAAGGTAGAACCTGGGGAGGGGAGGCACCTCAGCAGAGTATAAAGTCTGGGTTTCTTTTTATGTGAAGCAGTATTCATCACCACTGGAATCCATCACCTTTATTTTAAATATTCACACCCCATTTCATCTCTTCAGATAACAAAACAGCAAAATCTGGAAGGACACTAACATCATAAACACCCACTAAAATGTCCAGTACCAATACACATAATGTACACATACATTACAAACAGTTTACCCTTCACCAAATGCTCTCTGGAACAAAACAGGCTTCTCAGTTTCAGTTTAGTCGGCTTAACAGCCCATAGGGCATACACTCTAACAAAGTTTAAGAATTAAAAATAACAGTTAAAGGAAAGGTTGCCAAAGCAGCTTTTATAAAGGCTACTTAGTAATAGTCTTAATTTTGAGGGGTCAGCCATTTTTTAAAAAATCTCTCTCTGGCTGGTTTGTGCTTTGGACAGTGAAAGGTGTGGGATAGCATTAGCAAGTTCACTTTAGCGTTGATCTGATGGTATCCTGAAGGAGTCAGTCTTCTATGTCTTCTTGAAAGTGGCAAGTGAAGGCTGCACCCCTTCTGGTATGCCATTCCAGGGGACATACTTAAGGGTGCCATTTCCTTGCTGAGGGTGGCCATCCTCTGCCCCAGCTCCTGTTGCCCTCTGCCACTCTGTTCTTGTATTCTGAGATCTAGCAATTTTTTGTGGGGCTGTGGGCTGCTAAAAGGCAGACTCAACCCCTCTCCTTGGAAAGGATCCCCTCAGTTTGGTTGGTATGATGCTATTCCATGAGCTAAAAGGCACATCAACTAGACATGGGCACAAACCAAAAAAATTTAATGACTCTGCTGTTCGGGGTTTGGTGCCGACGACGATCTTGAGGTCGCGAACCGCAATGAATATTTTCTATTGCTGAACCGGTTCGCGGTTCACGGTTTGTGGGGCTCAGAATGCCCCCTGTGGCACTTAGAGAGCCCATATTCCTGGGGAGTCTTTTGCAGGCTCTCCTGCAGCCATCACCCAAGTTTGGACAAGATTGCAAAAGGGATCTTGGAGTTATACCCTCTCCAATCCAAGGCCCCCAGGAAACTCCCACAAAAATCCAAGCTGAATTATACTCTCAGTCTCTCCCCCCAAAGGCTAGCAAGTGGCAAGCAAGAGCTCTGTCCCACTCCGCTGCTCGCTGAAAGTGAAAGCCAGCCTGGGAGCCCATGGCTATTTATAAGCACAGGTCCCATTGAGCAACGCAGGAGGTCTGTGTCTGGCCGTCAGAGCTGCCTATCAGGGATGAGATTGGAGTGCCCATGGCTACAGAACACCCCATTCCTCCTCCCTCCCCTGGGTTTCTTCTCCCAACTTATAACTGCTTTGCAGCTCCGTGGTTGGAAGGAAGACCTCCCGATCAAGGTAAGCTGGGCTTCGATTCGGGTTTCCAGGGCGACAGGAGGAGTGCAGACAGAGTTCAGGCATTCCTCCGGCTCCGTTGCCAGGGGAATTGATTGCTGGTGCCTGACTGTCTGGCTTCCCGAACTGCGGCCGAATGCACTGAACTAGGCTTCTTCCGAACGCAGGTTCGTTGGACGAGGACAATCACGAACCGCCGGATCGCGATCGCACGATTGCCAATTTCGTGGGTTTTTGAAGTTCATAATGCAGTTCATGCCCATCTCTACACTCAACCCCCTCTCCTTGGAAAGGATCCCCTCAGTTTGGTTGGTATGATACTATTCCATGTTTGACAAGCCACATTCAGAACCCTTTATGCCATATAAACATTTTGCAAAAGTTGACCATGGAAATTGGCTTTTTAGGAAAAAGAACCTGCAGGGGGAAAAAAGAAATCTTTCAAAGAGCTTTCCAAATGCATGAAGAGCTACTGCGGCTCTGGAAGAAGAGAAGGAACGTCTGCCACAAGAGAGCCTGATGATAAAAGCCACTAGCAATTAAAAAAATATTTAATACCAATTAACATGGCAAGCCTATAATATCTACTTATCTAAACTGCCTGGGAATTATCTGCTTTTCACCCCCTAACCTACCCACTAATTTTCACCAAAAAACACAGGTCAGGCTTTTGCTATCTCAATTAGTTATTTCGTTGCCACACAAAGCCGAGGCAGAGTGGTTCTCGCGAAAAATGAGAGGGGGGAAGAGAATCGGCAAATCTTAGACATTGTATTAAGACAACAGATTTTCGGGTGTTTGATTTACCATTCAACTCTGCGCAGCTGCTGCTTGAGAAATAGGAAACATGCCAAAGAAAAGATGCTGGGTGTTTCGGGCAGGGGGAACAGCAAAAGAAAAAGGAAAAAAAAACAGGCAAAAGGGGAGTCAGAGATGTTTGCAGATTGAACTCATTTTTTAAGCCAGCCTTGCAGATAAACATGCAAAGGTTGCATGCTCATTATGTTGGTTTTTTTAAAAAAATCTAACCCCCACAGATTTACAACAAAATTATGGCTGCAATTTTTGCAATACAAATGATTTGGAAAATAAATAAAGAACCTGCTCTATTTCATTTTACATAAGCTTCCCCAGCTGGTCCTTTGGAAGCAATACTTGCCCATGTGGGTCTGCTACAGATGACATTATTTTCCTACTCACCCTCCCACACATGAGGTTGGAAGAGTGTTGCCAACTCTAGGTTGGGAAATTCCTAGAGATTTGGGAGATGGATCTTTGGAGGGTGGGATTTGAGGTGGGAGTGACCTCAATAGGGTATAATGCCGGAGAGTTCATCTTCCAAAGCAGCCATTTTCTCCAGGGTAATTGATCTCTGTAGTCTGGAGATCAGCAGCAATTCTGAGAGATCTTGAGGCCCCACCTGGAATTTAGTGACCCTAGGTTGTATCCAGTAATCTTTCCCACTCAATCCCACCCAATTCCCCCTTCTTATTATAGCTTTTGACCCACGACTTAACTGCAGTGATCTAGGCAACAGTCATCTCTAGGTTGGACTACTGTAACACACTGTACACGGGGCTCCCCTTGGGTCTGATCTGGAGACTGCAGCTGGTTCAAAATGCAGTGGTGCTTGTCATTGTTGGAGTGCTGACTGCCACTCACATGACACCTATACTGTGCCAGCTGCATTGGCTGCCGGTGGAGTACCGAATCAGGTTGAAGGTTCTTGTATTGACCTATAAAGCCCTATGCGGACTGGGACCAGTGTACCTGCAGGACCGCCTCTCCCCATATGTCCGCCAGAGGGGGCTTCGATCAGAAGATAAGAAATTACTAATGGGCCCCAGCCCCAGGGAGGCCTGCCTGACCTCAACCAGGGCCTTTTTGGTTCTGGCTCCATCCTGGTGGAACTCTCTGTCTAGTTACTGTCATTTCACCGGGCCTGTAAGACAGAGATGTTATGCCAGGTGTATGATTGAGGTTAGGCTGGGCCACTGCCACCCTGATAGAAGGCACATGGAGATCTTAGCCAGGGCTTTTTTGGGGGGAAAAGAGATGGTGGAACTCAGTGGGTTGACCTCAGAGAAAATGGTCACATGGCTGGTGGCCCCACCCCCTGGTCTCCAGACAGAGGGGAGTTTAGATTGCCTTCTGCACCATGGCATGGAGGGCAATCTAAACTGCCCTCTGTTTGGAGATCAGGGGGCGGGCCACCAGCCATGTGACCATTTTCAAGAGGTGCCAGAACTCCATTCCACCACATTCCAGCTAAAAAAAGCCCTGATCTTAGCCCTCCCCAGGGCTTTTTTTCAGGGGGAATGTGGAGGAACAGAGTTCCGGCACCTCTTGAAAATACTCAGCAATAGTGCTTGAAAATAATATGATTTCAAAGAATCCTGTGTGATTCTTCCTCTTTTCCCTCTTGAGAGTTCCGCCACCTCTTTTCTCAGAAAAAAAAACCCTGGCCCTCCCTATTAGAATCGTCCACCATCTAGTTCTTCCCGATTGGTGGATCAACTGCCTCTGATTAGTGAATCTGATTAGTGAACTGACTGCTGCTATTTTGGGTGTCAACTGTTTTATATCCATATTTTATACTGTATTGTTTTGGTACTGTCATTTAAAATTGTTTGGATATAATTTATATGAATGTTTTTACCTGATGTAACCCACCCTGGGCCTGCTTTGCGAGGTGGACAGAATAAAAATATAAAGCGAATAAAATAAAAATAAATAAAATAGCTGGCAACCCACATGGCTTTTGTCCATGAAGGTCCCATTATCCCCAGCATAGCCTTCTTGGGTGGCCAAAGGGAACCTTGGGTTGGAGAAACAGCATGGTACAGCCCGATTTCATCAGATCTGGAAAGCTCAGCAGGTGGATGGGAAATAGTCAAGGAAGGCTGGGATTGCTCTGCATTGGCAAACCACCTCTGTATCTCACTTGTCTTGGAAGCTTCTTTCTGGGGTTGCCACAAATCAGTTGCAACTTGACAGCACACATATACATACATGCATTACATAAAAGGTTTTTGGTGATTATAATTTCATGGAAATGCCGAGGTTACTCTTAAACCAGTTTTTAGGAGAGATTCTATGTTGTTATTTGCACTTGGAATCTGTAAAGTTTTTGATTTTCTTTCATATCTAAATGTAGGATCATAACTATATGGGTTTACTTTTTTATCCATTTTGTAAAGTATGTTTCCTTATCGTACGCCATTTACTCTTTAGTTCTCGTATTTTTAATGTATTGCTCTTTGGGGATTGTATATTTGTATTTGATTTTAATCATGTTTAATCATGCTTAAGGCCTATGTTCATATAAGCATATGAGCAGAGTAAATTGATTGATATTAGGCTTATAGTCTACTAGAACTACCAAATCCTTTTCACAGGTGATAATGCCAACCAGGTTTCACCCATTATGTAAAGTGGACCCTTCCTTTTTCAGCAGCCGAAAAGATCTAACTCATGGCATAAGATCAAGAGAAAACCTTCTGCTTTCCCTGCCCACATGCACACCCTTCAAGACTGCACAGATGAAAACAGGAACTCATGTGGACCACTCCTAATTAGAGATGGGCAGGAACCGAAATATGAACCAAAATTAAGCATGAACCAAGCCGGTTCATGGTTCACAAACCACAGTTCATCAGATCCCATTTCTGATGAACTGCCATGAACTTTAGGCTGGTTCATTTGGTTCGTTTTTTGGTTCGTGGCTGCAGACAGCCTGGTGCCAATCAGTTTCCTAGGCAACAGGGGATGGACTTCCTGCAGACCTTCTGCTGGACTGGAAGTGACCTTCTGCTGACTCGGAAGTGATGATTTTCTGACCCGAGTGTGACGTTTTCACGAACCAAACGAACTGGTTCGCGAACCAGGGGCAGGTTTGTGAAAGTTCGTGGTTCGTGAAATTTGATGAACCATGAACTGCATGGTTCAGGTTTTTTCCAGTTCGTGCCCATCTCTACTCCTAATCTCATACCAAATACCACTGTGCAAGAATCCAATATTAGATACTATGGGAAAACTCTTTTCTACCTACTATATGTTAAGGTGGAGCAGCTGTTGGAGCTCAGGGCTTTAAGTGAGTCCCTCTGCTGTGATTCCCCCACCTGCATGCTTCCCTTGCTGCCTGCCCACTGTACACCCTCCCCAGCCTGCTCCCTTGTAAGCATACCACCCTTATGCTACAGCCTGTGAGTGCTGCCCAGTGCCACCAAGAAAAAGTATGGGGGTGGTATATGGCAGCCATGGCAGTGGTGTTCCATGTTGCATGCACTGCCCCCTGCCATTGGGGAAAGGGTATGTAGGCAGCCATGAGTGTCGGGGGGGGGACTGCCCTGCTGGGGGGGCAATGGTGAGCAGAGGAAGGGAGACCAGCCTTGATTCTACCTTGATTCAGTCAGTAGAACTTTTACTCAAAAAGATGAGAGGTCCCCACAGATGGGGCATCATGAAAAAAGAAGATTCTCTGGAAAAGTCATTAATGCTAGGAAAAGTGGAAGGCAGAAGGAAAAGAGGAAGACCTAAAATGAGATGGATGGACTCAATAAAAGAAGCCACGTCCTCCAGTTTGCAAGATCTGAGCAAGTCTGTTAATGATAAAACGTTTTGGAGGTCTTTCATTCATAGGGCCACCGTAGGTCGGAGGTGACTTGACAGCACCTAACACACACCCCACAGATGAGATGAATTCAGTACTACAAGCCAGAGTAATACAACGTGCCACAAAACAAGAGTCTTTGGACTGAAATAAAGACACAGAAACAAACTGAAATTTAACTTTCTAAAGACTTCTATTGTTTTCTCTAAACCAAATAGAAGTCAAAGGTTAAATACTGAGAAGTTAACATGTCAAAGGTTTAACAAGACCCTAAGATAATAAAAAGACTCCTGCTATACTCCAAAAAGCAAAGAAGGTATTCATTCTTTTGGTTAAAGCTATACTAGAAAAAACAAGACCATCTTACAATATGTTATCAATCAACAGTTCAAAATATACTGGTGTGAGAATGGCAGGCTTGTTGCTATAGGATCCTTTCCGTGCATTTATATGTCTTCATATCAGAACAAGAGATCCCTGAGAGAGCAATCCTAAGCAGGTCTGCTCAGAGTCCTACTCAGGTATATTCAATGGAGGAAAGTATTGTTAGGATTGCGCTGTGTCAAAGACTTAACTTCAAGACACCTGGGAAAGTGAATGGATTCTGGAAGAACAACATTAGCCATTCACATGCAGGAGCAGAATCATAAGGCATCTCAGAAAAGGTGCTAATAGGGATAAAACTAGAACAACAATTTCACAGGGACAGAAATCAGAAAAAAGGGACTGCCCCTAGTAAATACACAGTGAAATCCTAAACAGAGTTATTGCAGTCTAAGACCATTGATTGCAATGGGCTTAGATTGGAGTAACTCTGTTTAGGATTTCTTTGACAGTGACTTTGTGATGAAGGGTCCCTTGCCAGAAGTCCATAAATTCTAAAGCAAGTTTCCCTAATTTTTCTTATGGGAGGGCTGAAGCTCAGTGGAAAAGTCTGTGCTTTGCATGCAAGAAGGTCCAGTTTCAATCTCCAGCATCTCCCGTTAAAAGGACCAGGTAGGTGGTGGCCTAACACTCTGGAATGACACTTCCAGTCTGGGTAGACAATACTGAGCTTGTTGGACCAATGGTCTGATTTCGTATAAGGCAGTTTCATGCGAGTTTAATCTCTGTAGCAATGATAAGCCTTTTCTTTTTTCCCGCACTTCCCCAGGCACCCATAAATTGACTTCAAACATTTCATCGGGCATTTAAACACACACACGCAGAATCGTATTGATTTTAAATAAACAAGCAAGTTTCAAAGCCTGCAGTAATCCTACAAAATCGGAATCAAACTTACGTCTTCAAAATGAAATGTACGTTCAGAACGGGAATGGTAAGACAAAAGACAGCATTCTCTCCAAATAAAACTCAACTTCCTTTTAAATAAATGAGAATATATTAAAGTTCCAGTTTAGTGCTATTGCTTAAAGGTAAAAAAGTCCCAACTGTTTAATTTTAGCCCATATTTTGCTGTCATGTTTCAAACCGGCTAATGCATTTGAGTAAAACATGCATTTGAGATGCAAATTCCATGTCTTTGGATGGTAGAGATCATTGTTTTAGAACCTTGGCTAAGGGTGCAGCCTACAACATCTTGCTCAAGGGAGTCTCTATGGGGAATTCTTTGTACTCCACAACCTGGGTAATGGTACTAACTAGAGAAGGGCCTGGACCAAAATACGAACCAAAGTTCATCACAAAGCAGGCTGTTTTTTGGTTCACGAACTGATGGTTCATTGGACCTCATTTCTGACAAACTGCGTGTCAGGTTCTGGCAGTTAGATCCCCATAGTACTCCACTGCACACACTCCAATGTATGAGTTAAAGTTACTTTATTAGAGATCCATCAGTATCAGCATACACAGACAAGGGTATTGGCAGAAGTGACGTGTATAAGGTTGGAGGGGTTAGTTATAGGGAAAGTTCCCACCTTTAGGATATGGACGGTTATGCTTCTGGTGTGAAGGAGCCAGAAGGGGGGGGGGTTGAGACAGGAGGTGAGAAGAACTGTAGGAGAGATGAAGTTATTTTTGGTTCCAAGGGAGAAGCTGGCTCTCAAGCGGCTGTGAAAACGAAAGTAGACATCGCGGCAGGCACCTGTGAGATACGCACCCTCAGCTAAAAAGCCCCCAAAATGCCACTTCCCATACTCTCAGAGGTTCAGCACATAATACAGAGCACAGAGCGTACTCATGGCAGATATGTAGACAGACATATATGACACTGCGACAAACAGCTATGATTTTTAGAGCGGTTCGTATGGTTCATTTTTTGGTTCGTCACTGCAGACAGCCTGGTGCGGTCAATCTGTTACCTAGGCAATGGTGGGGGGATGGGCTTTCTGCAGACCTGAAGCCCTGAAAGTGACGAACCGATGAATCAAATGCACTGGTTTGCGAACCAGGCAAGTTCATGGTAGTTCATGGTTCATGGTTTGTGAAATGTGACAAACCATGAGCTGCAATGGATTGCCGTTTTCCTGGTTCGTGCCTGCCTCTAGTACTAATTCAAAACTTTGCAGTTGGTCCTTACTAGGAAAATTTGGCTACTCCAGAATTCAGGGTAAAATAAAATAAATCCAAGGGAGTTACAGCTGGAAACTTTAACTCTTTCCACTTCTTACTTCTCCCCTTACAACATTTCTCTAGTAAAACCAGCACATTTGTAACATCACTATATTCATACTGAGGGATCATTGGAAGTATTAACTTACCCTGTATCATTAACAAACTCTTCCACAGCCTGTCTCACACTGGCTTCTCAAGCAGGATGTGTTAATAAATGGGAAATAACACATTTCCTCATGGAATGAGGATGCCTTTAAGACTATTTAATTTCACAATGGATCTGGATTGCTAGAGAATAGCCGTAAAAGAGGAAATAGATATAATACTTAGCAAACGTTTACTAGGTTGAATCTGACCTGCTTTTCAGCTCAATCTCACCTGACTCCCACCTCACTGTAGTCCACAACATGTGACTTTGCAAAAACTTCAGTCAACTGCAAGTCTGTTAAGATCAGCTTTGCAAGAGACCAATTGCAAATGGAACAGAACAAGAAAAAAACCTTCTCCGGATTAGTCTTTTGTTCCAATATACAGCAGGTAGAAGTGTTGTAATGTTTTTGCTTTAAGGAGGTATTTGTGAATGTGATCTGATTGCAAAAGGAGGGTGCATTAGCTTAGTTTCAGCACGAATCCCAAGCAGGGGAGGGACCTTGGCTCAGTGATAGAACATCTGCTGACTGCTGCCCCAGGTCCGGTCATGGGCATTTCCATTTAAAAGGATAAGGTAGTAAGTGATGTGAAAGACTTCCACCTGAGAGTCTGGGAAACTGTTGCTAGCTAGAGTAGACAATACTGATAGATCAAGGGTCTGACTGAGGGCCAAGCTATCAGTGATGAACGACACTTGAACGGCAAGTGTATTTCTCCCTGTTCACTTGCCCTCCACTTGCGCTCCACTCGCTGTTCAAGTGTCATTCGTCACTTGTAGCTTGGCCCTGTGTGTAAGGCACGTTGGTGTGCGTTGACTCTCAGTTCGATACTCTAACCACTACACCGCACTGGATCGGTACATATGTCACCTGTTCGCAGGCAGCTATGGCCAATGTCCTGTTTCTCTCTCTTCTATCCCTTTATTTGGTTACCGCATCCCAATTCTATAGCTCATTTAGGGAACAAGTCTTGAACCACAACCCAAAAAGGAAACAACTAAAGGACAATCATGAACTGAAAGCACGAGAGATCCCAGGTTCAATGTCTGGCTGGCGTCTCCAATTAAAAAGGATCAGGTGGTAGGTGAGGTGGAAGACCTCTGCCTGAGACACTGGAGAGCCGCTACCCGTCTGAGTAGATCAGAATGACCTTCATGTACCAATGGCAGGATTCAGTATAAGGCAGCTTTATAAGCATTCATGTGTTCAGCATGAACTTCTCAGAAGAAGGTGTGGATCCATTTTCTATTAGAACAAGTAGAACAAGCTGCAGTTGCATAGTGCTTAGAGTGTTGTACTAGGATCTGGGTTCAAACCCCTACTCTGCCATAAATCTTACGGGGTGATCTTGAGCTAGGTTTGCCAGCCTCCAAGTGGGGGCTGGAGATCTCCCAGAATTGCAATTGATCTACAGCAGACAGAGATCAGTTCCCTCAGAGAAACTGGCTGCTTTAGAGGGTGGACTTTATGGCATTATATCCAGCTGAGGTCCCTCCCATCCCCAAACCCCACCCTCTCCAGGCTCCACCTCCCAAATCTCCTGGATTTTCCCAACTTGGTGCTGGCAACCCTATAAGCTTCATGTACCTCACACGGTTGTTGCTGAGGGTAAAATAGGGAAGGGGTATTCATGCGGGCTGCCTGGAGCTCCTTGGAAGAAGGGTGGTATAAAATTGCATTGGAAGTATCACCAATGAAATACTGGCTATTTTCACACCTTTACCCTCGTAATAAATCGTGCAAAACTCACAGAATTGAGGGCATCTTCATGGTGCAATTTCTGACATCACCCCATCATGATTCTGTTTCGTGGCGAGAAATCGTGCCACGAAGACACTCTCGTTCTGTGAGTTTTGTGCGATTTAGCATGAGGGGAAAGACGTGTGAAAACGGCCACTCTTATGTTTGTGTCTAATCTCCAGGGCAGTAAAAAGGTTTCCTATTAGATTATCCAGCAAGGCCTTGGCCTAGTATTTGAGGGCTGTGACCTCAGTGATGGGGACTTTGAGATGTCAGGTCACTTCATTTAAACTATAACTTAGAGACACTAATTAAAAACAAAGACACTTAATGCTTACCAAAGGATTCCTGGCGAGCCTATGATGACCTGACTGCATTGTAAAAGGTAGATTAAGTGTCCACTGCCTTCAATTTCCTAGTAACGGGGTGAGTAATCTGTTTTTCTCAAATACACAAAGCTTAAGGTTCCTTAGGAGAAGGGAGGGGAGAACATCCCACAGGGTCCTGCCAGCTTGAGTTATGAGAAAGATGTAGACGTTCTATCCTTTTACTTCTTCCTAGAACTTCCTCCTATATTATATGACTGGTACCAATGGCATGCTTCAAGTAAAGCCCACCTTCTGAAAGGCAAAACGTGAGGAAGCCCAAAGATGGTCCCTGGACATGGTTTGATGGCACGTGATGCTGAAGCTAAGGGCTAAAACAAATGTCATGGAGATTGTGGATCTCAGTCGCTCTGGAAAAGGTACCTGCATGCATGCCAGAAGTAGGTCAGAACCATACTGGGATGAAAAGGGGCAATTTAACCTTTCATCCCCCTCTGAGGGCCAAGCTACAAGTGACAAATGACACTTGAAAGGCAAGTGTATTTCTCCCTGTTCACTTGCCCTCCACTCAATCCACTTGCCAGGCAAGTGTCTTTCGTCATGTGTAGCTTGGCCCTGAGTTACACTAAAGAGCCAGTGTAATGTAGTGTCTAGAGTGATGGACTAGGATCTGGGTGACCCAGGTTTGATTCCCCACTCTACTAGCTGGGTGACCTTGGGCTAGTCACCTACTTCACAGGGTTGTTGTGAGGAAAAAATGGAGGAGAGAAGTTACTGTGGGTCCCCACTTGGGAGAAAGGCTGGATATAAATGAAATAAAATAGAATAAAAGTAATTGAAAATGGGCACCCTGTGCTGCTGTTTGGGTGTTAAAGGATAACAGTGGTTTAACCATAGAGTTCTGGATGAATGATAGAGTGTCACCTGACATGATGATGTCACTTCTGGGTTGTGCCAGAAGAAACATCATAACATCAGGAAATGCTAATTCCTCCCCCCTCATTCCCACAGCTATTTTCCCCTTCCTGCCCAGCTCAGCAATGGCAACTAGCACCAGCAGGGGCAGAAGTCTTTTGCTGAAGTGGGAGATCTGAGCTCCCAATCATGAACCCCTATAGAACTACCATTTTGTTCACTGCTTTTTGAGGGCCTGCACTCAAAAAGAGAGCAAGGGGACCACGCCTCCTGCCTCCTGTTGCAGACATACTGAGTCAATGCATGGTGGAGAAAATGCCAAATTTTGCACAGGTAGGTTTCAGAGACACCCCCAAACCCCATGCAAGGTCTTCCTTGCCTTCCATCCCAGTCAGCAAGCCCTAGTTCAACCACCTCTCATTCCTATTCTTCAGTTTTCTGGTACTCCATATGTGCTTGTAGCATGGAGCCCCCACCCTATTGGTGACTATTTAAGTCATGTGACTGTGATTTCACCTGACATTCTGTCACAAACTTGCAGATTTGTGGGTCCCAGGTCTGCAATGCTTGAAGACCACTGATCTCACTCAACAGAAGTCAGGCAGATTCCTTTAGAAGTCCACAAACACGGACACAAAAGTTGTTGCCATCCTATGGTGTGTCTACAGTCTACAACAATCAAAGAAATGTTCCACTTAAGCACTATGGCTAATAGCCATTGCTAGGACTCTCCTTTATGAATAATCCAACTATAGCGAGCATAGAGTATAAGCCTAAAGACACTTTCCTGTGAGTAAGCTCCTTACACTTAGTCAAAAATGCTTTCCTCTGGAAGAAGCAGTTTTCTCCTGACTCAAGAGGCCTCTTGCACCAGAGGAAGGTTTCTTCTATTGGAAGGGCATGCCTTTTCAATTGGGAAAAATCTATAGGATCTAACTAGAGGCAGGCACGAACCAAAACACAAACCAAAATTTGTCATGAACCGAGCTGGTTCATGGTTCACGAACCAGCAGTTCGTCAGAGCTCATTTCTGACCAACCGCCATGAACTTTAGGTCGGTTCATTTGGTTCATTTTTCAGTTCGTCACTGAATACAGCCTGGCACCAATCAATCAGTTTCCTAGGCAATGGGGGGTGGGCTTTCTGCAGCCCCGGGAGTGACCTTCTTTTGCCCCAGAACTGACGTTTTCATGAACCAAATGAACCAGTTCACGAACCGGGAAAGTTCGTGAAAGTTTGTGGTTCATGGTTCATGAAATACAATGAACCACAAACTGCATGGTTCAATATTTCCCCGGTTCGTGCCCACCTCTCGATCTAACCTATAAGGTGATTTCAAAGGCTCAATCTAAAACAATCCATTAGGCTTGTAAACTTAGAAGAGCTTCACAGTTGTTTCTAAAGGCAGATCTCGTCATAAATAGGGAGACACAATTAATGGCATAATCAAAATAAAGAAAACAGCAAATTTGACAGAAGATAGGGGGGAAATAGTCCCTTTTCCATTTTCAGGAAGCTGGAATGCCTGTATTTCCCATGGCAAAGAAATGTACCAGGCAGATACTAAATGAAAAATGGGGGAAATTTATGTGACAGTGTTATGGGAAGGCAAACTGGAAACAAACATTTGACACTCAAGTGCTGGAATGCTGTAAAAATTTAATTAGATGGATACATTAGTCATCCTTGCATTAAGGGGTTCATATAGAACATGCAAAAATGCGTGCTCTGGTACTGAAGAAATGTTTAAATCTTCTCTGCAAATACCATTTCCCTCATTATTGGGAAATGAGGCATCAGTGGGACCATTGGCCATGTCTATGTGTTTACAAAATATGGTTGGGATGAGATTAACAGTATTTATTGATGGGATTTCTTTTTTAACCCACTTAGAACAGCCCATTTTAAATGCAGATTTTATCAAATGCATAAACATGCATCTACTTGGTTGGGAGTTTGGACCTGTTTGTAACTAACCTAAAATATGATGGAATCCTTGTTGTAAATGCAGAAGACCTTCTATTAGACTAGTTGCGACTGCTTATATAGCAAAACATGCCCCTTCCCTGAAACTGTAGCTGGGCAAACATAACATGACGCAAGTGTTTGCATGCGTAAAGTATTTGACGCAGATGATAAAATGGATTTGGTTTCCACTTGCACACACAACTGAGATTTAGACTTTTATGAGCCCACAAATTGCCCTGAGAGATTTACGGCAAGCCTTTCACCTTTGCTGGGGTAACTTCCAGTGTTCATCTACACAGTCCTTTGTACTGGAAGTAAGGACCAGTTTAAATTATGCTTATGGTTTGGAACGTAACCAGAGTCTACCCGATGAATCCATTTCTGATAGAGATGCAAGGCTGGAGCTCACAGATCTTTCCTGTGACAGCTTCAGAGATCTTGAAAATACATTTTCAAGATGATTGGGAACTGCCATACTTGAGAGATCTCTAAGTTCACAGCTCACATTATAGCTATGCGTATGTAGCTCTGAACTTGGATAGTCTGACAAGAGAAGCCACCAGCAAAGCATAATATACCATTTGTGAAGGTCTCTTTTGGAAACGGTCCCAAATTTCAAAAAGCTGGTCAGCCACCATTTTCCATGACACTCTAGGAAAAGCAGACCGGTACCTCACCTGCTGCTCCTGCAAGTTCCAGTATTTTAACTCATTCGGAGTGCAGATTCCAACCTCTGTAGAAGATTTCGTCTAGATTTATTGATATAATTGTGTTCAGTCATCTACATGCCATTAAACAGAATTCATGTCCTTTTGGAAGAATAAATTCTCACAATGAAGGTTTGGTGTAGTAGGAGTCTAACCTTACAGAGCAGGTACTCTATTACCATATGCTTACTTATGGTAAACAGTTTGAGAAGGGTCAACAAACCTGAGGGAACTCAGAAAAATGCAACAAGGATGGTATGGAATCTGATAGAAGTTTGTGCCTCAGGAAACAGTAAATCATCCACATATGGCAGGATTGGCAACATGACAAAGTGAATTTAAGAAGGCTGTTTGTAAATTTATGTGGGGAGGAGTGGAGAGAAAAAATACACTGTTTGGAGAACATGTAACTTTAAGCTACAGAATATGGAGAAATGAGTTGTTGTTAGTAACTTGTTACCACTGATCTAGATGTCCTTAGTAACATTTAATTGGAAAATAAAAGCAGCCACCTGATGTGCTCAATTGTGTTAACATTTACCCATCCCTACACTACCAGCAGCAATGAACGAAGCAGAGAGTTTGTGGGTTGTATGTTGATATTTTTGCAAGCCTTTTGGATCCCCATTGTGGACCAAGTGCAGTAAAATACCTGTATTAAATATATATATATTAAATTGGTAAGTGTGGAGAGACAGTATGTGTAGCGGTTAGATCAGAGTGTTGGGTTGAAATCTAGGAGACCTTGTTCCAGATCCCCACTCTGTCATGAAGCTTGCTGGGCGATCTTAGACCAGTTACCCATTCTTCGTCTAACCTGCCTCACAAAGCAGGGTTAATTTGTGCATGGACCAGGCTAACCTGATCTTATCAGATCTTGAAGCTAAGCAGGGTCAGTCCTGGTTAGTACTTCGATAGGAGATCACCATGGAAATCCAGGGTTACTCTGCAGAGGCACGTGATGGCAAACCACCTCCTGATGTGCGCTGAATACAGCATGTGAATATTTTCTTGATTGATTGTGGCTTTGTATTGGTGGTAACAAGATTGGCCCCTGAGGAAGTGGAATGAGCCGTGAAACAAGCTGAGTGTTCAAGCCGGCAGCTTATAGGGCCGGGGGAGCCCCCAGCGGGTTCTCCGTCCTTCCTTGATATCCCCCTGATTGAAAGAAGAGAGAACGAACTTGGTCCATTTCAGCCATACACCAACTATTCAGTTTATCTTCTGTCCTTTTGCCAAGGGACAGTTTCCAGCCCCATTGGGTTGTTTCTTTCATCCACCATAGACTGTAAGTTGGAAAATTACTCCACACTTTACAAGGGAGCCTCCAGGGTTTGATGTCAAGAACAAACGTAACCTTGAGGTTTAAAAAAACGTTCTTCCCTGCTGGACTCCCTTAAAGGGACATGGTCGATACTTACTTTTTGTATCTGTAGTTTATGTATTGTAACGATTGTATAATTGGAATTTACTGTATAAGAAATTTATTTGGCATTGAGCACTTTAAATTGATGGGACAATTCTTACAATGATTGTAGCATGTTTTCATACTTAATTGTGACACTGTTTATACTTATTGGCAGGTGCTGTTGGTTGAGTTTTGAAACCCCAGCAGGGGGGTCACCATGAGCTGACTGTGACTTGATGGCTCTTTTCACCACCACAAATGTCATTGAGTACATTGCATTGCACTCACCAGCACACCCATAAAAAACACTAGTCTTTTAAATTTGGCATGAAGTGGAAATTTGGGCTGCCTTTCTACCTAATTCAGCCCCCCCCCCATGGCAGCAAATATTAAAACATTTCAGACATTAGAAAAGCATTTAAAATACATAAAATATAAAATATTTAAAACAATATGAACACACAAACCCATAAAAGCACAGAAACAGGGAGGAGAGCTAGTAAGATTTACTGTATAAGAAATTTATTTGGCACTGAGCACTTTAAATTGATGGAACAATTCTTAACAATGATTGTAGCATGTTTTCATACTTAATTGTGACACTGTTTGGAATGCCAAAAAAACCCCAAACAAGTCTTCACCTGCCTATGGAAGACAATGATAGAGGGAGACAGACAGATCTCCCTGGGAAGGGAGTTCCAAAGTTTTGGTGCCACAACTTAGGAGGACCTTTCTTGGACTCAGGGCTGGTGCCAGAGTTTCTGGCGCCTGAGGCCGGGGGCAGTTTCAGGGCAGTTGCCGCCCCTGCGTGTGCGCAAAGCTCACACGCACGCACAGCTGAACTGCGTGATGACGTCACTGTGTGTGACATCATCATGCAGCATGCCCCCCACCACCACTGCCATCTGCCACACCTGGCCTGCCACTGTGTCCAGGCGGCGGAGGCGAGGTTGGCAGCCCTCCAACTGAGCAGGAGGGCTGCGAGGCTGCAGCACCTGTGGGCCAGGCATGGCAGGCGGCAGGGGAGGTGCGCGGGTGGCTTCCCAGCCGGACCCGCCTCCATGGATGCACCGGCCCTGCTTGGACTAGCCTCAGATGGTGGTGGAAGTAGGCAGACTAGCCTTAGATGGTGGGGCATGTAGGCAGATGGTGGGGGAAGTAGGCAGACTAGCCTCAGATGGTGGGGGAAGTAGGCACCTGAAGTAGGCAGACTTCCAGGTATGCTGGCCCCAAACTGTATTGGGATGCTGTAGTTAAGACTACAGTTGCTTCTACATGGAGCTTTTCCTCCACCCCTCCTCAAACTGCAGCTTTGAGGGAGGGGGCTTCCACATAACATTGCCGTAGAAACACCCACTTTCCAGGTTTTCTCTGGTTCAACTCTGCAGTTTCCCAAACCAGCAGCTTTGGTATGATCATAATCAAATTGGGTTTGGGGAGAGTGTAGATGGGAAGGTGTGGCTTTCGTACCTCCCTGCCCACATCTAGTAACATTTCTTTCCCTTTTTACCTGTCACTTATATCTAATAGCGATATACACACAGACATCATGGCGAAAAGATCCCAGAGGCAAGAGAAAGGAAATGGTAGGTGTGATGGGAAAGCTCAGAGAAACCCTAACTGCAGAACACAATTGCATTCATAGCACCCACGACAACTAAATGGAGAATCGCCTCCACGTGGGAGCAATCTCACCGCAGTTAATAAATCAACTTCAAAACTATGGTTTTTCAATTTTGCTTTGACTGCCTTAAATAACCAGTTAGTGGAATGGCCCATGCTCAGACAATCATACCATTTTATCAAACCAGGGCTTGAAGTGAAGCAATGTAGTGGCATAGATTTTAGGCACCAGAGGAAATTATTTTATTTTCCCAAGTGACTTTTGGCTAATTGTTCAGTCCTGCCAAGCCTTGGAATCAAATCCCCCATCTTTCATCACCTCTGTCTGATTCCCTTCCTGAAAATAGTGGCTCTCGTGTGTATTCTTTCCTCAGTGAACACAGATGCAAAATAATTCATTTAGCTTCTCTCCCATCTCCCCATCTTCCTTTAGCAATCCTTTTATTCCTTGGTCATCCAAAGGCCCAACTACCTCTCTGGCTGGTTTCCTGCTCAGGATATATTTTTTAAAAATTTTGTCTTGATGCTTTTAGCAACTTAACTTACCCTTCTTTTTCCATACCGTGTGCTCCTTTTTGTTCACTTCACTGGGGCAGACTTTCCACATTTAAAGAAGCCCTTTGACCTTTTATGGCTTCCTTGACTTGGGTTGTTAACCCCGCAGACATATTTTTAGATTTGACAGTACCTTTTCCTAACCTAGGAAATACATTCTATCTGGGCTTCAGATAGGGTGGTTTTAAATAGCTTCCAAGCATACTCTATGGATTTGACTCTCCTGAGTTTCCCTTTCGGAGTCCTTCATTTTTCTGAAGTCCCCTCATTTTTGTAAAGTTTTCTTCTTTGAAATCAAACTTTATGGTTTTAGATTTTAGGGGTAACTTTTCATTGACATGAATGCTGAACTTAATAGCATTGTGGTCACTGTTCCCAGATGTGCAATAACATCAGCATCTCATGCTAGGTCACTTGCTGCACTCAGAATCAAGTCCGAGATCACTTCTCATTTGGTTGGCTGCAAGGGTCATTTCGTAGAAAAAGAGCTGGAGGAACTCATTAGCATAACTCATTAGCATATGCCATGTCCCTTGACATCACCAGAAGTGTGTCATTAGCATAACTGATTTGCATATGCCACACCCCCTGACATCACCTATCCTGACTGTTGGACCCAATCCTGGCCATTCAGGGCCAAAATTGGGCCCAATATGGCAAAAAGGGGCTGAAAATGGCCGAAAAGGGGCCCAAAATGGTCAGGATTGGGCCACTGCTGAGTGAGAGAGTGATCCACCACCTGTCAGAGGCCTGATCTGGCCCATTTCAGCCCCAATCCAGGCTGAAATGGGCCCCAAATGGCTGACATGTGACCTCTATGGGGAACTACCAGAACTGGGTTCCTGTGCGTTCCCCCTCAAAATGAGCCCTGGTTGGCTGTGTAACTAACTGAACCAGTGCATGACCGTTTATGATGTCTAGGAACCTCAGTTCATGGATGGTTAGTTTTGTTACTATGGGTAATTGATAGACCTGATCTCCATGAATTTACATACCCCCCCCCCCATTTAAAGCCATCTAAACCACAATGCTCATCTCCCCATGCTAGAGTAGCAAATCCATGCCTTAATTGTGGATTTTGCAAAAGGTTATTGATAGCTGATATCTCTCCTTATTTCTCTGGACTGAAAGCTATGAAAAAAAAAGATGTTACCAACTGATACAAGGTTTCTGGAAATAAGGGAAAGGACAGAGTTGTTGTACAGCCATTCCAAGAGCTGCAATTAGTATACTATGTAAACATCACTTAAAATGGCATATCAGCAAGCAAGCAGCAGTAATCCATTTGAAACAGACAACTATTTTATGCAGCGAGGAATGAGAGGAATTATTCCTAAGTCACTTTAATAGTCCTGCCTGTAAACAATTTTCCGCTCTCTTGTGCAGTTCTTCCCTCGTCTCCCTTCCTTGGCAGGCTGCCTCAATCTTCCCTGCTAGCAGATGTGCGCTCTTGAATAGTAAATCAAACACCCTCAAAACTATTGTCCTGAAATATTTCAGAGACTCCTCTCCACTGTTCCTGGTCTCTGGCTGGCAGGAAATGATGTGAGACCAATGAAGTTCGCAAAACTGGCTTTTCACATTTACTGCACGAGTGTCTTTCTTTGGGACATGGCCCCATTGTGCTCAAGCACACCCAACAAGGAACATTAAATTGGAGAATGAGTGCATGTTCTCTGCTTTGTTTCATTTGTATATTCATTTATTTGTTAGTAGATTCAGTGTTTTGGGTTCTCCCATTGGTTTTGTCCTTTTTTTGGTATTGTGTATGCATGTTCGATGGGTTTTCTATGCATTTCGGACCTATAATTAATGTCAATTAAACATATATGTATAATGCTGATTACTGAAAGACAAATAATGTTACAGGATTTGGGTCTAGTGGCAGCTCAGAGACCAACAAGATTTTCAGGGTATAAGCTTTCGAGAGTCAAAGCTCCATTCTTCAGTATCTGCCACTGAATTCAAATCCTGCTATTCTACTACAGACCGGTACAGCTACCTACCTGAAACAAATAATGTTGGGAAAGGATTCTATCCCACAACTGGTGTGTTGGTGAATATCTTTTTATTAAAGAACGGATTTAAAAAGGTTTAGCAAGTTGTGAAATTGGCTAAATTAACAGAATGTTTCCATCTAAAGCAGGGCACCCACCATCACCTTTCCCAGCGCTTGCCAAGTGTTTTTGGAAAGTGGGTGGGGCCAGGTGGGGTTTTTACACAGCAGAGCTTCGGAATGGCCATTGGTGAACTGACAGAAACAGCCAGATGAGTGTTTCATAGCTAGCTCAATATGTATACTTGTATGTATGCAGTTTTTTTTAAAAAACAATACATTCATTTTAAAATCATCCTATTAAATAAAACTTCTGCCTGAAATGTTGAAGAATTAAAATCATAGTTATGCATAACCTTACTCTCTAACTTTCTGTGGTTGGGTTCCGTTTCCTGTGGCAGCCATTTTGCAGCTGGCTCTGCCTCTTACAACAGCCATTTTGTAATTGTGCCCATCACCCTTTGTCAGATTTCCAAAGAAGCCCATTGAATCAAGAAAGTTGGGGATCCCTGGTCTAAAGGATGGAAGACAGTCTAACCCTTTGTTCTTCACTATTTGGGACCCTTTTGTTCAATTTTGAAAATCAATTCCTAATTTGCAGATTGATGTTAATAATGGTTTCTGTCTTTCCTAATTTTGTAATCTTTGACCTTCATTGTGATTTGCAAAAAGAAAGAAAGAAAGAAAGAAAGAAAGAAAGAAAGAAAGAAAGAAAGAAAGAAAGAAAGAAAGAAAGAAAGAAAGAAAGAAAGAAAGAAAGAAAGATTTTACGCAACAGGCTTGGTGTAAACAATGTAAAATAAAGAATTCTTTGCACCAGGGAGAACTGAAACTGAAACAATTTTTTTGTTGGTAGAACTTAGAGTAAAACCTGAAACAGGGATGACTTGGTAGATATTTCAAAATCCATCCTAATTAAATAATGGGCCAACTACTTGAAAGATGACCCATCATGTTTTCTTTGGCTCAACATGGAACATTGAGCAGAAATCATCCTAGAATTATCAAAGGATATATTACAGGCAGATCTTTTGATTTTGAATAGAACAAATCTTGGAAAAGATGGACCAGGAAATGGTTAGTGCTTAGCTCCTACTCTAAAGAAAACAGAAATGGAATGTCATTCTTAATTTAATGAACAATAACCATTATTTTTTTTTAAAAAAGTTTTAGTTTGTTTTATGCTACGATTTCAAATTTATATCTTTTTTGAGGAGGGGGGATGTGTGACAAAATGAAAGAGAGAATGATAGAATCTTGTAATTCCAAAAAGGTTCAGGATCTCTGCACTGTCCACTATACCATACTACTCTAAAGAAAAGAGAACAAGTATATTTGGCATCACTGCACAAAAACGGCTTTGTGGGTCCCTGTTCTGTACGTAGAATTTCACAGCAAACAGTGAACTTAACCTGAACACCCTTTTTTCCCATTTGCACAGAAGGTGACAACTGCATCTACTTTTTTATAACTTGCCCTCAAATATTTGTGTTTGGATTCCTGTCATAGCAATAAGTTCTAACTAACTATCACTTTTTTTTTAACCCACAGAAAGGCAATTACAGAATTCTGGTTTCCCGTAATTTTATTACCGTGTTACTAACTGTGAAAGATAACATGCAAGAGACTTAAGGATAAATAAGGAGCTATTGGCTTCAATGAACTTTTTCTTTTTCTCCAGGGCAAGGAGCTGGGCAGGTGGCAGGGTGGAGAACTTGGAGAAGGGAGAGAATTGCATACAGTCCACCCTTCAAAGCAGCGCCGGATCTAGGGTTGCTCACGCCCGGGGCAACCTTCGGGGGGCTGCTTTGTGCGCGCATGCAGTGCGCGCGAGCTCCCACGCTGCATGATGATGTCACTTCGGTGACATCATCATGCGGGGCAGAGCAGAGGCAGTGTGCGGGGCTGGGAAGCCGCCGTGCCATTCGCCTCCCTGCAGGCGAATGGTGCGGGCAGCCTCGTAGCTCTCCACGCTGCTTTTGCCTGCCGCGCAGGGCAGGGGGCGGCTGGCTTGCTGTGCACCCCCTGCCCTACAGGGCAGGCAAAAGCAACACAGGGGGATGCGAGGCCGCCCGCGCCATTCGCTGGCCCTGCAGGATGGGGCGGCCGGCTTGCTGCGCACCCCCTGCCCTGCTGGGCAGCCAAAAGGCAGAGCGGGTGGCCCCACAGCCACCCGTGCTGCTTTTTGCCTGCCCCGTAGGACAGGGGGCGGCTGGCTTGCTGCGCACCCCCTGGCCGACATGGCAGGCAAAAGCAGCACGGGGGGGCTGCGAGGCCGCCCGCGCCATTTGCCTGCCCTGCAAGACGGGGAGGCCAGCTTGCTGCGCACCCCCTGCCCTGCTGGGCAGCCAAAAGGCAGAGCGGGCGGCCCCACAGCCCCTCACGCTGCCTTTTGCCTGCCCTGCAGGACAGGGGGGTGCGCGGCAAGCCAGCCGCCTCCTGTCCTGCGGGGCAGGCAAAAGGCAGCGCGGGGGGCTGCAAGGCTGCCTGTGTTGCTCCCTGCGCCCTCTGGCAGCCGGCCCCTGCTCCCAGTGCCTCCTCCCTGGTGGCGCCGGGGGCAGACTACATACCCTGCCCCCCCGGTCAATCTGGCCCTGCCTCTGTAGTCTGGAGATCAAGTGTGGGACTCACAGAAGCTTGTGTGGGGCATCTCATTTTCCCATGACCTCATTTTCCCATGACCTCTCTCCCTTCCCTGACCAGCTCTCCCCTTTTCCTGCTTCTTTCTCTCCTTTCCACCCACCTATGTCTTCCCCCATCTTCAGCTTTCCCTCTCCCCCAGTAATCTCTTCCCATGGCCCTGTTGTGTGGTGTCGGCTGAGCTGGGCCCATGTGCCAGGACTTGTGGGAGGGACTTTAATTTCCTCTGTATCTCTTCCCCACATTATTTAATCTTTCCCTTCTCCTGGCAGCACCCATATGCTCAACTTTCCCAACTTCCTTCTGTCCTTCAAACCCACTAAACAACTTTCTAGGTATCTATCCCCCATCTTCATCTATATTTATTATTTATTTACTTAATTTAAAAGCCACTTTTCTCCACAATGGGCATTCAAAGCAGCTTACATCATTCTCCTCACTTGTATATTGAGCCAGTTTGGTGTAGTGGTTAAGAGCCGCAGAACTGTAATCTGGACAGCCGGGTTTGATCCCCCACTCCTCCACTTGAAGCCAGCTGGGTGACCTTGGGCTAGTCACAGCTCTCTGGAGCTCTCTCAGCCCCACCCACCTCACAGGGTGTTTTGTTGTGGAGATAATAATGGCATACTTTGTAAACTGCTCTGAGTGGGCATTAAGTTGTCCTGAAGGGCAGTATATAAATCAAATGTTATTATTATTACTACTGTATATTATCCTCACAACAATCTTGAGAGGCAGGTTAGGCTGAGGATGTGTGACTGGCCCAAGGTCACCCAGTGAGCTTCCACAACAGAGTGGTGATCTCAACTTGGGTCTCTCAAATCTTACTTTGAAACTCTAACCACTACACTACACTGACTTGAGGGCAGGGGTTGCTGTTGCTCAACAGCCAGGTCTAGTTGATTCATGCCAGTTGCACAGTAGCAAGTCACCTGGTGGTCACTTCTGGGCTTGGCCCCAGAGAGTCCTCCCTTAAAGGCCAAAACAGCCCTGGAAAGGGCCCTACCCCTCCCTCTGCCTTTTACTGACAGAAACCAAGATTTCAATTTCGGTAAACTGACAACAGCCACTGAGCGCATCAGGTTAAAGCTACAAGTACTCCTTTTCTGATTTTGGTTTTTAAAAAAATATTTTTGATTTTTCTCCAAGTCAAGGGCATTTTCCAGATATGTTGGGAGATCTCTCTCTTCTGTTTAGGACTCCGGTCTCCAGATTTATATGTCCAGAGATCATAGCCACTTGGCTATTAGTATATATATGATTCTGGGAGAATGCTGGGCCCGACAGGGAGATTGGCAACCCTAGCTATTAGGCATAGCTGGGCAACTGCGGAGGCCCATAGTCTGGGCAAAAACCCACTTCCATCTGCAGTTGATGCATCCGTCTCCCATTTTCCATTGAGGAAAAGTGCCTGGAGGCAGTGAAGGAAGCAGAGAATGAAATAACCACATTTTCCTGCCTCCTTTAGACATCCTTCCCCATTTTCCGTCTTTCTAGTTCAGGTTTCCCTACATGATTCCTGTGGGCACCATAGTACCTACCAGTACTTCCTCTGGTGCCCACTGAGCTTTTCAAGAAGTGGGCAGAGCCATTGTACGGCAGGACTTGTTATCAGCTGCCTATATTCAAATGAAAGGGTTTTCCACCTCTGTAATAGCAGTTGCAGCCACTGGAAGATCAGGAGGAGGACTGGTTGACATCCACCCTTCGTGTTCCATTCTCCCTTCAGGCTTCCCTCTTTTTATTCCCCCTTCACCGTCTCTCCTCGAGGGTTTCCTCTGTTTCTTTTATTTCTCTTCTACAATCCTTTCACAAATCAGGGAGGGAGGTATTGCTTTTGCCTCCCCCTCCCGAGGCTGCCATTTTGGGTTTGGCTCCACCTCCTGCAGAAGCCATTTTGTGGTAGTGCTCACCACCCCCTCTCAAAATTCCAAAGATTGGGTACCCCAGTTCTATGCAATCTGTCCTCTCCCCCATATCTCACCAAGGCACTGAAGTGGCCAACAAGCTACAATAAATATATTTTTAGCCTGCTCTGGAAGACATCAAGAAATGTTATCTCAGCTCCAGGGCCAGGGTGCCAGAGATCAGGAGTGGCTGCAGAAGAAGCCCTTCTGTGATTACCTGCCAGGCTAATAGCATAGATTCACAAAAGAAGGCCTCATCCATTGATCTTGAAGTTTGGGCAAGTTGATAAAGGTGGAGGTGGTCTCTCTGAAGCAAAGTCATTTAGAGCTTTAAATATCAAAACCAGCAACTTCTTTTTTTAATTTTTTTTATTGGATTAGATGTTATTAAATTGTACATTACAATCAGTTTCCTTTAATTTTTCCAATTCTAACCCCCTCCCTTTCCCCCCCTTTTGTTGACTTCCAACAGTTTTCCAAGCCCTTGTTCCTTTTCCCTTACTCATTTTAAATTTATTCTATCTGTCAAACGTAAACTTTCACTTTCTTCTAAGCTTATCTATATAACACAGTGCTCCTTCTGTCTTCCTACTTACTTTAACAACTAAATAATACATAACTAAATAATACATTCTTGGCATATTTTCTTTTGATAATAATCATTTAGCTAATTTTGGTACTCTATACTCTATCTTATAATCTCATCTTCAATATGGGACAAACAATTTATCCCTCATTTAGCATAATTTTAGATACTTCTATAAACAGTACATTCAATATAAGTCAACCAATTTAACTTATACTCTCTATATTATTTTTTTTACATATCTTATCTTCATACTGTTTTAATTATATAATTATATTATTCTTTCATTATGCAACTATCCACCAAAAATAGTCAACCAATTTGACCCATATATACCTCCAAACCAATTCAATCAATTTAATACATGATCTATACATTAATATATATTTTCCCACCTTACTTAAATTCCTTCATTGCAATTATAAAATTATCTCCATTATACAATTATTGCCAGAAATGAAATTAATTAGTTTCTATCCTTATAATTAGTTAATTTCTATCATTATAATTCTTGTAATAACACCTATAATACTTAATGCTATATATAATAGTCTAATAAAATAGTTGCTTAAAATTCTCATTTACCTCTCCACCCCCCGGTAAAGTCACCTCCCTCTACTTTTATTGTATTTCAGTAATTTTCAAACTGCCACAGTTCTCCTCCCACCTCCCATTTCTTCACTAAATATTGTTTCAGCTTTTCCCAATCCGTGTTGAACTGTCCTGGATCAAGGTCTCTCAGTTTCCTTGTCATTTTGTCCATTTCCGCCATGTACAGCAATTTATATATCCAGTCCTCAATCGTTGGCACTTCTTGCACTTTCCACTTTTGCGCGTACAAAAGTCTAGCCGCTGCTGTCATGTAAAATAGCAATGTCCTATATTGTGCTGGAATATCCTCCATTCCCAAGTTCAGTAGCAGGAGTTCTGGGTTCTTATTAATTTGAAATTGTAAAATCTCGCTTATTACTCTTATTATTTCCCCCCAGTACTGCCTAGCTACCTCACAAGTCCACCACATATGATACAAAGATCCCTCATGCTTTTTACATTTCCAGCATTTATTAGACGTGTTCAAATTCCCTAGCG
Organism: Eublepharis macularius; assembly: GCF_028583425.1. Classification (NCBI taxonomy): domain Eukaryota; kingdom Metazoa; phylum Chordata; class Lepidosauria; order Squamata; family Eublepharidae; genus Eublepharis; species Eublepharis macularius. The sequence continues at coordinate 24,267,759 of NC_072805.1, read as the reverse complement.
CAATTTTCTTTGGTGTCATATACCAACGACATTCTCTTTAATATTGGTGCATGTCGTGATCTTCACTGTACTCTTCCACAAGTATTCCCACGCCTCCATTGTTATTTCCTTATTAAAGTTTATAGCCCACTTCACCATTTGCACTTTAACTGTTTTATCTTCAGTATACCATTTCAGCAGCACTTTATATACCTTAGAGATTTCCTTTTTATCCTCTTGTAAAAGTGCCTGTTCTAATTCCGAATTCTCCATTCTTATCCCTCCCTTTACACAGTCCGAATTATAAAGATCTCTGATCTGTCTGTACTGAAACCAATTGTAACTTGGAGACAACTCGTCCTGCGTCTTTATTTTGGGTTTAGAAAATTCCATTCGGGTTATCTCCTTGTATGTTAAACACTGTTGTTCATTATCGACAGTTCTCGGATCTATTACTTCATATGGAACCACCCATGAGGGGATTCCATCTTGTAGGTAATTTCTGTACTTCTTCCAAGTTGTGAATAGGCTTCTCCGAATATAATGATGTAAGAACATAGAGTCCGCTTTTACTTTATCATACCATAAATATGCATGCCATCCGAATATTTTTTTATATCCTTCTAAGGCCAGTAATTTCCGGTTTTTCAGCATCATCCAATCTTTCAACCACACTAAACAAATTGCGTCATAATAAAGTCTTAGGTTAGGCAGTTGCATTCCGCCTCTTTCTTTTGCATCTTGTAACACTTTCATTTTCACTCGAGGCTTTTTGCCTGCCCAAACAAAATCTGATATTTTCCTCTGCCATTTTTCAAACTGCTTAGAGTCTCGGATAATTGGTATTGTCTGTAACAGAAACATCACTCTTGGCAACCCATTCATCTTAATTACTGCAATTCTTCCCAACCATGACAAGTTCAGTCTGTTCCATTTAATCAAGTCTTGCTCTATCTGAGTCCACAGTTTCTCATAGTTGTTTTTAAATAAATCTATATTCTTTGCAGTCAATTCAATTCCCAGATATTTCACCTTACTTGTTACTTCGCAGTCTGTTATTTCCATTAATAGTTGTTGTTTTTGTTTAGTCATATTTTTACATAATATCTTTGACTTCTTTTTGTTTACATAAAATCCTGCCAAATCTCCAAACTCCTTAATCTTCTCTATTACTTTTGGCATATTCTCCATTGGATCTTCCACAATTAGCATTATATCGTCCGCAAATGCTCTGACCTTATAGGAAAAGTCCTTTATTTTTATTCCACGGATTGCATTGTCTTCTCGTATCTGTATCATCAGTATTTCCAAAACCAAAATAAACAACAGTGGAGACAACGGGCAACCTTGTCTTGTTCCTTTACCTATAGTCAATTTCTTGGTCACCTCGTCATTCACCACAATTGCTGCACTCTGGTCTCTGTAAATTTCCTTTACTGCTCTTATGAATCTTTCTCCCATTTGTAGCTTTTCCATGGTGGCAAACATAAAGTCCCAGTTCAAATTGTCAAACGCTTTTTCAGCGTCCACAAAGAAGAAACCAACCTCCTTGTCACAACATTTGTCATAGTATTCAATAGCATTTATAACTGTCCTTAAATTGTCTTTAATTTGTCTATTTGGCAAAAAACCAGCTTGCTCCTCCTCAATAACTTCAGAATTGTTTCCATACCTTTCTTCACTTCTGCCAGCTCATTTTTCACTGTCTCTTTAACCTCTTTAACCTCTTTCACCAACTCCGGTTTCATATCCTTGAGCTCTTTAATCACTTCTAAAAGTTTTTTATCCAAATTCTCTATCGCCGATTGCCACTCTTTTTTCGACATCGTGGGGCTTGCTTTGGCTCGCTCCCACGAGTCCGCTCTCTTCCTTAGCTCCGTGGCGTTTAATTTAATGTCCTTTTAGTTTAAATGTCCCGGTCTTTCCAAAAAAAAAACTTTTAAAGAGTCCAAAATGTCGGGCGTCTTTTCTCTATGGTTCCTCTATGATTTTTGTAATCCAATATGGCTTACTTCCTCTTTCGCTGAAGCCGCGGCTCTTCCCCTTTCAAAAATGGCGATTCCCTACTTCCTGCCCTCTGGCAAGGGCCGCCTCTCTCCAGCAACTCTATTGTTTCCTGACTTCCCACAGCAGTTCTCGCGATGGTGAAACTTTCTCACAGCCTGATATCTCCTTATAGCCACAGGTATTCAAAACAATAGTCCAATTTCTTTAATAACTTTGTTTAACTTAGTCCTTTTTCTAATATAATTCTTGCCGGGTCCTCCCCTCCTTATACTTAGTCTGTTGCAGTTTAAAAGTCTACTTTAATTCTTCTTTACTTTAAGTAATCTGTCCCGTTTCAAGAGATAGTGATCTTTACCTTCTCATTCACTTTCCTTGGGTTGTAATCGCTGTTTCAATCTTAGATTCCCATCCACTCTTCCTTCCCCTGTTGAAGCTTGGGCATGTAGGTCTTATGCCAACCGCATTGGCACCAGGACAGCCGCAGAGATTATAGCCGACCTGTCTTAGGGTTGGACCTCAAGGGTCGGGAGATGATCCGTTGCGTAGGACCCCCCCTCGCCCGAGATTGATGCGCCCTGAGGTGCTTGAGCATTCTATGCCTGTTCTCTGCCTGAGAACAGTCGGCCGTGGGCTTGATTTTGCCCCGCCGGCCGCTTAAACGGCAGCCCGGTCAGCTCCACGATTAGAGCTGCGTTAGACCTCCATGGATCCCAAACCGGAAGTCCTCGAAAAAAACCCCAGCAACTTCAATTGGACCCAGAAATAAACAAGAAGCCAGTACCAGGAAGTTTCATACCATTTGGGGGCGCAGCACCATTAGAGTACATTACAGTGGCCTGGTGTGGTTTACCAAATCCTATGGGACAGCAGTCAGCTCTACATTCTCTGTTAATGGCCCACAGGCAACAAATCAGCTCCTAGCAACTTCTAGAACTTGATTTGACTCTTGAAAGCTTATATCCTGGAAATCTTGTTGGTCTTCAAAGTACTTCTTGATAAATAAATCATTATGTAGCCCCAGAAACCTCATTAAAGGAGTCCATGTTTGGACCGTTAGCAGAGTCTATCATTTAGCATAGGAAGCATGATTATAGGTGGTTGTGAGCTCGTTCTGCTGGCTGGTGTGTGTGCAGGAAAGAAAATAATAAAAACACACACTTGCTTTATATTTAGAAAAGAAACAAGAGTTCTTTATTGTAGGAAATCCATACTCTGATAGGAAAGGAGGAGAGACAGATCCTAACAACGTACCATCTAAGGATGGACATGGATGCTAGGGCAAGTCCTGCATCCATGCTGCCAGAATGGAGGGAGGAGAAGGAGAGAGGTGTTGCCTGGAACAATGCCAGGAAGAGAAGAAGTGAGAGGGAGGAAGTCAGGAGGAGGAAATCCCAAGAATAGCAATCTCCATATCAAAGGACAGTCAGAGGAGTAAACAGTAAACAGAGTGCCCTGACCTCTATCTTTCTAACTCTTTCGTTTGTCCCCCTCTGAAACCTGAGGAAAGGGACAGCGCTGAATCCTCCTCTTCCAGCACTTCTGGACTTGAATCTTGCTCTTACCCATGTACAGGCAGTCAAGTACCCCCAGATCAGTACTATGATCTTTCAGATGGAATGTAACCTGATTCCGAACAGCTTACATACCTATCAGTCGGCCAATACACCTATCAGTTGCACACCAATCTGTTCAGAGACCCCTGTAACATTGCAGTGAAACTTTCTTGAAGATTTTCTGATTCTGATGAAGCAAAAAGGAGTGCTAGAAAGGCAAATGACATTCCCTAAGATACAGTTGCAACAAGTGAGGTGGCTGCACTTGGAGGGCAGAAGATACCTACAGTGTATTTATGGGGGAGGACAAGTGGGCAAGAATGGGGGTAAACAGGATGCAGAGATGAAGGCTCCAGTGACACTTGGAGGCCAAGGACTAGGGTTGCCAGGACCCTCAAGTCTCCCAGCGGGAGACTGGGACACTGGCTCCTACCCTGTTGCCGCTCTCGATGTGGTGGCTGCTCACACAAAGCGTGCACGCTCTCCTGGCATACATGATGACATCACTTCTGGGAGTGATGTCATCACGCAGGGTCAAAGGGTGCCTGCTCTCTCTCTCTTGCTGCTGCTGCGCCCCTTGTCCCTGCCAGCACGGGCTGCACAGGAGCAGTGGCGGCCGCGGCAAGAGAACAAGCTGCGGTGGCCACAGCCTGCTCTTTCACTGCGGCTGCTGCCGGCCCAGTACAGCCGGTGCTAGCAGGGACAAGGGGTGCTGTGGTGGCAGCAGTAGTCGGGAGAGAGCAGGCCATGTCCACCGCAGCTTGCTTTCTCGCTGCTGCCACCGCCACATCCCTTGTCCCTGCTGGCGCCGGCTGCACAGGGGCAGCCACAGACTCAGTGGCAGTGGTGAGAGCAGCCTGCTCTTACCACCACTGCCTGCTCTCTCTCTGCCACCACTGCCGCCTGCTCTCACAGTGCGGAAGCACGCCCCGCACCCAGGGGCACACCGCACCTCTCGGGGAGCATGTTCCTCCGCTGGCCAGGTAAATGGTCCCGGGAGGGAGGGTGGGATCGGGGGATACCCCGGCCCAGGTGGGGGGATGGCAACCCTACCAAGGACCCTGGCAAGATGTATATTAAATTAAATTCATGTGACCAGAAATTGATTCAGGCCACATGGCAAAGTCTATTTTAAATGATGATATAATGGCAGAGTTTTTTTAATGTGTTGTCTTGTGAGTAATTGCTGATGTGTCTTCTTATTTTCAACCCATCCTTTCACCAAGAAGATTAGAGCAGCATATGTAGTCTTCCCCTCCAACTTATATCCTCACATCCAACAGGTTGGGTTGAGATATGGTCATTTCTGAATGTCACTCTGTGACAGCTGGAGATCTACCCAAGTTTCTACCACCCTAGCTTCAGCCACCAGCTTACAGAAAAAGTTCATGACCTAGAGACGTGCAGAACATTTCTCCGTCCATGTGGTTTAACAAAAAGATAATATCCAGCCAGCTGTAACATGTTAGGGGCTTGTTTTGTTGCCAGAGCTGATTTCCGAAACTGTGAATCATCTTTTAGCTTTTTCTGGAAAGATTAAGGTGTGAAATGGTCCTCACAGTGAGTGAGAGATCCACATGCATATTATGATGGCATTCCCAGAATGCCGTAAGTGCAGAGGTCCTTTGAGCAGATGTAGCATGAAATAACAACTCTGATATTATTGGGGATCAGATTCTATCCCCCCCCACTCCCCAGGAAACACCACTGTTTGTATTTTCCTGTTGTGATTGTATTTCAGCTCCTCTTGGAAAATGTCCCTCTGTAAGTGTTGATGATCTTGGAAAAGGAAACCCTTGCTCACATGAGTGAGCAAGGTAGTTGGAACAGACAGACCAAGTCCAGTGTTGTCTTGGCTCAGATAACAAGGAATAAGACCATGGACTGTACAGGGCCAGGTGGAATTCTATTGGTCCCTATGTGTGTCCTGACACCTCCTGAACTCAAAACTGAAGCACCCTGTTTTGGCCAACAAATGTCATCAGAGGCCCCCTAGATCAAACCAAAGGTCCATTTACAGGCCATCTTTCAGCTGTAAGAGATCCCAAGGTGTACGATAAAAACAATTAATAGTTAAAAGGAAAATAAAATTGGTTGTGGTGGCAGAAGGAAAGTGTGTGAAGTTCAGTCCTTCACCCCAGCTCTCTAGACGTTTGGGCTGCTGCAGTTTCCTTCTTCACAGATGCAGGGGCAAAGCCAGGGACCATAGTGCCTTCAATCCTGGAATTATGCGACAGAGCATCCCGAGGAGGTGGAGCTCCTCATCCTCAGTTACCAATGACCGCTTGATGCAGGCTCTGTTTGGCAGCTTCAGAGATAACAACAACATTCGTAGAACAGTTTCTTCCTTTGGCATTCCCCCATCAGGGTGCGGCAGAATAAGACGCCTGGGCCTGGATGCTGCCATCCTTGGTTCAAGCCTTCAGCTACCCTCACAGCCTCAACCATTACGGCCCAGTGAGCCAGAAATGGTAAGACACCATGATCATTGTCCTTCAAAACAACCCGCATAAGTATCGGTAGGATCTGCATGGTTGAAACCCTGGACTGGAAGATTATCCACACTGCATAAATATTCTTTGTAGTATTTTTTTTAATGCTTCCAAAGTGACAATGACTACTCTGCAGTTAACAGCAGCAGCAATTGAGTGACCATGGGAACAATTCTCCTTTAAAATGTGGCTATTTTCTTTTCTACCAGTGTTTATCTGTTGGGTTGTGTGCATGTTCCCAAGAGGGGATAACACCACCATTGGTCTACTATCATTGATTGCAATGGTCAGAAGTTGATACTGGATACTAAGCTATATTTGGTTTCGGGACTGCAGAAATAGGCTACATCCCAAAAGAAGCAGGGAGGGAGAGCAACATCAATCTTCTATCGCTAGGCAGGGAAACCCTCGGAACACAATTGGGAAGGAAGTGTTTCCAAGTGTAATCTGAAAAGCTGGAAAATGCTAACAGCTGATCTGCACAAACTCTATGATGAGCCAAGTAGGAGTCATGATTCGATTTTGTTGGTTCCTTTGATCTTAACAGATGTATGGGTGCCCGGAGGAGCCAACATCTTATAATGGACTAAAGCTTTGTTATCAGGTTACTGATATATTTTTCTTTCAAAAGGAAAGGGGGAGGAATGCATGTAGGAATCGTCAACAATCAAAGAGGACCTCTCTCGTCTGCGTGCAATAAATTACTGTATAGCCCCATCAATCATTAACTCCGCTAGAATGTATAGCTTTGTGACAAACAAAACCCAGACATAGTTGAACGAGCTGTTTACAATAAAAGGTTACATATTAAAACACATGATAATCATAACCTTCTGCAAACACACTCTCTTCGAGAGGGAAACACAGAGGTTTCAGGCTGCAGAATGGTGTGGGCCGACAATGTACAATGGAAAGTGTCATGTTTAACAAGGCCAGCATATAGTCTCTTATGACGGGGGAGGTTTTCTTGCAGGGATTTAAAAAAAAGCTACCCACAATACAGTGTGTTTAGCAGAACTTGCTGGTTGTCTCTGCATGTCAAAGGGATTCATTGTCTTCTTTGGAAACAGACTCAGGCCAAACAAAAATGGGAGGGGGGAAGTTTCATTGAAAAACAAAATGTATGATTTAATCTGACCTGACCGGTCATTCATTTTAACCCTTGGGAGGTCTTAACACACTGTCATGCTGCTTTGACTAAAAAAGCTGGAAAGGTCCAGAAGGGATTTGGCACTTGGGTCATACAATCAAACAACTGGAAAATGTTTTTTTTTTTTTAAAGTATCTAGAATCTATTTTCAATGTGTGCTGCCCAGAAGCACACTTTGTTGAGAGCTGTTTCCTCTGATCTTATTCTGGCTCCATAAGGGCATTGGCGTACCAGAGATTTGGGCAAAGGATTGAAGAAAGCATGCTTCCAACTTATCTCTTCACCACTGAGAGATGAAGCAGGAGTTGTACTCTCCAGGAAGCAAAATTTCTTGTAATGATCTACAAGAATTATAGATCCTTTCAGGGCTTTTTTTCAGTAGGAATGTGGTGGAACAGAGTTCCGGCACCTATTGAAAATGGCCACATGGCCGGTGGCCCTGCCCCCTGATCTCCAGACAGAGGGGAATTTAGATTGTGCTGCGCAGAGGACAATCTAAACTCCCCTCTGTCGGGAGATCAGGGAGCAGGGCCACCGGCCATGTAACCATTTTCACCAAGGGCGATTTAAATTTTAAAAAACTCCCCCCTTGTTCCAGCTGACCCAAAGTGACATCATTGTGCGGTCCCGAGTTCCATCACTGAGTTCCACCACTTCTTTTCCCAGAAAAAAAGCCCAGGATCCTTTTATCATTGTAGACCAATTGATCAAAATGCAGGGTATAAATATTTAATACAAATGCATAATTGTGCAATCTGTCTCTCAGACCCTTCATCAGTTGAGTACCTGTTCTCCTTTTCTTGTAAAGGCAACATATATAGTAGAATGAAGTTCCAGGCAAAAATGGTTTCCATGGTTTTTGCTAAATATTTGACCTTCTTGAATGCAGCGCCAATTCAGAATGATTTTCAACATGTTAATAAGATGACACAGAGACTTCATGGTACAGGTGAAACGGAAACCAGATCTCTCCCCCTTTTATAATTTAAAATACACAATTGTTTTGTATGTCCATAGGGAAGCTAAACTCAAAAGCATATCATGGAACTATCAACGGAGAGTGAAGGAACCTCACAGTCTATAACTGAGTGAGAACCATTCATGCATCCCAGAAATGCACATGGTTTTCCACCTTGTACACCGAGAGTGGATCTATTTTGCACAAAGCAGAGTTCTATCAGAGCTAGCCAATTCATTTGTAGAAACACAGAGGATATTTGAGTTGAAGAAAGAAAGGCACTTGAGCGTCAGGCACGGCTGAGTCTACATGTGGTGACTGAACAATGCAAAACATTGCCAATATGAAAAAAATATGATAAATTCCAGAGCACATCTGCCTAGCACCAGTCCTATCATACACACACATGCACACTCCATAAATCCCTCAATTTGCACCTCAGTTGCACGATGCTCATTGTAAGTTCAGACCAAGGACTCCAAAAAATATACAATATTATGAATTCAAGATGGAATTTCTCACATCACACATAGTTCAGAACATGTCTTCACAATGCTAAGTACATCATAGTAGGCAAGTTACATAATACATATTTAAGTCCACAATGAAAAACTCTTCAAAATGAAAAAAAAAAATTCAAAAATATGTTGAGTGGACATTAATGGACTTTTTTTGTAATATATCTCTCAGTACATGCCTACGTTAAGTTCCTGAAAGAATACACGTTTGCAGTTTGCTTTTTTGAACACACACATCCAAGAAGAATATTGCGGACAAACCCATTTACTTTTCCCAGGGTCATGGATTTTCACAGGTGAGCTACCCCGCCTACCAGTTCTGTTCAGTCACATACCGCTATATCTTCCAGTATTCTATGCTAGATCCAGCACAAAATTTCTGCTTCCTTTGGAGCATTTTGGGGAAGACAATGGCAAACCACCCCATAACAAAAAATCTGCCAAGAAAACGTCATGACGCGACATCCGTCCATGGGTCAGTAATGATTTGGTGCCTGAACAGGGGACTATCTTTACCTTCTTTTTCGGGGGGAGCCCTTTGCAAGCATAAATGCAATAAAAAGATTGTGGTAGCCGCTTAAGCTACGTCAAATTTATTGTATTGCCACTTGCATTTCTGCTTACCCAAGCCTTTGTGCCACCAACGTTTGGACAGTATAATATACAAGCTGGAGACCTGTAAGAACTTGTGGAGGAGGGGGAATCTCATTTTCCCCTCCCCTGCTATTTCCTATTTCCCTTTCCTGAAAACACCTATAGATCCTTTTCTTTCTTTCTTTCTTTCTTTCTTTCTTTCTTTCTTTCTTTCTTTCTTTCTTTCTTTCTTTCTTTCTTTCTTTCTTTCTTTCTTTCTTTCTTTCTTTCTTTCTTTCTTTCTTTCTTTCTCTTTCTTCTTCCACCCACTCACTATCCATCCAATCTTTATCTACATCCTTGTCTTCAGCTTTCTTTCCTTCCCCCCCAGTGGCAACCTCTATCCAGGAAAACTATGGCCAGTTGCATAGCCACCAGGCCAGGCCCAGCTGTAGGGTTGCCAGTCCCCTGTTGGAGGTGGGGGATCCACCGCTCTCACCCTCCATCCCCCGCCCCCGCTTACCTGGCCAGCAGGGGAAAAGGCAGGGCAATGCACCTCCTGGGGTGTGCTCCCAATCTGCAGTGGCCTGATTAGGCCCAATTTGGCCTGATTTGGCCCAAATCAGGACTCTGAGGAGCACAGGAGCACTCCAAGGCCCCTCGTGCCACCCTAGCAGCGCTCCTGTGCTCCACATCAGCTCAATTTGCCCCTCTGCAAAGCATGGAAATGCTCCCAGGGGTAGCATGTGGCATGCACGATGATGTCACTTCTCAGAAGTGACTTCATGTGGGCTAGGAGCGGAACTCTAAAGGTAAGTGCCAGACATCCTACCTCCCGCCCGGGAGGGTAGGGGGGGCCTGGCAACCCTATCTAGCCATGTGGTGTGGAACATGTAAGGAATTGCAGGGGCACCTCATGTATCCCCTTCCCCATATATTTCCTCCTCTTTACAACCTCCATATCCTTCCTTACCTTTCTCCTATTTCCTTCTCACCCATCCACCAACTTGCCTTTTGTCTGCCCCCACCACATCAACTATATTTATTCTTTCTTTTATACTCCGCCGTTCTCATAATCAGCGTACGTCATTTTCCTCTCCTCCATTTGATTGGGCTGAGCAGTTTGGCACACAGCAACGACCAAAAAAAAAAAATGGAGCGTGGAGGCTTGCTTGGTAATATTAAAAAGTTTCCTCTGCCTTACAAGAACTAACACAACCAGCGGAGAGAAGCAAAGTGACTGGGGAGTTGGGCTTTGCAGTTTTACTAGGAACATTTATTCTCTTGATTTAGTGAAACCTAAGCAGCAGTTAGGGTAGAAATCCCCAGAGAGCCTTCCCTCCCCCCGTCCAAAAATCCCATAACTTAATTTCAAAACAAATAATTGCAAATAAGGCTCTAAGTGTTACCCTTCCCACAGGGCTTTCCTATGCATATGCAAAGAGTGTGTGTATTTTAATGATCTGATTGTGCCTGAATCCAGCTACACTGAAAGCTGCTAAAAGGACAGACATTTATGTCCCCTGCAATAAGCATCATTCAAAAACCTAGGAGGGCTAGTAAAAGGGAAGAGACATCTGACCACAAACTGCAGGAGACTTTAGAAGAAAGCCTTAATTTATTTATTTAAGGATTTATAAGCCCTCCTTCCACACTGAAGTCTCTCAAGTGGCTTACATTAAAATCAAGCTAAAACATACAAATCATGATATCGAAGAGCCAAGTGGCTGGCCTTTGTGCCAATCAAGAAAGTGGTGAAGCCAGCCCACCCACAGACAATATGGGGAATGCTGGAAAAAATATGACTTTCCAAATGAACTAAAGTTCCCCACTCCAAACCTCCAGATGGATGAAGATTGAGCAGCCTCCTCCAGGAGGCATAGGATGTTGAGACCAGTTGAGGGTCAGCTAAAGTGGGCAGAAGGCAGGGGAAATCTGCCTGCTGCAGCTCCTTTAGGGTTTATATGGTCCCGGAGAGGAAGATCTTTGGGTCTTGATAGTTTTTCATGTGGACTCCCAGCCGAAAAAGCAATATAGTGCTATCAGTGTACATTCCTGCCCCGAATGTTCGCTGCCCACCGAAGCCAGGCTGGTCGTGGGAGGACTGGAAGAGCTGGCCAGCCTAAGCTTGGCTGAGCTTGAAACAGGCTTGTGTGCCTGAGCAGAAGAACCAGAGGAAGCCCGTGGGGTGGATGTGGCCTGGGACCAATATCATGGGACGGGGTTAGCTATTGCCACTGCTATTGTGGAGTTGGCATTCTCCTAGGCCTCCAAAGGGTCTTGGAGGGCAGGGGAGCACAGGGGGCAGGTGTTTATTTGCTCAATAATACCTTCGTGCCAAGTCCAAAATCTGTTAATTTAAAGTCTCTGACAAGATAACAATTAAGACCCATTCCTATAGCTGCATTCACTCCCACTTCCTACGCCTGATTTATATACATCACTTCCTACAGTGACTGTTCTCTTAAAGAAACATCCACACATTCACATCACCTTTTCTCCATTTCTTAACTCATAATATAGTCCTTAGAACAAAAAGGTGGTCATCTTTTTCTTGCTTCTTTTTTCTCAACCACTACATCAGATGATATATCTTGAGATGATGATGATGGTAATGTCTCTTCTGATATTTCTGGAGGTGCCAACTGAAGGCCTGAATTATCCCCATCTTTTTTTAAGAAAAAAATTATTGAGAAACAAATAGCTATCCAAATAATTATCCTCATCTTGACAGGCCCAACCTCATCTTGAGTTACTGGTAACAAAAAAGAGCCATCTGGCTTAAAACCAATTTCACTCTTCATGTGGTGGGTGTGGCTTGGGGCCAACATCGTGGGAAGGGGATGGATATTGCAGATGCTATTGCGGAGATGGCTTTCCCCTGGGCCTTCAACGGGCCTTGGAGTGCACAGCCAGGGATTGCTTAGGAGGAAGGTTCAGACGCTAGAGAGGCTCAGCCAAGTGAGGATGCACCTGGGCAGGCAGAGTGTGAAGGCAGGAGTGAAGGAATACCTCAGAAACTGCCCAGCTGACTCTGTAGCTGCAACAAGGAAATCGGAATACAAGTTGTTTACTTGCAACTAGAGATGGGCATGAACAGCAATACAAACAAAAAAAAGACATGAACAGCCCAACCTTCTGTTCGCGAACAAGCTGTTCGTGAGGCCCCATTCTAAACAAACAGGTGGTCGTTGCAAGCCTTGTTCATTGCTGTTCGTTGCTGTTGGTCAAGTCAAACAGTCTGGCACCTGCAATAAATTCCCTTGGCAATTTAGGCAGGGATTGTCTGAACTCTGTCTGAACTCCTTCTGTTGCCCTGGAAACCCCAATCTAAGCCCGATTTAGCTTGATAGGCAGGTCCTCCTTTCAAGTGTGGAGCTCCAAATTGTTACAAGGGAGCAAAGAGCAGGGGGGAGGGGGCTCCCAGCTCTGACCTTGCAGACAGTGGAGAGGGAGAGACAGCTGCTATTGGCATTTTGATAGAGAGAGTGCATTGGAGCTTGAATTTTCTTTGTGTATGGTGGGATAGGGATCTACCCTTTCAAGTTCCAGGGCTGCTGCCAGGCTCTGGGCCAAGCTATTATTTATTATTGGTACCTTTCCTGGTGCCTGCTCAGGTCAGGTTTCTGGGAGTGGTGCAGTAGGGATCTTGACTTGGATGATGGCTGGAGGAGAGCCTGCTTGCCCCCACAAACAGCCAACCACGAACATGTTCGTGAACAGGGCCATGTTTGTGGTTGTTCGTGAGTCCCTGTTCATGGATGGCAACGAACAACGAACATCATGTTCGGTTTTTTTCTCTGTTCGTGCTCATCTATACTTGCAACCTGAGAGGAGTCTGTGGAGTGGCTAGGGACCAATGTTCTGCTCCAAGCCTGCTGCACATCCCAATCCTACATGTAGCCAAGAGTCCTTTCACCCCTGGAAAAATTAAAAACTCTTGATTTTTTTTTAAAGAAGTCTTAGCCTGGGTATGAAAATGAAACTAATGTAGACACCTCATGTCTTTATCTGTGGCTGGAGTTCCAGAAATATTGTGCCACCACTGAAAAGGCCCTTTCTTCAGTTGACTACTTGGCTAACCTCTGTCTGTATTGATTTCCAGAGAGGGCTTCTAAGTCTAATCTTGTTTACTGAGAACCAAGTCCCATGTGGTTCAAAGGGATTTGTCTAACTTGACCATAAATATGATTTTCCGTAATTCCATCATTCCATAATGATTTTCCTCTATATTCAAGGCAACTGCTTTCCAGGTAAGTGTGCAAAGGGCTGCAAACTTAATTGGCAAATGCTTTATAAGGGGGGATCCAAGCGATGGGATTGGATCCAAAGGCACTCTTCCTTCAACAGAAGGAGTTCTTCTGTGATTGTGTGAAAGTTTGATTTCCCAGTCCTCTGCTTGAAGCCAGTGGGGTGACCTTGGGTCAGTCACAGCTTCTCTTAGCCCCACCCACTTCACAGGGTGATTGTCGTGAGGATAATAATAACACATTTTGTAAACCGCTCTGAATGGTCTTGAGTTGATCTGAAGGGTGGTATATAAATTGAATGTCATTTTTAAAGTGTGAATTCATATTCACAAAAAATAAGAACCTTTGGATCTGACCCCACAGTTTGGATGCAGCCCATAACAGTTACTGGAAAAACCCCAAACAAATCTGTGAAGAATAACACTATTATTCCCATTTTACAGGTTGATGACTGTAACTGAGGATGGCAGAGAGAGAGAACCTTATACATAATGAATCCACAGAAGAGGTAGATCTTGAAACTGGCATTCTGAAATCCATGTCCAACTGTATCTGTATGAGGCTGTTATTTGTAGTCACATCCTCTCTTTATGGTGTCTCCCAAATGGTCTCCTCCTCTTCTTCCTTGAGTGATCTTTTGTTTTTCTTTAACCAGCTCCTCCTTGTACATCCTGTCACTGTACTGTTTCAGAGCTCTTGGCTCTCTTTCTGAAAGGCTCGTAAATCCCTGTACTTAATTGGAACATGTCAGAACAGTTACATTGTGTTAATGATTTATAGGTTTGCTTTCCCAGTGGTCACAGTTCCTATTTGATATAAGAGTATTGCCATTTTGTGCAGGGCAGAATGCCTTCCCATTGACAACCATGATCCCTGAGGTAGTTTCTAGAGAAGGTTGGATTCTACATATCCAATCCGCTAGTGATGGTGCTTTCTTCCAGCATAAAGAAGCCCTTGTGTCAAGGGTAATCTCATCTTGCTCTGGAAAAGAGAATGAATCAGGAGTGCATAGGACTCAACGCAAGGCGACATGGTCAATCAGATTTGACTACCTCTTAGAGATGGGCATGAACCAAAATACGAACCAAAGTTCATGATGAACCATGCCGGTTCGTGGTTCACAAACCAACGGTTCATCAGAGCCCATTTCTGATGAACCACCACGAACTTCAGGCTGGTTCATTTGGTTTGTTTTTTGGTTCTTCACTGCAGACAACCTGGCGCCGATCAATCAGTTTCCTAGGCAACAAGGGATGGACTTTCTGCAGACCTTCTGCTGACCCGGAAGTGGCCTTCTGCTGTCCCGGAAGTGAGGATTTGCTGACCTGGATGTGACGTTTTCATGAACCAAATGAACCAGTTCGTGAACTGGGGCAGGTTCGTGAAAGTTCGTGGTTCGCGAAATGCGACGAACCATGAACTGTATGGTTTATTTTTTCTGGTTCGTGCCCATCTCTACCTCTGACACCAATGAAGGTAAATGAAACTGGATTAAAATGAGGACAATTCTTTCTGGCCAGATCACATAGATGTTCCCAGCCAATCAGGAATGTGAGAGAAAATAAAACTTGGTCAAGGTAATGCTTCCCACCATTCTAAGAGACTCTCTACACAAAACATCTTACACAGAGGTGCTCAAGTGAAAGATCTTACATTTGTTCTCCTGTTGTGGATACACACACACTGCTAGGGAGACAGAGTACACTTGAATATAAGACCACTCAGAAAGTAAGTCACTTGAGCATCCCTGTGTAAGATGTCTAGAGAAAGTCTCAGTCATATTGGTAAGTTCACCAACTTGGAGATGTTATTTCCTGCTGATGAAAATATTCATAAAAACTGTCTTCTCCTTTCAGCTTAGCCCTAAATGAGAACCAAGGCAGCTCCTAAATGCATAAACCCTGCATTGCCCTGTCCTGGACTGATTATGCTGAAGTGTGGCAAAATATAACTAATGGTGTTACTTATTTTATTAATTGTTTATATAGCACAAATTCATATATATGGCAATTTACAGAGTAGCGTGAGTAAAAAAGACAATTATGATAAGCTCTTTGAAGTCATATGTTTTAGTTTGAAATTTATTTTGCTACATTGATAGTATGCCTTTCACACTGAGACTCAAGGTGGATTACAGTATAAATTGATACAACCAGTAGGATGATTGCATCCTATTGTAACAGGATTAGGATTACAGAATTCTGAAACAATTTGGTTGCTATTTCCTTGAGTCCAGAGATTTCTTACTTTTGAAGAGCCCATAACTCAATGGGAGAGCTTCTGCTTTCTGATCAGAAAGTCCCCATGTTTCATTCTTAGGATCGCTCTAGCTAAAAGGATTTCAGTTCGCAGAATTGGAGAAAGACTGTTTTCTACTTGACTACCAGTCAGAGTACACAATGGCCATTTCCACACTACTCACCTTCATCTGGAACGCTGCAGAACATTGCGAAAAAACTGCGGAAGATAGCGTCTTCTCACTCGAGTTTTGCGCGACATTGCTCAAAACTCGTGCAAGAAGACACTATCTTCCGTGGTTTTTTCATGATGTTCCACAGTGTTCCGGATGAAGGTGAGTAGTGTGGAAACAGCCAATGGTTTGATATTGTACAAGTGCTGTGCCAGTAGAGATGCAGCTCTGAGAGCTGAATGTATAAAGTGCCGAAGTTTTTTTTTTCTTTTAAGTAGTCACAGTTTGGATCAGGAGGACTCTGCTGGGAGGGGGAGATGAGACGTAAACTTCCCCCTAGTGTAATTGAAAGTTGGGGAAATGGCATAGGGGTGGAGTTGGCATAACAATCTCAATCTAAAATGGGTTTTGCACTCTAGCTAATTAAAATAAAAATGAACCACTTGGGCTCTCCATATGCAGAACTCTCAGCATCTTGTCTGGTTCAGCTTCACATGTTATATTTAGGCCCATTTACTTCCATTTGCATTTAGAAAAGAGCAAGAGTCCAGTAGCACCTATAAAACTAACAAATTAGTGGTAGGGTATGAGCTTTTGTGAGTTACAGCTCGCTTCTTCAGCTGTGACTCACGAATAGAGATGGGCACGATCTGAATTACGATTTCAAAACCCCCTCGATTTTGGCGTTTTCACCATTGTGACTCAGCTAATCGGTTCTGTCTATGGCAACCGATCCAGCCATCGGGAGTTTGCTAGTTCGGGACTTGATCGGATGGGTCAGTTTCTGTTCAGAATTGCAGACACTCTGGCACTAGTAATTAATTCCCGGGGCAACAGAGTCAGGAAATGAGCTGTGTTTGCCCTCCTTCTGTTGCCCTCAAAACACAAATGGAAGCCCAGCTTTCCTTGATTAGCAGGCTTCCTTCCAAACACGGAGCAGCAACCCAGGGGAGGGAGGGGGAAGGGGTGGGCACAAAGGAAAGGCAAAAGGCAGCGCGGGAGGCTTGGAGGCCGCCCCCGCCGTTTGCCTCTCCCCAGGACAAGGGGCGTGTGGGCAAGACAGCCACCCCTTGGCCTGGGGAAAGGCAAAAGGCAGCGCAGGAGGCTGGGAGGCCGCCTGCGCTGTTCGCCTTTCCCCAGGACAAGGGGCGTGCAGACAAGCCGGCCGCCCCTTGTCTTGCGGGGCAGGTGAACGGTGCAGGCAGCCTCCGAGCCACTCGTGCTGCTGCCAGCTCCACAGTGCACCGGGACAGCCGGCTTGCTGTGTGGGCAGGGGCGACTCAGGACTCAGAACGCACGTGCGCAACAGCCTGACTACGGTTGCGCTGGGCGCTGGCCTCTCTGATTCCTGAATTCAGACCGGAAACGAGACTTAATCAGTTAGAACCGGGAACCTGCGTTCGGCGACTGCCCAGATCCACGAATGGCTAGATCGGAATTTTTTTTTGGATCATGCCCATGTCTACTCATATCCTACCACAAATTTGTAGTCTTATAGATGCTACTGGACTCGTGCTCTTTTCTACTGCTACAGACAGACTGACACGGCTACTCATCTTGATCTTTTTGCATTTAGAAGGCACAGAGGAGGAATGTTTTCATATTTCCCATCTTGATCTAAACACACATATTTATATCCATCTGTTTTGAATTTGACCATCTGATTACTGAGAATGGGTCTGTCTCTATGATGTTCCCTGAAGTGTTGGCTGTGGAAGTCAAGGGTTTGACAAATGATATCTTAATGCCTCTTTAATGGCAGTGGCTGTTCTCCTGAACGGGCAATCTGTCTGCAGGCGGTAGAGTCTCAGGCCAGTGCATGAGTATAACAAGACTTTTTGCACATTTGAGCTGGATTTAAAAGAATTCAAAATTTAGCTGGAGTTATCCTGGTTGGGAATGTCTCCTTGTATGACAACTGCTCTCTTTGGGATTTGGTGCCACAACAGCAGACATGCTACCTGCAGAAGGTGTTCCCATTTGCCTCCGTTGTGCTCTGCTTGTACATCTACAAAAAAAGAACTACTGCACGGTGAGTTCTGATGTCTTGTCATCCAAAGAAAGCTAAACCTTGTAGCACTAACTTCTCACTGCTCGAGGAAGAGGGGTGTGTGTGTAACAATATGTAATTTTTGTGTTTGTGTTTGTGTGCGTGCCGTACATTGTAGTATGGAGTGTTCATTGCATCAGTGGAAGAGCATGCAATCAAACTTGCCACGAGACAGTACTTCCTGATTGTCATCAGCTGTAGCTCATTATTCGCTCAAGGATTCCTTGTGCCAATCGATGGAAAACAATGCGTAATCACTTGCCATTGATTGCAAATCAGTTTGCATAGACTGGCACGGGAGTCCTTGACAGGATAACGAGCGATGCCTTTTGCCCATTTCAGGGCCCAAGTGGCCATCATCTGACAGCCCTTTTCCTGTTCATGTGTGAAAAGGGAAGCATATGCGTCAAAAGATGGAGTTGCGTTATATTATAGAGCGAGTTCTTTCCTCTCGAATTGGCAGAGATGCAGCAGGGCTGAGGCTGCCAATTTCTGCCCCAAAGGTGGCTTCTTTGACTTTTTTTGGATTGCTGTGAAAGGGAGAAATTTGGCAAGTCTGTCAATATATCATTCAAGCTGTTCTCCCAAACACAAAGTCTATAACAGCAAAAAAAAAAAAGAGTTGGACAACAGTATCAACGATGGGTTAGATCTAGCTGACTTTTTCGCTTAATATTACCCAGTTCCCCTCTCTGCTACAGTTCCCAACTCTATATAGTTTTTCTGTATGTAGATCCTATGATTCTTGTATAGTATTGGCATAGTATTTTTGACATAGTATTTGGGGGTGGTCAAGGGGAAGCCGTCCTTCCTTTTTCACCAACAGAGAAGCTAGTTGGATCTAACCTTGCATTTCCTAGAGTACCTGCTGAAGTTTTGCAAAAAGTGTATTCGGGAATCATACCTTGGGTGAAACATCTGTAGAATTTGATAGGAAGCCAGAAGAATTGTAAGTTGTTATGAACTCCAGGGAATTTTGTGGGCCTCTAGGTTCAGGCTGGCATCTGCAGGGGTGCTCTGGCAAAGCATGGTAGCAGGATAGTCAGGGGCTTAGTCAGAGAATGGTGGGAGACCAGAATAACTAGCATATGGCCAGGGCTTTAGATTGCTCACTGGGGCAGATGAAGCACCAAGAACAATCCAAAGTTTCACTCGTCTAAGCTTATTGACTTCGATAGTCATTCCACTCCTAAGCCTACATTCAATGTACCCTTCTGTGTACCTGTGTAGGGTTGCCAGGTCCCTGAACCTCTTCGCAGGTGGGAAGAACCAGTGCTTACCTTCATGGTGCTTCGGGAGTCTCCTCACACGTGGCATGATGACATCACTTCTGGGAAGTGACATCATCGCACAGAATGGAGAGCATGCATGCACTTCACTGTGGGCCCAAATTGATCCACTGCAAAGTACGGGAGCACTCTCAGAATGTCACAGTGACATCAATGACATCGTTGTGCTGGCCCCAGGATTGCACCCATTCCTTACCTTTCTCCCCACTGGCCAGGTAAGCAGCGGTGGGTGGGGGGGGAGGGGGGGAGGTGGGAACACGGGATCCCTTGTCTCCACCAGGGGAATGGGATCTCTAACTGTAAGTCTGCTGGGAGGTGCATCTCTCTTTAACTAATCTCATGAGAGACAACTTCTGGGAATTCAGGAGGTTTCATTTGATTCTGGAAGCATGGGATCCAGTGGGGCTCCAGTACCTCCTACTGCCTTTGGTGCTGATGGGACAGGAAAGGAAGGTCCACCTGAGCTGTAGATGGTACTCGGCAGTCAGAAGAGATTTCCTTGTGATGGAGTGTCTGGACCCTTTGAGGATGCTGTTGCTGCTTCATAAGGGTTTTAAGGCCTTGTCTCCTGATATCAGGTCTTTCTATCCTCTGTCTTTGGGCCATGCTTCTGACCAGGAGGCGATCAGAGCCCTAGACCATGACATTAACACTTCCAAAACCATAGGCAGATTTTGGTTTATGTAAAGGAGCACTTTGGGCATACCTGAAATTCCCAGTCTTAAAATGGTTGCCATTTCCCCTTAGTTCTGTGAGAGGGAAAAATTAAGAGATTTCTTGCAGAATACTCTCAGTACCTTCAAGCTTCAGTTCACCAGACTTCAGTTTACCAGATCCTTTGCGGGAAGCCATGAGCAGGAAAGAGAATTGTGAGAAGACGGCTGCCAGCTTGAAATATCTAGGGTGAGTGTGTTTCTCTCTCCTGTGCAGGGACTTAAGGACCGGGCTGGACGCATGAGCCCTTGGGCCCAAATTGAAAGGCAGAAGCCAAAGGGCTCGTGGCCTTTGTCTTTTAGCCTGAGGGTTGTAGCTTAGAGCCAACAGGAGGATCCCCTGACAGAGAGAGAGAGAGAGAGAGAGAGAGAGAGAGAGAGAGAGAGAGAGAGAGAGATGCTCCACATTTTGAGGCATCCTTCCTTCTGTTGTTCAGTTATTTTTGCGATATAGAGCTTTATTTTTTGTTGTGAGTTTTTTTGGGTCCCCATTTGAGGAGAAAGGTTGGATATAAATCAATAACTGAATAAATGTACAACTAAAGAATAAGTTTTTAAAAATCTGCTATAAGGTTGTGGTCCCATTATGCTGTTAGTTTCCAAGTGTAACTGAGGGGGTAAACACATGCTTCCAAGTTAGGTTAACAAATGCATTATTGCAAAAAAGCCATACACATACATAACCCATACTGGCTTACTACCGGTTCTCTGGGCAGAATGGAAGATTTGAGTCCAGTAGCATCTTGAAGATCAACAAGATTTCCAAACTATAAGCTTTTGAGAGTCAAGCTTCCTTTGTCAGATAGGTGACTGACTGGAACCATGTTGTACCAGGGTGGATTGTGCTTTTAAAACTCAGCTTGTGACTCCCTTCATGTGCTCCTCCTTGTGTAATTCGTCTCTTGTGGCTTGGCTCTGAGTCTCTCAGCCTAAATTACCTCACAGGGTGTCTGTTGGGAGGATAAAATGAAGGAAGGGGAAATGATGTGAGTCACTCAAGGTCCCCATTGGGAAGAAAAGCTGTATCTGTCTGTCTACCTGTCTATAAATAAATGGCAGAATGGCCAATCACTTCTGAAGGCCAGTTTTACATCAGTCAACAAAACTGAACCACAGTGCTCTGGTGTATGAGTGCTAAATGAAACAAAAGGACTGCAAAGAATGGGGGAAAGAGAGGCACAGCTAATTATTAAAAGCATTGCTTTGTTTGTCCATTTTTCTCTAGTTACTTTCATTAATGATCCTCAACTTGTTAAAGTACAACCTGTTGGAATCACGCTGGTATCAGAGATGGCTCTACCGCAAAGACACATGAATGATCCATTGCTGAACCTTCACAGACCTTAGTTTAGGACCAGAGACGGGAATCAAAACAATTTAGGAGTTTGTTTTTGCTCTTCTTTCTTTCTGTAGGCCTGACATAACTTATCTCCAGTGGGACAGATGTGGCATTGCTGTGCTTGACTTAGATCCAGAGGAGTTAGCTGTGTTAGTCTGTAGTAGCAAAATCAAAAAGAGTCCAGTAGCACCTTTAAGACTAACCAACTTTATTGTAGCATAAGCTTTCGAGAATCACAGTTCTCTTCGTCAGATGCATCTGACGAAGAGAACTGTGATTCTCAAAAGCTTATGCTATAATAAAGTTGGTTAGTCTTAAAAGGTGCTACTGAACTCTTTTTGATTGTGCTTGACTTGACACCATCAACTTCAGTTTTTTAAAAAGTGGACATTGTGATAGTTGGTTTCACATTGGCAGTTTTCTCTTCCCATGAACAACGACTTCTGAGAGCCTTGCTACAAGTGACATTTTACACGTGAAGGACACGTGAAGGATTTTCGCACGTCTTTCTGGGAACTGAAGTTCCTCTCCCCCACCCCTTTTCCTTTTGTTCCTTCCCCTCGCTGCCTGAAGAGACAGAGAAAGCCTGCGGCAACAGCAACTTTTGCAAATCGTTCCTCCAGTCACAAGCCTGCTCTCAATGATCTTTGGGGCAGGCAGCTGCAACTTTCTCAGCTTTTTCCGGAGCATCCCCCCCACCCCCAGCAAGACGATTTGCAAAAGCTGATGTTGCCGTAGGCTCTCTCTGTCTCTTCAGGCAGCGAGGGGAAGGAACAGAAGGAAAAGGGGTGTGGGAGAGGAACTTCAGTTCCCAGAAAGACTTGCGAAAATGATCCTTTATCCTTCACGTGTAAAACGTCACTTGTAGCAAGGCTCTGAAAGTCTCCCTGCACAAGACATCTTACATCTTAGGTGAAAGTGGCAGAGCCTTCCAGGAGCCGAAGAGGAAATTAACAAACCGATGTATTGTCGAAGGCTTTCACGGCCGGAGAACGATGGTTGTTGTGGGTTTTCCGGGCTGTATTGCCAAGACCACGGCAATACAGCCCGGAAAACCCACAACAACCAAATTAACAAACCCTTTGAGGATCAATCTTAGCCGGCTCTGTAGAAAGGCGAAATTGCCAGAGCCTTTGGCTCTGTCTTTTTAAACTACGCTTCCCAGCCCTCTCTACACTTGAGCATTCTCATGTAAGATGTCTTGTGTAGAGAGACTCTACTCTGCCCTCGGTCCTGCATGCATGTCTGTTGGAGAAACCGATCTTTTCTTCTTGAAAGTACTTCTTTCGATCTTTTCACAAGAAAACACTTCTTTGCACAATATGGAATTAACTGCTGCCTGATATGAGGTTGCCCACTAGATTGAATGGGTACCTAGATTCACAAGTTGCTTCTGGGCACAATTCAGAGTGCTTTAAGGCCTTAATGGTGCGATCCTAAGAACATTTTCCTGGGAGTTAAACCCCACTGAATAGACCTGCATAGGTTTCTGAGTTAGATCTGGTTAGGACTTATTTCTAAATGTCTTGGGGTCAGGATACCTGAAGAACCATCACCTTCCATACTGTCCATACTGTCCACTGTTCCCTACTGTCCATACCAGTTAAGATCTTCCTCACAAGCCCTGTTTTCGGTGTCCCTCTTTTAGTGACAAGGCAGGTGGCAATTAGACACAGGGCATTTTTAGGCTCTTGGGTAAAATGATCAATTATAGTTATTGTTTGTGATGACGGCATTGTTTTTACTTGTAAAGCACCTTGAGTAGGACTCTGGAGACATGTCATTTAAAAAAAACCTAAATAAGTAAAATATTATAAATAATGGAGATATGTCTATCATTGGCTATTAGCTACAGGGGCTTGATGGAACTTCTGTATTCAGAGGCTTTGTATCTTGGAATACCTGTTGCTGGAAGGCACTGGGGAAGGTTTAAGTTTTTGAGTGGGCTTTCTGAAGGCATCTAAGCTACTGTACAGGGTTGCCAGCTCTGGGATGGGAAATTCCTGGATATTTGGGGAGTAGAGACTGGGGACAGCAAGGTTTGGGGAGGGGAGGGACTTCAGCAGGGTGTAATGCCATAGAATCCACATTCCACAGTAGCCATTTTCTCCAGGGGAACTTATCTCTGTTGCTTGGAGAACAGTTGCAATTTCAGAAGATCTCCAGCCATCACCTGGAGGTTGGCAGCCATACCACTGTAGGATCCTGGTCTTGATAGACTTCTGGTCTGAGCCATCAGAGATCCTCCTATGTGGTAGGAGGTGGTACATAATACAGTTGCATCATGACTGTGGAAATTGCTATGGCTGGGCCCTGAGTCCTTGTCAGTATGCACATAATTGGTCCACCAGTACTGATTTTTTTTCTCTAAAAAGTGCAGCCACAGAAGAATATTTGCAAGTGTTCATGGATGTTGTCTTTTCCTATGGTGTAACAGTAAAGTCTAGCAACGAGTGTCCCATATCTAATGAGAGAGAGAACATGTGGCCCACAATCCTTTGCAATGCAGAATGTTTCTGGGGCAGAAATGGCTTCCTTGGTCACAAATCAGATTAAAGAGCACTGGCCCAAAGCAAAGTTGGTCCTGTATTATTAGGCTTTGTGTGGACTCAAAAGAAAAAGCATATCATTGCTTTGGAAAACAATTTTTGTGAGGTAACCCTTGGGATTCTGAGACACTGTGGATGCATCCTGTTTGCTTAATTTGAATGAGTTGTATTTTATTTTTATTTATTTACCTTCAATTTCTATTCCGCCCTCCCCAAACTGGCAGGCCCAGGGCAGATTACATTCTATAAAATAGCACATTAATAACAATGATTAAAAATTTCTAAAAATTAAACAACAATATAAAAACAGAACAATAGAAGTATTTAAAAGTACAAGGAAGGCAACACAGGAGTAATCAATTTATCAATTTCAGTATAAGGGAAGACAGCCACAAAAGGAGAATTGTGACGTTTCTGTCCCCAGCCCACTGCTTCCTAAGCAAAAGTCAAGGTGAGGGGCACAGCGCTAAACAGGATTGCTCTCTGGTTGTGTGGACTCAAGTCTCCTTATGTCAGCAGGGAGCCTTGCTTTCCGAGGTGTGTGTGCTTACAGCCTCTCCTTTGGGTGCAGGGGAGTAGGCCCATTTCTTGTGGCTTGGTTTTCCAATGAAAAGAAAGAAAACGAAATTTTGAAAAAGAAGAAGAAACTTATCTTATACTATATCACAGTCCAAGCCAGGAATTAACTGTTAGGGGGTATGGAGATGCAGAACCACACGGCAGCATCGAGCAATGAGACGACTGAGTTACGGGACTGTAAACCTGCCACTGTTGGCAGGGAATAGTTATGAGACCAGGCTGTCGACACTGCTGAAGACGAAGGTGATTTAGATCCAGGTTGTCAGCTTAAGGCATGGCCTGAACAGACAGCTTTATATTGCCTTTGTTACACGCCTCCGAGCAGGACTCAGCCAGCTTCTTGATGGAGCAATGATAAATGGCAAGAAAAGAGAATGGGTCATTGCCATGTCTGAAGAGGCTATGGGAACAATGAATAGTGGCATTAGGGTTGCCAACCTCCAGGTGGTGGCCGGAGAGATCTCTTGGAATTACAACTGCTCTCCAGACAACAGAGATCAGTTCCCCTGGAAAACATGGCTGCTTTGGAGGGTGGGCTCTATGACATTATACCCCCTCCCCAAACCACACCCTCCTCAGGCTACACCCCCCCCCCAACATCTTCAGGCATTTCACAATCCAGAGTTGGCAACCCTAGGTGGCATCTTAATTTGAGTTACAAAACACATTAGCCTAGAACTAATCATTGTTATCTTGCTCTTTTTCTAATGAGCTCGGAATTGAGTGCACGGTTTTCTTAGCCATTTTATATTAATTAATTAATTAATTAGATTTTTAGTCCACCCTCCCTGCCAGGTGGGCTCAGGGCAGAGTACAACATTTCAATTTATATAAATAACAGTTAAAAACAGATAAAACATTATACAGATAACATTAAAATAACTTTATACAGTAAATACAATACAGCTTCTCTTCAGATGGTGACAATAAAATACTACATTTCAGGGCCTAGCTCATATATAGGCTCATATATAGGGTGGTGGACAGATCTTTAGTGTGGCTGGTGGGGGCCCAACCTAGCCTCCACCGTATGCCTGGTGGAGCATCTCTGTCTTACAGGCCTGGTGGAAAGATAACAAATCCCACCAGGCCCTGGAGTTCCACCAGGTTGGTGCCAGGACCGAAAAGGCCCTGTCACTGGTCGAGGTCAGGTGGGCCTCCCTTGGGCCAGGGACCACCAACAGTTGTTTATTTGTTGAATGAAGTATCCTCTGGGGTACATATGGGGAGAGGCGGTCCTGCAGATATATTCACAACAACCCTGTGAGGTGGGTTAAGCAGAGAGAGGGGTTACCCAATGAGCCTTCTGGCAGAGCAGGGATATGAATATAAATCTGCCCTCATTAGACCAACACTCTAACCACTGTATCCAACACGGGCTCTCCCTTGGTGTTCGAAATATAACACATTCTTTAACTGTCCTCCCTAACAACCACCCTGTAAGGTAGGTCAGTTCAATTTCCCCCATTGTGGAGACAGGGATGAGGGAGAAAGTAGCTTAATTAGGGCTACTGGTATTGTCAGCCTCATGTATGCTGTGATGTCACTTCTGGAAAATCGGGATTTTCCAGTGACATTGGATGGCTCTAGGAACTGATGTCACTTCCAGATTTCCCATGGAAGTGATGTCACAGCTCATATGCCACTGCACGCCTCCAGGTCCCTGTCCCCCAAGCTCCAGCAGATTTCTTGGCACAGGCTAGTACCCCTAAGTTTAAACACAAGGCTATCTAGTGACTTCATGGCAGAGGTAAGAGGCAAATTAGGAAACGATTTGTTTAGCCACAGCATCACACCAACCCATTATGACAGTGCAGGCAGTTCAGCTGTTGGAGGAGCGGAACTTGCCATTCCACTTCCCCTGCATAGCTGTTTTGCAAGCAAATTACCAAACAAATGGAAATTGGGTATCAGGAGGAGTGTCTCATATAACTGGCATCCAAAGTTTATTAGGCTTTGAGATTGATTACATACGACTTGCATCTCTGAAATCCCGATCTTTTTCTGCTTTGAAATGTTATTTTGCCACTTAAATGAAAGAAACAGAAGAGCATGCAAGGCTGGTCTTATGGAAAATATGTACCACGCTTTCAGTTCTGAAGCTGCAGCTGTGAGCACGCTATTGCGAAGTTCGGTTTCAATCCAGCAAAATCTTGAGGGGGGGGGTGAGTTACATGAACTTTAACAAGAAAAGACAAAGTACGATGGTGCTGTGTACTCTGGCTGTGGATAAAAGGAGCTACTTCAGAAATACAGAATGAATTGGACCATTTTTGCATGCACGCAAAAACACTTTTGTTTGGAGAGTAAACAGCTTCTTTGTGGAGGCAGTTTCGGCACATTCCATTTCTGACCGAAGCAGGAATTCCAGCAATGAAACACTCAATATCAATATCAAGATGAGCTTCCATTGATAAGACACCATAGCTTTCTAAGAATAGTCCATGCAAAATAATATTAAAGTCTTGCTTTAAACAACCCACCTGTCTAGTTAGTTGTCCAATGCAGGGCATTAGTTCTTATAGGACAGTTGGGTGGCCACTGCCAGTCTGAGCCTGGCAATTGGCAGGAGGGCTGGGGGTGGGGATGTGTTTGTGTGTGTGACATCACCAATGCCACTACATCACTTCTGGGTACAACCTGGAAGTTACAATGGATAGCTCTAGGAATTGCCAGAAAATCTATGGTAAAACCATAGTTTCTAGTGATTCCTAGAGCGACCCTTTGTCATTTTGGGTTGTATCCAGATGTGATGTAGAGACATCAGTGATGTCATTGTTTTTTATTTTTTTCTCCCACTGCTTCTTGGAATAGTGGTGGGCAATAGGGCTTGCCAGTAGGAGGCCTTCCACTATAGCAAGCATAGTCTGGCAGATGTTCACCAGGGTGGTATATAACCGCTGCATGCTGGACGAGCATTTCATCACTGTAACACAAGATAGATCCTCATATTGCCAGAGACAAAGCAAACACTGATTGGCCGAGCAGGTGCACAGACCAGACAGTCTGAAAACAGCCTTAGTTTCCCTACGGGCAAAAGGCTGAGAGGAAGGAGTCAGGCCAAGAGCCTCCTGTTCACCTGGCAACACCTGATTATGGCTGCATGCGCTTCTACTGAGCCATGCGGACACTGAGCAAC
Organism: Eublepharis macularius; assembly: GCF_028583425.1. Lineage (NCBI taxonomy): Eukaryota > Metazoa > Chordata > Lepidosauria > Squamata > Eublepharidae > Eublepharis > Eublepharis macularius. The sequence goes on along the minus strand of NC_072805.1, from coordinate 24,240,211 downwards.
TTGCGGTCAGCTGCATCTCTGTCTTCCCGCAAGACATCTCTGATAGTAGACAGTTAAGCACTCTACTTGAAGAATGGCCTCCTCCCAAAGTTTCCAGCCCCAAGTCAAGATCTTCCTTACAAGCCCTGCACTCTGTGCCTCAGCCTTCAGAAGCGAGGCAGGTGGCAATTAGAAACATGTCTTTTTCAGTGCTGGGATTTCATCTCTGGAATGCCTTCATCATCAGCTCACCTGGCACCTGCCCTAAGGTAGGATCCAAACTAAATGGGAAGTTTCCTTCAAATGCTCTTCTCACTGGAGACCCCTTTCCCTGCGATCCCCTATCCAACCTGAATATAAACGTAATAAAATAAAAATAATACCATAAAATAAATTTGACTTGATGTTAACGACTTCTTTATGGTTGATATTTTTATTATGTTTTATCTTGTAAGCCTCATCGAGCAGGTTCTTGGAAAGGCAGCAGAGATATTTTCTGATGGATAAATAAATGAATAAATAAATAGTTGTCAGAACCTCTGGTTCAAGATTGGAGACGATTTCAAATGTTTAGACCCCCCCCATCCCCATTTCATCTCCGCATCTTTCTCGTGTTCTTCGTGCCCTTTTCTGTCACATTCCATCAATTTTCCCCATAAAATGTCCAGATTTTTCCGCATTACTTGGAAGTCAATAAATCAGCAGTATAAAGTATACAGTTCCTCAAACACCAGCAACCTGAATATTTCCATTTTGTTTAATTTTTTTCACAGATCCCCAAGCCTTTCCTGCCTCTCTTGTTGGCATCTGTAATGTGCCAGGCAGACCCTTTCCTTAGAGCATTGAAAAGTCATGCATGAACCAAAAAGAGGCTTCTGTCCATTCATATCAGAACAATATTGGTTAGAATAATACATTAAGACTAGAGATGGGCACGATCTGCATTACAATCGAAAAAAACCCACGATAATGGCGATCGAGCGATCGTGACCCGGTAGATCCTGACCATCCACGGTCAACGATCCAGCGATTGCAAGAGGCCTGGATCGTTGCGTTCAGGCTTGGATCGGGGATCCAGACATTCAGGCGCCAGCAATCTATTCCCCTGGCAATGGAACCAGGGGAAAGCCTGAGCTCTGTTTGCCCTCCTTCTGTCACCCTGGAAACCCGAATGGAAGCCCAGCTTTGGAGAAGACACCCAGGGGAGGGAGGGGGAAGGGGGTGTTCTGTAGCCATGGGCACTCCAATCTCATCCCTGCAAACCCTGATAGGCAGCTCTGATGGTCAAACACAGACCTCCTGTGTTGCTGAATGGGACCTGAGGGGAGGTGGCTCGCCACCGCCTCCCCGTGCCCACCAGGCCCGGCGGCCGCCACCATCCACCTTCCCACATAGCTGGGAATAGCAGCGTGCCCTGCTTTGGCCTCCACGATCCATGATCCACAGCTCGGGAACAGGAGATGGTCGGTGTGGATCATTAATTCGGGATTGTCGCTGGCTCCGATCCACGATCAGCTGGATCGTTAATTTTTTTTGGATCGTGCCCATCTCTAATTAAGACCCACAATCAGTTACATTTTTAAAATAAGCCTTAATTGTCTGTACATGGTCAGGTGTCAGAGGGCAGCGGATCTTACAAGGTCAAACAACTTAAAAAGTCCAGATCCAAATTTTGCTAAATCCCACACCTTGATAGGGAAGGATTTTGTGCCAGAGAGAGTAAGAATGGTGCCTGCTGACCGCAGTTTCATGTGGTACACAGACAGGGGTCATTTTATAGAAAAAGAGCTGGAGGGCCTCATTAGCATAACTCATTAGCATATGCCATGCCCCTTACCATCACCAGAAGTGTGTCATTGGCATAACTGATTTGCATATGCCACACCCCCTGACATCACCCATCCTGGATGCTTCAGATCCAATCCTGGCCATTCAGGGCCGAAATTGGGCCCAAATGGCTGAAAAGGGGCCCCAAATGGTCAGGATCGGGCCACTGCTGAACAGGAGAGTGATCCACCACCCATCAGAGGCCTGATCCGGGCCGTTTTGGCCCCAATCTGGGACAAAATGAGCCCAAAATGGCTGAGAGTCAGGTGGGCGGGGCCACCTGACATGTGACCTCTTTGGGGAACTGCTGGAACTGCCTTCCTGCGCGTTCCCCCTCAAAATGAGTCCTGGGTACAGACCATTCTACCACTCATGCAATAACATGAGTGGTAGAATTCATGTTATTGCATGAGTTCAGAACTCCTGCTTGATAATCTAAAGTGATATGATGCATGCATTAAAAAAAAACAGAACCTCTGCTTTTGGCCTCAAGTGGTACAGTCCACTCTACTACCCACACATTCACAAATAGAATCTCACTTGCAGCCTCTTCTCTACAACCCATAAGTTTAAAAACTGTATCCTCCTGCCTGTACCAGTCTCAAGTGGTACAGTCTATGGTGACACTAATACTTTTAAAAATAGTATGCTCACTTTCAGTCTCAAGTGGTACAGTCCACTCTACAACCAGGGCTTTCAACTACATCACTCTGGCGCAGAAGAACATCAGATCTAAAATGCTGGCAAATGAAAAACACTATGTCTATTTTTAAATAAAATCTCATGTACTTTTTCATTCAAAAACAAAATGCTCTGGAAATAGTGCTTCCTGTACACATTATTTCATTTCAGAGAAGTCAAATAGCCCCTCCAGTATTTTGAAAGAATGTCTGCTTTATAGGTCTTCAGCGATAACATGTTGGACGTAACTAACAATTATGTTATTTTTGTCCTTGCTAATCATGCTTGGGGAGCAACCGAAGTTTCTTTTAGAGTTAATAAGAAACGTTTGCAGCAAATGCAGGGGGAACTGCGGCGGTAAAGCAATTGGCAAGAAATGGTATGTTTAAATACCATAAAACAGCCAGGATCCAGACAGGTGTGAGATAAAGCCGTACAAATAAACTGCTCTGTATGCAGCACATCAGATAGCAGAGTTGTGTAAAAAATGCCATGAAATAACTTCACTCCTATCCAGAGGAAAATTTAACAAAGCCGTTCCTTGTGTCGGCTAATTAGTTCCAACAGCTGGGAAAACATTTCTCATGTGGAAACTTCAAAAAAAAAAGTTAAAAGTTGTTCTATAAAAATGAAAAACAAAGACGTGGTCAGATATACAAATGTCTTCAGGCAGGCTGAGATGTTGTTTCCAACTTGTTGCCAACATTCCCTATGACCACAAACCAGCATGCTGGGAGACGCTGAGCCTCCATCATGTGCCAATCAATTGACCGTTCTCCTCTTCCAATGCCTGATGGCCTCTGTCAGGAGCATCAAAGAAATACCGCGAATGGTAGGTGCTTGGAGGAGGCTCCCTAGAAGTGAGTGAGGGGTCTGGGAGAAAAGGTTGGGGGGAACCCTTTTCTATTTACAGTACATTTTGAGAAATTCATGGCAGTGGTGTAGCATGGGCCAGGGGTGCCTGGGGCAAGAGGGGGTGCCCCTGGCTCTGTGGGTGCACGTGAAGCACATGTGTGCTCAGGCCTTGTGTGATGACATCACTTTCAGGAAGTGGCATCATCACGCAGGGGTGCGCCCCCCCGGGAGTGCTCTGACAGTTCAGGCTGTTCACCGCCCCTTACCATCGCACACCCCTGCGCGATATCCTCCTAGAGTGTTCCCGTGGTTTGGGCCACTCACCACCTATTACCACTTTGCCGCAGCTGCCCGTGCCACCTCTGGGCGCTAAGCTGATGGCAGCAGTGCGAGCAGCTGTGGCAAAGAGGTAAGGGGCGGGGGATGTGAGCAGCCCAAACTGTGGGAGCGGGGAGGGTTGGGAGATGAGCGGGGAGACGGGCTGCCTGCCATGCTGCCTGCCACGCCGGTGAGGTGCCTGGCTTGCTGGGCACCGAGCTGGCGGCGGTGGCATGGGCAGCTATGGTGAAGGGGCAGGGAGGCAAGCAGGGGTGCCCCTGGGGGGGATGTAGCACCCCTCAAACTTTTGCACCCGTGGCAGGCGCCCCTTGCCCCCCCCCATGCTACACCACTGATTTATGGTGATCACAAACAAATTCTCACAAAATGTTCTCTTAGCTTGGAACCTGTGACTTCATGGCCTTTTCAACTGATATGAAGCTGGCTTCTAGTGAATTAGACCACAGTCCCAGTTCATCTGGTCCTGAAAACCCCCAGGTTAGGGTCTTCATCATCATAGTGTTCACCCATAATGGTGATAAAACACCTAGTTTAATAGAGCGAAGTAGTCCAATAGTGTCTATGCTGATAGAAAGATGCTTCCCAAGATCTCAAGAAGGCATCTTCCCAAGCTCTGCCACATGAAATCTATTAGGTGGAAACTACAAGCATAGGACCTGGAACCTTCCACATGCAAGGCTGATGTTCTATCACTGAACGCTGGTCCATCAGAATGTGCTCATTTATTGGCATGTAGGTCTGTAGCAGGCAGTGGCATAAATAGGGGGGGAAATTCTTGCTGGTCATATTGATCTTTAGTCAGTAGTCCTGCCCCCTTTTCCTTTGGTCACATAGTTTGGTGCAGTAGTTAAGAGTGGCAGGACTGTAATCTGGAGAGCCGGGTTTTATTCCCCACTCCTCCACTTGAAGCCAGCTGGGTGACCTTGGGACAGTCACTGCTTCTCGGAGCTCTCCCAGTCCCACCCACCTCACAGGGTGATTGTTGCGGGGATAATAATGGCATACTTTGTAAACCGTCCTGAGTGGGCGTTAAGTTGTCCTGAAGGGAAGTATATAAATAAAATGTTATTGTCGAAGGCTTTCACGGCCGGAGAACGATGGTTGTTGTGGATTTTCTGGGCTGTATAGCCGTGGTCTTGGCATTGTAGTTCCTGATGTATCACCAGCAGCTGTGGCTGGCATCTTCAGAGGTGTAGCACCAAAAGACAGAGATCTCTCAGTGTCATAGTGTGGAAAAGATGTTGGCAGGTCATTTATATCTACTCAAGAGGATTGGGGTTGGGCTGAGTCATCCTGTAAGAGTTTCCCAGGGTGTGGAATGCTAATGGAGGGAGGCTTGCCATGCTAATGGAGGGATAACATTAATAATAATGTAATTATTATTATTATTTTATTATTGTTAACACTACCTTTTGCTTTTCATCAAGCTCATTTGGCACTGCCCCAAATCTGAACTAATACGTAGGTACCTTTGAACATATACAATAAAACAAGAAACTTTCTCGAAGCAACTGCAGTCTGTTCCCAGCATAAGATACATATATGAAGCTACCTTATATTATATGAGGCCCATGTAAATCTTTCTCTGCATTATTTCCTCTGATTGACAGAAACATCTGGGGTCTTTCCCTAACACCTGCTACCTGCAGCCCTGCCCGTGGAGATGTCATGGGCTGAACCTGGGACGTTCCAAGTGCAAAGCGGGTTTCCTACCATTGAATCATGACCTCTATGTGACCGTCCCTCCAGCACTAGAAGCATGACTCCTTCATAGCCCTCAGTCATGCTACTTCCCTTAAAAAAAATAATAAAACACCGTCCCTACCTTCCTTGACAATTCTGAGAATGCTATCTAATTAAAAACTTTCAGAAGCATATAGATAAAAGTGTCAGTCCCGTGCCACTGCTAAAAATTGTACCAGCCCATATCTGATCATTGTCACAACCAGGGCTTTTTTTCTGGGAACAGAGGTGGTGGAACTCAGGGCCGCACAATGACATCACTTTGGGTCAGCTGGAACAAGAGGGGAGTTTTTTTAAAGTTTAAATCACTCGTGGCAAAAATGGTCACATGGCCGGTGGTCCCGCTCCCTGATCTCCAGACAGAGGAGAGTTTAGATTGCCCTCTGCTCCACTGGCGTGGAGGGCAATCTCAACTCCCCTCTGTCTGGAGGTCAGGGGGTGGGGCCACTGGCCATGTGACCATTTTCAAGAGGTGCTGGAACTCCATTCCACTGTGTTCCAGCTGAAAATAAGCCCTGGTCACAACTATGAAAGGGCCCTTGTTGAGTCTTATTCCTAGAAACCCAGTAGGTCTTGGGAATGTTCATTCTTACGGGTGGGTATACATCCTTCTTGTTATGACGATGGCCGTTGGGATTAGGAAGAGAGGGATTATTCAATTTCCAGGCACTCCTGTCATATTCTCTGACAGGTCCTTTTTCTTAAACTGCCTTCTATTGAGCCAGGTATATCACGGTCCGTCTTGTCTCCTCTGATTGGCACCAGCTCTCCATTGTCTCAAGTCTAATCCTTTTAACAGGAGATGCCATGGACTGAACTGGAGAGGCCATGCTCTTTTAACTGGAGAGGCCATGCTCTTTTAACTGGAGAGGCCATGCTCTTTTAACTGGAGAGGCCATGCTCTACCACTGAACTGCAGCCCCTCCCTGTTATACAAGTTTTGGCTATATCACTTTTGGCCAGTCAAGAGGCGTCTTCTTGCTTCTTTCTCAATGATGCTGACCACAGGAGTTCTAATTCTCTACTGCGACTGAAGAAAGGCTCCAAGTCTTTATCATACATCTCGATGAGTCAGATGGCTCCACCAGGTTAGATCATAACGTCTCCCCATTCTTTTCTTCTTCTTTTTTGTAACGTCATATTTGGATATCTCCAGAGCCCAGATTGTGTGCCTGCAAAGAATATTTGAGTAACCCTTGGTTCTTTGTGTCAGGCTTAGTATCACAAAAGGATTATGATGTTCAGAGAGACAGTGGTCGAAGCACAAGCGTCTTTCTGCAGTTGATTCATTTCTGCTAACCACTGATGGATGTGATAAAACACCCTTTTACGTGTTACTAATAAAGCAAAGGAAAGCAAGCCAATGCATAAGTTATGCTGTATACATGGAACATGTTGCTTTCATTTAGAGCATCAGACACATTTTTTTTCCTGTAGCAAGCATTATAAATAAGCCCTGTTCTTATCTGATCCTCCTTTTAATGTTTTTCATTAGAAAACCACAGTTAATTTTAGATAATAGTTGCAGATAATCTCAAAATTGTGTATACTGTGTGGCCCAGTTCTTAGGAAAAGAAACCCACAAGTGACCTGGAAAAGGGGCTTGCTGGCAGCTCTATTTTAATTTGCAGCACTGGGCTGAGACCCTGGTCTCCTTGTCCAATGAATTCTCAGACCGTAGACAGTTTGTCTCCGCATCTTCAAGCTGATTAAAGTTCTCACCTCTTGGCTCTCCTCTCCTCCAGTTACGTGTCCCAAAAAAGTCACTTAGATAATTAGCATGTCACCATATTCCAGGGGGGCAGAAGATATGGTTCTAAAGGCTTCGCAGCACTGACTCAAATTGACAGGAACCATGAAGGGAGTGGTGGCAGGAGACAACAGCTGGGAAGGAAATGAGCTCCTCAAGCTTGTTTCTGAAGAAATTCATAGATTTGTATTCAAGCAGGGCCACAGCCAGGGTGGAAACAGTGGGTACACTGCCCCATCTGGAGCAGCAATTTGACCATCCTTATACATTTTTTAAAAATACAATGTTTGGGTTTGGATCCAGCTGGCTTTTTCACTCAGTCTCATCCAGTTCCCCTCCATACTACATCTCCCATCTCATGGCTTTGACTATCTAGGATCCATGGTCCCCTGCATCATCATCATCATCATCATCATCATCATCATCATCATCATCATCATCATCATCATCATCATCATCATCATCATCATAACCTTAACACCCCACTTAGAGTGTTTTCAAAGTCAATGTCTTTATTATCCCCACAAACAGACACCCTGTGAGGTGGGTGGGTCTGAGAGAGCTCCGAGAGAGCTGTGACTGACCTAAGGTCACCCAGGTAACTTCAAGCGGAGGAGTGGGGAATCAAGTCCAGTTGTCCAGATTACAGTTCTACCACTGTTAACCGCTACATCAAATTGGCATAGATGTTTTAGTGGTCCCTCTCCTTGCTTTTTATCCAGCAGAAATACTGTGATCTGAGAGCCTGAATTTCAAGAATAAGATATGGCGATAGGAACATTTCCATTTTTTTAAATCAGTAGCAGTAGGCCACCATTCAAGAAGTAGCATGCCAAACTCTACTCACCTGACCCATCTGGGATTTTCCTCAGATGGGTCAGGTTGATATTTAAAAAAAACATGTTTAAGTGGTCATTGAAAAAGTCTACCTAGAACTCTGTCTGTGGAGGCCCAGTCTCAACAAGATCTGCTATCATTTTGCCAGGCCTGTAAGATAGAGATGTTCTACCAGGCTTATGGGGGCTGAGGCAGACAAGCCATCCCACTGGCACCTCCCAGTAGGGAGGATATGTGCCAATTCTACCCTGGCTGAGTTTTAACCACCCTGCCCTGTGGGCCCGAGGTGCTCTGTAGGGTGCAAATATGAGTTGCCTTGTTTATGTTTAAATGCTGTATTTTACGGTTGCTACCAATGTTTTAAATTGTTTTAAATTTCTGATGTAAATCTGCTCTGAGTCTGCTTGCGGGGAGAGCAGAATATAAATTAAATTAATTAATAAATAAAAATAAAATTAGTATATTGAGCATGTACTTAAAGAGGAGGTCCATCAAAGGCTATTGACCAGAATGACTGAAAGGAATGTCCACACCCAGGGGCAGTAAACCAGTGTTAGAAAGCAACATTGAGGGGAAGCCTTGACCTCTAAGCCCTATTTCTTGGCACCCCAGGGCAAGTGATGGGCCACTATGGGATAATGGAGACTGGATGACAACCAGTCATCTGATCCAAAAAGGCATATCATTTGTAAGAGGCTAAGGGGGTGGGGGACATAAGGAAGTTGTTAAGAACTTGTTCATTATAGGCAGGTAAAATCTTTTAGAGCCAAGCTACAAGAGATGAGTTACACGAGGTGGAGCACATAAAGGGAGTTGCAATGTTAACTGTGAAGCTGAGTTTTAAAAGAGATCAGAAGGCTTTGTCAATTTCCCCTCTCTACAGAGCAGGGAGATTGCTGCTCAGAGGGTTTGTTAATTTCCTCTTTGCCTCCTGAAGGCTCAGTCAGTTTCACTTCCCCTTTTAAGAGGCAAAGAAGAAATAAACAAACCCCCTGAGGAGCCATCTTTGCTGGCTCTGTAGAGAGAGGAAATGGACAAAGCCTTCCGATCTCTTTTAAAACTCAGCTTCCTGGCTAATATCGCAAATTCCCTTCACGTGCTCCTCCTCGTGTAATTCATCTCTTGTAGCTTATCTCTTAGAAATCGGTGATTTCATGTTTGAGTTTATCGATGCTAACCATCTATCATTCTCCTTGTTTGCAAAAGAAGATAGATTTGAATGGAGCTGGACCTTCCACTTCCTTCCTAGACCTAGTCAATACTATCATAGCCATGAGTGGGAATCCAGCTCCGTATACAATGAGAACTCGTCTATAGCCTGCCAGGTGGGTTATCCCGTGAAGTAGCATAAGGAAAACTTGCCCGTTGGGAATTTTGTACTGCAAATGAGGGCCTCCACTGCCTCACATCTGTTTTCTGCTAGAGGCAGTGGAGAGGGTTGACGGGATATGATTTACAGCCTGAATGTCACAGTAGAGACTTGGCATTCCCGTGGCGGTATATCTGTGGCAACCATGCAAGGCATAGACTTCTGACTGGGCAATGTCCATTGGGAGATGAAAGCTGGAAGAAGGAGAGCATCCTGCCTTCTAGACAAAAATCACCTAAAATGGACAGCATTCTGCATTTTCATGAAAAAAAAAATCCGCTTTAACTTCCATGAGCTGCAGGAGGAAGTCAAGCTTTGCATGACTTAAGAGCCAGTGTGATGTATTGCTGGGAGAACCAACCTGCACTTAAAATCCATGGAGATCACTGGATAACCTAAAATCTATCGGCTGTTTGAATTCCCAGGAAAGTTCCTTGTTAGCCTCTGCCCTGGAGGGACAAAAGTTACTTTGCTTGGAGCAGTCCCTGTGAGATTGTCAGTACCACAGGTGCAGCTCAGCTCCATTTAGTCCTGGGACATTCTAACATACCACAGTGGCTAACGTTAAGTCAGTCACTGGCTGATTCCGCACACGTTGGATAATGAACTTCCAATCCTCTTTATAGATCATTTGGAACGGATTTTTTTGTGTGCGAAACAAAAAATCCACCTCAAACGATTGATAAAGTGCATTGAAAGTGCATTATCCAACGTGTGCGGAATCAGCCACTCTTTCTCTGGTGAACATTTTGTGAGTGCAAAATGGAGAAGGGAAGAACTAGGTACATAATTCTGAGTTTCTTGGACAAAAATGGCTCCAGGCTATTTAGAAGTCTGGGATTTAGAAGTGGGAGATGGTTTAAAGGCATTCTTACATGCTGCCAGAATCCCTTTACAGCTCCAGGGTTGACAATTTGCTTTAGTTTCAGCCCTGCAGTTCCTTTGTGTCGCTGCGGCATAATTGCAGCAGGCTAATAGCAACTGTGTCCCGCTTCCCAGTGCAGCAGCCCAGTCCAAAGTGTTTTTGGCTTCTCCACTCTAAACAAGACACTGATTAGCTAGTAATCAGCCAGTGATTAGCAGAGACAACTGGGTCACTTGGAGTTCAGCCAGCACATTGTTTGCTTCGAGGCAAATGGAATGCTACTGCCCTGACCAGACTCAACTGATACGATTGCCCACTGTAAACACTGAATGCGGCATACTTGTTTTGGAAAATCAATTTGCAAACACTCACCAAAAAAAAGAGGGAAGAAAAATGAAAAAAGAAACACCCAAAGCACGAGCCTTTCTCCCCTTCAAGAATATGGGTGCCCATTCAGGGCACCCAAAGCTTCACTGAACTAATTTGATTTTGAGATGTAGATATATCCAAGCATAAGGAACAGCCATTGACATTTTCATTTAATTCAAGAAAAGAGGAGTGATCATACACATCTGGTGTCAAGTCTGCATAATCTGCAGATTCATGCAAATCCCTTTTGATTACTTCCTAGCAAAACTACACACCAAGAACAGACTAGTTTCCGACATGACTGTCTTTTCAAAAGACTTCCTTGGACACAAGCACATTGTGAGGCAATGGTCTTCAGCTGAAACTTTGTAGGACGGATCTGTGACTAAGAGATTAGATGCCTAATAGCTCATCTCTTGGCTCCTTTTCCCCAAAAAAATGTGGATGACCAGTTCTGACATCAATGTTTCCACATCCATGGCGCATCAGAAGAAATCTCAAAGCATTGGTGGATGGAAAACATCACACTACAGAACTGCATCTATGGAAGAGCATCACTTTATGCACTTGAAAATGACTCTTTCTATCAGATTTGTAGGGTATAGTACTGAGAGTACTGAACTTGAACTGAAAAAACACCCTTAGATTCACCTCCCACCCCCAGCCATGAAGCTTGTTGAGGGATTTTGAGCCTCTCTCTCTCTCTCTCTCTCTCTCTCACACACACACACACACACACACAGCCTAACCTACCCTAAGGATTGTTGTATGCATAAAATTGGCAAGGGGAGAATTATATGTGGTGCTCTGAACTCCTTGGAGGAAAGGCCGGATTAAAAAAGAAGAATGGTAGATACTTGGAGCTCTTGGTGAATTAGAATCAACAGGAAGGGCTGTGGTTCAGTGACAGAGCATCTGTTTTGCACGTAGAAGGTCCCACGTTCAATTTCCAGCATCTCCATTGGAAAGGATCAGGCGATGTGATACCCTGCCTGTCTGAGGAGACAACATTGATGGTTACAGACCAATGGCTTTATTCAGCCTAAGGCCTCTTCATGGGTGTTCTGCTTTTTGTAAGGGGGAAGAACATGACATCACTGAACCAATATAATGAAACTGCTCTTTGTGTGAGTTCTAAGATAATGGGAGGAGGAATATTACCAATGAGCCCACAAAAAAACACCAACAAAGCAATCCACAATGTTATAGTTTCACCCTGGCGATGACTAAAACACTGAGTCAAATTGTGAAGACAGCAAAGCAGAGATGAACGATTATGTGGATACTTAATGTTAACAAATTGGTCTGATTGGCAAGCTAATAAAATAAAAGGGAAGGGGGACAACTTATAGGACCCTAGCTAAAGATAGTTCCAGCAACAGTAGATAATTTTGTATATTGATCCTACATGTACTGGCCTGGAGAGCCTTTTTTGTGGTGGAGGAGTGTGTCAGTTTGCTTTTCCTGGGCTAGAAGCAGGGCTTTTTTTCAGCTGGAATGCAGTGGAATGGAATTCTGGCACCTCTTGAAAGTGGTCACGTGGCTGGTGGCCCTGCCCATGGCCACTGGCCATGTGATCATTTTCACCCAGGGCGATTTAAACTTTAAAAAACTCCCCCCTTGTTCCAGCTGGCCCAAAGTGACATCATTGTGCAGTCCTGAGTTCCACCACCGACTTCCACCACCTCTTTTCCCAGAAAAAAAGCCCTGGCTAGAAGCACACACTCCATATGGATGCCTGATTTGGGGAACTCTTTCCCCTCCAAGAAGAGAGCAGAATTTCATGAACTGGACATAAGTGCTTTTGTGTGAAGTGCCTACTTCCCATGTTTTGTGTGTGGTGAAGAAGCAAACATATGCATTGCGTCTATGTTGGTCTTCATTAGGGTTTCCAGGTCCCCTTACCTTCCCAGCAGGAGGGAGGGAGACCTGGCTCTTACCTCCTTCCAGTGATATCACACAGGTGCGGAGTGTGACCCATTTCATAGTAGGCCGATTTGGGTCTCGAACGGGCCCAATTCAGCCTGTTTGGGAAAGTGTGGAAGTGCTCCCGGGGTGGCGGGATGAGTATGCCCAGGAGGCCCATTCCCAGACCTTCCTCCTCCGCCAACCAGGTAAGTGGAGGCAGGTGGTGGTGGTGGAGGGTGAAAGTGGGGGATTCCCCCACCCCCACTAGGGGAATGGGATCTCTAGTCTTCATCCAACTTGCAAATGGGCCAGAACGGGCCAGAAAAGGTTCAACCCATCAATCTATACATTTTTATTTATTTTATACCCTGTCTTTCTTCCCTATATGGATTCAAAGTAGTTTACATCATTCTTCTCTCCTGCATTTTATCCTTGCCAGAACCCTGTGAAGTAAGTTAGGTTGAGAATGTGTGACTGGCCTAAGGTCACCCAGCAAGCTTCCAAGACAGAGTGGAGATTCGAACCTGGCTTTCTCAGGTCCTCATCTAGCTGTCTTACTACTACACCATGCTGGCTCTCATGGAAGTTGGTGTATGTAAACAATTTAACCACTGGTCCATGTAGGTAACCAATTGGACTTCTGGACAATGTATGTAAACACAACCGCTATTGGTCAGTGTTCGTCAATTCCTCAACTAGAGTCAGTTTGGTGTAGTGGTTAAGAGTGGTGGGTCTCTAATCTGGAGAACTGGGTTTGATTCCCCACTCCTCTGCTTGAAGCCAGCTGGGTGACCTTGGGTCAGTCACAGTTTGTCAGAGCTCTCTCATTCCCGCCAACCTCACAGGGTGATTGTTGATAATAACATACTTTGTAAACAGCTCTGCATGGGTGTTGTTATTATAACTATTGCTTCAGTCACCATGTTAAAGAATCTTGTATTAAAAACAGGAAGCATACAATTACCTTTGAAGAAAAAACACATCATGTAAAAGAGCCCAAGAAACAAAAATTAAGCTTTCCTCCTGAGTTATAACCAAACAGAAGTTCAATGCCAAAACCCTGGATTGTTTGTTTATTTAAAATAATATATAAACCACAAGGAAAGTAACACAAATCAGCTTTACAATTTGAAACCTACTGAAATAAAAAAACATACTAAAATAAAAAGCACATCACAAAATGAAAAAATAAATTCATTCAAACAATGGCAAAGCAAATCAGGAAGAGATCAAATAATAGAGGTGAACAAACCAAGGAGAGCTCAGCGGCAGCAAGAGCTTTTCACTAATGCCACCCTAAAAGCATTAGCTTGATCAGAATGACCCTGGGTAAGGTTTCTCTGGAGACAGAGTTCCACAATTTTAGTATCACCTGCTGGATGTGGAGGAAGACCTTAATGTATGGGGAGTCTCACATGGACACAAACAGTCCTTTAAGTATCTTGGCTTCTAATGCTTTCTAGCCCAAGAGAATTACAAAGTGTGGTTTGTGCTCTGGGAACCCTGTGTTCCTGGAAAGTTTCTCAGACATGTCTCAATGAGAAGATCATTAATGCTGGATGAACTTCCTGAAAAAACAGCTTGTCTTCCACTGCTAGTCATTAGTCACCCCCACAGTTTCCAGCCATGGGAACGTATTGGGCACCTTCTAGGGGAGGGGCTGTGGCTTAGTGGCAGAACATCAGTTTTGCAAATAGAAGGTCTTGAGTTCAAGCTCCAACATCTCCAGTTGGACGGATTAGGTAGCAGGTGATAGGAAAGAGCTCTGCTGGGGACCCTGGGCAGCTGCTGTCTGTTACAGACCATTAACCAATGCTCCAACTCGGTATAAGGCAACTTCACAAGTAGGTGACATGTTCTGTTCAAGTGGATCGGTACTGAGATGGACATTACTGCCCAATGTCCTTCATGGACTGAAAGCATGACCAGTTAGAGCAGGAATTAGCAGTTTATAAGAGTTACACAGCAGATGAGATAATACAGAAAGGATGGGTTGCGTCCACCCAGATTTTTCAATCAATTTCATCCAACTCTCCTCTTCTCTACAGTCCCCAACCTATGCAGGTCCAAAAAACCCTAGCAACTGCCTTTTTTTGAGGGAGGTGGGTCCTTCTTCCTTTTTTATCAGCAGAAAAGCCACTGGGATCCAATTGGATTTCCTGAAGGTAAGCATCATTCAGTTATCCAAACCCATGGTGATGCAATAGAGGTACTGAGTCACTGCTTGATCATTGTTGTCAATTGGCTGAAAGCAAACAAATTGAAATTGAACCCAGACAAGAGGGAAGTAATGCTGATTGGAAAAGCAGAGATCTTGAAGGACATTGTGCTCCTGACTTTGGATGGGTTCAGTTGACCCTGGCTAACTCAGTTAAGAGCCTAGGGGTTGTACTAGACCCATCACTGCTACTAGAGAAGCAAATAAAAGCAGCTGCAAAAAGACCTCCCAACTCAGACTAGCCTGGAAGATGGTCCCCTACCTTGACACAGCTGATCTGGCCACCTGGATTCATGCCACAGTGACATCGGGACTAGACTACTGTAATGTACTCTATATAGGTCTCCCCTCAAAGTTGATTCAGAGACTCCAGCTGGTCAGAATGCTGCAATTCACTTGGTCTCAGGAGCTAGATGCAGCATGCATATCAGTCCCAATCTGCAGTCACTCCGTTTGCTTCCCGTCAGTTACCAGGCTCAGTTCAGGGTCATGACTATCACATTCAAAGCCTTTCATGGCCTTGGCCCCTCATATCTGTGCAACTGCCTCTCCTCCTATGTTCCACCATGGCAGCTTCACTCATCTGGCTAGAGCCTTCTGTAAATACCACTGTGCAGTTGGGCTCAGTCAACAGCTGCCCCCACACACGATTTCTCTGTTGTAACCCACACCTTATGGAATGGCCTGCCTGGTCAGGAAAGTTCTACTCTCCTGGCTTTCTGCAAACAATGCAAAACTGAATTATTCAGGAGAGCTTTCAACCCAGATTATAGGGCTGTGTTGTAAGAAGTAGCTCAGAGAAATGCCTTGGTAGGAACAGGGACTATATGCTACACTGTTGGGTACTGTCTGCTGATGTAGACATCTGCCTTCTTGGTAGTTTCCATGTTAAACATACCATGTAAAATAGTTCTGCTCTATTTCAGAAATATTTCATCTCTGTGCTTGGCTTTACACTTGTTTTTCCAATTTTTCTGCTAACATACCCCATTGTATCTCTTTCACTGGATGTCCTAACTGTTGTTCATTATTGTACTTTTTTCAGTGAATGTCTTAGCTTGTTGATTATATTGTATTTCACCTGCACTGTGTAATCTGCCTTGGATTTCAGCGAGAAAGGCATAACATCATCATCAACAACAACAACAACAACAACAACAACAACAACAACAACAACAACATTGGCCATTGTGTAAAAAGTATAACGTGCCAGTATCAAAGAATTCATAGGAACATCAGGTAGAAAAGGTGCTAGAAAATGAACAAGTCAAGATCTTGTTGGATTTCAGAATTCAAGCTGATCAGCACCTTGAACATAATACACCAGACATAACAGTTGTGAAAAATCAAAAAGTTTGGATAATTGACATTGCGATTCCTGGGGATGTCAGAGTCGAAGAAAAAGAACAAGAAAAAATGATTAAATATAGAGATCTGGCAATAGAAACCACCCGACTATGGAAGAATGCAACAGTAGTCCCCGTTGTCATTGGGGCACTTGGAACCATCTCGAAAAACTTTGCAATTCATATGGAAAAACTGCAGCTTTCTGACATAACACCTACATAACTGCAAAAGACGGTGCTACTTGGAACAACGTACATATTACGCCGATATCTGGTTGATACTTAGGCCTCCGATGGAATATTGTACCAGCTTAGCAAGGCCGATGAATAATAACATGTGACCTCTGCTTATTGTTGATTGTGTTTTGGATAATTCAAATGATGATGATGATAAACACATACACAGTTTCAGGTACTTAGCCCTGGTAGGCAGCTGTGTTGGTCTGCAGTAGAACAGCAGGATTTGAGTCTAGTGGTCTGTACAGTGCCACTGGACTGAAGTCTCTCTCTCTCTAGTTTTGGCTTTCTTCATTTTAGTTGGTCCCTTCATTTCTTTGACACAATTTTTATGCAGCTGACACAAGAACAACAGAGAAAAAAATACAATAATTGTAACAGGAAAAAAATTAACACGAGGAAAGAGAAACTGGTGCAAACACAGACTTGCATGAGAGACATGAAATCCTAACGGGGATACTCAAATTGACCCAGACAGCTTCTGAAATCCAGTCTTATCCCTTACATACATAGAACCAGGGGGTGGGAGAAAAGTGATCACGAATTTCCCAGAATATTCTCCTATTTCTGGAAGAGATTACTGAAAGTTTACAGAGGAGGGCTGGGTCAGAAGCAGTTGTTCAGTGAGAGGTATTTCCAGTAAAGACAATGGAATGTTGCAACGAAAACACACGTGTGTAGTAACCCAGATGGACCCTACCCCATCTGACCCCTCCAATGAGCAAACTTTATTTAATTATTAAACTATTCATACCCGGCTTGCCCCTTTGGCTCACGTTTGAACCCTTCCTTCAATCTAAGAAGTTTCCCTCCACCTTCAGTGGCCCCTTTGTTGGAAGAAGAGCCCCTTATTATGGAAAACAGCTAGTTGGAGGATGGTTGGATCCACCCCACTAAATTTATGGAAACATATAAAGTCTTTAAAATAAAAATTGAGAGGAAATAATCCCTCCTCCCTAGTCATGCTTTCCTAATGTAAATGATAGCATGGGGAAATTCAGTGGGAGAGCACGTGGTTTCTGTGCAGAAGGCCCCTGCTCTGACATCCCGAAATAAAATGATCTGAATTAGCAGATGTTAGGAAAGGCCGTTTCTTACTCTGTGGAGAGCTGCTATCCCATCAGAATCAGCAATTCTGATGGACCAATGAGCTGACTCCATGTAAGATAAAATGGTAGAGAGGAGAATGAGGAAAGCCACTTTGGATCCCCATAAGGGAGAAAGGCAGGGTATAAAGGAAGTAAGTCCACGTTTCCCAACCAGGGTTCGACAGGCCCTCGCCAGAATGGCCTACTTGAAGATGTTAGGAAAGCTCCCACTCTCCTGGCTTTCCACAAATGATGCAGAATTGAATTATTCAAGATGGCTTTTTACTCAGAGAGAAGGACTGTAATATAAGGAAGCTGTCTCAAAGAGATGCATCAGTAAAGGAACAGGGATTATAGACTTTACTGCTGTTGCTGTAAGTATGATAGATGACTGTTGCGGTAAGTATCATCCAACTGGGTAGCAACTATGTTGTTTAATACGTCAGTCTTAGAGTCTGTCGAGGTGCCTCAGCACATGTTCGTCAAGTGTAGGGAGACGCAATGTTTGCTGGCAAGTGTAGTTTAAAAAGACAGAGCTGGCAGTGATTGCTCCTTAGAGGGTTTGTTAATTTCATCTTCACTTCCCTGAAGGTTCTATCAATTTCACTTCTCCAGTCTAAAGCACCAGAGGGCAGCAAGGAATGGAAATGGGCTGGAGCTGCCTTCCAGAGCCAGGCTTGGACCTGGAGAGATTATAATGGGCTGAAGTTTCCCTTCTGGCATTTCACTGCCCCTTCATGTAGCTCCAGTGTATAGCAAAGCCTTTGCTCTGCCACTGGCTCTGTCTTTTTAAACTACTTTCCCCAGCTAACATTGCATCTCCCAACATGTGTTCTTCACATCTCAGATGTCTCATGTTGAGAGACTCTTAGAATAGCTTATGCTCTATTTCAGCATTTCTTCAACCCTGTACTGGATTTCTGCCGGTATTAAATCTTTGCAAATTTATTGCATCGTTTATTGAAATGTCTTTGAAACTGACTATACTGACTCACACTGTGTAATCCACCTTGAGTCTTAGTGAGAAGGTGGACTATGAATAACACAAACAAATAAATAAATTGTGGAATAAATAAGTAAACATTTTGAAATACCATGAAAAAATACCAAATATCCCTCAAAACATCTCACCTCTTTACAAATAAATTTTCTTGACATAATTTAGCAGTAATCGAATTGCACTCACTGCCATCAATATTTTCTGGCCTGTAAATATTTCCATTGGTAGGGGTTCCTCTGGATTTAAAAAAGTAGTTTAGGGGTTCCTCCATGGGAAAAAAAGTTGGTGAAATGCTGAAATAAGTAAAAACATGGCAGCATCTCATGTTCCTATTTTTAATGTGGATATTATCAAAAATCACATTGTTCTAACCAACACCCAACAGGTTTGTACGCTAATTTCTTTGCCTCTGGGCAACTTGTTACTGGAAGGGCCCTCTAAACTTCCCGCTGTTCCCTTTATTACTTCCCTGCTGTTTCTCTGGCAGATTCAGCAGGTTTTTTTTTTTTTACCTGCATCTTGCTCCAAATAATTGTGGCCCGCACTACAAACACCACCTTGGCCCCAGCTCACCTCCTCTGCTCCCAACTGCTTGCAGTATTTTCAGTTATCTGAAACACAGATCCTGAGCATTGGACATTGTGCCTGCTGCTTGTCCAGGCATTTCTTTATTTGTACCAGAACAACAGCCTTGACCTCCTGAAAGTCACAGGGGCTCAGAGACACAATTACATGATGTACTTCCGGAAAAAGAATTGTATTTCCTGACAGTATGTATTTATCTGCTTATTGGATTTCCTCTTTTCCTGCTTCTAGTGGAGTTATCTGTTATGATAACCCCCTCTTTTCCACATTATACTTCCTAAAATAGCACCTTAGATTTTTTTAAAAAAATGACTTTAAAATGATCATGAAACTTCTCTATCTTCCTGAAACTGACATGTAGTTTTAGACGAAGTGCTTCAAAAGCCGATTGTTCTTGCTCATGCGCATAATATGTCATCTGAAGGGCATTAGTCCCCGATGTAGTGCTTACTGACACTTTTCTGGTGCCCACCAAATATTTTTAGAAAGTGGTGGGGCTAGATGGGGCTTTTGACCAGCAGGGCTTTTGATTGGCTGTGAGTAAATTTTTAGAAAGCTATTTCGGCTGCAGCTGCCACCACAGCACAAGGATCTTCACTGTGTGACTGAAGGTGTATGCAAGAAAATATTATATGTTCATTTAAAGGAATCCAATTAACCAGAGCTTCTGCCTGAAATGTTGTTATACATGAACTTGGAGGTAGAGTGTGCCTTCAAGTCATAGCTGACTTATGGTGACCCCGGTGGGGTTTTCATGGCAAGAGACTAACAGAGGTGGTTTGCCATTGCCTGCCTCTGCAACCCTGGGCCGTTTCCACATGCTGTTAAAGCGATGGGCTACTTACTGAATGCTGGCGGTTTTTTTCACAGATTCCAGATGTCTCGGATTTCAAAGTGGAAGCAGGCAGTTTCACTTTCGTTTGTTCAGCGTCTTTTGTGAGAACAGGATTTCCCACTCTTTCCTGTGCCAAGTAAAGGGAGCTGAACAAACGAATGACAAACTGCCTGCTTCCGCTTTGAAATTGGAGGCGTCTGGAATCTGTGAAAAAAACCCACCAGCATTCAGTGAATAGCCCGTCGCTTTAACAGCATGTGGAAACGGCCAAGGTCTTCACTGGAGGTCTCCCATCCAATTTCTAACCAAGGTCGACCCTTCCTAGCTTCTGAGATCTGACAAGATCAGGCTCACCTGGGCTATTCAGGCCAGGGCATGCATGAACTTACTCCCTGACATTTTGTGGTTGGCTCTGCTTTCTGTGGCAGCCATTTTGTGGCTGCACTCACCACCCTATGTCAGCATTCCAAAGGTGCCTGCAGGGTTAAAAAGGACGAGGACCCCTGTTGTAGAAGGTACGGAGTTTGGCTAGGACCAGAAAAGACCAGGATTCAGACTTCCTATACCATGAAGCTACTAATGATCTCTCAGCCTAATCTAATTTATAGGATTGTTGTGAAGGTAAAATGGAGGTAGGGAGAACCATATACACTGCTATGAACTAGTTGGAGGAAGGGTGAGATAAAAATCCAGCAAGGAGTTTAAAAAGTTATCTCAGCCTAGTTAACAACAGTTAAATGCACAATAGTCACCGTAGATGTGATTATAAAACCTCATGGAGTAGTGTTTCAAATAAACTAGTATTTAATGGCATGATCTCGATAGAGGCAAGATTCTGCAGAGTCTGGAAAAGCTTACTAGCTTGTTCAGATCTTGTCTTATTCCTGAATGAGATCCACCACTGATTGTTAATAACTTCCAGACACCTCCAGCTATTTTGGCCTTTCTAAGGAGTCTTTGGGAGGAAATGCATCCTATTTCACAACATTATAGTGCCATAGAGTAGTCTAGTTCCAGAAAGCCATGCAGAACAAAAGCCTAGGACACAAATGGATGACTCCTTCATTTTTCATGACCATGGCTGAAAAATTAATTAGTCTATGTAAAGTTACAGAAGTGATGATATACACTTAAGGGGAGAGGTGTGCGGGACTGTTGCTGGTGCACTGGATCCAAACCAGCACTGCCATTCTCCTGCCCCCAGCTGCTACCCCACAACTGCTCATCAGGCCGGTGGAGGAAAAATAATGGGGAAAACAGGTGACTTGCCGGCCTCTACACACTCTTACTGGTGATATAATCATGTTGCCAGCAGACTCAGAGCCGGACCACACATTACTAAATACACGAGACCGAGTGAGTGTCCATTTTCGTGCCTCAACCCAAGTTCCCGTGCCTAGATGAGTACGTGTCCTTGTCCGGCCATGCGTTCAGATCATCTGTTTTCAGTGGCGAATGTACGCTGTCTTGATCATCAAGTTGGCGATGTAGAGTCTCTATCTCCATTTTCTTCCGCTTCCCAACCTCGGCACAGTTATCCATTCTCTCAATATTGCAGATAGATGGCGCTCACGTCAACGTGAGTGAACGTCAAGAATTTATTTTGGATGTCAGTCGCGCAACTCATTTTTTTGCCTGCCATTGCCCAGTTCTACCCGAACTATTCTCTCATCACAGTAGGTTTTTCCTCCACCATTTGACTGCTGCTTATATTCCGGCCCCCCCCCCCCGCAAGCAACACCAAAGGAGAGACTGGCTGCTCTAACGGCATGCTTCATTTCAAACCCACTTTGAAGCCTTGGTGCAGTTTTGGGCTTTCGGGGCCATGCAATTCACATCACACTTTTTAAAAAAAAATTGAGCATGCGTAGTAATGTTGCAATGTTGGAACCCTTCCCCCCTTTTTGCTGATTGGGCTGTCCCCTGCCCACTGGAGAGGCAATTGGTGGCAGAGTTCTGGGGGAAAACATGTACCACTCTCATTTTTTTAATCAAGCCAGGAAAGGGTTAAAATGCTGCCGATTCATCCCCTCCCAGGAAGCAGAGAATTGTTTCCAAACGGCTGTGCAAAATGCTTGGGTTTTTTTTTCTCCTCTTTGGCAAAGTCTGAAACATGCCTGGGAGGGAGGGAAAAGCAGCCATTTAATCCTTTCCTGGCTTTTAATGCTAGGGGGAAAGTGCAGTAACATTACAACGTTGCAACCCATCCTCGTCTTAAAAAAAAAGTGTGTGCATACCCTAAGGGAGGAAGGAGAAAGCAGCTATTTAACACTTTCCTTGCTTTTAAAGCTAGCAGGGAATTAGCAGCAAGCTTAGGAATCATTCCTGGCTTTTGAAAAAAAAATACAGCCAACCACAAAGCATTTGATAAGCAAACATAATGACAAGCATAAAATTCATCATTACTCCCCCTGTTGACCACTTGAGGAACAATACCTAACACTGATTCAATTTATGAGGAAATGGAACAGATGCATGATGGGATACTGTTCACCTGTCTCGGAGGAATGCCAAGAGAACCTGTGCAAAGGCAGACACGAGTTTGATTACGGTGCTGAACGACTGGCGAGTGTACAGGGGAGACCCGTGAAAGTTGGTTTGTGTGTCATTCGCGTGTATTTAGTAACGTGTGGTCCGGCTCTCACTGACATCACTTCCCTTACACATGGAAGTGACATCAGCACATCACGAGTGAAGCCATAGTTTTGGATCAAAAACCATAGGGTTTTTGCCTAAACCCCAGATCAGATCCAGCAGTCACTTCTGCAAGTGGTATTATTGTGTCATAAGTCTTTCTTTTGCCCCCTCAGGCCCCTCGCCTCCTGCCATTTGCCTATCAACCCTTATCCAAACTCACGAATAAATTGCCTGAATAGGGCTATGTCTCTCAGAGAGCCAGTTTGGTGTAGTGTTTAAGAGCGTGGGACTCTAATCTGGAGAGACGCATTTGATTCTCCACTCCTCCACTTGAAGCCAGCTGGGTGACCTTGGGCTAGTCACAGCTCTCTAAGAGCTTTCTCAGCCCCACCCACCTCACAGGGGGATTGTTGCGAGTATAATGATAACATACTTTGTAAACCACTCTGAGTGAGCATTAAGTGGTCCAGAAAGGTGGTATATAAATCGAATGTTGTTGTTGTTGTTGTTGTTGTTGTTGAAGGCTCTTGTGCTGTATTTTCTTGGTCACTTGGCACAAGCGGACAGGTAATCTTCTGATAGTGTCTTTAAATGGTTTCAATCTCCATTGGGAGGCTGCACAGTGCAAGATTATATCACAAATGACGGTATTTCCAAATGGCTGTAAGTGTGTGTCTTGGTCCTAAGAAGGCTTACTTCCCTCACTGTAAAGTCAAGAACTTTGAGCTGCAATTCCTCTGGATGCAGCTACCTTCCTCTTGAGGCCTCAGCTTTTCATTCTTAACACAGAGACTACATTCTTGTTCATAAATAATTTCAGGGAGCAGGCGACGGATTTGGGAAGGGAGTAAAACATCAGTACCTACAGCAACATTAGGCCCTTCATGTAAAAAGATAAACTTTGTGCCCATCCACTGCTTCCTCATTTCACAGTGTAGAGAAAGGGATGTTTATTCCACTTCCTCCTTCCCTTCTCAGCGTAGGTGGATTTAAAACCAAAAAAAGATTTTAAGGGTGGAGAAGCTCTTCCTGATTTGCTTGACTACCTTATGTCTCCCACACCCAGTCCTGGGAAGTATTGTGAGCCCTGTGGGTTCATAGCAGGAGAGTCTTTGTGGCAATAGTAGAGTTGCTGTTGACCACCACGTTGCAGAAGGTGGCAATGGCAAACAACCAGTTCTTCTCACTTGCCTTGGAAAACCCCTTGCTGGGGTCACCATACGTTGATTGTGACTTGATGGCACATGCATAGTAGAGCTGCCACCTTTGTTCTGTGACTTTAAATGCAGTGTAACCCATTGAAAATATGCTGGTGATGCTTTTCCGGGCATAGTGGCAATATTGGGCAAAAGCTTCATCTTTAAACTCTCCTTAGTCTCTTCACACATTTGGAGATGGCGCCAAAAAGTGGCTTACCATTCACATTCTACTCAACAGAAGGCTTCCTCCTGTGAATGCAAAACTACTTCTGGGAGTGGAAACAATACATCCATGAGTGAAAGGAGGGGCCCTTTTTAGGTCCAAACTCCAGATTTAGCTCCAACCCTCTGTTTTGATATGGATGTCTTAAGAGGAACAGGGAAAACACATGTATCATACACGCAAAAACCCATTGATTGGGCTGGCTAGAAAAACTAGTAGCAGCAATAACAATAAAACAATAGTTACCAATAAAAGCGCTGGGATTTAAAAATATATATACTGCAAGTAAATGATAAAATATAAAAGATACTTTAGCTGCAGATAAAACAACCCATTTAACCTGAAGACAATTACCAGATAACTTGCATTTAACACCAAATATCCAGGCAAAGCCAAACACTTTCACAGGGAGCCTATAACTTAATAAGGAAGGCACCAGGTAATTCTACAGAGTGCCACTAAAGAGGTGGCCAGCCACTTGACCGCAGTGAACATGGACATGTGGAACTGTGCCTTGGACAGATTTGAATGTGAGAAGGTAGCCATTAATAGAGGCAGGCACAAACTAAAATATGAACTGAAGTTCATCATGAACTGGGTCGGTTGGTGGTTCGTGAACCGGCGGTTTGTGGAAGCTCATTCCTCACAAACCATGGTGAATTTTAGCCCAGTTTGTTTGATTAGTATTTTGGTTAATTGCTGCAGACAGCCTGGTGCTAATCTATTCGTTTCCTAGGCAACTGGGGGGGCGCTCTCTGCAGACCTTCCACTGACATGGAAGTGACTTCTTCACAAACCGAACAAATTGGTTCGTGAACAGGGGCAAGTTTGTGAAAGTTCATGGTTCGTGAAATACAACAAACCACAAACCTCACAATTTGGAGTTTTTCTGGTTTGTGCCCATCTCTAGTCATTAATATACCCATGTACCAGTCCATTTAGGACTTAATAGGTAAGCAACTTTGAATTGTGCTTAGAAATAAATTGGCAGATGGCTGTGCTCTGTTACACTGATGAGTGATGTTCCCATGTAGATGTTGCAGCTCATAGGAATACAGGTATTTGTACCAGGCATTTTTCTGTCACGTAAACATCCATGGTCATCCTGTAATTTGTAGATGATACCAACGGCAATCATAAAATAACTAAAGGATCATCACTGACCCAAGCATTAGAAAGACATTCAAACTAGAAGTGGGCATGAACCTGAAAAAAACCAAACCATGCGGTCCATGGTTCGTCACATTTCACAAACCACAAACTTTCATGAACGTGCCCTGATTCGCGAACCGGTTCATTTGGTTCATCAAAACATCACATCCAAATTGTCACTTCTGGGTCAGCAGAAGGTCATTTCCAGGCCAGCAGAAGGCCATTTCCAGGTCAGCAGAAGGTCTACAGAAAGTCCATCCCCTGTTGCCTAGGAAACTGATTGATCGGCACCGGGCTGCCTGCAATGACGAACCAAAAAATGAACAAAACGAACCAGCCTAAAGTTCGCGGCGGTTTGTCAGAAATGGGCTCTGATGAACCGCCAGTTCAGGAACCACAAACCAGCCTGGTCCGTGCCGAATTTTGGTTCGTATTTCAGTTCGTGCCCATCTCTAGTTAGAACCCACATTAGAAAAAAATGCCTTTTTTTAAAAAGACAGAAAATATCCTCTAGATTGGCCAAGCAGAAACGACCTTAAATTGAAAAAATAAAAACCAAAGTCATAAGGAAGCTTGAGAGAAACCAGTTGCAAGGTGTAATTAGCATGTGGCTTGGAAGAAAGCAATGTGTCTTTATTACTTTTAGAATCCCATTTAAAGAGGGATGGAACTCTCTTTTCATCAGGGCTGGGCGTGAAAGTAAAACAGTTAGGACAGAAGTAACTCTTTGGATTGCATCCAGAAGTCAGGATGAACGAATCCTCCCTCTTTGGGTTTTTTTTCTTCTATTTGTTTATACGGTTGTTAGTTGTTTCATTTCTTTCATTCTCACTGCTGGTTTTGTAGATTGGTTGGCATTTTGTGAATACGTGTTTTAATATGCACTGTTTATGGTTTTATTCTAATGCACATGGGCTATAGGTACAATGTAGCATGCATAAACAACCTTGGGAAAAGCATCCCTTTTATGGGGCGAGAGTGAAAGAAACAGAAAATGGAGCAAAGCTAAGAGACACACCTTTGATTTGCCCAAGGGAGAAATAAAAACTGAATCGGGGTTATAGGGTGAAAACAGTTATTTTTTTCTTTTGTTATTACTTTTATATTCATTTAATGTTCATTCGGTTAATTGAATTCGGTGTCCTTTTTCAGTGTTGGCTTTGTAGTTTCATTTGTATTGTGTATACCAGGGCTTTTTTCTGGGAAAAGAGGTGGTGGAACTCAGTGGGTTGCCCTCGGAGAAAATGGTCACATGGCTGGTGGCCCCGCCCCCTGATCTCCAGACAGAGGAGAGTTTAGATTGCCTTCTGTGCTGCTTGGCAGTGCGGAGGGCAATCTCAACTCCCCTCTGTCTGGAGATGAGGGGGCGGGGCCACCAGCCATGTGACCATTTTCAAGAGTTCTGGAACTCCGTTCCACCGCAATCCAGCTGAAAAAAAGCCCTGGTGTATACTATATGGTTTTTGTATTCTCTATACTATTCAGGTTTTTTTATGCAATGTAGTATGCTCATTTATTGAAACAGATATCATGTTGAAAAATGGTATGGTGCAAGGGAATATGAAATAAAGAATCACAGTTCAATTTATACAAGGAAGAAGTGATTTCAGATCAATGGTTTTGGGGATTGAAACAACAGGATAAAAAAATCATCCCTAATCCAGAGAAATGTACTTGGTATTGTACCGTGCCTGTTCATGAAGAGGAAAAGCAGACCAAAATTTCCCATCAATTAGAACTGTACTTGGTTGATGTGGGGAAAAAATGCGATAAACTTTTATTGATGTGAGTGGGCCGCTCTGATTACTCACAGTAACTCTTTGGTGTTTCTTGGAAGATGTACGATTCATCAGCTTGGTACGTGCCTCTGAGGGAAACAGGAATGAACCAAAATTGGGAAATGTAGACAGAACGATGACAGCTCTGAAGATTTCATGAAACAAAATTTCACGGTGTTCACAAAAAAGTGACGGGAAACTACTGCCTTCCTCAACTTTCTAGTGCCCTAGTCAGCAGCAACTACATTTCACGGAGAGTTGTTTTGCAAACACAGTCATGGAACTACATGTTAAAAAACAGGTATGGATTCCCCCAACCTGACTTTGATGCCAGCCAAGGCAGACATCAGGAATGGGAAACTTTTCTCGGAGTACTCGGTGGACCAACTAAGATTGGGAACATGGTGTAGAGGGATAAGAGAGCCAGTTTGGTGTAGTGGTTTGGAGCAGCAGGACTCTAATCTGGAGAACCAAGTTTGATTTTCCAGTCATCCACTTGAAGCCTGCTGAGTGACCTTGGTTCACTCACAGCTCTCTCAGAGCTCTCTCAGAGCTCTCACAGCCCCACCCACCTCACAGAGTGATTGTCATGGGGATAATGATAACAACTTTATAAACTGCTCTGAGTGTGGCATTAAGTTGTCCTGAAGGGTGGTATATAAATCAAATGTTGTTGTTATTATTATTCCTTTTTCTCCATGCTGTTTTCCTGACCCCAAACAGCCCTGGGGGGTTCTGTTTGTCCCATTGGGAGGGTGTACATGTAGTCTACTATGGGGAAAATATCTCTCAAAGAAACCTGTATATTTCATTAATCACAATGTGCTGTTCAGGCCTAAGCCACATTAATACAGTGGGCTTACTGTGGAGTAAATCTGCACATGACTACATGCACTGTTGAATTTTCACTTCCAAAGTGGATCACTCTTGAGATCTGTTGTTGCAGTGACTACTTGCATCTCATCCCATCTCATCCCATCTGGTTGACTACCAGAGACAGGGAAAGTGGAAAGTCTCTACCAGTCAGCCAGCATTGTCTCAGCCCCCCCAGAATCTGGACGAATCTGCAACAGTCATCGTATTTGGTGATACTGACATATGGTTGAGTCACCAACCGACCTCCAGAGTCTAAAGTACTTACTCATTTTTTAATTAATTTCTATGCTACATTTCCATCTGACAGACATAGGAAGAGTAATAAAAACAGAATTACAGCATTGACAATACCATTAACAGTAGTGGACCTAACCTTCCTAGAAGACCATGCCACAAAATAAAATTAGCAAATAAAACAATGGTACAGATAAAATAATATACTTCGATGAGGAGGAGGGGGGGAATCAATTGCCATATATTCCAACAACAGAAGCAACCTGTGACTTACTTACTAAACCAATTAAAGATACAGTGTAACCAAATCATGCAAATCTTTATACTATAGAATCAATTCCAAATTCACACGCCATTGAGCAAGCGGCCATTGTGCATGGAAACTGATATGTGACATACCTTGACTTATCTCCTTGGTAACTGCCAGGAGGAAGGGGATATCGGAAATGGGAATCCTTGCTAGCAAACCCGTTGCAGTTACTATTCTTTGGAATTCTATATGTATATATTATTGCAAGCTTGTTGCTGCTTTTGAAATTTGGCTTATACCTCTGCACTTCGGTCTGTCACTTATGAAGTGAGAACTTATACTCTTTCGTACTCTGTGGTGTAAGGAGGTACGGTTATTTGAAGCTCGCTCTTGCACTTTAAAACTGATTAGCATTTTTGCACTTTGCATTTGTATTTATTGTATGATGTTGCGAGCTGCTTCATGTACTGTATTTCCCATGAATTGACTGTTGCCAGCTTTACAACCATTTAGAGTTTTTTTGGAATTGATTCTATAGTATAAAGATTTGTATGATTTGGTTAAACTGTATCTTTAATTGGTTTAGTAAGTAAGTCACGGCTTGCATCTGTTTTTGGATACGCTTTTCCGTGACTCTCTCAGCTTTGGGGAAATATTCCAACAAGGCAGATCTACGAATACAAAAATAAAATCCAAACACAAATCAATGAAAAATTTCAACCCTGTTTTGGTCTTGTGGCGTTTACCTGCGGGCATCTGTACCCAGCTCCACCGAAAGCAAAACAGCTAGAATTCATGGCACAATGAAGCCTTTGTGCCACTGCAGATAAGGCAAACCTCGGGACAAAGAAACGAACCCCAGAGCTCAACCCTTTGCCTCCTTCCTAACTATTGTTAGAAGAAAGGGATCTGAATTTTCTGTTGCATATGCTTCTGCTATCCCTATCTGCTATATATCTACTAAAGATGAGTAGATTTCCCCTGTTCCTTTCCTGATTGCTTTTTGTGACATTGTATCAGGATCCATAAGTGCACATGCACATGGTGATGCCCTGTGGATTAAAAAAAAAGATATTATTTTGCAAATTTATACGCCACCTTTCTGCCTTCATCAGGGCCAAAAAGGCGGCTAACAGATTAAAAACATACATAATAAAACACATCTTTAAAACCATCAAAACGAACAAAAACACATCATTAAAACAAGTTAAGAGACACGTTGTTGTTGTTATTGTTATTGTGAATGTTATGCTATTAGTTATGTTATTAGTTTTTATGGAAAAGCTAAATCTGGGCCTAGCTGCAAACACAGTACTCTGTGCAACACATAGAAATGAAAATCTGGTCAATATCTTTGGTGCGCCTTCTATATTTTTATCCTCTCTTTCCTCCAAAGAGCTCATAAATGGGGTCCCCTCCTCCAATTTATTTTCAGAGGTATACTAGGCTGAGAGAGGGTAACTAGCCACTGAGGTACCCAGTGAGTTTCAGAATATGACCCAGGTTGTGTAACTGTGGGCCAAGCTACACATGTCGAATGACACTTGAACGGCAAGTGGATTGAGTGGAGGGCAAGTGAACAGGGAGAAATACACTTGCCGTTCAAGTGTCATTCGTCATGTGTAGCTTGGCCCTGTGTCCCTACAACACCTGATATTGCCTTCCATTCCATTCCATTTCTGGTCATGGGAGCCTAGGGTTACCAGACCCCCCACTAAGGGTGGGGGATCCCCTGCTCCCACCCTCCACCTCATGCCCCTGCTTACCTGGCCGGTGAGGGAAAAGGTGGGGGAATGTGCCTCATGGGGCATATTACTGGGTAGCCTTGGAGTGCTTCCGGGCACTGCAGTGCACCAATTTGGGCCCCAAATGGGCTGAATTGGGCCTGTTTTGAGCCTAAATTGGCCCATTGTGAAGCACAGGAGCTCTCCAGGGTCCTCCTGACGGCGCTCCTGTGCTTTTCAGGGGGCCTAATTGGACCTGTTTGGGGCCGAAATCGGACTGCTGCAAAGTGCTCCCGTGTTCCACAGTGGGCCGATTGGGCCCCAAACAGGCCCAATTCAGCTCCAAATGGGCTGAAATCGGCCTTCTGCAGAGTGCAGAAACAGTCCCAAAGGCAGCACATGGCCTGCGTGATGACATCACTTCCTGGAAGTACAACATTGCACATCCTGGGAGTGCGCAGGTGAAGACTTTTAACAAGGTAAGTGCCAGGTCGCTCATCTCCTGCCTTGAGAGTAAGGGGACCTGGCAACCCTATGGGAGCCCCTGGGGTGGATCCTAATCGGTCTCTCCCAGTCTCCCTCCTCACTGGAGCCCCCTGTCTTGCATGGCTTTTGGCCACGTGGGTGCCGCAATCCTCAAGACAGCATTCTCAATAGTCAAAGCAGCCTTTACTTCCCTCTTTCATCAGCTACAAAGCTGTTTGGATCCAGCCCCGTGGTGTACATGGACCTCTGAATCCTAAGCGTATTATTTTCTCCTCCTTAGCCAATGCCTTTCGCCCACAATGGTACTCTTCAAAAGGTCCTAATCCCCAATAAAGAAAGCTACCATTGGCAAGTTTGCTACAGATAAAATGAATTATGCAAATCATTTCCATTATGGAAATGTTGTTTGATTATTCAGTCAAATCAATCACTCCCTTTTAGATGATTGATTTATTAGCTGATGAATGCAGACTTCATTTAGCATCAGCGGAAGTGACTACAGTTTGTCTGGCATAATGCCAGCCACATTCAGTTCAGGATGCTCTTCTCATTGCAATATAGTGTCACAGAGAAACTGTAGAAGGTAAGGAAGAATGGAGCCCATGGAATACTAGCCGACAGGAAAGCCATAAAGTAAAGAAGGACGGAGAACAAGAGCTTTACAGACTCGTGAACTTTGACTCCTTGGCACCGGAAGCCACTTTGGACACAGGGATATACACTTGAAAAATATCCAGCATTTTTCAGATTCATATTTTGGGAACAGTTTCCACAGCAGTATTCTGGGTGATTTGGTTCTTTCTTCAAATATGAATTCATATGGCTATTAGTTGCATATCATACCTGCATATTAATTATTTTATTTTATGTATATACAATGTTTTAGTATGTATATGTAGAACCATATGAGGCTTTTAATCTAATCTATGTATTCCTATTAAACTGCATACTGGTGTTTCTAATTTATATTTTTAATTATTTTCAGCAATTTGATATACGTAGTTATTTCTGTCGTTCTTACCTCCTTGGCTACCCTTGGTTTGAAGGGTTGTTGTTTCTTGCTTCCTTTTTTGGTTGTCTTTACTGGTTACATGTTTTGGTTTTATTATTGCAATGTCCCCCCTTCGGCTGTGGGTTCCTAGGTTACAGTACTCATTCAGGCACCCATTCGCAGGTGCGACAAGCTGGCTCAAAACAACAGCCATTTATTTGCAAGCAGACAACTCCAACAACTTCAGCGAACATACAAAACAGGAAACTGAAAACAAGAGGCCCACCCAGTAGAACCAAACTAAATCACACAGATATTAGGGTAGGAGCAGACTGTTCCATTACATACATACGTATATACAATAAATATACCACAATTATTATGTAATATGTTATGGCAAATTGCTTTGAGAGTTTTTTTTAAATAAACAAGAACAAGGTAAAATGTCTCAACAGCCACGTTTTTAAAATAAGATTCTAGAAGTGGAAGTATTACCATCTCGAGAACGAGGTTGATGTTTCCCAGCACGGCCCTCTGTGAAAAGTAAAAACAAGACAGGCACTTCAATCACATCAGGACTATCTGGCTTTACAGGCCCCAGGATTTGTCTCCACTTAAGAGTCATTGTTGATTATGAAGTGTGTTGTAGATGGTTTGTAATTACTGCTGAGAAAAACACATTGCCGAGCAACCCAAACACTAGGGCTGCTGTACCTGATTAAGGAAGCTGAAGGAATTTCTCCCAGGAAAAGAGACTACACAGTGACCTAATTGAAGTTTTGAACGTTCTCCCCCTTTCAAAAGTATGGTGGATCCTCTACAAAGCAATCCTCTGCAAAGTTACTACAGTCTAAGCCCACTGAAAGACTACTGGAGTAAGTCTGGATGAGATTGTATGGTTTATCCCTCCCCCACTTCAGTGAACACAGGCCTTTTTTTCTGGGAAAAAAGGTGGTGGAACTCAGTGGTGGAACTCAGGACTGCACAATGACATCACTTTGGGTCAGCTGGAACAAGGGGAGAGTTTTTTAAAGTTTAAATCACCCTCGGGGAAAATGGTCACATGGCTGGTGGCCCCGCCCCCGATCTCCAGACAGAGGTGAGTTTAGATTGCCCTCCGCACCGCTCCAGGGGCACGGAGGGCAATCTAAACTCCCCTCTGTCTGGAGATCAGGGGGCGGGGCCGCCAGCCATGTGACCATTTTCAAGAGGTGCCAGAACTCCATTCCACCGCATTCCCACTGAAAAAAAGCCGTGAGTGAACACATGCTCAGCTATATCAGAAACCCAGTCCTAATTCTTTATTATTAAACTTTTGCAAGTCCTGTGTAAGTCCTGTGAAAGGAACTCTTCAAACCACTTGGGATTGCAACTAAGCAGCATGGCATACTGCAGAGATACACCAGTGCACCATCGAGATACACCAATGTAATTCACAGATATGCCAATATGGTACCACAACAGTGGTGCACCAATATAAAAATGAGAAACGAGTGGAACAAGGGCCGTTTCCACACACTCTTAAAGAGACTAAACTCTGGCGTTGTTGTTTTTTTCACTCACTCCATACATCTTCGATTTCAAAGCGGAAGCAGGTAGTTTGGCTTCCATTTTTGGGAGGTGTCTTTTAGCTGGCACAGGAAAGTGTGGGAAATACCATTCTCAGAAAAGACACTGAAAAAACAGAAGCCAAACTGCCTGCTTCCACTTTGAAATTGGAGATTTATGGAGTGAGTGAAAAGAAACACACCAGAGTTCAGTGAGTGGGACATCTCTTTAATAGTGTGTGAAAACCACCAAGGAGCAGGTCAGGGCAGGAGAAAGGCACAGTTGGTATCTTGTGGCCCAACAGACCATCCAGCCCTTGACAGAACTAAAAAGTCCAATTGAACTCAATATGTGTAAAAATCCTCCATTTGCCTCCATTTTTATATATACAACCACAGTGGAGTTTATGATATT
Organism: Eublepharis macularius; assembly: GCF_028583425.1. Classification (NCBI taxonomy): domain Eukaryota; kingdom Metazoa; phylum Chordata; class Lepidosauria; order Squamata; family Eublepharidae; genus Eublepharis; species Eublepharis macularius. The sequence goes on along the minus strand of NC_072805.1, from coordinate 24,206,868 downwards.
GACTAAATCTACACCTGATCACAGAGCTCCTAAGCCTTATATAAACTCAAGCCAGAAGATCCTATTTCAGACCATTGAATGCATGGCATGGGGCGCTATCTCTTTAGCTTCATCTCAGGCACACTTAGAGCCATTGTGCACATTAGAAAATCATCTGTTGGGTTGTACATGGTCTGGGACTTCCATTCTCAGAACTTCATTCTCAGGAGCATATGTACTAGATTTGGATCAGGATTGTGGCACATGAGGAGGAAGGGCTTAAGCCTCCTCCCTGCACGATCTGACTTGGCTCCAGGGAGGTGCTATTTGTCCCTCTGGAGAAACTTATATGTAGCCAGGGCTTTTTTTCAGCTGGAATGTGGTGGAACAGAGTTCTGGCACCTCTTGAAAATGGTCACATGGCTGGTGGCCCCGCCCCCTGATCTCCAGGCAGAGGGGAGTTTAGATTGCCCTCTGCACCGCCAGGGCAATCTAAACTCCCCTCTGTCTGGAGATCAGGGGGGGGTGGGGCCACCAGCCATGTGACCATTTTCACCTAGGGCAATTTAAACTTTAAAAAACTCCCCTCTTGTTCCAGCTGACCCAAAGTGACATCATTGTGCAGTCTTGAGTTCCACCACTGAGTTCCATCCCCTCTTTTCCCAGAAAAAAAGCTCTGCATTTAGCCATCATGTAAGTTTACCATGATGGCTTATTACCATGATGGCTGCACAACACTATGCCACCAGTAATCCCTATGTGTAGTCAGTGGACACATGAAGCACAACCATAATTCTGCATGATTATCAGCCACTCCAGTCACTACTACTGCTGGCCAAATACTCGTGACACCTTTGGCTTTATAGAATCATGGTGGTGGAAAGTGCCATCAAGTCATAGTTGACTTATGGCAATCCTTGCTGGAGTTTCAAGGCAAGAGACTAACAAAGGTGTTGTGCTATTGCCTGCCTCTGCAACCTGGGTCTTCATTGGAGGTCTCCCATCCAATTACTAACCAAGGCCAACCTTGCTTAGCAAACAAGATCTGACAAGATCAGGTTTGCCTGGACTATCCATGTCAGGGTTTTTGTAGAATCATAGCCTGTAACAATAAGTGTGTGATTCGACGTATGTGCTCTACCACCATTCCTCAGCCAATGGGATATGTAACACCATACAGGATGAAGTTGAATGAAGATTTTGCTTTCTTTTCTCCATATTTTCCATTGTATATGAAGATTATCTTCTACATTTCATACATTTGACCAAGCTGTCCCTAAATCCAAGGATTGTGGCCCCTCTCTCTTCCCACTAAGCCTCCTGATGCCTCCTCTGGTAATGCTCACAAGATGGGCTCAAACTTGAGAAATTCAAATGATTTCAATAGGCTCAAACTGGAGTAACTCTGCATAGGATTGCAGTGTATGTCTTGCAGCTACTAATTCCATTGGATGTTTTGCAGCTACTAAATCAGATCCATGATTTCCCTGGCCCAAATCAACCTTCCAATCTTGAAAGGCTGTAAATTCTTCTAGGGCTACGAACTGAAGAGAATATCACAATCGAAGGACATTCACAATGATGCAACAGTACATGGCTTGAGTGTGAACTTCTTCCTTAGATACAGCACTTTGGCAACAAAATGGTCCTGCTTTGGATATAAAGATTTGGACATCTATAGCAGTTTCCAAGAACTAGTGAAGGACTACTTCTAAGTTTTGGCCAGATTCTCACAATCCGTTCTGTGCTAGTCCCGCTCCTGGGTCACTGCTACTGTATCTTCCTGGTCACCCTGCAACCTTGATCAGAACCCAATGAGCTCTCAACATAACTAGAACTGGGCAGGACACAAGATGAAGATATGAAGCTGACTTCTACTGAGCCAGGCCATTGGTCTATCCTAGCCAGCAGGGGTCATTTCGTGGAAAAAGAGCTGGAGGAACTCATTAGCGTAACTCATTAGCATATGCCACACCCCTTGACATCACCGGAAGTGTGTCATTAGTATGACTGATTTGCATATGCTACACCCCCCGACATCACCTAGTCTGGCTGTTTTGGACACAATCCTGGCCATTCAGGGCCAAAATTGGGCCCAAAATGGCAAAAAGGGGCTGAAAATGGTCAGGATCTGGCTGCTGATGAGTGGGAGAGTGATCCACCACCCATCAGAGGCCCGATCTGGGCCGTTTCAGCTCCAATCCAGGCCGAAACAAGCCCAAAATGGCCGAGGGTCAGGTGACCTCTTTGGGGAACTGCTGGAACTGTGTTCCTGTGTTCCCCCTCGAAATGAGCCCTGCTAGCCAGTATTGTCTACTCTGGCTGGCAGAAACATTTCTCCAGGGTCTCAGGTGATCTTTCAGATCATCTACTACAAAATGAACATAAGAAGAGCCATACTGGACCACACCAAAGGCCCGTTCCTTCCAGCATCCTTTTATACAGTGGCCAGCCAGCTGTCTCTAGGAAGCCCATTTACAGCATGTCTTATGCCTGTGCTCCCCAGTAACTGGTACATAGAGGCCTACTACTTTTCCTTTTTAACTGGAGATGCCTTGGACTGAATCTGAGAGCCAAGCTACAAGTGATGCATGACACAGGTTGGGCACTTGTTAGCCTCTCTCAAGTTTTGATGGGAAATGTAGGCATCCTGGTCTTGCAGCTGTAATGGAGAGCCAAGCTGTAAAACCAGGACGCCTACATTTCCCATCAAAACTTGAGGGAGGCTGACAAGTGCCCAACCTGTGTCAGGCATCACTTGTAGTTTGGCTCTGAGACTTCCTGCATGCTGTGCAGATGCTGCAGCCACAGAGTCACCACCCATCCCCTAACCATGGCTTTTTCTCATAAATAAAGTGCTATCATTTCTAGTTTAGATATCATTGACTACATGAAGCTGCTATCTACTGAATCAGGCCACTGGTCTACCTCTGTCAGCATTGTCTAATCTGACTGGCAGCAGTTTACTGGGCCTTTCCCATTCCCTTTACACTGGAGAAGCCAGGAGCTCACAGAATGATGTGAAAGTTCCATGTCAGAGACTATGGAGGAAAAGACAGAACAGGAAGCGCGAGCCCCTTGCATTTCTTGTTTCCCCACATTAAGCAAAGCCTGGAGCCACTCTCAGCTCTCCAGTCTGGCAACCTAACTTTTAAAGACTGTAGATCAGAGCTGTGTAGCAGTTCGGATACAGTAAAACAGTCTTAATTAATGGGAAAATGGGGTGCATAGGTGGGGCAGCTGAGCTCTTTGCTTTGATCTTGAGGGAGCAGCTCAGCCTTGGGCCAATTTGACTTTAATTGATGATAATATTGTTGGGCAAGTCACTGGTGGAGGTGATACTGACCAGAACAAAGCCAAGTTGGGGAGATCGCTTTTCAAAGCCGGAGGATGGAGATTAGCATTAAAATTGGGAGTCTCCACCCAAACAGGGAGAGCTGGCAGCTGTGTAGCTGAAGGATTATATGGGTAATGGCCACAATGGATTGTACAGCTATTTCAGTAAAGAAAATAGGACAATAAAACACAATGCAGATTTAGTGATGTGCAGCACAGTCCACTGCATGTTTACTCAGGAATAAGTCTCACTTATTCAGCGGGGCTTACTCTGAAGTAAGAAGAATCACAGCCTAAGAGGAACAAATGTGTGCTAAACTAATCTTTGATTTAACTACTCTGTCACAGATTTTTAAAAAGTCAATTGAAAATTGTATTCCAGTTCCCAAGATTTTGCATTCCTTGTTTGGCTTTTGAAAAATTCACATACATAAACATACTCAGCTGATATAAGCTGGGAAATAATTGTCACAGATGGAGAAGTTCTTGATCCCTTGAGGCTTATTTTATTTATTCATTTGTTACATTCATCAGGACCAGTCATGGTAGATTTTTGGAGGGCAGCAAGAAGCTTGTAAAACTTAAGACACTTGATACACCAAAACAGTAAAGAGTCCAATAACACCTTTAAGACTATCCAACTTTATTGTCGCATAAGCTTTCGAGAGCCACAGCTCTCTTCATCAGATGCATCAGGTGCCATTGGACTCTTTACTATTTTGAAATTACAGACTAACACGGCTAACTCCTCTGGATCTTCATACCCCAAAAGATTTCCAAACAATAGCTTTAAAAGGTAATAAGCAAAATAGGCGTGGAGGCAAAATACATTGGAATGTGAAAATTAGCCAACATGCAATATTATTTTTTTTTCAAATAAACATTTGTACATTATAGTTTTGCAAGAAAAAAATGTAAACAGGTGTAGTGGATTTCTGCTTGGGCAAGATCTTCTGCGACACCTAGCACTTTCCTTCCTATATCACAGTGCTTCCAGAATTTACTTGCACAATGTCTCGTACAATTAGGTGGGGGGTAAGGATACAAACGGTATAGTTTAGTGCAAGAGACCAGTGCAATCTATTTTTCAGGCTTCCACCTGCATAAGAACTGTAGCACATGTGCAGCTTTTCTGATGCAGCCAACACATAATGTCACAAACCCTCATCTAACACATAATTTTATTTTAAAAAATTAGGAACAACATCAAATAAAGCATTACAAATGCTATCTACAGGAGGATGCATTTCCCAATATGTAGCTGTGACCAATGCCTTCTCTGCATCCTTATGTTTTTATGTCTGCTCCACCACACCTGAGCAGTTTACAGTTATTAGTCCAACATTAATGAACAGCTTGACTGAACGAGTATGCAGGGTTCCTTCTTTATTATATTTTAGAAAGGTATGCTGGATGGACCTTTTTCATTGAGCAAGGTATGTGTGTATCCAAATAGTGGGCCACATGATCAAAAATCTTTATGTGTGTTGGCTGCATGAATTTTTAATTGATAACAGTGGTTATCAACAGCAAAAAGGAAAATTAATTTTTTATTGATAACAATGGTGAAGTATAGCTTATTATCTATTCAAAAATATGCATTTTTAGTAGTGATACAAGAGCAGAAAACAGTGAAATCAACTTTTTTTCATACAAAATGGCACAATAACAGGCCTAGAGTAGTCACTGACCAATTCAGATTAACTCAGTGAGAATACTGGTATACATCCAGATGGATCTGGATTAGAGATGGGCACGAACCGAAAAAACCCCAAACGATGTGGTTCATGGTTCGTCAAATTTCATGAACCATGAACTACGAACTTTCACAAACCTGCCCCTGGTTTGCGAACCAGTTCGTTTGGTTCATGAAAACGTCACAGCCAGGTCAGAAAATCATCACTTCTGGGTCAGCAGAAGGTCACTTCCAGGCCAGCAGAAGTTCTCTTCTGGGTCAGCAGAAGGTCTGCAGGAAGTCCATCCCCTGTTGCCTAGGAAACTGATTGGTTGGCACCAGGCTGTCTGCAGTGACGAACCAAAAATGAACCAAATGAACCAACCTAAAAGTTCATGGCGGTTCATCAGAAATGGGATCTGATGAACCGTGGTTCACAAACCATGAACCGGCCTGGTTCGTGCTTAATTTTGGTTCGTATTTAGGTTTGTGCCCATCTCTAATCTGGATCTATCTGAAGAACTGACCGGTGACTCACAAAAGCTACCATAAATTTTGTTAGTCTTATAGGTGCTACTGGACTCTTGCTCTTTTCTACTGTATTCATCTAGTGGTTCTCAGAGCAGTTCAGCCACAGCACATCTCAATTCTGACTCCAGGTTATATCACTGATGGTGACTCTCAGCTTTGATTCCAGCAGTTTTGTGATGAAGAATGTATTTCACAGAGCCAGGGTGTCCCAAACGTTGCCCAGGGTTTGGCTCCACAGCCAGAAATTTCAGGATAGTTCTGGGATTCACAGACTCACCTCCAAAATTCCAGGGATACTGTGTCTTCTTAGTGGACATAGTTCACTTTCAGATCAGCTCTTGAAACTGAGCACCACTGATTGGGAAGATGCTTATCATTAATTCTTCATAATGCTTCAGGGGTTTTTTTGACAAAAATCTCAGTGTATTTTCACACCCTGGTATAAGTTGGGCCACATTTGGCCTGTGAACTACATGTTCAACGGGCTTTTTTATACCTGACTACCATATAGGACTTATACTCTTGTTTTGATTGCATTGGGGCTTTTGGAGCAGGTCTTTTGAAAGCAAAGCAAAGTACAAAAGTAACAACTACTGAGAAATTACGCAATTTTAAAGTTGACAATGAGGAAATTGAAAAATGTTCAAGATTTTCTATTCCTTGGCTCAATTGTCAGCCAAAAGGGAGACTGTAATGAAGAAATCAGAAGAAGATTGAGACTTGGAAGAGTAGCTGTGAGGGTACTAGATAAGATCCTTAAAGATAAAGATGTCTCTCTAGGAACCAAGATCAAGATAATCCAAACTATGATATTCCCCATTGCTATGTACGGATGTGAAACCTGGACAGCAAAGAAAGCTGACAGGAAGAAAATTGATTCATTTGAAATGTGGTCCTGGTGGAGAGTTTTGTGGATACCATGGATGGCCAAAAAGACCAATAAATGGGTTCTAGATCAAATCAAGCCTGAATTCTCCTTAGAAGCTAAAATGACAAGTCTAAGGCTATCGTATTTTGGTCAAATCACAAGAAGACAAGATTCTCTGGGAAAGTCAATGTAACTAGGAAAAGTGGAAGGCAGTAGGAAAAGAAGACTTAAAACAAGATGGCTTGACTCAATAAAGAAGCTATGTCCTCCAGTTTGCAGGATCTGAGCAAGTCAGTTAATGATAGGACGTCTGGGAGGTCTTTCATTCATAGGGTTGCCATAGGTCAGAGGCAACTTGACAGTACATAACACACACACACTCCTTTGAGAGCCCTATTTAAATCTTCTTGTGTCTATGTTTTACATACATTCTAGCAGTATGTGTGCAGCCATAAAGAGTTCTCCCACATTCATTCCTGTAGCCCCTTCTGACATCTGCAAAGTTCACTCCTGGAGCTGTGGGTTCTGTGTGGACGAACAGTCACGGGGGTTGGGAAGCTGGAGTAATGAGACAAAAGGGGCTGAAATCTCTTCTCCCTCTTCCACTAGTGCTGCTCTGCTGAGGGAATGGGGTCATTTCAGGCTCTTGTCACCCAATCCATAGGGTGTTGCTCTGCCTGCATCCCATGACCCAGGCAGTGATCTTTCTGGGAGTCAGAAGGGACTGCAGGAATGGAGAGGAATGTGGGGAAAGTTTACATACCTCCTGTGTATGGATTGCTGAATATAAGCCAGCATCTTTAGCATCGGGATATTTCAAGCCACCCTGCGTCTTAGTAGAAAGATAGGATGGAAATATGATTGACAAATAATAAATCAACATCAGAGGGCCAAGCTACACATGACGAATGACACTTGAACAGTAAGTGTATTTCTCCCTGTTCACTTGCCCTCCACTCAATCCACTTGCCGTTCAAGTGTCATTCGTCATGTGTAGCTTGGCCCCAAGACACAAATAAATGAAAGTTAGCCTGGACAATATTTTCTCTCTGATCCTTTGCGAAGGAGATCTGAACGTGCTTGCAGCATTTGCTTAATCATTTTTTAAAAAATTATTTAAAAATTATTCAATAAGTTGATGGGGGGGGGTGCTCACTTCACCATTTCTCTTGTTTTAGTGTTCTTCAGCCCCCTTTAGGTTTTTTTTGGGTGTGTGTGTGTGTGATTACTTTCTTGCCAGCACCATTTCCTTCTTCTTCTTTGCTTCTGCAGTCCTCAAATTTACTTTCCACTGGTCTTTTCATAAGCTTATTGGCTGTAGCGATCTATTGTGCACCCATAAGATGATCATGGCTGTTTCCACATGGCTTACCTTCCCTTGGAACGACCCGGAACATTGCGCAAAAAAGCAGAAGATCGCGTTTTCTTGCACGAGATTTGCGCGATGTTGTGCAAATCTCATGCGAGAAAACGCGATCTTCTGCGTTTTTTGCGCAATGTTCCAGGTCATTCCGAGGGAAGGTAAGCCGTGTGGAAACGGCCCATGTCAGGCGTAGCATCATGATACCATTGGCAAAAATCATGTGGGCCATCACAATTGATCAGAACAAATTAGTCTGGATCACTGAATAGTGCAAGGAGAAACAACAACAAGAAAAATAGTCCTAAGAAGGAAAGTGCATCAACACATGAGGTGACGGTAGGCAGACTGGTTATATATCAAGGTGCATACTGGCTATTAACAGCTCTCCGAGGTCCCAGGCAGAGGCTGTTCACACCACCTGCTACCTGATCCTTTTAACTGGACAATGTCAGGGACTGAACCTGGGACCTTCTGTGTGCCAAACAGATGTTCTATTACTGAGCCATGGCCCCTCCCCATGCTTGCAAGAAATGTTGAAAAACTGCTGAAAACTGAAAGTACTTTCTGACTCTCAGGAGAACAAACATGAAACCAAGATGCTTTCTGCTGACTTTGGAAGACGATGCTGTTTGGTCGGTCTCTTGCTGTGCTGCTTGCCAACAGGACAACAGAAATAAGTTCTTTATCCATGAAATCGTTCATAATTGATGGTTGTCTATTTGAGCTGAGGAGGACAATCCCATCTCCTCCCTCTGCATCTCGTATCCTTCCAGGCATAAACATATTGAGAAAATTATCCAAATGAGGATCGTTGTGGGCTGGGAGAAGCAGCGAGACTCAAGAACGTGGGTTGGGAGACAAGTTACTATAAACAAATAAGATGAACGAAAGATAACAGCAACTAAAGAGACAGAGTGAAACTACTGCAGCTTCTTTAATATTTTGAATAAAGTGGACAAAAGTCAGCTGCTTTACAGTTGGCATGCTTCAGGACTCTAAGGGTTGCCTTCCAACCCCTGGAGCAGAATTTTGTGGTGTGTCCTGAAGCTCATGTTTTGTAAGCTAGAACTTGAAAAAATAAACATGCTGAATGTTTAATTGACAGGGTGAGGCCAGTTTGAATAGCCCAATGGGCATGTCGACCCCATTGACAGTGTATTGGCGACAACCAAAAGCGTTGTCATTGCACATGGATCTCACTGATATCAACATGCCAGGCAGAGACACAATATATAGAACCTGCCCCAATCCATCAAAGACACACTGCCCTTAGAAGAGGAGCTTAGAGTGAGAATAGAGCCCAGTCCATACCTCCATAGGAGACAAAGGTGCCAAAGAGAGAAGCTCCAAGTGGACTTCTGGGAGCTACACCCAGAGGACAGTTGTTCAGTGGGAGGGAAACAAAGGGAGAGACTTATCATGGACTCCCCAAACAGTGCTGAATCATACTCCAGAGCTGGGATTTGGCAGTAGCACAGTACTTAGTAGGGGTGTGCAAAATGAAACAAAGGTGCCGGAAATACACCCGGGAATTGCTGTTTCATTTTGTTAAAGCAGCTCCCGCAATGGCAAACCAAGTTATAACTACACACTCCCACCAAAACGTCTGTGTGCTTCATTTTGGTTTGCACCTTGCAGCAGTGGGAGCAGCAGTTGAACTAGGCACTGGGCCCGCACAGCAGTATCTTGTTTTCCTGAACAGCTCACCAATTGGATCCCCAGGGGAGAGAGGCCTTATTTTATTAATTAATTCTGTTGTCGGGAAGAAGGAATGAGAGCAATGCGCATGACGAGCGCATCTTTTTCTTCCTCTGTTGCTACCTGGACAATGGCATCGTCTTCCTGCCACTCAGGTCCTTACAAGGGGCTACCTCCATCCTGCCTATTGGCTTTAGAAACTTTTGGAAGGGGGAATGTACAGGCTGCAATCCAAAAGACATTTCCCTAGGAGTAAGCACTATTGAATAACATGGGACTTACATCTGAGTAGATCTGTTTAGGGGTGTACCTATTGGTTAGGTTTGAGGCACTGCCCAGGCACTGGACTGTCTCCCCCACCCCCATCAGGGCACTTGGATGGTCACTGTGAGGAAAAGTGTTGATGGTGCGGGAGGTGCAAATGGTCCATTCAATCAATCAGACTTGACAAACACCCCAGAAAACTTCAACCACATGGAAACATGGCACCATCGTTTATTGGAACTATGGGGGGAAAGTGAACATAAAGCTGGATTGTTTTTAATGCCTCTGCCTCCACCCGACTATCCCTTTGCCAGCCAGTTTCTCACCATAGTGTGCACCTGCTGATACTCACCTTCTTCAGGTTCCATTGATATGTGTGTTTGTTGTGTAACTGAGGAAAAAATTGGTGGTTCTGAGGGGGAAAAATTGGTGGATCAATGGTTTAGAGGGAGGACTGTGTTCTGTGTCAATATTGGTGCCACTAAGTGTAAAAACAGTTGCCTCAAAGATCGTGGAAGCCTCCATTGCAAAGAACAGAGCCAAATCTCATGATAACTTAAAACACAAATGAATTAGATCTGAGCTGACAATGCCCCAGCTGGACAAAACCAGTAATGGTACATAGTTGGTTCAGAACCCCTGGATCCAGAACTGAAACTGAATTGATTTTCAGTGCACACCCCTAGTACTTAGGCTAGTGATAACGAACACGTGCCTACACTGCTGCTGATTTGCTTAGAGTTACTCTGAATTTTGACAACCATCTGAATGGAATCTCTTGAATAAATTGTCAAACAGTTAAACCTTGTGTTTGCCATGGAAGGAGGAAAGCAAAAGATAATGGCATCTGTACCCTTCTGTATTAACCAGAAACAGTTCATGTACTCAAGGAAATCCATTTTTAAAAAGATGCAGCCCTTCCCCCAACAAATTATTCATTTTTTAAAAAGCATGGTAGCATCAGGTGTCCAGTCTCAGTTGGCCAAATTGTTGTTTGAACCTATTGGCTGAGGCAGTCCATTTGATTAGGCTACCCTTGATAATGCTCAGCCACATGCAGGCTTAGAGTCATAGAATCATAGAGTTGGAAGGGGCCATACAGACCATCTAGTCCAACCCCCTGCCCAGTGTAGGATCAGTCTCTGACAAGTATTCATCCAGCCTCTTCTTGAAAACTGCCAGTGAAGGGGAGCTCATCACCTCCCTAGGCAGCTGATTCCACTTTTGAACTACTCTGACCGTGAAAAAGTTTTTCCTAATATCCAGCCGGTACCTTTGTGCATGTAGTTTTAGCCCATTGCTTCGCGCTTGGCCCAATTCATTTCATCTTTAGTACAACACATGATGCTACCTTATCCCAAGTAAGATCCAAGTCCAACCTTTCCTTGTATATAAGAATGATGCTGGCTGAAGATGACTGTTTTCTATTTGGAGTGAATCAAGCAGAGCAGGAATTCAGCAAACTGGTTGATTGGTGGAAGGGCTGACATGTCTTAAGGGAGTTGGTTGGCTTGAGAGCCAGTTTGGTGTAGTGGTTAAGAGCGTGGGACTCTAATCTGGAGAACCGAGTTTGATTCCCCACTGCTCCACTTGAAGCCAGCTGGGTGACCTTGGTTCAGACACTTAAGAGCAGCAGGACTCTAATCTGGAGAACCGGGTTTGATTCCCCACTCTTCCACTTGAAGCCAGCTGGGTGATCTTGGGTCAGACACTTAAGAGCAGCAGGACTCTAATCTGGAGAACCGGGTTTGATTCCCCACTCCTCCACTTGAAGCCAGCTGGGTGATCTTGGGTCAGTCACAGCTTCTAGGAGCTCTCTCACTTCACACGGTGTTTGTTGTTGTGGGGATAATAATAACATACCTTGTAAACCACTCTGAAGTGGTGTTAAGTCTTCCTGAAGGGTGGTATATATATTGAATGTTGTCATTATTGTTATTATTATTCCCAAACACTTACGGAACCTCTCTTAATAAACCTGAAAAGAATAAATGGTTTCCCACACTTTTGTGCAAGCAGATGACTGTGCTTCCTCTGCCTTCCCACCAAATCTCTTGGATGGTACCTGCTCTAATGATGATCTCAGCCTGGCTCTTGAGAACTTGTAAATATTAAATCCACCAGAAATGTAGTCTGAGAGGATGTTTCAGGTTGACTTCTCAGGAGAGAAAGAGTTGTGAGACTGTGGGACTAAAGGATCAGATCCAGGACTATATGTACTATATGTCGTCTCAAAGAGATCCATCTGTACAGAGACGTGGACCATAGACTTTACTACTATGTGCTTCTATGTATTACCTGTTGCTTTAATTATGATCCTACTGGGTAGTGCTATGTTGTTTAATATGTACGTTTTAGAATGGCTTTTGCTTTGTTTCAGCAGTCCCTCAACACTGTATAGGATTCCTGCTGGTTTTAAATATTTGCAAATTTGCATTTACATACCCTATTATATGGTTTATTGAAATATCCTTGCAAGTGATTATACTGACTCACACTGTAAGGATATAAAGATTTAGACATCAGTTTCTGCAGCCCCCCCCCCCCCCCCAAGCTGGAACTCACATGGCATTCCCAAGCCACAAATCATCACCAGGCAGATGTTCACACCTTCTCCAACCTTTGCCTCTTGTCTGTCTGGGCAGCAGGCATGGATCCCTTTTGCATGGCCTCTGGTCAAAAAACCAATGCCCAGGCAAGTCCCTTAATGAGCAGCATCACGCCTTCCTTGAAATTCTGGGTGAGACTCTCTGGCTAATGGGAGCAATTCAGCTTAATTAAATAGCCATTTTGCCAGAAGAACCCTTCTGTGCCTGTTTGGCTGGTTGGACATGTAGCGCGTGGAGGCTTTAGGGGATGTCATAGGCTGGGAATGAAAGCACGGGCCTCAAAAGAAAGCTGTGTGTCAAACTAGCTGTCTAGGTGCTACAATGAAGGCTGTTCAGGAGCAGCCTCAGGGGCCTCAGGCTTGTTGAGCTCTGGGGGCTGATTACATTCCAGCAGCAGCTAATTCACCAATACATAATTGTCTATTTCGAATATGTTCTTATTACTGTTAAAACCAGTGCAGCAGCACGTATAATGTTGTCTTTAATGTGTATGTGTTTAGTTTTTACAGATCCAAGGCCTGATGCATTTTATTGCTGCTTCTATATTAATTGTGTAGGTCCACAAGAACTTCTGCATCTGCGTCTGTGTCTGCGTCTGCGTCTGCATCTGTGTCTGCTGCTGCTCATGCTGCAGTACTTCTTATACTGCTGCTACTGCTGCTACTACTTCTTCTGTTGCTGCTACTGCTGTTACTGCTTCTTCTTCTGCTGCTGCTGCTACTGCTTCTGCTACTGCTGCTATTGCTTCTGCTTCTGCTGCTGCTATTGCTGCTGCTGCTGCTTCTGCACTGTCTGCTATAAAATGAATCCTCTATTTACTCATTGTCCTTACATCCTTGCTCTGCCTCCTTAACCTTTGCCCTACACTTTAACTATTAAACTCTGTTCTGTGCTACTTCTGTGTCACTAAACCAGTGTTTATGTCAATGGATATTCTAGTGGCAATGAATCCTATAGTCTGAACTTCTCTGGGAACTGTTGCCTTTTGAAAGCATATGTATGTAACGTCACCTCCAGCCTTGAAACAGTCAGGTGCTGAGTCATCCTATTTTTGGTAGCTGTCTCTCAAGAGCATCTGTCCACTACAGACTATACAACCATTTTTTCTTGGGATAACCAATTCAGAAGTGTTGTTTAGTGCAAATGCACCCTTGCTAATTAACTGATCTAGTGGCCATTTAGGTGTACGAGCCACAAAACCAATACAAACTATCCAAGAGAAACTGGATCCAGATATGTGAGTCTTGATCACCACCACCTGAAAGTCTTTCCGCTTTACATTGCAGCTGCTTTTTCTTACAAACTACACACGGCTGAGAATCTCAAGTAGTATGGCCCTACGTTTCACTACCAGAATTCCCAGTTTGTGCGACCCAATCTTATTCACAATTAAATCCCACTAAGCACAACAGGGCTGTGAGAGAAGTGTGCAGAGGATTGCTCCTTTGTTTGTTTGTTTTTACCCCAACACTAAGTCAAAATTTGTGTTCCATTTTAATATCCCATTGTTGGTTGTTCTTCTGTTTCCAAACCATTTGTAGGTAAATTTGTTGGTGTTCCATTTTGTCCTGCTAAAGTGATTGAATGCATATTCCCATAAGAAGTAACGCAAGCCAAGTTTGACATTGCTGGCCAGGTAACCTATACGTCCCTAGACACATGTGCTTGCTAAATATTTTCACTCCCAGACAATAGAGATTTGTATTCTTAAGCCTCTGTATTAATCCCAGGGACATGGAAACCCACGTTCTCCTACTACTGCAGAATACATTTTATTCCAAACACCCAATGACCAAAAATTCAAAATGAACCTTAGTCCTCCCCCTGCCCCAATATACATTTGTGGAGAAATAAAGGATCTAATTAAGAAATAAAGATTTTGGTTCTCTGCTCATACGCTTGCTTTCCTTTCTAATAAAATATTTAAGCTAAATTGAATTTAACTTAACTCGATGACTGTTTAACCTTAGCAGTCATCAGTTTACTGCAGTTACTTCCAGAGTGGTTTTTAAAGCTTAAACATCTTTGGCACTTAACCAAAAATGTTCTGGCATTCTCCTTTGACTGGTGCGTTTATAGCTCCAGAGTTACTGGTGCAATAGTTTAAGGAAAGCGATTGTACAATATTTTTCATTTATAAGAAAACAGATGGAGAAGAACTTATCTGCAACTGGCACTTGCTCCATCTAATTTATTTCTCAGGGTAAAAGTAAAAGATAACTGTGAGCTTGGCACAAGCCAGATTCCATAATGGCATTGCTTGCAAATGATATATAAAGTTTTGAGATTACTGTCATGAAGAGAAGTCGTTCGAGTCACTAAGGCCTCCTCTTTTTTTTTTTTTCTTCCAGGAAAGCTGAACTACTTTCCTTGAACTACACGGGGATTTCTAAGTGCTGTCTAGCAAATGGGAGTTACCCTACAAAGAATTAAATTTAGCCTCCTCTGTGGAACTTGCTGCAAAAAACGAATGCTTGAAATTCTGAAAGTAACATTTCCATTTGACTCACAAATCTTTGTCTTTTGAGGGGAAGGGGATGAAAATGACTCTTGCATCAGGGTACTGTGACACTATCAGCAGACGCAGCAACGTTTCTTACAGGTAGGATTCATCTCTCTCTCTCTCTTTTTTTTTAAAGTATTCTGTTTTATTCATTTGGACTAAAATAGTAGAAAATCACAGTTCTTCAGGAACAAATGCACATGCACAGAACCTTGTGGGCAATCAAACCACTTCAGAGAAAGGAAGAGTCTAAGACCTTAGTAAACATTATGGCAGCCATGGGACTGGGTTGGAAAATTCCTGGAGATTTCGAGGTGGAGCCTGGGAAGGGCAGGGTCTGGAAAGGGGAGGGACTTAGCAGGGTCTAATATCATACTGCCCACCCTCCAAAGTAGCCATTTTCTACAGGAAACTGATCTCTGAACTCTGGAAATCAGTTGTAATTCTGGGCCATCTCCAGGCCCTGCCTGGAGGTTGGTAACCCATCACATATACTAGTTCCTCCTGGCTAACCCTCCACTTCCTGGAATAATTGTGAGGTAGGGAGATGTCAGGGAGGGCAAAACTCATAAGACTGTCAAGGTCTGACATGCAATGTTTTGTCTGTTGGCTATATACCAAGTCCCTGAGTCCTCTGGGCAAGACTAGCATTGCTGAGATGTAGCGTCATCCAAGAGATAGGAATTTCATACAAGCTAGAGTCAGTAGGGGTATTTATTAGACTGCTGGACCAGGATATGGAAGAGCCAAGTTCATATTCCTTCTCTGCCATGAAGCTTTCTGGGTGACCTTGGGTCAGTCACTCTTTTCCCACCAGCTAGGGAAGCAAGAACCTTAAATGTCACTCTGCCAAGCCAAGCAACCAGTGGGAGGTTTGGGGGTGTAAGATGTGGGTGTGAGTGAGATATCACTGATTTCACTGCATCACTTCCAGGTACAACCCAGAAGTGACACTGAGTAGCTCTGGGAATGCCAAACCTAGGCCGTTTCCACACGGCTTACCTTGTTCTGGAAAACAGCGAAATCTCGCACGAAATCTTGTGATAGCATCTTCTCGCATGATTTCGTGCGAGATTTCACTGTTTTCCGGAACAAGGTAAGCCGTGTGGAAACAGCCCTATTGTAAAACTTGATGGTTTTAACATAGAGTTTCTGATGATTTTTAGACCTTCCTATTGTCACTTCCAGGTACAACCAGTACAAAACAGTACAAAGTCTGGAAACATTTTTCCCTTTATTTTTTCCCACCACCACTCCAAGTAGGATTGCCAGTGGCTCACTGGGGATGGGGGATCCCCCACTCTCACCCTCCACCCTCCCCCTCCGCTTACCTGGCAGGTGGGAGAAAAGGTGGGGGAATGTGCCTCCTAGAGTGCACTCCTGGGCGGCACAGCATGCTCCTGTGCTCTGCAGTGGGCTGATTTGGACCCCAAATGGGCCAAATCGTGCCTGTTTGGGGCCTAAATTGGTCCGCTGGGAAGTGCAGGAGCTCTCCAGGGACCTCCCAGCAACACTCCTGTGCTCCACAGTGAGCCAAATTGGGCCCATTTGGGTGAAATCAGCCTGCTGCAGAGTGTGAGAGTGCTCCCATGGGCAGCACAAGGCCCTGTCCATGATATCACTTCCCAGAAGTGACATCATCACGCAGCCCAGGAGCACATGCGTGAAGACATCCACAAAGGTGAGTGCCAGGTGTCCTGCCTCCTGCCTGGAGGGTGAGGGGACCTGGCAATGTTAACTCCAAGTGATGATGGGCAATGGAAAGAATCCCTAGGAAACTGCCTGCCATGAGTATGCACATGATAAGCCTAATACAAGCTCCCTTTACATGTTTTCTGGAGCAGGATGGCGGTTGACTTCTCAGTGAATGCTCCCACATCTCTCTGGAAATGTATGCAGCTTGTACACATCTAGTTAAAGCTATACTTACAACGTCCCATGACATGTTGATGATTCTCACAAGAAGGGGCAGGTGCCCAATCAAACCACATGGGTGGAAACTTTATACGTTCCCAGAGGCCTGTGGGCCTAATAAGAATATGGGAATTGCACTGCTGAGTCAGACCAGTGGTCCATCTAATCTAGCATCCTGTTTACTGCTGTGGGCTAACCCATCGGGCTGGAGGGCCAACAAACAGGGCATAGCACCCAATGGCTTCTGAGATTGTCTTAGCACTGGGATACAGAGATTTTCTGCATCGGAGCTCCAAGCAACATGTGAAGTGTCAGGAGTGATGGACCACCAGCCTTTCAGGTTGTTTTCCCCTTTGAGCTATATTATGTTATTTTAGCCCCACCCTCCCCATTTTGTCATGGCTTCAGATCTTTTTTTTTTGGCATCATTGTTGATGGCACCGTTGAATTAATTTATCTCAGATTTGTTATGGTAAACACATCACATTAGAATAATACAAACATTAATGTGCAAATTAACATTGCACTCCAAATTAATAGACTGCATTATATTTGCTGGGTAGTATGGGAAAAAAGGTCGTGGAGGAGGAGATTCATATTATGGGCTTGTATTAATCATGCTTCATTAGTGCAGTCAGGAAGCTGTAAAACAAAATTACATTTGTGAATCAATTTCTGTAGAAGGCCAGGCCACCGTAGTTGTACCAAAAGAAAAATCCCCTTTCCTCATTCTTGATGCAACATCGACTGAGTACCTGAGCAATAATTCATGGTACACTAACAAAGAAGTATCATCGGTGGAAGGAAGCAAAATGAGTTAAGGAACTCACTCCTATTTGAAAACCACGCCTCCTTCGTTCATTTTCTAGAACCCCGGGACCAATATCATGCATTGTTTGTCCCAACATTCAACACAGACCTCATCTTTTCTTAGCTATTGAATGTATGGAAGGCCATTTCCACATGTCACCGAACACTGACAGCTTTCCCCCTGCACTCCAGACATCTTCGTTTTCAAAACGGTTGCAGGTGGTTTGGGTTTTGCTTTTTTTTACACCTTTTTGGGGACTGTGGGAAAGTGCAGTCCCAGAAAAGGTGCCAAAAAAAATGGAAGCCAAACTGCCTGCAACCGTTTTGAAAATGAAGACATGTGGAGTGAAGAGGAAAAGCCGCCAGCATTCGATCAGTGGACTGTCCCTTTAAGGAAGTGTGGAAACAGCTGAAGTATATTACATCCTAAGGAGAAAGAATGCTTCTAGTTTAGTTTGGAACAAATTTCAATTAACTTTTCTATTTGTTAGTTGGACTGCGCAAAGTCCAGATCAGTATTTCAGTTCTCAAGTTGGATTATAAAAAATGACCACATGTTCCACACGTAAGGAGTCTTCTGGGAGCAGAAGAATGTCATTCTTGATACCTTTGGAACTACTAACTGCAACCCTTTCAAAGTACCCTTTTGGTAATATGTGGCATAGAATTGAGGGCCAAACTACAAGTGATGAATGACACTTGAACAGCAAGTGTATTCCTCCCTGTTCACTTGCCCTCCACTTGATCTCCACTCAATCCACTTGCCCTTCAAGTGTCATTTGTCACTTGTAGCTTGACCCTGATTCCCTTACCCTGCAATTCTTAGAGGTAGAGGAATAGCATGTGGAGGTGGAAGGGGAGGATGACGTCTGGGATAGAGGCCACTAGATTTGAGTGCTCTTTCATATGTGTGAAATACATGGCCTGTGGGACTGTAGTTCTCATGCTACTCAGCTGCCCCCTGAATTTATCATACATGATCATGAGATTCAAAGACCTTAGTGAATTGTAACCTCTGCAGATAAGACTCTGTTGTCCTTGGGGTGGAGAGCAGTGCAGTGGCTGAATCATGGTGTGGAGGCTTTGGTTAGTGGTGATCAGGGCTTTTTTTCAGCAGGAACGCGGTGGAATGGCGTTCCAGCACCTCTTAAAAATAGTCACATGGCCGGTGGCCCTGCCTCCTGATTTCCAGACAGAGGGGAGTTTAGATTGCATCTAAATCTAAACTCCCCTCTGTCTGGAGATCAGGAGGCGGGGCCACTGGCCATGTGACCATTTTCATTGAGGGCAATTTAAACTTTAAAAAACTCTCCCCTTCTTCCAGCTGACCCAAAGTGGCGTCATTGTGCGGTCTTGAGTTCCACTACTGAGTTCCACCACCTCTTTTCCCAGAAAAAAAGCCCTGGTGGTGCTAATTTCTTCTCTGCCTTCTAGATGCTTCTGAGTGGACCTAACATGGCACAGGGCTCAATCCCAATCACTTTGAAGTAGATGTGTCAGCCTTGGATGGACTGGAATTTGATCCCAAACAAATCTGCAGGAACCTTTCTCTGCTCACAAACACATATTTTAAAACTTTTCCCCACCATATATTTTTCCAGCATTTTCTTCCATAATATTTTAACAAACCCTGTTCCGACCTGCCAACTCTTGGAAGGCACACATCTGGCTAGGGGCATGCTTAATGTGGAGCATGGTCTGGAGTCAACATACATAGGCCAGTAGGATCAAGGGGTTGAGACCATGTAACGAGGGGAGGAGCTGAGGTGTAAAAGGGCAGATCCAACATAAAGCATTCTATTCAGCTAAGGTACATAGCTTTTCTTTGTGCTTACAAGTCCCACCAAGTGATAACCCCGTACACGATAACACAGAGAGATCTATCAGATAACACAGAGAGATCTACCAGAGGTTCCTATTCTGCCTCAAGCACAAAGCAAGAACTAAAAGTTTGTATCAAATCAAATGGGTGAAAGCACTTCAGTTTACACATTTACTTCCATATATACAGGCACATACAGGCACATACGTAGTGCATTATTAAGACATTTATGATTAAGCATTTAGTACACATTCTGGAAAACAAATTATCCATTTTATAGATAGGGAACCCTGAATCTAAGAGCCAAGCTACTAGTGACTTTTTTCACATGGAGAACACTTGATTGTTCTTGTAAGTTTTCCTGGGAACTGAAGTCCGAGTGTCCTTCCCCTCTCTGTTAGAATCGCTGCTAAGGATGTGCATTTCGGCTTTCTGAAAGCCGAAAGAAAGCCGAAACAAAAGTGTTTCGGCTTCTTTCAGGTTAGCCGAAATTTCGGGCTAAGCCGAAACGTTTCGGCTAGCCGAAAGAAAAAAAGCTGAAACGTTTCAGCTTTAGGCTTTTTCAATGGGAAAATGCCTCTGGCATCTTCCCGGACGTCTGGGGGAGGCATTTTCCCACCGAATCAGCCCAAAACTGGTGGGGACCTTCCACTAACCCCTCTCTACAAACCTCCCAAGTTTCAGACCGATTGGAATTTGGGGGGCCATGTTATGGCCCCCCAAAGCAGGTCCCCCTATCCTCCCATAAGAAAACGAACGAGCAGCATATTGTTAGCATGCTGCTGCTCATCTTCTTCATTATTTCCTATGGGGAAAAATGAAGAAGCAGGCTTCCTTTGCCAGGGGTGGCATTTTGCATGCAAAATGCCCCCTCACCCTCAGGGGCCCTTCTCCCACCCCTCCTCCCACCCCCCACCAAGGCTCAGCCTGCTCCCACTTGGGGGGGCATTTCATGGCCTCCCCAAGTAGGTGCTCTAATCTCATTCTCTACCACTGACAGCTGGGGGAGGCTTGTCTTGCCAGGGCTGGCATTTTGCATGCAAAATGCCCCCCAGCCCACTGGGGCCCTTCTCCCACCCTTCCTCCCACCCCCACCAAGGCTCAGACTGCTCCCACTTGGGGGGGCATTTCATGGCCTCCCCAAGTAGGTGCTCTAATCTCTCTACCACTGACAGCTGGGGGAGGCTTGTCTTGCCAGGGGTGGCATTTTGCATGCAAAATGCCCCCCAGCCCTCTGTGACCCTTCTCCCACCCTTCCTCCCACCCCCCACCAAGGCTCAGACTGCTCCCACTTGGGGGGGCATTTCATGGCCTCCCCAAGTAGGTCCTCTCAGCCCCTAAAGTCCACCCCCTACAGCCCCACACAAACCCAATTCCCCCCCAGCTGCCACACACAGACCCAAATCCCCACATTAGCCCCTCACAGACCCAAATCCACCCCCAGCAGCCCCACACCCATAACCCCAGGAACAGGCTGGCAAAGGCCAGCCCTCTCCCTTTGTTCCCTATGCTGGGAACTTCTAAACTCTCTTTCCCTGGGCAATTCTGCACAGCCCAGGGGTGCCACAATGGTGGGCACACTTCTGAGTGCCAGCTGGTCCCTGTGAAAGAGCACCTGAACCACAGACACCCTCCCTCAAATTCCCCCACCACCTACAGAGATGGCTGGCCAGCCAGCCCCATTGTTCCCTATGATGGGAACCAACTGCACAACAAAGAATAAAACAAGAACAACACAAAATAAAGTTTTTAAAAAATTATTTTCTCCCTTCCAAAGTACAAGTAGGCAAAGCATAATGACACATTACACCAGCAGTCCCCCACACAGAAAAATAACACAACTCACTTAACATCAGAGAATCACAAAGCACGATTCCTGTCAAAAACACTTTATTTCTTGAACAGCTTTAGGTTACACAGCAGGGGGTAACACCAAAGGGCATGGCAGCACTATCTTACACAAAAATAACACAACTCACTTAACATCAGAGAATCACAAAAGCACGATTCCTGTCAAAAACACTTTATTTCTTGAACAGCTTTAGGTTACACAGCAGGGGGGGGGGACACCAAAGGGCATGGAAGCAGTATCTTACACAAAAATAACACAACTCACTTCACATTAAAGAACCACCCCAAAAAATTGCTGTCAAAAGCACTTTATTTCTGTAACTGCTTTAGGTTACACAGTAGGAAGGCACAACAGAGCAGGAAAGCAGTGTACTACACAAAAATAACACAACTCACTTCACATCAGAGAATCACACAAACACAATTGCTGTCAAAAACGGTGAAGTGGGTTGTATTATTTTTTGTAGTACATTGCTATCATGCCCTGTTGTGCCCTCCTACTGTGTAACCTAAAGCTGTTCAAGAAATAAAGTGTTTTTGCCAGGAATTGTGTTTTTGTGATTCTCTGATGTTAAGTGAGTTGTGTTATTTTTGTGTAAGGTAGTAATATGGTATTTTTGAACTGGTTTATGGTGTGTTTTAGTGATTTTAATGCTGTTTTGGGCTGTTTTGATTTCGTTAGCTACTTTATGCTGCAAAGGAGCAGGATAACAATATTTGAGGGAATTGATATATTTTATTTATATTCAGATATTTATACCATGCCTTTGTTCCAGATGGAGTCCCAAAGTCCCTTACAGCATCATTCTTCTCTCAGTTTTTTCAGTTTTTTCCTCACAACAACCCTGTGAAGTGGAAATCTCTCTGGTTACAGAGGCACTATGTGCCTAAATATTAATTCAGACCAGCTATGAAGTGGGACATCTGCTTTCAGGTCCAACTTGAGGTCTTCCCAGAAGAATCCAACTGGCCATAGTGGGAATAGCAAGCTGGTCTAGATGTATCTTTGTTCTGATCTAGCAAGCCTCTTCTTAGGTTCTTATGAGCTGGCATTTTTAGTACAAACAGCTGAAAAAAATTATTAAAGTCTGTCTTTACAAGACATCTTTCATGGGGATGCTCAAGTGTAGGGAGAGGCAATGTTAGCTGGGAAGTGTAATTTAAAAAAGTTAGAGCCAGCGGAGATTGCTCCTCAGAGGGTTTGTTAATTTCATCTTTGACTCCCGGAAGGCTCTGTTAATTTCACCTCTCTACAGGAGAGTAGTTTTAAAAGACAGAACTGGTGGAGATTGCTCCTCAGAGGGTTTCTTAGTTTCATCTTTGCCTCCCCGAAGGCTCTGTTAATTTCACCTCTCTACACGAGGGTAGTATTAAAAGACAGAACTGGTGGAGATTGCTCCTCAGAGGGTTTCTTAATTTCATCGTCTCCTGCCCAAAGGAGAGGTGAAATTGACAGAGACTTCAGGGATGTGAAGATAAACATAACAAACCCTCTGAGAAGTGATCTTTGCTGGCTCTGGGTCTTTAAAAAGTATGCTTCCGGGCTAACATTGCATCTCCCTACACTTGAGCATCTCTGTGTAAAATGTCTTGTGTAGACTCTCAGTTGTCTGTCTGAACAATTACAGTGAACTAATGTGATGAAGCATTCATTTGTGTTGCCTTTGGGTTCTACCCATTCCCCAATGAATGGAAATAAAAGATGAAAAAATGCACACACAAAAATCACTACCTTTGGGCAATCTTCCTTGCTGGTTGCCTGGAAGCCCTCCTTACTCACCAAAGATGACCAGAGGAACGGCTACTTGCAAGACTGCTAATGTGCTCTTTAGCCTGAGCTGTTAAGTATGCTCTTTCCTTTCGTCTTGAAGGTCTTGAGCATGTGCGTTGGTGCTTATCCTTGCTCCAGATCTGCAACTGTGCTACATCAATAAGCAGGAGATCTCTTTCAGTTCAGTGTGGGGTTTTGTGTGTGTATGTGTGTGTGTGTGTGCACGCACTGTGAGTTTCAGAGCTGCTTGTCTTCTTTTCTTTCTTTTCTTTTCTTTTTTTAAATGTGTCATCATGATATATGGGCATTGCACTCCTTGTGGTTTGTCAGACTAGATCAGGCTGCATCTTGTCACATCCAGAAACAAATGAAGGCAATATGACTGAGTTGCAGATACATATCATGAGCCATTATAAAGTTAATAAAAACTTTCTTTGATGGAAAGTGCATTTGATGTGTGCTGAATGTGCCTCGGATCATGTTGCCTTCTCTCCCGACAAGTTTAGAAATCTACAATCTTTCTCTCCTTTAAAATACTCAACTGGTTGAATTCCATTTACTGAAGCAATGCTCAATTTAAACCAGTTCGCCAGTGCCTAGGTTTGTTTGTTTGCACCCCATTGAACTGCATTTCATAGAATTACTACTGAAAGGAGGCTGTGAAAGCAGTTTGAAGGAAGATGGCATTCTATTAAAAAGGACTTTAGTATAGTCACACAAATTAATATTAATGAGATTGTGAGGCCTCTTATGTATATATCTTTATTAACTGACTTGGCAATGGCAGAAGGAGTCTGAGAAAAAGGAATAAGTAAACAGACAGTAGAGACAGCTCCTTGGCATTTATTTAAGGGACGCATTCCTCATGAGTAGAAAAAGATGAGCAAGCTGGTCTGAGCGAAAGAAGAACTGACTCATCGGAAATGGTAACTCTAGTAACCAATTACGTTTTGATGGAGAATGGATTGCAGCAAACAGTGGAATCACAAAGTGTAACTTAAGGGGAACATTTTTGTGTGAATTTGTTATTTATTTATTTACTTCTAGTCCACCTTTGTTGCTGGGACTCCAGGGAAACAACGAAATGATCTGAAATGTGTTGACATTGTCCATGAAAAACTCTTAAAAACACAGCTGTAGCTATGAGCATTTTCTGTAAGTAACTCATCTTGTGTCTGGCTACTGTGTTCTCTGACTAGGAGTGTCTCTTCACAAGACATCTGACACGAGAAAACTCAAGTGACTTACTTTCTGTGTGGTATATTACAGAGGCTCCATACAAAATGAGATATATATTCAAGTATATTCAAGTATATTCTGTCTCCCTTGCAGTGCATGTGTATCCGCAATGAGAGATCAAGTGTAAGAACTTTCACTTGATGCTACTTGTATAAAATGTCTTGTGTCAAGAGATTCTAGGGCTGCCAGCTACCCACTATGGGCAGTGGAAATCCTGTACCCACGTTGGTTCAGTGAAAAGCAGAATAAATATGGGGGGGGGAGGTTGCTGAAGCTTTGATGTGACATCTGATTGAAGGCCCAGAAAAGATATTACAGCACCTCCCCTCCTCCCATGGCACTCTAGGAATTGACCCAAACTCTATGGTATTTACCAGAGAGATGGGGGGGGGGGGTTCCTAGAGTGTCTGGGGGATGCAGTGGCATCACTTCCAGGTCTTCACCCAGAAGTGATGTCAAAGCACTAGCAATGCTTCCCCCAGCAGGTCTGTTATTGTAATGTTAAAATGGAGAAAAGGAGAACTATATATTCCCTGAACTCTTCAGAGATAGGGCAGGATGAAAATGTGACATAACCTGATTCTGTCCCTTCTGCTGCAAGCTGCCACTGCCGCATGGTGTTGAGGAAGACCCGAAGTTGCATCCAGTCAGTTTTTCTGCTGATGAAACAGGAAGGAAGGGCACCATGAGACCTGAAAGGACATTAGCCACGTGAATTGGGGGCCATAGTAAGGAGAGGAATCGAGCACAACTGGATGAAATAGTAGTCTGTGCATCTGAATCTCAGGTTATTTCTTGCATGTGTAAACTCATGCCACAAAATATTCTACCCAAAGGCCAGAACCCCATCAGGCACACACAGCGAAAGGCAATTGGTTTGCCTTAATCTTACTTGCTACACTGAATAATGCATCACATCATTGATGATAATATTAATTATACAAGGTAGAGCAATAATATCTGATATTGTACAAATAGAAAGAGGGACATGCTTTCTAACATGTCAATGTTTAAAACAGAGATCACTTTGTTAGCCCCGTCTCCATCCCCTTCTCTGTTGTTTCACACTGTTGTAGGTTTGCTTCCACTCACTGTGTGCTGTGTTCATTTATTACACAATATCCGATCCACTACAGATTTAAAAGTCAAGTGGGTAATGGTTCATTTGGTTAAGAGTATATGGGGAGGGGGATGTCTGTAACATGGTCTCAACAACTTAAAACATCAAGGTGCTAAATGTGGCATTGCACACTGCACATGCATGGAACCACAGTGTCCATGCATGCGCACCCATGTCCATGAAAGAGAGGGTGCCTCAATTGGATGCTTCCAGAGCTTGAGTGTAAGTTAAATCTCCCCAAAACAACAACAACTTTAGTGGCTTGTTTTTTTAACAAGGCCATCTCACTCCTCTTTCAAATAGCAAAGTAGCTAAGAGACCCCATTGTAATCACACAGTCAAGCTGGGCAATCCACAGTCAAGGTTGGCCATTCTACATATATGAGAGATTTCCCAGGTGTTCAGAAAAAACATGACTTTCTAAATTAACCAAAAGAATGGGGGAAGGGACAAAAATGGCCTGAGGAGAACTAAATATGTTCCAGGAGGCTTTGAATGTTGAATGTTGAGAGCAGGTGTGATGATGTCACTTCCAGGGAAAACCCAGCTAGTAGCTCTAGGAATTGCATAACTCTATATCCAGGATCCCATTTCCTCTACATGCCAGGGAGCACTGGAGATTTATAGCGTTTTTGCAATATTTTTGTTACTTGCAAAGATACATGCAGGCACAGTGGAAGACATTCCTTCAACAGATCTGTAAAAAGAAACTCATGAAGCCCTCAGCAAGGCCACATCTCCCATTCTGGCAAATGGCCAGAATCTTTTGGCTCTCCCAGGGAGGGGTGCATAACTCTGGGACAGATCATTTGCTTTGTGTGCGTAAGAACCCAGGTTCTTTCCCCAGCATCACCAGTTAAAAGGATCAGGTAGCTAGGTGCTGTGAAAGATCTCTACCTTAAATCTTGGAGGGTCACTATTAATCAATGTAGACAATACAAGTGGTTGGATTTGGTCTAAGGAAATGACTTTGTTTCTTTGCCCTTCTCTAGGAGCAGTACAAACATATGTAGGTGAGAGTGGAATCACACCCAGGGGCGGCGCCAGGGTTTCTGGTGCCTGCAGTTGCCCCTACGTGCGCCCCCCGGACTGCGTGATGACATCACTGCATGATGACGTAATCAAGCAGCAAGCCATCCCCCATTGGCCGGCGTGTAGCTGGGATAGCGCATGGAGGCTGTCTGCACTCCCAGCTGGCCCTGATCACACCCACTAGACCCCTTCCTTTGTGCATTCAGTATACGATGTGAACAAGAGGTCACACGTGCAAATGTATGCTCATAGGTCCTTAATAGATGCTAGTGTTCCTGATCAGGTCCAAAAACCCTGCACATGTATACTTGGCTCTTGGTCACAATTTTTTAAAGGTAAAAGATATTTATTATATTAAAGGGAATAAGAATGACAGTTGGAGACTATCTATAACCAAGAACCAGGAGGAAGTAATGCTAATAAATGAATACACAAAAGCTTATTGTAGTAGGAATGGCCTCAGCAAATTAATATTCTTATTAAAATGTAACCTCTTATATCCATAAATGACTGTCGTTTAGTATAAAAGGACTCCAAGCATTTCCTTCCCTCCCATCATTTGAACAAATTTTGACAGTTTTGACGTTTTGATAGTACATCAGATTTTGTTTATCCACCTTTTAAGACAGGAGGGATCATGTTGGCACCAATTCTTTCCCACCAGCTTAGCTGGTAAATCCCACCGTTTACTGTTCATTGGTTATATCAAATGCTCATGCGGTGGGTGGGGGCCATAGAAAGCAATCCTACCTCCCCCCCCTCCACACTCATTTTCATGACCCTTCAAATTCAAACTGCTTTTTGCTTCTAGTTCTGCTTGGCAGGAAGGGAAATCACCTTTTCCAAGCTCGGATGGGTACGGCATTCCAAAATGCGGAGTGAGATCCTTAACTAGCAAGAGAACTTTTCCTGGCATTAACTCCCGTTGATGAAACATCAACCAATCATCCTGGGCTGTTAGCCAACAATCAACTGAACAAAAGGATAGACTGCCAGCACATGAAACAATATTTAGTCAATGTTTTATTTCAAACACTCTGAGCTTAGGGATAGTATACCAGTGCCCTTCACAAATAGGGATGTTACCAAATATTGTGAACACACCATTTGATTCAAAGATCATACTTTCTGACATGGGTTTGCACTAGGGTTGCCAATCCAGGTTGGGAAATTCCTGGAGATTTTTGGGGTGGAGTCTGAAAAGGGTGGCATTAGGGGAGGGGAGAGGCCTCAGTGGGGTATAATTCCATGGAGTTCACACTTCAAAGCAGCCATTTTCTCCAAGGGGAACTGATCTCTTTTGCCTGGAGATCAGGTGTAATTCTGGGAGATCTCTAGCTATCACCTGGAGGCTGGCAAACCTAGTTTGTACACCAGGTGTCTGACATGAGAGTGTGGGAGCCTGGTGGAGGCAGCACCAAGTGACCTGGGGTGGGCCAGGATTGCCAATCTCTAGGTGGAGCCTGGAGAGCTCCCAGAATTACAACTGATCTTCAGATGAAAGAGATCAGTTCTCCTGGAGAAAATGGCTACTTTGGAAGGTGGACTGTATGGCATTTATATCCCACTGAGGTTTCTCCTCTTCAAGTCTTGCTGACTCCCCACCCAAATCACCAGGCATTTCCCAATCCAGACTTACCACCATAGGACGGGCATGGCTGAAAGGCCGCTGACTCCAGCAGCAGCACACAGGGAGCTGGATGTGGCCCAAACCGAGCAAGCTGCCTGTCTTTAGGCTGTAGCTTCAGGCCCAGCCTTGAGGATATGGCTGTAGGGGCAATGGAAAGATTTAATGGATAAAGGAGCCTGAAAAGAATAGGGCTATGCTGCAGAGCAGCACCAGGCTATAAAGGCCAGGTGGGAGGAGACAATGAGGAGGGCGGAGCAGTAGAAAAAGGCAAAGGGGCCCGGAGCAGCGAGAGAAACAGGAAGAGAAGCAGTGACGAAAGGAGGTAGGAGTACAGCACTGAATCAGGGAGCCCAGGTGGACTAGGGTAGAGTCTCAGTGAAGAAAAATACAGGCAGCTGTACTCGGTATATACCAAAAAAAGATAGCTGCATGGGTTTTGCTGCCTGACAGTGAGTTTGTATCACTATGGGGGATACCTTCAGCACCCCCCTTCCCCAGGAGGGGCCACAGGGAGAAAATGGTGAGAATAATTTTTTGGACCATACAAACAAAATTCAATAGCATTAACATCATTAAGCAAACGTCTGGTTTTGCATCTATTACATATATATGGCTTATTTACAAATAAATGTGATTTATTAAAATATTAATTGGGAGTACCAGAAGTGAAAATGGGTGTAGGCTTATGATGACAAGAAACAAAAAAAGAAAAGAAATGAATAAAAGACATATTTGTATTTCCTTACTCATAAGCAAGCATATACCCCCCCTCCCCACCCACCAATTTATCAGGGATATTTGTTAATTAATGCAGAGCTGTAAAGTCAGGAGAGTGTGGAATCACATGTGGTAAAACACTCTCCAAGACAGTATGCTGCAACAGATAAAATATACTTTTATTGAAGTTGTTTCACATTAATTTGCATTTTAGTAGTAGCAGAAGAAACAATAGCAAACTAATCTAAATAATACTATTCCCTATTACAAATGGCTAGCAAATCTGGCTACATGTGAGTGGGAATACAAGTGTGCATCTTACAATCTTGCACGGGAGAGCTCTGCAGAACCATTATGTTTCTTGTAAGACCACAAGGAGGGAGAGAACAAAAGCCACTGAAAGATCAGAAGGAGTCAGAGAGAAGCTTTTAAAGTGGACAAACCCCCCTCTTGCTTGGGCCAATTTCACCAGTTCAATTCCCATATTGCAGTGCTTTTTTCGTGACCATCTGCACCCGGTTTATTGCCATGAGTAGTCACTCCAGCTACTTTGCGGGTTTTCTGCAGCTTTCCTGGGAGATCTTATACCCCGAAAATCCATTTTCCAGTCAGCTTGTTTCCTGTGCACACTCTTTATTCCATCTTTTTCTGTTCCACGCTCTTCTGCCCCCCTCTCCCCTGCCAGCCCACTTCATTGTGATTGGCCACTGTTGTCTATCTAGCTATTCCCTTCCCCTCCTTTCCATTCCTTCCCCTCCCGTTTCCTCTCTCTTTTTTTTTAAATTTACAGTAGGATTGATGCACTAATTGATTGGGAGAGCGAAATCCAGGAAATAGATTGATCCAGCATTCTAGCAATGCATAAATGCACCACGTGTGCAAAAAAAGGAAAGGAAAGGGCTGGCACTGTGACATCACCAATGACACCAGTCACTTATAATAATAATAATAATCCCAATGCATTTTGACATGCTGCAGACTAAAAAAAAAGGCACCACACTGACCAAACAAGAGAGGCACAAAAGGGCCCAGACAAGCCAATTTCATGCCTTCTGGCTTGACTTCTTGGATAGTGAGGAGTTATGTCCCTGGTGCAGAAGGGACTAAAGAGAGGTATCACAAAAAACACAGTCTGCTTCTAATGTATATAGAAATATAGTGCCCCCCCCCCCCCCCGTGTTGAAGTATTCTGAGTCCCTTCTATTCCAATACTAAATTCCTCAAGTTTTGATAGTTTAATCCATTATCATATTGGGGTGGTGTAATTGAAGTGACAGACTTCAGGGATCAGGAAAACTCAGGTTCAAATCCCTTCTCTGTCATGGAGCTTTCTGGGTGACGTTGGGTTGGCCTCTTTCAGCCTCACTTACCTTACAGGATTATTTAGAGGACAAAAATGGAGGAGGGGAAACAGTGTCATCATTGGAAGAAGGGCAGGATACAAATATAATAATTCCATAAAGTCAATAATTATTTTATAGGTAGGGAGTAGCAGAGCTCTCTGCTTCTCATTAAACTATATTGTCATAATTGGTTTTGTCTGTGCTATGGCGCATGTCTCCTGAATTCCACTTTAACTAGGAGAATTTCTAAACTAAATTCCAGAATTGGTGCATGTGCAGTTGGCTGAACATGCACATCAACAATGTAAAGACTCGAATAGACCTACGAAGTGGAAAGTGGTAGCAATCTACACATTCATAGTGCCCTGTACACAATCCAGAGGTAAAAACTGGTTCGATGGGTGACTCCTAATGCATCAGTTCCTCTTTAGAAATGAGGCCAGATAATTCAGAACTCCAAAAAACACAGAGAGATTTAAATGGGGAGAATTTCAGAAACATTCCTAATTATAGGGTACTGGATTAGAAGAGACAGTTTGTCCCAGAGAAGGAACCAGCCTTTGGAAATTGTTTTGGTTCCCACAGCACCTTGTGAGATTATGTTGGCCCTCGATAATTGAAGCTTACAGGATCATTTAGAACAATGTTAGACAAGTACAATTACAGTAGATAGTGCATACAACTTTTGCTTCATAAATACAGCTTTGCAAAGGTATGAGATGGCCACAGCCTTCATTTTGGCAGCTGGCAGGCTGGAGACAGACATAAGAGAGTTACCTCCAGAGGTGTTCCATTAAGGGAATTTACTGTGCCCAATGATTAATTTCAAGAATAACAATTCACTCCCATAGCCATGGGCCCAAAGCTGCTATTACTTAGAATATAAACGCCAGCCTCTTTCTCAAAAACAACTCCAAACTGAAAGAGTAATATGAAATCCTTAGAAGTCATTTCAAGGAGTTTCTCTTTGGTGCTGGTTTCGGGGAAATCAAGTAATAGCCTGGACAAATGGTCCTTTTATATTTTTTTACATGATTTTAAAGTTATTTTACACCATTTATCCATTATACACCATTTTTTAAACTTTTATTCACAACCATTTCAAAAACACACATCTATTTTAATGGTAATTAATTCCATAAAATTAATTTGAAGCCTCCACTTGAAGCCAGTTGGGTGACCTTGGGTTAGTCACAGCTCTCTCAGAGCTCTCTCAGCCCCACCCACCTCACAGGGTGTTTTGTTGTGGGGATAATAATGGCATACTTTGTAAACCGCTCTGAGTGGGCATTAAGTTGTCCTGAAGGGCGGTATATAAATCGAATGCTGTTGTTGTTATTATTGTTGTTATTAAAAATTGTGAGTATGATTAAGTAAAATAACTGTTGTAGTTTTGTCACAAGCAAGGGAGAACCTAC
The DNA here is from genome assembly GCF_028583425.1 of Eublepharis macularius. Taxonomy (NCBI): domain Eukaryota; kingdom Metazoa; phylum Chordata; class Lepidosauria; order Squamata; family Eublepharidae; genus Eublepharis; species Eublepharis macularius. The sequence continues at coordinate 24,175,375 of NC_072805.1, read as the reverse complement.
TTTAGAAACGGGAGTTTTTGAAATGTAAATAAGCTCCCAACATTTTAATACCTTCCCTACCAGTATGTTGCCTTTGTGTGCCCCCCCCCGAACCAAATAGCAGCTCCAGAGGCAATTTGAGGAGAGAGTTAAATCACTTCCTCTATGTCAAGATGCTGATCTGAACTGAGATCCTCTATGGCAGCTCTGTACCAATTAAAAACCATAAAGGGAACCGATTTATGAATCTGCCAATGCCTGGCTTAGTTTGGTCCAGAGATTTCTAGCTTCGACAGATACCAGGCTGAAACTTGGAAGAATTAAAGTGCTGACTGTGTGCTCACTAACCAAATTTTCAAAAGAAATCTCTACAGAAAGGAAAAGCCGGGATGACATTCGACTAGGCCCTCTGAGGTTCCAGAAAATGAGGATTGCCTTGGGTAAACTGGAGACAACTGGATTGTATGCATTACAGTAAGCCAATCACACTCCCGAGATATCTTTTGAAATACTCTCCCTCAAAATTCTTCCAGATGTTTTGCCTGAGCAGGACTATTCAAACTCACTTTAAATTTGGCTTCAGGCAAAAATTGGCAGCCTCTCCAGCCAAGAAGCTTTGGTTTGGTGGTGCAGAATCTTCAGTGACATCACTTATATGCATCTCCAGAACTGTGCAACGGCAATGAGTGCCACTAAAGTGAGTCCCTCGGTGCTGGGTTCAGACATGCAATGGGCCCAATTCTTCTCAACGACCACAACTGATTGTTTGCATCCCCATGACTAAGACAGCAGGTGGTTTAAGCCGACAACCCACCCCCCATACACACACCCCTTTCATTATATTTGACAAGTTTGAGCCTGAGTTTTGTAACAGACTTGTAGCCTATGGCATCAGACAGGGGAGATGAAATTTAGAGCAAACAGACACAAAAAGAAAATCTACAAAACATTGCATTGACAGCTTGCTGAGGTAGCTTTTTTCGGTCCGAGCTGCTCCAGCAAAGTCACTGCATGTTGACGTACAGTAGTTGACACAGCTTTGTTGCGATGTGATGGAATGAAATCACCATTCAAGGTTCCTAATAGTCCATGATTTGCTATATAAAGGGGTGTGTGTGGGGGGGGGGGGGAATCCAGTCACAACAGGTGACAACAGCAACCTCAGCACATAGGAAGAAACAGGGAGCTAATGTTATTCGACCTGGCATCCTGCCGTTCTTTTATTTATTCAGATATTTCTACCTCACTTTTCTCCCAATTGGGGACCTAATGCAGCTTATAGCATCCTTCTCCACTCCTCCGTTGTATCATCACAACTACAACCCTGTGAAGTAGGTGAGGCTGAGAATGTGTGGCTGGCCCAAGCTTCCATGGCAGAGCAGGGATTTGAGCTTGGGTCTCCCAGTTTCTAGCACAGAACTCTAACCACTATGCAATGCTATCTGTCTTTAGGAAGCCCAGAGAAGCTTGCATGAGGCTTCCGATACACTTTTCCCTTTAGGAAGTGAGCACATCCAGACCTCCTGAGCTGCACCTTTTTGAGCCCCAGTGGACAAACATGAATGTTTGTCTTGATCAATGTGTGTGTGTGTGGGAGGAATACCTCAGTAAAACACTTCAGTACCAAAGGTTACCTGTTACACCCTTCTCCCAGACATGAAAATGCTAGGAAGTTATTTCCTTCTTCAAGCTGAGATATGAATTGGGGCTATAAAGGTACTAATGACTACAATTCGGCCTTGGAACATCTTTGAAGCTCTAAAGCTTAGAGAAGGTCTAACAGAGTCTGGCTGCTCTCTCAGAACCCAGTGTCTCCATTTAGAACCCATTCTAGAACAGGCACTCTGTTTATGCAAGATGAGAAACAGTTTTAGGACAGGACAGGACAGGACAGGACAGGACAGGATAGGATAGGATAGGATAGGATAGGATAGGATAGGATAGGAGTTGCCAGCCTCCCGGTGGTGGCTGGAGATCTCCTGGAATTACAGCTGATCTCCAGCGGACAGAGAACAGTTCTCCTAGAGAAAATGGCTGCTTTAGAGGGTGGAGTCTATGCACTGTACCCTGCTGAGGCCCCTCCTCTCCCCCAAACCCCACCACCTCCAGACTCCACCCCCCAAATCTCCAGGAATTTCCCAACTCAGAGCTGGCTATAGGGTAGGTAAGGCAAGGTAAGATAAGGTAGGGTAGGATTCTTTGAGGAAGCCATTACCATGAGTTTAGCTTTCAAACAAGCTTAAATAAGTAGCATAGCTTTCTTTGTAGAATGGCCTCATCTCATGGAGTTTTTGAAGCATGCTGTGCTCCAATGAGATGAAGAAAGCCAGGACTGGGGAAGAAGCTAGTGGGTGCCAGGAAACACATTGAGTGGCACCATGACAACCACTGCTAGTTTTATTTGATCAGCAGATATGATACGTGACGGTCTGAAAAATGAAATCCTACCCTCAAGTCATTGTTGACTTATGATGACCCCTGGTGGAGTTTTCATGGCAAGAAATGAACAGAGGTGGTTTGCCATTGCCTGCCTCTGCAACCCTGGTCTTCACTGGCGGTCTGCCATCCAATTACTAACATCTACTTCATGACTTATGGACTACAGAACTGTCTCAGGGCCAAGCTACACATGACGAATGACACTTGAACAGCAAGTGGATTGAGTGGAGGGCAAGTGAACAGGGAGAAATACACTTGCCGTTCAAGTGTCATTTGTCATGTGTTGCTTGGCCCTCATTCTCTTTTCATTTTGATCATACGTATTCAGATGTGTATGCAACATATACCCTTCTCTGCAGGCCAACAGAAAATGGAAGGAAAGAGTTTGCTTGTAAATCGATTTCATAGCCTGAAAAATTGAGATTGGCCCAATGTATTTTGAAGACTATTCCAATGGGGTGGGGGGCGGGGAGGAATCTGGAAGTATTCTGACTATACAGTGATAGTTGTTGAGCTAAGGAAGCACCACATAACATGACCAAGTCAAAGTGGCTCTTGGGATAAATCAATGAAATATAACTCAGATAAGACCTCAGAGCACATACCAACAAGGAGCTGCCTGGGCCATTCCCAAGAACCGAGAAAATGTTGGGTAAGGTTTGCCACAGTTGCTGCTGTGCTTTTCTGTGGCACTTATAAAGCTACTCGCACCGATCTGCATTTATGAACCATGGCACTGTGGTTTAATAATCCAGGAATAAAGCTTTGCGTCTCAACCCTGCCACTTTTAATTGACAGAACTGAAATGTTTAATTTAATTACACTTTTAATTTAATATTCAAGGTTTTTATGCACCACCCAGTCTCCAGACGGGTTTCCAGAGGATGAAGGAGACAAGAGAAAGAGTACATAGGAGTGGATTTCCTGTAGATGGACAGCTATCTAATATTGTAGGATATACCCATGAGTATTTATTTCTCTCTGCTTTCCTCCTGAATATTATATCCATTCGTTCTTCTAACAAAGATAACACAATGTATACTTCCCTATCGAACTCGATGCAAATTGAGCTACTCTTTATAGCCTCAGAGGAATGTTTGCCTAGGATGAGAAGTCCCTTTGTTTATTTGATATATTTCCATACTACCTTCCTATAAAGTTCAAAGTAGTTTCCAAATATAGACAATAATGAATGAACCATCAACCTTCCCCATCCCTCAATATTTTCCTGATCTGAAATGGATCTGGGATCCACTGAGGAGATCCATGAGTGAGGAGAACCCACCACTCACATCATACTGTTACCCAGGACTAGACATGAGCACAATCTGAATTACGATTTCAAAAAAAACACTGATTTTGGCGTTTGCGCCATTGTGACTCAGCTAATCAGTTCTGTCCATGGCAACCGATCCAGCAGTCGGGGGTTTGCTTGTTCGGGACTTGATCGGATGTATCGGTTTCTGTTCGGAATTGCAGACACTCTTGCGCCAGAAATTTATTCCCGGGGCAACAGAGCAGGGGAATGAGCTGTGTTTGCCCTCCTTCTATCACCCTTGAAACACGAATGGAAGCCCAGCTTTCCTTGATTAGCAGGCTTCCTTCCAACCACAGAACAGCAACCGAGGGGAGGGAGGGGGAAGGGGGTGTTCTGAAGCCATGGGCACAAAGGAAAGGCAAAAGGCAACATGGGAGGCTGGGAGGCCGCCCGCGCCGTTCGTCTTTCCCCAGGACAAGGGGCACATGGGCAAGCCAGCCGCCCCTTGTCCTGAGGAAAGGCAAAAGGCAGCGCGGGAGGCTGGGAGGCCGCCTGCGCCGTTTGCCTTTCCCCAGGACAAGGGGCACATGGGCAAGCCAGCCGCCCCTTGTCCTGGGGAAAGGCAAAAGGCAGTGCAGGTGGCTGGAAGGCCGCACGTGCCGTTCGTCTTTCCCCAGGACAAGGGGCACATGGGCAAGCCAGCCGCCCCTTGTCCTGGGGAAAGGCAAAAGGCAGCGCGGGAGGCTGGGAGGCCGCCTGCGCCGTTTGCCTTTCCCCAGGACAAGCCGGCCGCCCCTTGTCTTGAGGGGCAGGTGAATGGCGCGGGCAGCTGCTGAGCCACTCGCGCTGCTGCCGGCTCCTCAGTGCACCGGGACAGCCGGCTTGCTGCATGGGTGGGGGGCGACCCAGGAGCGCGCGCGCGTGAGCAAGAGCCTGACTACGGTTGCCCTGGGCACTGGCAACCGTAGATCCGGCCCTGGGAATGTCCCCTCCCTGAGGGGAGGCAGCTCATTGCTGGGTTAAAAACTCCCCCCCTCTACTCTTAAGTGTGTGTGTGAATGTCCCCTCTCTCCCTGAAGAGAGGCGGCTCATCGCCGCCTCCCCCTGCCCACCGGGCCTGGTGGCTGCTGCCACCAACCACCATTCCTATATCGCTGGAAACAGTGGGGCGCCCTCCCGCTTTGGCCTTCTAGATTCCGGATTGGAAATGGGACGTGATCGGTTAGAATCGGTGGCCTGGGTTCGGCAGCGGCCCGGATCCACGAACGGCTTAATCGGTATTTTTTTTTGGATTGTGCCCATCTCTACCCAGGACACAGGGTGGGGATCAAAGGCACAACCCATGTACTCTAATGTGTAAACAGGAATACTACATGGTCTGCCATGGCAACCTCCCAGCCCTGGCTCCCAGGCCATGCCATTGCTTTCTACTCCAGCAGGAGCAAAAATGGTGACAGGGAAGCAATGTCACACGATGTCACTTCCAGTTTTTATCACAGACAGCAGGAAATTCCTAGAGGTTTGTGATGTTACTTCCTGGAACGACTTCCCACCCCCCATTTTTGCTTCTGCCGGAGCGAAAAGGATGGCTGGCGATGATATGTGAAAATCAGAATACCAGGGTGGTATAATAATGAGAATGCCAGGTTGGGGGGCCTGATTTCGAATGTCTATTGACTCAACGACACAGGTCACTGGGGATTTTGTGAATAAAGCTTCCAGTGTTTATTTTTAAAATAATTTTCATGTATGTGTTGGGAGGGTCAATTCTGATCAGGTTCGTTTCAAGCATGAGGAAGTGAGGGCTCAAGGCTTCTTCCCTCTCAGCAATTTCCCAATTTAACATAGCCTGGTCAGCCACCATTTGCCCCATTGTGTCAAATGTAAAGGAAGGAACCTACATCTTTACCTGTATGTTTCCTCATTGGCAAACAGCAGCTCCCTGGGCTATTCCAGACTGTAAAATAAAGCACAGGTGGGGACTTATTTGAAACCTCCCTCCCCTCCTCTTATGATCCCAATCAGAACTGGGTGCCTGCACACCTGAAAATTAAAATGTGAAAACGATTGGGCGTTCCGTTTCTGGAACTTACAGCATGCCATGGAGTCAAGCCTTTAGCCATGAAAATTGCTGGTTGACCTTGGGCCTGTCGAATCCTCACAGTTCACTCAGGGCCAAGCTACACATGACGAATGACACTTGAACGGCAAGTGGATTGAGTGGAGGGCAAGTGAACAGGGAGAAATACACTTGCCGTTCAAGTGTCATTCGTCATGTGTAGCTTGGCCCTCAGTTGTTGTAAAAAACAAGAAGCGTAGGAGAACCACGCATGCCCCCAGAACTCCTTGAAGGAAAGGCAGGATTAAATTGTAAACAGATTTTTCCAGTGTTGCTATTTCAGGCTCCCATCCAGGTCATTCAAGTGTATTTTGTAATTTGAGTGTATATGAGTGTAATTCAAGTGTATTTTGTCTCATGTGGTTTGACTCTGAGTGTTCAGTGGAGCTTTCCTATCTCTCACAGAGTGTCACTCACAGTCACATCAGTGTGTCACAGCAGCCTTTGATGGCAAACTGAGGCCTTCCCATCAGGGCAGTCAAAATGTCTCTGGGGCCCTCAGACAACAATGCCCCCCCCCAAGTGACCAGGGCCTTAAGAATTTTGCCCCCCCCCAATCCCACTCTTTCAGAAGGCCTACATCCTATACTGGAATTTCTAAAGGAAATAAACCTGCTTTCAGCTTACCATTTTCCATAGCAAATGACTACAAGGCCATTGTGTTGTATGACAAGCATTTACCTTGTCAAGCACTCCAGGCTGATTTTTAAATTAAGGCCATTTCCACGTGCCCTTAAAGGGATGGCCCACTCACGGAACGCTGGTGCCTAGAGGTGGGCACGGACCGAAAAACGGACCAAAATTTGACACAGACCAATCCGGTTCTATGTTTGTGAACCGGCGGGTCATGGGACGTGTGTTTTTCATGGATGTGACAACTTTTGGGCTGGTCCATCAGTCCGCTGGTCCATTAAACCAGACATCCCAGCTCCAAGCAATGAATTCCCTAATCAACATAGGGGATATCTGCAGACCTTCTCTGACTGTCAAACAGAGAGCTCCTGTTCGTCTCTATGAGAGCAGAAGGAGTAAATTCCCACCCACCCCAACTCTCAGGCAAGTAGTTTCAGTTTCCAGCAGGCAGTAAGACAGGAAAAACTGCAGGGTGGGTTTTTCCAGTCACAGAGGGAGGTATTTGAAGCTTTTGCTTGAGATACTGGCTGCTTCTGTTCCACAGCCAGGCTCAGGGGCTAAGCCTGTGCTGACTCACAGAATACTTTTATATACTAAACTTATTAACAGTATCATTATTATTTAAATCACTTGTCCTGGCTGGGAAGGTGCCTGGGTGGGTCAGGTCTCTGGACCACCCCCTGTCCTTGCCAAGTGCAAATGTACCCTCCCCTCCACAAGGGGATTTTTAACTTCCTTCTCCATGGGTCCTCCCATCCCCTAGTCCACCTGTGCCTGCTGCCCTCTGGCTGCATCCCAGCAGAGGGACTCTTTGTCCATAGCTGGGTTCATTCCTCTCCCCTGTGGGAATTCCTTGCCACTAAACCACGAGGATCTGTGGTTTTGAAACATGTTTTTGCTCCATGGTGGTACAACGAAGTGGTGAGTGCATGTTTTTTGGGTGCAGTTTGTGGCAATAGACATGATATGGTGGATTATGTGGTGGATTTTGGGTGGCCCCATGTAAAACATGAGGATCCATGCTTTTGGAGCATGTTTTTGTGCCATGGCGGTGCCACGGCTCGATGGGTACGTGATTGTTTCAGTGCTGTCTGTAGACTAGGACAAGATCATTTTGTTTCAATATAAAAAGCATATGAATTCATGAGGATCCATTTAAAATCATCTGGATCTGACTTTTAACCACTTTTACTCATTCCCTTTGATCTGTTCCCAGAGATCATCATTCCACTCTGGTGGCTGTCATTCTAGGCCCAGAGCAGTTTAGCTGCCCTCAGGGACTGTCATTCCACTCTCGGAGCCTTTATTCCAGGCCCAGATAGGGTTGCCAGCTCCAGGTTGGGAAATTCCTGGAGAATTTTGGGGTAGAGCCTGAAGAAGGCAGGGTTTGGGGAGGGGAGGTACCTCAGCAGGGTATAATGCCTTAGAGATCTCCAGATGAACTCATCTCTGTGGTCTGGAAATCAGTTCAGGGAGCTCTCCAGCTACCACCTGGAGGCTGGCAACCCTAGGCCCAGAGCAGAACAGTGCATCTAAGCATGTGCAGAAATAACAGAGAACAGTGCCTCTGCAGAGCACTTTCCATTCTCAGAGGAAGATTCTCTAACTCCATTCCACATTTTCATTGCAACTTTTTGGTGCTGCAATGTATTACAATGGAGCCAATGCAAGTCAATTGGCTTTTGCAGCTCCTATTATATCTAATGGAACTTTCCTGAGAGCTGCTGTTTTGGTTGTCTATAACTTGGACATCCAAAATCCAATCTTCACCAAACTTGGAGGGTGGCTGGAGGAGAGCTAGCTGAAGAATCCCTGCAAGTTTGGCATCTCTGAGTGTGAAGGGGGCCATCCTAGGGCCCCTGGAATCATGGACCACAAACTGACGAACCGGTCCGTGAACCATGGCGGGTCCATGAAATGTTTGTGATCCATGGTCTGTGAAATGCGACGGACCATGGGCTGACAGTCTGTGTTTTTTTCCCAGTCCATGCCCCCCTTTACTGGTGACATCTTTGTTTGCAAAACATTTGTGGGCTGTTGGGCTTCCATTTTTTCAATGCCTTTTCTGTTACTGTGGAAAGTACATTCCCAGAAAAGGTGCCCAAAAAATGGAAGCCAAACAGCCTGCAACTGTTTTGCAAACAGACATGTCTGGATTGCTGGGGAAAAGCCACCAGAATTCAGTGAGTGGGCTGTCCCTTTATGATAGCAAAAGTATTTGCTGTTGCACGGCAACTTATGAAGTCCCCATCTAGCATATTTATACTCCCCCACCCCCCACATACACAAGTTTCTTGTTAGAGGCCTGGCAGAAAGTATTTTTGTATATGCATCAAAGCGCCTAATTTGCGAATGGAAGTAGACTTGTATAGTACCCACCTGCCTAGCAGATATCTTCATGGGAATGTAACTAGTAAAACTGTGGTTGCTCAGCACATCTTTTTGTATGTAGAAGATCCCAGGTTCAGTATCTGGCAATTCAAATGAAAATAAACTCCGGTAAGCAGGTAGGATTACCAACTTGCAGGCGGGGCCTGAAGTTCTCCCAGAATTATAATGGCTCCCCAGATGACAGAGATCAGTTCCTATTGAGGAAATGGCAGCTTCACAGAGTGGGCTGTGTGGGGTCATATTCCCGCTGAGCTCCTTCCCCTCCTAAGTTCTGCACTCTCCAGACACTGCCCCCAAATCTCCAGTAATTTCTCAAGCTGGAGTTGACAACCCTTGCAGCTGGGCCGAGAAGGATGTGCTGTAAGAGGGACAAACAGTGGCAGTTATGAATCAGAATTAGGAACTTGCAAAAATAACAAGCTCTCTTTTTTTCTCACGGTCTTTTTTTTTTTTTTTAACTTTTCAAGCACTGTTTTCTTTTCTGTACAACTTTGGTTGGAGGTGGGAAAAGTCATTTTTCTTTCCAGGAGAGCTTCTAAATGGGGAACAAAATAGAGGGGTTAATTAACAACCTATACACACACACACACACACACACATACATACATACATACATACATACATACATACATATATATACATACATATATACATACACATGTTTGTGTATGTGTATGTTTATATATAAGAGAGTATTTATTATAGATGTGCACCAATGTAGATTAAAAACAAGTTTAAAACATAAGGCCTGAATGGCAGGCTACATATATATACACTAAAACTTGCTAAAACATCTATATATGTAGCCTGCCATTCAGGCCTTATGTTTTAAACTCGTTTTTAATCTACGTTGGTGCACATCTATAATAAATACTCTCTAAGGGCCAAGCTACAAGTGACGAATGACACTTGAACGGCAAGTGTATTTCTCCCTGTTCACTTGCCCTCCACTCAATCCACTTGCCGTTCAAGTGTCATTCGTCATGTGTAGCTTGGCCCTAAGATAGATAGATAGATAGATAGATAGATAGATAGATAGATAGATAGATAGATAGATAGATAGATAGATAGATAGATAGATAGATGGATGGATGGATGGATGGATGGATGTTTAGGTTGTTACTTAACCCCTCTATTTTGTTTCTCTGATTGTTTGGGTTGAGTTTGTGGGGATTTCCCCCCCCCCCACACACACCTTTTTTTCTTCCTTGCTGTTGCTGATATTGGGGGCTGCATTTGTTGAGTGCTCTGGTATTGTATTGAGATTAGAAAGAAATTAAAAGAAAATTCAATGTGCCCTGCTATTCAGATGAACATATAAGCTACCTTACTGGACAAACCTAATTTTTTAAATTTCGTTTTAGCAAGTTTTAGTATATATATATGTAGCCTGCCATTCAGGCCTTATGTTTTAAACTTGTTTTTAATCTACATTGGTGCACATCTATAATAAATACTCTCTTTTTTATATACACACACACACACACACACACACACACACACAGAGTTATATATATAACTTATATATATGTTATTACTTAACCCCTCTATTTTGCTTAACCCCTCTATTACTTAACCCCTCTATTATTTGGGTTGAGTTAGTGGGGATTCCCCCCCACCCTTTTTTTTTCTTCCAAGCTTCTAACTGGTTCTGCCCAGGAATAAGAGACGCATGTTTGCAGTGCTCTTGGAAAGAGCGAATAGTGCCCTGATTCACAAGTGCAATCAACAGCGACATTTTTTCTTCTTGCAAAATGGATGAGATCCAAGGAATAGTTGAGAGGAAAAGGAACGTGAGAGTCTGAAAGGCACAAATTATTCTGAAGTTTACAGAGTTGATAAAGTTATTAAGAGAGAGAGAGAGAGAGAGAGAGAAAAGGGAGGGGAGGGGAGGTGGTGGGAGGTGATTCCGGCTATACCTTAAGGGTGTGCAAACAGAAAGAGAAAACCCAGAACAAGTCTGACAGGATAACAATCTACAACAGCCTTATTCCCTCAGGGTTAAGCAGAGAGAGAGAAGGAAGGAAGGAAACAGATTAGGAAGGAGAGAGAAAGATGGGGAAGAGAGGAAAAGAGAGAGAAGGAGAAAGGGAAAAGAAATACAAGGAAAGAGGGAAAAAGAGAGAGAGCCCAGCCATGGCACAAGCTCCTTTTCTTCGCCTGCTCCCTTACATTCCTGGCAAGATCTCCTTTGCTTTTGCTTGCACAAACTTGGCTCTTGAGCGCCTTTATTGTTATTATTTGCAAGTAAGAGAAGCGAGGCTTTAATGCAGGCCGGAGGGAGAGAGTGAATCAGGCCACAGCTTAAGGGTGGGGTCTTACAGGGGCCTGAATCGGCCATTGGGCCATCTGCTTAGCAACAGGACCCTGAAGGGGGGGAAGAAAAGGCCAAGTGGAGCATTTATACAGTTGGGCCAGCAGCCAATAACTTTGTGCCAAATGCAAAACTCGTCTGCCAAGAAAACAAACAAGGGTACTTTTAAAAACCTCCAGCGTTTTAAAAAAAGTTTGCTTCTTCTTCTCCCGAGCAAACTCTTTGCCCTGGCTTTGACAGATCACTTTTGCTTTTGATGTGCCAGTTCAATAGGGAGAGGTTTCAATGCTTCTCTGTCTCTCCTTTTGTTCTTTCCTAGGTTGGAACAGTTGCTGCAGTTGCTCCATGTATTGACAGCTCTTCTTATTTTGAGCCACATGGGAGCCAAAAGTAGAGTTCCAATGTGTTATGCTTGAAATGCCACTTGTTTGTAACTAACCTGACTGCAGCCATCCCTCCACCTCCAGATCTTTTCAAAGTTAAGCAGTTTTTTAAAAAAATAAATGGTCACGTATTAAAATGAATTAAAAGCACTAGTAATAGCAAAGGGAGAAGTTGCTTCATCCTAGACAAATGGATAACCCTATTGAGAATTTCAAAAATCGCAGCACCTAAATTAGAACCTTTCTAGCTTACCTTCAGGGATCAGCATCCTTTTATAGTTAAACAGCCAAACAGCATCAAAAATCCAAAGCAAGAGAGAAACAAAGAGGTTGTGTATGAAAGCCTATTTGCACACCAGAAAATAGAAAACATTATTAATAATAGACGGATGAATAATCCAACAGATTTCTGCAGCCCAAAGACTGGTTGTTGTGAGTCCTTAATTAGAAAAAACGAAGAGTCCAGTAGCACCCTTAAGACTAACCAACTTTACTGTAGCATAAGCTTTCGAGAATCACAGTTCTCTTAGTCAGATGCATCAGAACTGTGATTCTCGAAAGCTTATGCTACAGTAAAGTTGGTTAGTCTTAGGGGTGCTACTGGACTCTTTTCGATTTTGCTGCTACAGACTAACATGGCAAACTCGTCTGGCTTTATTTGAAAGTGGCGCACAAGAGATCTCACAGCAAATTCACAGCGGGCTCTCTGAGTGACTGCTTTAGTGCACTGACATAAATCTGTGCAGGCATTGGACTTGTATTACTGGCAGCCTCTATCATTTCTATGGTTGTCAAACTCCAGGTGATGGCTGGAGATCGCTTGGTTACAGAGATCAGTTCCCTGGAGAAAATAACTGCCTTGGAAGGTGGACTCTGTGGCATTATACTCAGCAGAGGTCCTTCTTCTCCTCAGACTTGGCCCTGCTCAGGCTCTACCCCACCTCCGAATTTCCCATCCTGGAGCTGGCAACTCTAAATTAATTTCCCTTTTTGTGAAACATATCTAGGAAGCCCTGTAGTCTCATGACAACCTTTGCTTGCCATTCCTTTCTCATCCTGGAACCATCCTGGTGGAACTCTCTGTCTGCCGAAACCCAGGCCCAGCAAGATCTATTATCTTTTCGCTGGACTTGCAAGACAGTAGGGTTGCCAGCCTCCAGGTGGTGGCTGGAGATCTCCTGGAATTACAATTGATCTCCAGGTGACAGAGATCAGTTCCCCTGGAGAAAATGGCTGCCTTGGCAGTGGACTCTATGACATTATAGCCATCTGAAGTCCTGCCCCTTCCCAAACCCCACCCTTTTCAGGCTCCACCCTCCAAATCTCCAGGAATTTCTCAACTAGGACCTGGCAACCCTACAAGACAGAGACACCAGGCATATGGTTGAGGCTGGGCATGAGCCTTCTGACCGGTCCCCTATTGGGGTGAGGGTTGTGTAATTCCCACCCTGACTTTTTCTATCGGTAGGACCATTGCACTCCTCCATCGCCCACACCATAGAATGTCTGATTGGGGGTTGGAAATATGAGCCGCCATCTAGATCTGTTTTAGAACTGTTATTACTGAACTGTTTAATTATTGGTTTAATGTGAATTTTATTGTAAATTATTATTGATGTCATCTGTCCTGAGCCCATTAGCGGGGAGGGCGGATTATAAATGTAATAAACCAAATTAAAAATCAAAATCCTGATTATTCTAGCATCACACCTACACTTCCAATAAATCTTAACTTAAAAGATTTCATTTTATTTATTGAAGAGTCATACTTGGCTCTAGAGTCATAGGTTGCAAACCATTGTGTAACATTTCACAGGTGAAAATAAGTAAACTATCGTAGATGTCTAGGTTTCTATGGTTTCTTAAACAGAGTAAGTATTAACAGTCTTATCCTTGGCCCCTTCCTTATCTTTCCTTAATTACAGTCAGAGACCCTGTAGCTACACTGGAGGAAGAAGAATATGACATTTGAGTATTGCTTGTAACTCCTTCGGTGTTGGTGGGTCCACACTGACTGTTTTGTCACGAATTGCTATTATTCATTCACTCCATTTTGAATGAGAATCCAGTTTGTATTTTTATTTTATTTTATTTATGTTGTTTATAGTCCACCTTTCTCACTGAGACTCAAGGGGGAGTACACAGTACGAGATTAGTACAGTCATTTTCAAGGGCATTTCCATAAACAACGCCATAGGGTAAATAAACACAGTTTTACAAAGACATAGCATTAGTAAGAATCCAATACAGAGTTGAAGCTGACAAACTCTTGCATTTTGTGCTTCCCCAGTTTTCCTTCCATTTTTTCCCCATATCTGGTTTCTGGCGATTGGAAAAAAAAATTAAATTGCAACGGCAGCAAGAAGTTGTTTAATGTGAACAGTCAACAAACTGTTGAGTTTTCTCTGGTTATTCTCCCTTTAAATTATTCTCCTTTTCCTCTTGCTTCTTGCTTAATTAATTACTTCCTGTTGTCTCTGACTGCAGCATTCTTGATGGATCTTTATTTTCAGTTCTATTTTGTGTGTTTTAGATGTGTTACCACCCTTAGCCCCTTGGCAGAAGGGGGTCATAAAAATGTACTAACTAACTAAAGAAAACAAAACAGTAGATTAACCATACGAATCTATACATGTTTATTCAACAGTACATTCAATTGTATTTAATGGAATTTATTCCTGGTAAAGCGTGCCTATGGTTGTAGTACTAGTTGCACTTTTCACTGCGCAGCCAGAGACATGGCTCATTTTTTCTTTTGTAATCATGTTATTACAGATATTTTTTTAAAAATGAGGAATTGCTTTGGCTTCAAAGTAAAACAATAGTTTCTCCCAGCCCCCAAATAAGAACTAATAATTAACAATAGATTTATGAATGTCTCAGTCATGAGAGCAGGAAGTAATTAATTAGAGTGTAAAACAAAAGAATAGAAAAAGAAACCTTAAGGGACAAATGGACTCTTTGCTGAACTGCACTTGTCTCAGAGTAAACATACAGTAGGGTCTGTTTAATGGGGACTGGATTTTTTTCTGTTACTTAATGTGTGAAATCAAAGTTTCAGTTCTGCTTGTAACCGATGGTGGAAAAGCAATAGTTATACAGCACAAAAAGTAATAGTAATAAAAATAACATTCAATTTATATATCAACTTTCAGGACAACTTAATGCCACACCCAGAGTAGTTTACAAAGTGTGTCATTATTATCCTCATGGCAATCTCCCTGTGAGGTGGGTGTGGCTGAGAGAGCTCTGAGAGAGCTGAGCCTGACCTAAAGTCACCCAGCTGGCTTCAAGTGGAGAAGGGAGGAATCAAACCTGGTTCTCCAGATTAGAGTCCTGCCGCTCCTAACCACTACACCAAACTGTGGTGTAGTGTTCTCATATGGAAGCAGCCAAAGACAGCTATTGGAGAATAAACAAAGCATAGATCAGAATAAACAAAGCAATATATAACATATGGTTTTCTCAAGCAGTCATCTTTGGTGTGACAGTAAGAATGTTATATACACAAAACCATTGTCAGGGATCACTCCATAGTTGAGCACAGGTCAAGTGTTAAACCAGGCTGGGGTTGCCTACTCTGGTTTGGGACATTCCCAGAGATTTGGGGGTGCAGCCAGTCTGCCATAGAAATTCACTGGGTGACCTTGGGCCAGTCACACACTCTCGACCTAACCTACCTCACAGGGTTATTGTGAGGATAAAATGGAGGAGAGGAGAATAACTCCCCACTGGGGAGACATGCAGGGTGTAAATGAAATAACATGTATTCCATAAATAGAGTTTTTGCCTACTTTCCTTAAAAGTCTTGGGCATGATGGTAAGTTACTATTGCAAATTAGAAGAGCCATTGATTTCACACTATATGGCATAGGTCTTTACATTTAGAATGTCTTGCAAGCTCCTCATAAGTTTTGTGATGCTTTTCGATGAATTTTATAACCGACTGATATAATGTTTTATTAAAAGGGCACCTAAACTGGGTCAGTACTTTCTGTCTATGGTAACCTGGTTTTATTATACCTTGTAAAAATATATCACACACATTGCTATCCTCTGCACATGAAGATGTTTCGTAACATACTCTGCCTGTGATTAAAGAAGGTTAACTGGATCTGTAATGACATTTGCAAATGCATTTTTATTGAATTTTGACATATGGAAAAATAAACAGATAAAAGCTGAATGAATTATATGTTCAAGGAAAGAACATAAAGGGAGAATACAAACCTCTGGATCTTTTCATTTAGTGCTCATTCTGCACAGGTCTTTGAGCAGGATGTGGGCCATGTGTCAATGCACAATAATTCCACAGGTTCGGTACTGTAGGTAGATTGTACGCATTAACATCATTCATATGTATGGTTTGCTGCTGTGGGAATGCCTTAGTTCTTTGGACTTCCGTCTCCCCTTGTACTTGGGCCAGCGGAAGAGTAATATCTAATTTTGCAAAAACCACTGTGTGCGCAAAGTGCTGTCAAGTCACAACTGACTTATAGCGAGCCCAGCAAGGGGCTTTCAAGGCAGGTGAGAAGCAGAGGGGGTTTGCCATTGCCTCCCCCTACAACGTCCTCCTTTGTGATCCCCCAGCCAAGTACCGACCCTGCATAGCTTCCAAGATCTGATGAGTTCAGGCCATACCGCGCAACCTTCCCTCTCAACAACCGTCATTTACTGTTATATCCAAACCAGCACACTACGGTTTGGGACTTCTCTACAAACTAGAATTTCGAACAGTATCTGCTACGTTATTCCCCTTCCTTCCCAATACTTACTTTGTGGGAATGCGACTGCCATCTGAGGTTAGTGGTGGCACTGGCTAGCCCATAACTAGTGGGTGGTCAGGAAGAAAGTTACACTTTCCTTCCTGACCTCCCCTTCCTTTACTACAGTCCTCTCCTTCTCTAGTACCTCAGATACTGTTTCACCAGTGTTTGATGTATACAATTTGAGAATGAGAGAGTATTTTAGAAACATACCGAAACAGTTTAGGTGGGTGGTTTTATTTCTTGCAGGCTGCCTATGGAATTATTATTGTGTAAAGGGGTCATTCTATAGTATACCTTGCTTGAGAAAAAAAAAGCTCTTTACATTCCTAAAAAGCTATTTGATGAGTGATAAACATAGGGAGGCAGGAGATAAG
The DNA here is from genome assembly GCF_028583425.1 of Eublepharis macularius. Lineage (NCBI taxonomy): Eukaryota > Metazoa > Chordata > Lepidosauria > Squamata > Eublepharidae > Eublepharis > Eublepharis macularius. Next base: position 24,158,716 of record NC_072805.1, on the reverse strand, counting down.
CTTTCCTGACCATCATACCCCACCTACAACCACCCTGGGCCTATATCATGGCTGTGCCTGTGGTTTTATAGTAGTTTTACGTTAGCCTGGTATTGTTCAAGGCACTTGGATTTTAGCTGTCAATTTTTAATTGATATTTTAATTGTATATTTTCTATTGTAAGCTGTCCTGAGCCCATTTGTGGGGAGGGCAGGGTATAAGTTGAACAAAATAATTTTTAAAAAACACAAAGCACCTTGGGAAATGTTGAGGCTGTGCAACCCTTGGATACCGCAGAAACGGCATCCTAATTCTTGGAAAAAGGAAGAAGGGAGGTTAGGGGGAGGGAGACTCATTGCCCACCTGTCTGTCCGTTGTTGCTGGTAAGAGGGGAGTAGGGTTGCCCACTCTGGATTGCAAAATTCCTGGAGATTCGAGAATTGAGATTGGGGGGGCAGAGTTTGGGGAGGGACCTCAGTAGAGTATAATTTAGGCTTTCCAGGCCTCCCTGTATGGCGGGAGGTGTCCTGTTGGCACGTTCTGTTGCCTTTCATCGTTCTGTGCAGCAATATTGCTACATCACTTTCAGGTACAACCTGGAAGTGAGGAAGGGGAGCTCTAAGAATCGTCAAGAATTCTATGGTTTTCTATAATGCCATGGAGTCCAACCTGCAAAGCAGCAATTTTCTCCAGGGAAACTGACCTCTATAGTCTGGAGGTCAGCTATAATTCTGGGAGATCTCCAGGGCCCACCTGGAGTTTGGCAACTCAACAGGGAGAATGAAAGGGGGGACAGAGGAGAGAGGTGGAAAGAGGAAATGAGGGTTGATCTCTATTTCAGGTATATGATTGGCTAGAGAAGAAATCAGGGCTGTAATTTTTATTTTGAAGAGGACAACTATGAGTTGCTGCAGTTTATATTCTGAGTCCAATTATGAGTTTTGGTAACATCTCTAGCAGCAAAAGTAACGCTTTTAAAATTTATTCTAGATGTCCAAAATAATCTTTATTCTTGGAATAGAGACATCAGTGCATAAAACCACCTATTACTTTGGTTAGGTATAAGACTACAAAAGCAATGATACAGTGTGACTGTGAGCACTTTTTTATGTAACATGTATCCCTAAACTTTGTTTTAGGTGAAGAAATAATAATTGATGCACAAACAGGATCCAGCTGGGCTTTCCATAGTAACCTACCACTCAAGTTTAGGAAACAGAAATGAAAAATGACGCATGACCCCCAGCTCTTACATATAATTATTAAAATGAAGTTATAAACTGCAAGACAATTCTGGCAAAAATATTAGGTACATGAAAATGTTACATTAGAACCAGCCCTAAATGTTGCTCAGGGCTAGGGAATATTTCAGGCTAATCAAGAGCAGCAAGTTCTTAAGTGGGACAAAAAGTTTAGCTTTCAAAAATTTAAGAAAATGAGGGTCAAACTAGAAGAGAGGGAGATAATGGATCGTTTAGCTTCTTTTAAGGTATATTCCAGCCACGGTTTGCTCCAATACATAGCAAGAAAGGGAGGGGAGGGAGATAACTCTTCCACCAATGCATGTTTTTACCTATTTAAATGGACTCTACCCCTGCCCCGCAACATGCTCCTGTAAGCCTTCGAGGTGGAAAAAATAGATGCTGGTAAGAAAACAAAACAGGCATTTACCTGTTCTTTTTTTTTCCAGGGGCCAAGCTACAAGTGACGAATGACACTTGAACGGCAAGTGTATTTCTCCCTGTTCACTTGCCCTCCACTCAATCCACTAGCCGTTCAAGTGTCATTCATCACTTGTAGCTTGGCCCCAGGTCTCAGCTGGAGCCATTCATGCTATCGATGTCTGTTAAAAAAAAAAGCTGAGAAGATGCTATCACAACTCTCCCAATGCCCCATCTGTTTTGACTCAGGGCCAAGCTACAAGTGACGAATGACACTTGAATGTCAAGTGGAGGGCAAGTGAACAGGAAGGAATACACTTGCCATTCAAGTGTCATCCATCACTTGTAGTTTGGCCCTCAAAGAGGCATGCATTCACCTTTCAAGGTTCCCCAACATGGTGGCCCATGGGCTCCCACCAGTACTGGGTGTTTATTGTGCCCACCCGTACTGGGTGCTTATTGAGCCCACAAGTACTGAGGGCCAATCTACAAGTGATGAATGACACTTGAATGGCAAGTGTGTTTCTCCCTGTTCACTTGCCCTCCACTTGCGCTCCACTCGATCCACTTGCCCTTCAAGTGTCATTCATCACTTGTAGCTTGGCCCTGAGTGCTTATTGAGCCCAGCGGTATTGGGTACTTATTGAGCTTTCCAGAAAGCAGGTGGGGCAGAGGTTGTTATTGTTTTCCCTCATTCAAATAAAAGAGTTTTCCACTGGAGGATGCGAGGAACTGGAGAGCGTAAGGAGGACTGGCTTTCCTTAGTTGGAGGGGGGTTCCATTCCCCTTTCAGGATTTTCTTCCTCTCAGGTGTGAGAAGGGAAGTACTCTGTTTGACTGCCTCTGAAGGAAGCCATTTTAGAGTGGTTCTCAAAATCCCAAAGGTGCCTGCAGTCTCAAGAAGGTTGAGGACACCTGAACTGAGGCAATGGCAAAGAGAACTTCCATTTTTGACCAAACATTTTTCAAACTGTCCCTTATCTTACTATAAACACATAGTAATCCGTGCATGTTGCCAATGTGTCTATAGTGTCCCAGAAAACAATGGCTTTTACTAGCTCAGGCAGTAGCACGTATATGTCTGTCTACGTATCTGCCATGAGTATTTTTCTGTATTCTGTGCCTTGTACTGATCCTCTGAAAGTACAGCAGTTGCATATCAGTAGCCTGTTTGGCTAGAAATTGCTTATCTTAGGGCCAAGCTACACATGACGAATGACACTTGAATGGCAAGTGTATTTCTCCCTGTTCACTTGCCCTCCACTCAATCCACTTGCCGTTCAAGTGTCATTCGTCATGTGTAGCTTGGCCCTTACATGTGCCTGCTGTGGTGTCTACTTTCATTTTCGCAGCTGCTTGAGAATGTGTCCTTGAGGGCCGGCTTGCGCCCGGGGACGAAAAATGATTTCATTTTTTGCTTCTCTCCTCCAGTTCTTTGCTCCTATCTCAAAACCCCTTCCTGGCTCCTTCGTGCCAGAATCCTAACCGTCCATATCCTACAGGCGGGAACTTGCCCTATAACTAACCCCTCCAAACCTTTACACGTCACTTCTGCCAATACCCTTGTCTGTGTATGCTGATACTGATGGATCTCTATAACTTTAACTTATACATCGGAGTGTGTGCAGTGAAGTATATGGGGATCTAACTGCCAGAACCTGACACACGTGCTTACCATTATTTGCTGTTTTAAAATCCCTGCAATATAGTTTTGCAAATGAAACCTTGGGGGTAATGTCCTGTTTCCTTCCCTCTCACTTAAATTGAAATTCAGCCTTGGAGAAACAGTCAAGGTGATATCTAACAGCACAATTAGACAAGTTCTTGTGTCGATGGTGCCATTCCGACAAGTAGGGGAACAATTAATAAAGTGGCTATAATGTTAGATAATATTGTGGGTCGGACAGTTGTCTTTAGTAACTGCAAGAGCCATAGCAGCCCATCAGAAGTGTGCGCCAAGGATGCTTGAGTCTGAATGTGGCTAGCATGAGTATTTAGCAGATTTTAACTGTGCATGTCTGATTGCTCTCGCTGGAAGTGATCGGCTTCATCTTGAACGGGGCTTCAGCGGGTTTCCCAAATACCTCTTCTGCTCAGGCAAGCAATAAATGATACTGCTAGCTTATCCAAACACGGTATCCTTTCCAAGCCAGATTGCGCGCATAGAACTGATGCATCCATGAGAAGAACACCGAAAGAAAACAGCACAGCAGCACACACTGTGCATCTGGGTGCCACCGTTCTGGTAATGGCAGGGCTGGATCGAGGGGGGGCAGGGGGGGTAGTCTGCCCCCGGCGCCTCCAGGGAGGGGGCACTGGGAGCAGCTGCCAGCTGCTGGAGCGCACGGACAGCAGCGTGTGCAGCCTCGCAGCTCCCCGCGCTGCCTTTTGCCTGCCCAGCGGGACAGGGGGTGGCTGGCTTGCCACGCACCCCCTGTCCTGCAGGGGCTGCCCCCTGTCCTGCGGGGGCCGCCACCTGTCCTGCAGGGGCCGCCACCTGTCCTGCGGGGCAGGCACATGGTGCAGGTGGCCTCGCAGCCCCCCGTGCTGCCTTTTGCCTGCCCTGCAGGACAGGGGGTGCATGGCAAGCTGTCTGCCCTGTCCTGTGGGGCAGGCGAAAGGCAGCATGGGGGACTGAATGGCCGCCCGCACCATTCGCCTGTGGGGAGGCGAATGGCGCGGGTGGCTTCCCAGCCCCGCACGCTGCTTCCACCGCCCTGTGTGATGATGTCACCAAAATGATGTTATCACGCCGCGCCGGAAGTGCGCACATGCTGCACGCACGTGCACGAGGTCGGACTAGGGTTGCCCTGGGCACCAGCAACCCTAGATCTGGCCCTGGGCAATGGAGTAGGGGGTTAAGTGTAGAAGAGGGCCACATTGCCAGAGTCCCAACACAGACGTAATTTAATGAGCTAGATAATGTTGTTTTGCATGAAGGTTCAAAGGAACACCAAATGAATTCAAGTTGCCGCCTAACTCATTTTGATCCAGCCAGGCTCCGTTTCCAACAAAATGCCTGTTTCCGTGCATGGTATTTGAGTCAAGAATGAGCATTAGCCATCATCCCACTTAGCCGTGACCTATAAATAAATATCCTGATGGAACTGAAAGTTAGTGTGCTATACTAGTTATACTATCTGGGAGAACCAGGTCCAAGTCCCCATTCTGCCTTGGAAGGTTGCCGGGTGACCTTGGGTCACTCACACACACACAACCCAACCTACCTCATAGGATCGTTTTGAGGATAATACAGAAGAGGGATGCCTCAGCTGCTTTGGGGAGAAAAGCAGGGTAGAAATAAAAGTAATTAAATAAACTGTGACAAGGAACTCAGGATACATTGCAAGTCTTGCTGCAATGCATCTCTTGCCTCCTCGTCCATGAATATTCAGAAATCTGCTTTGAGATTTTAAAAAATGGAATAATTTTTGTCTGACTCTCTGTCTGCCTGCCTGCCTACCTGCCTGCCCGTCTTTTAGGCTGTTTCCAGACGTCTTACTGGCTCCGGTACGTCATGCAAAGCTCCCGCAAGGACAGCGTCTTCCTGGCGCGATTTCCTGGTTCTCACGCAAAATCGCGCCAGGAAGACGCTCTCCTTGCGGGAGCTTTGCACGACGTACCGGAGCTGTTAAGACGTGTGAAAACGGCCTTAAAGACAACTTTTTACTCTAGTGTCCTGGGCATCATAACTCCAGATTCTGTAGCATTGTAGAATTCTACACCGAGACTAGGCAAGTTAAATCAAGTTTCCTTGGCTCAGGGAAAGAGATGGGTGTAGGCATGTGCAATTTTTAAATACTCAAGGGCAATCCCATATCTTTTTGCCTTTGATGTTCTTGGAAAAGCCTTGTAACACAGGTATTTCTCCTACACGATCTTTTCCAGGGTAGTACACATAGAGAATATTCAAGCTTAGATGTAGGGGAGCCAGCCACCAGTTCCAGGATCAGCCACACAACATACTGGGTGGCCTTGAGCAAGCCACACTCTCACAGTTGTTTGGACATTTCAGCCCTGACATTTCTTATTAGTATATCTTAAATGGTCTAAAGTCTAAACTGGATGGGTTGTATGAAATCCTCGATTAGAGTCTCCCACCTTTAAAAGAAAACCTTCAAAGAAGCCAAATGGGGCTCCTAGGCTGATTCCGCACACGTTGGATAATGCACTTCCAATCCTCTTTATAGATCATTTGGAACAGATTTTTTCATGTGCGGAACAAAAAAATCCACCTCAAATGATTGATAAAGTGCGTTGAAAGTGCATTATCCGACGTGTGCGGAATCAGTCCCTGTCTGATCTAGGAAGTGAGTTTGTTCCAAGAGATTTTAATGCTTTCTTCTTAGGCTGATTCTCTGATCTAAATGCCCCCTCCCAATACACTGAGGGGAAAAAAAGACACTATTTATATGCCCCTCTTCTTTTCCTAGTATCAGCTTGTGGAGAAGAAAGGTATTTAGACTGAGGCAACACTCCAAGAAGTTAACTACCCCTTCCTTCTGCATTACCTCCTTGATCATGTCCCATGTAGCTGCTTTGATGTAAAAAATGCCAAACTAAATCTAGTTAGACCCTTAACTGACACCAAAAAATATCAAGCGCAAATGTGCTAAACATATGTTTGCAAGCGTACAAAGCTGCCTCACACAAATCAGGCCGCTGGTCTAGTGAGTCTAATATTGCAGACAATATATCTGAATTAGAGGCTTTGTCCTCTCCATGTTAACTGCAACTTTTCACATACACTTTACACATACAAAACTGCCTTGCTGTAAATCAGAGCACTGGGCCATCTACAGTGCAATGCTAACCAGAGGGCCAAGCTACAAGTGACAAATGACACTTGAATGGCAAGTGTATTTCTCTCTGTTCACTTGTCCTCCACTCAATCCACTTGCCGTTCAAGTGTCATTCATCACTTGTAGCTTGGCCCAGAGTTACACTCTTCTAGGCCCATTGAGTCCTTTGGACTTAGTATAACCTCTTCTTAGGTCTTCACTGCTAGTCAGAGATCCAGAAGAGTTAGCATAAGTGACAATAAAGCTATCCAGTGTCTCAGGTCTTATCTTGATCTGGAAATGTCATAAGCATACAAAACTGATATCCAAGGTGGGAAAAGAACATGGCTCAGTGCCAGTGGCTGGCAACCGGGGTGGGGCATGACTGATGTCATATTGCTGGCATGACATCAATGTGATGCTCTAGGATTTGGACAAAATTATGTGGTTTTACCATAGAGTTTTCCCCAAATCCTAGAGCATCACATTGATGTCACTCTGGCACGATTGCACCATCGGTGTTTTGCTTATTTTTAAACCACTTTTCTCCCAGCAGCCCTCAGTAGGCTGGCAGGCAACATACAGAGTGAGCAGGAGATCTCCCTACAGTAGATAATACCTATGATCTGATAATGTGAAGTATCTTCATGTGATCATATTTGCAGCTGCTCTGTCAGGCCTCGAAAAGAATAATTTCCTAACCAAACTCTAGTCCGAGACCTATGAGTTGACGGGGTAGTGATGTTCTGTTTCTTACAGAGCAGATCAACTGTTCGGGTTAAGCTAGATCAAGAAGACAACCAATACAGGATTATTTTAAAGCTCGAGCGGGTGTATGTTTTACTTTGCCATCACTTGGTTTGGCTTTTCAAAGGTTTCTGTTCTGGGGAAACCAGAAATGGAACATGTGCTGGCAGATGGCCGTAAAGAAAATTTTATATAATGCTTCTTGGCACTCCGTTTGGCAGTCGGCAGAATTACAAGCGTCGCCATTGCATAACCAATAACATGTGCCACCAAAAGAAAGTTTAAAAAAATCAATTCCAAAGTCACGTGAGGATTTCTTTTTAGGAGAAATGGGGGCGATTGCTTTATTATCCTCTCTGCCAGCTTCCATCACCTGCCCCTTTGCCCCTGGCCTTCCAAATCTGTTCTTTCCCATCGATTACGCAGTTCTGTTCTTTAGGACTCAAAGGTCATTCTTCCTAGATGTGGTGCCTACTGACAGGGGAGTGACATGTTGGGACTTTAGAGATGTGCTTACAGAGGTAAGTATAAAAAAGAATAGTAGGCTGGCCAGTTCTAATAAATGAAAAAAAATTTGTACATTTGGCAGCTGGTTTTATCATCAGGCTGCTTTGAATAGTGATGAGCAGAGGCCAGAATGGTCCCTAAAGTGGTTTGCTGGCAATTACAGTCACGGGTCTTACCCTCTTTCACCTCCTTTCAATTCTATATAAAACAGCTGGATTGAGAGAAAGGAACAGAGCATGTGGACGAACAAGGCCTCCATCTAGGTATCTAGTACATGTTTATTCCCTCCTTCCTCCAAGGAACTCGGGGTGCTATATAGGTTCTCCCTTTCCCATTTCATCCTTATGACAGCTTTGTGAAACAGATTAGGCTGAGAGAGAGGGTGGAAATACACGTCACTTAGTACCTAGGGATGCTCAAGAGAAACTGATTTCATGTGTCCTTCCCAACTTTCCATGCACTCGCTCACACACAGGCACACTTCAATTTGCTCCATGTGAGTACATTCACACATTCGATATCAGTTCCTCCTGAACAGCTAAAAGTATCCCAATTTTCCCCACCTCCACATCCATTCATTGAAATACAGATCTTGACAGTTTCTTACATCTTAGAGCTAAGCTACAAGAGATGAATTACACAAGGAGGAGCACATGAAGGGAGTCGCAATGTTAGCTGGGAAGCTGCGTTTTAAAAGAGATCGGAAGGCTTTGTCAATTTCCCCTCTCTACAGAGCCAGGGAAGATCACTCCTCAGAGGGTTTGTTAATTTCCTCTTTACCTCAGGAAGACTCTGCCAGTTTCACCTCCCCTTCTAAGAGGCAAAGAGGAAATTAAGAAACCCTCTGAGCAGGGATCTCCTGGCTCTGTAGAGAGGGGAAATTGACAAAGCCTTCCGATCTCTTTTAAAACTCAGAGCCAAGCTACAAGTGACTTTTTTCATGTGAAGAACACTTGATCGTTTTCGCAAGTTTATCTGGGAACTAAAGTCCGAGTGTCCTTCCCCTCTCTGTTAGAATCGCTGCCTGAAGAGCCAGAGAAAGCCGGCGGCAGCAGCAGCTTTTGCAAATCGTTCCTCCAGTCACAATCCTGCTGGACAAGAGGGCTCTCAATGATCATTTGGGGGTGGGCAGCTGCAACTTTCTTCCTAGGCGTCTTGCTTCTGGGGAGCTGCTCTGGAGAAAGCCGCTGTGTCGGTGAAGCTCCAGCCACAGCGACAGCAGAAGAAACTGCTGCTGCTCTAACATGCCCTTCCCCTACTCCTGAGCTCCTGGAGAAAAACTGGAATGAGGGCATGTTAGAGCAGCAGCAGATTCTTCCACTGTCACTGTGGCTGAAGCTTCACCGACACAGTAGCTTTCTCCAGAGCAGCTCCCCGGGAGCAGGACGCCCAGGGAGAAAGTAGCAGCTGCCCACCCCCAAAGATCGTTGAGAGCAGGCTTGTGACTGGAGGAACGATTTGCAAAAGCTGCCGCCGGCGGCGGCTTTCTCTGGCTCTTCAGGCAGCAATTCTAACACAGATGGGAAGGACACTTGGACTTTAATTCCTAGGAAAACTTGCAAAAACAATCAAGTGTTCTCCATGTGAAAAAAGTCACTTGTAGCTTGGCTCTCAGCTTCCCAGCTAACATTGCAACTCACTTCACGTGGTCCTCTTCGTGTAATTTGTCTCTTTTACTTTGGCTCTTAGAGAAATACACATTGGCAAGTCAAAGAAACCTGCAGTATTTGTTTTCACAACGAAGGAATGACTTGCAGATGCAATTGCACAAAGGGAGCTTCCATAAAAGCAGCATTCACGTGCACCAAGCAAGAACAGCCTGCACGGGAATTGAAGATCACACATAAAATCCTGCACTTGAGCATCCCCAGGTAACTTGCAACACGGAGTTTCTCACCCAAGAGATGAGAGGCCAGACCAGGAGAGAAGGAAAAGAGGTTCTCAGCTAGAGGAGACAGACAATGGGAGGGGGAGGAGAAAAGCAAAGTTGGGAGCAACTGATCCTTAATATACTCCGTCAAACACACCCATTCCAAGTAGCCTCCAAGCATCCAAAACTGCAAGTCTCATTGTCCCCACCTCCTGGTTGTACATATATAGTATGGAGATCCATTGTTCTCTTTCTTTCTCTCCAACCATCTTTGTGTCTTGTTCTACTTGCCTTTTGCCTGGGTTGCACCTACTGTTAATTTCTCTACTGCTTTCAGTATTTCCAGATCCTCTCAGAAACGTGTTACATTGGCGAATGGCTGATTTGCAAGCAGCTTACTTTGTTACAAACATCTGTCATCTAAAATGGAAGCTTAATTGGAAGGCAAAAGGGCAAGCTGGGAGTCAGCAATATCTTGGGGAGGCTTCCCTTCCTACAGAGCATCAGTTGTTTACCATTATAATTTGGAGTGTGGCATTTATGAAAGTGAACGTTTGAGGGTACAATCTTCCACTGGTAGGCCAGCCTTTAGGACCTGGATCACAAAGCCTCGTTTAGGACTATGCAGGTATTATTTTCATAACTGCAACCATGGCTGAATCCACATTCACCCATTACCCGCTTATAAATCGCTTTTCTTTCGGTTTCCTCCAACCCGCAACTTTTCCTTCTCCGTTCACATTCAGGCTCCCCATCCGGCTTTCTCGCGCGAGCCTCCGGTCACACGTCCGCTCGCCAACCGCTTTTGTGGGCGGTACCTTTTTTCCCTCCCTTTTTTTTTATTTTTTTTGAAAACACTTTTCCGTTATTTCGTTTTATCGAAATGAGGAAACATCAACAAAGCGACAAATCACGTGAACATCTCGATAGCCACTGGTTAACTTTTTTGGGCGGGCGATTCGAATGGTCTATAAAAGGGAAGGTTCTCGGCCAAATCTATTTGTGGGTGTGAGCGGATGGTTGGTGTGCTTGGTGTCGTTGTGGTTACTGTTGCCGATTCGGTTGTGGGTATGGATCCTATAGTCGCCCTCATCGGACAGCTGATGTTTACGTTGCTGGCTTGCCAGACGCAGCTGCTTCTCGCTTACCGGCGCTATTCAGCCCAACGCCGCAGAGCTGCAGCCAGGATTCTGTTCCAGGATTCAGTCTCCACCGTCGCCTGGACGCGCTCCAGAATTCGGCGCCGGCAGCGCTTCCAACATTGGTTCCTGCTTGCGCAGATAGAGGAGCCACGGCAGCACTGGGTATATCCGAGAAGCACCGACTGGTGGGAGAATATCGTGTTGGTGCACTGGGATGACCGTCGGTGGATGCGCCGCTTCCGGATGTCCAAGAGGACCTTCATCGACTTGGTGGAAGCCCTGCGTCCAAGGCTGCAGCGTCAAAACACCTCCCTTCGCTCTGCAATATCGGTGGAGAGACGAGTCGCGGTTGCAATTTGGTGGCTGGCCAGCGGAACAAGCTACCAGGTGGCGAGCGATCTGTTCGGGATTGGGAAGTCAACGGTAGCCTCCGCGGTGGTCGAGTTCTGCCTCGCGGTCGAGGTGGAACTTCTGTCGAAGACTGTCTCCTTCGGAAGTGGGATTGGACAGGTAATTTTTATTTTGAAATATCAAAATTTCGCTATTACAATTTATCGTTTAAACAAAATTGTGACATTAACGGAACGACCAGTACACAACACTCTGGTGTGTACATCATCCCCCTCTCCCAGTCATTTTAAAGGTAATTTTGAAACCCTCTCAAAATCTACAACGCTATGTGTTTGTTTGAGTGTGAGTGAACATTGCCCACATACACCTTGAGCATGCAATGGCATTCAACCCTCATAGTGTGTTCTTCCACCACACAAATCCTTTTTTTTTAAGAAAAAGAGGGGCAACAACTGACACACACACACACCCCTCGCCGTCTGATCTGAAGCAGGTAACAAAAAGAATTGTCGTGGAGAGGGATTGCTTTTTTTGCCTCTGTGATATAAACATTTGGTTTACATAGGTGGGGTGGTGTGCAGGAATGCAGTTTGGTATTTCCCCCTACTGTGTGACCCCAATCGTTGCACAGTTGTTGAACACCTTCTCTTAACCCTACTTTGTCAAACCTCCAAATTTAGGAATACTGTGAAATATGGGGATACAAGTTTACCCCCCCTCCCATCCAATTCTTCACGAATCCTCCTAAAATCTCCATGGTTCTCTATGGGGAGAAACGTCTCCCTTCATGGTGGCTCTGGGTGGCATTGTGAAAGCAAAGTAAACACAACGTGCAAGGCACCTTATCCGACCTGTTATCCCACTCTCCAACAATTTCTAGTTAATTTGTTACCTGGGGGGATGTTTTGGTTTACCCCGAAAAACAGTGCCTCATACACCGCCAAACACCTGTCTCCAGGGTTAGAAAAAATAGAGGCCTCTGTGGCCCGGGGTGGAATTTTGAGTCCAGAATGGACCCAATTGTCATGGGCCCGTCTCACACCCATTCTCGTTCCCTCTAGCGAGGCACAAGACGATCCCAATTTGGTGGGCCACTTAGTGGCCTCAAAAAGATGCTGATTTTTAAACCACCAATGGTCACCTTTATTGCCAAAGGGTGAGAAGAGAGAGACTTGTGTGGATATGTGGATCATTCAATTTAAAGTACACCAAACATAAGAGAACCTCCACCCAACATTTCAGAATGCAAAAAAATCCTAAATTCACTTTACAAAAATAACCCTTTCAGGGTGTTTAAGAACTGGACATCGCTGAGTGATGATGATTATTTGATGCACAGTTTGCCTGATAGCACTATGACTTTTTTTTTCCTTTCTTTTTTCTTTCTCCCAGATAATGGACGGTTTCCGTAGATTGGGTTTCCCGCACTGTGTGGGAGCTATTGATGGAACGCATATCCCGATCTGCGCTCCTGGAGGCCGCCCAGATCAGTACGGCAACCGCAAGAACTATTCCTCGATTCTGCTCCAAGGCACAGTTGATCACCGCGGAAGATTTGTGGACGCCGAGGTGGGGTGGAGTGGGAAGAACCACGATGCCTTCGTGTTCGCCCACTCCGCCTTCTGTGTTGCCATGGATAGTGGCTCACTAATTCCGGGAAACCCTTTCATGGTGGTGGACGGTGTAAGAATACCCCCGGTGGTCATTGCCGATGGAGCCTACCCCATGCGTAGGTGGCTTATGAAGCCCTACGGGAGAACGGCAACCACACAAGCTCAGAAAATGTTTGACACCCGCCTATCGCGAGCCAGGAACGTGGTGGAATGTTGTTTTGGAAGACTGAAGGCCAGGTGGAGGTGTCTGTCACACCGCCTCCAAGTTAGGGAGCACAACGTCATCGCTGTGGTGACAGCATGTGTTGTTTTGCACAACCTCTGTGAAAGCTGGGGACATCCCATCACTGGCCGCGGAGCAGCCCCAGAGACAATGCTTGTTTCTCATGGAGAGGGACAAGAGTTGACCACCCATCACAGGCATCTTGCCGAAGGAAAGGTGGTTAGGGATGCCCTGGCCAAGTATATGGGCCTAGATTCTACAAGTTGATGTTGCCTCCCTCGGTGCGGCAAGTGATGGACATCGGCTAACCTGCTTCGAAAAGCTGCTAAACCAAGGGGAACATAAATGGTCTCAACCAGCAACTCTAATCTGTGTAAATAAAAAAAAAATTTGGTTAACTGAACTCAAAAGACTATTGATTATTGGGGTGCTGTCAGACAAGCGGTGGATGTGAAATCAAGTCCTGGCACATGCAGACAATACATTCCCACACAGCTGAGTGGTCCCCCGCATACATCGTTCACAGTTTGTCAGGGTATTTTTGGCCAAGTCTGGAATCCGCCCCGCCCCCCCAAAATTTCCAATTTGGACTGCAAGTGCTCCTCCCAAAGATACAACTTAGCCGCATGTTGCAATCAGGGGGGGGGGGGAAGCGCCACTTGATTGGTAACTGCTGCGTTTCACTTTTTGCAGGAAGGCTGTTTAGAATGGTCACTACATGAGTGATGCCACTTACACAAAGAAACACAAATGTGATTCTTACTGTGATTTCATTGTATTGTCTGATGTTAAATATTCCTAAACTTTGGGGATTGCGTTGAAAAAAAAAAGGGAGTCAACATTGGAAACGATTGGCCATCATCTTATACCCTGATGATTCCATTTGATCCCAGAAAGTTAAGAATTTTAAAACAGACATACATGACTGGGGCGACAACTCCTTAACACACATTTATTTCAAATACAATAGATAAAGACCATTAAGGGGTCACCAGTGCAATGGAATCTGTCAAATGAATTTTGCTGCCAAAAACCATGGTATGTGGCAAATAAGGAGGGCAACGCAGAACATAGCTCCTCAAAGCGTCAGCCTCTCCCTGGCTTTGCCAACACAGGAACGCCTCGCTGCTGCCTTCTTCGGGGTTGCCTGTGAGGCAGGTAGGGCGGTTTGCCCATAATCGTGTGTTGGGGGGATGATTTGACGCTGTTGGGCGAGCATCTGTCCCAATGACTTCAAAGTGTTCACAGCATCAGACATCACCGAAATGTTCTGTTTCCAGGCCTCGGCAAACTTCTCACTCTCCATTTTAGTGTGATCCAAGAATTCCCTCTGAATCTTGTTCTCATCAGCCTTCCAACTGCACAGCATCTCTCTGTCCGTTCGCCATTGGGAAACCTGGGCATTGTGCTCCTCTCGAGAACGGCGCATCATATCATCGGCTACTCCATAGAGTGCTGCGTTTCTGCGTCTCCTGTTTCTTAGTTGGAATAGTCTTGTTCCCGGTGAAACTTCTGCTAGGCATCTGTTATCTGCCCCGTCTGCTGTGGATGTAAGTCAGAGCAACAGATCAATAAATTGTTAACATCTCAGACATTATTCAGAAATCTAAGCCTGAAGAAAAGGATGCAACATGTTTTTTGGTTGGCCAGCAGCAGGCTTCATAGTTTGGGCACTTCCCCATGACTTCCAAAACCCACATAACAGATTTTGGCCTAGTTCATCCCGTCGCCCCCGCCGAGGCCAATCTGTTGCACATTTTTTGATAACCATGCATGCACAAGCATCAAGGTTTTTCCATAACGGGAAGGCTTTTACAATGCCACTTGCCATATGGGTTGTGCAGAAATAACATGGAGGACATACTGGCAGCAGTCAAAGCTATTATGTTTAAAACTGCGTTAGTGAGAGAGACCAATTTATCTGCTTTAGATAGCGAGGAGACGTGCTGTGTCCCGATCTGCCTTTTACACCAATGCTGACCAACGTTGCTCTTGCAATGTTCCACAATGAGCACATTCTGACCATTTTCAATGTTATGCCAAATCAAGAATTTCCTTGAAATCCTGACAACATCAGAACATATGTGGTGGGAGCAACCATTAAAGAGGATAGGTGATCCAAGACGGTGTCTGGGTGTCCCTCAGAATTAATTTTTGGAATCTTGATTCATGTCAGTGCAGATCACATCAACAGTGTTGGCATTATCAATTGAGGGGTGCAAGGTGCGGTTCAATGTGCGCTGCAGATCTGAGAAACCAGCCAACAAATGCGATAAAATTTACATTGACAAAAATCTCACATGATAAACGGGAAATTTCAGCAACCAGTGGGAGAACACTACACTGTTCTGGGAAAATCCAATGCAGACTGTAAGGTAGCCGTAGTTTGTCCCAAAATTTTTTTTTTTTCCAACCTATGCACCCTGCGTGGCCGATGAATTGCAACACACATGAAAATTTCATACGTTCCATTTGGTTCAGAATGGGGACTATGCATGCTGTTCACAGTGAAACAGGTGACAGATTTTATTGCACCAGGTGGGGTCTGGGTGAGCTCGGTGACACCTGGCGTGGGCTTCTGGGAACAAAATTTTTGTTTTTTTAATTCATCTTGCAGGTAGGTCTGTGTCCATAGGAGGGTCACACGCCAAGGGGATATTATGGTCTTGCTGTTGGGCTTACAGAAACTAACAGGGCAACTGCCTTGGAGGCCAACAGTCGCACACAAAGAATGGAGATTTTGGACATGCGACATAAAAGGAACGATTGTGAGGCACCCTCCGGCCTCCCAAGATGACTCTGCTCTCTCCTCCACTTCTCTCCCCCCCTCTATATTTGACCATGCTCTGTTTCATATGTCAGACAAAGATAACGTGATTCAGGAGAGCTTATGCCACTCTGCAATTGTCTCTTCTCATAGGTGCAACTGGACTCTTTTAGATTCTGCAGATCAACTAAGCTTACCCGTGTTATAGCGTGAACGATGCCCCAGGGGAAGGTCTGAATCACTGTCGTCGTCCTCCATTGTGTTTGCACCTGTAGTGTCGTTTTCTGCAAAATTTATAGGTTTTAAATGTGATTGGTTTGAAAAACACGGGGATGTGATATAGATAAATACAATTCAAACATTCACTTCGCAGGCACTGTCTTCTGCGTTGTCCTCTTTTCTTATTTGTATCTGTGCCACTATCAATATATAAGAGATGATAGGAGCTGTAATGGGACGTCTGGTTTTTTTTTGCACCACTATAATGACTAAGAGGTGGCCCTGAAAACCTGAAACAGATTTTGAATGTGCCCTCTGTCATCTACCCCTTATTCAGCCTTTTAGCGGTCCGGAATGTCTCACACAGAAAATTGCACCAGTCCATGCACCCGTCCACGGTCTCATATTCCTGTGTTCATCTGTCCCTGAAGCTGGGCACTGGGTTTATATGCTTCGAGTGTAGAGATTGGAGTTCAAGTCGGGCATCCATTAATGAAAAGGAGACTGATCAAAAATATATTTGAATCCAGAGCCAACTCCATCCATGCATTTTGGTAAATATAGAACGGATAAACCGTGGTGTTGCTTGCATGGATGGGCTGGGCAGGAGTGAACAGTTGACCATTTGAAACCATAAGTCTAAGACAACCTCCACGGTGTGGCCGATGATGTCACATCATCCCCACAACTGACAGACCTCCAAACCATCCCATCACTGACAGACTTTCCCATATCTTGCAAACCTGAGGTCGTGCCCTTC
Organism: Eublepharis macularius; assembly: GCF_028583425.1. Classification (NCBI taxonomy): domain Eukaryota; kingdom Metazoa; phylum Chordata; class Lepidosauria; order Squamata; family Eublepharidae; genus Eublepharis; species Eublepharis macularius. The sequence continues at coordinate 24,142,096 of NC_072805.1, read as the reverse complement.
TTTTCCCCTAAAACAGGCACTCTCATCTTGGCGTTCCCACTCTCGAGATGTCTTCAGCCTTTCCATGGACTGTTTTTGGGTGGGCCACCATTGGAGCAACCTGTCAAAAAAATGCTCACCCTTGTCTGCAAGTCCATCTATGGTGCGGTCAGGATCCTCTTCACTGGCATCGGTGGATGATGACGAGTTCTGCGCTATAATCGTGAAATCAATAAAGGTGTTACGATTTCATAGACAGGGAAATGTGAAAAGGAAGAAAAATCATAGCTCTGAACTAGAATAATCAACGCTCCATCACTCACGTGCTGCCATGGGATTTGGAGAAGAGCACCACAGCGGTGCAGCATCTATCGTCTGCATATCGTGCGAGAAGAGTTCCTCCGATCCCTCCATCACTTCCCTGGGGGCGCTTATCTGCGGGGGTCCTTGGGCAAAAGAAATGCTTCGCGCTATCCGTTTAGGTTTAACACTTGCGTCCCCTCTTAGAATACTGTCCAGCTCACGAAAAAAAGGACATGTAATGGGGCCGTTTCCAGAAGTGGAATTGTGTGCCATGACGCGCTTGTACTCCAACCGCATACTTTTTGTTTTGTTCCTGCATTCCAATGCAGTGCGCCGATGACCACGCGAGGACATCATTTTGGAAATTTTTTCAAAGTTGTCTAAGTTCCTGTGGGAGCTTCTAAGGGCTTCCTGTATCTTGTCCTCCCCCCAGAAAGAAAGGAGGTCCAATACCTCTTTTTCCCTCCATGTCGCTGATCGTGGAGCCACAGGAGCAGTGGCCGACATTTTCAAAAAACAATTGTTTATGATGGTGTCCGCAGATCAGAGTGTCGGTCGCTCTTCTCTCCCCACGTCTGCAAGAAAGCAAATGGAGGGCAGTCCACTGCACTGTGATCCGTCGACCAAGCACTGTTCTCCCGCCGGAAATCCAAGCCGTTAATTGCGCATGCGCTGTAGCCACCACCCGTTCCTTTGCCTAATTAATTTTAATGTGACAAAATAACGCTATGACGAATTTTCGCGGATGCATTGGCACGCCAGGAAGATGTTTCGTTAAAAGGACTGTAATGCGATGTGAAAAGTGAACCAATTTGTTGATAAGAAATCAACCCCTGTTCTTGTTAACAATGCTTTCTCATGCTTCACTGGAACTCAAGTAGCAGAAATAAAAATTATTGGCCTGAAAGGGCCTTCCCATGAGTGTGGGAGAACATAGTGTTCATTCAACAGCATTTGGCGCCGAAATCAAATCCTCAACACCGATTGGTCATCCTGTTCAAGCGCGTCCAATCAGCAGCCTTTTTTTCCGCGCCTTTATGGCGCCGTTATGAGGGCATGCTTATTTATGTAACAGCACATTTTCGGTATTTCGTTTAGGAACAAGTATGGCAGCAGCGGCAAAAGGAGTCTTCTGGCGGGATGAAGAGGTGGAGACCCTGCTGGACCTCGTTGCACGCTCCGGAAAAGCGGCGCGTGTAATGAGGAGCACACATCTGCCCACGAAGCTTATATTTCACAAGCTGTCGAGGCAGATGTGTGCCCGTGGTCACAGCAGGACCCCCGAACAGTGCAGATCGAAGTTCAAGAGGGTGAAGGGGGACTTCTACGGGGCGCTGGAAGCCTGGCAGGGGATCCCTCGCCAGAGTGGAAAGCCCCCGTACTTTGCGTCCATGATGAACCTCTGGGATCTCGCCGGAAGGCCAAGCTGGCAATCCCGTCATCATGCTGGTAAGAACCTCTTAAAAGAATTTAATTTTAAATTAACAACGCTGTTAAGTGCACGTCAATGTGGAGAAACTAGGCAAAAAGTTAGATGGTGGGGGGAGAGCTGAGATTCCATTCCCACCCCCCCGTAATCGTCGCACAACGCCGTTTTATTGCAATAGCGGTTTTTTTTTCTCCTACAAAGAAACCTTTTTTTTTTCTGCTCGGCGTGAGGGACCCCAAGTTTGGGGATGTGGCATGTGTCGAGCCGCTGTGTTCATCACGGTGCACAGTTGCTGGTGTTATCTTTGTTGCACCTTTTTGTCATGAATGTTCCGATTGCAATGGTTTGATGGAGTGTGCCAACATTTCTTCTTCACTTTGCAGCCCTTCTCCGTGGTAGAGCTCCCACCGCTGCCGTGGGGGAGGCAAGAGCAGACGAGGAGCAGGAGGCGCTTGAGGTGGCTGGGGAGCAAGCTTCCTCTGAGGACCCTGCACAGGGATCACAACAGGCACCCCCTGGTAAGCATGTATTTGCCTAATATATTCTTCCCCACCTAAAATCAGGCAGACCAGCAACTGATGCTTTCCCACACCGTGCACTTGACCATCAACCTTCATAGAATGTGTCCATGGATGAGTGGGACCACATTCGCTTCCACACTTCCATGGATGGAGGGGAAGTTGTATATGACAGTGGTGCCCCAAGCATGGAGCATCACCACCCACCAGGCTTTTCCACGATTTCAAAAGTGTGCTGTGAAAAAAAATAATTGCCAGCCTTTTTTTTATCTCCTTTGTAACAGCAGGAAAAAAAAATTAATGCTTTCCGATGTTTTATTTGCTGGTGCTATAACAGAGTTCCCATTTTTCTGTAATCATTGAAATGAAATCAGAGAATCTGGAGGTTGATGCCACAGTGGATCAGCCAGGATGTTGTGACTGCTGTGGCCAAACCGTTTTACAAGATTTTGATTTCTTCCTTTCATTTCTGAAGCTAGTGCACAGGAAAGCCAACTGGAACGGTCGGAGGAGGGTCCCTCAACCAGCAGAAGGTCTGCTCCCCCAGGAAGAGCCCAACGCAGAGGGATAGGAGATCTGTTCACGGCCATGGAGAGGATGGAGGAGAGGCTAGGATCATCCAGTAAGTTTTTGCTCTGAATGGTGCTGTCACCCTTTTTTTGGGTGCCGTCTCTCAAAGACACTTTTCTTTCCCAAATTCAGTCTCAAATGTGCAAGAGAGGTTGAGCAGCGTGGAGGACCGACTAGCACGCCTGGGGAGGCGAGTCAATGTGATGGAGCGCCGTGAGAGAAGGAGACATCGTCCCTCTGCCTCTGGGGATGCACCCTGATTGTTCTCACCACTGTATATAGTTACCCAAGTTTTCTTCCCCTTCCCCCACAGTTTATTGTTGTGCTGTTCATTTAAAAAAAAAAATTTTTTTTGTGGTTCTCTTTTGCTTAATTTTTTCCTTAAATTAAAAAAATATTTTCCATGATGTCACAGTGATATTTTCTCTGTACGTGGTCCATGTCTATGCATCAAAAAGATAGGTGTAATGGCTTTCTGGACTGTCCACTAGATTTCCCAAATAACAATCAATGCCCACCCCCTGTTGGTGCAACGTCCCACATCATCATAGGTTTTCTCTGCACCCCCTTTTTTCTAATTTCCCGCATCCCCGGCAAACACGTGAAGTGTTTGTATTTATTGTGACCTCGAACTTCATTAGCCTTACCTGCCAAAGTTTAGTCTCATGTGTCACATTCTGATTGCCACAGTTGACTTGACACAATTGTAGGTTTTTTGGGACATGGTATATAAGTGGCAAATGGTGGATTACACTGTTCCACAAGCACCTCGCAAGCATCCCCCCTGTCATCATGTCACCAGACTCAGTTTTCCAGACGAGGGAAGCACTGACAATTTAAGGAGCATCACCCCAATGGCATAATTGGGCTCTAAATTGCTGATGTTGAGAAATAATGTGATATGACCTGTACTTTAAATGGCCCAAGAAACTGGTTGTTCCACCACATCACATGGAGACATCAAGCTGAAATTTGTTGGCACAGCGTAATACAAAAATACCAATTCTGATTCGTCTGGAATGTGCCGCTCCTGGTGTTACCCGTTCTTCCCTCTCAAAAGCACAGTCCATTAATGTGGGAGATGAAATCAATGGGTGAAACTGGCATTGAATGCATGATTTTCTGAATGGAGTGCTGAATCAATCAGTCCCCAGTGTTTTCGATTGGGTGTGATGGAAATGAACCACACGTGACGCCAAGTAACAGAATTTACAGGCGGGCCCCTATCTGTGCTGGATATCCAGATGTGTTTTTTCTTTTACTGGCGTGGAACAAAAGGAGCTGTTTAAAAGTGGAGGATGCCGAACGACACTTTGAATATTATGTCCAGAATGATTCTGCTGATATCCTAGGTTTCCCATTCATCACTCCAATTGGGGGGCCAAACGTCGTAGTCTCCAGCCTGGTTGGCACACAGGTTTGAGATGGGTTCCAAACACGAAGAACCACAAAGAACCCACAGAACGCCACATCACAACTTTAAATTTAGCATTCTGTCTGTATTCACTGTATCTTCAGAATGCTTTCTCCATTGTGTCCCCAGGCATAACACCAAATTTTACAGCAAAACAGGAATGGAAATACAGATAAGATTTCAAGGGAATGTATTTTAAGTTCATGGATGTCAATGTGGAACTAAAAAATTGGGTCACCAGAAATAAGAAGCGTTTCTTTAAGAGCAACAGAAAGGTGTTCGATTTTCAAAATGTTTTCTGCATGTTTTTGGACAGCATTTCCCCCGTTAATCCAAGATTGACAAACTTTCTTTATCTACTAATATTTTTGCCAGGAACACAACTGATCCCTATTCTGTCTCTGCGGCACGTAAATCTTCCCTCGATTCTCTGATCCTTTTTTTTTCTAATTTTTTTTTTAATGAATCTTTGGAATAGCGATATTTTGTTATGTGGGAATAAAAAAAGTATTGCGCCCAGAAAAGGCACCCTAGCCAAGTGTCCCCGTGGTGCTCAACCTTCGGTCGTGACAGGCGCCAGCCACGAGACGCACCCTGACCAAACGATTTAATAACATTCCAACAAAATAATTCCGGGTTGGACTTCCAAAGCTTTTTATTTTGATCAATCGTCACTGCGTCACGATGACTTAAGTTTTAAAAAAGGCAAAAAAATTAAAAGAGACATTTCTCAAGGAACAAGAAACACAGCTGATTTTAAAAACTTGTTTGTGGTATCATTCTAGAGCACTGTATACATGGGCCGAGGCAGGAGGCGTTAGGACGGCAGTTAAATGTGATCTTTGTTGCGCTGGAACACACTACGAAATTTCGCTATGACAGATCAATTTAAAAAAAAAAATTAAAAGAGGAGGGGGGGAAGAGGATATTCGGGTGGTTGGGCCACTAAAAAGATGTTAATGAGAAAAAAGTTTTGCTTTTGAGAAATCGAATGTTGCTGAACCAAGCAACGAAAGCAAATAAAGGGGAAATATAGGAGAAATCGCTCATGAGCCATCTCTGGTGGAATCGGCCAATGGGAACGCAAGGAAAGGAAGGGGAGACTTGATTGACGGCTGTTTAAAAAAGGAGCGCGAAAATTGCGCTCGCAAGCGTTCACGTCCATCGTGAAACTCCCGCAAGAAAACCGCTACTAGTAATTCGATGGAAATCCGAGAGAGATGCGTGTAGAGGATTGGGTAATGTGACCGGCACTCTGAAATGCGGATTTCATGTGGAGAACAACCGGGAAAAAAGAGGTAATGTGGATTCAACCCATATTTCTAAGTGTGTGCATCTAATGCCAAACCACTGAGGGTACATACTTAAATTTCTAAAGCAGTTTTATTTTAGATCCTTGTGTATGTGCATGTGTGCACCATCAAATCACAACTGACTTATGGGAATGCCAGCAAGGGGTTTTTAAGGAAAGTGAGGAACAGAGGTGGCTTGCCATTCCCTTCCTCTGGAGAGCAACCCCAGCCTTCCGTGGTGGTCTCCCATCCAAGTTCTGTCCAGGGCCAACCCTGCTTATCTTTTGAAACCTGACAAAGTTGGGCTATGCCATTCTACCTTGCCTCCTTTTCAGACCCCTACTTCAATATAAAGCAAAAATGATGCATATACAAAGCTTGCAATTTTGGGGCTGCAAAATAAATAAACAAATTGCTGTCCCGCTGATGCTGTGAGCAATATTACTTCCAGGGAGAACCCAGAAGTGATAACAGTCTCCTTTAGGAATTGATATCCATCCCATTAGGAATTGCTAGAAACTCTTACATTTTTACCATATAAGTTCCCGTGATTCCTAGAGACGTGACATCACTTATGGGTTTTCCATGGAAGTGATGTCATGCTGTCACTGACGGTGCCCTCCCATATCTCTGCCACCCAGATTTGCTCCAGTTTCACATTCACACTAGAGATGTCATCCTCCAGGTGGGGTCTGGTGGTGAGCATCCAAACAATGTTGTCCTCTAATCGTCCACTTTCTGTGTTTACTCCTCCTTTGCTCTGGTACTTCCCAAACTTGGTTTGATAAATCTTTTTGGAAACATTACAGTAAAAGTGTGCATTTTTGCAAGTCTTGCCCACATCTGTGCAATTTTCCTTACTTCTTTCCCCTGTAGCCACTATTTCCCCTGTATCACCAGAGTGCTTTCTTACTTTTACAAAAATGGAAATTACTGGATCACTATAACATTATAGCATTAAATGATCTATTGCCACAGTCTACTAGCACCTGTGCATTTCCAGTTTTTATTCTTCTAAAAAAATATTTTAGTCTCTAGCCCTTTTTGTCTAACCCCCAAAGGAATAGTCACCCATCCACTCTGACTTCTCATAGATTGCCCTGTGATAACCCAGTCATTTTGAAATGCTTGTCTTCTGAGATTTCTGTCCCTTGTTAAAGAGTTTTTCAGCACAGGGAAGCGGTGCTTGCTGGTAAGAGGAAATCTCACCCCTGATGATCTTATTAGCACATGAATAGATTGTGTGAATCTCCCAACCCAAGAATGGCAAAAGGGAACAAAAAGGAGAAAAAAGTAACCCATTGCCAAATGTCCTATTTGAGAACTCTTAGCTAATGAATTAAAATAATCTGAAAATATTTTTTCCCCTTTTACCATGAAATGAGAGAAAAGGACAGCCTCGATACTTTAATCAGTGGTGTGCCTTTCTGCACTGCACTCCATGAAAAGTTATTGCTTAATTAACCCCTTTAAATGAATACCTGATAATTAATAAACCCATGGATTGTACCCCAAGGCTCTGAGCTGAAGAATCTTCTTCTGTTGAAGTATGAAACGAGAAAACATGCTGAACTAATGGGAAGTAATTCCAGTAGAAGGCAAAGCAATTAGGATTAGTGAATTCCATTTCATTTAAAGTTTCAAGATACAGAAGTAATTTATCTAGTAAATTAATAGTGTTAGTGACTTCTCTAATACATTAGCAAGTGGTTCATATCAAATTAATGAAAACCAAACTGGTTAATATGGAATGGAACTTATTATAAAGGTATAAATATTATGGGCATGATAAGATCCAAATGGCTCATATGAAAGGAACATGCTTCTAAAATGGAGCGCTATTTTTTTAATTTTTCCAAATGTCAGTGCAACTCAATTTTATTAGTTAAATAAATAACTTTCTCGGTGTCTGTTTCAGTAGATGGATAGCTCTTCTGAATGTGGGGTTAGAATTTAGGGTGATAAGATATTCTTTATTAAATGTCTTTTTATATTTGTTTATAATTTATCAAAACATTTGGGGCTAGACTTTTAGATATGAGTTTTCTAAATGTGTACAGTGTATGCATTTTGTATGGTTTTAAATAATCTGAGATTTTTCATGTTGTCGGATGACTTGTATCAGGTAGACTTTCAAAAATTAGCTCACTACGGACCAAGCTACACATGACGAATGACACTTGAACGGCAAGTGGATTGAGTGGAGGGCAAGTGAACAGGGAGAAATACACTTGCTGTTCAAGTGTCATTCGTCATGTGTAGCTTGGCCCTACGAGTCTCTGTACACGAGACACTGGGGGGGGGGGTGTTCATCAAGTACCAGGAGATTCCATGTTAGTTGGGAAACATAGTTTTAAAAGACAGAGCAGGCAGAGACCGCTCTGGAGGGGACAGATTCTCTCACAGCCCTCCGCCACCTCTGGCATGCCAAACTGCCTCTCCTCTGTAGCCTTTGCCCTGCTACCCTCACTGCTTAAAACTTTGAATTAACCGAGCCCAGCTAACATTGAGGGCCAAGCTACAAGTAACGAATGACACTTGAACGGCAAGTGTATTTCTCCCTGTTCACTTGCCCTCCACTCAATCCACTTGCCGTTCAAGTGTCATTCGTCTCTTGTAGCTTGGCCCTGAGTCTCTTGACACATGAAGAACATGTGTCAGAAGTCTTGTGTAGAGAGACTCTGTATCTCCTTGGCTAAGCATTTTACAAATAACATTGCTTGCATCAAGCATAACAGCCTGCCAGTACTGGTTATTCATGTATTGCTCTCCAATGGTGACCCAATGTAGCATCCATCATTCTCCTCTCCTCCTGATTATCCTGACGACATCCCTAGGCTGAGAGTGTGTGACTGGCATATTTTGAAGAAGCCCGACGGACTTCCAAAATGGCGCTTTTTACCTCTTCTTTAGTTGCCCTCGCGGGTGTCGCCAATAGTTCCGAGGCCAGACCCCATAAATCCTCATTTTCCTCCTCTTTCACATTCTGGAGGCAAAATTGTCTGTGCTCGTTCCACTTGTAGCCCGATCAGCTGGTTCTCCACCAGCTTTAACTCTTTATTCGTTGCCCTCACGAGTGACGCATTTTCCCGAGCAGACTTCTCTGCCCCCCCGCTACTTCCTTAATGGTTTTCACTTCGCTCTCAATTAAGCCCACCCTTTGATCTGTTCCATTCAGCTTGTCAACAAAGGGCTTTATGGCTTCGATAACCTACCTCTTCACCAAGTCCTCTAGCGACTCTCCTTTCCCCTGCAGGGCAGCCGAGATTGACTTGCCCAAAGCGGGACTCTGCTTTTTCGCTGCCATTTTAGGGGGGGGGGGACCGCCGACCAAATTCTGAAACTCAGCGAGGGGGAAGAACGAGCCTTCTTAGCTTCAGATCCCACCACTCCCTCGTGTGCGCTTGTAATAACAGAAGGGATTCGCTTACTTACAGGCTTCCGCCTAGTTCTGCTCTTTGCCGTTTTCCATGGCCTGGCAGCACTCGAGGTGCCGCACACGTCTGCCAGCCTCCATAGGAACAAACGGGCAATTTACCCCCTGCATCGATTTCAGGGGGCTCTTCCCGCCGCGTTCCAGACCCTACCTCCCTCACTGGGAGTTCTGGGGGCTAATCTTCGCAGATCAGCCGCCCGGTCAGGCTGCTCGGGTGCTTCCTCCCGGACCTGCGGAGAGGAGCGTCCGACATGGCCGAGAAAACGAAAACGAATCCGGGGAAGCTGGAGCTCTTGATTGGCTAGTGGTTTTTCACAACCAGGAACTACAGAAGTTAGAAATCTCATGTGCAATTTGAAATATCTTGGAAAAGCAAGCCTTAAGTGTGAACTTGAAATCCAAGAGTGTTTATTTTTGTTTTGTTCTGAGGACATGGGCAGGTGCACTTGGGAGAATAAGGTTGCCAGGTCGCCAACATCCCCAGACCCTTAGACTCATAAGGTGCTTCTTGATAATGCGATTGGGTGACACCTGAATAAGCAGTTCTATCAATACAACTCAGTTCTAACGATGACAGATACCATGTGGTACATTAGGAATTGTACCACATGGTGTCTGTCAGCATGTATATTCACAATTGCAAGGCATCTGTTTTGTTTACGGCAGACATACAGACAAAAACAATTCTTTAAAAAAATGTGAGAATGAACTATGAGCTAAATGTAAAATGTAATTTTTTTTTAACCCTTTCCTCTCAAACCATTGGGCCACCTGATTTTTCCCTGTTGGGTCAATAAGCAGATGGAAAATATTCTCAGTGGGAAAGTATAGCCATAATCCTCTTCCCCTGTGCCAACCTCTCTTTATAAATCTCAGCCGAAGTGGCTGCATTTTGTAAAATAGAAAAAAGCGATTAAAAGAATCACAGAATGACACAATATAGTTCACCTCACTAATGTGACTGGTACCTGATGCTGCAAAAAGCGACACAGAGGTAGTGTTGCCAACTCTGGATTGGAAAATTCCTGGACATTTTGAGGGTGAAGCCTGGAGAAAACAGGCTGAGGGGAGGGACATGACCTCAGCAGGGTATAATGCCATACAGTCCCCCCTCCAAAGCAGCCATTTTCTCCAAGGGATCTGGAGGTTGGTAACCCTAAAAGGAGGGGAAGGGTTAAGTATCCCCTCTTTGGGTATGCTAAGCCAAATTCTCTTTCCTCGCATTGCTTCTATTATACATGGGTACATGTATCGTTTTATTTGAACCCTCTTGCTTAAACATATGTATATTTATTCAAATGTAAGGTTCAAAAGATGGAAGAAAAAACATGGAGACTTAATTAAATTAACCCTGACCCCTCTCAATTTTAGCCACTCTGGTTTTCATAAGCCAAATTCTTGACTCTGTTCCTACATAACAAATACAACACAACAAATGTTATGAGGAAAGTGGGAGATGTTTAAATCATTACCCCCTCTCCACTTTTTACTAGATAAGTTCTCGTTTCAATTAATCAGCATTTGCAACATGGTAGAACTAGGAGATTTGAGCAGAAGAAGTTAGAAGGGTCTTTGACAGAGCTATGGTAGGCAAATCTGCTGCAGCCCATTGGTAAAGTGGTTGGACTGTGAATCAGCGCTCTGCTGGTTCAAATTCCACTACTGCCATGAGCTCAGCAGATGGCCTTGGCTAAGCCACAGTTCTCAGCCCCAGCTCCTCAGATGTATTGTGGGGATAATAATAACACTGACTTTGCTTACCACTCTCAGTGGAACACTAATCTGTCTAGAAGAGCAGTATATAAGCACACTGTTGTTGTTGTTGTTGTTAAATCACATCCCTTGTAACATTCCAAAAACATTGAGTTGGATCCTAGTATTTTGTTCAGCTGTGGAGTCTTTCTCAAATGGATAAGGCTGTTCCTAAAGATGAAGGGTCCTTGAACTTGAAGATGGTTCTGAACTTAGCTGAGCAGTGATAGCATCTAACCCTGTAAACATGGAGGAGTCATGAAAGGTTGGGGGATGGTCCCAGAAGTCTTCCTCTTGAGCACTGCCCAGAAAAATCCATTGTGTACAATTGAGCTTACTCCTATCTAGGCACAGGTTGCAATCTTAAGCACACTTTCCTGAGGGTAAATCCTCTTGACTAACTTCTGAGTAGACCTGCTTCGAATGGCTCCTTTTGTTTACCATCTCATTCAGCATAACTTGTATATCTCTGCTCTTGCTTCTTCTTCCAATCTTGAAACCGTTCTTGTTTTTGTTGAACGGATCTGATTTGGAATATGGGTGGCTGTTATCCCTGCAAGAAAAGCTGTTAGTAAAAGCCTAATGCCGTCTCTTATGACATTTGCTATGGGAATGTAGAGAAGCATTAGAATTGTATACAGAAGTGCTTAAAGATCAATTGTATTACGGACTATAATTGGCACAGTTCCTCATTTTTAATGTCCCACTAAGCAGATTGAATTAGGAAAAGAGAAACAGATGTAGTCAATTGTCCGTCGTTTGGGTACAGGTTATAAAGATGAATCACAATCAAGGGGGTTGCTGAATTGGGAAGATCCATTCTTCTCCTATCGGTGCCGTAAACTGCCTTGATGAATTTTATTTCCCAAAGTCCCTGGAACTTGTCAAGCCTCGAATCCTCTGCTTTCAGCTTGTTACTCTGAGCCTCTATAAAGAGGCAAGTGTTTAATCCAACACACCACTTTGGATCCCTGCCTGATTTAGTAATACAAATAACACCAGCCCCAGAGACCTATTGATTAAAATGAAATGGTCCGGAGATGGAATGCAAAAATTGCCTGCGATTTGGCAGGATTTCTACACCACCACAGTATCCAAGGATTAGGATTATGCAACCTCAGAGAGAAGGGGAATTTAATTGGCCTGTTCTTTTTATCCTGCACTTAAAACAAGATACTGGAGAGTGCTACAAAGCTAAGCATTCCAGGATGGTGTAAATGGTGCTATTTATTTTACATTCTCGCCATTACTATTGATTCAAATGTATCACTGTCTTTAAGGATTATAGCTACACTTGAAATTGACATGGGTTTATTAATTAAATTTCCATGACACACATTCACACGCCTCCCTTTTGAATTCTGGGAATTATATGCTAATGAGGCTACTGAGACTGTTCCCATAGAGGACTCAAGTTGTCACTCCTCCATCATCTATCAGTTCCCTGGATTTGAAATAGGGTTGCCAACAGGTCTCTCACATAGGCAGGGCAGGGTACACCTTACTGGGGCCTGAAGGTTCAGAGGGGCCTGTCCCAAAATGTAATCTCCATTACAATTTTTAAAAAGATAGGATAAACTGTAGATAATGCCTGAGGCATTATCTGCCCAGTGGTGCAGAGTGGTAAGTGGCAGTACTGCAGCCCAAGCTCTGCTCATGACCTGAGTTCAATCCTGGTGGAAGCCAGGTTCAGGTAGCCAGCTCAAGGCTGACTCAGAGTCGAACCACACGATACAAGTTACACGAGACCAAGTGAGTGTCAGGAGTCCTGTCTTACCCCAAATGCCCATGTCCAGTATTCTATCGATGAGCATGTGTCCTGGTCCAGGCATGCATTCAAAATTTTCTGCTGCAGTGTAGCCGTGATGGCACGTGTACATGGTCATGATCAGTAAGTTGGCAACGCAGAGCATCCTTATTTCCTATATCTTCCACTTCCTATCTGTGCAAAGTGGAGATGCATGATGAGATATCTTGGAGGTACGCGGAGAAAACCCATGCCACCGCAAACATGGGTTCGATGGAGGTCCTGCAGTCCTGGCACGTGTAGTTGAAAACAACAATGGAACACATGTAAGTAAGTTTTTGTGTCATTCACGTGTAATTTGTATCGTGTGGTTCGGCTCGCATCCTTCCATCCTTCTGAGGTCGGTGAAATGAGTACCCAGTTTCCTGGGGGTAAAGTGTAGATGACTGGGGAAGGCAATGGCAAACCACCCCATAAAATGTCTGCCAAGAAAACGTCGTGATGCAACGTCCCCCTATGGGTCTGTAATGACTTGGTGCTTGCGTGAGGAAACTTATTTCCTTGAATCTATGAGTCTCTCTACACAATACATTTGACACATGTTCTTCACGTGCTGGGAGACACAATGTTAACCAGGAAGAGTAGTTTTAAATGACAGAGCCAGTGGAGATTGCTCTATCCTAATTTCTACAGGATACTTTCAACATTCAAATAAAAAATGAGTCATTAAAAGAAAACATAGGTAACAGCACAACATTGTTAAAAATCATATACAATCAACAGAAGATAGTAAAAAGATCTCACAATTAAAACAGTGATAGGCTTGCCAACTCCAGGTTGGGAGATTCCTGGAGATATTGAGGGTGGAGCCTGTGGGGGGGGCAGAATTTGAGGAGAGGAGGGACATGGACAGGGTATAATGCTGCAGAGTCTGCCCCCTAAAGCAGCCATTCTCTCCAGGGGAACTGATCTCTGTAGTGTGATCAGTTGCAATTCCAGGAGATCTCCAGGGGCTCACGTGGAGGCTGTGTGGTAACACACAGACCACTCCTAGTAATAATACTAGTGAGACAATGTCTTTGAGTTACCATCTATATATTGCCAATGAGACAGTATGGGAGTGCAGCCCCTGCCTTCTCCCACAATGCCTTCTTTAATAATGAAAACTGGATCCACAGTTCTGTTGCTTGACTTTCAAATGTGGAAAACCAGACAGAGACATAGAAACTTACAGGTCGTGCTGTGATCTCGGGTAATCTGATTAGTCTGATCAGACTCCTAGATAACCGCTTCCTTTTCTCTTAAGGGCTGTTACATCACTAAAACCACCATAGTGCAACTTCAACACAAATTGCATTGTTCACTCAAACTGACTTGGCATAAAACTTTGGAGTGGGGGGTGGGAGAGAATTAAATACTTTCTTCCTGTCTTACTGGCTGTCAAATGATAAATGTTGAGGGTTGATCTGCTTTACATGCCCAAGTCCTATCTGCCAAATCTGGAAAAATTAACAACTCACAGTGTCTGCTTCAACGTGTACACAAGCTGGGAGCTAATCTAACAGAGAGGTTTTTTTGGTTTCTTTTTCTTGCAACTCGGCTAATGTGCAAGCTGCAAGCTAGAAAGATTAGGAATAGAGAAGAATGATGTGCGCTTTGATAGGGCGAGGGCAGCTGCCATTCAGCATTTTGGCATGTGGGATCCAAACATATCAAGCTGTAGACAGAATGCTTGAAAAATATGAAGCTGTTTTATAAGGTTACCAATCTCCAGGTGGGGCCTGGAGGTGTCCCAGAATGCTCTTGAGACTACAAAGGCCCGTTATTCTGGGCGACTTGGTAGCTTCAGGCAGAAAACTCTAGGGCATCGCATCCTCACTGAATTCCCTCCCATGCTAGGCACCACCTGCAAATCTCTATGAATTTTCCAGTCCTACTACTGAGTCAAACATTGTTCCATTGAGAGAGGGAGAGAGGGAGGAAGACAATGTAGTGTAGTGGTTAGAGTAAGGCTGGTGAGACTGGAGTTCATCCTCTTGGACCAATCATTTGCTCTCAGCCAAACTTTCCTTATATGTCATGAGGATAAAATGGAGGGTAGGAATTCTCTGCCCTGACCTGGATAGCCCAGGTGAGCCTGATCTCGTCAGATTTCAGAAGTTAAGCAGGGTCGGCCTTGGTTAGCAATTGGATGGGAGACCTCCAATAAAGACCAGGGGTTGCAGAGGCAGGCAATCGCAAACCACCTCTGTTAGTCTCTTGCCATGAAAACTCCACCAGGGGTTGCTGTAAGTCAGCTCTGACTTTAGGGCACTCTCCTCCACCAGGAGTTCTCTGAGCATCCAGGGGAAGGACCAGACAAGAACATATTCCACGATTTGCAATGGTTCTCCAGGTTTCAGGTCTTTCCAAGCAGATGCCCCTTGAGAACCTTTAATTGGTGATGCCAGGAATTAGTCCTGGGATCATCTGTATGCAACACCATGTATCCTGCCCCAGAGCAATTCCCTCTCCATACCTCTGTTGTGTTTTGTTGCGTGCAGTGCCTAACCTAGCTCAGAGGATTTGTTATTGCGATGATAAGATGGAGGAATGGAGAATGCTACCATAAGCTGCTTCTAGTCCCCAGTGGGGGAGAAATAGGAGTAAAAATATATAAATAAAGAAATAAGGGCAAATTTTGAAACGATACAGGTGGAGGTGTGACTTACAAGGGAACAGGAAAAGAAAACAGGAACAGTTCCTGGTAAAGAGGAAGAGATGGAAAGCATCTGGGAGATCTCTATCTTTTGGTGCTACACCTCTGAAGATGCCAGCCACAGCTGCTGGCGAAACGTCAGGAACTACAATGCCAAGACCACGGCAATACAGCCCGGAAATCCCACAACAACCATCGTTCTCTGGCCGTGAAAGCCTTCGACAATACATGCGGGTTGGGTTGTCAGCTCCATCTTGGGACATTTTCTTGGAGATTTGAGGGCAGTGCCTGGGGAGAGTGGAGTTTGGGGAGCGGAGAGAGTTTGGTGGGGATGGGATGCCATAGAGTTCTCAAAGCTGCCATTCCCACAGGGGAACAGATCTCTGTAGACCTGAGGTCCACATAATTCCGGGAGAACTCCAGGCCATGATGAAAATGAAATGAAAGTAATTTGAGTTGCATGGGCCTGCGTAGGCGAACTCCTACTTCTGTTTTCAAAAGATTATTGAGTGGCATAATTGGGACATGATTGGGACTGGACCTTCTGCTTTCCCCCACACTGTTCAAACCATGAGTGAGCAGAAACTTTGAGTATACTGGGAGAGGCAATGGTAGTTGGGAAGGGTAGTTTTAAAAGATAATGGTGGCAGCAGAGCAAAGGCTTTGCTATACACTGGAGCTGTGTGAAGGGTCTGTGAAATGCCAGAAGGGAAACTTCAGCCCATTATAACCTCTCCAGGTCCAAGCCTGGCTCTGGAAGGCAGCTCCAGCCCATTTCCATTCCTTGCTGCCCTCTAGTTGCCATCCCACACAGTTTTAGACTGGAGAGGCGAAATTGACAATGCCCTCTGGGAGGCAAAGATGAAATGAACAAACCCTCTGAGGAGTGATCTCCGCTGGCTCTGTCTTTCTAAACTAAGCTTCCCAGCTAACTTTGCATCTCCCTACACTTGGCGAACATGCACTGAGGCATCTCATGTAGAGGGACTCACAGAGTAGGGCCTTTCCAGTAGTGATCCTAGATGAAAGCAGTTACTTTATGAGATACACCGGTGTCCAGCTCTGTAATAGTTCAGGCAACAGTACGGAGCTTTGGCTGCAATCCTAACTATGCTTTCCTAGATGTAAGCCCCACTGAATAAAATAGACCTGCTTAGTCTACTCAGTAAGTTACTCATACTATACAATTTCATCGAAAGGGTTCCTATTTGCTTTTTGCAGCTGTCATTTGAAACGTGCAGTGTGTGGAAACTTTTTTAAAAATGATTTTTGTTATGTAGGGTTTGCGGGCTTTCTTATCTTTGGTAGCTACCTGGAGTTTTTGAAATTAGTCATAGTTGTGGCTATGTTTATATCTGTTTCCAGTAAAGAATGCCTTATTAACGGTCCTCCAGATGGAGGGAAGAACTGTGACAAGAAAGTTCCATAATGCCGCCAAAACCCTGAGTGGCAAGGGAGTACCTATCACAGACTCTCCACCCCAAAATATTTCTTGTCAGGAAAGACACACATACAGAGAATGTCACACAGAGAGAATGCAACATCTTGGTTGCCCAGGGGATGTTTCTTTCCTCAGTATGTCTTTTATGATGCCTGCCATGGTTACTTCAAATGGAGCAAACGTGCAGCTGAGGAACAGCCCCATTTTTTCATCTGTCAGCTCAAATGTTGAGTGCTGAGAAGAGGAAGTGGCATTAGGTGATGTTTAATTCCTGCCCCTCCAAGTCTGCGGCGAAGGTGAGACCTCCAGGGGTTAAGAGGGAGGTGGACACCTGGGACTTTGTAACGTCATACCATTTGCCAAGACCACATCTGGAAGACCATATTCTTTTTCTTTCTTTGTCTTTCCATGATGGAAATGGAAGTATTTTAAGCCACAGCAGCAAGACTGACAATGTTTCTAGAAGGCACGTGAAATAGATGAAGTATTTTTAACACACTGAAGAGATTAGCAGCACAGTCCTGTACTGAGGTACACTGTTCTGAGCCCATTGGCTTCGGTGTGTGTTCATCAAGTGTAGGGAGATGAAATGTTAGCTGGGAAGCATAGTTTAAAAAGATAGAGCTGAGGGGGAGATCACTCCTCAGAGGGTTTGTTAATTTCATCTTCGCTTCTCCCAAGGCTCTGTCAATTTCACCTCTGTGTGGATTGCAACCAGAGGGCAGCGAGCAATGGAAATGGGCTGGAGCTGCCTTCCAGAGCCGGGCTTGGACCTGGAGAGGTTATAACGGGCTGAAGTTTCCCTTCTGGCATTTCCCAGCCCCTTCACACAGCTCCAGTGTACATCAAAGCCTTTGCCCTGCCAGCGGCTCTGTCTTTTTAAACTACCCTTCCCGGCTAACATTGCATCTTCTGACACGTGTTCTTCTTCATGTGTCAGATTTCTCATGTAGAGAGACTCTTAACAGGGTTTAACGGCATAAGTTCGCCCTGTGGGTCTGTTACATGGCTGCAGCTCATCGTTTGCTATAGAAGGTGTGGTGGAAGAAGTTCATTCTTATTGAAGTGCCCTGACTCATGGTGTCCCTTCCAGCTCAGTGGTTCTGCAAATGCATGCAAAGAGACACCGGGCAGAGTTCCTATTCAAAATTTCCTATTGATTTGCATAATGTTTGGAGAAGTCAGGCTCCAAATGAAGATTTCTTGCCTCCAGGCACTCAGATCTGGGTGTGTCACCCCTGAAAAAACCATGAGATTTAGAAGGGGCTATTTATAGCAGCATTTGAAAACACAAGTTTCTAAGTCTACATTCTTGAACTGCAACCAGAAGTATATTCTTTTCTTTTCTTTTTCTGTTTGGCATGTCATTTCATCTGGATTCACGAGCTGGTGAGCAGGCATATCACTTGAGCTGGCATTCCCTTGCATCTCTGATTTCTTAGTTTCTAACAAACTCATCAGATGTGCAATCTTTTCTTCCAAGGTTTTGTTTCCTGCTATTGACATCTGCCGTCTCAAATTTTATTTTTCCTCGTAGCCAAACCGCAGGCCTCATAATCCATGGCTCAGTCTCTAGCTTATATGTTGGAAAGTTTCTTGCAGATGGCCATTAGGAATAACATTCGTTTTCATTATTTTTCATGTGAGAGAAAAACAGACACAAGGTCATACAGAATCAGAGAATTTCATATTCCAGTAGTCAATAAACAAAAATCTTCACGAATCAATTTGATTGGAATCCTTCCATTTCCTTCTTATAGTAAGTAATTTTTGTTAGAAGCGCCATAACCCATATTTTCTTAAACCAGTCCATAATTGATATTTAGGCCCTCATTTTCCATGCTTACAAATTATAGCTATGATAATCAAGACTGTCACCAGTGCTCAAGTCCTAATATTTTATTTATTTGCGGAGAGTCTTTCTTTCTCACTGAGACTCAGATGGATTACCCAGCGTAAGTCAATGCAACCTACAGGATGAGACATCTAATAAGCAATGAGGAAGGACTGGGGCTGCAGAAATCTAAAACAAACAGAAATCTCGACAAAGCATAGGTCATTAAGCATGACATTTTTAAACAAGTGGTAAACGGTATTTTACATAAGTAGAAATAATTTTTAAAAACCTCCTTTGGCCCAAATGGTATTTCATCACCAAAGAACTAGTATGGTGTAGTGGACTAGGATCTGGGACATCTAGGTTCAAATCCCTCTTCTGAAGTGGAAGCTGTCTTGGTGACCTTGGGCCAGTCATACACTCTCAGCCTAACCTACCTCACAAGGTTGTTGTTGTTGCAAATAAATAAATAAATAAATAAATGTGTGTGTTATGTGCTGTCAAGTCGCCTCCAACGTATGGCAACCCTATGAATGAAAGACCTCCAAAACGTCCTATCATTAATTTCATTCAGATCTTGCAACCTGGAGGATGTGGCTCCTTTTATTGAGTCAAGCCATCTCATTTTAGGTCTTCCTCTTTTCCTACTGCCTTCCACTTTTCCTAGCATTATTGACTTTTCCAGAGGATCTTGTCTTGTCATGATGTGACCAAAGTACGATAGCCTCAATTTTATCATTTAGCTTCAAGGGAGAATGCAGGCTTGATTTGATCTAGAACCCACTTATTTGACTTTTCGGCCGTCCATAGTATCCACAGAACTCTCCACCAGCACCACATTTCAAATTAATCCATTTTCTTCCTCTCAGCTTTCTTCACTGTTCAACATTCACATCCATACATGGCAATGGAGAATACCATAGTTTGGATTGTCTTGCTCTTGGTTCCCAGAAAGACATCTTTATGTTTAAGGGTCTTCTCTAGCTCTCTCACAGCTGCTCTTCCAAGTCTCAATCTAAATAAATAAATGCATTACTAAGGATCTCAGTATTGTTTTCTCTGACTCACAGCAGCTCTCTAGTGTTTCTGGTAGAGACAGGACTTTCCTAACACTTGCTACCTGCGGAGATGAGAGGGACTGGATCTGGGGCCTTCTGTGTGTGGAACATGTGTTCTATCACCAAGACTTACGTATGTGTGTATATGAGTGTGTGTGTGTACACTATCTAGTTGCAACTGACTTATGGTGACCCAAGCAAGGGACTTTCAAGCTAAGTGAGAAGCAGAGGTAGTTTACCATTGCCTTCCCCTGCAGAGTCTTCCTTGGTGGTCCCCCATCCAAGTACCCCACTTAGCTTCCAATATCTGATGAGATCAAGCTATATCATTCCATTCAACACCCCCCTGATCCTTAGTCCCTCCCTAATTAAGTCTATACAATCATGAGTCAAATTGGGGCCAGTTCATAGATCACCGCAGCAGCAGGAGAACTGCTTTTGAGTGACTTTCTCCCATACCACTCCAGTGATACATGTGCCAGAATCTCATAGTTAATAACATTTTATTATTTTATTGATTGATTGATTTGATTTATACCCCGCCCTCCCCATAGATGGGCTCAACATTCAAAAAATACATTAAAAGTCACAAAACCATAAAATCAATAATAATTTTTTAAAAGTCATTAAAATAGTCCGGGAGTAGGCTATTTAAACAAATATTGGGATTCCATATATGGGCATAGCAGATGACCGAGAGCACCCCCAGAAGAAGTGGTGGTCTTAGATGGAAGAAGGAGGGCACCCGCTGGTACTCAGCCAAAGGCCCGGCAAAACATCTCCATTTTACAGGCCCTGCGGAACTGTAACTGGTCCCGCAGGGCTCGGATCTCCAGTGGGAGAGTGTTCCGCCAGGGCCAGGGCAGAAGAAGCCCTGGCCCTGGTTGAGGCCATATGGATGTCCTTCAGGCCGGAGACCACCAGGAGTTGCTTGTCTGCATGGAATATTCTCACCAAAATATTGCTTAGCTGGAACAGAAGATCGTGGTTGGGTGGGAAGAAGAAGTATCACTGCTTTTGCCTTCACAATTCTTGTAGCCAAATGTTACCCGGGTGGCCTGGTAAGAAATCAGGGAGAAGTTGCTCCTACACATGTGTGGTAACAAACAAATCGGCCCGTCACTGTTACCAAGTGAATTCTATCACACATCCACTGCTCATTCAGAAATATGAGGAAGCTAAGAAATGGTAAATGTTCCTCAGTCCTTGGCAGAACGACTTAATGAGCGGTTCCGTAGGCACCATGGTAAATTACTCCTTGGCAACATCTTGTGTTACATATTCCTTTTTACATATTTTGGAGGAAAAGGCCATTTTTACACACCTGTAACCCTCCAGAAAATTACACAAAACTCACAGCACAATGGTGTCTTCATAGCATGATTTCCCATCATGATCTTGTTTAATGGCACGATGATGTCAGACATTGCACCATGAAATCAGATCATGACAGAAAATCATGCTATGAAGACACCGTCTTGTCGTGAGTTTTGTGCAGTTTTCTAGAGGCATACAGGCATGTGAAAATGGCCAAAGTCTCAAATAGTTTCCATACCAGTTACCTAAAGCTGGATTATGGGAAAATCTGTGCTACAGTTTTCTACACCACTTCCCTTGATGGCTCAAGCTATGGTTGGAGAATGTATCTATCCAGAACCTAAGCAGGTACAAGACTGGTGGATGACTGCATGAGAGATCTCCTAGAGCCCTTATGCATGTTCCTTGGACTTCCATGATGAAAAGGGATATAAATATAATGTAGTACTTTCACACTAAAGATGGAGAGTGGTGGTTAAGAGACTCTGGTTTGAATCTCTCTTTGCCATAGACTCACTATCAAGTCACTCTCTCAGCCTTAGTGCTGCCCCTCCCCCCCTCCCCAGTTCGTGCACCACATACTTTATCTTGCTGGAATTTCACAACAATCCAGTGAGGGAGGCCTTGTAAAGATAATTTATGTGGATTGTGGAATATTGGGAAGCATCATATAAATGACAAGTATTGTTATTAGTACCTATAGTAGTATGAAAGTGGGAATAATGTGACATCTAGGCTGCATTCACATAAGCGATCACAGCATGGGATCCATTTTTGCATAGCAAAATCCCACAGTGTTGCAATATACCCAAACCTGTGAAAAGAACCAATTGCAAAAGGCCCATCCTACCCAACTGTTACCTGGCCAAGGGGTGGTAGTAGAGAAAAATCATAAGCTGCCCTGACCACCTGATACCAGTATTCACACAGTGACATGCAATTTCTTCACATGTTCCTGAGCATGTACATGACTGGACTCAAATGATCAGCATGTTAACAGCACTTCCTCTTGGGCACTGTGTCCCTAGTTCTGCCCCAGGGTAACTGAGAGCAAAGCTACAAGAGACGAATTACACGAGGCCATGCACGTGAAGGGAGTTGCAGTGTTAGCCTGGAAGGTGAGTTTCTAAAGAGATCAGAAGACTTAGTCAATTTCCCCTTTCTACAGAGCCAGGGAAGATAGTTCCTCAGAGGGTTTGTTAATTTCCTCTTTGACTACTACAAGGGGAGGTGAAACTGACAGAGGCAAAAGAGGTGAAGAGGAAATAAACAAACCTTCTGAGGAGAGATCTTCCCTGGCTCTGTAGAGAGGGGAAATTGACAAAGCCTTCCAATCTCTTTTAAAAGTCAGCTCCCCAGCTAACACTGTGACTCCCTTCACTTGCATGTCCTCGTGTAATTCGTCTTTTGTAGCTTGGCTCTGAAGCATTTTTCTTGCTAGCCGTCTGGCCTCTGTTCTAAAATGGCTGCTCATTTTCAACTTGCTTGAGCGCACACTACTTGGAATCTAGGGAGGGGGGAACCCACAAGGAGACTAAGAGGGTGCTTTGTCCGTTTGCATTGTTCCGGTTTGCCAGAAGGTCTTTCGGTCTTTTTTTCTTTTTCTTGTTTTGCTCCACGTAACCTAAGTAACACTGATATATGGTGTATTTTCATTTAGCTCTTTGAAGCACAATCCACTTATAGCGATTAGAAACCTCACACAATTTAGGAGATACCATCAGCGCAGAAACTTGCTACAAGCATGTCCTTTAATAAGCAAAGAGAATATTTGAAGTGTGGTTTGTGGTCGCTGCTTTTTGTGTGTGTTCCTGTATTATAGCAGAAGTGATGTGCTTGATAGGTACACCAGATTATCTTCACTCTGTTCCTGTGACTCAAGAAAAAAAGTTAAGTAGGGTTTCCACTTGTCAGAGGTGACCCTGTCTTTACCCATTTCTTTACTCCAAACCCTTTTTTGTGTGCTAAGAAAAGGGCAGTGGGACCCTTTGGCCACCAATAACCTTTCAGCAATATAACTATACTCTTACTAAAAGCAGGGGAAGAGCCTTCAGCATGCATAAGCCATTCATAAATATGTCCAAAATAGGGAATTCCTGGCAAGAGTCCTTTTTCAAATGTTTGTTATGATCCTGCACATGGAGTCTGCTGCTGACCTCCATGGATTGATTTGAAGGTTGGGGTGTGGCAACCATACTTGTTGGACCTATGAGCACTTCTAGAGTTCTAAGGAAGGGAAATGGGCACCACCACAAAATGGCTGCCATGGGGGGCAATTACAAAATGGTGAGAGGTCTCAAGCCAAACATCTTCCTATGATGGAGGCGACTCTTTCCAAATGGGTGCTCCCTGCAGTTCCAGTTGTGATACCCCTTGGAATTGTCTGGGGTATTTCCTGTTCCAGTGAGGTAGAGGAAAGCTGGGATTAGCTCTTCTATTTGGGAGCTGGCAGGGCTGTTGATCTTACAATAGCCACAGCTGTGTGACCTGGATGTGAGAATGGTAGCTCTAAGAATCACAACAAATCTATGGTAAAACTCTATTGTGATTCCTAGACCTACCATTATCACTTCCAAGTTGTACTCGGAAGCAACGTATTGACAACTAGGACAGAGACTTTTTCCTTTATTCAGGCAATGAATCAAGTCCCCAGGAGTTTGTCCGCTTTTGGTGGTCAAATGATAAGTCTGTTTATAGGAACTAATGCCTGGAGCTGTAACAGTGAATGAAGCTAGCAGGCTGTCATGATGACTGTGTACAGCCCTGCCATGATTGTTATACCCCTGATGCCACCGTGTATTGAATGTCTAATGCTAACCTGCTGTATTCTCTCCATGTTCTTCCCATATTATAACTGTTATTCCTCCAGACAGGATGGCCCCCCCCTGTTATCTCACAGAACTATGCATCTCCAAGCTAGAGATCACCTTGGAGACTCCAGGTGTTTGCATTTGTTACTTTGCCCAGATGCTGGGAACCTAGTATTGTATAATCACTGTTTAGCCATAACTATAATGGGTTCTCTCAGAACCAGTGTAACCCCACGTGCCAAAACGTAACCGTTGCTGGAACGCGGGAAAACTCAAGTATAACATGGACCGTTTGTTTTGAATTGTCACTTCTACCGAGCTCTGTGATGGAGTTCAGACCTGAACTGTAAAATCCTGAATAAAGCCTTTTCTATTGGAACCAATGTGTGTTCACTGGAGATGGACAGAGGGATCTATCCGGCAGGAACTGACACAGGCACTTTCAGCTGAACCCTGCCTAGCATCCTGCAAAGCCTCAAATGTTGGTCTTTTGAGTTCCCAAAGGCAGAGAAAAGGCCCTGGGCAGAGTGCCAAGCATTCCACTGTCTGAGCTTTGGTTCTGCCAGGCATTCCACTGTCTGAGCTTCGGTTCTGCCAGGCATTCCACTGTCTGAGCTTCGGTTCTGCCAGGCATTCCACCGTTTGAGCTTAGATTCTACCAGGCATTCCACTGTCTGAGCTTAGGTTCTGCCAGGCGTTCCACTGTCTGAGCTTAGTTCCATCCAGACTCTCTGTCTTCTCTGCTTCTGTGATTCCGGAGGCAACTGTGGGATCTCTGGCAATAGGTGGCTCTCTTTAGTGAGTTTCTCAGCAGCTCCAGCCTCTGACTCTAGCTCCTGCTGATGGACCATCTGGGCTTCTGGCCTGGCAGCCACAGCTGGTAGGTTGTCTTCTGATGGATTCTGGGAGCTGGGGACCTGAGGAACCACAGGATTTTGACCTTGGGAAGGGGGGTTAGCCACCTCAGCATCCTCATCCTCCAAGAAAGACTCTTCATACCCAATCCTGATAGGTACCAGGATGATTTGCCACACATCAATCGCTCCAAGACAATCTACTTACATGTCACTGGCTTTCAGTGCCTGTGTCGTAAACACAGAGATTATTCAGAGTTCAGTCAAAAACAAGTTGGAGTGTCGGCTTGTCCTCTCTCATGTTTTTATTTGGGGAAATGGAGACCAAATGGGTTTCTCCTGATAAAACTCTGAGCCTCTTGAAAGAGTCCATTAATATTTTTGTAATCTCTTTGTTTAGCAGTGAGAAGACGACCCTTCTTCTTGACACCACTGGTTAAAGGAAATGGATCAAAATTTGAACAATTGGGTATTTCCTCACATACAAAAAATAAACCTCTTTTGTTTCCCATCAACATTTGGGGCTTTTTTCTTTTATGAAGTGTATTTAAATAATCAAAAATCCGGAATGTTAAATTTTCTCCTGTCAAACGAGGCTGCAGATGAATATATGTGTGCATATGAAGGGAGACATAGTGTGTGTGTGTGTTTAGGGGAGGATTGGAGCTTTGTGGCAAGCTTCAGAGGAACTGGCAAAGAGCTAAGGATTTAGTCCTATCTTGTCAGCTATCGGAAGCTAAGCAGGGTCAGCCCTGGTCAGTACTTGAATGGGAGACAACAAAGGAAGATGAGGGTTGTGTTGCAAAGGAAGGCCACTTCCACTTTGAACTTGCTATGGAAACCCCTTGATGGGGGTCACCATAGGTTGGTTGTGACTTGACAGCACTCACATGAGGATAGAAGAATGTCACTGAAGGAAGCAGGATTGCAGATAGTATACCAGGTACGACCAACTCATAAGCAGCTCAGCTGGCAAGAATATATCTTTACAATCATAACTGGAAGCATTTAACATTGAGATGGATATTCCACAAAACTGGTGTCCCAAGGAAATTCATGTTAGAACCATCTACTGGAGTGACCACTTCTCCAGCAAAGCTAGTTGCAGACCAGGGTGATGTTCAAAGAGATGCAATCTCACAGTTAAAAAAATGGAATTGAATTTGCCTCAGTGGGGTTAAGAAGGAACAAATGGTTCCTAATTCATTTCTTTATCTTGGATCTAGCCAGTTTTTTCACTCAGTCTCATCCAATTGTTTACCACTGCCTCCATCCCTCATGGCTTTTGTCCATGCAGTTCTGATGATCAAAAAAGCATATCCTTTTTGGGAACTAAAAGGAGACCCTTTCTTTCTGTTTCACTATGAGCCAAGCTACAAGTGACGCCTGACACAGATTAGACATTTGTCAGCTTCCCTCAAGTTTTGATGGGAAATGTAGGCATCCTGGTCTTGTAGCTGTAATGGAGAGCTAAGCTGTAAAACCAGGATGCCTACATTTCCCATCAAAACTTGAGGTAAGCTGACAAGTGTCCAACCTGTGTAAGGTGTCACTTGTAGCTTGGCTCTGTGATAGTCTCTTGCCATGGAAACCCCATCAGCGGTTGACATAAGTCAGCACCACACACACACACACACACCAGTAGAAAAACCAGTTGCATTCAACCCTATATTGTTTGCAAGGGTTATGTATGATTCTCCGTTTTTCACTGTTGGATTTGTAGATTTGTTTGTATACATTATATATTGTTTACATGCACCCGGCATTTGTCCAAACAAGGAACATTATTTATACATTTTTTGTATCATGCTATTTTATTGGTGCACAAGCAACAATCCATAACAAATACATATTAAAGGAGGAAAATTGGCACAACAACACAGGTGAGGCTATGGAACTGAAGAATCAAGGGTTCCATTTGTACAAGGAAGCAAAATCAAGATTGAGATTTGGGGGCTGAAATGGCAGGGATGAGAAAGTCAAAAAAAACGTCCAGGGAAGAAAGTTTGTGAACATAACTATGGCTCAAATAGTGTAAAAGAAAACTGAAACCATACCGAAGGCATTCATTACCTAGCTATCAAAATTAAGGAACCGGAGCAAAATCTGTTTCTGTTTAAACGCTATCTGGATCGGCATTTTTACAACATTGCTATCATTGTACTGTGACGAGCACGTGTGGAAAATGTAAGTTGTCTTTAAAAATAAAGAACTGCGGCAGTGCCGTTTGGTACTTATTACCATAAATACAAAGTTAACCATTTCTCCGTAGCACTGAACTCTTTGTGGCCTTCCTAGAAACAATAAAAAAGAACTATCTCCAAATAAATATCCACTTCTAATAAATATTAACCACAGTGACCTTTGAATATGAAGAAGGGAGTTCTGCTCTATTGCTTTGTCCCCGATAATTTGAAAACCACCCCACAGGGCTGAAAAATTGACTGTTTGTAGACCCTCAGGCTGTGTTTGTGTATTTGTTCCAAGAGGGCTGCATGCATACCAGTGTTCATGAACGGTTTCATCTTCAAAACACAGCCTTGCTTTCTTTTCGCTTTTTTAATTCTTCACATTCTTTCCTAGTTGGCTTTTTTTTAATTTAAAATATGTTGGCTATATTAATGGCAGAGACATTTCGAAGGAGAAAATAAACAAACCAACCATAATCAATTTTCAAGGTCCACTTGCAGATAGATGGGACTGCTGTTTATGGAGCAGATATCATTTGATTGCAAAAGAAAATGTTACTGTCAAGAGCATGGAAGAAGCATGAACATAGTGGGAGATCATTCCATCCACACACACAAAAATTGTTATGCTGATTTTCAGTTTGGGAATAAGCAAAATGAACCCCATATATTGGGAGTAGTCCTAGAACAGAAATCTTAGTATTTATATAGAGCTTTCAGTTTCAAAGTGCTTCATTTATGTTATTGCAGATCCTCTCAACAGTCTGAAGAAGTGAGCCGTGACTCACGAAAGCTCATACTCTACCATAAATTTTGTAGCGTTATGTGCTGCTGGACTCTTGCTCTTTCCTATTGCAGACTCACAAAAGCTCATACCCTACCACAAATTTTGTTAATGTCATAGGTGCTACTGGACTCTTGCTTTTTCCCACTGCTACAGACAAACACAGCTACCCATTTTGATCTATCTCTATGGAAGACACCACATTTAGCCATACATAATGGAAATCCATCATATCTGAAGAAGTGAGCTGTGATTCACGAAAGCTCATACCCTACCACAAAGTTTGTTAGTCTTATAGGTACTACTGGACTCTTGCCCTTTCCTATCCTGACAGTCTTGTAAGGAAGAACAGTATTATGTTGCCACGCTACTTTCCTATTTACCTCGTCATCTCTCTCCCATCTTGGTGCTGACATGTACTCCAACTTTTGTGCTCAAGCAAAGAAACAGATCTTTGACTAGCACAGAACAAAAGACAGAGAGCCAGGAGAGGAAGCAAGACCAAAGCTGTATTCCATCATGCTAACTGGAGAGGAAAAGGAACCCTAGGGAATTGCCTGAGAAAGCCCTATCTCATCCAGAACAAGCATTCTGATCATAAATCAAAGACCTCCAAATCTTATCTTTTGCTGCAACAGCGATGATCGTAGGAAATTTCTTTCTGCACCATCTATGCCCATATGTGGATCTGCTAGCTCCATTCTGTTCCCTGCTTTTTTCGAGGTTTGAATCCTCCTACCTTAGAATCTCCCTCTCTTTCTAGACCCATCCAAATTTAACTTTCTTTGGGCTCATGAAACACCTCCTCTCGGACATGCATCTATTTCCTGTCCCCTTGGATTCCCAAGCCATCATTTTGTTGGCCATCCCCCCAAAGTATTTTTTCCCTGCTGCAAGTGTACCCTAGTCTTTTGAGTTGCTTGGACCCTTGTCCAATGCATGACACCCAGACCAACTCTTGGGTTCCCCCCCCCCAAACTTAATGAACTATAGCATCATTGCTGGACCTCATTAGATTTCAGGATTGGTAGCAATCTCTCTCTGTCTCTCTCTCTCTCTCTCTCTCTCTCTCTCTCTCTTTCTTTCTTTCTTTCTTTCTTTCTTTCTTTCTTTCTTTCTTTCTTTCTTTCTTTCTTTCTTTCTTTCTTTCTTTCTTTCTTTCTTTCTTTCTTTCTTCCCATCCTGAATACGGAAACGTTCTCTATTGTAAGTATTCAATACTGAGTATATATTATGATCTCTATTGCCTTCAGGGATTTTTTTCAGCTGGAATGCGGTGGAATGAAGTTCTGGAACCTCTTGAAAATGGTCACATGGCTGGTGGCCCCACCCCCTGATCTCCAGACAGAGGGGAGTTTAGATTGCCCTCTGCGCTGCTGGCCACGTGACCATTTTCTCCAAGGGTGATTTAAACCTTTTAAAACTCCCCCCTTGTTCCAGCTGAACCAAAGTGGCGTCATTGGACCTGGGAGCATGCATGCACTTTGTGTGCACATGTGATACCAGAGGCACCACCTCCTGACAAGAGTTGCCCCCTGTACTGGCAACCTACTGAGTTCCACCATGTTTTTTCCCAAAAAAAAAGCTCTGCTTAAGATGATATAAGTCTCATTTTTACGCATCTGTTCTCTTTCCAGGCTTGTAATGATACTGGTTACCCATATAGTCATAGAGCCCATGTTATTTTTATTATTATTTTATTATGTTTTATTATTTATTTACTTCATTGATTTATCATGTATTTACTTCCTTCCAGTAAGATTCTATGGCAGAGTAGAGATTCAAATCGAGGTCTCCCAGATCCTTCTAATCACCACCACACCAGTGGCGATTCATACTAGTGTGGGAAGTAGGGCAGTAATAAGATTGTACTGAGTACTCAGCAGGACAATACGAATGACTGGTTGACCAGTGATCAGAAGTAAGTCATAGTTTGGTCAAACATTTGCCTGCATTCACTCAGTTTTTGTTACATCCCCCAATCATTCTCCTACATGTATCAGGAAGCAAGGCCAAACCTGCAAACTTCATCCACCCGGCCTACTTCCAAACTTTTATGCAGGGTCAGAATGTTAGTATTGCAGCACATAGAAGGGTGGAGGTAGGGGTCATTTTTAAAAAAAGAGCTGGAGGAACTCATTAGCATAACTCATCAGCATAACTCATTAGCATATGCTACACCCCTTACCATCACTTGAAATGTGTTATTAGCATAACTGATTTGCATATGCCACACCCCCTGACATCACCTATTTTGGACCCAATCTTGGCCATTCAGGGCCGAAATTGGGCCCAAAATGGCAAGAAAGGGCTGAACATGTCTGAAAAGGGGCCCAAAATGGTCAGGATCAGGCCACTGCTGAACAGGACAGTGATCCACCACCTTTCAGAGGCCCAATCTGAGCCGTTTCGTCCCCAATCCAGGATGAAATGGGCTCAAAATGGCCTAGAGTAATGTAGGCAGGGCCACCTGACGTGATCTCTTTGGGGAACTGCAGGAACTGTGTTCCTGCGTGTTCCCCCTTGAAATGAGCCCTGGGTGGAGGAGAAAGGGCTGTGTGCGAACCAGGGAATAAACCAGGCTTCCTCTTGCCATGAGTGAGCCAGTTTGTTCCTAATTTCTGAATACCGCCTCAGCGTGTGTACAACCCAAGCACACGAAAAACACTTTGAAGGTCTAGTCATCACATAACAGGAAGCCTAGAGAGGGGGTGACTTGCCTTCAATAAATGCTATCCCTGATGGGGCTCAGAGAAGGTGCGCCTCAAAAGTTTTCCACCAAGATGCTTATGAAAGAGACTTAAATGAATGTGTTCCCAAGTATTATTTCACTGAAAAAAGAAATGGAACGCTTCTGTTTTAATTATCACGAACCCTATCAGCTTGTCTTGATCTCTGCTACACTGTTTGAAGGAGATGATTACAAGGTCGACAGTATAGAAGCAAGTCTCGAATCTGAAAGATAAAATGACCAGTTTTACCGAAACTGGATTTGGTATTGTAATCTTGTTGAAATTATCCAGGGGCCCCAGGGATATGAATCAGATCAGTTTGTAGCTCTCTGGGTGTGCAATTGCACAACTATTTTGCATACAAACTGCTTGCATGTATACACACAATGAAAGCATTTGCATGGGCATGTAATTAAATAAGATCCTATCGGGCAAGCAAATCCTAGATAAAATAAGCACTAATTACATGGTTACGGTCACATCCAACATTGTTCTGTGGTTCAACAGAACCACATTTTGGAAAAATCTGACCAGGACTGGGTGTGGATATCATTTTACAAAACTTCCTCAAAGGTAGGTACAATTTAAGAAAAAAAATCAAATTTCCAGCCACATTTAATTGAAATCACTCAGATCATTTCAGGGAATGACTTGGATTTTACATTTGGTTTTGGCTTGTCTGACATTCTTGTGCATTATAATATTTGCTGGTGTCTCAATGAATGTACAGAAATCAAACTGCTGCCTCATCATAAAATGCGATCCACAGGCTTTATAATGTTGGCAGTTATGGACAACGTAGTCCTTTTCAGTCATCACAGTTTTGGTGCTCCAACCTCATGTAATGGAAGAGCACACAACCCATGATTCTCTTAATTCACATGGCTGCCATTTTGTGTGCATAGACCAGCATACATATTTTCCAGCTTTGGGATATTAGGACATATGAGGGAACCTGGGTTTCCAACAGGGCTGGTTTGACCACTAGTCAAACTGGGGTGATTGCCTAGGGCACCAGTTTTGAGGGACGTCAAAAAACATAAGAGGAGCCTTCTCTACTGGCTTGAAAGGAAGCTTGATATTAACTGGATTCTAGAATCTCCATATTTGTTGCCTCTGGTCTTCTGTCTCAGCCAGAGTGGAACATGGAAGGCTCTTGAAGAGTTTATCTGTTTTTATTTTTACATGGTTCATTCTGAATATCCGGTAAGTAAAATGTTCATTCTAGACTTCACACTTTTCTTTTTAATAAACGGGGGACAGGGAGACAAAGACATTTGCTTCAGGAACAAAAAACCTTGGGCTGGTTTCTAATTATACATACTAAAGCTGAAAAATACTCTACACGAGACGAATTACATGAGGACACTCAAGTGAAGGGAGATGCAATGTTAGCTTGGAAGAGTAATTAAAAAGACAGATCAGAAGGCTGTCAGTTTCGCTTCTCTAGAGTCAGCAAAGATCACTCCTCAGAGGCTTTGTTTATTTCCTCTTTGCCTCCCTGAAGGCTCTGTCAATTTCACCTCCCCTGGGGAGACGAAGAAATAAACAAACCCTCTGAGGAGCAATCTTTGCTGCCTCTAGAGAGGTGAAACTGACAGAGCCTTCCTGTCTGTCTTTTAAAACTTGGCTTCCCGGCTAACATTGTGCCTCCCTTCACTTGAGTATCCTTGTGTAACTTGTCTTGTGCAGACAGACTCACAGTGTGTTGGTCTAGTCACAGAAAATGATGGCTGAATGTATTGGAAGGATTGCGGGTCCCCTGTCCCCTTATGCAAGCTCAGAGTGCCAAAAAGTTAAGGACTTGAAAAGGGCTAGTCCCATGTTATCTTCCATTAAGGGATTGTTACCATTTGGGAATTCCTTTGATCATATGAAACTCAATTATACTGAGTGATACTATGGGTTCATCTACCTTGGTCTTGTCTCACTGCCAGTAGTCCCCCACTCGTGAATTTTGTGAAGGTACCATTTTGTTTAGAAAATCCAGTTTCTGTTGTGAATTCTCTCTGCTCAGGATGAAACTACATCCATCTCTTTCCCCAGCCATACTAATGAAATTTGGTAGAACTGTTCCTGTTAAAACTGGCACTTGTTTTGCTGTCAGTTGCATACAAATGGTGTACAACTGCTTGAAAAGAAACAAATATATTGGAAATACCAGCAATGAAAACAAGTGACATGAATAAGGCTCACAACCAAACAAAGTGAGGGATTCATACACTCAGGGGTCATTTCGTAGAAGCTGGAGGAACTCATTAGCATAACTTATTAGCATAATTTATTAGCATAACTTATTAGCATATGCTACACCCCTTGACATCACCAGAAGTGTGTCATTGGCATAACTGATTTGCATATGTCACACCCCCTGACACACCTATCCTGGCTGTTTTGGATCCTATCCTGACCATTCAGGGCTGAAATTGGGCCCAAAATGGCAAAAAGGGGCTGAAAATGGCTGGAAAGGGGCCTAAAATGGTCAGGATCAGGCTGTTGCTGAGCAGGAGAGTGATCCACCACCCATCAGAGGCCTGATCCGGGCTGTTTCAGCCCCAATCCAGGAAGAAACGGGCCACCTGACATGTGACCTCTTTGGGGAACTGCCAGAACTGCGTCCCTGCGCATTCCCCCTCAAAACGAGCCCTGCATACACCCCTTGTCTCAGGCAAAGAAAGGTCTTTCTCAATCCTAGCTACCTGGAGATGCCAAGAACTGAACCTGGGTCCTTCTGAATTCAAAGCAGGAGCTCTTCTCCTGACCCATAATCCCTCTTGAATCTATTGCCCATCAATGTCATTAAAATGCTCCCGAATTCTATTATTATGGGAGAGGGAGAAAAGGTTTTCCCTATGCATTTTCTCCATCTCATGCATAATTTTATTAACCTCTATCATGCCCTACCTAAGTTGTCTTTTTTCTAAACTGAAAAATCCCAATATCTTTACCCTTTCCTCATAGGAAAGATGCTCCAATCCCTTAACCAAACCCTTTAATTCTCCATATCAGCACAGAGAGAGGCAGACAAAGGACAGCTGAAGTTTAGAAGCAAAATCCCGTGATTGGTCATATAGAAAGCTAGCAAGGTATTTTATCCCAGAAACACTGCTATGAAAATGCATGGAGCCTTCCCTCAAGCATTACTTCTCTCAGTCCAAAGACCTTTGCTAATTTTCATCAGATGAACATCTCTGGAGAAATCTCTAGACTTTTCTCACTCTTACATATTTCCCACCACCTTAATTACTGCTTCTCACTTGTGTTGCAGTGAAACAAGATTTCCAGTTTCACTTTCCCCCTGCATATTTTCCCTTCTTCTTTCCCATTCTCAGGAACCTCGAGTGGAAAATCACGTCAGTGAGGAAAACAATTAAACCTATCTTTTCAAGGAATCACCTCTGTCTTACAACTTAAGGGAAGACGCTGCTATTATTTTAGGAGGGAAAAAAGGAATGTTGCCTCTCTAATTAAATACTAAGCAGAAGCTATTTTACTTTCCCTCTCAGACGAGCCCTGGAGATTAACAATGCAATCCTGAACATACACACAGAGAAGTAAATCCCATTGAGTTCAATGGATCTTAGTCCCTAGTAAGTGTAATTAGGACTGCTCTCTAAGTGAACTGAAAGCAGAAGGAAATGAAGTGGCCTTGATCCAGTTATAGATTGCATATATAGTTATGCTTGCCCCAAAATATCAATGAGTATGTGTATTGAGGGGAACAGTCAATTGAAAGTAGAAATAATTGAAGACCACATTCAGATCTGTATCCAGACATGTTAGCCACCAGAAATGTCTTTACTTGTTCTTGTGCTGCCATTTTTGCTGCAATAGGGTATTGCCTACATTCTCAAAAAGAAACGTTTTGGGGTTGGGGATTTTTCTCATATCGATTGCCTGCCATTTTAGCCGGAGTTTTCCTAGCCATGGTTGCTGGGAAAAAGTGGGTTAAAATAGTTTTAAATTCAGAGTTGCAATGGATCTTGAATAGAGAGTCAGACACTTGTTTGCTTTTAAGAAAACATTTACTCTAAAGAAAAAAGGTACACAGAATTCCTACAAAACAAAGAACTGTGTTTCCTACATCTTTACTGTACAAAGTCTATACGAGCAAAATGGAGATTCTGTTCTTCTTCTTGACCCTTAGAGAGGAAGTCTCCTGACATATTAACCAATAGACACATCTTAGAGCCAAGCTACAAGTGACTTTTTTCACGTGGAGAACACTTGATTGTTTTCGCAAGTTTTCCTGGGAACTGAAGTCCGAGTGTCCTTCCCCTCTCTGTTAGAATCGCTGCCTGAAGAGCCAGAGAAAGCCAGCTGCAGCAGCAGCTTTTGCAAATCGTTCCTCCAGTCACAAGCCTGCTGGACAAGAGGGCTCACAATGATCATTTGGGGGCAGGCAGCTGCTACTTTCTCCATGGGCATCCTGCTCCTGGGAAGCTGTTCTGGAGAAAGCTGCCATGTCGGTGAAGCTCCAGCTGCAGCAACAGTGGAAGAATCTGCTGCTGCTCTAACATGCCCTTCCCCTACTCCTGAGCTCCTGGAGAAAAACTGGAATGAGTGCATGTTAGAGGAGCAGCAGATTCTTCCACTGTCACTGCGGCTGGAGCTTCACCGACACAGTAGCTTTCTCCAGAGCAGCTCCCCGGGAGCAGGATGCCCAGGGAGAAAGTAGCAGCTGCCTGCCCCCAAACAATTGTGGAGAGCCCTCTTGTCCAGCAGGCTTGTGACTGGAGGAACAATTTGCAAACCTGCTGCTGTAGCCGTCTTTCTCTGGGTCTTCAGGCAGTGATTCTAACAGAGAAGGGAAGGACACTCGGACTTCAGTTCCCAGGAAAACTTGCAAAAACGATCAAGTGTTCTTCACGTGAAAAAAGTCACTTGTAGCTTGGCTCTTATTTTCCTGGGCTTTGAGATAGATAAGGCTATTGGCTCTGTGCCAAGTTTCCTTCCAGTTCATTACAAACAGGGAGTATACTGAATAAACACATTAACCCCATAATGACTGAATGTCAGACCTTGCAACCTACATTCCAACAATGATGAGTTGTTTAGCATGAACTACTAAATGCATACTAAATGTTACTCTTAATGAACAATAGCCTATAGCAATGTGAGATACATGGGTGGTGTGGTGTAAGAATAGAGATGGTGAAAAAGGATTCTCTTTTTATCTGTGCAGTCGTGGCAGGTATGCTGTAGTTCTCATATCCACCATGGTTCACTATGGCTGTTTCTTCACGTCCTTAGGTGTACGGTTCACCCTCGGAATTGTGGTGGCTTTTCCCCAAGCTTGCACATGTTATGGTTTGCCAACTTTGTGCATATTTTTGGTTTACTGAGTCTTTTGCATATTTACTGGGACTGGACTTGCTCCAATGTTTTCTTTTGTTGTGGGTTTATGGTGCCTTTTTTATCTTTTGAATTTTCTGGCCTATGAATGCTTACAGTACTGCTGATGAAACCTCCTACTACTTTCAATCTCTGCCCGGTTCTTCTCCCAAAGCTCTTCCCCTACCTTCTTCACTTTTCTGTTCAGCCACGGAAGCCTGCTTGCAACAGTAGCTGCATGCAATCGCACATGTGCAAAGTAAAATAATCAGGGGTCATTTCATAGAAAAAGAGCTAGAGGAACTCATTAGCACACCTCATTAGTATAACTCAATAGCATATGTCATGCCCCTTGCCATCACCGGTGGTGTATCATTAGCGTAACTGATTTGTATATGCCACACCCTCTTACATCACCCACCCTGGCTCTTTAGGACCCAATCCTGGTCATTCAGGGCAGAAATTGGGCCCAAAAAGGCAAAAAGGGACTGAAAATGGTCAAAAAGGGGCCCAAAATTGTCAGGACTGGGCCGCTTCTGAATGGGAGAATGATCCATCACCTGTCAGAGGCCCAATCTGGGCCGTTTCAGCCCCAATCCAGGCTGAAACAGACCCAAAATGGCTGACCACCTGACATGTGACCTCTTTGGGGAAGTGCCGGAACTGCGTTCCTGCACGTTCCCCCTCAAAATGAGCCCTGAAAATAAATAAATAAAAGGGGGGGCAGGTGCTTTTAGGTTATGATGATGAAAGTGCCCAACCTTCAAAACCGCTTTTTCTTGATACTGTCTGGAAGTTTTCCTGCAACCTCTCAACTAAAGGCTTGTGGGTGCTGCATGCAGAGGGTGAGTTGTCAGGGCGACTCAGCAAAACGCAGACTGAAAGAGGGGAAGGGGCATGAACAATGGGCTGTGCAGAAACAGCTTATCTCTGACAATCTATGTGCTACTTGTGGCATTCTGGCCAGAAGCTCACCAGTTGTTTTCAAAACCCAAGTGGGTCTAAAACACAATCCTGTTTCTGGAGCAGGCAAAGCACACTCCCCCCCACAACATGTGTAGCCAGCTGCATTATCCCGTTCTTAATTGACTGAGTCGCTTGTGTAAAGCGGATGGTTAGAAAGACTAAATTGGACAGTTATTTCTGGAAATTTGTGTGCTGTTCTGTGAAGGCTGTTGTTGTTAAATGCCCTACTAAAAACTAGCAAGTTGTAGCTGTAGCAGTCATTTTGTTTAGCTGAAGATTATTGCACATTTTATATTCCTGGTCTTTACATTTTATTGGGAGGATTTTGTTAGCTTCATAAATTGTTCCATCACTAAGGAGGCCGTGGGCATGTAAAGACCAGATTCAACTTCGTCACTTCTGCTGCCTTTTGTTTGTCAAAGAATAATAGTCCTTCTTTCCTTCCCATTTAAAAATAAAATAAAAACATAACCACGTCCAGTTTAAACAAGAATATTATTCTGCGTGACTTCTGCAGCAAAATATTAAAAACGGGAGCTTCAGGCTGAATGCATCCACCATTTTCCAAGGCACCAGGCACAGCCAAGTCACCAGCATCCCAGTCTCAGAGACCCACGGTGTGGGAGCTGGTGATGATGAGCGGCAGGAACTGATAATGTCACATGGAATAGTAGTACTGAATGGACTGCTTCAGCATACCGCTAGGATTTTATGACGTGGCAGCTTGTAGCCAAACCAATTGCCAATGGAACAGCTGCACACTTCTCTCTTTTCACTGCAGCCCTCTGACCCACACAACTGTTTGTCCATGTTGGTCTCATGACCCTAGGAACAATCATTCAGAGACCTTTTGGGGTGTGCCAGGGAGGAGCTGCCCTGACCTGATGAGCTCAGGCAAGCCTGATCTCATCAGATCTCAGAAGCTAAGCAATGTCAGCCTTAACAACAGCAACAGCAACAGCAACAGCAACAGCAACAGCAACAGCAACAGCAACAGCAACAGCAACAGCAACAGCAATATTATCATTCAATTTATATACCACCCTTCAGTACAACTTAACACTCACTCAGAGCGTTTTACAAAGTGTGTTTTTATTATCGCCATAACAATCACCTTGTGAGGTGGGAGGGGCTGAGAGAGCTCCGAGAAGCTGCAGCTGACCCAAGGTCACCCAGCTGGCTTCAAATGGAGGAGTGGGGAATCAAACCTGATTCTCCAGATTAGAGTCCTGTCGCTTTTAACCACTACACCAAACTAGCTTAGTTAGTAATTGGATGGGAGACCACACAAGTATAATGCCAAAGCATCCACCCTCTAAAGTTGCCATTTTCTCTAGGGGAACTCACCTCTATAGTCTGGAGATCAGTTGTGATTCCAGATCTTCAGGTCTTACTGGAGGTTGGTGACTCTACTTGGATCCAGTCAGCTTTCCCCCTCAGTCTTGCCCAGTTCCTCTCCATATTACAGCTCTTGTCCCACATGGTTTCGAGTTCCAAGAAGAATCCTTCCTTTTCCACCAGCAGAAAAGTTAGATGGATACAACTCAACATTCATCCAGTCCTACTCTCTGAAGTATACACATCCACTCTACTACATTACTGGCTCAGTTTCATCTTTTCAGGATACTTACTTAAGTTTCTACTCTATTTAAATATGGTTAGAGGTATTGTTGAAAGAAAATCTAACTGTTCTCTTTTCCCTTTCCCTGAAATGTTTGAATTTCCAGCTTGCCATCATAGACCAGGAATTCAGATTTTGTATCTGAGAATACGTGAACCATTTTAGAAATGACAGTAGACTGAAGGAATGGGAAAGAATGCTGATTTTCCTACACATCTGTTCTTAGTTTTTCTCTACCTGTCTTTGGAGTTTCTCCTCAAGTGATGTTTTGAAGGAATTTCTAGGAACTTTGAGAGAAGTCAAAAGAATTTCATGTCACCAGCATCATAGAAATGGGTGAACTTAGCCAATTTCTCCAGCAGTTTTTGCACAACTCTACTGAAGGTATCACTATTGCACCCTATCATAAACAGTTGAGAATATGACAATCACATTAATTTTAGGAAGAACATTGATCCTTAGTGATTGTTATTCAAAACAAAAAAAAGGCTTTTTACTCAGATCAGAGGGAAATATTATAAGGAGAGGTCTGAAATGTTTCGCTAATGAGTTAGGGACTAGACATGGGTGCGAACCAAAAAATTTTAATGAACCAGCAGTTCGTGGTTCGGTGCCGACAACGATCCTGAGATCGCAAACCACAACGAACAGTTTCCATTGCTGAACTGGTTCACGGTTCGCGGTTCATTGGGTGTGGAACTGCCCCCGTGGCACTTAGAGAGCCCATATTCCTGGGGAGTCTTTTGCGGGCTCTCCTACAGCCATCACCCAAGTTTGGACAAGATTGCAAAAGGGATCTTGGAGTTATACCCTCTCCAATCCAAGGTCCCCAGGAAACTCCCACAAAAATCCAAGCTGAATTATACTCTCAGTCTGTCTCCCCAACGGCTAGCAAGTGGCAAGCAAGAGCTCTGTCCCACTCCGCTGCTCGCTGAAAGTGAAAGCCAGCCTGGGAGCCCATGGCTATTTATAAGCACAGGTCCCATTGAGCAACACAGGAGGTCTGTGTTTGGCCATCAGATGTGCCTATCAGGGTTTGCAGGGATGAGATTGGAGTGCTCGTGGCTACAGGACACCCCTTTCCCCCTCCCTCCCCTGGGTGTCTTCTCCAAACTTGTAACTGCTTTGCAGCTCCGTGGTTGGAAGGAAGACCTGCCTATCAAGGTAAGCTGAGCTGTGATTCGGGTTTCCAGGGCAACAGAAGGAGCACAGATAGAGTACAGGCATTCCCCCGGTTCCGTTGCCAGGGGAATTGATTGCTGGCGCCTGAGTGTCTGCCTTCCCGAACTGCGGCCGAACGCACCGAACCAGGCGTCTTCCGACCGCTTGTTCATTGGCCATGGATGATCACGAACTGCCGGATTGCGATCACATGATTGCCATTTTCATGGGCCTTTGAAGTTCATAATGAGGTTCGTGCCCATCTCTATTAGGGACCACAGACTTCACCACTACGTAGCCTTGCATATTATCTATTGCTCAAATATGTACTCTTATACTACCTGTACTTCATGTTTATCTAATGTCAGTCCTAAAATTGATTATGTTCTGCTTCAGCAATTCTTCAGCTCTGTATCGAATCCTTTCTAATGCTACATCTTTGTAAAATCCTATGACTTTGTTGTGGAAATATCCTTAACACTGTATAGAAATGTCCTTGATACTGTATGGAAATTTTCCCGATACTGAATGTACTAATTTCACGCTATGTAATCCGCCTTGAGTCTCAGTGAGAAAGGCAGACTATAAATAAATAAATAAATAAATAAATAAATAAATAAATAAATAAATAAATAAATAAATAAATAAATAAATAAATAAATAAATAAATAAATAAAACTGGGAGTGCCATTTATGGAAATCTCAGTATGGTTGAACTTTCATAAATTTTGCCTATAGAATAATGTGGCTAGAAAGCCAGTATTATCTAAGGGGCTGCTGATGTGAAACATTTACTCCATTCTTATCTGGTATATGTTTGAAATGTGCTTAGAAATGCCACAGGCCTCTTCTGGCCCTTGCATTCCATGGACTTTGGGCCCCACTGTTTATATATATTTTAAAAAGATGTTTCTTTTCCCCTCTTCACTCAACTTTTAGCAGAGCACAACATCTGATAACATGGACTCTAGGCTACAACAGCATCAGCCACAGTCATCTTTAAGGTGATCTGAACCCATTCGTTGTTTTTGCTGCAACAGATTTTATTAGCTGCTGAAAAGAAACTTTACTGTATTCATTGCATCACAATCACCTTCTGTCAAATGGTGGGTGAGGACAGAAATATCTTCCTGCAGAAGAGGGAGCAGGCAATAGATTCAAGATGGACAAAAATAAATGCGTATTTGGGAATTCATTGCCAGTGGATGTACTGATGGCTATGAGAGCAAATGGCTTTAAAAGTGGGGTTAGATTCATGGAGGAGAGGTCCATCAGTGGATACCAGCCATGGTGACTGAGGGCCAAGCTACAAGTGACGAATTACACTTGAACAGCAAGTGGATTGAGTGGAGGGCAAGTGAACAGGGAGAAATACACTTGCCGTTCAAGTGTCATTCGTCACCTGTAGCTTGGCCCTAAGAGCCAAGCTACAAGTTACGAATTACACTTGCCTGGCAAGTGAATGATCAAGTGGAGAGCAAGTGAATGGCAAGTGAACAGGGAGGAATACACGTGAGGACCAAGCTACAAGTGACGAATGACACTTGAATGGCAAGTGGATTGAGTGGAGCGCAAGTGGAGAGCAAGTGAACAGGGAGAAATACACTTGCTGTTCAAGTGTAATTCATCACTTGTAGCTTGGCCCTCTGTCTGTTCACTTGCCAGGCAAGTGTAATTTGTCACTTATAGCTTGGCTCTCAAAGAAGCCTCCATCTACAGAGGGAGCTAGCCTCAGAATAGCAATACTTGGAGGTAGCATCAAGGGAAGGCCTTAGTGGCCAGGCCCTGTTTATTTGTTCTCCAGTGCATCAGGTTTGCCACCGTGTAAAAGAGGATGCTGTACAGACCAGTAGTCTGATACTGCAGGGCTATTTTTATGTTTGTATGTTTTTCTGCTGTGGGAAAGCTGTTTTTCATTACCCATACTCCTCTATGGGCACACATGGCTAGTTCCAATGTGAGTATGCATTTTTGCCCTCCACCATATTTTGGACAGACTCTTAGCTTTTGAAAACCCTTTTGCCTGGGCAAGCTGGGCAAGAGAGCCAGTTTGGTGTACCGCTTAAGAGCTCAGGACTCTAAGCCGGGTTTGATTCCCTACTCCTCCACTTAGAGCCAGCTGGGTGACCTTGGGCTAGTCACGTTTCTATGGAGCTCTCTCAGGGCCAAGCTACAAGTGACGAATGACACTGGAACAGCAAGTGGATTGAGTGGAGTGCAAGTGAACAGGGAGAAATACACTTGCTGTTCAAGTGTCATTCGTCACTTGTAGCTTCGCCCTCAGCCCCACCCACCACACAGGGTGTTTTGTTGTGGGGATAATAATAACATGCGTAAACCACTCTGAGAGGGCATTAAGTTATCCTGAAGGGTGGTATATAAATAAAAAATTATTGTGTTATTATTAAGCTTACCATTTAAATGTATATTTTTGTGTGTGTGTGTTTACAAGCCTCTTCATTTTTTCAAAAGCCTGAAGTATTGCTTTGGGCAAAGAGGCTTTGTGACTGCCATAGGGTGACGAACAATCAACTTTCTGATAGATAGGATCCTGGGAGGGAGGTCACTTCATAATAGCCACAAGGGCCAGCCAACAGAAATAAAATATTCCAAGGTTTATTTGTTTTTATATTTGCTTCATTCCCCCCCCCCAATGCTTTTGGTTTCTCTCATTTGTACTCTGTAGATATGTGGTATGCTTTTAACACATTTTAAAGAGGTTTGTCTGTTCACTGCTTGTGTGAATTTTTGGGTTGTTTTGATGGGTTTTGATCTTTGTATGCTGCCTTGGAGCCACTGGAAAGAGGGAGAGTAAAATGACCAAATACACCATTATACATACCATGAATTTCATATGTACATATAGTACATATATCATGATGGTTTATTGTGCCCAAAGGTTGAAAAATGCAGATATTTCATGGTAAAAGATCCGTGCAAGAAACAAAACGACAGTGTGAAAATACAAAATCACAGTTCAATTCACACAAGGGAGAAGTCAAAAAGTGGGATTTTCAGGCCAAAGCTGAACATAAATGAACAAATGTGTGAAAATAAAGAATCACAGGTTCAGTTCACACAAAGGAGAAGTCACAGGTGGAATTTTTAGGCCAAAACAGAACAAACACACACATTAAGTTGTC
The DNA here is from genome assembly GCF_028583425.1 of Eublepharis macularius. NCBI lineage: Eukaryota > Metazoa > Chordata > Lepidosauria > Squamata > Eublepharidae > Eublepharis > Eublepharis macularius. Next base: position 24,099,711 of record NC_072805.1, on the reverse strand, counting down.
TTCCAATGAATCAGATAACTGGTCTATCAAAATCGGTATTGTCTACTCAGACTAGCATTCTCTCTCCAGGGTCTCAGGCAGAGGTCTTTCATATCACCTACTACCAAATTCTTTTAGCTGGGAATGCCTGTGATCAGGGCTTTTTTTCTGGGAAAAGAGGTGGTGGAACTCAGTGGGTAGCCCTTGGAGAAAATGATCACATGGCTGGTGGCCCCGCCCTCTGATCTCCCCCTGATTTCCCCTGTCTGGAAATCAGGGTACGGGGCAACCAGCCGTATGACCATTTTCAAGAGGTTCCGGAACTCCGTTCCACCGCATTCCAGCTGAAAAAAATGCCCTGCTGGTGATAGAACCTGGGTCCTTCTGCATGCAAAGCAGATGTTCTACCCATGAGCCCTGGCTCTTCTCTGAGAGCCAAGCTACAAGTGATGCCTGACACAGGTTGGACACTTGTCAGCTTCCCTCAAGTTTTGATGGGAAATGTAGGCATCCTGGTCTTGCAGCTCTAACGGAGAGCCAAGCTGTAAAACCAGGATGCCTACATTTATCATCAAAACTTGAGGTAAGCTGACAAGTGTCCAACCTGTGTAAGGCGTCACTTGTAGGTTGGATCCCAGTCACCCCTCCACAAACATCTACACTCCCTAGCATGTATGAAAAGCCAGCCTCGTCAGCCAGTCACCGCTTTGCATGAATGTTTTGCCCCAGAAACAGCAAAAAATTGGTTGCTTATGAGTTTATCTTATGTCTTCCCCAAATGAGGGAAGTGCAGAATCATAGCCGGCTCAACATTCAAGCCACGTGCACCTATTTCAATATTAAAGTGAAGGGAGTAAGGCTGAATTACAACATGCCCAAGGATACAGAGTGCTGACAGAAGTCAGACTTGAACCTGGGTCTCCCAGACGAAAGTCTGCTTCTTTGTCCACCAAGCTACACTATTGTATAGCCACCATTTGTAGGGGGACTAAATAGCCTTCGAGCCATGCACATTAGTTATCTAGCTTGCATGTCATGCTCAAAATTTTATAATTATCTAACAAAAGCTACTGGCTGATATTCAGTTCAATAATAAGAAATCGGCTTCTTCAATGATCTTGATATTCATCTCTTTCCATATATTTCTATATAAACAAAGCACAGATCTTATTGAACGCATCTAATACCCAACTTTCCCAGTCAATATAAATAATTAAACCTGTCTTTTCCCCCAGACAAATTATCAGCAGGGAAAGCTTTGCAAAATATTTTCCTGTGAAATACAGAGCTATTTCTTTAAATAAAGGGATCTGGCAGAATTGGGAGGCAGTTAGCTGAGCCCCATTAATACACTGCACAGTCTATCAGCATTTAGTGAACTCTCGGTGACCCTGGGGGAAAACAGCGACTTGAGCTTCTACTTATGAAAAATATGAATAAAAAGTATAGTTGAAATGTAAGCATCATTCACAGCAAAAATGTTAAATTGGAACAACGCACATCATTTCCGAGCCTAGCACAGTGCTGAGGCTAAAGAAATGGGAATAGTGACTGTATTTCTCATCCACGGAGAACACTATTTTGGAGGTAGTGGTGGTGGGGGGCGGTGTTGGTGCCTTTTTTCAGAAAGCAAAAGGAATCTCTCTCTCTCTCTCTCTCTCGCTCTCTCTCTCTCTCGCTCTCTCTGACACACACACACAGTTCCCAAGTTTCTTCTCCTCTTGAGAAGCTGCATTCCCAGGGATCTTTCCAAAGCTGAATCACAATTTCAACTCCCGTAAATGCAATTATGATGGATCACTGATAAAAATATTTACAATGTTTTTAATATACATTCGGGATGGGTGGGTCCCTCTCTTCTGGCTTAGACAAATCGAGCAATCATCCAACACATTGCAAATGGGTTGGAATATCTCAAGCTGGATTCTGACCAACCAAACATTTCTGCAACCCCATAGTGCTCATGATGACATCATTGGAAGTGCAATGAAGCTCTACACCTACTTCCCTGCTGCTGTTTCGGTGTTGTGAAGTTGTGGTGGACTTGCCGGTCTGCTGGCCAACTGGGAAAGTCTCTTGACTTCCCTGCCTGCATCTTACTTCCTCCTTGCCTTCCCCTTGGACCTCTCAGATGCTGTTTATCTTTGGAATACATCATTGTATATATGATGTGTCCAGAACACCTTGGGAAGAGTAGTATCTAGAAACCCAGATAATAGATATCAGATGCTCTAGGAAACAGCTTTTCTGCCGGTTAGGGTTGCCATGTGCCTACTGGGTGCAGGAGATCTCTCACCCCTAGGGGACCTGTCCTTGACTGCTGACATGTTAAAGGCTGGTGGGAGAAATATATATATATATTTTAAAAAATGCCATCAGTAATGGCATTGTGTCACTTCTGGGAGAATCTGGAAGTGACATCTAGAAATCACTAGAAACTCTGGTAATACTGTATAGTTTTCAAAGATTCCTAGATTGGACTGATGTCACTTCTGAGAAAAACCTGGCCATCTTACCATTGGCACATGAAGGGTGATCTTATTTGATTCCCCTCTCTACTACATCACCATGTAGGTGTTGTGGTCCCCGGCATAGCCTTTGATTAGGGAGTGGGGATGTCAGAAAGAACCCTTCTCTTTCTTGCACCAGCAGAAAAGCTGGTATGAGCTAGAGTGAAATTTGTGCCTTGGATATACAGCACTGCGGTAGCAAAGGGAGGAGAATTGGAGGAGGCAGGTGGGTAAGTAGAGAGACATTAAGCTTGAAAGTGGAGGAAGGAGGAGGAGAAGAGAAGATGGCTACCACTCAATGTCTTCAGTAGAGATGGGCACGAACCAAAATTAAGCTCGAACAAGGCCGGTTCGTGGTTTGCGAACTGCGGTTCGTCAGATCCCATTTCTGACGAACCACCACTTAGGCTGGTTTGTTTGGTTTATTTTTTGGTTAGTGACTGAAGACAGCCTGGTGCCAATCAATCAGTTTCCTAGGCAACAGGAGATGGACTTCCTGCAGACCTTCTACTGACCCGGAAGTGACCTTCTGCTGGCCTGGAAGTGATGTTTTCTGACCCAGATGTGACGTTTTCACGAGCCAAATGAACCGGTTTGTGAACCAGGGGCAGGTTCGTGAAAGTTCGTGGTTCGTCAAATTTGACGAACCATGAACCACATGGTTTGTTTTTTTCTGGTTCATGCCCATCTCTAGTCTTCAGTTCATTTATGTCTTTTCCCCTCCCCGGTGTTTTTGATAAACACATGCACATTGTAAATTGATGCAATAATCTCACCTCAAGATTCTTTTTGTGCAGTGTTCACTAACGAGCAGGAGTTTATCTACACATCTTGATCTGCATGATGACATCAAGATCGCAGTTTTGCAATATTTTGTCAAAGCTTATGTGGACATCCGTAACCTGACTGGAGGGGCAAAAATGCAAATTCACTGAAAGCTGTTGCAAATTGTGCACGGTCCAATTCCATAATTATTTTTAGACATTTTCCTAGTTAAATTAGAAATAAGGAGGAAGGAAATGCAGCTCAGAGTCAACTTCTAGAATAGTAAAAAAAACAGATAAGGATTTCTGTGAAAGGAGAGGCAGCTTAGTACTAAGACATTAAGGCTTGGAGGAATCTGGTTCCTGAAAGTGCTAATCAATGTGGCCAGTAACCTAGTGCAAGTAAAGAGGAGGGACTCAAACTGGTTCTCACTTCTGCATTTTTGAGGGAGGAAGACTGGAAAGTTAAGCTCCCTTAAGCCCTAATTAATTTTTTTTACATTTGCAACTTGTGTCCAAACTGTTGTCCATGGTTATAGCTTTCTAATAATGATTAAATGTCTTACTTCCATTTAAGACACAAATAAAGCATGTTCAATGCTACTCCATCACCGCTGCAGCAATTGCAGAAAGAACCTCAAGGAAATTTCCCATGCACGTGTGACAACAGCTAAGCTAACCTCTTCCAGAAGGTTTTCATTTTCTTTATTCGCTAGTGGCCTGCCAAGAGCTGTGAACAAATGCTCCATGGGTTGCTTGGGACTCATTAGTGAGGTGAATTAGTGCTATAGTTTGACCTGTTGACAAGCGTGACCTTTAACCTCTCGATGTAAGGGTGACAGCAATTGTGAGGTCGTTTCCTGTCTTAAGCGGCTGGGAACCCAAAATGAAGCTCTCTGTCTGAGCTCAGCAAACTTCCTTGCTCACAGTTCACGACACAAAACCACCGAGTGCATATTCACAAAGGGCTTTGGCATGGGGACTCTGTGCTACCGATCGATCTCCAAAGGAGCGACAGTTGTGGAAAACTACTCTAGTTAAAACCTGAGGCTTTTGAACACTAAACTAAAGCTCAGGAAATATGTCAATAAATACATGATCAGTCATTCTTGTTCAGCAAGTGAGATAAACACATGAAACAATTTGCAAGAACTGAACCTGCAATGGATCCAGTATAATATCAAAATTTTGTGTCCCAGAACATCCATATATTACTGAAAAGAGTGCCAAATCAGCTATCAAGAGTTGACTGGAACTATGAAGAGTAATACCTGACAAGTGAATAAATGTAGTACATTTTTATTCTGCCCTTTCTCTGATGAGTTTAGGGTCTCCTGGTAGGAACTCCCATGGTCCCCCCTTAACTATTATATCCTCACAAGAATTTACTCCAAGTCAACTAATGAATTTCATGACAAGGAGAGACTTGAACATGGTTTTCCCTGATTCTAACCTGATTCTAATCCCTACACCATACTGGCACTCAATTTGTCTCTCCTCATACAATGCACATTCTATTAGGTTGGGAGTAGAGGTGGGCACGGACTGGAAAATGGACCAAAACTTTGCACAGACCAGGCTGATTCGGCATTTGTGAACTGGCAGGTCTTGAGATTCCCATTTTCCACAGACCCACAGCCTTTTTACCACTCTGTTGGTCCATGGTCCATTAAAGCCTCCTGGCACCATTGGCAAGCAGCTGCAGAAGTGCTTTAATACTTAAATCTCCCTTTACTCCAGCTGACTGGCGAGCCACTAGTCAGGTGGAGCAATGGGGGTTAGAGCGCGCCTGGTGGCCAGACCGACGAACTGGTTGGTTCATGAACTGGGGCTGGACCATGAAAACTTCATGGTCTGTGATCCATGAAACACCACGGCACAGACCGGTTTTCCCCAGACTGTGCCCACCTCTAGTTTGGAGTATTCTACTGATTTCTCCTTGTGGAGTAGGATAACAACCACCTGGTACTCAACGGAGGCAAGCAATTGAATTATGCAAACTTGTTGGTTCTGTCTCATTTTGCTTCTCTTTCATGTGTATCAAACCTGCCATTGTAAAAATTTCTGTGCTATTTTCTGTTTCCTTGTGCTGAATTATCCCCTTACAACACAGACACAACTTCAATCTCCTAGTCAGGCTCTTGAATTTGCTGCAGTTACTTATCCTCTGCATGCTGCTGAAACGAATAGCATTAGACTCCTCCTGGCTTCTCCTCACTTCAGCACCTGGCCCTTGAGACATTATAAATCCACCAGTGGAAAACTCCCCACAGATACAGAAGGTTGTCATATAGGCTATCTTACAGTAGACCATTGGCTTAGCTAGGCTACTGGCAGGGTCTATTCCCTGTAGTATCCTCTGAGCCAAGGTGGATAGGCGTGTCAGATTCCCCCTTCAGTATTGCTCAATGGTCAGGAGATTTTGGTAGCTTCAGTAACAGGTTATTTCTTCTTTATTGCTCACTTAAACACATACATACATCACACTCTTGATGTTTCCTCCTACAGGCAGTAGCTCTTCAGAGTCAGAGGCAGAATTATTCCCCACCCATCACTGAAATCTCAGGGATTAAACCTAAGTCCCTTTGCATACCAAGCATATGCTCCACTGTTGAAATAGATGCCCTTGTTTCCTATGTAGCTATAGCCAGTTTTCATGCTACAGACACCATCACATGAGTCTCTGTGCCGGCCATATCTGGACATTCCAGGCAGATCCATAACATGGTAGATGTCCATGCATGGGTGGTGTCTTCAATTAGGCTGGAGGAAGTCCCTTCATTGTAGAACCTATGGAAGCTTCCAATTTATACGGTTCTTCTACTGGGGGAAGAACTATTTAAGTTGGAGAACATGTCCTTAGGTTGGAGGTGCATTTAAAACTTTGCTTTTTGGAGTCATTGGGATTCAGACCAAGAAGAGCTGTTTTAAATGACATGAAGCACTGTCTGTGGCAAGTGGAAACAATAAGTTACCACATTGGCCTGTAAAATAGACATATAAGTGTACAAATATTACATCAGCCTATGCGGACTGTGAATGAAATCCTGTATATACTAAACCAATGGACTGCAGCTTCAGGAGAGGTAAAGAGGACTCAGAGTAACTATGGCACACAGGAGAAAGAATGTGACTGGAACCCAATGGAACTGATGGGAAATTATGCGGTTAGACAGCCCTAGCCTCTGTAAATACAGGGACCTTTTGAAGTAAAACTTAATTCCACTAGACAAGGGTTTCAAAGCAAGTTCAAAGATTGTTTCAAGCTAGGCAGCCACGGTGTGAAAAAGTACAAAAAGGTTAAGATATTTGGGGGCAGGGGCAGAATCTCTCTGAAAGTATTTTGGCCCCTCAAAACTGCCTTGGTTTGCATTAAACATCTTCAGCTACCATTTTTTAGCTCCAGAACTGACATTTTGGGGAAGCTGAACACATGAAGCTACCTTATACTGAGTTTGGCAATTGGTCTGCCTAGGTCAATACTTAGGGTTGCCAGACCAAGCCTGGAGGTTGAGACATTTCCAACATAGGGTAAATAGAGCTGATACAGTGATGGACAGTGCATGTTTAGATAATCTATTAAAAGATGAATCTTTAGCCATTACTAAGGCAACAGCTAAATTTTGTGCGACGGTGATCAAATTACACAATAAACACCAGCCAGGCGTATCCGGGCTTTAATTCAGATCACTTTAGGAGGTTACTATATGGTGGTTTTTTAAGATCTCTGCTTCCCAATTTTAAAATGTTTATGCAGGGCTATATTTATGATAACTGTTATAAGATATTATATGATGTATGCTAATTATATTTTATAATATTTATATTTGTACTATTTTAACTCAAGTTTTAACTTGTATAATACTTACCAAATAAGGGAATGTCTTATTTTATTAGTTTAAAGCTGGTTGTGGACCGACATAAATTCATTCATTCATTCATTCATTCATTCATTCATTCATTCATTCATTCATTCATTCATTCATTCATTCATTCATTCATTCATTCATTCATTCATTCATTCAACATAGGGTAGCTTTAAGAATCACCAGAAACTTGGCGATTCCTAGAGCACCTCTTCATCATTTTTGGATTTTCTACAGAAGTAGGGTGGCCAGGTCACCTGACACTCCCAGAGGGAGGGGAGGGACACCCAGTACTTCCCTGTCTATCACTGAGCCACATCGCATCTCTGTAGTCCTCCATTGTGAATTGGCTCATATTGCTGGTTGGTTACTGCAAGAAAAATATCCCAGTTTTTACAAAGGATTTCTTGCTGGAAGAACTGCTTTAGGTACAGATTAGGGTTGCTAACCTGAAGATCTCCCTGAATTACAAGTGATCTTCAGATGACAGAGATCAGTCCCCTGAAAAAAAAAATGGCTGCTTTGGAGGGTGGACTCTACGGCATTATACCATGCTGAACTTTCCAGCCCCCCTCCCCAAATTTCCAGGAATTTCCCAACCCAGAGCTGGCAAACCTAGTACAGATGAATTTTCCTTCCTGTTTGTCAGTGAAACATCTTTATCTCTCCTCCCTCTTTAAAAATGTATACAACACATATTGGACATAAGAAGTTTCGTTTTTGTCATTTGAAAAGACAGGCCAGCCTTCCAGGAGCTCAGATGAGTCAAAAGGGATTTTGATACAGAGTTTATGGTGCAGCCCAGAGCATAGCTTCTATCTTCATTACCAATTAATCATTACCATTATAGAGACGCCCTTATGCAGCTGCGCTCCAAAAAACGTTGGACTAAAAAGTGACACAATCCCTGGGATATCTCAAAGGCTACAAAGAGATGACAGGGGAGAAAGGGGATGTTTCCAAACTGCATCAAGATATACAGACGCATTTTGAGGCCTATGCAGTCCATAGAAACAGCATTTCTGGAATATTCCCCCAAGAATTAAGGAACTTCAGACCGTGGGTGATTCCGCATGTCCTGGCATTGCGCTATACTCACACAAACATGGGCGTCTTCTTGGCACAATTTCTGATGGAATGCATCTCAATGCTGCTCTCGAGGCACGAAGATGTCAGAAATTTCACCAGGAAGATGCCCTCATTGCACGAGTATAGCACTAGGCTGGGACGTGCAGAATCACCCCTTGTCTGTCTGAAGTGAAACTCCCACGGTTCTAGTACAAGCATTTCTGCAGACCTTTTCTTGGTATTGATGAGCCCCTCAGGGCCAATGCAGTTATAACACTGGCTTAAGTTTGCCAGCTCCAGATTGGGAAATTCCTGGAGATTTGGGGGTGGAGCCAGGGGGGTCAGAGGTCATAAAATCCACCTGCCAGAGCTGCTATTTTCTCCAGGGAAACCTGGAGGTCAGTTGTAATTCTGGGAGATCTCCAGGTCCCACCTGGAGTTTGGCAACTCTACACTGGCTCTTTGCAAATTGAGAAAGAGGGCCAAGCTACACATGACGAATGACACTTGAACGGCAAGTGGATTGAGTGGAGGGCAAGTGAACAGGGAGAAATACACTTGCTGTTCAAGTGTCATTCGTCATGTGTAGCTTGGCCCCCAGACTCAAGAACACACAATGTCTCCCCACCTCTCCTCTGTGTTATCAATTTCTATACTGATTGTTAACCATGCTTAGCTCTAACTGGTTCCCACTTAACCAGGATTTGGAAATTTTCTTCAAACCCTGGTTAAGATGGGAATATTTCTCTCTCACTTTCAGGCCTTTGGTGGTTGATGCAAGTGGGCCTCCTCTCTGGCCTCCCACTGGGGGGAGGAGAGTACCCCCTTCCCCCTCCTGGCTTCTGTTTTTATTTGTTGTTTACCATCGGCCACTGTGGGCCCAAATTATGACATGTGGAATTGTGCAAAATGCGCTTCTGAGGGTGGGTTGTGCAATTTCAACTGCTCTTTTAATGCTACCAGTTTTAATTGTCCATATTGTCTTTATTGTATATTGTATGTGTTTTAACTGGATGTGATCCGCTCTGAGCCTGCTTGCAGGAAGAGCAAACTACAAATCAAATCAAATCAAATCAAATCAAATCAAATCAAATCAAATCAAATCAAATCAAATCAATCAATCAATCAATCAATCAATCAATAGATGATGATGATGATGATGATGATGACGACGACGATGATGATGATATTCCTCCTTTTAAATAAAACTTTAAAAAGAAAAAAACAACTAAACATTTATTGGATTCCAGTCTGTCTTTTGGACCTATCTCCTCCTGTGAACTGTAAAAGATGCAAGCAGCAGCAGTGTGAAAAGAAGTACGCACATCGCTAAATCATGGTGCAGCAAAACTGCCAAGCAGTTGCCATAAAGAACCTTGCTGCAAAAAGCAGTAAGATACAATCTGAGATTGGAATTGAACCCATTGTTGGATCTCTTTGACCTTCCAGTTGATCAATGTGCAATGCTCTTCTACTAAGATTAGGGCAGCAGACCGTGCTTTTGAATGCCTGGTCTCCAAGTTTCTTTTTAAACGCAACTTTCCACATCTGTTGTTTTCCTCTGGCTAGACCTGGTTGCAATAGACTGGCAGCATGCAAATAATTATACCTTGGGTTCTGTGGTCATTTTGGATTGGTGTGAACATGATGAATGGCAGGCTTTAATGTGAACTATTGCTCAGTAGACTCTCTCAGGTAAGCAATAACTCACTCAAGCAGGCAATAAACTTAAACAGGCAATAGCCACACTTTTCAAAATGGGCTAACAAACTATTTAGCAGTAAAATAAATATGGTCATGAACTTCTTTAATGGATTCTACTTCAGAGAGCTAAAAAGACAATGGCTTGAGCCCAGCAGGGAGTTGGCAAGGTGAGCCACAGAGAATGTTTTTTTCTAATGTTTTTTTAAAAAAATCTATTTAGATTTTTAGTCTACTCCATCCTAACAGGCTGGAGTCGAGGGAGAGACAGACAGATAGTCCTATTTTAATTCCAGTAATGTAAAGAGCTGCTGTGATACAGTGATTAGAGTGCTGAACTTCAATTGGAGAGACCGTAGTTCAATTCTCTACTCTGCCACGAAGCAGTCCATCAGAACAGTGATACATTGGCTGCTTCCACACACGTTGGATAATGCACTTTCAATGCTCTTTAGTGATCCTTTAGAAGTGGATTTTGTGTTTCACACACGAAAACCCAGTTCCAAATGATCACTAAAGAGCATTGAAAGTGCATTATCCAATGTGTGTGGAAGCAGCCACTGTGTTTAGTGACACTCATAATGGGTTCCATGACATCTGCTGAGGTGTTTGTTGGCATTCACTTTCTTCTTCCCAAAGCAAAGAGCCACTTTTGGCGTTAATCCATGTAACGGGAGCAGGAGGTGCCTTTGAGGCTGCAGGGATGGCCCATTTGGAAACAGCTGCCTGCTTCACAGGAGGATACTTTGCTTGGAACTTCTGTACTTTTTATGACTGCCCCACCCTTGTCAGCCATTTTGTGATGAGCACCATCATGTTATGGCAGCCATTTTGTGATGCTGCCCACAACTTTTCCTCAAAATTTAGAAAGTGCTCACAGGGGACACCTGGCATAGAGTGTTGTTATTATTATTATTATTTTATTATTTATTATATTTATATCCCACCCTCCCTGCAAGCGGGCTCAGGGTGGATCACAAGAGTAGATAAAATATTCAGAGATAAAATCACAATAATTTAACCCATCTGTCTAATAAAACACCTGCTCACCTTACTAAAAACCATATGGCATCTGGCGGAGGTGGAGGTGCAGCTTAAACATGCATGGTCACTTATATATGGGGGGTAGATGGTCAAATACCCCCACTACAGACATAGGGGAGACCAGGAGAGAGGCTCATTTGATGGATATATCATATACATTTGTACAATGAGCATACACAGACCAAATACATCTATGAAATAGCAATAAGCAGAGATCCAAAAATCAGTGACAAAGGTATAAATCATTAAAAAAACCTGGCAGATTTGCTGATTTCTCCTGTACAATGCACCTGTTTCTAAAGATGTGTTTGTCTCATTTAAATTATATTTATTTTAAAAAAATCCTGAGGTGTACATTTAAAGAACACAGTGTGTTGAGGCTCAGAATCCCAGAGGCTGTTCATTTCCGAGGTTTCTCTGTCTCTTACAATTGTTCTTCGCCTATGTTCTCAGAATGGAATTGCTTCAGAGAATTCACCATGTGCTCAGTGAAAGCTTCAGCAGTCAGGTTTTTTGGGGTTTTTTTTGCCAAATGATGGTTATATTTGCATGCTTATTCCACCCCCCCACCCCCCAAGTTTTCTGGTGTAGTTTATGTAGAACATCTGGTTTAAAAAAGTGTCGCAATCCCTAAACATATTCTAACACTCCTGGGACTGGAATATCAACAACTGTCTATTGCGGCAAACCGCATGTCTGGAAAACATTCCTGCAAACTGAATTCTTAAATAAACATCAAGCATCCATAACACAGAACGCAGAGCAACATTCCCACCCACCCCCACCCCTCATAAGCTCAATATTTAGACCAGATGAGGTGCAAAATGGGACGTTCCAGAATGAAGCTGCCACAGTTTACAGAAACATTGGCTGTTTTTCCTGTGTATACAAAGGGCGACAAAGTGTGGCATGAAGGTTGTAGTAAAAGCGTTTCGTTTCTTTCCGTCCAGCCTTGCACAGTTCTTCATTTTCATGAAAGACTAGACAAAAATGAGAGAATTGCCATATGAAATGTGCATTTTGATTTTTAAAAAAATTGTTCCATCTCATAATGTGGGGAGATCTTCAAGCTAAGCACATAGGCTTCATGGAAGCATCGGGACTGGCATTCTTGGAAAGAGAATGCCAGATCCTTCTTTTGATCAAGCAGAGATCCTCTTATGTCCTTATAACTATTTCATTAGTTATGACAACTAAATAGAACCTCCATGTGCAGAGACAGTGTACCTCTGAGTGCCAGGTGCAGGATGGCAAACAGTGGGAGAAGGCCTTCGTACCAGCATGTTGTGCTTCCCAGAAATGTGTGGTTGGCCACTCTGGGAAACATAACATTAAACGAAAGGGATCCTGGGTCTCAGGTCTAAGAAAGCTTATGGCAATAGAAACAACATATGTGGGATAATTGGGCCCCAAGGACCCTGCAGTAGGGGCTGCGTGTAGCAAACTTGTTCCATATCTTTCTTTCTTACAACCTCTCTGGGATGCCCAGTTGCAGAGTTCAACCCTTTTCTTGAGAGCATGTGTCTATGTACAAAGAACCCTCTCTAGGCTACTTGTGTCAGTTCTCTTTCTTCCTTTGCTTTTTCTCTCCAGTCTGACTTGAAGTCCTTCACCTTCCATCATCCATCTGTCACCTTCACCTCGGCCATTTCCACAGGACTCACCTTCTTCCGGAACGGGGTGCAACGTCACGGAAAAAACGCGGAAGATAGCGTCTTCTCACGCGTGTTTTGTGCAACGTCGCACAAAACTCATGCGAGAAGACACTATCTTCCACGGTTTTTTCGTGATGTTGCGCCCCGTTCCGGAAGAAGGTGAGTAGTGTGGAAATGGCCCTTGTTACCGCCTTAAAGGCTGTCTCTAACACCCAGACCGACTTCCATCTTTGGAGAGTGGGGCTTTGTGTGTATGTGTGTGTGTGTGTGTGTCTTTTTAAAAGAACATTTTGTGGGTTCTGAAACCACCTTTACACCAATACCCGGTATGGTGTAGCGCTTAGGTCAGGAAAATATTGTGAAGCTGGCTGTTTACTTAACATCGTTAGAAATAAATGGTTTCAGAAGAACGTTCATCTTGGCAAGATACTTGGCCCTTCCTTCTGCAGTATTGGAAGGCAGATACAATAAAATTCCCTATCTGGAAAGGCTTTGCTCCTGTCCGTTAAGGCAGGTAGAAACTATAGAGCACATGTTTTTTAGCTGCCCATATTCTAAGGAAGCACGGGATGAGATGATCGCACTGCTATTACATACGTAAAATCTCTGGTCTTGCTGAAAAAGCTAGACTAGATTATTTCCTATCCAATAAGAATGCCAAGATTACCTATCAAGTAGCCAGATACTGTTGAGTGATATTCAGGTCTCAGAATTTATTTTGTACTGTAACTAGATTTTAATTTCAAATTGTTTCATTTGTTCTGTTGGCTGCTTTGAATTTTTATTTTTAGTGTAACTGTGTTATCTGATTGGTCAAATGACTGGAATGAATGAATGAATGAATGAATGAATGGGATTTCATCTTCATTGGACCGTGAAGCTTGTTCCACACCTTGTGCCAGTCACTGTCTTGCAGCCCAACCTTCCTCACACAGTTGTTGTGAGGATAATATTAGGGAATGGGGAACCATGTGTGCTGCCCTGAGCAATATACCCTGCTTTTTCTTCCCACTGGAGACGCAAAACTGCTTGCAACATTGTTCTCTCTTCCTCAATTTTATCCTCACAACAACCCGTCTGTGTGGTGATTTAGGCAGACAGAGAGTGATTCCGTACACGTTGGATAATGCACTTCCAATCCTCTTTATAGATCATTTGGAACAGATTTTTTTGTGTGCGGGAAAAAAAATCCACCTCAAACGATTGATCAAGTGAATTGAAAGTGCATTATCCAACGTGTGCGGGAGCGGTTGACTGGAAGTCAGCTACCTTCCATAGCAGACTGTGGATTCACACCCAACCCATGACTATTATGACACACTCTCTAGAAAAGTTCACTCAGGGAAATATGTCTTGGTCCCAGTTATGCTGAATGAAATGCCATTGCAATATACTCTCCTTAGCACACTTACAAGAGGCAATGAAATGGGATAAGAGCGTTTGCCTTAAACCGTGAAGAGGGCACAGCGGCCGTGAGGGATTCCGCAACTATCTTTCTCTGATCGATTTCTCTGACCTCAAGAACTTCTTTGTGGCCTTTATGAACATATAGATCCGACTCCAACATAGCTGTTCTCTTTGGTATTACAGTCTCATTTTGAATAAAGAGGCGTTCAAATGAGACTCACACAGCATGAGTTTATGGGAAGGGGGGGAACGCACGGTGCTGCAAGGTTCATTTTCCCCTCACCTTCACGTGGCAGTGGGAAGCCTTTCACCCAAGGTCTCCAGTGTAAAGTCAAAATCTACATTTAAATAGGCACATTTCACAAACTATACCCCTCCCGAAGAAGGCGAGTGCCAAAGCGACACAGCTATTTAACAGAAAATAATGCTTCAAAAAAGTAAAGAAAGATATGGGGGAAAGGTTTTGTTAAAAAAAGAAAAAGAAAACGAAGAGACTTATCATGGTTTTGCTTTTCAAAATATTGACAAATGAAGCAAGCTCTGTCCATAAAGAAGGGGCCTATTAACTATAATGTTGTTTTCTTCTAACTAGAATGTGACAGCATGTGACAGTTTTATCTTTATTTTAAAACAAAAAGTATAAAACTAAACATTACTGGGTTTTTAAAACACAGACAGTTCCAAACCTCATAAAATATTAGTATCTGTCTCAGCTATTAAAATTAATGGCTATGGATTCTTTTGTCTTACATTCTTCAGTTCTGTTTTATCACCTGATATGGTCTCTCTCTCCTCTCTCTCTCCTCTCTCTCTCTCTCTCTCTCTCTCTGTTTCTTTCCTACTGAAAGGCTTTGCCTATAGCCCCTTTTCAAATATTTTTTGGGTACAAATGACCAGATAGATTATGTCATGTTTCCCAAAGAGCGTACCACAAGACATCTTCAGGAGTTCCATGAGAAATTGTGGAATAAACAAATAAAACTACCATGAATAAATAAATAAAACTACTATGAAAAATCCCAAATGTCCCTCAATATATCATGGTTATTAAGGTTATATATGTCTTTTTTTCTTTTTTTCTTGACTGTCATTTAGCAGTAATTGAATGGCACTCCCTTCCGTCAACTTTTTCTGGCCTGCAAACGTTTACATAGTTAGGGGTTCCAGGAATCAAAAAGTTAATTTTGGGGTTCCTCCATGGAAAAAAGGCTGGGAAACACACAGATAGAGGGCTGATTGTGACTACACCGGGAGGTCTTACCTCCAGTCTCCAAGGATAACATTTGCACAGTTTGTGTGTAGATTCAAGCATGCATAGGTTCCTATTGGGAGGCACCAGAATATGCCACTGCAACTTTGTAGCCAGGCACAGTTTTTGAGAAGTTCTCAATTTAACTCAACCATG
This sequence comes from Eublepharis macularius, assembly GCF_028583425.1. NCBI lineage: Eukaryota > Metazoa > Chordata > Lepidosauria > Squamata > Eublepharidae > Eublepharis > Eublepharis macularius. Next base: position 24,084,312 of record NC_072805.1, on the reverse strand, counting down.
AACTCACCAGTGGACTTTAAGGGTACTATTGGATCTCACAGCCTGGCTGGTTCGGTCTGGATATCTCCATTTCAAAGCTGCTTTTCCCATGTGCAGACTGAATCACTGAGTATTCCCTGAGTATTTTTGTGCCTTTTGCATGGTAAATTATCGATGCCAATGGGCATGTTTTTCAACACTATTTGTGAATCAATAAATCATTGCTATAGACAGGTAATACTAAACATACCAGCAATGTCGATAAAAAATGAATACACATGCCTCAAAATGCACAGAAGAAATACTCCAGTCATCAGTACCAACAAAAATGTGTTGAAACCATTGATGAAGACAACATAAGGACATAAAGGGAAGTGAAAACCAGCAGACTCACCAGTCCCTAGATGAGTGACAGCCCTGAGAAAGGGCTTTACACCCTTCCTCTCACTATGTTTCTGTGGCCCATGCTTGCTACATTACATTAATGATTCAAGTTAACTTTTCCTAAACCTCCGCAGGAAAACTTTCCATGCACTCTACACATCTACATCCTACTTGAGAGTAAACATCACAGAGACTTAATGCTGCAGAAATGCCCTAGAAATTATAAAGTTGCTCTAGACTCTGGAAAAGTTGGTGATGATCTACCAACTGTAATGTGGTCTCCACACATACTTCCCAGAGGAAAACCCTGGCCTTGTTCCTTCCCTCTGACCCATCTGTTGTCCTCCTCTTAATTCCTAATGGGCAAAACAGAGAGAAAGGAGGAGAGTTTTCTTTCCTCTCTTTGTTCCACCCACTCAGAGACATTTATGGAGCGCCATTTAGTTATTTCATTTATTAAAATTTCTTTTATTAAAATGGCTATAGTCTGCTCACTCCATTAAAAATTCCCCAAGTGGCTGACCACAAGCTTTTCAAAGCAGAAAAAGAGCCAGTATTTTTTTTAAAAAAAGATCAAACTAGTAGGTAGCAAAACTGTCTCGTTGCATGAAAAACTAGAATAGAAAAATGAATCTACAGACAATTAAAATGAGAATGAGAAAATATATAATAGCAGCAATTGAGCAGCAATTGAAAATCCAGTTCAGCTGAGGCCAGGCAAGATCCACTTTGATACGGGGAATGATCTCCCAAGCATGAAGCAATCCTAAGGGCTTTGCTTGTCTCATGCTTCTGAAGAGGCTAAGCATCTTGGAAACCTAAAAGGTTTCAGGCATATCTGGGGGACTGGGAAGTTCATAACCTCTTATTTCCACTCTTGGACCTCTTTCCATATGTAAATCATGCTTGGGCAGGGGTGTGGCTCAGTGATAGAACATCGGTTTTGCATGCAGAACATCTGAGGTTCAGTCTCTGACATCTCCAGATAAACAGACTGGGTAGCAGGAAATGTGAAAAACCTCCACCTGAGACTCTGAAGAGCTGCTGCCATTCTGCGTAGACAATACTGACTTGGATGGACAAGCAGTCTTACTCAGTAGAAGACTGCTTCGTATCTCCTTGTAAGTAAGATAGAAATTACCCAGTACCTTTTCTGACTAGAGCATGTGTCCCCAGCATTTATGTGCCCATGGTTACCGTTGGAATTCTGACACAACATGGTAGGCACATCGACAAAACAGTTGCCTCAGGAGGTACATCCAACCACAAAATGGCTGCCAGAAGAGGCGGAGCCAAGCACAAAATGTCAGGGTGTGAGGCCATGTATAACTCTCACAGTAACTCTTTTACATTTCAGGCAGAAACTCTGACAGGTTGTCTTTTAAAAAACATTTGCTGGGTGCCAGGAGAGGTGTTGGTCGGCACTATGGCACTCACAGGCACCACGATGGGGAGCCTTGGACTAGAGGATTCTCAGGTTGATAGCAGATTATGGGTTAAATTCAAAACACAAGATTGGGCCCAAAGTTATTCTTCCTCCCACAGTAGGAATATTTTGCTCTCAGGAGACCTTTGAATCCTGCCCCACAGTTTTTATACACCCCAATGCATTACTTTGAATTAAAATAATTGTCTAATGATCTGAATTGTTACCCATTTCCACAGGGTTTTTTTTGTCTGCGGCAAAGACATTCCAAAATCTTTAGTTTCCTGAGGCTGTAGCTGGCCTTTCAAACAAAAATGTTTTGAGAACAACTCAATTTGCTATTTGCATTCTTTTATATAATAAAACTTTTCCCTAGCACTTAATCAATCACTCTGAAATGTCTACAAGATCCTTTAGGTAGGCCCATAGAAAATTCATATAAATGGACAATATTTAATTTTTCTGTAGGGGAAAACAAAAGTTGGATCTAGCTGCAGAAGAATTTTAAAACTGCAATTTAAATAAATCCAAAAGAAGATGGAAACGTTTGACATTACATTAGGAAAACACCCTTGTATGTGATCCATGGCAGGAAGCCCTGCAGAGATTCAAAGCCCAGGAAGCCAGATTTTGAGAAAAATATTATCCTAAACAATAAAGAACTAGTTATATACGAAGGGCCAGGTTATTCCAAGTGGGCTATTTCAGGGGTAGGAAATCCTTGAACAGTTTTTCTCAGCATGCAGGGCTGATTCTTTGAGTGTCTCTACACAAGACATCTTACATGAAGATGCTCAAGTGACTTAGGGCCAAGCTACACATGACGAAAGACACTTGCCTGGCAAGTGGATTGAGTGGAGGGCAAGTGAACAGGGAGAAATACACTTGCTGTTCAAGTGTCATTCGTCATGTGTAGCTTGGCCCTTACTTTCTGTGTGGTCTTATATTCAAGTGTACTCTGTCTCCCTAGCAGCGCACATGTATCCACAATGGGAGAACAAGTGTAAGATATTTCACTTGATCCTACTTGTGTAAGATGTCTTGTGTAGAGAGACTCTGGCTGATTCCGCACACATTGGATAATGCACTTTCCAATCCTCTTTAGAGATCATTTGGAACTGAATTTTTTGAGTGTGAAACAAAAAATCCACTTCCAAACGATAGCTAAAGTGCATTGAAAGTGCATTATCCAACGTGTGTGGAATCCGCCTCTGTCTGAGGGACCAAAGGCTTTTTTAAAAAACTGGGTTTTAGCTCCAGCTTAACTGCTTAACTGCATCAGGTTTTCCTCTCCCTTACACAAAGTATCATTTGGCGGTTGTTGCTCTCCTAGTTTCTATTTGAGTTTTTCCTTTGTTTTTTCAGACTAGTGTAACCCCTATGAATTAATTGGTTTAGCCCAGCAGGGCGTAGTCAGTAGCTAGAGCCAGGCGGCTGAGGAAGAAGCTGGTTGCTGGAGAGCTTGATAATAATTAATGTGCTCTTATCACCTTGAATAAGGTAATCAAATGCTGTATGTGAACGATATGACTTAAAGTGGTGTTTGTGTATTGTGTTTGGATGGTGTTACTGGGATTATATTATTTTTGCAGAGCTGTAATTCCCCAAGAATAGAACAGAAGGCTGGGCTACAGTTGCTTCGAATTGGAAGGATAGTGAAAAAGGACTATATCACGTGTCTGATTCCACTAAGTTGAACTGCTTACCTTTTCAAAGACATTGTTGGTTTAAAGTTTTTGTATGGTTGCAGTTATGAGTTTAGTTAAATAAAAAAAAACAGTTGTATTGTATTAATTATTAGATAAAAGGTAAAGGTAGTCCCCTGTGCAAGCACCCAGTCATTACTGACCCATGGGGAGACGTCGCATCATGATGTTTTCTTGGCAGACTTTTTATGGGGTGGTTTGCCATTTCCTTCCCCAGTCATCTATACTTTACCCCCAGGAAACGGGGTACTCATTTTACCAACCTCGGAAGGATGGAAGACTGAGTCAACCTTAAGCTGGCTACTTGAACCCGGCTTCTGCCAGGATCGAACTCAGGTCACGAGCAGAGCTTGGGCTGCAGTACTGCAATTTACCAGTCTGTGCCACAGGGTTCACTGGGATTAATTATTAAAAGGTTTTTAAAACCTTTAAATAAGGTTTTTAAAACCTTTAAATAAGGTAAACCTTTAAAACCTTTTTTAAAACATTTAAAAATCTTTTTAAAATTAATTATTAAAAGGTTTTTAAAAGATTTTTTCCTTCACTTAAATTTGTATGAAAGTTTGCTTCCTAAGCCCCATAGAACCCATACAAGGAGAAGTTACACTAGCTCTGTGGTGATCTGAAAAAATGGGGGAGGGATGGGAAAAAATGATGTAGTTAAGAAGTTGTGGAGAAAACCTTAGTGTAGAAAAGCAGTAAAGTCATTATTAGGCTACCTGATGCTACCAGCATTGCTCTCAAACTTGGTTAAGTCTAACCTGTATCTATGCTCCATTTTGTTTGTAACCCCATTAACATCTTCACAGATAGACCACACAAACATGTACCTGCCTCATACTGAGCACTGGTCCATCAAGATCAGAATTGTCTACTCTGATTGGCAGAAGCTCTCTAGAGTCTCAGGTAGAGGAGAGGTCCTTCATATCACCTCCTACCTATCATCCTTTAGCTGGAGATACCAAGGACTGGAACGGGAACTTTCTGTATGCAAAGCAGATACTCTGCTACTGACCTATGGCCCCTTCCCATTGTAGAATTTTTGACACTTGGGTCAAAAAGGTTGCCTTCTCTGGGGTACTTGAAAAACGGTGTCAAATATGAATATGAGGCTTTTGTGGGTGATTTATAAATTATGTCAATGGTAATGCTCATCCAAAATTGAACGGCATTGTACGCTAGAAATGAGTGCTGCAGGTATTCCCCCTCCTAGTCAAAATAAAAGGCAGACACAAAGCTTGGGTATAAAATTGGGCCACTTTATTAATTTCAACATAAACTGTCAATACAGCAAGGGCTCTTACTAACTAGTGGTACAGGTCAAGCCCTGGGGTCACCCATGACCTCTGCCTTGACCTGTCTGGGCGAGCGCCCACTGCCGCAGGGGTGAGCCATACAATGCATGGCTGGTACCCGACTGGCCAGGCAAATGGTTGCCCCTCCAAGCCTGCAGCACCTTGCCGTACAGCAGAAGGGCCTTACTTGTACAGGGGAGCCACGTGGCAGTCTGCCTTCGCAACTGGATGCCGTGGAGCCCACCAGTCACTCCTGACAGACCCCAATTCCCCACCAATGGGGATGTGCCAAGGGGGTCACCGTCCTGCTCATTTCCCCATCCTAACCAGCCAATGGCCAAAATATTTACAGCTCCACCATACCAATTACTAGAACTCCATCCTGCAGTACAAGGTAGGCATAAACACCTCTCCTTATGCCAATTGGAAGAGGAGAAAAAATTCCTACCTGGCCCTGATAAACAGCAACCGGCTAATCCTGCACTGCTATAGGGATGGTGGGTGGGCCGGGCAACAAAGACAACTGTGTGCTGGGGAAGGGCAGAGCAGGCAAATATGCCTTTAGCTCCACCCATCCAGCAAAGCCGTCGGATGCCTAGGAAATGCCCAACTGCCTTTCCTTCTTCCGGGGCTGCAAACGTGGCCCCTGTCCAAGCTGCGGTGCTGCCGTCCAGGTGGGCCAAATTATGGTGGATGATTGCAAGTATTCCAAATGTTATAGGGAAAGTAGGATATATATGACTTCTTTCTTTGGGGAAAAGGCACAAGATTTGATCATAAGCCACGGTAGAATATTGCCTTTAAGAAACAACAGAAGACAATAAGAATCTATGCATTTGCTATTCTACTAACAAGTAGATTAATGTGTAATATTTGAATGGTGTATTGTGTTATATGTAATATATGCATCTAATTTGAAATATAAAAACTCACTGTAAGCACTGCAAATGGCAAACACCATCTTAGAATAGGCATTCTCTCATGTGTGTGAGTGAAGATGTTGCTTGTTGGATAAAGCTGTAAAGCATTTGAAACCAACAAAATGTATGCTTTTTTCTTCAGAAATTGTTTTCTTATATGCAAGTTGGTGCGGATCTAACTGAATAATTAATAGATTAGATGAAAATGTATATGAGTCATTGACTGATTTAAAAAAAAAATGGGAGAAAGCCCTCTTTGAAACTGCTGGTCTGTTTCAGCCTATCAATTAGGAAGCCTATTTCCCAAGGTCCCGTCAAACCATAGCACATTCCCCATGTGGCTGATTTGTACATGAGATAGTGGGTGTTTGTAAAGCCATCCATGTTCGTTCTTCTTCCTCTTCAGCATCATGTGCCTCAGTCTCTGATGACTGAGGGCCAAGCTACACATGACGAATGACACTTGAACGGCAAGTGGATTGAGTGGAAGGCAAGTGAACAGGGAGAAATACACTTGCTATTCAAGTGTCATTCGTCATGTGTAGCTTGGCCCACAGACACATAATTTTTTTAATTCCATATTAAACTTTATAGTACATTTTGTTCTTGCACCTGAAAAGACTGTTGGGTTGCAAGGTTCATGCAAGGATTCATGCAGAGGCAATGAACTCCAAGGGCAGGTAAGACAGGCACATCCCTGTATGTGTGTATGTTTGTGCCATCAAGTCCCAACCAACTTATGGTGACTCCATCAAGGGGCTTTTAAGGAAAGTGAGGAGCAAAAGTACTTAGCCATTGCCTTCTTCTGTAGAGCTACCAAAGTCTTCCTCGGTGGTCTCCCATCCAAGTACTGACCCTGCTTTGCTTCTGAGATCTGATGAGATCAGGCTATACTATGCCACCTTCTCACCTGCACATCACTGTACTGGAAGTAATTCTAATATTCAGCCACTCCCGAAGTTGAGGCTCCATAACATTACCTGCTCTCATAGGAGGCTGATGGAAAGGAGACATGCTTAAATCCTCACAGTCGCCTTTAATTATAGAGAGAGAGAACTGGATTCTCCTTATTTCAATCCTTTATTGTTCCATGGATATTTATTTATTTATGTCAGTTACAGTCCACCTTTCTCGCTGAGACTCAAGGCCGAGTATGCAGTGTGAGATTAGTATGGTCAGTATCAAGGACATTTCCATAAACGATTCCAAAGGGGAAATAAATACAAGTTTACAAAGACATAGCATTAGCAAGAATCAAATAAAGAGTTGAAGAAATGCTGAAACAGAGCATAACCAATTCTAGGACTGACATTAGACAACATGAAACATAGGTAGCTTATAGTTTTGCATAGTTTGAGAAGAGTGGTGGCTTTCTTGACCTATGTATAATGTGTTCCCAAATTCTGGTTTAACTAGAAGAATTTCGAAAATCAGTTCTGCCACATGCACTATGTGCTGTATTGTTCAGTTCCTCTTCCTTTTCCTCTTTCTCCTCCTCCTCCTCAATGTTACTGATGTCTGGTCATTGATAAAACACTACAACAAAGCAAACTTGATGTGATTTTACATAGAACTTCACCAAGATTCTTTGTGTGTGTGTGTGTGTGTGTGTGTGTGTGTGTGTGTGTGTGTGTGTGTGTGTCTTTTCAAACGTGGATACATGATTCATGCATAGGTAAAACTTTCCTATAAAAGAATCCCTGCACAGCTCTGTACACAATGGCATTCAGATTTCTTTTTGGCATTATCACTGCTTCTACATCCTACAATAAGAATCAGGATACCATGTCTGCTTACAATATCAATAGGCATGCATTCATTCATTGTGTAAAGGGAGGGAAGCCATAACTGAACCAAAGAAACTGAAAATTTGCGTCAAACTGCATGGTTCACAGCACATTGTACAAAGGCCATTTCCACACTGCTTACCTTCCCTCGGAACGACCCAGAACATCGCACAAAAACCACGGAAGATCGCGTTTTCTCACACGAGATTTGCATGACATCGCATAATCTCGCGCGAGAAAACACGATCTTCCACAGTTTTTGCGTGATGTTCTGGGTCGTTCCAGGGGAAGGTAAGCAGTATGGAAACGGCCAAAATTAAAAAAGAACATAAAATGGTGGAGGATGTCTAATGCATAAGTTCCACTTCAAAAATAAGACCAGGGACTCCACATTTGTGAAGACAGGATAATAGGAGTTTTGGAATCCTCCCTAATTATTTAATTAATGTGTATCTCAAGGCACAGAGACTGTTCTCTGAAGTCTTGGTAGTATGTCCTAGAGAATGGTTTGTGAATGAATTCTCTAGCATATCTTCCTCTGTAATGACAACCACACTTTTCATTCTTCTTTGAAAATTGTAATGGGAGGATATTTGTGGAAAACCTCTCCAATTTCATTTTAATGCATATATAGAAGAAAGTAGAGTACCGGGCCAAACTAATTCTTTTTTAGAGCTGAAGACATTCCTTAATGACCCAGCCAGAAGCAAACCTATCTTGGCCACTGTTGTTGGCAAGGAAAGTGTGTGGTTAGCCCACGGGTCTCTCTCTTGACCTTAAAACCAAGTTTGAACTTTCCAGGGACAGAAATCTCAAGACCATTCCACAATCCTTTTCTTTTTCCCCACAAACTTTTTTTATTTCTTCTTGCCCATTACCCACGAGCTATGAGGTAGTGTCTCTGGATTTGGAAGTGGATAATGCCCTCAATTATTTAATGATGGAGGAACAGCATTTGTCCTGAGACTATGGCTTGGATCTCTTGTCTGCAGGCATAACAAGACGGAGGACTCTGTTCACGTCTCTGAAGTTCAAAGTCCAACGTTTTCCCTGTGTCGAGACATTTATCTGTTTAGAGGAGATTCAGCACCATGTCTCAAGCTGTTTTCCTAACACAGATCTTTTTTCTTTTCTTTTGCATGCTGCTGACTACATGACATAACTTGTGAGCAAAGATATATGAAGTTCTTTTTAAAAAAAATAATAATAAAGATCCCTATTCTTAATTTGAAAAGACGACATTGTAGCTTGGATGGCCCTAAAACATATGAGATGTTCTCTTAAAAGTGGTGGAGTCCCTAAACTTGTCTTAAATTTTGTTCCAGCCTAACTAAGGTCAGGCACCACCGGATGTATGAACCAGAAATTACAACCAATTCCAGTGTACAGGAACTACAAGGTTCCACAATCTCTTAAGAAACTTTTTGTATATTTTTTAGTATTTTAAAGTGCAAAGTGCTAATATTGTGCATACAATAAACAATACAAATAAGAACAGTCAACGTGCAAACCAATCCAACTGGTAAAGTTCAACCATATACATGTAAGTCCAACTGGTAAAGTTCAACAGTCCATAAGCATTGCAGTAAACACGTGAGGAAAAAACTCCTGGTATATTGCACAAATGTTCCAGCATGTGACGATGCATTTGTAGGCATAGTCAGCAACCTAGGGAAACCAACTCTAAAATGTCAGTATTTCACAATGCATATATGAAGAGCCAGGTTATTCCAATTTCTCTAAACTTCTTGTAATAAATGTGCATCGCAAGCTCTGCCTAGGACTTGCATGCTTTGAGATCCATCAACCCCATGCACAACCACAAACCCCCAAAATAACTAGGAAGGGGACTTAGTATGACTTTGGCCTTTTGTCTTGCCAAGCTCTCTCTTAGTTTTCCCAAAAAGGATTGAATCTTGATACCGCTTTTCCTCTAAGGATCTCTTTTCTCATCATCACAATGACCTTGGTTTCACTGAAAAAAACATTCTTGGAGGATTTGAACTGGAGTCTCCCAGATGTTAGTCTAACATCCCACCCACGCTGCTACACTGGCTCTTACAACCTCCAATAACTTGACTTTCTACTCCCCCAGCTATCAGCCAACAATACCCTACATTGCTTGCTTGAGGTTTGCTTCAGCAACTATCCTGCCTGTTTCTAAAGGGTTCTTTTAACTGAGTCCTTGAGGCAGGGTGCCCCAAGGACTGAAACCAGCGTAGCAACAGTCCTTCTTGGAAATTGCTGTGGGTGTTAGCTCAACTAGGGATGCTGTAAATTTCTCCATGAACCTGTTTGACAGACAAACTCTGACTGTAGGGTTGTTATGGAGTGGGGAATATCTTTTTCTAAAATTCACTTTCTTAGATATAGAAATCGATTTCTCTTATTCTCTTTTTCCTCTTTAAAGAGCAGAATTTCTCTTTCATTTCTCCCTTTGGTAACTTCAGCCCTTGCAGTTTTGTTATATATCCCAGGGTGGTGGATTATAGGAAGACTTGGGAAGACATGGCCTGCCTCTGAGTAGAGATGGGCACGAACAGAAAAAAAAACACCAAACATGATGTTCGTTGTTCATTGCCAACCACGAACAGGGACTGACGAACAACCATGAACATGGCCCTGTTCACGAACATGTTTATGGTTGGCTGTTTGTGGGGGCCAGCAGGCTCTCCTCCAGCCATCATCCAAGTTTGGTCAAGATCTCCACCACACCACTCCTAGAAACCTTACCTGAGCAGGCAGCAGGAAAGGTACCAATAGTAAATAATAACTTAGCTCTAGAGCCTGGCAGCAGCCGTGGAACTTGAAGGGGTAGATCCCTATCCCACCAAACACAAAGAAAATTCAAGCTCCAATGTACTCTATCAAAATGCCAACAGCAGCTGTCTCTCTCCCTCTCCACTGTCTGCAAACTAAGCCAGAGCTGGGAGCCCCCCTCCCCCCTGCTCTTTGCTCCCTTGTAACAAATTTGGAGCTCCACACTTGAAAGGAAGACCTGCCTATCAAGCTAAATTGGGCTTAGATTGGGGTTTCCAGGGCAACAGCCGGAGTTCAGACAGAATTCAGACAATCCCTGCCTAAGTTGCCAAGGCAATTGATTGCAAGTGCCAGGCTGGCTTGACGAATAGCAATGAATGAGGCTTGCAGTGACCACTTGTTCGTTTAGAATGGGGCTTCACAAACAGCTTGTTTGCAAACAGCAGATTGGGCAGTTCGTGGCTTTTTTTTGTTCGTATTGCTGTTTGTGCCCATCTCTACCTCTGAGCGACATTCTGAAATGTTGCAGAAACTCCTTTCCCACCTCTCTTCTCTTCAGATTTCAATTTGATTAAAAAGGAAATGATTAAAAACTAACTTCAAATTCCCAAAAAGGAAGAAAAGAAAAGGATTGTTGGATTTCAGGAAGATAGTGGATAAAGAGGATTTAAGTGAATTTCTCTTAATAACCCTTTTTGACTGTGACAATCAGAGGTGAGCCAATAACCAGGTCAGTTCAGTTCATATCAAACAGCTTGAAGGGTTCTTAAGCAGGTTTGTACCAGATTTTTCCAAAATAGCACATGTGAAAGCAATAGTGATTCCAAACAGATTGGCAGCCATTAATTTCACTAAGGTCTACTTAGATTTTTTTTTTTAAAAAAACAGCATTTATTTTGAACTGATATGTATGATTTGTGATTTAACTGTCTAAACTTTTTAAAACCACTGGAGTAGTGGCACAGGAAGTAGGAAAGGATAGAGCTCAATCGTTCTAAGTGATAGTACACGTGCAAACAATCAACTGCACTTTTGTGCCCTGTTAGGAAAGAATACAGTAAAGGAGCCTGCTAAATGGCCAAGAACAGAACAACAGTTAGATGAACAGTCGTCTATTTTTCCCATCCCTTCTCTATGTACCTTGGCTGGGCAGTGTCCTACCTCTGTGGGGTAGACTGTGGGTCAGCTAACCATCTCGGAAGTGGTGTGCTACTTTGAGGCACTCTGCTTTGAACTTAACTTTCAAAGACTAGGAATACATCAGGGTTTGATGACTTGAAAAGGGAACAGGCATATTCATGGAGGAGATGTACACCCAGGGCTCATTTCGAGGGGGAACTCACAGGAATGCAGTTCTGGCAGTTCCCCAAAGAGGTCACATGTCAGGTGGCCCTGCCCACCTGTCTCTTGGCCATTTTGGGCCTGTTTCAGCCTGGATTGGGGCCGAAATGGCCTGACAGGTGGTGGATCACTTTCCCACTCATCAGCGGCCCAATCTTGACCATTTTGGGCTCCTTTTCAGCCATTTTCAGCCCGCTTTTTGCCATTTTGGGTCCAATTTCCGCCCTGAATGGCCATTGGATCCAAAACAGCCAGAATAGGTGATGTCAGGGGGTGAGGCATATGCAAATCAGTTATACTAATGACACACTTCCGATGATGGCAAGAGATGTGGCATATGCTAATGAGTTATGCTAATGAATTATGCTAATGAGTTCCTCCAGCTCTTTTTCTACGAAATGACCCCTATGTACACCAATGGCTATGAGCCGTGATGAATCTCCATAATCAAGTAAGCTTCTAAACACTGGTGCTAGTGACCAACACCAAGGGAAGGCCTTGACCTCCATACCCTTTTTGTTTGCCCTCCAAGGGAACTGGTTGGCCACTGTGTGGGGCAGGATGCTTGACTAAATGGACCCTCTGGCCTGATCCAACAGGGCTCTTTGTATGTTCTTACGCTGTATTGTTTCCAGGTCCTCAGAAAGTAGAGCCTAAATTCTACACAGCAGCACTCCTGAAATCCCACACTACTTCTAAAACAGGCCACACTTCAGCCTTCCCAACATTTGGAGGGGCGGGGGCAGCCAACAATCTGGGAGACCAAATGTCAGTTGGAACTGACTGGAGAGCAAATACATTCCATGAGCTACCACTTGGCCCTCTCTTTGTAAAAGAGTAGACCCATGTCTTTTCATATGTTGAAGTCAACAACATCCAGTATTTGCAACAGTGTCAGTCAGTCACAGTGAAATCCTAAGCAGAATTACTCTAGTCTAAGCCCATTGATTTCAATGGGCTTAGACTGGAGTAATTCTGCTTAGGATTTCACTGTCAGTCAGTCAGATAGAGCCCACAAGCCACACACAAGCAGAAAAGTCGTTAATGAATTAAGTACCTAAAATTATATCAATACATATATCATTCATTCTAATACATCAGACAATGAAAAGGGTTATAGGTTATCAGAGAAAGTTATGCACAAGACATATTTCCAGGAGAATAGTTAGATGTGTCAATAGCCCTATGAATGGCCTCATCTATATCAAGATTCCAAAAGGGTTGAAGTCATATTATATAGGTGGTCTCAGCCATTGTATGATGCCTGGGTGGGAAACCACAGCGGGAACTGTGTAAGTTAAATTTCTGGAGGAAAAATGGGGTATTGTGAGTCTTGAATTTTTTTTTTTTTAAATAAAAACCATTCACTTTTCATGCTTTTTCTCGGGTGCCCTGAATTTGATGTCAATCCATAATCCATTTGCGAGATGATTTCAACACATGTAAATTTGCTGAAGAACATCAGCACATTTGAAAAGGATATGTGAACTGGTCCAAAACCAAGGGTTTAAGAGATTCGAATTGCCTCCAATTAAAACAAAAATCTGGCTTTTTGGCATATAGTGTGGTGCTGCTGTTCACCAGACCAATGCCATTTCCAAAAGCAGGGAAGGAAAGGACATTGTTCGACCCTGCTGTGTACCAGTATGAAGGATCTGGGAACTGCTGTGGTTCTCCAGAGCTGAGTTCAGGGTTTTGCTGACCTCTTGGCCCGTCTCTGCCAAGAGAATGCTGGTCACTTCCTTCTGCAGTCCTTAATCCACTTGTTTGCTGTTCTTCCTAGCTTCAGGAAGATAGCAGGGAGAGATTGCACTTGCACGGGATCTGTAACTTGGCTTAGCTGGCACCTCTAGTTTTGACAGGCCCTGGGCCGTGGCCCAATGAGACCATGTTCTGGCTCCGCCAATGATGGCTCAAGAACCAAATGAAGAACAGCTAAAGGAACTTGATATGTTTAAGGAAAGCAAATGTAAAGGGATACGCATTGGCTGTTTGAAGGCAAGAAGTCTGAAGCCAAAGCCTGCCGTTACTGTCAGTTTCGTGCTGAGGCAGAAACACAGACGCTAGAAGTGAAAGGGGGCCAACCTCAGCTACCATTCGAGTGTAAAGTCCGGAGAAGCCCCTTGCCATCCTTAGTCACTTGCATCAAGCTGAAACTTACAAGTTTCTCCTTCTTATAAAGATTTGGGTTGTGTATATCTTATACTGGTGTTCATAATAGTGGAGATCACAGTCCAAATAATAGTTAATGTTAAAAGCACAAGAAAATTTAGTGGAGACGCAGAAGGTTATGATTGTTTCACTAGCCTAATCAGAATGAAAGTTTGTTACTCTTGTGAAGTCATATTATTGCAGCCAATCCTCACCTAAAACTGAAGGAGCTAACTGCAGAAGGAATCACTGCCTCGGGGTCAAAATACCAGAGTTCTCATAGGACCCTCTTGTGTATCTGTAACAACCTTATTCTCACTACCAGAATCCTCGCTCGAGCTTTTTACAATGTGCTAAATACCTTCAACCTACAACAGCTTGTCCCTGCACTGGGAGAGAGAGTCCTTCAAACATGTCAGTCCCAGGACATGAAGGTCTTTCAAGGTAAGAAATAATACATTGAATTCAGAAACAAACAGGCAGCTAATTAAATGATATTGCAAAAAACAGATGTAACTTGTGCATAATGGCTCAGTTCAGATAGCAGTTTTGCTGCAGCATTTTCCTGCCAATTGAAGTATAGAAGTCATTGTCCAGGGTAGCCCCACGTTGATGAGATATAGTAGTCTAGCCTCAAGGTTATTGAAGCATGATTCAATGTGGCTACACTGGTTGAGACTAGAAACAGGTTATCTTCCATACTAGCTGAAACTGGAAGAAAGCACTTTTTGCCACCACATCAAGCTGTTGTTGTTTTTTTCTGTACTTAAATATTTTTTTTTGTAGAGTTAGTTTCTACTGGAGAGCCAACCTATCACTGAAACAAGCATCAGTCTTCTTTTACTATTCCCCATTAGATCCAGAGGAGTTAGCAGTGTTAGTCTGTAGTTGCAAAATAGTAAAGCGTTCAGTAGCACCTTTAAAACTAACCAACTTTATTGTAGCATAAGCTTTCAAAAACCACAGCTCTCTTCATCAGAGGCATTATGCTACAATAAAGTTAGTTAGTCTTAAAGGTGCTACTGGACTCTTTACTATTCCCCTTCAACAGCCTTTTTTTTTAAAAAAAAAGGAGGCCAGGTGGTATCACGTGACAAGCTTGACTTATGGATGTTTTCTGGTTAATTCCTCCCATAGTTCATATATTTGGCTAAACCTGGGTAGTGGTTCGACAATACACCTGGGTAGTGGTTGTCTGAACCTTTTTCTCACACTCAGGGGTGGTCACGGAACAGAACCATAATTATATATTAAAGTTCCTCCACTGTATGGCTATTTTCCCCAAATGATGCAGTAAACATTACGCTGTAAGCTGCTCCAGAAATGTGAAATAAGTGTAGACCAAGAAATAGGAAAATCATGCCCTGGGGAAATCGCTCTGTTCAAATCCTCCGGAACCATTCTTTTATGTCTATATTGATTTTCTCACGGTAAAGGACCCACATTGGTGGTAACCCAATACGACAGCATATTTAAACTATTATTAATCTAGTCATATTCAATGGATTTTGAATCGAAGAACATAAGAGGAACCCTGAGAGATCAAGCCAAAGGTCCATCTATTCCAGCATCCTGTTTCTCATAAGGCCCAAACAGATGCTCCCCCAGGAAGTCCACAAATAGGGTAACACACCCAACTTCCTCCCTCCAGTTTTTGCTTTGCAGCTGCCGGTATCAAGAGGTACACAGCCTCCAAATAGGAAGGTTCCATTTAGCCACCACGGCTAACAGCCACAACAATCCTTCATGAATTTTTCGAACATCTTTGAAAGGTGTTTAGCCAAATAGCTGCCATTTTCTAAGGAGGTGACAAATGTTTCTTGTGTTCTGTGTTTACAGGAAAAGAGGCGGCATGTCTACTGAAAGAGGTGGCATACTATTGTGTCTAGAAGACTGACAGTGGAGTTAAACTCTTGTAAGTCCATGGAAGTCAATGGGCTTCAAAGGATGCAGTTTTGCATCAGATGGTACTGTAAGTTATGAACCGAGAAGTCACTGGTTCAAATCTCGTGTCTCTCATGATGATGCTAGGAAAAGTTGACGGCAGTAGGAAAAGAGGGAGACCCAACATGAGATGGATTGACTCAGTAAAAGAAGCCATGGACTTCCTTTTGCAAGATCTGAGCAAAGATGTCAATGATAGAATGCTTTGCAGGTCATTCATTCATAGGGTTGTCATAAGTCAGAAGTGATTTGATGGCACATAACACACACACACACACAAGTAAGCTTTTCAGATTCCCCTATCTGTGATATATGGATAACAATACTGATCAATATTGAGAGATGTGTAGCAATCAGTTCACAGATAGTGCAGGTAAAACACTTTGTCTGTCCTAAAATGCCAAATGTCATCATTATCCCCATCTTGTCTTCCAAAGATTGCTACCAACAAAAAGGAAAAAAAGTTTGAAAAAGCCTGTTCTACACGAGATCCATTAAACCATTTGTGGTGGAATAGAGTGAACAATATGGCAATTGACCCAAGACTAGTGAGGCTTACCCTCAATTTTTTGTTCGTACTGGAAGGTTGTAAGTTTTTTATTGATCTGAGGCCTCTTTGTTTAAACAGCCCCTACTGTATTTATTTGCACTGTTTCTCTCAAGGCAAACAAAGAGGGGGGGTTGGAAGTCAATCTCGGCATGACACCGCGGCCCTGCGGTTCACTCTCTCTGTATCCAGATGGTTTCAATCGGCAGAGTTTGTCTTGCACATCCAGATGAGATGAAGCAGGCGTGATTTAGGCTGGGAGCGCAGCCAGAAAGCAAAGAGAAGATACATCATTGACCCTTAATAAACAACTTATAGAGCGCTCTTATTTGAATCATTAGCAAGCTTCTCCAAAGAATCGGGAGCGCTCCTTGGGAGTGCCAAGGTCTTTTTAAAAACTCTGATGCTATTTTACAGCCATTTGCATTGAAATCAGATCTCAGGGCTGATTTTTTCCCAAGTCCCATAACAGTGCCAGCCTCAGCTGAATATTGTGGGTAATGGCTCCTAGCCAGATATTCCAGCAGTTCTAAAACATTCTTTTATTATGAGCAGCATTCAGGGGCTTCAGCTGAAAGCTCTGTTGTGTTTGCTAAGGAGGGGGAGCATCGAAGTTGATTCATGTGATTGCTTGGGAATCCAGTCATTTGCACAATTGGTTTGCATCATGGCAGAGCAACAGGAATAGCCGAACAAAGAGTGAGAGGCAGTGTAGTGTAGCAGATAGAGGCTATGGTGTGAAGAGGCAGAAGTCCAAAGCCTGGTACGACCATGAAAATGGGTCCTTGAAGATGGTCTTGAAAACATCAGTGGGTGCAAAAAGTAGCAGCATGTTGTTGGCTGGACTGACAATGTAGCACAGCAGATAAAGAATCTTTCTTTCTTTCTTTCTTTCTTTCTTTCTTTCTTTCTTTCTTTCTTTCTTTCTTTCTTTCTTTCTTTCTTTCTTTCTTTCTTTCTTTCTTTCTTTCTCTGCAGATCAGGCTCAGAGCAGGTCACATTAAGATGTAAAAACAGGTAGCATCGGGGCTTTTTTTCTGGGAAAAGAGGTGGTGGAACTCAGTGGTGGAACTCAGGACTGCCCAATGACGTCACTTTGGGTCAGCTAGAACAAAGGGGGAGTTTTTAACAGTTTAAATTGTCCTCAGCAAAAATGGTCACGTGGCCAGTGGCCCCGCCCCCTGATCTCCAGACAGAGGGGAGTTTAGATTGCCCTCCGAGCTGCTCCAGCGGCACAGAGGGCAATATAAACTCCCCTCTGTCTGGAGATAAGGGGGTGGGGCCACCGGCCATGTGATCATTTTCAAGAGGTGCCAGAACTCTGTTCCACCACGTTCCAGCTGAAAAAAAGTCCTGGGTAGCATAATAAAAACAATTCCAATTTTTAAAATCCAGCACATTGTGAATCTTTGACAATATATTCACATTGTCCCTCTCTCACCAAAACCCATAGGGCTGGTGGTGAACTGAGAGATGTTATATAGACTGGGGGGCTTGCTCCCCGTTTGTGTTCTAGGCATAATCCAAAGTGCAGGGTTTGAAGAACCACATCAGAATCTCTGAGGCTGGCTGGAGGGGACTTGATGAGAGAAACTTTATTGGCAGATAACCTGGAAAGAGTGTCTTCTATTGCCACCCCAGCTGGCGTCAAAAGGAGGAGTGGAGAATCAAACCTGGTCATAAAATTTGCTCCCTGCCTCCCGGAATTATAGTTGGCACCTACTGGTGTATTTGTTTTATGTTGTATTTGCTCTGAAGAATCTTTGAAAAATAATATTCAATATGCCTGAGCTGGGTTTTGATTTATTGAGCAGCAATTGTTCTCACTCTTTTTAAGTGTTGTTCTAATGGAGTATACCAGGTATACTCCATTACTTTTCAGCTTGTGGGCTGCTTTGGTATTCTAACATGGAGAGGTGAGTCAGAAACCCTTAGCCCTGCCTTGGCTTTCAGGGGTGCAGTTCTTTAACCTGCACTTTGAAGTAGTACAGTCCAACAAGCAAGGCTCACATAACTCTGAACATGCCACTTCAGTGGGTATGGTTTATTCACACCTTGAGCATCTTATCATGTCAACTGAAGTTTATATAGGTTGAAGTTGGTTATGCACTGGGACCAGCAGAAGCTGTATGAATCTGCCAAATGGAAGGTGTAGAAAGCAATGCTCGAGAGCACAGCTAGATGAGACAGCATCCATGGGGACAACCTGGGGGAAGCCACATCCATTTTACCTCAGGAATTCTGCTTTAAGTATGCTGTGGAGCCCTGATCCTCCTTGGAACTATAACAGCAACATCATCAACAACATTCAATTTATATACCGCCCTTTGGGACAACTTAACACCCACTCAGAGCAGTTTCAGAGGAGTTAGCTGTGTTAGTCTGTAGTAGCACAATAGAAAAGAGTCCAGTAGCACCTTTAAGACCAACTTTACTGCCCATTGTGCCTTAAGAAATATATCTAAGGGCCAAGCTACAAGTGACGAATGGCACTTGAACAGCAAGTGTATTTCTCCCTGTTCACTTGCCCTCCACTCAATCCACTTGCCGTTCAAGTGTCATTCGTCATGTGTAGCTTGGCCCTCAGTTGCAATATGGGCTTGTATGGAAAGACATAAAGCATTAAATTATGATTGTTCTTTTTTTTTGCTCTATCTTTGCTGAATTTGTTAATCATAGTTCCTTCTACCTCTAAAACATCTCCTAGTCGTCCCATATCATCTATTTATTTGTTTACTTCAGTTATAGTTCACTTATACACAATTATAGTCCACTTTATACACAACTAAAAACAATGCAGTGAAAATAGCGTAATGCAACTAGCAAAATTAGTAAATAATTCTCGAAATACTGAGTATAAATAAACAATAAATAAGAAAGCAGGATTATGGGACTGGAGAACATTGCAGAGAAACGCTATATTATACACACCAATGAAATTTCCCAAGCCAGAGTCGGCAGCCCTATCAGGTAGGCCGTTCCACCAGGCAGGAGCCACAACAACTTTATAAAAACGTCCTCTTGAACCTCTCCATTTTACACAGGCTGAGGAATGGTAGGAGCACTAGAGCCTAACAGGAGTCCCATCGATGGATTGTATTAATACTATAGAAACGTGTGAGAACTTCTGTATGATGAAAGGATTCCGTGCCTGGTTCTGCTTTAAAAACATCTTGGCTTTCCCAAAACAGAGCAGTACACTTGTTTTGAATTGAGGGCTATTGGAAACAGCTGGGAGTTCAGAAAGCCATTGCTGTTGGCCTCTTCTCAAGCTTTTTTATTTTACACCCTATATCTTAAAGCAGGAGAGTGTATTATCTATTATATTGCTCCAGCACAGAATTTGCTGATTAATGCAACTATTAGAGAATCAATCAGTCCACTGCTTTATTATTGAAGCAGGCAAAGCAGAGGGAAAGAATTGTAACATGCTGTGCCAACAGTTAAATCTTTCAATTTTAGCAGGCAGCTTGGTGTGGCTTGGCAGCAAAGAATCGAGAAATTGATTTTTAAAGGGGTCTTTCCACCCCAGTGCAGGGAAAAAATTATTTGCCTTATGCATTCCCTCACTCCCATGACAGAATGTTAAGGCTTTAGGTATTTGTAGACAAACGAACTTTGGACAATGAATCTGAAGCTTTTGAAGTTGTAGCAAAATATTCAGAACAATCTGTCCAGCTGGTTGGGCCTGATGCTGAATAAGATGTGTTCTGCAGCACGGATATGGTGCAATGCATGACGCACGGGTGGGGAGAGTATGCAGAAATGGATCATGCTCACAAGGGACTGGGGAAGACTGAGCTGTCACAAATTGAAATCGCGCAGAAAGATCGGGCAGGCAACAGACTACTCTTATGCTTCCATCTGTATCAATTCAGAGAGCCATCTTTGTTCGACTGTTAGCACATCAAGCATTCCCCTTCCTGCTTTCCTTCCCCACCCCACCCCTCCTGTCAAATCAAATTGATTTTCAGTCATCCTAACCTAGTCAGGCTCTCAAACTTAGTCCCACAGGTGACGAGTCAGGACAGCAAGAAAGCCCTGCCGGATGGTTGATGCGGCCAGTTTTTTCCAAAGATACAAAGAATGTGTTTGTCTTGCTTATGAGAGTTGAGAGACCGGTGGCACGGCAGGCAAAATCTCTCATTATCCCCATGGTACACTTCTCATTTTGCTATCAATACAGATGGCAGAAGCGTTCCCCGAGCTAGCAGAACAGCTGCCTTTTCAAGAAGGGACCTCAACGGGCCGAGTGCTGGTTCTGAATTACGTCCCACCCTTGGGGGAAAATTTTCTTCAGTTCCCCTTGGAGGTCAGGCATGAGGTTAACATGTGTTCTCCCTTTCTCTGTCTTTGCTCAGGGAAGGAGCGCTATTACAAAAAGCCATAAGACATTTGAGGAACAAACAGAAATAGAAGGAACAAACAAACTGAAGGGAGCTGCAGGAGGGGACGGGGAACACATCTGAACCTGCTCATAACGTTCACGTTGGGGGTGGGAGGGGAGAGATGACAATGCAAATGAATGCTGGGATTTCTGTATTGACGGGTTCAGCGCCTCTGAACTTTGAATGACTCTTGTATAGTGGAGAAGCAAAAGCAGGTGCACTGATTAGGAATGCATACAGTGGAGTCATATAAAAGCTGGGATCTAGTCTACTTGCCTCCCGACGTTGTCCTTTGGTAGATGCATTTTTAAAAATAGTAATTCTGAGCCAAACGTTGCTGATTAATGCCGTGGAGGATGCAACAGGGGAGTAGTGGGCGTTGAGTCCTGGTGCACCTGGATGATTTGGCTCCATTGAGTTCTGTGCATACATTTGAATTTCATTAAGCGCTCTGTGTTCTGAGAGCTGGGGACATTTTCCGCCACCTTTGGTCCAGTCCAGGGGTCACATTGTATGTTTTTAGGGCTAATGATGCTGCACTCTTCATAAGTAATTTGCAAACAGCATTTTCCTGAAGTCAGTGTCCTTTTTCTTCTGCAACACGCACCTTTGGGAATCGCATCAATGCTTCATTTACAGTGTGTAGCATTCTGAACATCTCTGCTGTAGGCAGCTGTCAGCATGGTCATGAGGCTGGTAGCTGCTACCAGAGCATGCCCACAATTAACTGGAGTATTGGAATGACATATGACCCAAGATCATGGGCAGGTTCTACATCATTTGAAATCAGCTATAATTTGAATGCATATGCTGCCTGTGTAATTAAACTGGCTCATGCACAGGTCTTACTGGATAAAACTATAGTTCCCAGGGGGGCATAGGAGAATGCATAAAATATTGGTGATCCAGTTGAGGACATTCAATGAATGTGCTCAGTTTTGGGAGTCAAGCAGGCAAAATGAGCAAGCAAAGAAACATGCCATGCAGCCCCTGGCCAGCAGGATCACATCAACCATGAAACTTGTTTTTGTTTATTGTTCAAAGGCACTGGAATTAAAATCGAGTTCTGAGAAAAGGAATGATCACACATCTCAACTTAAAGACTTTCTTTAATAAACAAAGCATTCCTTTTTCATCCCAGATGAAGGCTTTCTTATCTGCCACCATTGCATCTGCACAATGCCATCCGGTGGAGCTTTTCCATGTTGTAAAGAGGCTTTTATCTCAAGCCCCAGAGGATGTTGTTAACCCAGGAAACATACAAGCCCACTGTTATTCCTTTGCAATGCATTTTGCAGAGATTGCTTGCCATGACTTAGACGTAGGGTTGCCTGAAGATCTCCTGGAATTACAATTGATCTCCAGATGACAGAGATCAGTTCCCCTGGAGAAAATGGCTGTTGCGTGGACTCTGTGACGTTATACCTGGCTGAAGTCTCTTCATGCTCCAAACTCTGACCTCTCCATGTTCCTCCCCCAAATCTCCAGGATGTTCGCAACCCAAAGTTAGCAAACCTACTTAGAGCCAAGCTACAAGTGACGCCTGACACAGGTTGGACACTTGTCAGCTTCCCTCAAGTTTTGATGGGAAATGTAGGCATCCTGGTCTTGCAGCTGTAATGGAGAGCCAAGCTGTAAAACCAGGATGCCTACATTTCCCATCAAAACTTGAGGGAAGCTGACAAGTGTCCAACCTGTGTCAGGTATCACTTGTAGCTTGGTTCTCAGACACCGCAGATGAATTGCTTCAATCTCAGGATGTTATTGAAACGCAATCTGGTCTTAGATGTATGGATGACTTTGAGTTGGTGAAGCCTAATGAAATGGGCAAGGTGCTTCAAAGAGGGCAGTCCTCCATGTCCACCATTGTTCCTTGTGGCTAATTATATCATGCTGGGCTGGGTTGGTTGATTGGGTCCAGGAGGTAATAAATGTCTTCAGATTTGAAATGGATGGTGACTAGAGACAGGGCATTTTCTGTGATGGCACCTTGCCTTTGGAACACCCTCCGCCTTGAGTCTACTTTTTTTAAGGCATCAAGCTAAAGTGCATCTTTCTACCCAAGCTTTTATCTTATCTGCTTTTCAATAGACTGCTCTATTTTATGGACTGTTTTTATGCTGCTTCTATGGAGAGCCTGATCTCGTCAGATCTCAGAAGCTAAACAGGGTGGGCCTTGGATAGTAATTAGATGGGAGCCCTCCAATGAAGACCTGGGTTGCTATGCAGTGGCAGGCAATGGCAAACCACCTCTGTTAGTCTCTTGCCATGAAAACCCCACCAGGGGTTGCCATAAGTCAGCTATGACTTGAGGGCACTCTCCACCATCACCTTCTTTGTTTGTACTGTGGTTTTAAATTGGAAGTCACCTCAAGCAGGATTCTGAAGTGGCAGCATGGAAATATTCTAAATAAATAATGAATAAATAAATATTGCAAAAGCGTTCTTTTGTAAGTTATTTTTTTCTGTTTGATGGAGGATGGACAGAGCAAGAGGACAGCTGTAGGAAAGCAATATGAGAATATACATGTTCAAACCATCTAGAAGGGTTTCTAGTGCTCAACAGTTTGGATTCCCAACACTATCTCAGAAAACGCTAGGATACTTGGGTAAAGTGTGGCAGGGTGGGAGAGTGCAATCCTATGCCAACTTACTCCAGTATACTACACCCATTGAGATCACTGGAGTAACTCTGCATAGGATTGCACTGGAGGACATGATCTCACTTCCAGGTGATGCTCTAGGCTGCCTCCTCTAGTCTCTATGATGTTTACCAGGGGAAATTCCTAGAGCGTCTTTATGTGGAGGCCTACTCCTCCATTCCTCGGGGTGGGAATTTGGGGCAGGGACTGGTAATTCCTGCTCTAGATGGGGTAAGGAGAAGCCTGTGACAGAATACAAAGAGAGAGAGAGCCAGTTTGGTGTAGTGGTTAAGAGCGCGGGACTCTAATCTGGAGAGCCGGGTTTGATTCCCCATTCCTCCACTTGAAGCCAGCTGGGTGACCTTGGGCTAGTCACAGTTCTCTGGAGGTCTCTCAGCCCCACCTACCTCACAGGGTGTTTGTTGTGGGGATAAAAATGACATACTTTGTAAACCACTCTGAGTGGGCATTAAGTTGTCATGAAGGGTGGTTTATAAATTGAATGTTGTTGTTGTTGTTAAATGTTTTTTGATTGTTCAAAGGTCTGCATGCAATTTGCAACTAAGCTGTGATTTGAGTCAAGGTGTGATTGCACATCCGTTCTTTAAGGACTGTTCTTTTTAAAATGCAGTATAATGCTTCCCAAGAACTTGCTTTGGCTACATCCCTATTGCAAAAGCTCTCTTTTCCACAGCTGCCTTAACATAATCCAGACAAGAGGAGAGCCTGCCTGTGTCACCTACTAATATATCAACACACCTTGGCCTTACCCAAGATTTGGCAAATGATCACAGCAATGCAGCTGTAACAGGATTTGGCAGTGAGAATCAACCTGGCACCCTTGCTTAAAAAGCAAAAAAAGAAAAAAAATTAGAACAATTCGAAGTTTGTTATTGCCCTCCATCACCCCCTTACAGGTTTCCTTTCAATTTTCACCTAATTCTTCTCTCAAGTACGTTTTTTTCCCATCTTCATTTCCTTCTTCTCTCTAATTAATAGATTAGAGAGCAAGTTCCTATGAGTCTTTGAGACTCAGCCACTCATGGCTTTTTATGTCAAGCGTGTGGATCCATTAAGCGCTATTCGTTTTATTAGCAACAAAATGAGTTAGGGCCAGAGTAGTGAAAAGAAATAAATCTGGGTGAGATGGTGAGAAGGGGTGGCAAAAGAAGAAAAGTAATTGATCACAACAATCTTATTTTTAAAGCCAGCTATGTTCAGCCTATACAGGGCTTTTTTTCTGGGAAAAGAGGTGGTGGAACTCAGTGGGTTGCCAGCACAGGACCACACAATGAGGTCACTTTGGGTCATCTGGAACAAGGGGGGAGTTTTTTAAAGTTTAAATCGCCCTTGGCAAAAATGGTCACATGGCTGGTGGCCCCTCCCCCTGATCTCCATACAGAGGGGAGTTTAGATTGCCCTCCGCGCTGCTCGGTGGTGGGGAGGGCAATCTAAACCCCCCTCTGTTTGGAGATCGGGGGTGGGGCCACCAGCCATGTGACCATTTTCAAGAGGTTCTGGAACTCCGTTGATAAGCTCTTTGCTTGTGATTGGTGAGGACATGAACTATAACAGCAGGTGTCCAAGTAGAACTAACTGAGTGGCCTCTGTCAACGTCTTCATGGATTAGATGTTAATGGTTTATTTAACTACAAAAATTGCACACTGTTACACAATCAGTGATTCCGCACACGTTGGATAATGCACTTCCAATTCTCTTTATAGATCATTTGGAACAGATTTTTTCCTGTGCGGAACAAAAAATCCACCTCAAATGATAGTTAAAGTGCATTGAAAGTGCATTATCCAACGTGTGTGGAATCAGCCCATGATATTTTTTTAAAAAAAATTACAGAGTATTATATAAATCCTTACCTTCAAAGCACAAGCAGCAACACAATAATAACATTCGATTTATATCAATCAACAGCACACTAATAACATTCGATTTACAACAATCAACAGCACAAAAGCCAGCAACAAGATGGCCGAGATCTGACACCTTCACATAGTAAATACTTGACAGAAAGTCCAGGCTTATCCTGTCTCTCAAAAGAACTGAGGAAAGGCCCTTCCAGATTCCCTAGGAAGTTCCTCCACAGATGGATCTGAAAAAGCAGCAATCTTGTTTACATGTTTATGAGGCCTGCTGAGGGACCGGACATTTTTCAGTAAGTCATCTGATTAAAGAAGTTGCCATTGGTTAATAATGTGAACATTTAACCATTTCATTGAACAAAACGACAGTTCCGGCTTTAAAAAAGATTCTTTTGTTTTTAGAAGAAACACACACTGATCGCAGAATGTATGAGGCATTCCCTCCTGTGAAAAAGAAGAATGCCTGTTCTGTGATGCCATCTGTTTTCTGTGACTTTTTCAGGGGCTTTGTAGTAAACATAATTCACATTTTTTAAAAAAAATCTATCGCCCAATTAATTGAGGACCCTTGGCAAAACGATTAGCCGGTTAATTGACTAAATACTGCAGTCTTAATTTGGGGGTGAATGATAACCTTTATAACCTTTATAATGGTCAGAGATTTTTTTTCTGGGAAAAGATGCGGCAGAACTCTCAAGAGGGAAATGAAGAAGAAACACACGGGATTCTTTGAAATAATATTATTTTCATAACTATTGCTGAGTATTTTCAAGAGGTGCTGGAACTCCATTCCACCACGTTCCTGCTGAAAAAAAAGCCCTGATAGTGGTGAGGTCTACGGTCCCTAACTCATTAGCAAAGCATCCGAGACACCAGCCCTACAATACAGCCCTCCTTTTCTAGGTTAAATCCAGATCAATGCATTCATCAAGATTCAAGGAGGAACAACCTACGCACTCACCCTCCTTGCAGCATCTGTTGTCTGTTGAGAAAACAGCACCACAGAACTAGTCATGTGATGAAGCCACTCCAGGAGTGCCAAAACTTATCAAGCAGGAATGTGAAGATCTGCATCGTGCCATTCCCACCTTTGCCCCAGGTCAGTAACATTGAGCAACATGTGAAGCAAAGAACTGGTGCCATGAGGGAAACAGGTGGAAGGAGGAAGAGCCAAAATATGAACACTGGTGGCCCTGAGTGTCAAAAGGAAGCCCTGGAGCCAAGAAACTCCATATGAGTGCACATCGCAAATTGCACAACATCAGATGTAACACTGAGCGTGAACACGTGAAGCTGCCTTATGCTGAATCAGACCCTGGTCCATCAAATTCAGTATTGTCAACTCAGGCTGGCAGCTGCAGCTCTCCAGGGTCTCAGGCTGTGTCACCTACGACCTGATCCCTTTAACTAGAGATGCCGGGGATTGAACCTGAGACCTTCTGCACGCTGAGCAGATGCTCTACCACAGATCTACAGCCCCCTCCAATTGGATAATGCCTATTTACATGCCCATGTATAAATAGATGATGATCATTTTTTGGCACAAGGCAGAGAGGTTGGGGTGAGGTTTGTCTGTGCCTAGGAAAAGGAGTCCTGGTGACTCTCATCCCCACCTTGCCAGGGTTCCATCCAGTGGCTGGCAATTTAGGGAGGAAGTAGAGGGGAGAAACAGTGCCTTCAAATGTGGGTGCAATAAAAAGAGACTTAAAAGAAAATGTCCTTCCTTTGAACTTTTTGCATGCATACTGTGGCGGACAGTTTTTCATGGGGAGGGGGGTTAACTTTCCTTCCCCCCCCTGGCTGGTGGAGGCCCAGCCTTAGCCATGAGCCTGGTAGAACAACTCTGTCTTGCAGGCCCAGTGGAAAGACAATAAATCTCACTGGGCCCTGGTCTCAGTAGGCAGAGCATTCCACCAGGTAGGAGCCAGGACTGAGAAAGCCCTGGATGTCGTCGTGGCCAGGCGGGCCTCCTTGGGACCAGGGACCACTAATAGTTGTTTTTCTCCCAATTGGAGAGTCCTCCAGGGAATGTATGGGGAGAGACAGTCCCGCAGATACGCTGGCCCCAGTCCACATAGGGCCTTATAGGTCAATACCAGAACCTTGAATCTGATCCGGTACTCCACTGGCAACCAATGCAGCTCACGTAGTATTGGTGTTATATGCACTCCACTTGGCGTTCTTGTAATAACACGCGCTGCAGCATTTTGCACCAGCTGTAATCTCCAGGTCAGGCTCAAGGGCAGTCCTGCGTAGACCAAGTTACAGTAGTCCAACCTCAATAGGACCGTTACCTGGATCACTGTGGTTAAGTCACAGGTTGACAGGTAAGACAAGTAAGGGGCACATTGCTTGGAAAGGGGAAACAAATAAGAGCTATCAGAAATGCTGGTAGGATCCAACCCAGACAAAACTTTCTGGTTCTGTCATCAGAACAGAACCTTTCTGCCTCCCCCAACCATAAGCTGACCTTTTGGGGGTAAGAGACAAGCATGGAGACAAGCTTGGTGTCTGCAACAGAAATGAAAGATGGACAGAAATTACACCTCCCCTTCCATTAGTGGAAAATCTAGTCTAGACCCAACTCCATGGTTTCTAAATTCTAGTTTTTGATACAAGTGTTATATATGATATCTTCCTGCTATGTTTGGTTTTGAACGGAGCACAAAACATGAATAATGGAGAAATAATTTTGTAGGTGGTTAATTGGCATGGATAACACAGACAAGCCCAAACTCATGAAATCTCAGAAGCTAAACAGGGTCAACTTGGGGTAGCAATTGGATGAGGAACCTCCAACAATGACCAGGGTTGCTATGTAGAGGCAAGCAATGACCAACCACCTCTGTTTGTCTCTTGTCTTGAAAACCCCAGCAGGGGTCAGCATACATCAGCTATGACTTGAGGGCACTTTCCACTGTCACCAAGTAGTTAATTAAACCCCTCCCCTGGCAGAATAATGGGCCCTGTGTATTGTGTAGTGGGTACATCAGGTAGTATCTGATAAACCTATATAATCAGCAAGGAACTAACAATTTTGGGGTGATCCAGGGGAAAAACTTAAAACAAGTACAATCAAATACAAGTATTTTAGCATCTCTCAGCTTTGTCTGTGACTTAGCTCAGCAGCGAGTCCTTGAAAAAGCAGCTATTACACCTAAAAACAGCATCTTGCTGACTCATAGTGTTGTAAAAAATAGCTGCCATGAAGCATGTTGCTGAAAAACAGTAAGAGTTAACACACAACATTTTCAAACATCTCTCCTAGACTGATGTTTGCTAATGCTATTCGTCGGAATTTTATTAGATTCATTTCATACATTTTAGTGTATCTTTTCCCCAAAAGTTCCTCCTTTCTACTCAGACAACACCTCTCCTTTATAGTTTTGCCAACCTCCAGGAGGAGCTTGGGCTTCTCCTGAAATTATAACTGATCTCCAGAGGAAATGGCAGCTTGGGAAGGAAGACTCTATTTCATCCCATCCCTGTGCTGCTCCCTTCCCAGGCTCTGCCTCCAAATCTCCAGGAGTTTCCCAACCTGATATTGGCAACTGTACCTGTGAGGTAGGATAAGTTCTGAGTAGAGGTGGGCACGGACCGAGAAAATTCCGAACAATGCGGTTCATGGTTTGTTGCATTTTATGAACCACGAACTTTCATGAACTTGCCCCAGTTCGTGAACCGGTTCATTTGGCTTGTGAAAACGTCACTTCCACGTCAGCAGAAGGTCTGCAGAGAGCCCATCCCCGCTGTTGCCTAGGAAACTGATTGATCAGCGCCAGGCTGTCTTCAGTGACGAACTGAAATACGAACCAAACAAACCGGGCTAAAATTCGTCATGGTTCATGAGAAATAAGCTCCCAATAAGCAGCCCATCCCCGCTGTTGCCTAGGAAACTGATTGATCAGCGCCAGGCTGTCTTCAGTGACGAACTGAAATACGAACCAAACAAACCGGGCTAAAATTCGTCATGGTTCATGAGAAATAAGCTCCCATTAACCGCCAGTTTGTGAACCATGAACTGGCTCAGTTCATGACAAAACTTCAGTTTGTATTTCAGTTCGTGCCCACCTCTAGTTCTGAGAGGGTGACTGGTTCACAGTCACCCAGCAAACTTCATTGCAGAGTGGAGGTTTAAACTGGGGTCTCCCAGATTCTAATCCAACACTTTAACCATTCAGTAAAACTGGTTCTCCTGATGATGAAAGCATGCCGTCTTCATTTTAGTCTAGGCCAAAGTTGCTCAGGTATTTGTTTTGTTTTCTGCTGATACATCCTACATGCTGGTGGTACATTTTGGACTGTTGTCCATTACTCTTTGGCTATTTGATGAGAATTTAAAAAGATCTCTTAAACCAGTGATTGCAACCCCTTTCTCTCCATTGCCATTAATTGTGATTATTTAGGCCTACTCCAATAAAATCAATGCAGCTGCCTGAAATGATATCCTAGAAACAACTGAGACATTTTTAATAGCTCGAGCCTTCGTTCTGCTGATTCCAACAGCACAGTTTTCTCTCACTTCTGGCAGTCAAGCATAATTAAGGCAACAGAAGGTGAAGTATGTATTATGCATGTACAGCAACTATGTTTTTTAAGCTGAAATGTTAAGTTTCTATTTATTTTTTAAAGTATATTAAGTTAATGACAGTCCTTAATAATATCTTACATGAGATGCTTTAATACCCCAAACAAATACTTAATTTCTGCTTTTCTGCAATTTTGCTAGGATTACATCATGTCAGATTACTTTAAGTCCTCTCTAACCCACTTTGAAAAACACTAATTATTCAAGGATCTTTCACATTCTTAATGTCAGTTTTTGCTATTTTGTGTGCTGCGTATCTTTTGGGGAAAGTTGGAACAGATGAAGTTTAGACAGGTACTGGAGACGGGCAATTTCAGTAGCTATACAAACATCACTGTCTTATAAATCAGTTTAGAGATGAACTAAATATCCCTTCTCCCTAAATTGATTTATTTTTAAATATATTATTAATATTCCATCTCCCCTAAAAATTCTTCCCAGTGAGCTGTAAACGTAGGTGTCTTCAATGGCTAAATTCTGACGGCTAAAGTGTGTTTCTTCAGCTGCAACCCAAGCAGGTGAGTTGCAAGCTAGTAGCCAGCAGCCATCAAAAACCATTGATAACCATTGATACAGAAGCATATTCAGCTGTTAATAAAAGAATAAACATCTCATTTCTTTAACAAACCTAATATTACCACGAGGAAGCCCCATACAGACATCTCTGTGAATTCTACAGTCAGGTTTTTTTTTGCTGAATTCATTGCAGGTTTCAATGATTTCTTTATGGAGATGAAAACAATATATTCGCTGCTTAAAAACATTAGTAGTTGATAGGCCTAGAAATGCTGTGAGAATGTTGTTTATTGGTTGCAGTAGCCCATTTAAAATACATCATCAGGCTAATGCTAGATTGATCACTGTCCCTTTCCCCAGTGGGCCAATAATTAGCCCCTGGGAACATTTAGGCAAATGGTACAGGGGAGAAGGCTGAAGCTCCTTCTCCACAGGTCCTGAGGTCCTGATATGATTGGGCACCCCACATGGGGAAACAGATAAGCACCCACCCAGGGAGGGTTAAGGGCAGGGCCTGGTGTGGGGCCAATAGTGCAAGCCTGATAGGGGTGCCAGACCCCTGGTGGGAGCAGGGGATCCCCTGCCCTCACCCCCACACCTGCCCCCACTTACCTGGCCAGCAGGGGGTGCGCACCCTCCATGTGTGCTCCCCTGTGTAGCTGTGCGCTCCCGTGGATCAGGCCCATTTTGAGGTGCTGCAGAGCGCTCCTGCACTCCGCAGCACCTCAAAACGGCCCCATTTTGGCCTGGATTGGGCCCATTTTGAGCCACTGTGGAGTGAAGGAGCGCTCCTGCACGCCGCAGCATCCCAAAACGGGCCCAATCCATGCAAAAACATCTACGGACAAGGCCCATTTTGGTGCGGATCAGGCCCATTTTGGGATGCTGCAGTGCGCAGGAGCGCTTCTGCGCTCCACAGTGGCTCAAAATAGGCCCAATCCAGGCCAAAACAGGGCCGTTTTGAGGTGCTGTGGAGTGCAGCACCTCAAAATGGGCCCGATCCGAAGGCGCGTTTTGGGCCGCTGTGGAGTGCAGGAGCATTCCTGCACTCCACAGCAGCCCCCAGAGCAAGTCCCTGTGGAGTGTGGGCATGCTGGGGTGTGTGTGAAGTGTGAAGACGTCACTTCCCGGAAGTGATGTCATCGCACTTTGTGGGAGCGCATGCGCACCCCCCCCCCAGTAGGACAGAGGTAAGAGCCAGGCCCCGATTCCCCGCTGGGAGCTTGAGGGGGCCTGGCAACCCTAAAGCCTGATGATATCACTTCTAGCAAAACCCTGAAAACCACAGAGTTTCTGATGATTCCTAGAGCTACCCCTGTCACTTCTGGGTTTTCCTGGAAGTGACATCATCACAGTCACACAACCAGTGCGTTTTTATTTCTCCCCTGCTACCACTTAGAGTGGCAACAAGTAAAATCAGCTTGGGGAAGGGGATGCTCCACCCAGACCATGGGGTTGACAAGTTTATGCTTAACTTTTACATGGTACCTTCTGGGAGTGGACAAATGAGTCTGGATCCATCCCACTGTGACTGCCCAAGAAGAAAAGAACTCCAACAACTACCTGTGAACAATGTATGGTGTTACCAAAATATGAAAAGAAACCTGAAGGTGCCTTTTCATAACCGAAACAAACACTTTCTCATCTGTGTGCTCTCTTTATTATGGAGACTGGCAACGCGCATCATGGATGGAATTAATTTCAAAGTGTACTGGCTGTAAAAATGAGATCGCGGAGCTTAGTCCTTCAGCGTCTCAAACAAACTAATCCATTTGCAAAAGGAAATTCAGTGCCTCTATTTTCATTCCATCTGATAAACAGCTGCATTCCTAAATCTTTCCGAGAGAAGGTCTTAAACATTCAACACAGCCCGTTAGACTAATTGCATATGAAAACTTCTAAGCCTCAGCAAATTTTGTTGAGAATCCCTAAAGGGGGGAGGGAGGAGAGTGGGTCTACTCTAAACCAAGCACCCTGAAAGTGTTGGAACTTTTTGGAAGAATCTAATTCATATTTGATAGGGAATTAAAACTTCATTATGCCATATAGATAGAGAGGAAAAATATTTGCTGGCCAGATGGAGTCCATTTGGGGATCCTTGCTTGGATTCCCAATGTATAGTTTAGCTGCAACAAGAAGCCACAAGGGAGTAGGAGGGCCTCGATCCAGGCTGCCACATAGAGGTTAAATGCCACAGCCACATCATTTCTCCCCACCTTTCACAACTTCTTTGTGCAACCAAATCACAATCTGTGTAATTTACAGTGTAATCCTAAACAGAGTTGCTCCAGTCTAAACCCAATGAAATCAATGGTTTTAGACTGGAATAACTCTTATTTAGGAGTGTTCTTTTAATGATGGATCCCCAGCATATGTATTTTGGCCCTTACTATCATGTTAATTTAACAGAACACGTTTGGGGAATTTTAATATTGGCAAAATGTTGCCAATGATGACTGAATGATCTTTCTGATTCATGCCCTCTAAACTGTTGGATATTATATTTATTACTGTTCTACATCTCATCTATGGAATAATGGCATTGACATAGACCCAGTCCATGCAACTGGTGGTGACCCACCTGGGTAAATGAAGCCCCCAACTCATATTTGCCAGCTAGTTTGGTGTAGTGGATACTTTCCGACCAGTTGGACTATGTAATACAGCGTTTGTAATCATTTACTGTATATACTTTATATGATTATGAGAAGTTTGTTATATATATTTATTGACAGGAAGGATTTTGGATGATATTTATATCTATTTGTATCATATTTATTATTGTACCTTTATACTTATTATAATCTTTGGAGCACTTAGAGCACATTGCACTTTCAAAAAAACCTACAAAGAAACTGATCTATACCTTTGGTAGGGTCGCTCCCGATTTGGGAGTCAAGACCATTCGCTGGCTGAAGTCATTCAATGAAAGCTTCATAGATTAGCAGGGACTGGATCCCAGGTCTCCCCAGCTGAAGTCCAAATCCATCCTCCCTGTCCATGACAGCCCCTGGTTTGGCTGTGAATCAGCACTCTACTGGTTCGAATCCCATTACTGCCATGAGCTCCGTAGGTGGCCTTGGGTCAGCCACTCCTCTCAGCTCCAGCTCCCCAGCTGTACTGTGGGCATGATAATAACACAAACTTGTTCACCACTCTGGGTAAGGCACTCATCTGTCTAGAAGAGCAGTACATAAGCACAGTTTTTATTTTTATTATTATTATTATTATTATTATTATTATTGCTGCCATTTTGTGAATTTTAATTTTTAATTATCTATACTGCACTGTATTGTATTGTTATACTGCTCCGATTTTTAACGGTTTTAAAATATACATTTTTATGTATGTTTTTACTGGATGTAATCTGCCCTGAGCCTGCCTGTGCAGGGAAGGTGAAATAAAAATAGAAAATTTACTCCAATCTAAGTCTATCCAATCTTATTATTATTATTATTATTATTATTATTATTATTATTATTATTATTATTCGATTGGATAGACTTAGATTGGAGTAACACTTCTTAGGATTGCACTTTGTGTGTTAGTATGTTGGATTATGATGATGATGATGATGATGATCCAACATACTAACACACAAAGTGCAATCCTAAGAAGAGTTATTCCAATCTAAGTCCACTAAAATCAATGGGCTTAGACTTGAGTAACTCTTCTCAGGATTGCGCTGTAAGAACTACACCACCTTGCCCCCAAAATTAGCTTCACAACAGTTCCAGCAACAAAGGGGCACCTTTGTTCATCCCCCTCCCCCTTTCAATTTCTATTTTAGATGTCCTGTTCTGCTCATATGTCTAAAAAACAAACAAACCATGCCTGTTGTATTGCGAATGCAATCTACCTTTGCCAGGTCATAACAGGTTTAAGATCTGTCAGTAGGACTTTAGACCTGAAATGGCACATTACTTTTTACCCCCTTTAGGCCAGGAAATCCTCCGTTGAAATGCAGCAAGAGTTTTGCAAGGATGCTATCAGTGGCAAACAATTGCATTTATCAGAGCCCACCCACCCCAAAAGTATTTGTTTCCTTATTCTCAGCAAAGGGTACTGAACGGTAACTCCCAAATATCCTTTGCCTCGGACAAATTCGGATTTAGCACATAAATTAATTGCTGTTGCTTCTGACTTCCCTTCCTTTTCAGAACATTAACCTTGGATGAAACCCTTCTGTGAAGATAAGTTTTTCAGCAATAGGAAGTACCTTATCTTGTACTTGGTGTCCTTGAAGCATCTGAAGACAAGCATTTTGGATCTTGCCATTTGGCCTGGATCATTGCAAAAAATTTTTAACACTCTCTTACCAACATAATTAAACAATATCCTTGTAATGACATGACAATCATTGGCTCTCTCCCCTGGCAGATCAGAGATAGAAGTCAACAAACAGTAAATAGGAGCTTCCTCAGTGATTCTAAAATTACTTTTCTTATTGTCCTATTCACCATTTGAATTTTAAAGGGGGTCATATTTTGAATTGAACAGGGAGTGGTTGGCCAAAACCTTGATCTCTCCTCATTGAGTCATCCCTGCATGAACCAAGTCAAAGGGGGAAATTTTGGAATATAAACTCCACCAATTCAGAAAACTTGAAGCTCACTTGGCACCTCCCCTACTCTTTTTTAGGTACCAGGCCAAAACATTGGGCTTCGATGTTTTTAGTTGTTGTTGTTGTTTTACAATCAATTTCTAGCCTGAGTATAGTTAATGAGCATCATTTAGGCTGCCAAATGTTTTTATGCTTTCTGGGCTTTTTATGCTCTTTATGCTTCTATTGGCTGGTTTTTAATGGTTGTTCATTTTAATGATTTTAATTTTTTTAATGATTTTATCTGTTATGTGGACAGCTGCCTTGACCAGGTCTCTGAAAAGGCATTATATAAATGTTTTAAATAAACCATAAATAAATAAATAAATAAATATGAGTCAGACTCAATTCCCTACCAGTTTTCCATTTCTTAATCTTGTAAAGAACTAGCAAGGAGTCATCGAGAGCTTTTTGAAAGCCTTAAGAGCAGTTTTTTAAAGCCAGAGTTCATGGTATGAACTCAAGCATCCTAGTTCAACAAACTGAACAATTTCTGAGGTGAGCTAGTGGAACAAATAAAGCAATGGTCTCTCTTTAACTCCTTTCCCTAGCAGCAAGTGTTAGAGCCTTCTCTTTATGCTCTTCAAATGCTCCTCAGAAGAGGAGAGCCAGCTCATACATAAACTGTAACCGAGGTCCCTAAAGAACCTGCCGTCTGCCCTGTCCCACAATAACACAATAGGAGAGAGAAGTGTGGCTTTTGAAAGGAAATCAGCAAAGTGATATGTGATTGTAATTTGCCTTTGCAGTGAACACCGCTACAAGAGACTCAGGGCCAAGCTACAAGTGACGAATGACACTTGAACAGCAAGTGGATTGAGTGGAGTGCAAGTGAACAGGGAGAAATACACTTGCCGTTCAAGTGTCATTCGTCACTTGTAGCTTCGCCCTTGATCACAGTGCAAGTGGAGCTCAAGTGAACAGGGAGGAATACACGTGAGTCTGTTCACTTGCCGTTCAAGTGTCACTCATCACTTGTAGCTTTGCCCTCACTGGCGGGCTGTTTCATCGCCAAGGTGCAGGATGCTGTGGAGTGCCCATCCCCCTCCATTCCAGGCTGCGTGGTCAGCGCCATTCCTTTCCGGAGCACTGGCAGGAGCAGCACATTCCCCTCCACTTTCCGCTTCATGGACTGCTGGGAGGACTGTCACAACCATATAGGTTTGGCAGGTTTGAGGCATTGAGCCAGATCCCAACAGGGTGAGTGGCCATTCGGACTGCTCACCCCGATGGATTGGGAGGCAACGGTCGCCTGGCATGGCTGGTGGCCGTTCAATGCTTGCTGTGGTGTGCCGGCATGGGGCTGGCACGACATGCATTGGTCCACAGGCAGGCTCTCCAATGCCAGTGGGAATCCGTGCCCAGATGCCTGGCCAATGCTCCATTCAGCTGTAATCAATAAAGCTGTGGCCATTTTCCAACCCAAACAGGTGTCTTGTGTGGTTATTAGACCGAATGCAGACTGACATAACACATAGGTGACAATACACTTCTGCGTTTTCCTTGTACATATGCCTTTCTGTCTAGATTTGCATTCCAGAAGCCTACACAAAATGTGGAAAAATCCACAATATTGGGAATTTGGCTGCAGATTTTGTATCTGGAGATAAGCAGTCCCCCACCAAACTTAATCGGGCTTCAAAATCCTTCAATGAGGCTCGATGGCCTGGTTTGCCTTTATTAAGGCCAAGGTGTTGTCAAAATAGCTTCCATTCATGCTCAGGCAAGCATCAACAAAGCTACCGGTGCTTCTGCTTAAAAAAAAGAAAAGAAAAGAGAAAAAGGATGTCAGCCTTAGCTGATCTATGAAATGAAGATTTCTCTTCCTTTATAGAGTACAAATCTCATTACGGTCGGTGGAAAAGTGCCCACAATTTGACTGACAGCAGAGTCATTTCATTAGATAGAAAGGGTACAGCAGGAAGGCCGGGGTGTGGGAATCAGACCTTTGTCATTCGAACAATTGAGACCCTGCTGCACGTTAGGAAGCAACCGAGAAGTTCAGCCTTGACTTCCTTCCTCAGCTTCCTGGTTGCGCTCCCAAGCACCGTCCCTCTTGGAACGTGTCTTTTTCCTTCTTAGTTCCATTCATCCACTATATAGCTCATCGCAACAGGAGTTTTGCATAATGTTCCCTGACCAACAAGGGGGGGGGGAAGCTTTGATCATCCCCGTTCCTGCTTGTGTGGATTCTTCAATTTGAGCCTGAGCAATCTAGTCTGAGATTTGGGTTTGCAATACCGGCCGTGGACTTAACACTGCGTGTCTTTGTATCCATCACATATTTTGACTGGGCTCAAACTAGAGAGGCAATGAATATCTGCTTTTTTGTTGTTGTTTCAGAAGCAAAAATAGCATTTGGATGCTGCAAATATAGGTTTCCATAAGGCTTCTTGAAAGGAGAAAAAACACTGGGTGATCTGTTGCAAATGTGAGCCCTGTGCA
This sequence comes from Eublepharis macularius, assembly GCF_028583425.1. Classification (NCBI taxonomy): domain Eukaryota; kingdom Metazoa; phylum Chordata; class Lepidosauria; order Squamata; family Eublepharidae; genus Eublepharis; species Eublepharis macularius. The sequence goes on along the minus strand of NC_072805.1, from coordinate 24,047,012 downwards.
ATAAGGATCAAAGTTCCCCATATGCAGGGAATCCTGCTTAATAGCAAGCTGGCTGTGCTTTAATTAGAAAATGCTGAGTATTTGTTTCTTTTCTTTGGGCGGGGGGAATGAAGAAATTTGGGGGGAAATGTGGACATCTTCAGACTGTAATTCATCTGTTCTTTTAATAAAATTTCAAACTTTTAAGATCCTTACCCAACCGTACTATACTCCCAAAATGCTTTCAAATCTAGATAGCAATATAAATTGGATTCGGTTTCGTTTTCTCAGCCATGCCGGACGTTCCTCTCGGCTGGTCCGGGAGGAAACGACCGGGCACCCTGACCGGGCGGCTGACCCGCAAGGATTAGCCCTCAGGACTCCCAGGGAGGGAGCCAGGGTCCGGGACGCGGCGGGAAGAACTCCCCGGAATTAATGCAGGGGGGGGAATTGCCCGTTTGTCCCTATGGAGGCCAGCAGATGTGCGCGGCGCCTCGAGTGCCGCCGGGCAACGAGAAACGGCAAGTAAAAGAAACAGGCGGAAGCCTGTAAACAAGCGAATCCCTTCTGTTCTACAAGCATTTGTGAAGGAGAGGTTGATCTGAAGAAGACTCGCTCTTCCCCTTCATTGAGTTCCAGAATTTTGTTGGCGCCCCCCCCCCAAATGGCAGCAAAGAAGCAAAGTCCCGCTCTCGGTAAGTCAATCTCGGCTACCTTGCAGAAGGGGGAGTCGCTCGAAGAGTTGGTACGCAGGGCGGTGGTGGAAGCTATAAAACCCTTTGTTGACAAGCTGAACGAAACTGATCAAAGGGTGGGCTCAATTGAAAGCGAGGTGAAAACCATTAAGGCAGCAGCGGGGGGGGGCAGAAAAGTCTGCTCTGGAAAGTGCGTCACTTGTGAAGGCTACAAAAAAGGAGCTGAAGTTGGTGGAGAACCAGCTGATCGGGCTACAGGTGGAACGAACGCAGAAAATTTTGCGTATCCAAAACGTGAAAGAGGAGGAAAATGAGGATCTGTGGGATTTGGTCTCGGAACTACTGGCGACACCCGCGAGGACGACTAAAGAAGAGGTCAAAAGCGCCATTTTGGAGGTCCGTCGGGCTTCTTCAAAATATGCAACAAAGCGACAGTTGCCTCGTGAGATCATTATTGACTTTTCATCTAAAAAGATTCGGGACACCATCCTATATAACTCATACAATGCGGATTTGGACTTTATGGGTTTGAAAGTCAAGATTTTGAAGGACGTTCCATTTCTAGTCCGGAAACGGCGTTTTAAATATAAAAAGTTTGCAGCACTTCTGAGGGACCATGGAATAAAGTACAAATGGTTATTCCCGGAAGGAATATGGTTCAGATATAAAGATCAGGCCTATAAGATATTATCAGAAGATCAACTAAAGGATTTTGAGAATAAAAACCCAGAACTCTGCTGCACCAAGAACGAAGAAAAGGAGGAGCTGGAGGGGGGGGGGGAGGAGGAGAGCATCGCAACAGCAGTTGCACAGAGAGAATTGCGTCCGGGACCTAGAAGGGGGAGGAAAGTTTAATCAGAATTTGAAATGTTTATTCTCTGTATGATTAACCACTCCATCATTATTTTATGGAGCTATTTTTGTATTATGACAGTATGAAGGGAAACATTGAAGTGTAGTGTTTAGTGTTTGTAGTTCATTCCCCCCCTTTTCTTTTTCCACCCCCCCTTTGTCCCTTCCCTCTCCCTTTTCCTTGTGATAGTTTTGTGTAGTGTTTTGTAGCTATGAAAAATAAAAAATTTATTAAAAAAAAAAATAGATAGCAATATAAATCCATACTGTTGGAAACAATGTGGGTAAGTCGGGTTATATATACATTGTTGGTTACATTGCCCTAAAATAAAACAATTCTGGGAAATGATTATATGAAGAATATCTTCTATCACAGGATTCATTCTTGAACTTACTCCTGCTGCTCTTTTTTTGAACTATAAATTAGATAGAATCCAACCATACTTGCGTGAGGTAACAACTGTTACTCTGTTAGCTACATGGAAAACGACTATTGCTCATTATTGGAAAAATCCCGCAGCCCCTCCCCCACTGTCTCTATGGCATAAAAAAATCTGGAAACATTATATGATGGCAAAGATAACTGAATCTTTAAATTAAAGGCTTTCAGGTAGTTGCAATCCCAATTTCAAAACTATTTGGTATCTTATTCTGAATTATTTAGAACAGTAAAGTGAAATGTTTTTGAATTCATGAAAGCCATATTTATGTTTATGAATTTGTTACCTTTGTCTATAATTATGCGGGAAAGCTGTATGTAAATATGCTGTTCGGTAGTAAAATTCTAGGAAGATCAAAGGAAAGGGTTACCTTATTTACATTGAACCAAGAATAGTGGATATAAGTCTAAGATTCTAGGTAAATGTGAAAGTTTCCAGGGGAAAAATTCTGGTCTAGTATATTGTATTTTATAGTTGTGTAATTTTATATTTTTAATGTGTGTGAGTATATTCTTAGACTTTTTAGAACTGTATTGTTGATATGAATAGTTGTTTTTGTAATAAGTCAAATTTAATAAAAAAATTTAAACATATATAAAAATAATGATGAGTATTTGTATAGTGCTTTCCATGTTTCTCATGTTATCCTCTCCAAGGTAGGCTATCTTGGGGAGGGGATGAAGCTCAGGGGTAGGGGCTTCTGCTTTGCTTTGCATACACAAACTCTCAGTTCCAATTCCTGACATCTCTGGTTAGGAAAAGAATCAGGTGGGAGGCAATAAGATAGACTTCTGCTTGAGATCCTGGAGAGCTTCCAGTCAGATCAGACAAACACAGACCTTTTTAAACCAATTGACTGACTCAGTATAAGATACTTAAATGTGTTCAGTATTATGGGAAGGGGATGCTGAAGGAGAGTGGTACCTAGTGGGATTTGAACCAGCAGCCTTCTAGATTAAAAAGCCTTCTCATAGAGTCTCTCTACATGAGACCCTTCGGTGAGTGGTCGTAAAATGTAGCGAGATGCAATGTTAGCCAAGAAGCGTAGTTTAAAAAAACAGAGCCTGAGGAGATCGCTCCTCAGAGGGTTTGTTAATTTCATCTTCACCTCCTGGGAGGCTCTGTCAATTTCACCTCTCCAGTCTAAAATTGTGTGGGATCGCAACCAGAGGGCAGCGAGGAATGGAAATGGGCTGGAGCTGCCTTCCAGAGCTGAGCTTGGACCTGGAAAGGTTATAATGGGCTGAAGTTTCCCTTCTGGCACTTCACAGCCCCTTCACACAGCTCCAGTGTATAGCAAAGCCTTTGTCCTGCTGCTGGCTCTGTCTTTTTAAACTACCCTTCCCAGCGACCATTTCATCTCCCTGACATGTGTTCTTCACATGTCAGATGCAGAGAGACTCTTGGTCACATAGTATGCTAGCTCCTATGGAAAAGCCATCGGTGAGCCTTCTTGTGTGAAACCGCCAGGCAGTCATAGCTTTACATAGCACAGCATCCTGTATAAAACACCCTCTCTCGCTCTTGTCATAACTAATTCACTCTCCGTAAGACAGCCAAGAGAAGGTGCAAACCTTCTCCTTAGAGACCCAGGAGGAAAGTGGCAGCTTCTCCACTGCTTCTGCAGGAGTTAAGGGCCACTACTTGGGGAGGCACCAGACCTACCCCAGGCCACCCATGGGGAAATGCAGGAGGAAAGCCATGCACTAGGTGTCACTTTATTTATATGCCACTTTTCTCCCCTCGAAATAGGAATATCATTAAAAACCACAACAAGAAGAAAATATGAGAAAGCTTTTGCATATGGAGCAGGTTTTCCTCTTTCACCCTCTGCTGGCAGATCTTGCTTTAAGGTCATGCCTAGTAGCAGGCATACCCTCACCCTTCACAAGAGTCAATTTGGGCCCATGTGAAGCTCAGGACGGAGCATGCCCACCTCTAGGTGTGATGATGTCACTTAAGGAAGTCTAGGCACTCAGTAATCTGGGTGCCATTTTGCTGCTGACTTGAATTAGTGGCTTCAATTCAGCAAAGTGCAGGTAGACTCTTAAATGGGCATAGTGCATTTCTGCACATGCAAGATCTTTGGCCTCGTCCAGAGCTTTCCTTTCTTCCTCTGTCTTATATGGCCCAGAAAATTGCTTGCACCATGTCCTATATAAGCAGAAAAATGGCTTGAGATCAGGGCCGGATCTACGGTTGCTGGCGCATATAATTATATATAATTATATAATTAACAAATAATTGTTGGGAAATGGAACCTGGACCACTTGTTGTAGGTGAGTGCGTTTAACTTGCTAGATTACAATTAACAACTGCAGATTTTAGGGATATTGAAGGTACAAAGATGTGTGTTTCTTAGAAATATGCTTCTTTTCAAAATCTGTATACTTTTTTCAAGAAGATATGCTCATATCCCGTTCCCTGCTAGCAGTTCTTAGGCTTGTGAAAAGAGTTCTGGTAGTCAGCTATTGAGTTAAACCCCTTTTTAGCCATAACATAAAAGCAATATTTCGCGCAAAACTCCAGGATAACAGCATCTTCCTGGCGCGATTTCGAGCGAGAAGACTCTGTCTTCTGGGTCTTTCGCGCGATGTTCCACAGGCAGGTAAGATGTGTGAAAATGGCCTGTATCAAGAGTACTTTTTACACTGCAACTCCACTAGGACAGAATTTGGAATCTATAATGAAATTCAGTTTTATTACAGGGTCTAACTGACCCCTAATATCTTTATTACACACTTTTTTTTGTTCAGTTCAGACCTTCTGCAGATATAATTTTTATAAAGAAAAGACATAGAATGTTAAAACCTTAATTGCTCCAAAAACATATAGAAGCCATTGTGCTATTTAAATGACAGCTTTCTCCATGTTGGGGTCATTTAGACCCCCAATATCTTTAGCGTGCAACATTGCACTTGCTGCCGTTCACTTTAATTGGGCTCTAATTAACCCCATTGCCATCTGAATAAACTTCTTTGGGCATCTCAAATGCTACAGATCAATTGTCTTCTTTGTTTTTCGGCAATTGATGGAGTATGAAGCTTTGTGGGGGTGGGGGTGGAGAATGCCCTCAAGTCATAGCTGACTTATGGTGGCTTGCCATTGCCTGCCTCTGTGACCCTGATCTTTGTTAGAGGTCTTCTATCCAATTACTAACCAAGACTGACCCTGCTTAGCTTCTGAGATCTGGTGAGATCAGGCTCCCTTGGGCTAATCAGATCAGGGCATATTTTGAGGGGCGGCGGGAGTTTAAATGTTTTATAGCCTTTTGGGGATCAGTTCTGAACACCTTCCTAAACCTAGGAGCATTAAAAAGACATAAATACTAATAGATAGAGCAAATAGGAAACCATACCTAGGAAGTGCAGTCCAGGCAATTTAAGCATCCTTGAGCAAGTTAACATAATAATTTAATATGTAAAAGTACCTGCACAGATGTCTCCATTGTCTGGACCTTTGTAGAAAAGGTTGTTATGGTATCTGCTCAGTGCACACTCTCAAAGAAGGTAAAGAAAGAGGCAGCCTGAAGCTATAGTCAGCAATAGTTAAGAGTCCACGGCCACCTGCTGTCCAAGTGTCACCTTTTATAGTGGTCACCCAGCATGTGGTGCTAATTTAAAAAGAGCATCTCTTTTACGGCACTCAGCTCGCATTGAGGAGTCGACATATGAAGTCTGCTAAGTTGGCTAATTCTAAATGCCCCACTAAGGGCTTTGTCCAGGCCAAGGTTTCGGCAAAGCATGCTTGAGAATATTTATCATTAATACTTCCTGTCTCGGTATCCAATTGACTAAATGATTCACAGTCTTTTTTCCTTCTGTGGTTATAATCTTATTATTTGTATGCTCTGGAGACACGATGCTTAGTTCTAGAGCTTAGTTCTAGAGGGTGAATCCAGCCCTGCAGGGCGTCTAGGTGGGCATCCCCCTGGCAACTATATATAAGATACTCTGAGCTCTTCCAAGGACCAAGGGCAAGAAAGAAGTTTATGCTGCCCTCATAGGTTATAGATGCGAACAATAGTAAAGGGGAAACTCTCATTTCAACTTGGAAATCATCAAAATCACCACCACCACCACCATCTTCATCATGATCTTATGTAGGGCTCATTTCGAGGGGGAACGTGCAGGAACGCAGTTCCGGCAGTTCCCCAAAGAGGTCACATGTCAGGTGGCCCCACCCACCTGACTCTCGGCCATTTTGGGCCCATTTCAGCCTGGATTGGGGCCAAAATGGCCCAGATCGGACCTCTGACGGGTTGTAAATCACTCTCCCACTCAGCAGCGGCCTGATCCTGACCATTTTATGCCCCTTTTCAGCCATTTTCAGCCCCTTTTTTGCCATTTTGGACCCAATTTCGGCCCTGAATGGCCAGGATTGGGTCCAAAACAGCCAGGATAGGTGATGTCAGGAGGTGTGGCATATGCAAATACATCATGCTAATGACACACTTCCAGTGATGATGAGGGGTGTGGCATATGCTAATGGGTTATGCTAATGAGTTCCTCCAGGTCTTTTTCTATGAAATGACCCCTGATCTTATGTTATCACAGGCCACCAGATGTTTGGACTGGAATTTTTGTTCCCTCACAGACTCGGATTTTACCCGAGAATCTAGGAATCAGTGAAGTCCTTCTTAGTATGCGGCATGTTCCAAGTAGTGCGGCTGTTTGAAGCTTTCCAGTTGCTATCCTATCTATGCTGATATCGCCTAGATGTTTGTTTTTTAATTAGGCCTTTTGGAATCATCCCTAATACTCTTACCACTACTAGCATAACAATTGTATGTTTCTCTCAGAGATGCTGAACTTCAAATCAATGATTTTGATATTTTGTTCTCTTTTCAATCTCTTTTTCTTCAATTTCACTCTCAACTGAGATTGCCACATCAATTATTTGAACTTCTCACTTTCAACCGCAGGAATATCTGGAGCATTATATTCTAACTTCTTATCCATTTGGATTTTGAAATGAGAACATTTTCAACAACTTTCTCTGGCTTATGTTCCCACCAATATTTCGTAGGTAGTAGCTCATACTCTTTTGCATAAAGTCCAGTCCAACAGTGCACGTACTATATTGTGGATCTTTTTATTGTCAGTATGTACGATCTTACTGCGCCTACTTCTGAGATGGTCAACTGTTTCATCGACTTCATTACATAATCTACACTGTAGATGATGAAGATCATCTTCATTTTTACCCCACCTTCAACTCAGAGGGGACCCAAAATGGCTTACATTATTCTCTTCACTTCCATTTCATCCTCATACCAACCCTGTGAGGTAGCTTAGGCTGAGAGGTGTGACTGGCTGAAGGTCACCCAGCATATTTCCATGGCAGAGTGGGGATTTGAACCTGGGTCTCCCAGATCCTAGTCTGACGCTCTAATCACTATGCCACATTGGCTTGGTAATTACATTTTTTCTCAGCATGAATTCAGAAAAAAACCCATCTGTTTCTCAAGCATTTTCTCTGGGCTCATCATATAGCTGCAAGAATACTGATGGCGCTGTGTGCATGAGCTTTAACATGCTGTCTCTAGAAACTGTACTTTCTATCACTTTCCATGGTGAAGAGGCACATCAAAATTCAACTGTTCCTTTCTCCAAATGATCATGCCCAAGAACAACAAAGATTTAAGCATTTAAGCCCCCAATCAGCATTGTAGTCTGAAACTTTTGCATGTGATGGCTGTAAAAGCCCTGGCTTCAGTGGACTGAAATGAGCCAGACTTCTATTTGAGATGAGCAGCTGAGATGTTACAGAATGATCATGAACATTCCAACTGCTCAGTATGAATAAAAACTATTAGCACAAAAGGCATGGGCAGGATTGCCAAAATGGACTGAGACTGGTTGGCCAAGATTCTGGGGTCCATGAAGCCAAACAAAAAGGGGAAATTGCTTTGGGCCTCCTTTGGGAACAAAAGTGGAGTATAAATATATAAATAAATGCATGCGGGTGAATTAAGGCTATCAACCTCCAGGTAGGGCCTGGAGATCTTCCAGAAATACAACTGATCTCCAGACAACAGAGACCAGTTGCCTTGGAGAAAGTGGCTGCCTTGGGGGGTGGACTCTGTGGCATTACACTCTGCTGAGATCCCTCCCCTCCCCAAACTCCACCCTCCCAGGCTTCACTCCCCAAATCTCCAGGAATTTTTCAGTCTGAAGCTGGCAACCTTAGAGTGAATGTGTAGATGAATTAGGAAATCTATGAAAATTTGGTTGGAATGGACCCATGAACCATCTCTCTCTCAACCCCCCCCCCACACACACACAGAAACACACACACAAAGTCCAAGTGTGCTAATTATGGGGCTCTCCACTTTTCTTGTATAGTATCTTCCATTTTCTTCCACTTTTGAGTTTCTTTATATTTCATGCTTCTTATGGATTGTAAGTAGACATGGGCACGAATTAAAAAAAATTAATGAATCCCCACAGTTCGTGGTTCGGTGCCGATGATGATCCCGAAGTCGTGAACCACAACGGATATTTCCCATTGCTGAACCGGTTCGCGGTTCGCGGTTCGCGGTGCTCAGAGTTCAGGCATTCCCCCGGCTCCGTTTCCAGGGGAATTGATTGATGGTGCCTGACTGTCTGGCTTCCTGAACCATGGCCAAACACACCGAACCAGGCTTCTTCCGAACGCTGGTTCGTTTGCTGTGGACAATTACGAACTGCAAGATCACGATTGCGCGATCGCCAGTTTCGTGGGGTTTTGAAGTTCGTAATGCAGTTCGTGCCCATGTCTAATTGTAAGTCAGCAACAGCAACATTTCTGATGTATTGTCGACAGCAACAGCAACATTTCTGTTTTATTTACTGTATACAGTTTAATATATACCTTCAATGTTACTACTAAGAAACTTTGCAGAAGGAGAACGTCCTTCAAAACTGAAAGGAGAATAAACAATCAACTCCCCACAACTGTGTTCCAAGAAAACCACACTTAATATGTTTTGATATTCCAAGCTGGCTCCTGAGGTAAGTGAATCGGACTAATTTCCAGTCATAATTACATCTCTATAGAGAGATCTTTTTCTCTCCTTAGGTCAGCTTGGTGGCTGCTGTTTTAATCACAAGGCTGCCCTATTTGTGTGTTAATAGTTTCACCCTGGTTTATAAGGCAGGTTAATAGAAATATGAAAATAAAATTGCTCCCTGCCCCAGCTTCACAATTATTCTGTGTTTTAGGGGGTACTGACACCCAAAAACCTCAGTCCTCTGCTTTAAAATCTCTTTTTCCACAAACGCAGGAGGAACAGCAAATGGGCTCTTTTTTTGTAAACCAGTGGTTTTCATCAGGGCACTTCTAGCATGCTCATTCAGTGGAACTGAGGTAAATCTGTTGCTCCACAGGTGCTTTGCCTTTGCAATAACATACTCCCTAGTAATCTATTAACTTTATCTCATGCTCTGTTTAGTACCAACCCTGCAAAATTTCTCGCTGGTTAAGGTCATTGTGACAGTACAGATGGGTTAAAAAACATGTATTTGGTGCTCCAGCAGGCACTGTAACCAAAACATCCTTTAAAAGAAGGTTGTAAGAAGTTTTTAACATCCCCTTGAGCAGATGGAAATCACTCCTTTCCCTCCTTTTTTTAATAGGCATTTCTGTGTGTTCCAGGGTCCTCCTTCCTTGCCCAAATTCTGTCTGAAGAAAACCCACATGATTTCCTTGGAATCATAATCAGTCACATTTACTTCATAGATATGATTCCCAGTATAGGTCTCTAGAGTAGGGTTTGGAGGTACCTGATACAACTGCCTTGCAGAAGTTGAGCAGGTCTGGACCTGGATATCAGATTCTTTGGGAACTTTGAGTAAGCTGCCTTCAGTCCCACAATGGAAGGAAGGCAGGGTATAAAAGAGAATAAATAATAATCTCCATAGTTCTTCCAACAGAACTGTGAACTTTGCAACTCCCTCTTGCAGAAGATGGGAGCCAGTTTGGTGTAGTGGTTAAGAGCGGCAGGACTCTAATCTGGAGAACCACGTTTGATTCTGCACTCCTCCACTTGAAGCCAGCTTGGTGACTGTGGGTCAGTCACAGCTTCTGGAAGCTCTCTTAGCCCCACCCACTTCACGTGGTGATTGTTGTGAGGATAATAACATACTTTGTAAACCACTGTGCATGAGTGTTAAGTTGTCCTGAATGGTGGTACAACCTGCTTCACAGGGTTGCTGTTAGAGGAAAGGAGAACTATGTAAGCCCCATTGGGTCACACTTGGGAAGAAAAGTGGTATATAAATAAATAAATGAATATTGGAGGTAGATAGACCTATGGCCTTACTCACTATATAAAGCTTCCTATATTCACACCTGTTGGGCAGTTGTTGATTGACTGGCCCTTTTATCTCATGCTTATTGATGTTTTAAACTTATACTTTGCTGTTCTCTCCATTGTGTCCCACATTGTTCTCCCTCCTTCTACATTATTGTCACTTCAACCCCTGTGAGATTGATTAGGCTGAGAGAGTGTGTTGGGCCCAAGGCACTTGATGAGGTTCCATAGCAGAACTGGGTTTTAACTCATAGACTCATAGAGGTTATAATGGGCTGAAGTTTCTCTTCTGGCATTTCACAGCCCCTTCACCCAGCTCCAGTTATAGCAAAGCCTTTGCCCTGCCACCAGTTCTGTCCTTTTAAACTACCCTTCCCAGCTAACATTGCATCTCCTGACACATGTTCTTCACAAGTCAGATGTCTTGTGTAGAGAAACTCTCTGTACAAGTTCAAAATGTAACTCTCTACACAAGTCCAAATTTAACTCTAACTCATAGGAACTTTAACTCCTATGTCAAACTGGATCCCAGAACCACCCAACAGGGATCCTCTTGTCTTAAGTAGACTGAAGAATCATGCCTGAAGGCTCCAGTGTTGTCTCTGCAGCATCTGCTTCGGGAATCTCCTAATTCTCAGAGCCGAAACAGACGAGACGAGTTCCCTCAATTCAACCTGGGTTGAATTGCCTCAAGGTTTGACAGGAAATGTAGGTATTTCACCTTCCCGTTGCTCAGAGGAGGAGGGGGAGGAGGAGGGCTCCTCTCGCCTGGCCGCCACCATTCCCGAGTGCGAGGGACTCAAGGAGCCTGGAAAGTGGCGGGGGATGCTCTTAGGCTGGGGCACGGTGGCGGCGGCGCTCTTGCTGCAGCCGCCCCCTGCCCCCCACCCCAGCCTCTTCCTCTCGTCCTCCTTCCTCTCGGCTTCCTTCTCCAGCGGTAAGAGAGGCGGCGGCGGCGGCGAGCAGCAGCAGCAAGAGCGCCGCCGCCGCCGTGCCCCAGACTAAGAGCATCCCCCGCCACTTTCCAGGCTCCTTGAGTCCCTCACACTTGGGAACGGCGGCAGCCGGGCGAGAGGAGTCCACCTCATCCCCCCTCCTCCTCTGAGCGATGGGAAGGAGAAATGCCTACATTTCCCGTCAAACCTTGAGGCAATTCAACCCAGGTTGAATTGAGGGAACTCGTCTCGTCTGTTTTGGCTCTCAGGGTGGTGGGAAGCTGAATGAATGAAAGACCACACCTGCCTTTCACATGCAACTGAAATACAGGTGGGGTCCTCCTTCAATCCCCTCTCTTTTTACTTCCAAGCATCTAAGCATTTCTGCACATGGTATCTCTGAAAATCTCTCCAACAGGATTCATGTTTTATTTTGCAGCACAGATCCCATCCTGCTTCTATCTGCAATCAGTGAAAAGCAATTCTTTTTGCAGGTCAATAATGGTGGACTTTATAAACGGCTCTCCAGAGACTCATCCTGCAATTAATTACATGGAAGGGAGTTGCAATATCTACTTATGAAATGCATGAGATCATTAATTGTCGTGGCCATGTGACTCGTCCACTGGTCCTTGAGGGAAATTATAGGGGTTTTCACAGCAGGGTTTGTTTTCAAAAGGGAATTTAAGAATTAGAGCACACCCTGAAAAGAGTGGCAGTTTATGAGTGCAACTTCTTTGAAGAAGCCTCCTTATCCAAGCCCCCAGCCCTCTCACTTTTTACCAACTTCAGCCTGGTAACAGTAGATTCTCAAGGACAAAAAAATGAACTGAATAGTTTAATTGAAGCTATCACAGATGAGGACATCACAGCAGTAAAAAATTAGCCTTGTTCACATCCCCTTCCTCCCCAAATCAGAACAAATTTACTGAAGAGGAAACTCAATTCAGTGTAAGCAACTTAATTTAGAGTACCAAATCTCCAAGAGGAAAAATGTTACAAAGGGTAGCAAAAAGTTAAAGAAAAATGGCTTCATTCTTCCAAACATCACAAAATATTGCCACGCTGCAGAATTAACTGCTGTTTGTCAATGGGGGGAAGAAAAAGACAATAATCTATGTTGGCGCATGGAACAACATGATGTTCCTATGTTTCTGAAGGGAATGGGTTTTGGCAGATTAACAAAGGGACAATGATGTCAAGGGCATCTACTATAACTTAGAAACTGAACTGATACAAATATAAAAATATGGTGTGTCCTCACAGTCTCCTTTAGCCTCAGTTCTACACGTTCGATCTTGTGCAGCGTTGAAGATTATCCACAATTCTTGTGGTTGAGAAAGAGCTAATTTGACATGGTTTTATGATTTGCCTCCAAGGCAACAATTTTATTCCAAATATTAAAATATATGCAATGAAATCCTAAGCAAAATTACTCTAGTTTAAACCCATTGATTTCAATGGGATTAGACTGGAGTAACTCTTCTTAGGATTTCACTGATTAAGGAGAAGGAGGAACCTTCTTCTACCAGGTCTTGGTGTTTAAAAAAAAAAAAGTGAATAAAGTAGAAAGAAAAATAATGGTGACAAAGTGACAATGAAGTTAAGTAGCTACATGCAACTAGAACATTTTAAGTAAGGAAGACTGGATTCCCTCAGTTCTGTTGTTCCAAAATGCCACTCCACATTGTAACCTATGCATCCTTAATTCTGGTTTAACTAGGAGAAAGTCCAAATTTATTTCTAGAATTGGATCAGGCACATTTTATCATACCTTTCAGTTAATTTGCATCTTCTCCACATCTTTCTAATGTGTATGTGCACATTGATAAATACTGGAAATGAATGCAACTTTCTTGTGATCATATAAATGATTTTATTCTTTATGTGCACTATTTTGTTGGTGTATGCATGTTCTCCTGTACAATCACCACAAAAGAATCCTGATACAACAACACTATATATAATCACATCAAGATTGATTTTTGCAGTGTTTTTTCCAACAGGTACACACTTTGTGGTAAGAGAGGGAAAGAGACATATGAATCGAATGCTCTGGCAAACTGCATGCATTTGGCACTCAATAAAACATTTGGAAATGTAATTGGGAACCACGGAGAATTCTTAATGCATTGGTTCCACTTCGGAAACAAGATGAAATAATTCAGGGTGCCGGTGCCAAGAGGATGCCCTTAACTGGATGGCCCCGAGTACCCTAATCTTGTCGGATCTCAGAAGCTAAGCAGGGTCTGTTCTAGTTAGTTTTGGATAGAAGACAACCAAGGGATTCCAGGGTCACAGAGTCAGGCAACGGCAAACCGTCTCAGACCATCTCTTGCCTTGAAAACACCAGCATAAGTTGGCTGTGACTTGATGGCACTTTACACACACACATCAAGAGGATAGGCTTTCAAACTCCAAGGGGTTTTTACAAAGTTCTGTCCCACTTTTCAGTAGTCCTTGTTGACATTTGTAAGCACAGATGGCTGTATGGCAATGGATAATTATTTAACACATTTCACTGGTGATACAGCACAAGGAAGGCTTGTTCCTTCCTTCCTTGAGCTATTGATGAAGCAAAAGAACTCTGGGAGAGCCGAACAGAAGAGTGCAGAGGCTACATAAACTCTGCCTTTGAACTTAGTAGCGGGTAGTGGAAAATCTGGTTGTGAGCTGTTCCCTGAACATAGTCCTGTCTTTTGTTTTTGGCACTACACTTTGCTAGATTGGGGTTGATCTATTGCATGCAGGGCTGCCAGCCTCCAGGTGGTGGCTGGAGATCTCCTGGAATTACAGCTGATCTCCATCTGACAGACATTAGTTCCTCTGGAGAAAATGGCTGCTTTGGAGGTTGGAGTCTAAGGTATTAGATCCTGCTAAGGCCCCATCCCTCCTCAAACTCTACCCTTTCCAGACTGCACCCCCAAATCTCCAGGAATTTTCCAACCCAGATCTGGCAACCCTAATTGTCTGCCTATATGCTTCCTGCTTCTGGACTTACTGTTCGTTGAATCAGCCTTGACTCCCTGCCTGCCTATCTGTGTGCATATTCATTTATATTTGTGTTACCTCTTTTGCTTCACATAAATATATGATATATCAAGATGGGTGGCCGTATTAATCTGTCTGCAGCAGTAGAAAAGAGCAAGAGTCCAGAAGCACCTATAAGACTAACAAAATTTGTGGTAGGGTATGAGCTTTCGTGAGCCACAGTTCACTTCTTCAGATGTATGCGTATGTGTGTGTTTAGGCTGCATCCACACATTGTTAGATATGCTATTGCTTAGGGTTGCTTAAAGTCCCCCGGTGGGAGCCTGGGAGCCTGGCACTTACCCTGCAGTGGCTTCAGTGTCTTTCCCACTTTCTGGGAAGTGACATCATCATGCGGGTCAAAGAGCAGCCCAGAAGCACTCCCGTGCTCGCCAAAGGGCTGAATCGGCCCCCACGGGCCCCATTTGGCCCAAAATGGGTCCATTGTGGGGCGTGGGAGCATGCCATGGTGGGGCACAGGAGTGCACCATGGCAGGGCATGGGGGTGTGCCACACCACCCCAGGGTGTGCTGCACCGCCAGTGGGCCCCCCTGCTGGCCAGGTAAGTGGGGGCAGGGGGAGGAGGCAGGAGCAGGGGATCCCCCGTCCCAGTCTGGGGAATGACAAGCCTACTATTGCTGCATTACAGCAATTGTTTGCAACTGTGTGCCCTGTCCATGCAGGATCATCCAGTTGTGAATTATTGCTGTAGCACAGTGATCGAACAATATCCAGCGATGTGTGGATTGAGCTATGTAGAATCTAACTAGAAGAGATGCCAGAAGAACTAAGAATGGCTCTTGCCAGCAGTTAAGCACTTGGTTCTTTTCTTTGTTTGTTCTGAATAAAGTTATACTTCCTTTATTCAAGACAACCCTTGGCATATTCCTGAGTGATTGCGGCATCCTACAATAACATTCTGCCTCTTACAAACCATGGAAGCTGTAACAAGATCAGGGAGACATAAAGCTTCTGACCCAACACGTCTTTCCCCTCCTGCCAGCTTCTTTGTCTGAGAGTTTAAGATGCCCTTTTCTAGTCCTCTTCTGATGTCAGAACTGGAGTTGTGGCCCTAAGCCATATAGCCTTACACATGCAGCAACGGGCTGCATATCAGCAGCTGCACACAGTGATTTAGAGCCCTTTCCTGCCAAAGAGATGGCCAGTTTGGGGATGGTGGTTGGGAGGTAGAGTAAATGGAGAAGGGTTCCCAAGTTCAAAAGGTTTGAGAAACAACAGCCATAATTATGATGCTTTTGGGATCTCAGTGGTGTAATCAAGCAATTCAGCCAAGCCTTCTAACCAGCTTGGCTGTAGATCTCCCTCCTCTTTTTAAAATCTCCATGCCAGGTCTGCTGTTAGTGGTCTGGTTCTTGTAGGGGCAGAGGCCTACTCTATCATTACACATCTTGATTGTAGGACTTCCATACCAGACTGAGAAGATGATCTACAAAAAGCCTATAATTTGCCATGTTCCCTCTCCAACAAGGCTCCGTGTGCATATGTCCTCCTGCCCAGCACAGCCACTCCCTGCTTTTTGAGCTGGCAGTGAAGTCATAATAAGGCATTTACAATCTGTTTGCCTGTGATGGCTCATAATTGTCGAATACAAAATTCTCTATCTGAAAAGTGCTCTTATGTAAACACAAAAGTCTTCTGTTGAGGCAGAGCCATGTTCTAGCAAAGTTAGTGATGTCTGTTCTAACAGGCAGTAGCTGTTCAGGGTCTCAGGAAGGAAGGGGGCTTTCTTGACACCTGCTGCCAAATCCTTTTAACTGAAGATGCCAGGGGTTGAACCTGCAGCCTTCTGCAGGCAAATCAGACGCACTGCCACTGAAACATTGTCCCTCCCTGCAAACAAACAGCTGTACATGTGCACACACACACGTGCTCAAAATTGCTGCATGTCTAATTGAAAAGAAAACTGGTTCTATATTACATTTAAAAATGATCCCCCAATACTTTATTCCATTGCATCGATTTAATTTGATTGTTTGCCACCATGCAAATCTTCTTTCCAGTGTAAAGGTGTGATTTGATATTCTGAATGAATAAAATGAAATTGCTGGAGAAATGTAAAATATTTTGGATACCAACTAAATTCTCAGCTAACAGAATGGGAGGGAAAGGGGGGCATGCTGCAGACCCCCAACTGTCCTCTAGCACCATTCCTGAAATTCTTGTGTCCTTCACAAGCAGTATTTCCAGGAGATGAATAGGCTACAGTGGAAAAGGGGAGGGTGGATGGAAGTACCTTCTGCCAGTGGAAAATCAGGAGGATCCCACACTTCACTTATTTCAGCAGAAGTGCAGTTCCTTATTTACAGTTCCTAGTTCCTTATTCGCAGACAAGTTCCCAGTTCCTTATTCACAGTTCTTAGTTCCTTATTCACAGAGCAAAACAGAAATATTGGGGGAAATTGAAAAGCACTGTACCCCAAAATAAAGTCTGTAGGAGCATATATCATATACCTCCATATTCAGCAGATTCTACCCTCTAAGTGGACATATACTGGGTCCTCCTACAAAGTCCAATTCTTTTCCATTTCCCCCAATATTTGTGTTTTGCTCTGTGAATAAGGAACTAGGAACTGCAAGTAAGGAATCAGGAACTGCGAACCAACTTCAGCTTTGTAGTGCAGTTTCATTTTTGTTGGGCTTCTGTGTCTGTGTTGAGCTCTGCTTTAGTATGCAGCATAGCATACGACTCCCTAACAATGGGCTTTATTTATGTATTTCAGTGGAGACATCAAGGCTAATATCACTGGAATTAGTAACGGGAACATGCTTTAAACTGATGGCTCTGTGAAACCTTTTCTCTTTCCAAATGCAAGAGAAAATAATAATCATTGCATAAGGAAAATCCTGGCTTAATTCAAGATACCTTATTTTAAATACATATGGGAAATGTTCTCCACTGTGTACTCTGGGATTTAAATGTGTTAATGTTCCTTTAACACAAATGGCAGTTCTATATTTCAAATTCCAGCATATTTGTGATGAGAAGAGGGAAAAATGCCCCATGGAACCCAATTCATTTGAAGAATATTATGTACTTTAGGGAACATTCTGGCAACACAATTTTCATTGGTGTATGGATTTGTCCTCCAGCAAGATTTTTCAAGCAGCTGAGAAAGAAAGTATTAAAATGCTACTGTGCATCAGGGAAATAAATAAATAAAGAAAGAAAGAAAGAAAGAAAGAAAGAAAGAATATATATATTTTACCCAGCTCAGTGTGGGAAGTCACAAAGAAGCTTTTGAAAATAAACAAATGGAGAATTGAGAAAATAAGGAAGAAGATGGTATTTCGAGAATGTGGATATTTGGAGAATGTTGAGGAATGAACACTGAGGAGGTTGTTCATTTATAGGTTAGCTGCATTAGAACAGGAACCGCGTAAGTTCTATATATATAAAAAATACAGCTACTGAGATAAAAGGACATTCAGATTCTGTCTTTTTCCCACAGGCAAAAGTTAGTAATGTGAATGGAAGGGATTTTGCGTAGGGGTCATGGCGGAGGCTGATTCCGCCAACATTTTGCCTCATGGTAAATATCATCCTACGACGATAGCCAACTCGCTTTTTCTCAGGATAGTAATGAGGTTGTTTTATGTCTCACTGAAAAGGCAATAGCAAGCCAGAACATGAACAAGCTTTAATTAGAAGAATCAGAATGAATCTTCCAGACAAATCGAATTTCTGGATTTCACCAGCTTGTGAAGCTGTTCACCTCAATCCCGTTCACCTGTTATCTCTGGTTTCACAAAAAAGGTACTGTTTTTATAAAGCGGAACAATTATAGCAAAATAAACAGTGCTAAAACCACAAAGTCTTGAAGAATAACAGATTGGCTGTGGCCTGAACTTTCTAGATTGGAGCGTTCAGTGAACTAGGCTCTAAATGGAAGCTTCTGCCACAATAAATCTATTAGACTGGAAGAGGGTAGTCCCCCACCCGACCTCTTTTCATTGGTCCTGGAAAATGGGGCCATAATAGAGAAAGAAATGAGACAAGTGAACTGATGATGAACCATCTGGAACTACTGTTGTGTACAAGCAATGGTAATTGCGTGACATTTGACAAGCGCGGAAGCTCTTTTTCTCTTAGCAGTGAATGAATTTTGCTTGATTTACTAAACTTACCAGGTCATTTTCAACAAGGGTTGCTAGCTCCAGATTTGGAAATTCCTGGAGATTTGAGGGATGGAGCCTGGGGATGGCAGGGTTTGAGGAGGAGGGGGACTTCATCTGAGTATAATGAAAGCAGCCATTTTCTCCCCAGAACTGGCCCCAGAAATCTGAAGATCAGTTGTAATTCCAGGAGATCTTTTCTTCACTTTTAGTTTGCCTTCATCCCTCATATACCTTGTTCTTGCCTTCCTTCTTTCTTCCTTATCATGTATTCAGAGAGGGACTTTTTCAGAACATTTTGCTTCATAAAGAGCAGAGGTTCTGCCTTCTTCCTGTCTATAGGTATAAGGCCCTGGGCATGGACTTTTGGTATGAGTCTTTTGATTCAAGACTTAAGGGGATGAGCAAAAGAGCCTGTGGGCCTTAGCTAGGCTTGCCATGCGGAAACAAAACTTACAAAGTTGCTGGCAATTCCTAGGGTGTACCTGGATAAGGTTGCCAGATGGTCTCTTAAAAAAATACTTGACAGAGGAAAGGGAGGGGGGAAGTACTCATATAAGAAATGATAATAGGGTTGCCAGTCCTCCACTGGGGGTGGGGGATCCCCTGCTCCCACCCTCAAACCCCCACCCCTGCTTACCTGGCTGGCGGGGGGGGACGTGCCTTTTGTGGTGTGCTCCTGGACCATGCGGCATGCTCCTGAGCACTACAGTGGCTCGATCCAGCCCTGAATTGGGGCCAAATTGGCCTGGATCAGGTCTGAATCAGCCTGGATTGGGCCACTGGAGAGCACAGCAGTGCTCCTGTGTCCACAGCAGCCCAATCTGGACCCCATTCGGCCTGAATATGAATCAACCTATTCAGGCCCCTATGGGACATGGGAGCATTTCCAAGGTGGCCCGTGGCCTGTGCAATGACATCACTTTCCTGAAGTGACATCGTCACGTAGGCTGGGAGTTTGTGCACTTTGCGTGCATGTGACCACAAAAAAGCAGGTAAGTTCCAGACCTCCTACCTCCCACCTAGAGGGGGTAGGTCGACATGGCAACCCTAAATGAAATTAATAACAACAACATTTGATTTATACACTGCCCTTCAGGATAACTTAATGCCACACTCAGAGCAGTGTGCATGCACACTTCTACCCCCAGTATTTCCAGAGCTAGTATTGAGGGGCCAATTTTTATCAAATCGACCCCATGCATTTCCTTGTTGCATCAGAATGTCATCATTCCTGGAAGACCCAATGGAGAATATGCCAAAAGTGATAGAGAAGATTAAGGAGTTTGGAGATTTGGCAGGGTTTTATATTAACAAAAAGAAGTCAAAGATACTATGCAAAAATATGACTAAGCACAAACAACAACTGTTAATGGAAATAACGGACTGTGAAGTAACAACTAAGGTGAAATATTTGGGAGTTGAACTGACTGCAAAGAATATAGATCTATTCAAAAATAACTATGAAAAATTATGGACTCAGATTGAGCAAGATTTGATCAAATGGAATAGATTGAATTTGTCATGGTTGGGAAGGATTGCAGCAGTTAAGATGAATGTGTTACCAAGAGTAATGTTTTTGTTACAGACAATACCAATTATCCGAGACTCTAAGCAGTTTGAAAAATGGCAGAGGAAAATATCAGACTTTGTTTGGGCAGGCAAGAAGCCTCGAGTGAAAATGAAAGTTTTACAAGATGCAAAGGAAAGAGGCGGAATGCAACTGCCCAATCTAAGACTTTACTATGATGCAATCTGCCTAGTGTGGCTGAAAGACTGGATGACGCTGAAGAATAAGAAATTATTGGCCCTAGAGGGATATAAAAAAATATTCAAATGGCATGCATACCTATGGTATGATAAAGTGAAAGTGAACTCTATGTTCTTACATCATTACATACGGAAAAGCCTATTTGCAACTTGGAAGAAGTACAGAGACTTTCTACAAGAAGGAACCCCCATGTGGGTGGTTCCATATGAAGTAATAGATCCGAGAGCTGTCGATACTGAGCAACAGTGTTTAACATATAAGGAGATAATCCAAATAGAATCTTCCAAACTTAAAATAAAGACACAGGACGAGTTATCACCCAACTATGACTGGTTTCAGTATAGGCAGATCAGAGATCTCTACAACTCGGACTGTGCAAAGGGAGGCATAAGAACAGAGAATTCGGAACTAGAGCAGACACTTTTAAAAGAGGATAAGAAGGAAATTTCCAAGGTATACCAAGTACTGTTGAAATGGTATACTGAAGATGAAATAGTTAAAGTACAAATGGTGAAGTGGGCCATAAATTTTAACAAAGAAATAACAATGGAGGCATGGGAACACTTGTGGAAAAACACAATGAAGACTACAACGTGTACTAATATTAAAGAGAACATTTACAAAATGATCTATCGTTGGTACATGACACCAAAGAATATTGCGCTAGGGAATTTGAACACTTCTAATAAATGCTGGAAATGTAAAAAACATGAGGGCTCTCTGTACCATATGTGGTGGACGTGTGAGGTAGCTAGGCAGTACTGGGGAGAAATAATAAAAGTAATAAGTGAGATTCTACAATGTCAAATTAATAAGAACCCAGAACTCCTGCTACTGAACTTGGGAATGGAGAACATTCCAGCCCAATATAGAACATTGCTATTTTACATGACAGCAGCGGCCAGACTTTTGTATGTGCAAAAATGGAAAGTACAAGAAGTGCCAACTATTGAGGACTGGACTTACAAATTGCTGTATATGGCCGAAATTGACAAAATGACAAGAAAATTGAGAAATCTGGACCCAGGACAGTTCAACACAGACTGGGAGAAGCTGAAGCAATATGTGTTGAAGAAATGGGAGGTGGGAGGAGAACTGTGGCAGTTTGAGAACTATTGAAACATGACAAAATGTAGAGGGGGGTGACTTTACCGGAGGGTAGAGAGAGAAATGAAAATGTCTAAGTAGTTATCTTGTTAGATTGTTATATATAGAAAAAATATATAGAATATGGATAGAAAATAACCAACTATAAGGACCGACTAATTAATATCGTTTCTGGTATAAACGTGTAACATGTTAAACTGAAGGGCAGCCCAATCCTAAGAAGGGCACGGAAAGTGAACAGGAACCGAACTAAGGCTTGCGAGGGCGCATCTAGCCCGTACGCCCGCGTAAGTGGCCTTCCGCCCGCGCTGGGACGCGGCGCTGGCCCGCCGGCGGGCCAGCACCGGTGCAAGCCACAGGCGCCCGGGCGGCGGCGCAGAAGTGGCGTAGAGCCCTACGCCGACGCAGGGGGGGGGCGGGGAGCAAGGCGGGGTCGGAGTTAGTCCGCTCCCTAAGCTCCTCCAGAAGCGGGAACGCCCACAGCGGCGCAAAAAAGCTACGCCACGGAAAAAGAAGGCGTAGCCCATAGGCGTCCATGGAACGGCGAAAAATCAGCCCCCTCTCTGAGCGCCTCGCCCCGCCCCTATGGCCCGAAGGAGCATAGGATGAGAACTATCCCGGGGACCAATCAGCGTGCGCGCCCGGCATGGACGAGCCCCCCTCTCTGCACCCAATCACCTGCGACCGTGCCCTACAAAACATCCGGCCAGCGCCGCCCAAACCCCCAGGTAAGTGAGCACTCGGCCGGAGGCTCTGCCCGTCTGCTGAGTGGCATTGCCCCTTTGAAAACCGAAACGGGCTGAGGGCATTCACATTGGCAGGCGCAGAATGCACTCAGGGGACTTTGCGAAAAACTGGGGGAACTTCGCATAAAGGGGAAGAGGTGCCTAACTGCCTAACTCTCTTTCTACCGTGATAGAAAGAATGACTCCACAGCTAACTGATGCATGCTAGTTGCTTCTAACTAAGCACAAACAAACTAACCCTTCCGTGGCAGAAGGGAATGACACTTTGCAAATTAACCGCATGCTCTTCCGTTTCCTTGCAGGTGCCCTGACTCTTGCGCTCCCACCTGGTGATGACCGACAGAGCGCTGACAGGTAAGGAGGAGGTGGGGGGGCATTCCGCAGATTAGTGCAAACCGCCCATTCACCTGAACCCACCCGCTCACTTGCCGCTTTGGGTGAGGCCCAGCAGGGGTGGGGGGCAACCATGCCCGCCCCTGGCTGCCTCAGAGGCAGGCGCCTCGAAAACCACATGTGGCCAGGTGTTTGTTGTGACCAGCTCATTCTCTCCCTTAAAGGTAAAGGCTTGCCAAGGCCGAGTGCATCCTCACCAGACCGTCATGCATCAGCTGCTGCCCTCGACCATGTGCAACCCCCCCCCGGATGGCGGAGTGTGGGGCTTGCCTTGCCAGTGGAACGAGGCAAAGCCCACACGTGTCTTTTTCCCCCACAGGCACGTCCAGGGCATGGCTGCTCCCCCGCGCCCCGCCCTCCCCAAACATCTCTGACGGACGGTTGGCTGCAGCCCAGGAAGCACCGTCGCGCCGCGGCCTGCATCCCAGCCCCGCCCCTCCGAGCGGGAAGGAGGGCTGTGTGGAATGCTCCGGCTCCCTCGCCAGCCTAAACGCAAGCCCGCTCTTTCCAGTGCAATAAAACGAGATGTACAACAACTGTTTTCTGTGTCTGCGAGTCTGACTTCGTCCTCCGCCCCTCCCCCAACACTCCCGTCACATCTCCCCACCTGCACATTGCCACAAATGTATCCGACACACCCCGTCTTGCCTCCCCGCCCCCTCCCTCCCTCCTCCTCCCCCCCTCCTCCTCTGTATTTGACCAGTGTCTGTACCACCCATCTGCCGAAGAGAACTTGATTCTCAGAAGCCTATGCCACAATAAAATTGGATAGTTTTAAAGGTGCTATGGGACCCTTTTTGAATTCGCTACCACAGGCTAACACGGCTAACCCCCCTGCATCTATGGCCAGGTAGAGGGTTGGGGCGGGGCATGTGAGCGGGGAGGGGGATCAATCCCCGGTGGGGAGAATAGCTGGCACCCGATAAGCAAGGGAGAGGGTGGTGCGAGCTGCCGCTGCAAGGGAGCGGGAGATGGCAGGGGAAACGGTCCACTCGCGGGAACCCTAGCCCCCACCAATGGAGAATCCAGGGTGGTGGCAGGCGGATGCCATATCCCGGGCAGGAGGTCTCGCGCGCCTGGGGAGGGTCGCCCCCATCGCAGCCGCAGCCCCAGCAACACAGTCCCATGAGCGGCCGCCTCCCAGAGTGGGTCCAGCCCCTCGGGCGTCTGCAGCAGCCCCATTGGTCATTCCACCCCAGGGCGTCCTGCCTCGCATCCAATCCCGTGGAGCAGTTGCCAGCCTCCCACGCCAACAGGCCATGGTTGTTGGGAGGGGTGGGGTGTGTCCGAGGCTGCGCGTGGCTCCGCCCTGGCTCGGCGCCGTCTCCTGCGTTCAGCAATTGTGGCCACTCGCGTTGCCCTGCCGGGGGGGGAACCACTCCGAGGCTGCCAGCCCCACCAATCCTGCAGGGAAGGCCGCTGGCCCCGCCCACAGGGGCAGTGGAAGAGCGCATCAGCTGCGCAAAGTGGCTAAAATGCGGGAGCCCGAGGCCTCCCGGCTGGCTGCCACAGCGTGCCCCTTCCCCGGCCGGGCCATGCAGGCTGGGTGGCCACCCCAGGCCCGGGAGGGCCCCCCGATGGCAGGTTGCGTGACTGCCCCAGCTCAGGGCGGCATGCCAGGCAGGGCAGGTGCGTTAGGGCAATATGGAAGACATGCCAGAGCGGCCCCTGGCCAGTCCTTGTGCATCCTAAGCCCCCCCCCCCTTGGAAGGGATGTGCTGTCACCGCGGGCCTGGTCATGCGCTCATGGTGCCAGGGCAGGATATGGCTGGCAGTTCACCAAAGTATCGCAGGCAGACACGGGTCCATGTGTAGATGAGCTTTATTCCCAGTCCCACGGCGCAACGTACAGCCAGGCCCAAGGGTTCACGTCCCGCAAGGATGCACTTGAGCAGCACAGCATCCCCGCAAGGGAAGAGGGCCCTGGGGCCATAGGAAGCCAACCACCACGGCCCCCTCCCCTCCAACCCACAGGTCTGAGACGGGGGGGGGGCTGTGCTGATCCTATCCATGAACTATGCAGCTGCCAGACAGAAGATAGGGAATTGTTACATCTCAGACCCTCCAAGGTCATGCCGTCGGGCGGTGTAGTTCGGTGGGCAGCACAGAAACACTATACCCACAGCGGTCCCGGCTGCATGGAGGGCGACGGGTGGCGGGAGCAGTGGGCGGCCAGGCTCGGGGCCCAGCTCATTGCCAAGGCTGCCGGGAATGACCTCCTGGCAGATGAGGGTGCGATGACTGCGCGGCCAGTTTACCTGGAGGAGCTCTTCCCTGGCCGTGCGGAGGAGGCCCACCTCATAAGAGCGTGGCTAGACACGGCACTGTGCGAGGTGGAGCATGACCTCCTGGAAGAGGAGGTGGCTGCGGGCCCTGCGCGCAGTAAGTCAGGGTCCTCGGCGCCATCCAGGGAGCCTCCTCCGCTGCCACAGAGGGCAGGCCATAAGGGCCCGGAGGCGTCCCAGCCACTTCCGTCGAGGCGCAGGTTGCAGGTGCTTGCAGCAGATGCCGGGCTGCCACCAACGGGTGCCCCCCCTCCCTCTCTCCCCCCTCTGCAGGGACCATCAATGACAGGTGGATGGCTGCCATGGACCGGGTTCACGGGGCATTCCAGCAGGCGCGGGCAGCGGCACCATGTGAGTCTCGCCAACAGGAGGGGCACGGGCATGTGGGGTGGGGCGGCCTGCGGCCGCGACAACAACCCCAGAGCCCACAGGGGCCCTGACGCTCCCATCCCCCACCTCTTGCCCCCACAGCGGCGCCCGCCCGGAGCCCCTCGCCAGATGAGGAGGAACTTGGGAGGGGCTTCACCGCCTGGTCTCCACCCCGCTACCCGCCACCCGCTGAAGACCCAGAGGGTGACCCAGTGGAGGGGCCTGGCAGGAAGCGGCCGAAGCTGGAGCCCGTCCCCGCAGACGGCCGGGCAGCTGCCGATATGCCATCCCAGGCACAGGCATCTTGGACCCCAGCCGGGCCCCTGCTCTGTAACGGGGATGCCGTGGCGGGGTCGCTGGCCTCCCCCTGCTCCGACGCGCTACCTAGCCCTCACCCTCCTGGCTGCTGAGGCCGGGGTTCTGGGTTGGCAAGCTGCTCTCTGGGCGCCTGATGCGGCCCTGGAATCGATTGGGAATAAAGCCAAGTTCGTTAACCGCTTTTCCCGTGCAGCCCGTCCATG
Source organism: Eublepharis macularius (assembly GCF_028583425.1). Classification (NCBI taxonomy): domain Eukaryota; kingdom Metazoa; phylum Chordata; class Lepidosauria; order Squamata; family Eublepharidae; genus Eublepharis; species Eublepharis macularius. Next base: position 24,021,459 of record NC_072805.1, on the reverse strand, counting down.
GGGGGCGGTGGCTGCTGGCCGGGGCGGCTTTCCCATGCTCTCTACATGCAGGGGTTGAGGGAGCGGGGACTCGGAGGGGCCGCCTGGGACACCATAGGGGCGTAAAGGGCGAGTGTTTGGCCGGCCGAGCCCCCCATGGCCAGGCATGGCCCTCAGCGCGCAGCATGCCACAGGTGCTCCGCGACCCTGTCTCGCACAGCTCGGTCATGCTCCTGGGGCTCTGCAGGGGCGTCAGGAGAAAGGCGACCGGCGGGCGGCAGCCAGGGGTCCTCGCCTGTGCCCTCTGTGGCTGGCAAGGGGAGCTGCTGGCGCACGGCAATATTGTGCAGCATGACACAGGCAGCCACGAGCTTGGCGACGGTGAACAGCTGCATGGCCAGGCGGCCGCCCGTGTGATGGAGGCATCTGAAGCGCATTTTCAGCTGACCGAAAGCACGTTCGATCACCATCCTCGTGCGCCGGTGGGCCTGGTTGTAGTTGGCTCTGTCGGCGGGCTCATCCGCAGGGTATGGCGTCAGGAGGTAAGGCAGCAATGGATAGCCACGGTCACCTGCAAGGGGAGGCGGAGTTAGGATCTCCCTTCCCATCCCCGTCCCCTCACAGCTCCCCCACCAACTCCTGACCTAGGAGCCAGCCTCTCCCCTCAGGCCATGATGACAGGAGCCTGTTCAGGCCGGAGGTGGTGAAGATCTGTGCGTCGTGGACGCTTCCCGGGAACTTGGCAACGAGGTCCGTGAAGATCCCCTGGTGGTCACAGGCTGCCTGGACGTTGATACTGTAGAACCGGTGCCGATTCCTGTAGACCTGCGGCTCCTCTCTGGGAGCGCATATGGCCACATGCGTGCAGTCGACTGCTCCAATCACATTGGGGAAGCCTGCAAAGGAGGAGAAGCCAGCCCGGATGGGTGCCAACTCTGCCTCCGAGGTGGGAAAGTGGATGTGCTTGCGGATCCGACCAACTAGGGCGTCCAGGAAGGCATGCAGGCAGCGGCTGGCGGATGACTGGGAGACCTCCAAGGCCTCAGCCATGACTCCCTGGAAGGAGCCGGTCGCAAGGTAGCGGAGGGACAGCAGGACCCTCTGGAGGACGGGGATGCCCCGGGGAGCCGCAGCTTGCCCCTGAAGGGCGGGCGCGAGCTCCTCGCACAGAGCCTGTATGGCTGCCCTGTCCAGGCGGAAGCGGTCCAGGCAAGTCATGTCGCCCAGGAGCAGGGATGGCACCCTGGCCTGGAACCGGCGGCGGCGTCTGAGGCGGCGCCGCCTGAGGGCCGCTCGGACAAACACGGCTGGCAGGAGGTGGCTGGTCCGGATGGCTGGGAGCCGAGGCGGCAGTGGCGGGCACCAGGCGGGGATGATCAAGGTCCTGCCTGGAAGGAACGCAGGTTGAGTTTCAGCACCCTGAACCCCCCCCCCCCACGCACAGCAGCAGGCCTATCGGTCTCAGCGGCCCGTTGCAAGTGGTGCTCAGGAGCAGGTCCTCTGTCTGCTGCATGGGCCGTCCCAGCCACCCTTCCCGGTCCTGCACCCCCTGTGCCCTCCTCCATCTTGCCGAGGGGATGGGTGAGCACATGACTAGGTGGCTGGTTCCCACCACTTATCTCGGGGACCGGACATTCCAGCGGGCACTACCCCCATGTCTGCTGAGAGCACTAGTGGCGGCGGAAGCCAGCGCCAGGCAAACTGGACAGAGGCCGAGAGAGTGCTGCTTTTTGGGCTCGTGGTGGAGAATGCGGAGGTCGCCCTGAGCACGCACAGGGGCGCCTCGTCCCGGTCTCGACGACGGGCATTCTGGCAGATGGCAGCTGACAGGGTCTCGGCTGTGGGCAACGCGCCCCGCACTGCTCACTCGGCAATGAAGCGCTGGAATGATTCTTTCGGGCCCGCGCGCAAACGAGTGCGCCTCCTCATGTCTCAGGGGGTTCCTTATGAGCGGGCCCTTGACGAGGGGCTCCCAGGCCCAGAGGCGGTCATGCGAGCGGTCATCCCGGAGGCGGTGGTGGGCGGCCTGGGCGTTGAGGTCCTGCCCGGTTAGTATTTGTGGATTCAGGGAGGCGAGGGGGGGGGACGTATGGATCGTGGCACATGTGTGACAGGGCCTCTCCCGTGAGTAGGCACGGCCCCTGAGGGTCCAGACCCAAGCCAGGCGGAGGCAGAGGCAGCGGAGTCTGTGCCCCCCCTGGCAGAGAGCGGGGCCCAGGAACAGGCAGCCCTTCCACCGCCACAGCAAGCCCCTGCTGCCAGCGACGAGGAGCCTCAACCGGGCCCGTCGGGGGGCATGGATCCGGAGCACGGTATGTATCTGTGGCCCTGCTGCTGGTGGGGCCAGGGACCGGCTCGGCCGCCGGCCTCGGCCACACATCCAAGGCCACTCATGGCGCCGACCGGTCTCAAGACGAGGGGCTGCGGCCGCAGTTGGAATGGGTGTGCTTGGCCCGGCTCGGTGGCCTGTGGCAGCCCATGTTGGGCCGCTGCTCTTCCCTCCCTGGGGCCTCTTCCCACCCATGTCTCGCTCCAGCAGGGACCATGCGCCTGGAGATAGGCGGGGAGGTGATTGCCCAGCTGCGCGAGCTGCCACCCTCCCGGAGGACCTCTGCTGCCGGAGCGGCTCTCCTGCAGTCGCTCGGCTTCCCTGTGTCGGTGGAGGGTGAAGGTGGCCCTGGGACTCCGCCGGTTCAGGACACCTCATCGACAGAGCCGCTCGAGGAGCTGTCCCAGCCTGCAGCACCATCCCCTCCAGCCCCCCCGCCCCCGGGTGCCATGGGCCGTGTGCGGGAAGGACCTGGCTCCGCCTCTGAGGGGGAGGGGCCCATGGAGGGGATCCTTCCAGGCGCACGGGCTCGCGGCCCCCGCCCTGGCCAGCGGCTTCCCCCGACACTAGCCGCAATGTGGGCGGCGATCGAGAGGGAGCGGCTAGAGGTGTACGCTGCATGGGAGGAGGCGAACAACCGCGGCCGGGAGTTCATGGCTGCGGTACTGGAAGTGGGGGAAGGGGTCCGTGCCTCTCAAGTCCGTGCCGAAGCCCTGCTCGGGCGGCTCGTCGCCATCCTCTACCCTCCGCCCCCACCTGCTGCAGCAGCTCCACCCGCCCCAGAGGCACCCCCCCCTCGGGCCCAGTTGCGTGCGAGAGGCCGGGCCCGTGGACGGCCAAGGGGGTCCGGCCGCCGGCCTCGCCGGTGACCGCCGCTGCCGCCTTGGGGGTGGGGTGGGGTGTTTTGCTGCACAGACGGCTCTCCTACACGCCTCCCCTTCCTCACGTCTGCTGGGGGAGGTGGGATGATATAATAATAAAGGCTGATTTCTGTGCAATGGGTGTCTATGTTCTTTGCCTTGGGATGGGGACGAGGGGGCAGGCCCGCTGTGTCTGCCTCTTGGTGGCGGCCTCAGGCCAGCCCTCCCCTTCGGCGCCACTGGGGGGCTGTCCCCTGCTGCCAGAGACTGGCTGCTGCCCTGGATTCCTCATGGCAGGGCGCCTGCCAGTCCCATGCCAACCTCTCTGGACGCGGCCGCCAGGGACTTGGTGCTACATTGGGCAAACGGGGGAAAGGCTTCTCAGACTACGCCCACCCCTCTCCTTCCCGACTGCGAGCCCCGCCCGACACACGAGCCGAGGCAGTCTGCCAGCATGGGCGCGGTTTGCCTGCTGCTCTGGGGCCTGGCCGGGATCGCGTGCTGCCCATAGGCTGCGCCTTTCCTGGCCCCTCCCCCTGACGCTTGTCAGGAACAGCGCCCTTTGGCTGCGCCTGGCGGCGGCCGTGGATCAGACCCGCCCACAACACTTTCTGGTTCTCCAAAATTGCATCTCTGCGCCGCTGCGGGCGCCGCTGCGGCCACACTTTGCTGGCACAGGATCCGGCCCGGCGGCGCCGCCACACCACCAGTGCAGCCGCGTCGGCGTTGGGGCCGGCCATAGGATTGCGCTAAAAGTCTACCTGAAGAAACATATGGATCAATTTGATTGATAACTTTTGACGATAGTTATATAGATGTATAATTAAAGAAAGAGGAAATTAATAATATAATTAAATATAACTAAAGTCGAATGAAGACAAGATATGTAGAAAAAGTAATATACAGAATATAAGTTAAATTGGTTGACTTATATGAATGCATGGATTATATGGTTTATATGGTATATGGTTTATAGAAATATTTGAAACCAGGAAATTATGAAATTATGGAAAAAGGGACAAATTGTTTGTCTAATACGGAAGAAGGGAATTAAAGATAGGGTACAGAGTGTTAAAAATAGTTAAAGAATTATTGCTTAGATTAAAGGGAAAGTATATGTTTGTTAGATAGATGAATTTAAAATGAGTAAGGGAAAAGGGATAAAGGGTTGGAAAACTGTTGGAAGTCTACAAAAAAGGGGGGAAAGGGAGGGGGTTAGAAATTGAGAAACGGGAATTGATTGTAATGTGAAATCAAATGATTCTAATTCCAATAAAAATTTTATTAAATAAAAAAGAATGTCATCATTCCTGTTCCTGGGGTAACAAGGAAGTCTTCTGTAGTGTGCAAGAGTGAGCTCGAGAGCTCCCAAACCTATTCCCTTCACCTCTCCCCCCCACCCCGCCCTGCTGGCTGGGGAAGCAGTGGCAGGGGACAGAGGCTGGGAGTGAGGGATTCCTCACGCCCACTAGGGGAGAGGGATCCCTACACGGCCTGCAATTATAAACACCACTGGGTAGGGGCCTTGCTGGGCTGGAAACACAGGGGGGAAGAGAGAGGAGGAAGGAGGCCATTCAGTGCACAAGTCCCGAAGCCACATCTAGGGAAGCCACCATGGGTAGGGTAGCTGGTCCCTCAGCCAACGAAGATACCCCCAAAGGTGAGTGCAAGGTCCCCCCTCCCGCTGAGAGAGTAAGGGGACTTGGCAACCTTATTTGTGAAAGCCACCCCACAGGATTCAGAATCTGTTCAGGATGTAGACTTCTGAGTTTTTTTCTTACTTTATTTATTACAATTGTATTTTCTTTGTTATCAATTCTTGTTTATTTAAATGATATCTAGGTGTTTTCATAAGCCGCTTTGAATCCCCATCAGGGAGAAAAGCAAGGTAATAAATAGTACTGATGGGAACGGGTACCATTTCTCCCCATCAACTTCATCCATTCTTCGCATATGTAGAAAGTCCAAGTTTTTAAAATAGAAATTCTTTTAACGTCTCAGCCTCTTCCTAAAAAACAACAGCCCTCCAGCAATCAATCAGACACTGTCAGACTAATAAAGGAAATCTGCTTCTTCCATATGGTCCCCAGCCCCATTTATCACAGAAGTATGCTCCTAAACACTGCAGGGGTTTTGGTGGGCACTGAAAGAGTTAAAAACAGGCAAGAATCTTTTCCAATGCATCCTTCATATGATAATCTATAGAAAGCATATACTTTTTTTTTTTTAGTGCAATGACTTTGCTTTTTTTCCACACCACAATTTAAATCTGATCTGGAGAAGTAATGTTCAAACGATAAAGATGTTTGTGATGGGTGATGGTTTAATGATGATGTTATTGGACATGTAAATTAGATCCATGTCAGATGTGCAGTTGAAGAAGATACCTGGAGCATGAAATGGCTTTCAAAGGCATTTTGTTCTTTCTTTAAAAAAAACAACCAAACCCAAAACAAACATAACAAGGGCCAGTGCTTTGTGCAATTCTCTTTAGTTAGTATCTTAAAAACACATCAACTTTTCCCATTTTTTGTTCTGGGCTTTAGAAACCCCTTTTAGCTATTTTTAAGAATGCTGTAGTAGCGGGAGAAAGGGAGGCCTTCAATTTGTGTGTGCGTGCCCTAGGAGAATTACATTTAGGTTTATGTTATATTTCTTTAAGTGTTGAATGCATTTGTAACTGGGGTAACTAGTGCCATGTAGTCTCAAAGGCTGGCCGATTTAACAAAGCCCCTGTTTGCTTAACATCTTAATCCCTGAGTAATCGCTGGCATTATCGTTCTCCATGAGTGACAGTCAAAGATGTCTTCTAAAGGGTAAAAGGATAAATTCACTTCATTGACAAGTCACTCCAGATAATGGTTGTATGACAAAGTAGCTCATTTTGTGCTGCATCCAAGGACTTCTCTCCAACTCCATTGGAAGAATAAGTCTTCTTATGGAGCCCCCATTAGAGAGTTTCAGGTGGGTAGCCATATTGGTCTGCAGTATAAGAGCCAAGCTACAAGTGACGCCTGATACAGGTTGGACACTTGTCAGCTTCCCTCAAGTTTTGATGGGAAATGTAGGCATCCTGGTCTTGCAGCTGTAATGGAGAGCCAAGCTGTAAAACCAGGACGCCTACATTTCCCATCAAAACTTGAGGGAAGCTGACAAGTGTCCAACCTGTGTAAGGCGTCACTTGTAGCTTGGCTCTAAGAACAATTCTTGTCCAGTAGCACCTTAAAGACCACCTAGATTTCCAGGGTATGAGCTTTCGAGGGAGATTTGACTATTAAAATTTCATACCCTGGAAATCCAGTTGGTCTTTAAGGTGCTACTGAACTCAAATCTTGCCCATTAGGGAAAGCACATCTGGCCCAAGACCAAAAGGCAAGGAACATTTTTGAAAAACCCAGCTCCGTTTGTTTACGTTTATTTTTATTGCATTTCAGACGTTTGAAAAGACTGATCTATGAGGTGAGTTGAACGAGCTCTCTCCCGGACACCATCCCCACTCCACCCCCCCACCCCTACCCCAAGATTAAACAAGATTGGCTACACATATTAATGTACTTCCTGTCTTGGAGGCAGTTGTTTCTGAATAGATGCTCTCTGAAGACACAAAAATAATGCCTTCTGGGCTCTTCTGAAGCACCTCCTGTTCCAGTGAGGTGGAAGAAAGACTGGATGGTCTCTTCGCCTTGATGAGATGTTTTGGAGAAAGAGCAAGAGGGCAACAGAAAAGACATTGCCTATGGGCACCATGTTGGGGATCACTGCACATCTCCACTGAAACTGACCTGGGAAAGAGTAGTGCCTGAAACCCTGAATGCTGATGCCAGAGACTATACAGACCAGTGATGTGAGTCAGTAGAGAAGCAGCTTTGTATGCTCAGAGGCAAGCACAAGAAGAGAAACTGTCAAGAGGATCAAAACAGGAAGCATGGACCAGCCTGGAAACAGTCTCTTCCAGGTCCCTTTTATAAAGCCTGTTGGGAGATGGCAGAGAGCAAGAGCCCAGTAGCACTTATAAGACTAACAATATTTGTGGTAGGGTATGAGCTTTCGTAAGCCACAGCTCACTTCTTCAAGAAGGAGGGATACGAGAAGTGAGCTTTGACTCACAAAAGCTCATGCCCTACCACAAATTTGGTCAGCCTTATAGGTGCTACTGGGCTCTTGCTCTTTTCTACTGCTACAGACAGTCTAACATGGCTACATATCTTGATCTATTGGGAAGTTGGAGACAAAGGAAGCAGGGGAGGTCAACTGGATTTCGATGAACTTGCTTTCTGGAACAGGGTGGAGGTGAGGAACATTTCCTGGCATTCATATTTTTAAGGCCCTCCAAACTTTCAGTGTCAATGAGTCCCATAGGCTGATTATGCACTGATATCTGAATTAATTCAGAGGCAGGGTTACTGGTCTTTGTGTGCCAAATCACACATCCACAAATCTAAGTTCTTTTTTAAAAACTCCATACAAAAGAATAAATTTCAACAATAATTGAGCATGAGTTTTTTGGGGGAAAATACTCTATTCCAGCCCAAATTAGTTTGCCTTAATATTTTTGTAAGTTAGTTCCCAATGTAAACAAATTTTTATAAATGACACAACTCCCAAAGTCACTGTAGGTCATTTCTTGCGGTCATGACCACTTTGGCAGGATTACAGGTTGTTGGTGGTGAGGAACATTTCAATAAATCAGATGTTTTTATGATTAAGTGTTCTCAGAAGGTCAAAAGCATATCTTCCTACTTAGAATTACATGTCACTTAATAAAAATAGTAGAATTTTCCAAGAAGCTAGCCAAAGGAGGGCATTTGACCAGAATTTATCCATGCATCCTGTCATACCTTTCTTTCCACTTTCAAAGAGATAATATTGAAGACTGCTGAAGAGAACATAAGGACCAACTTAGATCTATATATAAGGCCAATCAAAAGGTCATTATCTTTTTATGGATACAGATAGGGTATTTAAGAGCAATGAGTGTCTATATTATGAACAAAACTTTCCATACCAGCGGTCCATAAGCAAGATTTCAACTTCTCGCGCTGCTTATCTTTCCCACCTCCAAGGTCACAAGATAAAAACAACAACATTTGATTTATATACCACCCTTCAGGACAACTTAATGCCCACTCAGAGTGGTTTACAAAGTGTGTTATTATTATCCTCACAACAATCACCCTGTGTGGTGGGTGGGGTTGAGAGAGCTCTGAGAGAGCTGTGACTGACCCAAGGCCACCCAGCTGGCTTCAAGCAGAGGAGTGGGGAATCAAACCTGGTTCTCCAGATTAGAGTCCTGCCACTTTTAACCACTACACCAAACTGGCTCTTATGATACCCAAGTGTGATATCCAAGCATGAGCATAACATTTAAAGAGAGCATATGTACATAAAAACCAAAGTAGTTAGGCTTGAACAACAGAATCCATGTCTCACATGAAACCTGTGAATATTTTATGTGTTGGATCTTTCTGCTAGTGGAAGGGGAGGTAAGGGGGTACAGAGAGCTGCTGTAGCACAGTGGTTAAGCTGATTTGTTCGAATCAGCACTCTACTGGTTCAGATCCCACTATTGAACTCATGTAGGTGGCCTTGGGTAAGCCGCTCCTCTCAGCCCCAGCTGCCCAGCTGAATTGTGGGAATAATAAATAACACTAACTTGTTCACCGCTTTGGGTGAGGCACTAATCTGTCTAGAAGAGTGGCATATAAGCGCAGTTATTATTTTTATTTCTACTAATTATTCCTTCCTGTTGCAGACCCCTGGTTTGTCCTTCATGCCATTCCTGAGTTGTCCCCATCCCCCAGGAGCAGCATTTGGGGGAGAGGAATAGGCTACAGCAGAATAGGGTTCACAGAAAAGCTCTGTTCTATAAAAGTGCTGTCAGTAGAAGATTTATTCTGGATCCTAACTTTTGTGATATGCACATAAAACCTATTGAAACATGACAGCTCTGCATGGATATTCTATGGCTTTGGAGATGGGACGGGTGTGCCCATTTTTAACATAGCAGATTCCTCTTTTAATGATATAAAGTCACGCCCAGGATTCACTGAAGCAGCCATTATATTAATCCAAATCATTTTGAGACCAAAAGCTTGAGTTAGTATCAGGAATGTGCACAGACGGACACAGGATCAGAGCTAAGCAATTGTTAAATCCTCTCTTGCAGGTATTCAGCTTGCCTGGACGTAGCCAAAAGTGAAAGCCTTTGGTGCAGGCCAAAGGACAAGAGTCATAGGTTTTTGATTCGTAGCCTATTGCTTGTTGTCTGTGGCCCTGTGTGAGCCAGCTCAAGGGAACCAGGCTGAGCCCAGCAGTTGGAGTTAAATTATGTTTTTCTTTGCTGTTCTAAATTGGATTTTTGTGTCTTTTTGTAATCTACTTTGGGTCCCTGGTGGGCATAAAAGCAAGATAAAAGTTCTCAAATAAATAAATAAATAAATGTCCCTCTCCCTTTTCATTTCCTTGGTCTGTCCGCTGGTAACCCAGATTGTTCCACAACTATAGCAACAGAGTCTGGGTTACCTAGGTATCCCGCATCCTTAGAGTCAAGCTACAAGAGATGAATTACACGAGGAGGAGCATGTGAAGGGTGTTGCAATGTTAGCTGGGAAACTGAGTTTTTAAAGAGATTAGGCGGCTTTGTCAATTTCCCCTCTCTGCAGAGCCAGGGAGATCCCTGCTCAGAGGGTTTGTTAATTTCCTCTTTGCCTCAGGAAGGCTCTGTCAGTTTCACCTCCCCCTCTAAATCTGCTGTCTCTAACCTTGCTATCACTGGATCTGAAGACTGACCTATTGCTAGAACATCTTCAATGATGGTACCATCATTTCCTCAGGTTACGTGTAAGATGACTCCAAATGGTGGTCAAGCCAGACAACTGCTTGTTCCAGTTCTTATATCTCAAGTTTCACCAAAGCCAAACGCAGAGTGAGGGATATGTACAGGCAAATGTGAATGTTCTAGGGGGCATCACGCTACTGCCTAGTAGTTCCTCATCCTTATAGACAGGGATTGTTTTCTTAGATCAACACACTTGAGCGGATACCCTCTGAATTTTTACTAGGTTAAGAAACCCTCTGTATAATTAAGAGGAAAGCCCAACAGTTAAGAAATAGCGAGGGAGCAAATTTGATGGACTGCCCACATCTATCACTGCACTGGGGGTTATGGAGTGCTGTTGTCAGGAGAGAAAACAAACAGGACTGGCATAACACAAGATGCATAAAAAGCCTCTGAGCAACATTAAATCACCTCAAGACATCTCCATTAAACAGAATTACTGTCCCCATTAAGAAGCCGTCATCGTCATTTAGTGTCACTGACTATTTAGTTTGTTCCCTGGGAGACATCTTGATTAAGCAGATGTCACACTTGGGTTCCTCCTGGAGAAAGGCCTCTCTGGGGAAATTGTTATTTGAAGGGCTGGTCCTTCTTGGGAACGTATCCAACCCACTGGGGTTCAGGCAGGTCAGATAAGACAGTGGATTCTTTGAGAGACAATCTGTTTTAATATTTTGAGAGAGGAAGGATCTGGGTTTTGGATGATGGATCCCAACTAGGGCCATGAAATCTGTTCAGAGACATTGGGTCAGTCATATTCTCTCAGTGTAACTACCTTCAAGGGGTAATTTTGGAGATAAATCCAGTAATTCCCATCTATGCAACTCTGAACTCCTAGGCAGAAGACCAGGGCCATTTCCACACCACTTACCTTCATCCGGAACGCCGCGGAACGTCACGAAAAAACTGTGGAAGATAACGTCTTCTTGTGTGAGTTTTGCGTGACATCGCGCAAAACTCGCACGAGAAGATGCTATCTTCCACGTTTTTTTTGCTACGTTCCACAGCATTCCGGATGAATGTGGAATGTGGAAGTAGTGTGGAAACAGCCCGGGATATCGATGTCAAATGTAAGTTTCACTCATTCATAGCCCACTTTTCTCCCTAATGGGGAAACAACATGACTGACGGTACAAAGAAAAAATACAACAGAGACAGAAGAAGGGGAGGAAGGCTTCCAAGTAAAGAGCAGGTCTCCACACCATCCTCTCTCTCTGTCAGATAATCTATATGGCTCTAGGCTATGACCCTCCAGCTAAGAATGGAAGGACATGAGCCATTTGGGAGAAAAGGAGATGAGCCCAGGAGCTTGGCAGAGAGAAGGACTAGCACCGGAACTGAACTCAGAAACAACCTGGCCGTCTGTGTAGTTGTTTTGAGGATAGGTGAAATACGTTCCCATCAGCTAGACCCTGACAATAAATAGGCTGGGATTAGAGTTACAAACTCTCTATAGTTCTTCTAATAGAACTTGTTCTCCCCTAAATTTGGGGATTGTCCCTAATGTAAGTTTCCCAGCAGTATACCTTTACCAGCTCCTGGCTCCCAACTTGCATAGAGCCTTTTCTCTGGCCAGATTTAATGTTCAGCCATTTTATCTGGTAGATTTCATGGGATTCCTTATTTTAGCAGATGTTGTCCCTGTTCGATGGACTGTGTTGAAACTGTTTCCCACATACTTCTCCAGTGTCCTTTTTATTTGGCGCCACGCCGGGATCTTCTACATCCTATATTAGCCCAACTTTCAGAGTTTTCTGATGATTTTAAGGTTCATTTTCTGCTTGACAACCCAGATGGGGAAATAACTGAAATAGTAGCAAAGTTTCTCTACAGTGTTATGGCTATATGCCTTGACAAGTAATATCCTATATTAGGTTTTGCTACATTGTTGTTCTGCTCTTATCTGTAATTTTAATCTTACTCTGTATGGACTCGTTTCTGTTTCTAAAATTTTCTTAATCTGACTGACTGATTACTATATTATATATATATGCCAATAAAGGCTTGCTTGGACTTGGATAAATAGGCTGCCACATTCTGAAACAGCTGTTATTTCAGGTTGTCTTCAAGGGCAGCCCCAAGTAGAGTGGATTACAGTACTCCAACCATGAGTTTGCAAAAGGCAACATAAAAGAGTGGTGCCAGCTCCCCACTGCGCAACATGTATATTCTAAGCAATCGCAAAGGCAATAGAATTCTATCTTCACAAGGAGATTGCCCCTTTAAAATATGTCATGCACACCCTCGGAACTTGCAGCTACTCAAGAAAGTGTGGGAACTTTCCTCTGAAATCAAGTCACTGCCACTGTACAAATGGCCTATCAATATCTTTTGCTGTCATCTGAACTCCTCTGAAGGCAGAAATGGATTTTGTATTCTACTTCTTTTAGTGCTGATGATGTATCTGTGCTGCCTCTTCCTCTGACAATCTTCTGTTCCTTGGCTTTAAACATTTGGTAATGTTTCCACCACAGAGTGTGCATATGTGTGTTTTTCTCTTTCACGTTTTTTTTTAGTTTGCTTTATTGGGCGCAAAAGATGACCGCAACACATTTTGTTACTTTCGTCTGCAGCATTTGGCTCCTCTTCTCCATGAATGTTACCAATAAATCACTGACCAGGAAAAACCTATTGTCCATTCTGGATTTTTTGAAAGAAGGTAAGGTAGGGGGGACAGGAGGACACTGGATTAGAAAATAAATCCATGTCTTGCTGCTTCTCAGGAGACTGAGAGCTTTATGCGTTTGAGTATTTTTCCAAGTCTCTTGCTAATGATAAAAACTGCATTTCCTTTCGATTATGGGAATGTTACCCTGAAGTCAGAATCTGCACTTAACATTTCCAGGCCTGGATGTCATATAAATTTGAAATATATGTCTTTTTTATATCTGAAATACCAGCATTTAGTGGACTGCGAACACACTGCTCTGAGGTCTGACTTGGATCCCTGGCATCACTCTGCTATCTTATTTCTGAACACATTCAGCCTGGAGTCTGCTTTGAATGCTTCCAGAATATGGAGGTAGTGTCATTGGAGGAGGACAGGAGCTATCTGGGAAGTGGGGGGATTCTCTTTATGGTTATATTTTTTTTGGAGGTAGAGCACCTTAAAAATATCAACACTACACTGTTACCTACTCTGGCTTGGGAAATTCTTGGAGATTATGGGGCAGTGATGGAGAGGGTTGAGTTTGGAGCAGGAGACAACTTAGCAAGGATGTGACTCCATACAGTCTGCCTTCCAAAGCCACTATTTCCTCTCACCATTTCCTTCCTTCCTTCTGTCCGTGGTCTGAGGCACAGCCCCTAGACTTGCTGGGGGGAGGGGATGGGAGACAGCTGCCCAGCTGCCCTAGCAGGCATCCAGGGCCAGAATCTACCTACACAGGAGGGAGGGAAAGAAGCACCCAAGCCTCAGAGGGCTAGAAGGGGCAGGTGGAGGCGAACTAGTCCCACCCTCCAGTGGGAGTCTAGGAGGCCAGGCAGGGAAAGTGGGGTCAACCCAGAGGGGGCCAGAGCAGAGGGAGAGGGCAAAGGCAATGGAGACAGCCAGCCAGCAGCCAACCAAACAGAAACCTTACTAGCCAGGGAGGAGAAGCAGCCACAGTAGCTCAGAGCCACACCCCAGCCTGCAGCCCAGCTAGAAGGCAATCACCTGGTCCAGGGGATGCCAGGAACAAAACAGCTCCAGGTGGAGCTGTCTGAAGCCCTCTGTAGGAGAAGCTTGGCAGCCAGCCAAGGAGTCACAGCTGGACCTGCTTCCAGCAGTCAGCTCAGCCAGAGAGGCTTGGCAGCCAGCCAACAAGACACAGGTGGGCCGACCCAGTGCTTCCAGCCAAGCAAGCACAGGTGCAGCTGCCTGGGCCAGCCAGAGCCATGGTTAGAGGGCAGAAGAAGGGCATGGTTGACAGGTGAAGCAGGGAAAGGCTGAAAGGATAACAGGGAAGTCCACCCACAGGGTAGGGTGGGTTGTGTAGGAGGAGTGGAGTAGGAGTTGGTGGAGGTTGGGTGGAGAAAATGAGTGAGCAAGGAAAGAAGGCTGCGAAGGAGGTGAAGGAGGAAGGTGGACACAGGAGCAGGGCTAGGTTGAGTGGGCTTGCTGGTGGCTTGAGAAGGTGCATGGGTGATGTATACCTCCCCTCCTTCCACAAAGCAGGACCCTGCAGCATCCCTAGCGGCATCCTGGTGCCAAATCCAGGTACCCTGGCGTCCAACGCAGCAGTCCCCAGGAGAAAACCTGACACCTTCCTTCCTCTGAGGAAGGGAGCTTTGACTCTCAAAAGCTTATACCCTGAAAATCTTGTTGGTCTCTAAGATGCCACTGGACTCAAATCCTGCACTCCCTTCAGGGGCAATGATCTCTTTAGTCTTGAGATCAGCTGTAATTCTGGAGAACTCCAGGTCTCACTCTGAGGTTGGTAACCCTAACTACGAACTTATATTGGTTTGATATTGGTCTATCTTTCATGACTTCTCCCAAAGTATCCCGAGAAGCTATTTTTGGCAAGCTACTGAGAACTCTGTTAAAATATCCCTAGCTTCTCCTCTCTTTGAATACAACAATACATTTTCCAGGGTTCTCTAGGGAGAAAGAATTCTTATGAAATTAGTAGGTTAGAGTGGTGAGTACACTAATTGAGCAGATTCCAGAACAGCCATCATTTTACCAACCTCTACACTGAAGTTCTAGAGCCCTAGTCAATCATTCAGTGCATGCACACTTGTTACACCAAGGGGATCTATCTGTCTGGCTGTTATATTTTTATCTTACCTTTCCTCCACGGTCAGCCAGTCAGCTTCATTGGTAAGCGTTGATTTGAACTCAGGTCTTCCAAAGCCTACTCTGATACTCTAACCATCGCACTAAACTTTGTCCTACTACACTATGCTACCCCTGCTGGTTTTTCTTCCAAACATATACACCCATGATTCTTAACATTTTTGAGGTCACAGACCCCTTTGAGTCCCCCTTCCCAGAAAAATACACATAAGCCCATAAATACAAAATTCACTATGACTATGCAACTAAAGGCAGATGTCCATAATCATAATGGCAGGGTACATTTTCTTTAATTTTTGTCAATGGGAAACTATGTTAGATGTCATAAGTTGTTGATGATGGTGTTTGTACATTACCTGACTTTGTACAATAGCATTCTATGCCATTCTACACTTGTTTGGATTGAATGAATGCCTAATTTGACATTTAAAAGATGTTTTCCCACAAAGACAATTTATATATATTTGCACCTGATTCATGCACCATCTGAAGTCCATCCATGGACTCCAAGCAACAGGTTAACAACTTTTGAACTACATTGAGCCCCGCACACATAAAAGTGTACATGTGTAGGTGGCTGCATGTATGATTGGGAGTGTTGCAAATATCAGGGCCCTGATTGCATATTCCAAATCTCCATGTGTTCACTTATAACAACAACAACATTCAGTTTATATACCACCCTTCAGGACAACTTAATGCTCATTCAGAACGGTCTACAAAGTGTGTTATTATTATCCCCACAACAACAATCACCCTGTAAGGTGGGTGGGGCTGAGAGAGCTCCAAGAAGCTGTAACTGACCCAAGGTCACCCAGCTGGCTTCAAGCGGAGGAGTCAGGAATCAGACCTGGCTGTTCAAATTACAGTCCTGCCACTCTTAACCACTAAACCAAACTGGCTCATGGCAGACATGTATATGTGTACACACACATCTGGGGTGGGGGATAACAGGTACAATCCCCCTCTTTGCCACATACATACAGCATATATCCACTTTGAACAACTGAAGGGGATTGGGATGTCTTAAAAGATGAGGGACTATTACTTGGAATTTTGATAGAAGTGAAATGTTCATCACTGACCCTCATCTGTTCTTTCTCGATCCCATTCTCTTACCCTACCATAACTCACACTGTGGATTTTCTTCTTCTGCTGACCCAGGGACAAGCTTTATTCCCAACAACTCTTCTCTATCCTACATTTTTACCCATTAGTCAATGGGTGTTCCTTGCAGCCACAGACTTATTAATTTTATGTCTTCGACATGGTCGGTTATATAATTACTCCAAGCAGCGAACCATTAGATAATTATTCTTGGTCCTCAGCAGGATGATTCGATTCATTTAAAATTATATCATCCGCTTCACAAAAGAGAAATCCCTTACCCCTGCCTTGTCCCCAAGAAACGCCATCAAACTAAATGAGAAAGCAATCGCCATTTGCGATCGTGGTACCGAAGAGGTTACAAACCATTTTGTTCAATGAGACTATTTACAAGAAGCAACAGGGTATCTGTTTCCTGTCATCTCCATCATATATCTTGAGCCCAGGAGACTGGAGCCCAATTACAGTCTGATATCTAATCAATACACACCTTATTCCTAGAGCAGGAAGTAAAGGAGTAGGCCCCTGGGAGACTGAGTTCAAATTACTCTACTGTCAATTCCAGATAGCAGCTAATGACGGCATATACTTCTCCAAGAAGGCAGATGTGGGGGAAGGACTTGCAAAGCAATGAGATAGTTAAGAAGTCCCTGATCCCTTACGCAGAGTCATTTGTATGTTCCACCAGTTCCTTGCAAAAAGGTGACAAACGAAGCGAGCGACCCTGATGCTGCAAGCCTTCTTCATTTGAAATAAGGGATCCAGAGGATGCAGAGACTTTTGAGACACCTCTGCTACTTTGATAAAGGTATGCAACTTAGATTTGGGGTAGGTTTATCTAGTATGAATGCTGTCTTTTCACTCACACAGGCAAACAATATCTTTCAAACAGAGGGCCCAGCTACAGTATTTATAGATCTCCAAAGCCCTTCAGGCATATCGGTAACATATCCCTTTCCAAGTGGAGTTGTTAAATGTATTTTTTTTCCAGTCAGACTTATTGGCTTGGCCAGTTTTAGCATGTACTAAATCCACGATCCAGCTAAACTGAAAAGTTTAAGACTGGTTTTGTCCAGTTAATATCAAATGAAGCTTGTAGAAACTGAACATTCAGTAGAGGCTTGAGAAGCCACGAAAAACACAAATGGCTTTCCAGAGATTCTGCTCTTAAGTGGAGCCAATGGAAAAAATATTCCTACAGGTTTGTTAGCAGTTTTGCATAAAGCAAATTACCCTTTTTTCAGTGGCATTTTTCAGGGGGAGGGAACACACCTGTCCCCATCCCAGTACTATTCATTTTCATCACTTCTCTCTACAACCTTGAAATATTAATAATTTTTTTCCTACTTGGGGGTGAAAAATTTCTACCTCATTGAAAATCAAAGTTGGTGAATCTTCAGTTCAGCTCACCTTTTTGAGCAGAACATGAGCTAACCTAGGGTTGTCAACCTCCAGGTGAGGCCTGAAGATCTCCTGGAATTGCAGCTGGCACAGATACCAGCTGTCTGGGAGGAAATGGCTGCTTTAGAGGGTGGATTCTGTGGCATTATACCCCACTGAGGTCCCCTCCACAAACCCAGCCCTCTCCAGGATCTCCCCCCAAATCTTCAGGAATTTCCCAAGCTGGAGTTGGCAACACCAAGTTGACCTGCCAGGGACTCTTGCTTTGAGAGAGGATCCTCATGATATGAAAATGTAATTAAGCCTGTTGAGCTACTTTCTGGACTGTGTATGTTCAGGCATTTCTGTAGACATGAAGAAATAGGGGTGTGCAAAATTGTAAAAAAAGCTTCCTGCTTTTACATGGACTAAAGAACATATCAGACAACAGAAGACAACATATTTAGAAGCAGAGTGGTGTAGTGGTTAGCATGTCAGACTAGGATCTGGGAGGACCAAGTTCGAATTCCCACTCTGCCATCGAAGATCATGGTGTGATTTTAGGCCAGTTATTCTCTCTCAGCCTGAGGTACCTCACGGGGCTAATGTTGTGAGGATAAAGTGAAAGAGAAGAAAGTAAAGTTGTAAGCTGCTTTGCCCGCCCCTCCCCCCCAATTCTGGAGAAATGCAGGGCATAAATAATAAAAATCTTTCTTCAGTTTGCAGTGCTTCAGTTTCCGTGATGAAGCCATAGAGAGAATGTCCTAGAAGCTCTGGATTCGTGTGCGTCTAATTGACTTTCTGTGTGGGAAGATAAAGCTGGCATCTAGCATTGCCAACTCTGTGTTGGGAAATTCCTGGAGATTTGGGATGAAGCCTGGGATTGGCAAGGTTTGGAGAGAGGAGGAATTTCAGCATGGCATAATGCCACAGAGTCCACCCTCCAAAGCAGCCATTTTCTCCAGGGAAACTGATCTCTGTAATCTGGAAATCAACTGATCTCTGTAATCTGGGAATCAGTTGTAATTCCAGAAGATCACCAGACCACACCTGGAAGTTGACAACCTTACTAACAGCCTCACCTCTACGCTACCACATTCTTCTGATGACTTTTGGCTTGGCTTTATATTAGAGGAGAGAGGGCAGGGTAGTATTATTTCTCCTCCTCATATACCCTGCCTCGGCGGTCTTGGAGACACATGGAGGGATATTTCTCTGCCTGTTTCTGACAAGTCTTCAGTGCTTGGCAACTGGTCCTGTGGATACAATATACTCCCCCCACCCTAACAGTTCTCAGGACATGCACGCTCTCCCTTGAAGTTGGAACTCTGTTGCCTTATCTGCTGTAGGCAGTGTAGTAGAGTTGCCAACTCCAGTTTGGGAAGTTTCTTCAGAGATGGTGCTGAGGGAGGGCTGAATTTGGAAGAGGATGGCGCTCAACAGGGATGTGATACCATACCATCTCCCCTCTAAAGCTGCCATTTCCTCCAGGGGAATGGATATCTGTAGTTTGGAGAGCAACTATAATTCTAAGTGAACCCTAAGATCCAACTGCAGGTTGGCAAAGCCTATAGTGTAGGCACTTGATCCTCGTGGTTGATACATTGCCAGGAAACCTGAATGCTGCTGAGCTTGGCCTTGGTCCCTTTCTTCTTCCCATTGCTACCACTTTGGACTTAGTTGGCAGCCCTGCCACTGAGCTGAAGGTCTGAATTTTCTTCCCAGGTGCTCTAATATCATGGCTTGCTCACTCCATTAAAACCTAAGTAGGGAAGTAACTACCTGAAGATGTGAGACATTCTCCTTGGCTCCAAACAGATGAAATGACTTGGTCTAGCTTTGTCCCATGAGCACATCCAAAGTCTCACCAAACAAAGCTTCGATCAATCACCTGACCACCTTAGTCACATGAGACATCTGTAGACAAGAGTCCCAACTAGTTGCTTTACATAATACATCAGAGTTTCTCGCCGTTTTGCATTTGACTTCCCACAGTAAAAGGAAATGGGGAAGAAGAGTTTCAAAGGATGGGGAGTGCAAGAAAGGAACACAGAGGTCTGAGTGCAAGTGGTGGGAGAGCAAAGATGCCTATTTTGAATAAATCTGCATGCTCTCTTTCAATCTGCAATCAAGCTATTTATCAGATAATTGTGCCGATTGATCAACCCGGAACTTCCAAAAATATTGTTCAATGGGCATTCTGCCTCCAGCTGTGTTTATGGCAGATCGTATCATGTATGTAAATAAATTCAGATGCTTCCCGAATTATTTTAAAACAATCACTCTAACGCTAATCATTTGATAGACATAAGCCTTTTTCTTTAAGATGCGCAACTGAGTATGCAAGATACAAAGTTAGAGAACAGCTTTGTGTGTGACAAAGAAGGAGCGATTGCAAAGGGAAGCTGCCAAGGTGCCATCTGAAGGTTGTCTTCACACATTTCTTCCGTGGTGTTTTTGGGGAGCTGTTCCAGCTTCTGGAACTTTTCACACGGCAGATTTTGTGTGTCAAAGGTAAACCATGGGGTTGGATCCAAAGGTGAAATGAATCCATAGTCTTAGAGCTAAACTACAAGAGATGAATTACACGAGGACGCACATGTGAAGGGAGTCACAATGTTAGCCAGGAAGCTGAGTTTTAAAAGAAATCAGAAGGCTCTGTCAATTTCCCCTCTCTACAGAGCCAGCAAAGACGGCTCCGCAGAGGGTTTGCTAATTTCCTCTTTGCCTCCCAAAGGCTTTGTCAGTTTCACCTCCCCTTCTAGGAGGCAAAGAGGAAATTAGCAAACTCTCTGAGGAGACATCTTTGCCAGCTGTGTAGAGAGGGGAAATTGACACAGCTTCCTGGCTAACTCAGCGTCCTGGCTAACATTGTGACTCATTTCACATGAGTGTCCTCGTGTAATTAGTTTCTTGTAGCTTAGCTCATAGAAGGAGTTTTTCACACCCAATAGTCAGCCCAATAGGGCCCTCGCTTACAGGTCAGAAATATTACCTTGATGTCTTTCTCCATTTTGAGGAGCTATCTACTAACAGGTGGTTGTGAATCTTGAGAACAGCTAAGTTGAAGGAAGTCTTCTTAGGCAGGAGGAACTTTCTCCATTGCAAGGTAGAATACTACCTAATGAAATAGAGTCACAGTATTCAATCCTTTGTTATGGAAAGCCCCTTTGGAGAGCAGTAGTAGTGGTGGGGGCAGTCCTTAGAAGTTTCCAGAAGGTCTGGCAAGCCCATCTTACTTGCTAGGGCTTTTAATGAGATGTAGGTTGCAGACCTTCAGGGTCTGATCACACTTTGTAGGGTTTAAATTTTATTCTGTGGGCTGCATTGAGGCACAGAGGAAATATAAGGATATTCATAATAAATAAAAAATAAATTGATCAAAAAGGCAGGGAATGAATCTTTAAACAAAAATAAGAGAGAAAGTGACTGGTCTGAGGACTTTGTGGTTCAGTAGAGATCTTTTCCCATGTCTCCCAACACCACAGTAACTGCCTGTCAGAGATGCATCTTTATCCTACCCCCAAAGAGCTCAGAGCAGCGTACATGGTTCTCCATTCCTCATTTATTCTCACCAGAACAGGCTTAAGGAGAGTGACTTGTTCCATCGGGGTCTAAATGACTCTGGGGAGAGTCCCATGGCCTCTGCTGGGGGGTGGGGTGCAGTGGAGGGGGAGAGGAAAGGAGTCACAAAACTGGCTGGAGAGACAAAATGGAGCAACATGGATCCTTTCTTCTGAAAAGCCAGCAGATATCTACAGCTGTCCCTGGCCTCCGCTGAAGAAAGATGTTCTCTTAATTAGTAAAATTGGCCCTGATGGATAAAACCAAATACAGCTGATTGCTTTGCCAATTCAACCAATGAAAGATTGGACCTCTGATAAGAACCAATTAGCCACTACTGTTGTTCTGAGGACAACAGGCAGGGATACAGAAAAAATGTTGTGACCATATCTCCTTTCATCTATTATAAGTATTTGGACTTGGGATGGGAACTCCAGAAGATACATGTAGGTATCTTGTCCACAAGGCCTTCCTCCATTAACTTCAGTGGCACACCATTTGAGGCTAGGTAGAAATAAAATCTCCATGCCAAGCATGTGGGATGATGGCTGTCATCTCGTTCTGAACTGTGACTTTTTCTTCTCCAAATCCTACTGTTGATAAAGGTTCAGATCTGCTAAGTTGTTACACCCTTTCTCTTCCCCTGTGAACAGTTCAAAGGCAGTATTGTACAGCCCGTGGGGTGTTCTTATTCCTGTGATGTGTTTCTTGCACCTTACATCAGAAACCATTGCACACGTATTCATTAAATCCATCAAGCGTTGCTCATCGTTTGTGCAAGGCAGTGGAAGAAGAGACCATGCTCTGTAATTTCCAAGTATGACTTAATGTCTTACTTTGGTTCTCTCTATGGCTCAAAAAGCCCAACTGTTAAAAAATGGGTGAGGTGAGATATTCAAGGCATCATCTAGGTTCTAAACACTATTTTCCTCGACACGGCTGGCAAAAACAGATAGCAATTTTCACATTAAAGTTTCCAGCTAAGCATTTCATTTCAAATGAAACCGGCACTTTTGCACCAAACAACAGGGTGTAACTTTCCGAGGAGAAGGGGATGGATTTAGCGGGTCCCGTGTGGTCGTCTTGCCTCAGGACAAACATGAATTTGAGACAGAGAAGTTATATTTGCAGTTACAAATTGAAGGAAAGGAGCGGTATTGAGCAAAGCAGCAGTACTCGCAGAAGTAAGAGATCTAGAAGATTTAAGTTCAGCCCTTCTTTATTATTCATTGGACTCATTAACTATGGAACTCTGGGTGCCATAGGGAGCAATCCTAAGCAGGTCTGCTCCAAATAAGTCCCATGTTTTTAAACAAGGCTTACTCCCAGGAAAGTGTCATTGGGATTACAGCCATAAACTTATTTTGGGAAGGGACTGTGGCTTGGTAGAAGAGCCTCTGCTTGAGATTCATCTCCAGTTAAAAGGACCAGGCTATAGGTGATGTGAAAGACCCCTATATGAGACCTTTGAATGATGCTTCCAGTCTGAGCAGCCAATGGTAACCTTGATGGATCAAACATCAGATACAGCATAATGCGGTTTCATTGTGTTCTTTCCCTTCTCTCCTCTTCATGACAGCCATCTATTACAGTTTGGACCTACCTTCTTGAAAAGAGCTCAGGGAGGCATACATGGGTCTCTCCTCCTCCATTAGGGTCTCACAAGAACCCTATAAGTGAGGTTAAGCTAAAAGAAACTGACTGGCCCAAGGTCAATCAGTTTGCTTCATGACTGAATGATAGATTGGCCCCCGTCTTAATCCCATCATTTAACTCCTACGCTACGATGGCGTGGTTGACCAGTTAAAGGGCATTCGTCACCATTTTTGATTTTCTAGGTAAATGTGTGTTGCATTTGAATGTCTTGCCATGAGACAGGAATCATTTGCAAAGTTAAATCATTTGCTCCATGATTTAACTTTGTACTTAACAGCGGTTGGGGATGGGGAAACTAATCCCACCCGCTGGGTTCTAGAAATACAATCTGATGCACAGGAAAACCACAGCGCTTAAGCAGAAGTTCCCCTCTAAATAGCAGAGGACAGAAGCCCATGGATACATGGCAATTATTTAACAACGTATGCATGGAGAATGTCAACCACTAGGGATTATTAGGAAAGAGTCAAATACCAGAGATCATGAGCCGAACCCTCTGCTATCCCTTGAGCTGCTAGAGCCTAGGCCTATTTACTCTGAAGCAAGCCCCACTGTGTTTAATAGGATTTACTCCCAGCTAAGGGTGCATAGGATGGCTGTCATACAGTGCAATCCTAAGAAGACTTACTCCAGTCTAAGCCTATTGATTTCAATGGGCTTAGACTGGCGTAACTCTATTTAGGATTGCACTGTTAGAGTTGGGAGAAAATCCTATTTAATTTAAAGGGTCTTGCTTCTGAGTAAACATCCATGGGACCTGGCAGATAATTATAGTGACTAAGGGCCCATTAGGTTAAATGTGGGACAAACTGTAACCAGGTTTCCATAACCATGGCGGGAAGAATGGCTGCCTTATATTGGGGTCCAGAAGAGGCTTACATTGTTCTCTCTTCCATTTTATGTTCACAACAACCCTAGCTTAAGGGGAGAGTATGTGACTGACCCAAGGTCACCCAACAAGATTCCAGGGCAGTGGGAATTTGAACTCGTGGCTCCCAGTTCCTACTCTGACCCTCTAACCTGTATACCACACTCTCTCTCCAACACCACCTTCTTTTTTGTCACAGTCCCATTCTGATAGCATTCCATAGGGCTAGTGAGAGAACCAGAAGTTCCCAGGCAAGGAGTGGTGGGCAGAGCCTGGATTACCCCCAGCAATCCGTGTCAATATTTACGTCTCTCTGAAACGGTTCTTCTCTTTACCAACGTGGGAATTTGACTCCCCAAAGTGTGTGGGAAGATTGGAGGTGGTGTTTGAAGGACTTGAAAGGAATCCCCTGGGGTTGTTTTCTCAATTGAACTATAAAACCAGAAATATTACATCATGCCGGCAGTGAAGGTAAGGCTCAACCATGCCCTCCTCCCCCTCTTCCTCTACTCATGAGCCGCTCCGCCCCTCCATTCACAGATTAGTCGAGTCTGGCATCAGCTCATATTTTGGGTTTCCATTTAAATGAAACGCGATGTTATTAGATTCAGGTCGCTTTTCGGTAGGTTCTCCCAGGCAGCTAACTGATGATTAGAATAAGCTATTAACAGCTTTTAATGGAGTTCAAAGGTAATTGTTTCCACTGAAGTGAAAACTTAACTGAAATGTGTATTAAATATGATTGATATGAAGATGTGAGATGATCACACAGTTTCAGAAATCCCAAGCTCCTGATTTTTTTTTTTGCTTATTCTCAATACAGTTCTCATGGAGAAGAGAGAGGTAGCTGCCATTGGTTTATACTGTCTATTTCCTGCATGTGTTAGAGCAGAATTTCCGATAGAAAATTTAGGAATGCCAGGAGGAATTTGATAGGGTTGTAGTGAAGATGCACGCCTGTTAAGTGTGTGTGTGTGTTTTCCCCATCTGTGGTAGGATCGGGTGGTAGGTGATGTAAAAGACCTTGATGTGAGATCCTGGAGAGCAGCTGCCAGTCTGAGTAGACAATGCTGACCTTGATGAATCAATAGCCTGATTCAGTATAAAGCAGTTTCATGTGCTTACATGCATGCCTCTACAGCTCTCCTGCATGATGGACATGCTTTTGACCATTCTTCTTATCTTCTTCAGGGTTGGTTCCATGTTTTACAGGGTCTGGATAGAGACTGCTCAGGGGGACCCCTAAGCCTTCTTCTCTTTTTGCCTTCCCACCCACATGCCCTCCCTCCCTGCCTATGCATTCTTCCTTTGTCCACTCATGAGCTTACCCACCATCTCCGGTCACAGCTGCCCAAGCTTCCTGCATGCCTTTTCCTGATGGTGCTGGGTGGTTGGTGCAACTACAAGTCCCATTGCCATGGTGACTAGGAATGCTGATGCATGTTGCACCACCCACATGCCCTTATCCAAAAGTGCCAAGCAGCATATGCAGCTGGGAGCAGAGGAGACAAAGCATTCACAAGCAGGCAGTGGAAGGGTATAAGGGCAGGCATCAGAGGAGGTGCATGAGTAGGGAATTAGCGGCAGTGGGCCCCACAAAAACCATGGACCCTGGTAACTGCCTCACCTCACTGTGTGATGGCCCTGGCCCTGGTCTTCTGTCTTGATAATCTTCCGCCCAGTTCACCAAATTAATAGCTAGTTTAACATGTTCTAGAGCTTTTCAAGTAGGGGATGCATTTCCTTCCTCATTACAGAATAACCAAACCATTCTGAAGAAGAAATTAGTAGGAGCCTTAACACCAAGGTGAAGGCCAAGACATTTTGAAGGTTAAGGTAGCCTAAGAACAGTGGCAAAAAGGATGTATATTGCAACAGGTTTGCTGAACTGAAGAAAAGTGAAAGGTTCTTGCAGGTGGGATCTGGGAAGGAAGCTCTCCCTCTCTAGCACGGGAGGGCCTTGAGTTTGCTTGCATAAGAACCTGGATATCAATCCCATTCTCCCATTCCCTCCTATGGCCATGAAGTCAGAAAAGTGACCCATGGATAAAGGTCCAGCAAAGAGCAAAAGCTCTCATGGACCATGATTCTCTAGGAATGCAAAAGGGCTGTGCTGTCGCTTGACACCTCCATGGAGGGACGTCCTGATCTTTTGCAATTCCAGTTGGGGTTAACAACAACAAAAACAATAACAACAACAATGATGATAGATTTATATACTGCCCTTCAGGACAACTTAATGCCCACTCAGAGCGGTTTACGAAGTATGCTATTATTATCCCCACAACAAAACACCCTCTGAGGTGGGTGGGGCTGAGAGCTCCAGAGAGCTGTGACTAGCCCAAGGTCACCCAGCTGGCTTCAAGCGGAGGAGTGGGGAATCAAACCCGGCTCTCCAGATTTGAGTCCTGCGCTTTTAACCACTACACCACTACACCCTCAGATCCAAGATACAAGTGACGAATTACACTTGCCTCGCAAGTGAACAGCCTCGTGTGTATTCCTCCCTGCTCACTTGCCATTCACTTGCACTCCACTTGATCAAGTAATGGCCAGTAATGGCTGTGATACTGTCTAGCCTTTTGTACCAGCTCTAGCTAATGACACTGGGAAGCACAAGCTAGGTTTTGTAGCAGCAGCAGAATCAAAAAGAACTTTTACATAATGCTACAGTCATGGGGCAGTCGGGTGGGGTGGGGAGGATTTTGGTAAGGATAGAAGGATAGTACAAGAGTGCAGCACAATTCAAATCAGCCTTCAGTCTCCTGTGTAACTCAAGCCTGCAATGTCTCAATGAGGTGGAGGGGGGGGGTGGCATCGAAGCTTCTTGCAATGTAATCCATATTAAGGTTAAAATGACCTAGGCTTGCTGGCAGATGTGAACGGAAGTCCTGGTGCAATGTGATCCTCTTCTTTTAATGAAGGGGGTGCGCCTGCCTGTCACTAGCAGGGTTTTCTGGTTGGGGAGGGAGGCTGAAGAGAAAGTATCTGTTTCATTTTTTTTTCCTTTTTCAAGGAACTCAACAAAGTTGTGCCTAGAGCCTGAGGGTGGGGAGAGGGGACAGGAAGGAAAAAGGAAGAAGGGAGAGAGAGAGAGAGAGAGAGAGAGAGAGAGAGAAAGAAAGAAAGAAAGAAAGAAAGAAAGAAAGAAAGAAAGAAAGAAAGAAAGAAAGAAAGAAAGAAAGAAAGAAAGAAAGAAAGAAAGAAAGAAAGAAAGAAAGAAAGAAAGAAAGAAAGAAAGAAAGGCTCTGAAGAACATCAGGGATAAAAGCAATGAAGAAGATACAGTTCTTGTAAGCATCAGACCATCTAGGCTAGTTAAGAACATAAGGTAACAAGGTTTTTTCATGGAAAAAAATAACAGTATACTTATTTGGTTTATGCAAAGCCTTTGGGAACAGGGGGAAGAATGATCTTGGTAGCAAGCCATTTGTTCTTTAGAGCTTCCTTCCCACTGCATTTTTTTCCCAAACCAAATGACCAAATAGAAACATGAATAAAATCTCTCTGTATTGAGTTTCTCCATTTGTCAGTAGTCAGGTACAGTCCAAGAAAGACTGAGGGCTCAGCTATATATTACGTGAGATCAGCTCTTTGGAGGTTTTTTTTTTTTTTTAACCTTAAAAAGCAACCCAGGGGATGGGGGATTTAGATAAGGACCACAGTGCCAGACAGCGAGGGTTAACCCTTTCCTCTTGTGCCACTTCCTCTGTCAAAATCATTCTTCCCGATCAGTTATTAGCTCTGGTAGAGAAAAAAACATGAGCTCCTGTACTGTACGTACTGTTTTTCCATACTGGAATTAACAGCCGCTCCATTGGGTAGGGGCAATGTGTACTAGGAAAATGGCACAGAGAGCAAGGTTCACTTCCCTTCCCTATAGCTTTCCTCCTAAGAAATGGCCCAGATCAGGCCTCTGATGGGTGGTGGATCACTCTCCTGTTCAGCAGCGGCCTGATCCTGTCCATTTTGGGCCCCTTTTCAGCCATTTTCAGCCCCCTTTTGCCATTTTGGGCCCAATTTCGGCCCTGAATGGCCAGGATTGGGTCCAAAACAGCCAGGATAGGTGATGTCAGGGGGTGTGGCATATGCAAATCAGTTATGCAAAT
This sequence comes from Eublepharis macularius, assembly GCF_028583425.1. Classification (NCBI taxonomy): domain Eukaryota; kingdom Metazoa; phylum Chordata; class Lepidosauria; order Squamata; family Eublepharidae; genus Eublepharis; species Eublepharis macularius. The sequence goes on along the minus strand of NC_072805.1, from coordinate 23,993,989 downwards.
GACACATTTCTGGTGATGTCAAGGGGTGTGGCATATGCTAATGAGTTATGCTAATGAGTTCCTCCAGCTCTTTTTCTACAAAATGACTACTGGTTGTTATTATATGTTGTAAAGATTGCTTATTGTTCCAATATTAAAGGAGGTCAGAACAGAAGTATATATGACCAAGCAAGGGTTTTTTTTCTGTAACAGCAAAAGGCCTACAGAAAGGATTGCCTAAGGAACCAAGGGAGACGACATCTCTGCTGATGTTCAGAAGAAAGTGTGATGCCGGAATGGTTTAAAAATGCTTTTGGTTATGTTAATCTGTTTTTGGCCCTGCTAGGTTTGTTTATTGACTTGGTTTATAAGTCAGCCTTTCTTGCTGAGACTCATGGCAAGGGTAAAAAAGATCAAAACAAATTCAGTAAAAACAGTATGAACCAGCATACAACCTGCAGTGAATAAAAGTGCACCACAAGATGAGAGAATGATATACTAAAACAATATAATACACACATGATTATAATACATACAAAGGGTTGAATCCAGACTAAATCGACAATTAGGCCCCTAATTATTCTGCTAACGCATAATTTTTGTGCAAAATCAGAAAAAGCATTTTCATCCTACCTATTTTCTTTGGTGAATTTCCCATTTTGGTTCATTTCTTTCATTGCATTTTCACGATTGTCCTTTTCTGTGCTGTTCGTATGCAACCGGTGTAAAATCCAGTATCATTTGTAACAGCTGTCTTTCCATCAAAGTGCATTAATATGCTCTACCCATACCATTATGTCCTTTCCTGAGTTACATTCTTTAAGGCCATGCTCTGCTGGAGTAGTCTCATTGACTTGCATGGATCTTCCGCAGCGTAAATGACAAATGAATCAGCCCCATAGGTTTAGTAGCATCAGTTAATTCCCATTTGTTTTCCTGCTGCCATTTCACTATTACCCACCTTTGTGTGAGTGTCTATTTGTCCAATGCAATCTAGGAAACAATCACCTAAATTGATCTAGCGTTAACCTCTGAAAGCATAAAATCTGGGCTGGGTTTATCTATTGCTCAGTCCCCGCTGCAGCATTAATTCCCTATAGTGCTCTCGCATCCATGTCTCTGTCACCACCCAGCATTTTCACCCGTAGAAAAAAGAGAGAAGGCGAAGTGCTTCCATAAATAAATGCCATTGTAAACAAACTCAGAAGGCCCAAAAGATGTTGGAGAAGCTGCCTTTGAATCAGTTTTGTTTCCCCCCACCCCCATTCGTATATGCATGATATCTATAAAATACATAAAATGATAAATTTGATACAGGTGTCACATTTTTTATAGCAAGGTAAGGATTGATGGGATACAATAGGGCGATCCATCATCGGAGGCAGGGTGGTATGGTATTGGAATTTCAGAAATCTGTTCCCAATCACATCTACTGCTGGATGACTTGGTAACGACCCTATTTGTGATGCGTTACTGAAAATCAATATGCTGCATTCAAGGTCAATGTACTGTTAGAAAACTCTTTAAGCACTGATGGATGGATTGTGCTCATTCAGAATAAATGTGAGAAGAAATTGACAGAGGAGCATCCCGATCTTTTTTGCCAAAACTTTAAGAGACAGCCGTCCCTCCCGATAAAGAAATACGATTCCCTTGGGGATTACATCAGCCCGCTTCCTTTATTGTTCTCTCTTCAAGTGTGTTTAGGTAATTGTTTAATGCATCTGTCTTCACACAATTAAGAGACATCAAAGGATGGAGTCACATGGTCATGATCAACAAATCTTCCCTGGACTTCACAGGATGGATAATATCAATCATTGCCAAATAATTTGAGAAAAAAGTCCTTTAAAGTTTAGAACGAGGAGGTACATTTTAGCAAGTTTTAAAAGGGTCATTGTTCAACTAGAAGGGGTGCATAGGGAAAAATTGGTTTTCTAATTAAAAGCAGCCATGGAGAGGGATTCTCAAGTCGAATCATTGCTGAGGAAGAGCACTACTATTTTCTCAAAGCAACCCCCTCGACACTCAATCAGCCATTTGCCCTATGGGAATAAAGTATCCAGGTGTCCAAATAAAAGATCTTTAGACAACTTTTTAAATTTGAGCCTGTGTCATCTAAAGATGTTAACAATAATTGTACATTCAGTTTTTTAATCAATAAAAATTATGTATTTTATTTTAAGAGGTCTACAGTCAATGCAGGAGGCTCACAAAACAATATTTTATATACCGTTATAGTACGCATATGTATTAAACGTCAAACAATAATATTTTTTTCCTAATTTACAGAACATTCAGGGAAAGTACAAACTCAAAATGCCTGAGTAAGTAATGGCATTCCATAATCAGGGTGCCACAACTGAAAAGGCTCTGCTCATTGTTTTGTATCACTTCTGATAATATAAGGAAATAGAGCAAGGCCATAGACAAACATCTTAGCTGTGTGTGTTTTAAAGCACTGTTGCTTGAGATGCTGCCTGCAATCTAGCTAACAGAGAGGGAGGAAAGTGGCAAGAGATCATGGGGGACTAGAGGTGAGCACGAACCAAAATACAAACTGAAGTTTGTCACGAGCCGGGCCAGTTCATGGTTCGCGAACTGGGGGTTCATGGGAGCTTATTTCTCACGAACTGTGACAAATGTTAGCCTGGTTCATTTGGTTCATATTTTGGTCCGTCACTGCAGACAGCCTGGCACTGATCAACCAGTTTCCTAGGCAATGGGGGGTGGGTGGGAATGGGCTCTCTGCAGACCTTCTGCTAACCCATAAGTGACATTTTCACTAACTGAACAAACCAGTTCATGAACTCGGGCAAGTTTGTGAAAGTTCGTGGTTCATGAAACGTGATGAACCACAAACCTCATGGTTCGGAATATTCCCAGTTCGTGCCTATCTCTATGCAGGACTTTAAAACTAGAGATGGGCATGATCCGCATTACGATCGAAAACCCCCCACAATAATGGTAATCGCGTGATCCTGACCCAGCGGATCGTTATCGTTCACGGCCAATGATCCAGAGATCAGGATGGGCCTGGATCAGGGTGATCGGGCTCGGATCAGGGATCCAGACACTCAGGCGCCAGCAATCTATTCCCCTGGCAATGGAGCCAGGGGAATGCCTGAGCTCTGTTTGCCCTCCTTCTGTCATCCTGGAAACCCGAATGGAAGCCCAGCTTTCCTTGATCAGCAGGGCTTCCTTCCAACCATGGAGGAGCAAAGCAGTCACCAGTTGGGAGAAGACACCCAGGGGAGGGAGGGGGAAGGGGATGTTCTGTAGCCATGGGCACTCTCTCCCTGCAAACCCTGATAGGCATCTCTGGTGGGCAAACACAGACAGCCAAACACAAACACAGATGCTGCCAGCATCACCCACCGTTCCTGTATCGCTGGGAACAGCAGGGTGCCCCTCCACTTTTGCCTCCACGATCCATGATCCACGATCTACAGATCAGGAATGGGAGATGCTTAGTGCGGGTCATTAAATCGGGATCGTCGCCAGCACCAATCCACGATCAGCTCGATAGTTAATTTTTTTGGGATCGTGCCCATCTCTATTTAAAACTTCTAGGGTTGAATTTATCAGTAGAATGGGGCTTGCTCCTCTCCCCACTTTCTGTAGCACAAAGGGCTCCCAAAATACAGGCCTTGGGGAACAGGAAGCCCTCAGGAACAGTATGAACGGTGAAGCTGCATTGAAGGCTGCCAAAACCTTTTAGTGGAGATCTACCACTGGATCCATCCCCTGGTCTCTCTCCATTAGTTGTTGTCACTTGCTTCTTGATAGCCTTCTCATTGTCCTAATTTCCTGTCTGACCATCAACAAGGGAAGGAGGAGAGATCTTCCTTCTGATTCCTAGCCTCCCTCCCAGCTTTTCTTGTCTGCCGCTTTCTGGACTGGCCCTCAACCTGGACAGTATTACTTGACTGGCCTTGCATTGGTCCAGGGACATCTCTGCTTGGCTGGTCATGACCCTTTACTTCCAGTAAAGTGGCAGGTATTTTCATATTAAACAGCTGGGAATAAAAAATGGGGGGAAGTGATTTGCATCCCTGAACTTCCTGGTTGGCTCTGCAGATGCTCAAAAATTTTGACAGTTATATTTAATTGGAGTCATTTTATCCCTGAAGTTGGTTGCTTGGCATCCTAGTTCTGGATATAAGACTTTGGAAATGGTGTCCCAAGCGGACTTGGAAAAATGCATCCACTTTTCTTTCCTTATATGTCAAGGAAATTGTGTTTTACTTCTGAATAATTGTTAATTATTGGCTTCTAGTTCCAAAGGAAAAAAATTACAACTCAACAAAAGAGGAAAGGAGGGGGTAAAAAAAAACTTAGCATGTGGTTTACCAACAGCTTAATCTGCTCTGTTGACACAATAAATGATGTCAGAATTCTTCACCCACAGTGTCAACAAAATGGATGTTGTCAAAAACAGTAAGACATCTTATTGACAAACTCTCAAGTCATTACACTCTTCAAAGTGGTTTTGTCTTCTCCCTAAAATTATTGAGCAAGTGGCATTGATTCATGGGATATGCTGATGCCTCAGCAAAAGGCTTGTGAGGATATTCGGAAAATGACTAAAACCATTAGCTAGATGGGCAGTCTGATTTGCAAGACTGCCACACTGGAAATGTAGATTTTCAGCCAGTTCAGTCCCACTGAAGTTTATGGGACTCAAATCAGCTGAAATCCAAGAAGTCTGGTTTGGTTGCTTCATAGATTACAGGCAAATATTTTCTTTATGACTATGTGATTCTCTATAGAAAAGACAATAGAGAATGGGGAAATCCCTAGAGCATCACCCAGAAGTGATGTCACATTCCTCCAAAGCTCCACCCTTCCCAAGGACAGCCCCCCAAATCTCCTCGCATTTGCCTGCCCAGGGCTCGCAATCCTAACCTACCCTACCCATAAGTGTTATCCGTTCCTCTGTCCTTCTATCTCACTATTTAGATTTTTTTCAGCATTTCACTCAAAGATACATATGTATTTTATTTCACTATTTGATATGGCATTTCATGAGTGTAGCTAAATGAACATTCCAGTCATATATTGTTCCCTGAAGGGGTATATTAGGGTATAGGCTTATTGGGAGGAGATGCGGGGCGGGGGGAGGACATGCAACACTGGCCTTTGAGATCATTGGCTGCTCCCCAGCAGCACAATCTATGGGCTTTTCTGCATTCTGGAATGTGTTGTGCCAGTGAACAGGCTTATGAAATTTGGTTGAGAAATCTGGCAGCAGAGAAGTTTGTGAGTCTCCCTAGATGCTGTGTTCACTGTAACTGCAGATTGATGAAACACACACAAAGACGTTGGAAACCAAACCTCTGAATACTATATCAAGTGAAAATCATTGTGTGCGTGCAGTCGACAGCCTGCTGCAAGAATTTGAATTATACCACACAATACAAGAGACAAGAGCATTGGGAGCATGTGTGTGTTTGTTTAATGGGGTGTGTTTGTTTAATGTAAATATTGTACAATTGGCCACTGAGGAAGGCCTGAGGGCTGAAACATGTCTGGGCTGTCTTTGTGATGGTCATTGGACTGTAGCATCATCTGTACATGGAGAAAGTTTTAGTTACTTAGCCTGTAATTTAGGCCCTATGTTTTAAACTTGAGATTAAAACAAAGACTCATCTGTACATGATGGGTACACAGTAGAGACGGGCCTAAGACAAAAAATCCAAATGGTTCTTTCTTGGCACAAAAGCAATGTAACAACAATCTAGAATTTATTGGCTGGCCTTTTGAATGGTTCTTCATAAAGCAAATGCCTTATGATACTTGATGTCACCTGGTCTGGGTGGGGAGGCATCTCCTGGCAGGTGAGGCAGCCTCATCTAACAGCAGGATTGGGGCATCTTTCGGCGGTGGGGGGGGGAGTGAGAGACAAATCTGAGCCCTTGAATGGCTGTCTTGTATAACCATTGTAAAATGGGCTCTGTTAAATGGTGCATCAGTAGGCTGGGCCCAAGTCTGGTGCCTTGCCCAACTGTTTTTTTTTTAATTATTATGCCTTTATAAATAAAAAAACTTCCAGTCTTGCTTTAAAAAAAAAATTAAATGGTGCATCATACGCAGAAGGTCCCATGTTCCATCTCAGGCTTGGCTCTCTGATGCTAGGAAAGGCCTTCCTCTGATGGAGATTCTGGAGAAACATCACCTGTTGGAGAAGACATTTGGTGGCCCAGTGGCCTTGCTTGGTACAAGAGATCTTCAGATGATGTTGTAAACTGCCTCGCGCACCAGACCTGGTGGAGAGGTGGTATATAAGTTGAACAAACAAACAAACTAACAAACAAACAAATACAGCTCAGCCTGCTGGTTTAGAGAAGTCCCCGTAAATAGGGATTCTTTTTCCTTACTCATGTGGCTCAGAGGTACAGAACACACTTGGTTTGCATAAGGCCCCTCACACCAACGGCGTTCTTCAGACACCTTCTCTTTGTGGTGCCCTCTCGTAGGATTGTCCATCTGGTAACAGGTTGCAAGCTTTTTTATGTGGTCATTTGAGTCCTTTGAAATGACTTAGCAGTGCTGGTGTGGAGGGCACCTTCAGTTTCTGCATTCAGGATGACACATAAGATGGTTTTATTTCTGAGGGCATTGGGTGGAGGATAAAATACTTTGGCACCTCTGGCCATGAGTTTATTTTATATGTTGTCTTTATCTTGCTGATGAACTATGACGTTTGCAGCTTCCTGTTGCTTCACTAGCCACCTTGAACCTTACTGTGATCAACAGAGGGTATAAATTTTTTAAATAAATAAATAAGGACCTGGGTCCAATTCTTGGAATCTCCAATTAAGCAGCCTTGGTTAGTAGATGTTGGGGGAGGCCATCCTTTGCCTGAGACTCTGGAAAGCTGCTGCCAATCGTATATACCATTATGTTAGAAAGCTCAATGCTTTGACTCAGTAGAAGACATCTTCATGCTTCCATGTGACCTGGGAAGAGAAGATTCAGTGGTAGAACCCTGGTTTGCAATCTGACAGCCCAGGTTTAGTCCTGGAGATTCCAGTTTAAAGGGTCAGATAATAGATGATGTGAAAGACCTGAAATCCTTGAGAGCCTCTGCCATAGTGGAAATATCAGCTTTGATACACCAATTGTCTTGCTCAGCATCTTTAAGGGGCTGTGGCTCAGTGACAGAGCACCTGCAGTGCATGATCAAGATCTATGTTCAAGCCCTGCCTTCTCCAGTTAAAAGGCTTAGGTAGTAGGTGATGTGAAAGACCTCTCCCAGGGACCTTGGAGATCCACCAAAGGTCAGAGGAGCCGCCACTGACCCTCCATGCATCTGACAAAGAGAACGGTGGTTCTCGAAAGCTTATGCTACAATAAAGTTGGTTAGACTTAAAGGTGCTACTGGACTCTTTACTATTTTGCAACTACAGACTAACATGGCTAACTCCTTTGGATCTACGACCACTGACTTTGATAACCCAAAGGCAGCTTCATGCACATGACTTGGGGGTGCATACCCAAGATCATGTGCATGACTTGGGGATGCATACTCAAGATCATGCGCATGACTTGGGGACGCATACTCAAGATCATGCACATAACTTGGGGGTGCATACTCAAAATCACTCAGTGCTAATTAGTAGTCACCTTTAAGCAATTCTCATTCGCACAGTGATGTCCAATGTTCATGATCATCTTTGATGAGTTATTCACACTCCACACAGTGCATGCCTGCCCTGGAGTCAGCCCATGGTGCATGACGGGTGGCTATATACATAAAGATATTATGTGGATTCAGGGCTTTCTGATGCCACAGCCACATGGTACTTCCTTTTTCAGAAAGTATCGTTTACATGCTTGATTTAGCACTAAGATTCCTGAAGTAATCCCACCGCCTTTGCAGAACACCCCTAATGTAACGTTCAATATGTTAAGAAGCAGCTTGGCAGCAGTGACTCTTCCATCCATTGCACAGCTGTGATTAAGCCGTGTAATTAATAGAGTATATAAAACATTTATTCAAGCTGAATTATGGACCTGCATAAAATATGGATCGGCTTCACCAATAATCCATACAAAAAATACATGATACAAACAAAGCTGAAGAATCTAATGTCAGAAATATGGCTAGAGCTACAGCAATATATAAACATAATTAATACAGGCTTAGAGTGGAAATCTTTAACACACTGCAACTGGTTCTCAGTCTGCTTAAAGTTCAAGGGTTCTTCTAATATAAATTGTACAGATAGAATTGCAGAGACATAAATAACCAACAGTGCAATCCTATACTGATTTATTCCTGTCCAAGTCCATTGAAGTCAATGGGCTTAGACAGGAGTAACTCTGCCTAGGATCACACTGCAAGTCACCTACACAATCCCTCACTGACTCATCTGGTTGTTCCCACCATAGCATTGCTACCATGGAAGTCCACTGCTACCATGGATGTCCACGACTGCTTAGATATGGGAAACATAGGATGGAGGAGGGTCTACTGAAGGAGTTGGAAGTAAAGATGGACATGAACAGCAATATGAACAAAAAAAAGCCACAAACAGCCCAATCCGCTGTTTGCGAGCAAGCTGTTTGTGAGGCCCTGTTCCTGGTGAACATATGTTCATTCCAAGCCCTCTTTGTGGCGTTCGTCAGCCAGGCAGTCTGGCACCTTTCAATCAATTCCCCTGGCAACATAGGCATGGACTGTCTGAACTCTGTCTGAACTCTTTCTGGCTTTCCTTCTGGCTTCTAACCCCTCAAAGTAGCTTCCAGCAGACAGTCCAGTTTTTGCCCCTGTGAAAAGAAAATGACAGGAAAAGGAGGGACCCATGGATCATGGCTTTCTCAGAGTCCAATCTCTCTGAAACTTGGGGGGTCTTCAGAGGACAGTGAGGACTATGCCCCTGCAAATTTGGTGGGTATTGGACATTGGGAAGGTCAGTTTGTAACCACTCAAAGTAGCTTCCAGCAGACAGTCCAGTATTTGCCACTGTGAAGAGAAAATGACACGAAAGGGGGAGACCCATGGACTCTCCTTCCCCCGCTCAAGTTCAGCTAACTCCCAAGGGGGCCGTTCTGGCTCCCAAAAACCTCCAACTACGAACATGTTCATGAACATGTCATGTCCATCAATGTTCGTGAATCCCTGTTCGTGTATGGCAATGAACAACGAACATTGTGTTCGTTTTTTTCCTGTTCATGTACATCTCTATTTGGAAGGCAAAGAATGATGACAGAGGGCCAAGCTACACATGACGAATGACACTTGAACGGCAAGTGGATTGAGTGGAAGGCAAGTGAACAGGGAGAAATACACTTGCTGTTCAAGTGTCATTCGTCATGTGTAGCTTGGCCCTGAGATATAGCACAGAAGAGTTTCAGCCCAAATATTTTGTAAGGCCTGGTTCAGAGCACTCTTTCAGAAAGTGAGAAGTAGATTTTCTCAATTCATTCCTTTAGTTCTTCTGAACATGCCGTCTCTCTGTATTCCACTCCTCCTCCATTCTGGCTTAAGAGCGAGTTTGGTGTAGTGGTTAAGAGTGGCAGGACTCTAATCTGGAGAGCCAGGTTTGATTCCCCACTCCTCCACTTGAAGCCAGCTGGGTGACCTTGGGTCAGTCACAGCTTCTCAGAGCTCTCTCAGCCCCACCCACCTCACAGGGTGATTTTCATGAGGATAATAATAATACACTTTGTAAACCACTCTGAGTGAGTGTTAAATTGCCCTAAAGGGTGGTATATAAATCAAATGTTATTATTGTTATTATTAAATAAGACAATTTCCTAAACTACTTCTATAAGAAAAGGGTGTGTGGTCTATTTTATTTATATGTCCAATTATTTGCATTTATTTATTTATATCCCGCTTTTCTTCTCAGCTGAGAATTCAAATCAGTTTAAAATACTGTTCTCCCCTCCTCCATTTTCCTACAACAACAGCCCTGTGAGGGAGACCAGGCTGAGAGTTTGTGACAGGCCAAGGTCACCCAGTGAAGTTCCATGGTAGACATGGCGATTCAAACCCAGGTCTCCCAGGATCTGAGACCCACACGCTATCCACCACATCCCCACCAGCTCCCTTTTAATTTAAAGGTCCCTAAGGTGGTTTGCAAAGTGATAAAATACAATTAAAAATCCATTACGAGCCAGTAAAATGGAAACAAAAGTCATTTAGGTAAAGTAAAGGTAAAGGTAGTCCCCTGTGCAAGCACCAAGTCATTACTGACCCATGGGGGGACGTCACATGATGACGTTTTCTTGGCAGACTTTTTACAGGGTGGTTTGCCATTGCCTTTCCCAGTCATCTACACTTTACCCCTAGGAAACTGGGTACTCATTTTACCGACCTCCCTTTTAATTTAAAGGTCCCTAAGGTGGTTTACAAAGTGATCAAATACAATTAAAAATCGATTACAAGCCAGTAAAATGGAAACAAAAGTCATTTAAAAGATAGTAAAAATAGGTTAAAGCAATGCCATTCTCCTGCTGCCCCACCATGTCTTATGAAACCCATTTGGAAGACCTTTTGTGAAGCAGCTGTTCTCAGGGAGGCTATCGCTAAAAAGCTCTGCCCCAGATTCCCACCAGATGATCATTTACTAAGACTGATTGACCTTGTTTGCAGTCAGATTCATTGTCAGACTTTGTTTTTAGATCCATGTAAATGTAGGACAGGATAACCTTTTTACTTTGGGTGTTCTGGAATGCTGGCTGGAAACATGGAAAAGATCTATCCTTGCACCAATGAAACATGCTTCTTTCACCAGAGGAAGATTTCTTGCAGAGGTGAAAAACTCCACCATCAGCAGAATGGGAACCTGGTTTGTTGCAGACCAGAAACTTTATACCCTATTCCCGCCCCCCTTCTAAAATCCCAAAATATTGCAGCATTTTTTCATTTTATTTTAAAACATTTCAGACTTTATATATTACATACAGCACACTGTTTTCAGCTTTACATAGAAAATATATGATCCCGTTTCTGCTCTTTATCATAAGTATTTCATCCAGACAGGCCATTAATATATTGAAGGAATGACACAACCGTGTCTGGAATGGATAGACACACAGAAGTCTGACTAACGCAGTTGCTCTTGGCTGGTATTTGATGCCTTTTTCACCCCCTTCCCATCACAGCCAAGCAAAAAAGAGACAGCCTAAATCAATGCCAAAAGATAGCCTTTCAAGTACAGTAGGTCCTCCCAAATTTAAAGATGCCCAATGCTTAACACCACTCGAGTTAGCAATATGGCGTTCCTTACAGTTATCTGGAGATGAGAAGTCATATTATAGCACTTTGTGGTCCAGGAAAAAAACCAAAATTTTCATGTGCACATTTTGAAGCTCAAAGCCTTAATCTGGGTTGTGGTATATTTAGCCAGGCCCTCCATTATTAATGTTACACTATCGATTTGATACCTGAACCTCTAACAACAAAAAAACCTGTGCAAACTAATTATGGCTGGCTTCCGAATTTGCAGGACTTCTCTCACTCATCATCTAAGCTTTCCGCTTCTCAATCAATATCTCCTTGTTCATTAAGAAATGTGGAGATGCTTCGGATGAAAAGTTTATTCAGGCCTAGAAGCTAAATTGTGAGGCATTGCTTCATAGTTTTTTATTATTTTGGTGTAATTGGACATAATTTCAATAAGTGACCGCTTGCCCTGTAGGTTACACAAACGTGTGCGATCCCAGGCAGAGTGATTCCAGTCTAAATTCTTTACTTCCGTCCTAGAAATATCAGGTTGGATCTTGTTGAAAAGGCCTACATATGCAAGACAGCCATTTTAGCCTATTTCCCTCCCTGCTGTCTCCCCAGGAACAGAATTTCAGGGATATTTGGGGTTTGGCGGCCATTTTAACCTATTTCCCTCCCTGCTGCCTCCTCAGGAACAGAATTTCAGGGATATTTGGGGTTTGGCGGCCATTTTAACCTATTTCCCTCCCTGCTGCCTCCTCAGGAACAGAATTTCAGGGATATTTGAGGCTTTAGCAGGAGGGAGAAGGCAAGAAAGTTGTGCTCTTCCGGAAGAATCCAACCTCCCACAGTAAATGTTGATGGGATTGTAACCATTGTATGGGAAAGAATGTTATAAAGCTGAGGTATTGGCTGAAGATCTTGGCTTCCGGGGATGAATTCCATGACGCACCATATATTTTCTGTGTGCCCATGACACTCTATATGCAAGTAATGTTTCCATATGGAATTTGACTTACTATGGTTACCAGGCCTTCCTAGCCTCCTGGCGGGAGGTGGGGTACCCAGTGCTTACCTTTTTGGCTTTCTCATGATCCTCCTCATGTGCAGGAAGTTACATCGTGTAGGTGCGGGGATGAGTGCATGCTTCGCTGCGGGTCGATTTTGGCCTCAAATGTGCCAAAACAGGTCCATTTGGGGCCAAAATCAGTCTGCAACAAAGTGCAGGAGTGCTGTCAGGGCAGCGTAATGATGTCACTTCTGAAGTGATGGCATCATTGCCAACCCTGGAGCATGCCCGGGAAGCCCATTCCCAAGTCTTTCCATCTTGCTGGCCATGTGAGTGGGGGAATGGGATCCTTAAACTCAAGCAATGGTCAGGGGCTTCTAGAATAGCTCTGGTCTGTGGTCCTCTTGGCATTTGATATTCCAAAATAAATGAATCAGTGATTAAGTCTGGAGTTGTTTCCGAGTGTTATCAAAAAACAAGATTTCAAGGCAGATGTGGAATTTTGTACTTGGGCAAAATATCCAAGGAAACTGAAGGGCGGGGGAGGGGGACTATCTATAAGAGCAGGAAAACATATTTAGGAAGGGATGCGGTTCACTTTCACGTGCCAACATGGGACCTGCAAAAATATGAATACAGGTTAGTTAAACCGTGCTGAGGGCACCATCCACCTTTCATCAGCAGGATAAAACTTTTGGGGGGTTGTGAAGGAGTCTGTTCATGACATTAAGAAATGGCTGCTGGGCGTTATATTGAATTGAAATTCATGAAGTCAGAGCTCATTCTCTACACAGAAGAATTCTATCGTTTGGCGGCTTGTTACTCAGAAAAGAAATTGTAGTACTTTTTTTGTATGAAAATTCTATATGGAACAGGAAAGGCAAAGTAAAAGCTTCTAACTATCTACCTAAACTAGGATGGGTAGAGAGATTCCAGGCCTCATGGAAGACGGAGAGCGAAAGGAAGTGAGTGGAAGGAAGAAAATCATGCAGAATTGCATTCTGGGTAATAAAGGGATAGCCGCAGGAGTGAATAAAGGAAAGTTCAGTAAGCAGCCTATCTAACCCTAGGGATGCCAGCCTCCAGGTGGTGGCTGGAGATCTCCTGGAATGACAACTGATCTCCAGGCAGCAGATACTAGTTCCTCTGGAGACAACAGCTGCTTTGGACTCTGTGACATCATACCCCACTGAAGACCCTCCCCTCCCAAGCCCTGCCTTCGCCATGCTTCACCCTTAAAATCTCCAGGAATTTCCCAACCCACACTTGGCAACCTTATCTAGCCCTGTACAGTGACTCTCTACTGCTCTGCTCTGAGACTCTAATGTCTGTGCCAGCATTAAGTGAAATTGCAGTCATTCCTTCCAGCACTTCACAATTATGCAAGTTTCAAAAATGAAATATGGGGTTGGATCCAGCCAGTTTTTTTCACTCAGACTCGCCCAGTTCCCCTCAATCTACATTGCTTTTGACCATGCAAGTCCCAGGATCGGCAGTATGGACTTCTTAAATAGTCAAAGTGAACTCTTCTTTCCTTTTAAAGCAGCAGAAAAACTGATTGGATACAACCCATTAATTTTTCTAAATTAAACAATTCAGCATAAAAAGCGATGTGATGTTTGGTGCAAATTCCATACTAGTCAAGTTAACCACATGGACATTCTACAAGGACATTAAGAGATTTCTGAAGACGTTTGTACATTTGAAAACAAGTAGATATATTCATTTTCCCAGGATATTGTAAAGAAAAGGTGATTACTGGAACAACACTCAGCAGAGTTCATTAGTCTAATACCCCACTTACTGGGAACCTTCTTTTACTTGAGTGCATGGATTGGACCACCAGGTTTAGTTTAATTCTTACTAATGCCGCTTGGGATAATTATAGCAAACAATGGTAAACGAATCCCATGCCTGAGTAGGAGCAAAAAGAAGCATTGTGGCTATGAGCGCATGTCAGAAGGATGACTGCAGCATATGACAGTGTGCGTTATGTTGCCTGCTGCAATGGTATTGGCAGTTGTCTTTCATTAAGGTGAAGAAACTGAGAAAGGTTACTGGACTGACAATGCTAGACATGAGTGAATGTTTCCTTTTTCTATCATTTTAATTTTATTTGCATTTTTGTTAACAGTTTTGAGTCCTTGCTGTTGGTTTTGTAGATCTGGACTTTCCAGGCTTCTGGGGTTGGAGCTGACGTTTTAGGGTTTAAAACTTAGCCTGTATTGTACCAGGATTACAGTACTAATCACAGCCAGTCCCACCTACAATATTATGCCACTCCGTTCGGGATTGGGAGCAGGGCTGGCCCCTCAGCTGGCAGATCAGGTGGAAATCAACGGATTTCCCAAATCAAATTGAAAACCATTGAGCACAAGTTACTCTAGTATTTGTAGCTCTGGGTGTACAAAATGCACCCTGAACCTCAAAAGCAGCCTTTCATTGGCCAAATCAGTTGACATGGACAGTGCCACCTCCTCCTGAGGAACTACACATCCCATGCTTAGCTGTTTTTGAATAATAGTGCAGCTAAAAGTTTTACCACCAACTTAAGCAGTCACTGTGCACCGATGTTCTCAAGGTCTCCAAGGGAAAGAGTGTATTCTCAGGATGCAGGGCAAATTCAAGTGGTAGGGTGGAAATCTTCTTTCTTGTTCATTTTATGCCCATATCCATCAGTTTCCAACCCTTAAGAATAGAACAGTACCCAGAAAACACCAAGTTATGTACTCTGGCCCCCACCATGCACTACTAGATCTGTCCTTAGACTAACAGGTTCTACTCTTTAGCTCACTGGCTCCACACAGGGCATGAGTTGTGCCCTCTTCAGCTGACCTCCCAGCCCTTATGAAGAATCCACTAAACTTGCACAGGTCCCATCAAGACAAAAGGTTTCTCATGAAAGCTTCTACTTCCACCCCGCCACTCAATAGGTCACATTCATCTCCTGCATTGTCCTGGATGTGACTCTGTCTTCCCCCCACATTCACCTGAGGAGGTGAGCAGAACTTCCAATGTCTCTGTCAGCATGGCAACCACTCATCTGGGCAGCAGAGACCTCCTCTCCAGCCTGTAACAGCTGCCAGTTTGTGGTGGGTAAGTCTCCTGTACAGCATATATGAGATTCTGCTTGAAGGAAACTGCTTGAAGGAAATATAGCAGCATTGCCCAGCTGGGGTGGAGAAAGAACTCTATTTTGAGGAGCCACACCACAACCTGTTCTCCACAAGTGCATACACCCCATAGTGGGGAAAAGAAACTGGGCTGTGGCATATAATTTTTATTAGCTCAAAAACTAATGGCAGACATGCCATCCATTTCTCTGTTTACACAAAGAGATGAATGACTACTTTAATTCAATCAGTAGGCTGAAACCTATTTTTCCCCCAGACATTAAATATGATCAGATTCCTGTGGAATACTTCTGACATGGCACTCTGCCTTCCCGATGCCTCAGTTGATGAAACATGTCAAGTTTTCTCACAGTGATAATTTTATGGGGATATAATTGATTCCCACTTAAAAGTATCAGCTAACTCGTCTTCATGAAGTCATCCAAGACTTCCACCACAAACACATATTTTGTTAACTTTAAAAAATTCCTAATTTTAACAACTAAAAATATGAGATTAACAGACTTTGTCACAATTATAATTTCACATTTTATCTTCTTCTTTTTGACAAAGTAATACATTTTGTTATATTCTCTGCCGTGTGGATCCTATCACACTACTGAGGAAAGTTTGAAGCCTTTCTTTGGAGAAAAACGGCTTGTGCTGGAGGAAGGCTCCATACATAGCCGAACATGATTGTCAGGCAAACTTGCCCAACTCGCTCAATTAAACGTGAGGTGAGCTCCAGATCAGATTGCCTTGAAGGCTGTTGCCAAGGTTCTTGCTGAACACTGCAGCTTTACACCTGGGTCGTAGCTGCTTAGTCTACAGGGCCAGTGTAGACTAATGACGGCTTACTAACATAGTCAAAGTATACCTCTGTAATTTTATCTTTATTTTGAGCCAATGAGTGCCGATATGTCATAGCATCTAGAATATTACCCCATAGTAGAGATCATGAAATGAATAGCACCAGTCTATTGGCAGGAAGGTACCAGAAGGTGATGCTCAGAGGTCTCTGCTCAGTTTCCTGGCCTATAAGGGAGCATGGGGTTTGAATTTTGTCTCCAGTGGTTTTAACCATCTTCACAAAACCACAGGGGAGATGGTTCAGAGACCTGGAACACAGCATTACCAGTGTGGAGATGCCCTACATCTCCCTCTCTCTTTTCTGTTCAAAATGCAGGGAGGCTGTGGAAATCTTTGGAAACAGTGAAGGGCTGGAGGAGGGTTTTAATAAAGGGAAACTTAATCCACACAAGGCAGAAGTGCTATGGATGGGGACAAATACTGATCAGGGAGTAGAGCTCTCTTATTGTTGGATGAGTTAACTCTCCTCTGAAAGATGGTTTGTGAAGTTTGGGGGTACATTTAGACTATTTCCACACATCCTTAAATGGACGGCCCACTCATCAAAGCTGGCAGCTTTCCCCCTTGACTCCAGACATCTCCACTGTCAAATGGTTGCAGGCTGTTTGGCTTCTGTTTTTTTTTCAGCACCTTTTTGGGGACTGCACTTTCCAGTGGTCCCAGAAAAGGCACTGAAAAAACAGAAGCCGAACAACCTACAACTGATTTGAAAACAGAGACATCTGGAGTCAAGAGGGAAAGCTGCCAGCATTTAATGAGTGGGCTATCCCTTTAAGGACGTGTGAAAATAACCTTAGACTTAACATTGCCTTTATATGGACAAATATTCAAAGTAGCCTGGGACAGCTACAAGACAAGGTTGTTAAAAGAAATTCTTTTAATTCCTCTTCACCCAGTTTCTCCCTGAAATCCAACAATCCTTTCATTTCTTCTTTTTATGAATTTTGAGTCATCTTCTAATGGATTCCTTTTCGATCAAACAGAAATTTGGAGAGGCAGGAAGGGAGGTTCTGCAAAATTACAGAATTTCACTCTGTAGATGCTCAGAGGCAGGCAATGTCTTCCATAGCCTTCCTATCATTTACCATCCTGGGGTGTATAACAGAAAACAACTGCAAGGGCTGAAGTTACCAAAAGGTGAGATGAAAGAGAATCCTGCTCTTAGAAGAGAAAAGAGAGAATAAGAGAAGTCAATGGCTATATGTAAAAGTGAATTTTGGAAAAAGAAATTCCACACCCCATTAACAATCCTACTAGAAGAGTATGACAAAGATTGGTTTGCCAGCAACAAGCTTTCCTGGACAATGTTGATCTGGCCATCATCATACATGCTTTTGGTAACATTTAGACTTGACTACTGTAACACATTCTATATGGAGCTGCCTTTGAAGATAGTTCTGAAACTTCAGTTAGTGCAAAATGCAACAGCTAAGGTCCCTAAAGGCACCAGTTTGGCCATACGAACCCATAATTATACCATCTAAACTAGCTTCCAGTCTGTATCCAAGTTCAATATAGGGTGCTGTTTTTGATATTTAAAGCTATAAGCAGCTTAGGCTGAAGAATTGTCTCTACCTGTATTAACCAACGTAAGACTTGAGGTTTACCCAAGGGGAGTATTCCTTCAAGAATCAGCCTTATCAGAGGTTGCAATTTTTCATAAGGGAGTATTCAAACAGCTCTCCCATGCAATATGAAGTGAAAGAATCCAGAAACAAATCTGTTTCTTGACTCTACTGGGCCAGAATCCAATTGCCTCCTTTCCCCTGTTCCTGTCCTAGCTCAGAGATGATTGAGTCTGAAAGAGTGTTTCTGCACTCGTGGTTCTCTGGATATTTCTAAATGTTTTTTCCCTGTGCAACAATCTCACAGTACTGTATAGTTTTAGTTGGAGCCACTATGAGATCGGTCCATCAAAGGCTGCTTTCCCCCACTTTAGCAATTGTTTGCAAGTGGATTTGGGTGTTTCACACAGTAAATTCCAGTTGCAAAGTGCATTGAAAGTGGATTGAAAGTGCATTATTTAGAATGAATCATAGGTTAAAAGGTGCTCCTTCTCTTCTATACAGGATCACACATTCGCAGAGAACTTGATGTTAAATCTTTCCTAGATGGGTTCTTTAGACATTTATTTATTTGCTTTGTCTAAATCTTACCTTTCTCCAGTCGGGACCAAAAGCAATTTACTGCATTCTTATCTCTTCTATGTTATCCTCACAACAACCCTGTGAGGTTGGTTAGGCTGAGAATGTGCGACTGACCCAAGGTCACTCAGCCAACTTCCATGACAGAGTAGGCTTGAAATTGTTTTCTTTCATTCTTATGATTTTCATGGTATTCTTTTCAATGGGAAAGGGAAGGGAGGAGCAATTGGAGGTTCTAGGGCAGCTGATTTTGTACTCAAAGGCACCAAAATTGCACACAACACAGTTCTCCCTCTGATTTAAAGAATTTAAGTTTCAAGCAAAGAAGGAGTGTGTGTGATTTTACAGACCTCAAAAGGGATCTCTCTCTCTGCAAAGCTGCAGTAAGGTCTCTCTACTAATTCCTAAAATGGCCATCAAGCAGCAGCCAGCCAGCAGGAAAGCTTCAGCCAGCCACCAGCATTTTTTTTTAAAAAAAGCCCTGTCTGCATTCATTTCATTTCCCTACTCTTACAGTGACTGACAAAAGAAAATTACATTTCCACTGTAAACTCTACATTTCCCTTACTTCCTTGTGGTTTGTGATTTGTTTCCTTTCAAAAAGTAAGGAAGACTCCCATTGCAGAACCCCCAAAGGCATTTTTGCACTTCCATAATTTCCTACTCTCCTGGCTTTTCGTAAATGAGGCAAAACGGAACTATTCAAAAAAGCTTTTTACTCAAATGGGAGTAAAAACCCTATGGCATTGTTTATGGAAATGTCCTTGATACTGTATTGAAATGTACTTGTCACTTATTGTACTAATCTCATACTGTGTAATCCGCCTTGAGTCTCAGTGAGAAAGGGGGACTATAAATGACATAAATAAATAATAAATAAAAAAAGGAGAGGGGGCTAGAGTTATCGTTTGTCAATGAAATGTCACCAAAATTGTAGCAGAGTATCTGCTGCTTGTCCCTGAAACAATGCCCAAGTTTCAAGCAACTTGAGCAAAGTATTCAAATTCTGCGGTCCCTTAAGCAAGTCACTCCTTCTGCTGTTAAGCTTTTCTACTTCTACAAGAAAAATATATGTCTCCAGCCCACAAGGTGGGGGAGAAGGGGAGAAGGAGAATGGCAACTCTCTGCAATTTGTATTGGCTGTGGGTGCTCTTTGCTCCTCCCTTACAACAATCTGATTGGAAGGAAGAAATTCAATACAGATTCAAATGACATACCCAAACTTGGAAAAAAACATGGATTTCATGAGGGAGGGTTTGCCTGACTACCAAGCATCCAGGACTAGCATTTCTGTTCTGGAGAGATGGAAGTAAAGCTGAAAAACAAGGGAATTTTTTTCAGATGTGTATGTGTGTGTGTGCATGTGTGTGCATGCATGTGTGTGTGATTCTTACAGCTCTGGATTTTGTTTACACACACCCCTAGTAATTATTTTGTGTAATGTACATTTTTATTTGGTTAGTAGCCATGGATATATGTATGAAAAGGTAGGATATAAAGCTTATTGATTAATTAAGAGATTCTCCATCTATCACTGTTTCAAATTCACCGTTGCAAAACACGTGGTTGTTGTATCTAGAAACTGTGCCTCTTTGTAATGATCTGAGCTTATATTTACCCAAATTAGGGTTGCCAGGCAGTGCTAGGCAACTAGTGGGAAGGCTGTGGGTGGGGATATGGGGGTCTCTGTGATGCCAGCTCTGGCATCCTATCACTTCCAGTAAAAAAATACAAATGGAAGTTCTAGGATTCACTAGAAACTCTGTGGTTTTATGGTTTATGGTAAACCCAGAGAGTTTCTAGTAATTTCTAGAGCTACCCCATTTCACTTCTTTTTTTTAACTGAAAGTGAAATAACACCTCACACAACACTACACCCCCCACTCACTGGGGGAATGGGACCACTAACCCAAATCTGGCCAGAATTATCAGAAAGTATTCTATTATATACATAATTGGCTGCTTCTCTATTTTCTTTGTATTTCACCATCATTATCTTAGTGGACTCGATGACCTTATATCCTTAATACTATTACCCTTCATTTTTTTAAAAAAAAAGAAGGCCTGGGATTGCTTTCCACGATAACTTTTGGATGTGGTCTGCTTCCTTTTACAAATCTAACAGATTTGATTCTATGCCTTCTTTGACATGTAATGCAATGCCACCTCTAGCACGACCTACCCTGTCTTTCCCATCGATCATGTAGTCAGGGATAACAGCATCCCATTGATTTTCATTGTTCCACCAGGTTTCTGATATTCCTCCCCTGCCTACATTCTCTTTTAACACCAGGACCTCTAATTAATCCACTTTAGCTTTGGGGCTTCTAGGATTTATATATAAATACCTAGATATTTGCTCAAACATTTTTATGTGTGTGTACTCAGTTTTTATTGTGGCAGTTTAACTAACTTTGATAGCTTAGTGATGGCTTTTATACACATCTTGTTATCTTCTGTCTAGCCTTACCAACCTCCAGGTAGAGTTCTCCAGAAATTACAACTGATCTCCAAGTCCAAGTCCCAAGTTCCCCAGGGATGAGTTCCCCTGGGGAAAAAATGACAGCTTTGGAGAATGGGCTCTGTAGAGCGCTCTCTCCCCTCTCCAAACTCAGCCCTATTCAGGTACTGCCCCCAAATCTCCATGAACTTCCCAGGTCGGAGTTAACAACCATACTTTTATCTTACTCCTCCTTCTCTTCCTTCTTCTTCTTTGGATGTAGAGTGCTCACTGGAAGCGGAAGAGAATTTAGAACTGTAGTACAAGCACCTTCAGTTCAGAAATCTATGCTTCAGGTTGAATTTAAACCTAAACTCCCATTTGAATTTGGACTTGGCTTATATTAGTTTCTCTCCGGTCACAGCAAGGTGGTCTTCCATGCCAATTTCCTACCTGATTTCTGAAACAAATTCCTCTGAGGGGGAAACTGGGTGGCAGAGAGGTAGGGCAAGAGTGGTGGAGACAGTAGAAACAGGAATTGCATGACATTCTAGGTGTTCTTTTTAACCATACATTTCGAGGAAATTCCAATGCCACTTCCAACCCTCTACCCCTAGTTTTGCTCCAGCTGCTCGATTAAGAGGCAGTGGGTGCCTGGAGTACAGGGATGGGTGCCCAATAGAATGAGCAACTTAACACTGTCCGCCCATCAGTTGTCTCTGCCTCTGATGTTAAGTTTAATGGTATTCTGTAACCTAAATTAATTATTATACTTTGGAAAGTTCAATGCAGTTTAGAAACTGCTCCTGTATTCTTCATTCCAGGTCTAATCAAGAGATAGTTGCTTTGCTTCAACACAGGTATAGCATCAGCTGACCAACAATTTTAGCCCCAGAATCTCATTTTAGTTCATACCAATCTCACCCCAACCAATGTGGTGTAGTGGCTGGGCTAGGATTCAGGAGACTTAGGGCCAAGCTACAAGTGATGAATGACACAGGTTGGACACTTGTCAGCTTCCCTCAAGTTTTGATGGGAAATGTAGGCATTCTGGTCTTGCAGCTTGGCTCTCCGACTGCTGTCCAATGGACTTTCAACTGTCACTTGTCCAACATTCTGCCAAGCTGCCTACATTTCCCATCAAACCTTGAGGGAAGCTGACAAGTATCCAACCTGTGTCATTCATCACTTGTAGTTTGGCCCCTAGTTTGAAATCCCCACTCTGCCATAGATAAGATTGCCAGGTTCCCAAGAGCGGCAGTAAACTCCTGGTGATTTGCCCCTCTTCCCACTGACCACGGGCAATCGACAGGAGGAGGCAGGCTGCCCAGTGAGTGCCTGCCACCAGCATGCGGTCTGGAAAATGGCCACACATGCTCCCCGTGCTCCACACGATGACATCACTTCCAGAAGCGATGTCATCACAGGGGAGTGTGTGTGCATAGCATCATCATTTGGGGTGTGGAGAGCATGCATGCATGAGGAACATTCAAGTCAGGGCCGTGCCCCCCAGTACCACTCCCAGCAGTTGATAGGGACAGCTGGCAATTCTAACCACAGAAACTCATTGTGTGATCTTTGGCCAGGTGCTTTCTCTCACAGCATTTTTGTTGTGAGGATAAAATGGAGGAGAGGAGACAACCACTGATTCATCCAATAATCCAGCATTATATCGGTGTCAATTTAGCCGGCTTCTCAATGGATCTGTGAGCCTTTATGCAAATGCAAAACTGGACGGTTTCAGTTTGGCTTGCAGCCGTTCTCGCGGTCACATGTTGTCTATACCACCATCGCAGGTTTCCTCCCCATTAATCTCTGACTGTCTGATCTGTATAATTCATATATCTATAACATTTGAATCAGGCAGTCAGGTCATCGTGGGTGTCACCAACTTACATATGCACATTTTGAATTATTCACCAGGAGCCACGCCATCCAGCACCTTGAGTTATCAGCTCTTCACAAGAGGATAAGAATGTTTTTGTATAATTATAAGGAATTGTTTTGCACTTTTTGTATGATGTTATCAAGACTGGTGGCTTGAAAGGAAATAAGCAGTCAAACCAGGAAACAAAAGAGATGCAAGATGAGCAGTCTAAGAGGACCTCGTTCCATACTGGATTGATCAGTTTTCCAAACAAGGGAGCCAGCACAGAATCAACAGATTCATCATAGACTCCATCTGGTTTTACTCACTTGTCCCTTTGGGCCACACAACTCCTACTAAGCTAGTATCTGCAATATCACACCCTGCCTGTTTTTAATGTTAATGTTCATGTGCAGCATAGATTAGGCTGGGTACAACAAACTTGATGAACCTAAAAGTCTAGGTGTGCTATAAAGTTCCCAGCTTTGCTTTGACAAACACTGGATAATTTGAGGGGTGGTCAGAGTTTATGAAGAATGTGATATTACTTCCAGGAAACACTCTAAGCTGCCTCCCCTAGTCGCTGTGATCTTTATCATAGAAACTAGGGGGGGGTTCTAGAGTGTCATTTTGTGGATGCTATTTTTTTTCTCCCACTTCACAGTTCCTAAGGGTGGGAAATTGGGGCTGGTGGCTGGTAATTCCCCTTCCTGAATGGGTAAATGGGAGGTGTGGAGTGGCAATAATTCAATGGGAGGCCACTTCAGAATTCTATGTCAATCACCTTAATTAATTAATTAATTAAATTATTGAAACCCCACCCTTTCCTTGTGGATCAAGGCATCATACAGTTTAAAAGATTAAACACAAAAAATATAATAAAAGCCCAGTAATTCCTCTCCCCAAGAAAATCCGTGCAACTTAAACCCCATCGAAAGCCCTCGCAAATAAAACAATCTTAAAGCACGTTGTAAAGACTTTTAAAGACTGTGCCCCCCTCACCTCCTTAGGGAGCCTGTTGCACAAGCAGGGAGCCACTATATAGAAGGAGGAGTCCAGTAGATTCCAAGTCAGCCATGTTAAGCAGGGAAATAGCTAGAAGGTGGCAGAAGACAGCGTGTGGCTTCTGGGCAATATGGGGAGTGACAGATTTCCAGGTATGTGGGTACTAGGCTAAGAAGGGCTTTAAAAGTTATTACCAGCACCTTAAACTGAACATGGAAACAAATTGGCAGCCCATGTCACTATTTTAAAATAGGCATGATGTGTTCCTGTTAGCTAGGCCTTGGCAATAGTCTGGCTGCTGTGTTCTAGTTCCTGAGTTGTTTTCAAGGGCAGCCCAATATAAAGCATGTTACAGTATCCCCAACTACAAGGATGCAAAATACGGACTAGTATTGCTAGGTCGGCTGAGCCTAGAAAGGGAAAGAGGTGGCAAACCCAACAATATATCGAGGGCGATATAAAAAAAAATCACTTTGGATGAGAGACTCTGCCTATGCAAAAGTGGAGAGGTAGAGACAACAGAACATGTTGTACTTCATTGCTCTCTTCATCAAATGATCTGCGCAAAGTATATATTTCCCCTGCTGAACAGATTTCCAGGCCGCTCAAATCAAGAACGTTGCTCGTGGGAGAAGATGCTCAGGTCACAGCAGCTACAGCAAAATTTTGCACAGCGGTTTATAAAGCTTGACAGAATATTGTAGTTAACGTCGAATAGTAGCAATGTTAGTACTAAGTCACTGTCAACGGAAGATATGAACTAGATGGCATAATTTTATAGGATAATGCTGCCGTAACTGTTGTATCTACTTAATTGGAATTATTTATATGTATATAACTTTTTAATTTTTAATGTATACTGGTATCACATTTTAAATCGTATGTTAGGGTAGTGTATTTTCTTATTTCTGTGTTACGCTGGTCTATGACTGTAATAAACTGATTGATTGATTGATTGATTGATTGATTGATTGATTGATTGATTGATTGATTGATTGATTGATTGATTGATTGATTGATTGATTGATTGATTGAAACCAACTTGTGTTTCAAATAGCAAGTCTGGGTCCATGAGCTCCTCCCCTCAACCTGTTAAACTGTTCTGTTCATGCCGATGCCATTCCGTCCACAACAAGTAGATCTAGTCCCTTCAAAGCATTAGCCTTCCTGTCTAGTATTACTTCAATTCTTCTTTCGGTTCAGCTTCTGCTTGTTCTGCCTTAGCCACTGGAGCATAGCCTCAGAGCACTGGTTCAGAAGCAAGACAAGTGGAAGCTTCAATAGAGCTGGGTGTCTTATGCATATTGACGACATCCAGCCCCAAAGCTCCAGACAATCTCATTCAGTAGCCTCATATCAATATTGAAGAGCCTTGAGCTTTGTGGAAGAAATGAAGGATATAAAGTGAACAAATTTAATTTTAAACACTTGTTTTCTTCTGGCGAGGTACCAGGATGGTGCAAGCAGTAAGGCACTTGAGCTCTTGCCACTGGAATTCCCCCATTCAAGCCCCATTATGCTTTGCAGATACAACATGAACACATTTTTTTGCTGTCAAGTTGCAGTTGACTTATAGGTTTTTCAAGGAAAGAGACTTTCAGAGGCAATTTGCCATTGCCTGCCTCTGTGTAACAACCTAGACTTCATTGGTGGACTCCCATCCAAATACTAACCAGGCTGACCCTGCTTAGCTTCCAAGATCTGACATGATCAGGCTAGCTGGGTATCCAGAATCCCACCAATGAATGCTGTGGCACTCTTCTGATCAATGCATCTGAAGTTTTAGAGACAACAGAATCATAAACCATACATAGTAAAGAGTCCAGTAGCACCTTTAAGACTAACTAACTTTATTGTAGCATAAGCTTTTGAGAACCACAGTTCTCTTTGTCAGATGCATGTGGAAGATATGAAGAAACTGGCCAGAGATATACATGTGGTGAAGGGAGGGGGGAGTAGATGCAAATCAGTTGCAAAAGTCATGACACAGGCTAACTCCTCTGGATCTATAAAGCATATGTGGTTTTTACATATGCATAAGGCATTTATGTGTCATCATAGGATTTTCAAGGTAAGAGATTAGCTCAATAAAAGAAGGCATGTCCTCCAGTTTGCAGGATGAGCGAGTCTGTTCATGATAGGATGTTTTGGAGGTCTTTCATTCATAGGGTTACCATAGGCCGGAGGCAACTTGAGAGCACATAACATACAAGGCATTTATATAACATATCTCATTATTTTGTTATATGATTTGAACAGGTAAGAGTGCAGAACAATTTCAGGATGCCTGTTAAAAAGTCTTGTCATATGTAAATGGGAATTCATGGCTAGAACTTCTGGTCACATCCTGCCGTATGGTTACCCAGGTGCCTGAATGTCTGGGATGATTTGTGGAGACTCAAGACATCATTTGCTAGGAGCTTACTGGTAGTAAACACCTTCACACAGGTAGGTGGTATTGACTCAGAGCAATGCTAATTGGGATGTAGGAAATATGGGAATGGAAGCCAGCCCAGCTAGAACTGTCTGTGCTGCCTCAGGAAAAACTTATTTAAATGTTCCACCCCTTCTCAAAAGTGCCTAGAGGATGTTGATGGCAAAGTCACTTCCTCCCATAACCCGAGGCAATATTCTTCTGGGACAGCCCATCGTCCTGCTTCATCCACCCTCAGTGTAATTTAGATGAGGAAGTCCATACAACAAGTAAAGCAAGCCATACAGTGCTGCAAGATAAAGAAGGCACCATTACTTATCTTTCCACTCTTTTCCCGATACTCCACCCGCTCAGTTGCCTTCTCACTGAAACTCCACATTACTACAATGTTTCTTTCTGGATGAGAGATAGTTCCTTCAATGGTGGGTCATTCAGTGCCTGCTTTTGTCCTTCATGATTGATATTTGTAGTCGGCCACATTCTGCGACAAGTCACAATCGATCTAAATCAAGAGTTCCCTACCTTGTTGAGCCTGAGGGAATTGGAGAATGGGTAGCAGGCACCACCACAAAATGGCTTCCATGGAAGTCTGTGTTGGGAGGTTCTAAGCCAAGCATTCTCCTACAATGGAGGCAGTGATTTCTGAAGGGTGCTTCCTGCAGACACAAAGGTGAGGCCTCCTCTTCTGAAGCATATTCTTCTCCAAGAAGGTGAAGGGAAGCTAGGCCTTCAAGGAAATGATACTTTTGGGAAGAAGTAAGTGGATGCCAGCGAATATATATATATATATATATTTAAATTTTTTTATTTTTCAGTATACTACACAACACTATAATAACACTACACAAGACTATCACAAGGAGAGGGAAAGAATGAAGAGAAAGGGAAGGGGCGGGGAAAAGGGGACATAAAGGGAAGGATAAACTACATTCAACACTACACTTCAATGTTTTCCCTTCATACTGCCATAATAGAAAAAAAATAGCTCAATAAAATGATGATGGGGTGGTTAATCATACAGATTACACATTTCAAATTCTAATTAAACTTTCCTCCCCCTTCTGGGTCCCGGACACAATTCTCTCTGTGCAACCGCAGCTGCGGTGCTCTCCTCCCCCCCCCCTCAGGCTTCTCCTTTTCTTCGTTCTTGGTACACTGGAATTCCGGGTTTTTATCCTCAAAATCCTTTAGTTGATCTTCTGATAGTATCTTATAGGCTTGATCTTTATGTCTAAACCATATTCCTTCCGGAAGTAACCATTTATACTTTATTCCATGGTCCCTCAGAAGAGCTGTGAACTTTTTATACTTAAAACGTCTTTTCCGGACTAGAAATGGAACGTCCTTTAAAATCTTGACTTTAAGACCCATAAAGTCCAAATCCGCATTGTATGAGTTATATAGGATAGTGTCCCGAATCTTTTTAAATGAAAAGTCAATAATGATCTCGCGAGGCAGCTGTCGCTTTGTTGCATATTTTGAAGAAACCCGACGGACCTCCAAAATGGCGCTTTTAACCTCTTCTTTAGTTGTCCTCGCGGGTGTCGCCAGTAGTTCCGAGACCAAATCCCACAGATCCTCATTTTCCTCCTCTTTCACATTTTGGAGACCCAAAATTGTCTGTGTTCATTCCACCTGTAGCCCGATCAGCTGGTTCTCCACCAACTTCAGCTCTTTTTTCGTAGCCTTCACAAGTGACGCACTTTCCAGAGCAGACTTCTCTGCCCCCCCGCTACTTCCTTAATGGTTTTCACTTCGCTTTCAATTGAGCCCACCCTTTGATCAGTTTCGTTCAGCTTGTCAACAAAGGGTTTTATGGCTTCCACCACCGCCCTGCGCACCAACTCTTCGAGCGACTCTCCCTTCTGCAAGGTAGCCGAGATTGACTTACCGAGAGCGGGACTTTGCTTCTTTGCTGCCATTTGGGGGGGGGGGGCGGCAGCCAAATCCTGGAACTCACCAAAGGGGAAGAGCGAGTCTTCTTCAGATCACCCTCTCCTTCACAAACGCTTGTAGAACAGAAGGGATTCGCTTGTTTACAGGCTTCCGCCTGTTTCTTTTATTTGCCGTTTCTCGTTGCCCGGCGGCACTCAAGGCGCCGCGCACGTCTGCCGGCCTCCATAGGGACAAACAGGCAATTCCCCCCCTGCATTGATTTCGGGAGGTTCTTCCCGCAGCGTCCCTGACCCTGCCTCCCTGACTGGGAGTCCTGGGGGCTAATCCTTGCAGATCAGCCGCCCGGTCAGGGTGCCCAGTCGCTTCCTCCTGGACCTGCCGAGAGGAGCGTCCGGCATAGCTGAGAAAGCAAAACCAAATCGATGCCAGCGAATATATTGATGGGCACCATGACAAACTCAGGCACTATGCTGGAGACCACTGATCGAAATATTCTAGCTCCCGAACCTATAGGAGCTATAGGTCAGTGTTACAGCACACACATGTATAAGGTTCCAGGTCTACTCCTGACATCTTATTGGGGCTGGAAAAATATTTAGAATATGAATTCAGACAATAAACAATCAAAATCTGAGGTGATCATGTGCTGTTCAAAGAGAAAGAATTTCAATTCCCATTGAAATTATTGTTCACTTTTGAACCCCAACTTCTTAGGCCAGTTCTGGCTAGAAAGGTGGCATGGTATAGGCTGATATCATATCACAGAGGCTAAGCAGATTTGGAACTTGGATAGGGGACCACCAAGGAATTCTCTGCAGAAGAAAGCAATGGCAAACCACCTCAGATTTCTATCTATCATATACACACATCTACACAGTATATAATATATATAATATTATCTATCTATCTGTCTATCTATCTATCCATCTATCTGCACACACATTATATTATATTACAAAACTCGAACTAAAAAGTTAATAAAATCATCTGGAAAGCCTCCCAATCCGGCCTCCAGTCGGGGGGGGGGCAGATGGTCATCTGGCCCCCCATATGAGTTACAGCTGAACTGAAAGGCCTGCTTTCCCACTTGTTCTGACACCCTTATGTATTATTGGCAGGGGTGGTTGTAAGGTTGATGGTCTGTGGGTGGTTTTCTGGGTTTAGTGAAGTTTTAATGTAACTTATTATGTTTTATTGTTGTAACCTGCCCTGAGCCTGTTTTCGGGGAGGGTGGGATAGAAGTCTAACTATTCAATTAATCAATCAATCAATTGATCCATTAATTAATTAAACAATTAAATGAATAAATAAATAATGAAACAAGACGTTTCATTGGCTTATAAAATATTTAGACTCTGGGAAACCAGGGAGGGCACTCAACAGTGGGCTAGAAAAACTATTTTATAGACCTGGATTCCTCCCCCCAGTACGATCCGTGGGCCTGCTGCCATTGCGATGCTGTAACGTGTCCATTCAGCTGCACAGCTATCATGTACTTGGGAAAGCCTTTCTATTATTATAACCTCCTGAGAACCCTTTTTTCCCCCTCACCACCTTGATTCGGCTTATCTTGTTTTTACACATCCCCTATCTGCCTCCTGCAATCTTTTGTGCCTTTTGATTTAAAAGATGTTTTTCTTTGCTGCCGTTGTATAAGCACGATATATAACCTCTGGGTATGCGCACTAATCAAGGCTCTTAATCTGTAGCTACCTATCCAAACCTCAAAGCTACCGCTGATAACATTTCTGAGAAAATTAACCTTCGGGTCTTGTTCTCGCCTGATGCTCAACCCCAGAGTCTTAGACCTCCAGCACACTCCTTCCAAATGTTATTGGTTCTAACATGCATAAACCTTTGGGGCCCTTCCCAAAAGCTTGCTCAGCTAAGCCCTCTGTCCCAACATACAGAGAAGGGAAGAAAGGATCTACTGTTTGATCCCGTCTTGCTGAATATATATAGCTGCTCCGATGTGGGCGGAGGGGAGGAGGCTGTTTCTGTCAAAGTGATTGTTTGCTGCTTAACAAAGAGTTGCGCTCTTTTCCTTTACTATGTTTGCACAAGTCTGTAGATGGCAAAAGTCACATTCATGCAGATGAGGGTCTCCTTGGTTTCCTTTCCCCACAGGTGTTTCCTGATGGTGCATATTGTCAGAACTGGTTGGCTGCACCATACACTCTGACATCTCCTCAAAGGTTCTGGGGTCAGGACATAAAGCCATTTGAATGCATGCTTTCTTGTTGTCCGAATAGATCCCCTCTCACCTGGCCAAAGTCAACTTTCCCTTCCTTTCTCACCACCCTTGCCAGATAATGACAGGCTCATCCTCCTGCCAGTCAATAGCGACGACTGTTTTCAATCACAGGCCGGAGAGCAAACCCTTGCCAGCTCAACGGTACGGAGAGAAATGTGCTCAAATACAAATAGGACCATTATCCCTGGCTCCAGCTTCCTATTTCCTTTTCATGAAGTAGCCTCTGCTTAGCTCATCAAACTAGAGAGCAAAGCATCATCCAGAAATGAATGCCAACTTCCTTCCATTGCGCATTTAATATATTATCCTCTCTGCAATCTGCAGTAGATTAACTTCCAAAAATGTATATGTCCACTGCTCGGAACATTAACCACTTGAGGGCAATGAGGATGTGCGAGGGGGCCTTTGCCAAGTAGGACACAGATGGTTCCAATCCATTCTGAGAGATGGTAATGATCTCCTTCTTCTTCCACTGGTAACACTGGGCTGGCTTTTCAATGAGTGATACCCAGTGGCCAGAAAAAAAGGAGAGTGTGACTCAAGAAGGCAGATATGTTTCTGAAGAACTGGGGTTTGGCTCACAAAACCTTATACCCTACCCAATTTATTTTCCAGAAGACTTTTTAAATATTAAAGCTGAATATATTCATGCTATAGCACATGGATTTCCCCCCTTTTCTGTCCTTAGCAATCAAATGCATCTTCCTTATCCAGACTTTTGGTGTACATAAGAAGTGCTCTTCAGTTCCAACCAGGCTGAGACTGTCCATAGAGTACTGCTGATCCATGTCTCAGGAAACCAATCTAGAGTTAAAGAAGAAAGGTTCAGAAAACAAGAGATAGTCGAGTAGAGGGTAGGGAGGATTTAGAATGTCTTTTTTGACTTTAAAAATCCCTCATTATGATTTTTTTTCTTCCTTGTGCAAACCGAACCGGTGGTTCCTTATTTTTACACTATGTTCTGTTTCTTTGGCACTGACCTTTGAACAAAGATTCCTCAAGGTAATCAATAAAACCATAGTGCAAGATTAAACAACTGCACAAAACAGCCAAATTCACAATACCATAGAAAACAGAACTAGGTGAACCAAAATGATCTGTGAATCAAAAAAGATCCCCCTCCCCATTACGAAACAAAACCGAAACAACTTGTCACCCATACTGTGGAACGAAACTGCCTTATTTGGTGTCTATAAGAAAGCAAAGAAGTGATGGAACAAAATACCTTGAGGGTGGTGAGTTCCGTAATGTTAATGCTACTACCGAGAAGGCCCTGTTTTGTGTAGGCAGCCGCCCGACTTTGCATGACAGCAAGGCCTCTAAGAAAAATGGGATGTTCTGTATTGGAGTAAATGGTACTTGATGCATCCTGGGGGCTTAAGGTTTTAACCAACAACATCTGGTTCTTAGAAGATCAGGGCAGCACTTCTCCATACATAGGAAAGACATAGGGCTGAATCCAACCAGTTCTCCTGCTGGTGAAAAAGGGACCCCTTTGACCATCAGTTCTGAGAATCACGGAGCCTGCATGCACAAAACCACATGGGCCTGTAGTAAGGAAGGGAATTGAGTGAGAGTGAGTGGGAAAGCTGGCTGGATCCAACCCATATAGTTCCCATTTCTTAGATTTACACCCATAATTCAGGTGCATGTAAAGCAAGTTAACTGACTCTTGCATGAGCAGAAAACCCATCCCTGTATACTCGATACAACCTCAGTCATTAGTTTCCCAAATCCCCTATAAAGTAGATAAATGTCAAATCAATAAAGACAGATAAATTCTTATCAGTAGAAAAAGACACAGCCTCCATGTGATGGTATCACTTCATTAGGTAACTTACCAACAGCTCATCCCTATAGACGAGAACCTTTCACAGCACAGAGAAAAAAGTCAGGGAGATAAACCTTTTGCTTCTTAATGTGCTCTGTGCAACAGTTCATTTCGCAGGACATTAAATTCCCAGGTCTCAAAATAAACAAACGGTGAAGTTCATAGTTAACTCATATAGATTGTAGCATGACACAGGCACTCAAATCATTCCGAATTCATGGCAATCAACATTCAAGAATGTTCACCACTACTAATCATGAGCACAACTGCAGATTTCACAAATGATGAGCGGGTACATATTGGTCAAGTGGGGAACTGATTTGTAGAGATGCCACCAAAGCTGGTATGGAAGCAGAAAGCAGAGAACTCAAAGACATTGGTATTGTACCAGAAAAGTGGCTAGAACTGGCCTAATTGGTTTGGTTACCCAAATACAGAACAGAGCATGGGTTGGATCCAGACTAAAGTTTGCACTAACAGAAGGGGATGTGTAATTTCTGCCAATTTCCCTTTCCTGCTGCAGACCCCCGATTCCCCTCTCATGTCACCTCAGAGTGTCCACTGTACCCTCGGAGCAGCATTTTGAGAAGATCAATGGGCTGCAGCAGCAGGGGTACAGGCAACAACATTTCATTTCTCTGACCAAAGTGCCTTCCGTTAGCAGAAAACTTGGTCCTTGCATTGCTTTGATAACGGTTAGTTAATATATGCTAGTTATTATATATGTGTATGTACATGATAGAGGTTTTAAAAATTATGCATGGAGTGAAGAAAGTGGGTAGAGAGACTTTTTCTCCCACTTGCAAAATAGTTTTTGTTGTTTTGTTTGAGGTCGAGGGGCAATACATTCAAAGGAAGGCACTTCTTTCAACAAGGAATTAGATTGTGGGAAGCACTCCCAGTGGACAGAGTGTTGCCCTTAAGCATGGACAGGATTTAGAAGAGGATCAGATGGCTTCATGCAGGAGAGGTCCATCAAGGGTTACTAGCCCTGGTGACATAAGGGAAGTTCCATCTCCAGATGGAACAACTGAAATTGTTCAAGGTTTTCTATTCCTCGGCTCAATCATCAACCAAAAGGGAGACTGCAATGGAGAAATCAGAAGAAGAGCAGCTGTGAGGGAGCTAGAGAAGATCCTTAAAGATAAAGATGTCTCTCTGGGAACCAAGATCAAGATAATCCAAACTATGGCATTCCCTATTTCTATGTATGGATGTGAAAGTCGGACAGTGACGAAAGCTGACAGGATGAAAATGGAGTCATTTGAAATGTGGTGCTGGAGGAGAGTTCTGCAGATACCATGGACGGCCTGAAAGACAAATACATGGGTACTAGATCAAATCAAGCCTGAATTCTCCCTATAAGCTAAAATGACAAAACTAAGGCTATCGTATGTCATGAGAAGACAAGATTCTCTGGAAAAGTCACTAAAAGTGGAAGGCAGCAGGAAAAGAGGAAGACCTAAAATGAGATGGCTTGACTCAATAAAAGAAGCGGCATCCTCCAGTTTGCAGGATCTGAGCAGGTTATGTTAATGATAGGATGTTTTGGAGGTCTTTCATTCATAGAGATGCCATAGATCAGAGGCAACTTGACAGCACATAACACACACACATCTCCAGAGGCAGTAAAGTTTAAGCTCTGTCCTAGGAGCCAATTGTGTGAAAAAGGGGAACTGACTGGCCAACGTGTGAAACAGAATACTGGACCATTGATCCAGATGGGCCATTGGTTCAGATGGGCCAATGGTTTGACCTAGCATGGCTACTCTTGTAGTCATCTTATGTATATTTCCTCCAGTGAAACCTGGATTAAGGTTGAGTGGAACAATAGCGGAATGGAATGGAGAAAATCCACTCACTTCTTTGTGCAGTAATCAAGTCTAGAGAAATCAAGGGATGTACATGTGTGTGTGAAAGAGACAAAGGCAAGGGAGGCGCTGATCTTTATTTGATCTTGAGTTCAGTGATGCTGAAACAATTGGTACTTGATAACTTATTCATTTAAATATTTTACCCTGCTTTTCTCCCGCTCTGGGAATCCACAGAAGTGTAGAAGTTGAAATACTCCAACAATTTAGAGACATTGGAACCCACCAAGTCCCTGGGCACCAGTGAAGCAGGAAATAACTCACAAGGTTTTCCCAAACTGGTGTGGATTCTGCCACCATTTCTTATGTAGAGCCATGGCTGATAGCCCAGCTTAAAAGTCTCTAGCCATGTCGAGGTTTTAAATTACCTGAAGAAACGGAGGAATGAATATTCAGTCCAGGTCTTATTCAGCTGCTTTGAGGTTCCCAATTCCTTTCCCTTCTAACCAAACCGAGCCAATTCTGGTCAACATTCTGGAAAACTGGCTTGCTTTGTAAGAAATTTGTGGCTGCATCGGGACATTTTTGAGTGGTGGGGGGGGGAGGAGACAACTTGTGATTGCATATTGTAAGGAGAAGAAAGTGGTTTGGCACTTGGTTCCTTTCCATTTGTTTCAGGTTTCCTTTGCTAAGGGGCTCTTCTGTTCTAGCTACTGATCTCTTGCTTGAGGTTACACAATCCTCTTTTTTTTTGGCATCACTTATGTTGACAGCAACCCCCTGAAGAGACAAAGTCATTACCCAGGTGCTGCTGTGGGGAGATTCTCAGATTTGGCATGGACTCTGTCAATGTGACCAAAGAATGGGAGGAAGGGAAGGGAGTGTTTGCCCTTTGCTAAATCTGCAGCTGTTACTAGCAGCAGTTTGAGATGGCAGAAATGACTACTTGGGAAGCAGTCATTTTCTGTTAGAACAAAACAATACAAGCAAAACTTAACTAAGCACCAACAATGCAATCTGAAGCAGAGTTACAATCCTGACTTTAATGGGAACTGTTGCTTAGAAAGGAAGTACTTTATTGTAAGAGAATCCATACTGGATAGGAAAGGCAGAGTAAATGCTTCTCGCTATCTATCTAGGCTAGAGAGGGATGGTAGAAAGCATGTCCAGTGCTCATGGTGGACAGAGGGGAAGTGACCTAGGGCCAAGCTACAAGTGACAAATGACACTTGATTGGCAAGTGTATTTCTCCCTGTTCACTTGCCCTCCACTCAATCCACTTGCCAGGCAAGTGTCTTTTGTCATGTGTAGCTTGGCCCCTAGAAAGAAAACTCTAAGAATAGAATTCTGGGTAACAAAGGGACAGCTGCAGGATTGGACAAAAGGTCAAGAAGAAGCAGCCTATCTAGCCCTTTACTGACACTTTACTGCCCCAAAACTTGGATGTCTGTGCTAACATTTATTGACATTCCTCCGATCATGTTTTCCCTTCTGTGTTACCAATGTGCGAGTGTGCAGTGGTAAAACATTGACCAAAAAAAGCAATCTTGGTTGGAGAACGTCTACAATTGACTTAAGATGTATATAATCATTTTTCTGCATAGGTGAAAATGAATTGGGATGCAATCCTATGCATGTTCATAATTGAGACTGCTGATTGATAGCATTTCATCAAAAAGTCCCAAATGGTAATATGGAGGAGGGAAAGCACAAAAACAATAAAAAGGAGGAACCGATCTCTGCTGCAAACCTTGAAAGCACAGCACTCTGCATAAAATTCAGAAATACAAAGTAAGAGAATAGAGGATTCATGGTGCCATTTTGGAAATGAACAGATCATTTTCAGTGCAGTCCTATTGGTGGGCTTAGATTGGAGTAACTGCATTGTTACAATGCCCAAATGTAACATTGTAACATTGTAACATTGTAACATTGTTACAATGCCCAAATGTTTAGGGAATTTTGGAGAAGAGTTACTGGATAACAACAACAATAGCAATAATAATATTCGATTTATATACCGCCCTTCAGGACAACTTAACACCCTATCAGAGCAGTTTACAAAGTATATTATTATCCTCATGACAATCACCCTGTGAGGTGGGCAGGGCTGAGAGAGCTCTGAGAGAGCTGTGACTCACCCAAGGTCACCCAGCTGGCTTCAAGCAGAGGAGCTGGGAATCACACCTGGTTCTCTAGATCAGAGACCTGCCACTCTTACCACTACGGCAAAAGGACAGGGGGAACGGTCCCAAACTCCAAGGCAAAAGGCACACTAAGGACACGCCAAAAGACCGCTGCTGCAATCCAAAGCTTTATTCACAAGTGCCGAGAGTCAAATCAAGAAGACAGGGGAGCGCCCACACTCTCCGGCTGCTCCTGGCGGGAGATTGCAGAAAACAAGCCAGGGAATCACTTATCAGAAATGTATTTCCATATATCATGTGAAAAAGTGCAGTAGTGCAAAAGTGCAATGATTCAATTATAATAATTATACAATACAATTTTACAATACAAATATACACAAATACACAGTACAATCATTACAAGAAGTCTTTCATAGTCCGTAGAAATTATCCTATACGTTAAAGTGCAAAGTGTCTATTGCAATAAGAAGCCGGAGGTGGAGAGTGGTAATGAGCTTGTATATCCTTTCACAGTCCAAAAATTAAATTAATTCAAAAACGCCGACGGGAATGTGCAGGCAGATCTCAATTAACCCGTTTCGTGAGTAAACAACTCACTTCATCCTGGGCATGAACATTTCGGACTGGACCCAAGTGTAGTGCAAGCTCCGTATACCCTCTCCGGCAGCAAATGAATCAGATGGTGCTAACGGACTCATGGCGGGAGTCCTGGCGGGAGATTGGCAACGGGTTTGCCTGGCTAAATTGTCCCGTTTCACAAGGCTCACAGCTTCATCAAAAGCCACAAATAATACGCTTTACACCAAGAATTTATTTGTGGCTTTTGATGAAGCTGTGAGCCTTGAGAAATGGGACAATTTAGCCAGGCAAACCCGTTGCCAATCTCCCGTCGGGAGCAGCCGGAGAGTGTGGGTGCTCCCCTGTCTTCTTGATTTGACCCTCGGCACTTGTGAATAAAGCTTTGGATTTCAGCAGCGGTCTTTTGGCGTGTCCTTAGTGTGCCTTTTGCCTTGGACTCTTACCACTACACCAAACTGGTATAATAATAACATTCGATTTGTATACTGCCTTTCAGGACAACTTAACGCCCACTCAGAGTGGTTTACAAAGTGTGTTATTACTATCCCAAAGTACCCAGGACTAAATATGGGAAGTATCTCCAGTGAACAATTCTGTGGCTGAGCAATGTGAGGAGATAATAGAGCTTTCTGCAGCACGCAATACCTGTATTGGCCCATTTGAATATGCAAGCCATCTCTGGAAGACTATTTGTCTGAAAACTCCTGGAAATCTAAAACAGCATGAATCAGATCCCATAATTCAGGGAAAAGAAGGAGGGGAGGTCACCCTTTTAGACACCTTTAATTGTTATTCATTATTCTTGGCCTTCCAAAGCTCACTAGAATGGTTTATTGATGACAGAGTCTTCAAAAAACATTAGTCAAGCTTCAAGAAAAAAAATAAGATGAATTTGTGCAAATAATGGATTACACAGGAGGTGATGCAGAGAAGAGTGTATGTGTTTGTTTTAGGCTAATGGAACAAACAGGAGATCTAAATTTTCTCCAAGGTAAAAGGGCTGGTGAAATTGGTAAGAGGGAAACGGAAATCTCATGCAGGGATCTTCTAACTTGGGAGGTTCATATGTGGAATTCACTGTGGAATTTCACTATGCCATCAGAGGGAAGGTCAAAATGAGTTATAGATAAAGCCAAGCACTGCAGAAACAAAAACCCAAGGAGAAGCTGGTATTTGCACCAAATCTTGAAAGCTCAGCACCTCAGATAAAATTTAGATACAACATGATAAAATAGAAAATTCATTGGAATGAATAGATAATTTTCAGGAGGGGACCAAGGAAAATGGATGGTATACAATTCCTTCCCCCTGCTCTTTCCCTTTTTCAATATGCCATCCCGACATCTTACCCTCAAAGGAGTGAAGATGTTAAATACGTACAGATTAGGTATAGGATTTTTTTTTTCATTTTTGTGCATGACCAAGACTAATGACTCAAGAACATTTTTGTCCTTCCTATTTTCTCGGACAAATCCCCCAGTTTCATTTATTTCCTTTATGGGAGTTTTTTCTCTGTGTCCACCGTTTATATTTTTATATGCCATTTTTCTTCATTTTACTTGGGAAACCAAACTATATTGGCACTTTTTCTACTAAAAAGTGTGTGTGTTCCATTTTGGTTCTTATCACGCAGTGGCAGTGGGCAGACAGTCACTGGGCTGATTGTATCTTGTTTTACTTCTTGGCAAATCACCGATCAGTTCCCAAGGGGAAAGAGGTAAGCTCATACTTAACTCTATTGGTGGGAAAGGGGAAACTGCAATGCGCATGAGTGAAGATTTTTTTCATGTCACTACCTGGGCAATGGTAGTCTGCAGACTCTGTTGGTGGGAACGGGCATGTGCACAATGCATTTTTTTCAGTGCTACCTGGACAATAGTATTGTCTCTCGGCCAATTGGGTGAGTCCTTGTCCTTGTCTGTTTCAGTGGGTGGGAGTGTTCAGACAAACATACTGCCTGCCTGCCTGCACTTGGGAAATGGAGATTGGAGACAGCACCCTATTTTGTAGCAGAGCTCTGCATGTCAAAACAAAAGATTCAGATCTGCCCCTCATAGTGGGAATGAAATTGCAATGCACAAGGAAACATAGCAGCAAGAGTGACACCAAAGACAATAATTTATTGGCAGTAGCATCATCACTTAGAAAAAGAAAAAAATGAACATAAAGCAGGATTTTCTTTAAAAAAGTGCTACTTTGTGCTAGTTGGTACCCTCTCCTGCTTGGGTGCTGGCCACTGCCTCCACCCCACTACTACTTTTCCAGCCAGTTTCTCTGTACACCCACCAGCACTCACCTTTGGGGTCTGTTGTTGTTGTTGTTGTTGTTGTTGTTGTTGTTGTGTATATTGTGCTTGAGGAAAAATACCCCTTAGAGGGAGGGGGTAGATTTTTTTTGGTGAAGCACAAAAACAGCTGCCCCAGATCATTGTTTCCCCAACCCCCCTTGAAAAGATCAATGTGCGCATGCGCAGCTGCCCAACACTCATCTTGACTTCTTCCCAAACCATTCTTCAGGGCCTGTAAACATCAAACCCTCTTGTTCTGTGTGTTCAAACTTGGCGGGTCAATTGTTTAGAGGGAGGACTGTGTTTTGTGCCATTTGGGTGCCAGTAAGTACATAAACAGCTGCCTCAAAAAGCTTCAAAGGTCTCACTGCAAGGAATATAGTAAAGAGTCCAGTAGCACCTTTAAGACTAACCAACTTTATTGTAGCATAGGCTTTTGAGAACCAGAGTTCTCAAACTTTATTGTAGCATAAGCTTTCGAGAACGGCAGTTCTCTTCATCAGATGTATGGAGGGTATGAAGAAACTGGCCAGAGATATATAGGTGGTGAGGGGAGGGGGGTGTAGATGCAAATCAGTTGCAAAAGTCATGAAATTGATGGAGTACGTAATCCAGGCTGGGTGTGACCCCACCCCTCCGTAGCTGAATCTGAATGGAATGCCTGAAAGGCAGTTACTTCTGATAATTAGATAACCATCCAGAGTCTCTATTCAATCCAAGTCTGATTAAGTCAGATTTACATATGAATTCCAATTCAGCAGCTTCCCATTGAATTCTGCTTTTGAAATGTTCTCCTACCGGTTTCTGGATATTGCCATTTTTGATATCAGATTTGTGTCCACTGCAAGGAATGGGGCTGAAACCCATGATACTGAAGAAAACAAATGGATTAGATCCAAGCCAGCAATGCTCCACCTGGGAAAAAAATAGTGGAATAGAGCTCGTTCAGAAACCCTGGATTTGAAATTGAAACACTTCTTTTCAGTGCACACCCCTACTTAAGAGATCATCTCATATGTTTGTCTATGCTGAATGGGGAGAGTGCCAAGGTAATAGTTCTTCTACGGTGCCAAAATCCCTTGGGGCCAGCT
Source organism: Eublepharis macularius (assembly GCF_028583425.1). Lineage (NCBI taxonomy): Eukaryota > Metazoa > Chordata > Lepidosauria > Squamata > Eublepharidae > Eublepharis > Eublepharis macularius. The sequence goes on along the minus strand of NC_072805.1, from coordinate 23,954,050 downwards.
CTGCAAACAGAAGACAAGGAGCATTATTGCACTCTTCAATTATCTGAAATACTATCACATAGAAGAGGGCAAGGATTTGTTCTCTGCCACTTCTGAGGACAAGATCTAAGGGTTTACAGGAAGTTAGATCTGAACTGAACTTTAGGATAAAACTCCTAATGGTAACAACAGTTCAACAACAGAATCAATGACCAGAGCTGTTCATCACTGGAGGTGCTCTAGCAGAAGGTAGTCATTTGACAGAATGCTCTAGATAGGATTTTTTACATTAATCGGTGGTGGTGGTGGTCTAGATTGCCTACAAGGTACTTCCTACCACTGTATTTATTTTATTCATTTGTTTATTTTAGTTACACCACACCTTTCTCTCCAATGAGGACTCAGGGTGACTTACATAATTCTTGTTCTCCTGCATTTTATCTCCACAACAACCCTGTGAGACAGGTTAGAATGAGAGTGTATGACTGGTCCATGGTAACCCAGCAAGCTTCCATGGCAGAGTCGGGATTTAAACCTGGTTGCCCAGATCCTCGCCCAACCACTACACCGTGCTGACTTTCTGTAGTGGTTAGAGTATTTGGGAAGACCCTGCTCTGCCATGGAAGCTTGCTGGGTGATCTTGGACCAGTCACATACTCTCAGCCTAAGCTACCTCACAGGGTTGTTGTGGGGTTAAAATGGAGGAGAGGAGAATGATGAAAGCTGCCTTGGGTCCCCATTGGGGAGCAAAGCAATGTATAAATGAGTAAACAATATAAATAAAATAATAATCCTGTGGTAATATGTAGTTGTGTTGGGAAAAGAAAATCTCTCCAACTGGTTTCTGTCCTCTTCCCCCGGATGTACATATTTGGCCATCCACCCCTGGTGAGCCAAATTAACAAATTAGATATAAACGCAGCATTCCTTCTCTGAGTAATAAGTGGAGATGATTTCACTTTTCTCATCCCTGCTGTTTGGACATCAAAGCCTTCATGTTGGCTTCGCTTCTCCCTTCTAATAATCAAATCCATGAATCTGTATTTTCACACCATTTTCTGTTTCCTTGCACAGAATTGTTTCCATAAAGCGAAAATTGCTCTCCAAGTTATATTCGTGTCAATATCTTGCCATTATATATCTGAATGAAGCACATGGTACAGATAACTATTTCAAAAACTGTATACAAAAACTTTACACCCTGCATACACAACATGAGCAAATCTACAAAACTTACAAGGAAAAGTGGAGAACTGAAGCTCTTTCAGAGCTCTCTCAGCCCCACCCACCTCATAGGGTGATTGTCGCGGGGATAATTATAACATACTTTGTAAATCTCTCTGAGTGTGTATTAAGTTGTCCTTAAGGGTGGTATATAAATCAAATGTTATTATTATAATGTTATTATTAATAAAAACAGAGACATATCTTTGAAAGGACATGTAGAACATTTGTTCATTACTAGGATTAAACCAATGGTTCTCTTCACAGTCTAACCTCAAACATGTGAAAAGTTGAGGTCATCTTTACCTATTTCCTGGTACTATCAGTTCCTACTTGTGTGTCTGGCTTACCCCAGAAATTTTTGCAAAAAGGACAGTGCGTTTTCTCTGCAGGAAAAACACATTACTGAGTATATTATAACTTGCTTCTCACTTTGACGCTGACCCTATTGGAATTAATATGCAAAAAAAAAAATTGGTTAACTTGAAACCTCAGGTGGAGCAACTTCATAAACAATGTAAGCATGGTCCAGCCAAAAGTATCCTTGAAGCCCAGATCTCAGTCTGGCAGAGTTTCCGTGGAAGCAGAATGCTGGTGGCGTGGGAGGAAATGCACCAGGGTCTAGATGCTGACACTTTGACAGTGAAATCCTAGCCAGAGGTATTTCTGAGCAAGCACATTGTTTTCAAAGAGATTAAACAGGAGAAACTGATTAGGATTGTACTGATAGACCAGCATGGCATAGAGTACCGTAGTGATTAGAGGACTGGACTAGAATCCAACAACATTTGGTTTATATACTGCCCTTCAGGACGACTTAATGCCCACTCAGAGCAGTTTACAAAGTGTGTTATTATTATCTTCATGACAATCTCCCTGCAAGGGGCTGAGAGAACTCTGAGAGAGCTGTGACTTACTCTGAGCAGAACCACAAGTGACAAAAGGCACAGATTGGACACTTGTCAGCTTCCCTCAAGTTTTGATGGGAAATGTAGGCATCCTGGTCTCGCAGCTTCACTCTCTGACTGCTGTCCAATGGACTTTTCAACTGTCACTTGTCCAACATTCCGCCAAGCTGCCTACATTTCCCATCAAAACTTGAGGGAAGCTGACAAGTGTCCAATCTGTGCCTTTTGTCACTTGTGGTTCTGCTCCCAACTGGCTTCAAGTGGAGGAGTGGGGAATCCAACCCAGTTCTCCTGCCTCTCTGAACCACTATACCACAAGCAAAAGTGTAAATTAAACAAAGAACAGAGGATATTGAACGCCAGTCTGACATCTCCAATGCAGCAAAACTTGGAGTGCTATTGAATGACAAAGGTACATCTGAGACAGCAGTGTACTTGGCCTGCATGGAAGCATATAATTTTAAAAGGGTGTTTACTCTAGCTAGGTGCTCCGCTCTACCATCTGTGGTTATCGAAGGCAGGTACAACAAAAACCCCTACTTAGAAAGATTGTGCCTATGTCCCCTAGATGAGGTCAAGTCTGTTGAGCACATGTTTTTTAGTTGTCCATTTTATAGGGATGTTCGTCTCAGATTCATTACCCCATTACTCGATATGATCCACAGTCATATAACCACAAATATTGCAAGGCTCCACTGGTTTTACTTTACTTTTTTTTTTGTTCCACTGGTTTTTAGCTGATAAATATTTTTAGGATTACACATCAAGTCGCTAAATTTTGTGCATCAATTTTTAAATTATAGGAATTGTATTTTAAAAGTCCTTAAAGATTTTTTTCCCCATTATATCCTTGCTTGATTAATTTTTATGCTGGTCTTAGGACCGTAATAAATGAAACTTGAACTTGAACTAACCACTACACCAAACTGACAAGGTTGTTGTGAGCATTCCATGCTACCCTGAGCTCTTTGGAAGAAGGGCAGGACAAAAATGAGATAGATAAAGCCTTTCTGTCATCGCACAGTGAACAGGAGGTTCAATGACAGTGTATGTCTTTGCTAGATTTTAGAGACTCGGGCTTAATTCATAACCCCTTTCCTCTTCACACAATAGCAACAGCCGTAGAGTTTTGACATTAACTTTCTCCCTTGTTCCTCTCTCTCCTTTCTAAACAGAAGCAAGTCTGTCAATGCCATTGTGGGCTTGTTTGCCTCAAAGTGAGGAAACAAAACAAAAGGGGCATTAAAAGTGGAACGCTGTGGTCATCCCCACACCATACTGGCTTGGATGACTCTCCGTCTATGTGGCTTTTTGTATTAACGCTTGTATCAATGGGATCCTTGTTGTCCGTTGAGCCCCCACAGGGTTACATGAGTACTGTGTCAATTCAATCGCTTTTTATTTTATTTTGTCTCTGCGATTGTCTTTCCGTATGGGCTTCTAGTCCAGGAGCTTTGCAGCATTAGATGCAGCCATGATGTTCAGCGGTTATGAGAGCTTATTGGCAACCCCCAGTTTATCGCCCTTTGAGCGCCTCACAAAGGTGGTCGTGTTAAAAGCTGGATTACAAAAGGCAAACGCAAGTGTATGACTTTCTCTGTAAATCTAAAAGATGAAAATAACTCTGGGGGAAGAAAAGGGTTATGCTGGGAACCACCAAGGCAGACACTTTGGCCTGGCATACCGATCCCAGCTTTTTCAACTCTCTCTCTCTTTCTCTCTCTCTCTCTGTGACCTAATTTAGAAATAAATCTCATTGTAGTGGGAGGGAGGGCAGGGGTTGGTTTAGGGGAGAGACAGGCCTGGGAGGATGGAGTATTTCTGTTCAGCACTGCTCTCTAGCTGAAAGTGGAAGGAAATGTGCTTTCTATCCTGTACCCTAAATCCCCAAAACAAGCATCAATGTCAAAATGCTTGCTGACTGTTCGAAGCTAGTGAGGCCAAAATTCCACTCAGTTATGCCTCCTCCCTAAATGTTGATGCTTACAAAAGTGGTGATGATACCAAACTGGGACTATTTAGTGGGGCTTTCAAAGCAATTCCTGTATTCTTTGGATAACTAAACTCTAGGACAGCTACTTGGTGAAATATCTTCATTGTGGACTGCTTTTCTGGAAATGTTTTTCTTGCAAGTTAAATGTACAGCTAATGAGAAAAGTGTTTTAGAGGATAAAAAAGGCTCTTATCCAGAGCGCAGCCTTGCCAGGAGTTATGCAACAAGACCTGACTACAAATTGAAAAATGGGCTAAACGTTATTCCAACTTTCAGCACATGTATTTGACTACATTTTAATGTGAGCCTCCGCCCAAACAAGGGCCTGTTTTTTATTCTCCCTCTTCTCCCCATCAACTGCATGCAGGGAAAACATCACATCTTGAAAATATCAAGCATCCTGGAAAAATGATGAAAATGGCAAGTCATGCATATGTAACGAGCTTGTGTGTGTAGGACAACATCCAAGCTCACAGATGAGAAGGTAATAGCCGTTGCAAAAATGTAGCTTAATTTGGGTGGAGAATTCAAGATGCAAGAGGAGGAAAGAAATGAAATGAAGGGGGAGTAAATGTCCAATGTTGCTATTCCTCAGTGAAGACAAGAGAGGGTTGTCATGTACAGAGATCCAACATGGAACACTAGTTATAGAATGTCAGACCAGGAACAGGGTGACCCAGATTTGAATTCTCACTTTGCCATGGAAGTAGAGTTCTCAGTTGCCCTCCAGTGACAGGCAATCTCCCACGGGTTTGCCCCGTTTGCCCGCCAACCACTGGTGATCAGCGGGAGGTGGCATGCCCCCCCAAAGATCACCTGCCACTGGTGGGCAATCCAGGAAATTGTGCACCAGGCATGCTCCCTGTGGTGCATGATGATGTCACCTCCTGAAGTGATGTCATCACACCAGCCATGAATGTGCTCCCACACTTTACTGGGGCTAATTTTGGCTCCAAACGGAAGCACCAGGGGCATGTGGAAGGCACAAGATAAGTGCCAGTTGTCTCCTCATTCCCGCAAGGAGGGTATAGGGACCTGGCAACACTACATGGAAGCTTGCTGGGTGATCTTGAGCCAATCACATACTCTCATACCGAACTACCTCACAGGGTAGTTGTGAAGATAAAAGTGCAGGAGAATAGAACCATTTAAGGTGCTTTGGATCCCCTTTGGGGGAAAGGTGAGGAATACATTAATCATGTCACAGGAGGCAAAATGGGCTCCACAAATCTACAATAGAGGATGGGGAATTTACTCCGGTTCCGAAACATGCTACTGCTTTATCTGAAGTGATTTTTCTCCAAAATTAAGAGTCACCCTCCACCTCTTTCAGCACACCAGCCAACTGGGTCCATCTCATCCTGGTTCAGGTCCCTTCAGTCTGCAAGATTCATGACTAGTGACATTAAGAATTGGGCCAGCAGTATAGCAATACTCTGCTTTCAAACAGTAACCAGTGCTTGTTAAATCACCTTCAAAGACATGGGAGTAAGCTAGGCTTAAATAAACACTTACACAAGTTAAGAGTTGTTATTGGATTCCACTCAACTAAATTGTTTTGCCCCAGATCTCCGGAAGAAGTAGAAAATAGCAAGAATCTAATAGCACCTATAGGACGAACAAAATTTGGGGTAGGGTATGAGCTTTTGTGAGTCACAGTTCAGATATTTGAATACTCTACCACAATTTTTGTTAGTTTTATAGGTGTTATTGGGCTCTTGCTCTTTTCTACTGCTACAGACAGAGTAACAGGGCCACCCATCTTGATCTATCTCTTGAACAAGTGCTTTATTTCCCAGTTTTAGTGATTTTTTAAAATGATATTTTATTGGGTTGTTAAGCCTTCCTGGGGCTTATGGCTGAGGAGAAGCATATACACCTTTTAAAATAAAATAATAATTAAACAATAACTCCCTCCTCCCCATGCTTTGAGAGATATTTCGTTCTAGCCTATTGCCTTCTCCCCCCTTCCCCACCCAATGAATTATATAGAACGGCGGCAGGCAGAAAATATGTGGGGTTCTGCATCTGATGTAGATCTAGGTGATGAATGCCCAAGGACCAAGCAATTTGTTAGAGGTTTTCAGATGTTCCCATTGTACAGGGCTTCTTAGAAAGCCACAATTTACTATTAGTTCCAAAATCTTTCTGAACCTGGAAAATTAATAGGTGTTGTTGTTATCCTCCAGATCAGATCGAGTAGTGAAGTAGAAAGAAGCTCTAACCAAAGAGAAGAAAACAACACACGAGTTTTGAATATTACTCATGATTTCTAATTTTCCAGTTTGGATTAGTTACAATTAGAGATGGGCATGAACTGGAAAAAAACTGAACTTACTTGAAATCATTACACATGTGGTTCGTGGTTTGTCAAATTTCACGAACCACGAACCATGAACTTTCATAGTTCATGAACCGGTTTGTTTGGTTCATGAAAATGTCACATCCGGGTCAGAAAATCATCACTTCCAGGTCAGCAGAATGTCACTTCCGGGCCAGCAGAAGTTCACTTCTGGGTCAGAAGAAGGTCTGCAGGAAGTCCATCCCTTGCTGCCTAGGAAACTGATTGATTGGCACCAGGCTGTCTGCAGTGACGAACCAAAAAAATGAACCAAATGAACCAGCCTAAAGTTCGTGGCAGTTAGTCAGAAATGGGATCTGACGAACTGTGGTTTGTGAACCATGAACTGGCCTAGTTCGTACTTAATTTTGTTTCATATTTCGGTTCATGCCCATCTCTAGTTAGAATCTCTATATTCATGAAAATGGCATTTTCAGATCGGGTTTTGACTGGTCAGTTTTCAGTGTTCCATCCTGTTCTTTATTACTGCTCTATACAAAAGCAGTAATATTTAAAAGTCTGAGAATGCAAATAATGAGCAATGGGTGAGCAATGTAAATAATGAGCAATAATGAGCAATGGGTAACCACAGTTACAGCAAGTTGGCCATCGGGATACCAAGGCAACATAAATTTACATTTGTCACAAATGTTGGAAGGATGAATCCAATTGTGTCTTCTGTTTTAAGGCAATGGAAGTGCTGAAGGAATCTCAGTAGTTTATGAGAGTTATAAATTGCAGTCCTGTGCAGAGTTACCCCAGTCTACTCTAATTGAAAACAGCAGTCTTAGACTGCAGCTGTGCTGCATAGGATTGGCTTGTAAAGTTGACGAACTTACGGCTTCTGACTTCAGGTACTATGGAATTCTTATTCAAGCCCTCTTCAAGTCTGGCAGACTTAACTACATAAGCAAACCCAATTAAAGCATCATCTTTACGTAGGATATGCATTTTTATTACCGCTACAGTCCACTGCAAAGCCAACATCCAAATGTAAACTAAAAAACAAAGTAATAACAGAGACAACAAATCGGAAGCACCACTGATAAGAAAGCAAGCAGTTCACAGCAGAGCCAGAAAGCACACCTGTCTCCACTTCTATAAACACACATACACCCTGCCTGCTTCTCCTTTTGCAATCAAGCTCAGGCTTAGTCACTGCCAAGTATATATTATTAATCGTTGTTTATACAGTGCTTAAAATATATTTGGTGCTGACTCAAAACAGCATTTGTTTTGTTCTTCCAAGCATCTCTGTCGTTTTGCTAGTTATGTGCTTGTTGCGTTCCTTGGCCTGTGGGCCATCAATAATGATAACATTGTCCTAGTCCTTCAATGGATCCTGTCTAGAGATGGGCACGAACCAGGAAAATGATCATTCGTTGCAGTTCGCGGTTCGTTGCAGTTCGCGGTTCGTTGCAGTTCGCGGTTCATTTCGTTTCACGAACCAAACCATGAACCAGCATGAAATTGCCTGCTTCACAAACCAGTTTGTTTGGTTCGTGAATACGCCACTTCCATGTCAGCAGAAGGTCTACAGAAAGCCCACCCACCCCCATTGCCTAGGAAACTGATTGATCAGCACAAGGCTATCTGCAGTGACAAACTGAAAAATGAACCAAAGGAACCACCCTAAAAATCATCATGGTTCGTCGTGGTTCATCAGAAATGCCCTCCGATGAACTGGAGGTTCATGAACCACATATTTCAGTTCGTGCCCACCTCTAATCCTGTCCTTTTGCATTTGTTTCCCCTTGTGCCTAAAACTGTCTCCCAAAGCACCTGTACAATGCTACCTGTTTGAATGCATTCCCCACATTTAAGGGTGGAGCCTGGGGAGAGAGAGCATTACTGAAGCTGTGAGCACCTGGATGTGATGTCATGGCCTCAAGAACACTCTTTGAACTTCCCCAAATCTCTATGGCAACATGCCAGCCTTCAAATTTAACAGTCACAACTCTTATTCAAAAAGAGTCCAGTAGCACCTTTAAGACTAACCAATTTTATTGTAGCATAAGCTTTCAAGAATCAAGTTATCTTCGTCAGATGCATGATCCGAACATGATCATGCATCTGACGAAGAGAACTTGATTCTCGAAAGCTTATGCTACAATAAAATTGGTTAGTCTTAAAGGTGCTACTGGACTCTTTTTGATTTTGCTACTACAGACTAACACGGCTAACTCCTCTGGATCTACAACTCTTATTGAATTTCACTAGTATGGCTGGAAAAAATATGACTGCGGTTTCGTCTCATTTGGGGAGAACCCATTTCAGAAATTTAGTTTTTCTAATTGAAACAGTGAACACAAAATTTGAGATTTCCCTGTGACCTCTGCCTGTAGCATTTGTTTTGTCTTTCCAAGAAACTGGTGCATAATTCTTAACCAATGTACAGTTTTGGTACTGAAAATACTTGGTATGACACATCTGTGGCTAACCCAACAGCTTGTACGAAACCCCAGTGAACCATCAACATTTGTTTTCAAGCAGCTATTGGCTCTGGAAAGACAACTGTGCAACTGCTAGTTTGCAACCTCTTTAAACACATTAAGCGGCCTTATTTTGAATCAGAACATTGGTCTATCAGAATCTGTAATGTCTACTCAGACCGGCAGCAGCTGTTGGGTTACGGGCTTTTACATCAACTACTACTTAGGGCCAAGCTACACATGACGAATGACACTTGAACGGCAAGTGGATTGAGTGGAGGGCAAGTGAACAGGGAGAAATACACTTGCCGTTCAAGTGTCATTCGTCATGTGTAGCTTGGCCCTTAATCCTTCAACAGTGGGAGATGTGGGAATGGAACCTGGGATTTTCTGCATTAGACACTGAGCACCTTTGCATTAGACACTGCATTAGACCCTGACCCCTTTCATGACTATGACTTTTTCTTCCCTTTGTACTTTAAAGTAGGACTGACTTGTGGAGTTGTTGGATGTGTGTGCAGGGCTTTTTTTCTGGGAAAAGAGATGGTGGAACTCAGTGGATTGCCCTCTGCAATCTAAACTCCCCTCTGTCTGGAGATCAGGTGGTGGGGCCACCAGCTATATGACCATTTTTAAGAGATGCTGGAACTCCGTTCCACCGCGTTCCCGCTGAAAAAAAGCCCTGTGTGTGTGTGTACAGTGTTGTCAAGTTGCATCCAACTAACAGCAACCCCATAGGGGTTTCAAGACACGAGACAAGCAGAGGTAATTTGCGACTGCCAGCCTCTACCTAGCAACCTTGCCAACCCTGCTTAGCTACCGAGATCGGACGAGACCGGCCTAGCCTGGACCATCCAGTTGAGGAGTTGTTGGAAATGTCTGTAAAAGCCTGAATCTTGTACTGACTTCAGGTTGTTACTAGCTCTCCAACTTAACCTGATTAATGCATTCAAGCCAGGGCAAAGTCAAACTTCACATGAAAATTATGTCCTTTCTGGGTGGCCTATTTTTGATACATTTTGTGTGAATTACCAGCTCAAGAAACCACAGGGATATGCCTGAGTATGGTCTTTGAGGTTTATTCTGTAAAGTAGCTGTAAGCTTCTGGGTGAGTTCTACCCTAGCTTAATAACTACCTCATTGTGTGTGAATCACAGAACCACATAAACAGAAACAATACCACCCTCCTATCGACTTTGGAGAACATAAACAATAATAATAGAAATACGGCTTACCGAAGACTTGAGTCTAACACTTAAAGGGAATATATATTTTTATATAAATGGTAGCTTTTTACTGATGTCGTACAAAAGTCCTGTTTAACTTTGGATCACCCAAAAATGATTTCACGACAAAGCAGCGACTCCATGTGCCATAAGTCAAGGCTAAAGATATTGGTCCTGATCTAATCAAGTGAATGAATGACCATTTTCATCTAAAGGTCATCCAATATTGGTAGAGTGCAGGTGCACAAATGGGAGTATGCATCCAGATATGTATCTGCAGCAGCTATGCGCATGGAAGATTGTTTTCATATGCAAAACATTTTAGATTGGGGCAACAGGGATTTTGTCCCTATTGGGATGTTGCTATCAAGACACTGGGGTACATTTCGCACTCGGTTTTTAGAGCGCGTTTGTACCTGTTCCACATCCCATGTTTGCAAGGTTTTCACACTTAAAAGCAGTCATGGGATGCAGTCCCACTTTTTGTCCACTGTATCCCCGATTTTTCCCCCTGCAGACATACCCCGATGTTTTTTTAAGTTCGCTGCCGACTGGCAGCTGGCCCGCATTTTGCTAATGTGAACACTTTTGCCTCCTTTTTGCTTCTCTCCCCCCCCCTCTCCTTTTCCCTGGGAGCTGATTGGTTTGTGCAGAATTAACCACTCCCACCCTCCTCAGCTCTCTGAACTCCTTGTCCACCATTTTTTTTAGTAAAGCAAGCTGAGGGTCATAAGGCTGCTTCTTCGTTGGTTTCCTTCCTCCCGGTGTGCATGCTGTTTTATTTTTTTTCAAAAGCCAGGAATGATTCCTAAGCTTGCTGCTAATTCCCTGCTAGCTTTAAAATCAAGGAAAGTGTTAAATAGCTGCTTTCTCCTTCCTCCCTTAGGGTATGCACACACATTCTTTTTTTTTAAAAGACAAGAATGGGTTGCAATGTTGTAATGTTCCTGCACTTTCTTCCTGGCTTTAAAAGCCAGGAAAGGATTAAATGGCTGCTTTTCCCTCCCTCCCAGGCACGTTTCAGACTTTGCCAAAGAGGGGGGAAAAACCCAAGCATTTTGCACAGCCCTTTGGAAACAAGCCTCTGCTTCCTGGGAGGAGATTAATCGGCAGCATTTTAACCCTTTCCTGGCTTGATTTTAAAAAATGAGAGTGGTACATGTTTTCCCCCAGAACTCTGCCACCAATTGCCTCTCCGGTGGGCAGGGGACAGCCCAATCAGCAAAAAGGGGGGAAGGGTTCCAACATTGCAACGTTACTACGCATGCTGAATTTTTTTAAAAAAAGTGTGACGTGAATTGCAAGGCCCCAAAAGCCCAAAATTGCACCGAGGTTTTGAAATGAAGCACAGACACCAAATCGAAATTGCAGTGGACAGTGTGAAAGGAACAGGTGCAATGCCGAAGCCACTGCGATCGGGGCGAATGCTCATAAATGGCGGTTTAAACCGTAAGTGTCTGGGTTGCTGGATTTTAAAACAGGGAATGTGATCAAGACCCGTTTGCACAAAATAAAATGGCAATGCCCTTTTCCTGTTCATAAAGCCTCTAATGATCATGTTGCTCTAAGAAAGAAGCCAGGTGGATTCCTTTGTGCTAAGTAGAATCAGTGCGTTTAGAAGGGCACAACTCTGCTTAGAACTGCATCAAAAAGTTGAAATCCTAAACACTTAAAGTAACGAGTAAAACCAATTGAACTCAGTTTCAGGTAGCTAGTTGTGTTGGTCTGCAATAGAACAGCAGGATTTGAATCCAGTAGCACCCTAGAGACCAACAAGATTTTCAGCGTATAAACTTTCAAGAGTCTCAAAAATTTATGGCCTGAAAATCTTGTTGGTCTCTAAGGTACCACTGGACTCAAATCCTGCAATTGAACTCAGTTTTGGTGTAAATGTGGCTAGAGTTGCTCTGAAAGAGGGTTAAGCCCATGAAGCTGTCTTCCAATGGGTCAGGCCATTGAGCCTTCAAAATCACAATTGCCTACTCAGACTAGCAGTGGATCTCCAGGATCTCAGGCAGAGGTCTTTCACATCACATCCTTAGTGAAAATTCTGGGAATTGAACTTAGGAGATTCTGCATGTCAGGCAGATGCCCTAACACTGAGCCACAGCCATGGCCCCACCCCTGAGGGGGGGGGATACTGATATTCTCCTCCACATTCCCCAAGCAATGATGGGTGCTTGGACAGAACCATTTCCTAACAATGATGGCGCATGGAGAAAACATTCATGGTCATTGAAAAACTTGACCATTCTTTAGTCTGAGGTTCGGGTTCCTCCTTCTCCTGTATGCCACCTGAGGCCAAACCCATTGAATGAGCTCATTTACGGTTAGGAGTTGCCTTTCCCAGTTTGAAGAGCCCTGTGGCACAGAGTGGTAAGCTGCAGTACTACAGTCCAAACTCTGCTCACGACCTGAGTTTGATCCTGGCGGAAGCTGGGTTCAAGTAGACAGTTCAAGGTTGACTCAGCCTTCCATCCCTCTGAGGTCGGTAAAATGAGTACCCAGGTTCCTGGGGGTAAAGTGTAGATGACTGGGGAAGGCAATGGCAAACCACCCCATAAAAAGTCTGCCAAGAAAACGTCGTGATGCAACATCCCCCCATGGGTCAGTAAAGACTCGGTGGTTGCATAGGCACCTTTACCTTTTACCTTTATGTATGAATATGTCCTCTTTTGTTTCTTTTCATTTTCTTATATTGTCATTGGAATGAAACTTTTTATTTCTTCCATTTCTGTTTGCTGGTGTTATGAATTCATTTGTTTTTTTATGCCCTCAATACATTATTTGCTATTTAGATGCAATGAAAAATAATGGCATACATTTAGCAAAAGTTTAGTAGGAGGAAGCTGTGAAAATAGAGATTGGCAAATTTGATCCTCAAAAGGGAGGCAGGAAATTGAAAGATGATTTTTCAGTGGAAATGACAGGGTCACAAATTCAGCAGCATCCCTAAAAATTAATCTTTAAAAGTACAGCCTTATAGCAGGAAATTGTATAGTTGGACAGACCGTGGCTAACAGGGATCTTAAGATAGAAATTCTTCTGCCTACACGAAAACAATTGGGAATACATATTACTCCCTGCTTTTCCCGATTCCCATTTCTTTCTTTCTTTCTTTCTTTCTTTCTTTCTTTCTTTCTTTCTTTCTTTCTTTCTTTCTTTCTTTCTTTCTTTCTTTCTTTCTTTCTTTCTTTCTTTGTATTTATTTATTTGAGCCAGTAAATTATCTAATTAGTGGCATATCTAGTTGAAGCATGAGCTATCAGGAATATTTACCGCATACTTGTGCAAGCATTTATCTAACTAGGTGGCATGCCAGGACTACGTAATAAGGAATAATGACTCTTTCAAAGACTTACAGGAAATTATAGAAGAGGGGGGCAAAAAAAAAAGTTTTGCACACTGGGGCTCTAGCTCTGGAACAATATCCATCAATTCTTCTTCTTCTTCGAGAGAGAGCAATTGCATAGTAATGATACAAAATTTTATGGCAACAAATAAATCAATACCTCCTCCGCTCCAGTCTCAGATGTTACTTTTATGAGCCTTCCTATGTCTATTATATAAAACTGCTCCTGATAGTGTGTTAAATGACAACTGCGAAAGAGGGCAACAGGAAGAAAGACACACAGCACTGAGACGCTACACAGCCCTTTCCCCCTGCTATTAATCACTATCTTGTTGCCCACAGATTCATTTATATCAACAGAAGGAGCGTACCTGAGCTGTTAACAGTGATGGAGTACATAGTATACTGGATGTTTGTTTTTACAATGGAGCTGTCACCTACTGCTGGGCAAAGGAGGATTTCAAAATGTTAGTAATTAAAAACAAAACCTATGCGGCAGTGAAGGCCAAAATGAAAGCCGTCCTGGATAAAGACAGAGAGAAGGGAGCTGTGCAGTTTGACATGCTGGCCAGAGAGCATGTTGGGTAGGGAAGTGCAAATTCCCACCTCCCTAAAGTTGGTTACTCTTAGAGTCTCTCTACACAAGACATCTGACACGTGAAGAACACGTGTTGGGGAAGGGTAGTTTAAAAAGACAGAGCTGGCGGCAGGACAAAGGCTTTGCTATACACTGGAGCTGTGTGAAGGGGCTGTGAAATGCCAGAAGGGAATCTTCAGCACATTATAAGCTCTCCATGTCCAAGCCCGGCTCTGGAAGGGAGCTCCAGCCTATTTCCATTCCTCACTGCCCTTTGGTTGAGTTCCCACACAGTTTTAGACTGGAGAGGTGAAATTGACAGAGCCTTAGGGAAAGTGAAGATGAAATTAACAAACCCTCCAGGAGCTCTGTTTTTTTAAACTACACTTCTTGGCTAACATTGCATCTCCCTACACTTAACGAGTGTGCACCAAGGAGTCTCGTGTAGAGAGACTCTCAGAGAGTACACAACACAAGTTGATTTGGGGCGGCCTTGTTCTCAATCCTGAGTAATAATAAGGCATGAGTTGTGGGTTCCCCTCAATTTCAAAATGTGTGGCACCCAGTTCAGGGAGTGATTGTGGTGTACGTGGAGAAGCACTTCAGCCTTCATGCCATTTTCCTGACCTGAAACATTCCAGGGAGTTACTATTTGGCCCATCAGGGAAACGCATGTGTACACTTTGTGGGTTTCCCCATGGACCACCCAGTGCCACCCAGCACGATTTCAGGTTTGGAACAATAACAATAATAAATAATAATAACAGTGTGCTTATATACCACCCTTCTGGACAGATTAGTGCCACACTCGGAGCATTGAACAAAGTGAGTGTTATTATTATCTCTGCAACACAGCTGGGGAGCTGGGGCTGAGAGGAGTGGCTCGCCCAAGGCCACCTGCAGAGTTCATGGCAGTGGCAGAAGCTGAAACAGCAGAGTGCTGATTCTCAGCCCAGCCACTTAACCACGATGCTACAACATGTGCCACAGTTGTGATCTGAATAGAACACCACATATGTGGGAATTTAGGAGAGCCTGCAGCTCTTGCCTGACTGTTGCACAGGACACAGAGTATACAAAGAGTCAGATGAATTCTTTTTTGGTAGAATCCACAAGTCATTCGATAATATGTTATCATAGTAATTCAACTCCTGGGTTCTCCTGGGTGATTATGATAAATGCAACAAGAACAATGCGTGGATCCCCCATCTATTTCCTTAAAAATAATTCCCCAGCAGGAATGACCATATTCAATTCAAATGGGATGTGAGCATAGTCAGAGCAGAATATTATTATTCCCTCTCATATGGCTATCTATCTAGGCCATAAATATTGAGAAGCATGTCTCAGTATCATCTACTCAACAACAAAATCCTGTGTGCGATTCAGCTTTCTATAGGTGGTGGTGGAAAGTGCCTTCTGGTCGTAGATGACTTATGGCATCCCCTGCTGTGGTTTTTAGGGCAAGAGACTAACAGAGGTGGTTTGCCATTGCCTGCCTCTGCATAGCAGCCCTGGTCTTCCTTGGAGGTCTCCCATCCAATTACTAACCAAGGCTGACCCTGCTTAGCTTCTGAGATCTGATAAGATTGGGTTTGCCTGAGCTATCCAGGTCAGGGCTGCTTTCTAATAGGCTTTTCAAAAAAACTAGAAAAAACACTGTAAGGAAGAACAGACTAATACACCTGGATTCAAAATGGGCTATTGAAGAATAAAAATGCTTCTAGTGTTCAAGAATTTCATCAATATGCCGCAAGATGGGGGTTTATTCTAATTTTCTCCCTCATGGTTCAAACACATAAAGAAGCCACTGTCACCCTTCCCAGTTGTGAGCACCAGTACTGGAACTTTTCTACCTGGGAGGAAAGATGGAAGAATGGTCTAAGTACAGAAAACAGGGGTGAAGGGGGAAAGACAGTCAAAGAAAAACAGTATTCCTTTTTCATGTTAATTCTTTTTTCATTTGAGAACCAGTTTTGTATAGTGGTAAGAGCGGCAGGACTCTAATCTGGAGAACCAGGCTTGATTCCCCACTCCTCTGCTTGAAGTCAGCTGGGTGACCTTGAGCCAGTCACAGCTCTCTCAGAACTCTCTCAGCTCTACCCACCTCACAGGGTGATTGTTGTGGGGATAATAATAACATACTTTGTAAACCGCTCCGAGTGGCCATTAAGTTGTCCTAAAGGGCGGTATATAAATCGAATGTTATTATTATTTTCTTTTTTTCATCAGTTTGTTTTTACAGAAGACTCTAGCTCCTTATTGAAACCAACTGTCAACTCCTTATTGAAACCATGGCCAATTGCACAAAAATTAAAATGCCATTCAACAACAACAACAACAACAACAATAATAATAATAAAAACAACAACATTTGACAAATAATTCTTCTTTACTACTCAGTAAGGTGCAGTACTGCAGCCCAAGCTCTGCTCACGACCTGAGTTCGATCCTGGCGGAAGCTGGGTTCAGGTAGCCGGCTTAAGGTTGACTCAGCCTTCCATCCTGCCAAGGTGGGTAAAATTAGTACCCAGTTTCCTGGGGGTAAAGTGTAGATGACTGGGGAAGGCAATGGCAAACCACCCCGTAACAAAAAGTCTGCCTAGAAAACATCGTGATGTGACATCCACCCATGGGTCAGTAATGACTCAGTGCTTGCACGGGGGCTACCTTTACCTTACCTACTCAGTACAATCCTAGGCAGAGTGACTCCAGACTAAACCCATATGGGATTAATCGGCTTAGACTTACAGTTAGAAGTAACTCTTCTTAGGATTGCACTGAAAATATGACCAACTGCATGTTACGGTACACTCTGATACTCCTTGGAGTGAAGCTAGGGGTAGAGATGGGCACAAATTGAAATACGAACCAAAATTCAGCACGAACCAGACCCCGGTTCATGGTTCACGAACCAGTGGTTCCTCTGAGCCCATTTCTGATGAACTGCCACAAACTTTAGGCTGGTTCGTTTGGTTCATTTTTTGGTTCATCACTGCAGACAGCCTGGTGCCGATCAATCAGTTTCCTAGGTAACAAGGGATGGACTTTCTGCAGACCTTCTGTTGTTCTGGAAGTAACCTTCTGCTGACCCAGAAATGATGATTTGCTGACCCAGATGTGATGTTTTCATGAACCAAATGAACCGGTTTGCGAACCGAGACAGGTTCGTGAAAGTTCGTGGTTTGTGGTTCATGAAATGCAATGAACCATGAACCACACGGTTCTTTTTTTCCCAGTTCATGCCCATCTCTAGCTAGGGGTATTATAAAATACCTGAAATGCCGCTTAGTTCATCTGAGTAGTATAAAGGGCTTCCACCTATTTGGAGGTTGATGTCACAGCACAAAAGAGATTTTGTACTGGAGGTTGTCTTTTTTTTTAAAAAAAAGCTAGCTTCTTTGTCTATCTTGATGAGGAGAAAACCATCTAACATTGTATCTGAATATATCTGAATACAAACGGTTACATTCTGCTTCTTTGATTCAAGATGGCTACACCTTTTGTTCCCTTTAGAGTGGGCATAATTTATGCACCAGTATGCTAATTTCATTTGTCCGTGGCTATTAACGAAGATCCTGAAGTCTAGATTTGGCACGTTCCTCAGAAAAGGATTGCTGCGCAGTGATATATGACTAAGTGGGCATGTTTATACAGATCCTTCTTTTGCATTTTAATTCATTAACCAAATGAGCTCTTCAAATCACTTACCTATTTCCTACCTTCCTAATAGATTAGAGAGGGCCTGTGTAGTCATCCTGCTGATGAAAGCAATGAAACGGGATTGCTTCCTCCATTGCTCTTGATATGAAAGGCTAGGTCTACCCTTCTCATTACTCACTGGACTTCCCTTTTCTTCCCATGGTTATTTTTCATGTGAGGGAGAAGCCCTTTTATTCTGATGAGTAGTTCCAATCCTGCTTCCCTGCATCCCTCCCTAACAGATAAAGCAAGCTTCAAAAAAATTATTGGAGCATTCGATTTCTCTTGCCCCTTGTTTACTTTGACTATTTTTACAAGAGGGAAGGCTCAGAGGTAAAGCGCAGGCATTGCAGCGAAAAGGCCAAGGTCTCTTCCATTCCTGGTATCTCCCATCAAAGGATCAAAGGCAGAAGCATTTTCAAAGACGGTTGTTGGGGGTTTTCCGGGCTGTATTGCCGTGGTCTTGGCATTGTAGTTCCTGACGTTTCGCCAGCAGCTGTGGCTGGCATCTTCAGAGGTGTAGCACCAAAAGACAGAGATCTCTCAGTGTCACAGTGTGGAAAAGATGTAGGTCATTTGTATCTACTCAGGAGGGGTGGGGTTGAGCTGAGTCATTCTGTAAGAGTTTCCCAGGGTGTGGAATGCTAATGGCGGGAGGCTTCACTGAATCCTGAGGAGGTTCTTTTGCAAAGACCTTTGCCCAAGAGCCGAGAAAGTTTCTGCTATTCAGAGCAGGCTACACTGGGCCATTATCTGACTCGGTAAAAGGCACTTGCTAATGGCCTTTAATAAGGTATCTGGTGAAGAGAGCTTGACTCTCGAAAGCTTATACTGTGGAAACCTTGTTGGTCTTTAAGGTTCTACTGGACTCAAATCTTGTTCTGCAGACCAACACAGCTACCCTCCTGAAACAGCTTTGAATAAGAACACTTAGCAGTCCTGAATATTCAGTCTTTCTCAATTTCCTTACTTTACCTTGCAGTAATCGCCGCAACAACTGTATGGGGCTATCAGTATTCTTATCCCCATAGCATAGATCGGACTGGGCAAGGACTGAGAGGAGGTGGCTTGCCAATAAGCAAGCCATTGTGGTGTAGTGGTTACAGACTAGGATCTGGGGGACCCAGATTCAAATCCCCACTCTGCCTGGGCCAGTCACACACTCGGACACTAACCTACTTCACATGGTTGTTGTAAGGATAAAATAGCAGAGGGTGTAAGATGCTGGAGGGGAGCAGAAATGGTAAGAAGGGAAAGGCGAAGATGGGAAGGGGAACTGAAGAAGGTGGGAGAGGGAGAGGTCATATGCTGCTGAGGGGAAACAGAAAAAGGCAGGTAGACAGGTGGGTGGGCAGGTGTGAAAGGGGAGGGGCTTCGTGCAATGGCAGGGGAGGCAAAGTGGAAAAGCAACAGTGAGAGAGAGAGAGAGAGAGAGAGAGAGAGAGAAAGAGAGAGAGAGAGAGATAATGGTGAAATGAGACGTCTCTCCTCCTATGAGTCTTTGTGGGTGCTCCGTTGTATGAAAATATTAGGATTACTCAGCATCCTGAGGTCAGACCCTCAGATGCAGTGAATAGAGCTTGAGACATAATGGTGGATCGCAGTGGAGGGATGGGTGAAACCTAGTCATACTTAGTGGCGTGACAGCCATTTTTCCCCCTTATCCAGTGTATGTATTTTGACGTTACTGGTATATCACTAAATCAGCAGTGTGCATTCGATGCATATTATACAAACTCATGCAACGATACAACGTATCTTCACAACACAAATGGTTTTACAAGGTGGACGGCAAAAAAGGTGGAGAAGAAAAATCCATGGCAAAAACATACATGAATCCTCAAAGAATGAAACAGGGAAGATTAGCTCATATTTACTGAGTTATACTTCTGGCAACCCTCCAGCAGACAACCAACAGGGGAAATGACGTGAGCTGGGGGGTATTGTGTGGCCATGGAAATGGATTAATGCTCGAAGAATCTGCTTTGGGGTATGAGATCTGATGAATTTTGTGATTTTTCTATATTTTTGAAGACACAAAAAGTCCTTATACTGGTCACCCCCCTTCCCCTGTCTTCTTAGTTGAGCAGGAAATGAAACAGTAGAAGCTTCAGGATACTTAGCAAAGCCAGCCAGCTGGAGAATAAAAATGAATGCCGGACTGAAGAGGGTAGCTGAGTCCACTCTACCTTGTGTCAACGCCTTTCTTAAAGGAAACTGAATGAAAAATCTTCAAAATACTATTTGGCACACATGCAAGTGGAGAAAACTGGGGCTTACTTTGGCAGAGAGTAACTCCCATATTTTTGTTTGGTTGCTGGGCCCAGCTCTGAAATACTGTTTGTCAAGATATCCCAACTGGGGAGTGGCAAGTGTCATTCACCCCAGATCATAGCCAAAAAGGCATTCCACAAGTTTTCTTCAGTCAATCCCTTCCTCCGAACCAGTGCTCTGTGACTCCCACAAGCCCCTCAAGCCAAAGGGGCATTGTTTTCATTTAGCAGTGAGTTAAATTAATGCCGATGCCTGAGTAACTGCAAGCTGAGAAGTTTTGTTTTCATTTTCTTTGGCATCTGAACAAATGAAACCTTACTCTCAGATGAAGCAGAGCGAAAAAGTGGGCTTTTCCTATTAGGCTTATCCTTGCCTGGTGGCTTATGGGGGAACGATAAATTCGGTAACAAGGACCAGCTGTCCGATTTGGTTATACTGAGGAGAGGTCATCTCCACAGCCCATCTGGGCTTTCTCCCACCAAACAGGCCATCTGATTGCAATATGATTCTCAATTAACCCCATATGGGAAATGTATTTCTAGTTCTGTTTAAACAGCCGTAAATCTTATCTTTGGCCAACTGAAAACCGGATCTTGATGGAAACAAGTATATTACCAACTGTAACATTTTAAAACTTGAAAATTAATGGTCTGAGCAAGGGCCACATGCATACTTTGGCAAAGACCCAGCTCTCGTTTTAATGGTGGCCGGAGGTTTGGTCAGCATGACTACATTCATGTCAACCGAGGTATCATAAGCAGATGAGAAGTGGGAACAGCAAATAGGAAAATGACAACCAAAAGCTAGAAATGAATGAATGTCAGTTATACTATTGCACACTTGTTCTGTAATTTTGTTCCGAGTGGTTCATTCCATCCACCTTTCTGATGATCTGCTGCCAATTTTGGTGAGAGTCATTTGTGAGGATATTTATTTGCTTAGGTATTTATATCCAGTATTTCTCCCTATAGGGAACTTAAAGTGGCTTACACTACGTTTGGATGCCAGCAGCTCTGGAGTTCCAGATGGAGGTCTTCCCTACCTGAGATCCTTTAACTTGAGGTGCTGGTGACTTTCCAACTGGAGAGATGAACTACCAACTCTTCCCCTCCTCTGCCTTCTTGTGCTAGGAACAGGGTCCTGTATTCCTCTCTCCATTGAGATTGCAAGAAAACAATTTTAAAGTTCCTCTCCCCCAGTGATCCCACACAGCTCTGTCTTTGAAACGCTCTTCGCCTCCCCTGTCTCCCCATGCTAGGGACACAACATTGTTTTCAACTACCGTTCCCGGATAACATTGCATCCCTGACATGTTAAAAAACACGTGTCCAGTGCCACTTTTAGCTTAGCTCTGTTTGATGGTACTTGCTGTACAGCATCTTTACCCACAAACAAAGCTGTGATTCAGCAAGCACTATTCGTATCTGTAAACTGAAGGTCTCTTGGATTGAACCACACTGGCAATTCATGTGACTCCACATCCCTCCATTGTTTCCATGTTAGTGTTACGTCCAGGGCTTTTTTTCAGCAGGAACGCAGTGGAACGGAGTTCCGGCACCTCTTGAAAATGGTCACATGGCCGGTGGTCCCGCCCCCTGATCTCCAGACAGAGGGGAGTTGAGATTGCCCTCCATGCCAGCAGTGTGGAGGGCAATCTCAACTCCCCTCTGTTTGGAGATCAGGGGGCGGAGCGACCATCCATGTGACCATTTTCGCCAAGGGTGATTTAAACTTTTAAAAACTCCCCCCTTGTTCCAGCTGACCCAAAGTGACATCATTGTGCAGTCCTGAGTTCCACCACCTCTTTTCCCAGAAAAAAAGCCCTGGTTATGTCATAGTGCCCGTACGTCATGTGTAAAGACATCCCAAATTTGGTAGGTTAAAAAACAGCCAGAGGTTCAGTGTGACTCACACATCATCAATCAGCCTTTCTAGAAGTAGCAATTACACCCAGATGATTTTGAGGCTAAGAAAACTATGTAATTTGCCGTGATAATCATTGCCTACCACATGAAGCTAAGTTTCATTCAGATTTGTTTCAAACAACATGATTTTTTTTTTTAAAAAAAGCAACAACTCTTCCATGCAGATCTCAGGCTTTTTTGCAAAGAACTTCAATTGAGGAAAGTGCTTTCATTTCATTTATTGTTTCTCTTTGAGCTTGAGATGAAAAAATAAAAAGTAAAAAGTAAAGTGGGTGATTGTGCTTACGAAAGTTTTAATGTCCCCCCCCCCCCGCAAACTAATTTCTGCTCTTCTTGCGGTTTTCTCATCAGCAAGAACGAAGTAGGCATAGCCACAGGTGGACTTGGGCCCCAACATCTGATTTCTATCTTGGCAGTATCCATTTAATATTCCTCAACAGTTATAGTTAAGCTGTCCAGGAGGACATTTATTTATTTTAAACCAGGTGCAATTTACAAGACAGCTTAATGCATGATCCAGGTGCAACGTAATCACAGTGAATTCCTCGTAACGTTCTTATAGGAAAACATTGGCTAAACCGATATGAAAGATTGCTTCCATCCGTCTGTGTGCAAACAGAGTCAGGATGATCTGTCTAAGATGCAATAACACACTGAGGAATTCAGATCCTCTTACCAAATGACACCTAATCAGGACGTTATTTTGAATGAGGTGGACTGTATAGTTTCAAATGGTAGATAGGAGGGGGTCATGTTTTGTGACGGCTCCCTGTGCACAGAAAACTAGCATCCCTGGGAGAAGGCTGTGCTTAACCTCTCTCAAGGTGCTAATTGACTACCTAGGGGGAATTTGATTCCTAGGAGGAAAGCTCAAAAATAGGTTCCCTACCTGTAGTCTTTAGGACGCTACCACTTAAGTCTACAGTCTCTTTCTGCATCATGTGTCGATTGGCTCTGCAAGAAAATGAAGCTCATCTGGCTGACATATAGAGCAGAAAGAGATGGAAGAGTGATGAAGAACAAATTATATAAATTCCAACTGCAGGTGGACAACATCAGTTTTGAATATTCCTTATTAACAGAAATAGACCGTAAGCATTGCAGGGAAACGGTGACCCAATCAGCAGTCCAATTAAAGGTTTAGAAGGTAAGAGAAGCAAGGGGTCCTATAAAGAGCGGGAAGCTTACAGTTGCATTGGCGATATTCCGGTTCACTGGAATTATCACCAATACTGGAATTATCACCAATGCATGAAAAAATTGATTCTATATGGAGATGCTTTTTGAATGTGGCTTATGAAGAAGCTTTGCAAAACAGGATGTTTTAGTTGCTAGCGCACCCGTTGCCAGCTCTCCCGGATCACTGCTTCCCGTCGGATGAAACTTTTGTTCTCCACAACAGTTGTCTGCCTGCAAATGAATACAAGAAAAAGAATTACAACAGGAAACCTTATTGAAATGAACTGTGAAACTTACCTGGTTTTTGGAGCACTGGTTGATTGAATGTTTGCTTCTTGGGATATCGATTGGATGTGAAGAGTACACAGTAATTAGATATAGTATAAGATTGCACTTGTGCCTTGCACTTTATAAAAATATAAAAATTAAAAATTAAATTAAAAATTAAAATTATATTACTGTTAACTTTGGTATCTGTTAGGTCTCATAGGACTGTGGTCCCCGGTTGTTTACTGGGATCTAGTGAATAAGCCAATCAAGGAAGTAAATGGTTGCTACAGAGGAATGATAGAGCTAAGGTCGCCACTGCTCCCACTGGCGCCTCTCTGTCCTCTGCCAGCATTCAGTGGGGCAGCAGGGGGGAATGGGAAGGCAAATGGTGGTCTTCTGACATACAACAGTCACTTCCAGTTATCAAACCACAGTTATCAAACATGGTGACATCACTTACAGTTATGTTGCTGGAATCTGAAAATTGCAGCACCAGAAAATTGCAATTAGGGTAAGTTCCACACCTGCTAGTCTTCCATGGGTTCACGAAAAACTAAAGAGCACCGCAGAACTCAAATAGCAAGGGTTACTTGAGTCTCCCAGAGGTTGCCAGCCAGGGTTGCCAATCGCTGGTGGCAACCTTAGACGGTACAATTAGAGATGCTGCGAATTTTGTCATTAACACGGTCAACTGTCGGATTTACTCTGTTCAATGGTGCTGATCAGATACAAGCCAATCCCCCAGCTGGTTTGTTTCATGCAGACGAGCCATGAATTTGGTGGCAGCTTCAAGCATAGACAGCTTCAAGAGGGGACTGGATACACATATGGAGCAGAGGTCCATCAGTGGCTATTAGCCACAAAGTATAGATTGAACTCTCTGTCTAGGGCAGTGATGCTCTGTATTCTTGGTGTTTGAGGGGGCAATCAGTGGGAGGGCTTCTAGTGTCCCTTCTTCACTGGCAGACCTCCTGATGGCACCTGTTTTTTTGGCCACTGTGTGACACAGAGTGTTGGACTGGATGGGCCATTGGCCTGATCCAACATGGCTTCTCTTATGAACCCTTCTAACATAAATAGAATGGTATTGAGCTGCATGGCTTCTCTTATGTTCTTATGAAAGCTTGCCAAACAGTTTTGCCTAGAATTTTTTTCCCCCAGAACTGGGTATGTACAAAGATGCTGCCAATTCAAGCCTGATTTGGCAACCTTTAGTGTCACTATTACCACTATTTATTCAAGCACCAAAGGGTGTAGGATTTGAATAAAAGACAACATTTATTCATAACTAATTTAAATCATTTGCTTCCTTTATCTGTATTTAAACAATCTCCTGGTCAGTGGAGCAGTTTTTCTGCAGCAGGAGGGGGCAGTAATAGAACTTAATTAGGCTGTGTGAGAGGGTGCACATGCAAAAAGCCAATTGCACTGGACTGCATGGTTAGGATGGGGTACAGTGAAAGTCTGCTGAACAGCCGTGAATGGATTGATGAAGACTCAAACTGATAATCAAATATCAGCTCCCTGTTTACGACCAGTGAACAGGATGTGAGTCGAACCAACGTGTATTTGAGCATCCCGAAACACAATATCCAAGCATATGTGGATGCAGTTAGTTGGTTACCTCACTAAGCTGCTGTTTGCAGCAGAAAATGGCAACCGACCCATATCAGATCAGCATGAATTGAGAACCTTTTAGTCACAAATGCTAACAGAAGTCTAGGCATTTGTTGGCAGGCATATTAACAAAGCAGGATTCTTTGTGACTGGTTGCACCTGAATTGCATGGAGGACTACCAGTTTGAAAGCCTAGTAAAGAAAGAAGCTTGTTTCTCTCTTACACTGCGTTTGTTCCCAGTAATGTATTGATGTTATATAGAATTACATCTCTTTCTCTGGCCCCTTCTCTCCTTGCCTTTGTAATGTATTGCAGATGACCCACCTTGTTTTCTGGGCCTCATTGACTGGTACAGAAGGGCCAGTCTCAGTCAACAAGATGGAGGGGGAGAAAGAAAGGCCAACAAAATGGAGACTTAACAGCAACAACTTGATTAGAACAATTCTGGATTGCTAGGACCCACAGCCCAAAGTCTTGTCCATTTGCCATCTATCTCATTAAAGTGCAGCTCAATACCATTCTATTTATGTTAGAAGGGTTCGGTTTTTTTCTGTTCTAAAAAGTAAATGCAAGTTGTTTCAATATATATATATATCCCTCCTTGTGCCAAGTTAATTGAATTATTGTAGGTTATTCATGACACAGCATTAAACCTGCTTAATACAACGGGACACAATCAAAACCATCTCTGCAGGCCATATGTTTTCCAGAGTACAAAATGGAAAGATAAATATGGAAAGCAAAACCACAAAAGAGTCAGGTTCGCCAACCTGAAGTCTGAGAGCCAAAACATGCATTGGATGCCTCTTAATCTTGGCTATGAGCCAGATGCCCTCGCAGAAGTCTCTTACTTTCTTCTAACCGAACGGATCCATTTTTCTTTCCTCCCCACTTCTTATTTTTTCATCTGGTCTCTATAGACCTTCTGAAACATTCCTTCTCCACTCCTCCTGCATGGCCTGCTCCAATGGGAATGTTCTCAGAGTCAATTCCTATATTGAAATTTGAACTAAGCTGATTAAAATTGCAAACAAACAAAAACAATCAGCATGATGTACATTCAGATAATTGTATGTATTGGTATTTGTTGCTTGGTTAATGGTTTTGGTTTTCTGCTGTTTTGCTGTTGGATCAGCAGAGTTGTTTGCATTGCACACCTCTCTTGCATGGTTTTTATATCCAACGAATATTATTTTTGCAAACAATGTATCCAGTTTGTGCTTACAATACCCAGAGAGTGCATAATGTTGATCTAGATGATGATGATGATGATGATGATGATGATGATGATGATGATGATGATGATGATGATGATGATGATTGATTGATTGATTGATATACCACCCTTCAGGACAACTTAATGCCACACTCAGAGCAGTTTACAAAGTGTGTAATTATTATCCTCACAACAATCACCCTGTGAGGTGGGTAGAGCTGAGAGAGCTCCAAGAAGTTGTGACTGACCTAAGGTCACCTGGATGGCTTCAAGTGGAGGAGTGGGGAATCAAACCCAGTTCTCCAGATTAAAGTTCTGCTGCTCTTAACCACTACACCAAACTGGTTCTCAGTTTGTGCATTCTTTAATAATTGTGCAACAAATGTACAATTATTAAAGAATGCATACATTTTCTATGAAAAAAAATTTTAAAAAAGAAATTGGCACAAAAGGGATTGGGTTCTCCAAAGGGAGAAGCTAGATCAAAATGGCAGGGTTGAGAAATTCAGAACAGTTCCTAGCCAATAGAGAACCAGCCCAGTTCACAGAACAATTGCACTTTTAAATTTTGTCACTGAACTCCATATTGGAAAAGAATGAAGGCAAAGTCTGCAACTTCTTTTCCCTCTTGCTTTGTGATTTCTTTTCATGCTCCAAAATGAAGGGAGCTAATAATAATCAAGCTAAGCAGTAAATCAAAGTGATTTTGCTGGCTCCTACCGCAGAGTATAGTATCACTACTGATCAGTGCTTGCCAATATTGTAATTAAAGAGGACTTTCCTACATGCTGTCTCAGGAAGTTAAGTATTTAATATATCTAGATTTTCCAGGGTGGAAAAGCAGTATACCCAAAACTTGAGTTTATGGTGACATTCATTTAACTTGGAAGATTCCTACGATATCTTGAAAGATATGAAAACTGAACACTGAAAGTTGGGGCTGAACTGCTATTTAAAGTAAAACCACAATGTCTCTGAGCCTCAAACTGGCATGTCTGTCTCAAAAGGTGCTGATTTAAACCCACTAAATCTCACACAGAGGAAGAGTTCATCCAGAGGCCATTGCAAGCAACATGTCTGGACCCAGCTATTTTGAACATTTAGGGCAGAAATCACCTCTTTATTGTGTTCAGATGGTGAAGAAAACCATTTTGCATTTTGAAGCTGTGAAATCAGTCTCTTCGTAGGTGTGACTATTTCCAAACATTTGTGAAAAACAGGTATGATATAAGTTCAATCTAAAACACAGAAGTTGAATCTTGACAATCTTGGCCTTCTCGCACATTAGTTAAGGAAAATTCTAGATGAGAAGCCACCACAAGAATTTCCTGCGCCAGCCCCCATGCTGCCATTTTAGGAGGCTCAAAGAGATTTCAGTATTTATTAGAAAATTACCGTTCCATTTTCAAAGCTGTGGCTGTTGGTTGAAACAGCTTCTGTGACTGGGTGGTTTTCTGGTGGGGCGTTACCCAAGTCGGAATCAAAATTCGTTAGTTGTCTGATTAAAAAAATGAATAAGAAATAGAAAGAAAACGAAAACGAAAAAGAGTCATAGTAAACTGCAAGACAGTTGTACTGGTCATTCACTGCAACTATATCCATCATCCACATGGAAAACTGTTCTGGGAAGACAGTTACCTGAATAGCATGGAGACATTATTATCAGCAAGGAGACATTATTATCAGCACTCAATTCAGGGTTAACATTGTCAGTCGGAGAGTGACCAAAAAGACCACGGCCTTTGGAGTGGATATAGCATTGACTCTTGATTAGACATGGGCACGAACAGAAAAAAACCCTGAACATAGTGTCCGTTGTTTGTTGCCATCCACAAACAATGAACAACTAACATTGACGAACATGACCTGTTCATAAACATGTTTGTTGTTCATTGTTCATGGGGGCCAGCAGGCTCTCCCCCAGCCATCAAGATCCCTACCACACCACTCCCAGAAACCCTACCTGAGCAGACAGCAGGAAATGTACCAATAATAAATAATAGCTTGGCCCCAGAGCCTGGCAGCAGCCCTGGAACCTGAAGAAGTAGATCCCTATCCCACCACACACAAAGAAAATTCAAGCCCCAATGCACTTTCCTTCTCTCTCTCTCAAAATGCCAACAGCAACTGTCTCTCCTTCACTGTCTGCAAAACCAGAGCTGGGAGCCCCCCCCCCCCGCTCTTTGCTTCCTTGTAACAAATTTGGAGCTCCACACTTGAAAGGAAGACCTGCCTATCAAGCTAAATTGGGCTTAGATTGGGGTTTCCAGGGCAACAGCAAGATTTCAGACAGAGTTCAGGCAATCCCTGCCTCCGGTTGCCAAGGGAATTGATTGCAGGTGCCAGACTGTCCGGCTTGAGGAACAGCAACAAACAGCAACGAAGGATGCTTGCAACGACCACCTGTTCGTTTAGAATGGAGCCTCACGAACAGCTTGTTCGTGAACAGCTGATTGGGCTGTTCGTGGCTTTTTTTAGTTCATATTGCTGTTCCTGCCCATCTCTACTCTTGATCCTCCTCCACCTTACTGCTGTAGTACTTCTACAGTCAAAGTTGGCAAGTGAGCACACCAGCAGAAAGCTACTGGAAGGCACACTTAGTCCAATGCCTCAGGTCATCATTGTGGTTCTTTTCTCCATTTTAAAAACAAATTATTTATTTCTAAATTTACCTTCATGATCCTTTGCTGTTTTGCAAGCAGGAAAGACCCCTCCCACAGCACACAGAGATGCCGCCACCACTTCTCCTTTTTGTGCATAGTGGCGTGCAGAAATGGTTTGATTCCTTTCTGGGTATAAAGGTGCACAGAAAAAGTCCAACTCCTTTCTGTGTGCAAAAACCTCACAGATGTCCACTGACTGTAAAAGCTCACAGAAAGGGTCAGCTAGCCACAATGATCAACGGGTGGGTCTAGTGGCCAAGTGTAAAGAGAGCTTTTGCCATCCCAAACGATTCACTGAACTCAGCTTCTTATGGGGGGGCTCTCCCTTCTGTCAACACATTGCAGGCATTTTGCAGAAAAGTGAAAGGAATGGACAAAGACAAGATAGACAAGTCCCCATAAGTTTACTTTCTTTGTGCCCTCTTGTGGCACATTCATACCAATCTTTGCCCAGTTTTCCTCCTCACAATGTAAGGTGGCAGAGATACAACACTCCCTACCCCATACGTTAATCATGCTGCAAAGCTACATGCAGTATAAAGGAACTCTAGACAATGGATAAATCATGTCCAACAATGGTCCACTCCACCTGTTCCGCTGTGCCGTGTTCCTTTGACTCCTGTGTAACAACCTGAACGAATGTGCAAAGATTTGGGAATAGAGTTCACACAGTTGCACCCCGCCTTAACTGTTTCCTTCTACACTGCAGGAAAGTTAGTTTGCACCTACAGTTGGGGGAGATAATTGGCTGATCACCCCATTGGAGCGATGTGTCCTTATTGTGAAAGTGGGCAGGCACTGTGTGTGTTTGATTAAAAAATGGAGGGAGGCAGTGCGAAAGAGGAGGAGGAGAAAAAGAAGTCATTTTTCAAAAGCTATATTTTACCAAGAGTTATTGGGTGGCCAGCAAAAGCTAGCATTCCAGATTGACTAAGGGCCAAGCTACAAGTGATGAATAACACTTGAACAGCAAGTGTATTTCTCCCTGTTCACTTGCCCTCCACTCAATCCACTTGCCATTCAAGTGTCATTCGTCACTTGTAGCTTGGCCCTCAATTAACCCTGTGATGAACCACTGAAAATTTTGCGTTTTTGCTGTTGGACAAGGCCATGGTCAACCATATCAGTTCCTCATGAAAAACAACAATCTGCTTCAGTTGCATATTTGTCTCGAGTGAAGAACAAATAGCAACCAAGGAGCTGCTTTACAGAAGAAGTCAGCTCAGGACAGCAACTCAACAGTTACTGTGGTTGATTAATCGAAAAGAGTCCAGTAGCACCTTTAAGACTAACCAACTTTACTGTAGCATAAGCTTTCGAGAATCTGTAGCATAAGCTTTCGAGAATCACAGTTCACTTCGTCAGATGTGGCGCATCTGACAAAGAGAACTGTGATTCTCGAAAGCTTATGCTACAGTAAAGTTGGTTAGTCTTAAAGATGCTACTGGACTCTTTTCGATTTTCCTACTACAGACTAACACGGCTAACTCCTCTGGATCTATGTGGTTGATTAAGTGTACGTGAAGGGTGTGTTATATTAACCAGCTCAGGGGGGCCCAAACACTTGGCTTCTTTGTCAACCCTAGATGTTTTCTTTCTTTGATAAAATGCCCTATTTTCATTGCTCTCATCCTAATTGCCTTCCCCATAAACTGCACACAGCCATGAGCCTTTGCGGCATCAGTCCTATCCCACCACCGAGTCGAGACAGCGTGCAGGCATATGCAACTACTGTCCTCATTGCCCTGTACTCTCCTTCCCTGTGTCTCGTGGAAGGAATAAAATAAGTGAGGTTACCTGGGGGGGGGGGGAAACGGGGGGGACCATAAAACCAAGAAGTGCCTGCATGCTGTTGTGAGGCTGTACAGTCAAAAGAATTCAAAATCAAAAAATATCATGGAATTTTGGGGAAAGAGTTCCCATGACTACCAAACAGCCTGGACCAGCCTTTCTGTTCCAGAGAGATGGAAGTAAACAGTTTTTCTATGATTTCTATGGCTTAGGATTTGTTGATGCACACTTCTAGTATTTTTTATTGGAAAAAAATATATCTTGTGTTGTGTTATGCAATATCATGCCCTACCCATATTTGATGGATTAAAGCAGAGACACTGTGTTTTACTCGCAATGTTTTTATTCTAATTAGAGTTGAACTGATTTCCCTAGTTTAAGTAATTTGTGATTCTGGAATTGGTCTCTGTGCAGTGTTTCACTTCTCTTCAACTGAATAGCAGAATTTCTAAAATTAATCCCCAAACTGGAGCACAGGCAGTTTAATGCAATCTTCTGTTCTTCCAATTTATTTGCATCTATTTTACCTTCTTTGTGCTAATGACATGCATGTGTTTATTGATAAAACATTTCAAACAAGCAGTCTTGATGCAACCATAACGACATATCAGTTGCATGGAGGTCTTTTTGTGATGCCCACATGTGCCAGCTAGGGTTGCCAACAGGCCTGGAGAGAAATGTCATGTCTCAATAACAAAGGCTTAATGTGTGGAAATGGGCCACTGAAATTTTTCATGGCATGGAGGTAAATAACATCACCTGGTAAATAACATCACATTAAGCCTCCATTAGAGGGACAGGATATTTTCCTGCATAGGCTCATGGAAACCATATGTACCCCACTGATAATCTTGATACAACCTATGCACCATCACATCAAAACTTGCTTCTTTGGAGCGTTTCATTAATGCATTTTTGAGCTTGTGAGCACCTTCGGAATTTTGACATAAGATGGTGAGCACAACCATCAAAGGGCTGTCACAGGAGGCAGAGCCCCCCCCCCCACACACACACAGAGGAAGGTGAATGATAGGTGAACAGAGGGATCAAGATGGGTAGCCGTGTTCGTCTGTCTGTAGCAGTAGAAACGAGCAAGTGTCCAGTTGCACCTGTATGTATGTGTGTAGAGTGCTCTCAAGTCAACCCTGCCTGCCATATCTGTGAATGCATATCTACTGGGGGGGGGGAGAGAGATGGGCTTTCTTCCTGTAATGTAGCTTTCTTCCTTGGCAAAGTGTATCTTGGCTACGCTTTGCTTAGAGGTCTTATCAGTACAGCTGGGAACACGTGGGAACCAACTT
Organism: Eublepharis macularius; assembly: GCF_028583425.1. Lineage (NCBI taxonomy): Eukaryota > Metazoa > Chordata > Lepidosauria > Squamata > Eublepharidae > Eublepharis > Eublepharis macularius. Next base: position 23,922,079 of record NC_072805.1, on the reverse strand, counting down.
TGAGAAATTCAACTTTGCATCTTTTTCAGGACTTTCGTTGACTTCAACTGACTTGTTTGGACTGGGGGGAGGGGATTGGGGGGTATAACCTCTTGGGGAAGACTTTGCTGCAGCATTCCAGGCAATTACTATGTACCAGCACACTTCTAGGGATATCTAATAAAGACCTTTAACTCATAAAACCATGTTTGATGAAGTGGAGAGTCTGAAAGAATCCCCTAGCCAGGCCTGACAGGTGGTTTGCCATTGCCTGCCTCTGCAATCCTGGTCTCTGTTGGAGGTCCCCCATCCAATTGCTAATCAAGGTCAACCCTGCTTAGCTTCCGAGATCTGACAAGATCAGACTCTCCTGGGCTACCTAGGTCAGAGAAACACCTATAAGACTAACACAATTTGTGGTAGTGTCTGAGTTTTTGTGAATCACAGCTTACTTCTCTGGATACCAGGTATCTGAAGAAGTGAACCATGGCTAACAAAAGCTCCTACCCTACTACAAATGTTGTTAGTCTTATAGGTGCTACTGGACTCTTGCTCTTTTCAGGTGAGAAGAGGGATAATTTAATAAATACTATGGGAAAGAGGAGTGAGAGAGAGAATAAAACCAGCACTACAGTGGTAACTGCTACCAAAACAATGTTATTTTAATCTGCGTAGCCAATCAGTTCTCCAATGACCAATCAGAAGCCATGCTGGACAACAGCCCCACCTGGCCCCACCCACTTTCTGAAAATGCTTGGCAGGCACAAGAGAAGGTGTGGGTGGATGCGATGGCACTCTTGGGCACCAGCTGGGGACCTCTGCATTAATGTGTATCAGTAAAGTAGGGTAGAAAAACTGATTAAACCCGTGGCAAACCACACATGTGCAGTGTCCTATGCGTAATTTGGGAATAAATAATGGAGAATGTTTAATTTATTAGGTTTTATTTTGGAAACAAAACCTTATGTTTCTAGATCTTGGAGGAAAATTCAGATTAGAAAAAGTTTACTCAGGCCAAAAAGGAGAGCTGCACTATGCTTGAGACAAACTTCTCTAGGGGACATGTAATCAAGGGAGTTGGTATATGTAAATTCATCTAGTGAGCATATGCACAATGAAGTTTTTGGGCTCTCAGCTTACCCCCCACCCCACTCCACCCCACTCCAATGGACCTCTGGATAGCCAAAATAGAAAACAGGATTCAGGAATAGACTGACTTCTGTTCCTGTAGGGCTCTTCTTATGTTCAAACTAGGATCTTTAAAAGAGATTGCAGATGTTTAGGCACAAATAATTATGAGCATATCACATTACTGAACCCCCCCCCCCCCCCAATTTCCCCATTCTGAATATTACCAGCATCAGTTTTGTCGAATCCTCAAAGCAAAATTGCACATAGCTTAACCTGCCCGTGTTATTTTTGTAGACTGCTGTTAATTGGAAGAAAACATGTATTTAAAATAAAGAGGTGGCTTATTAAGCAATTAGCTCAGTCAATTAAGTTTGCTGGAATATTTTATCCATGAAAGTAAAGGACCTGAGGAGGGAGCCAGTTCACACATTATCTTGGGCCATATTTTACAAATGCAATGGATAGCCATTTGCACAGGCAATGTGCAGAGATGAACTTTTAGCAGCAACATTATCGGCAAAGCCTCTGAAATATAAATTGGAACTGAATTTGCTGCAGACCCATATTTATTTTTCACTTTACGCAGGGTGTAGCTGTTTTTGTGAGATGTTTCGTGTATGTGTAAGGTGACATCAAGTTGCAGCTGACGTATGGCAACCCCATGGGAGTTTCAACACAAGAGATGGATAGAGATGGTTTGTCATTGCTTTCCTATGTGTAGCAACCCTAGGCTTCCTTGGTGACCTCCCATCCAGTATTAATCAGGACCAACTCTGTTTAGCTTCTAAGTTCTGACTAGACTGGGTTTGCCTGGACCATCTAGGTCAAGGTATAAGATGTTTTACCAAAGTATAAATGAATCAAGGAGTTCTGGAGGCCTTCCGTTTATGAAAAGAGACCAGTTTTGCCTGAGAAATAATCTTTGGCATGAAAGAAGGTAAGAAATGTATTTCCGCAGTATCAAAAGAATGTCACCATGAACAATACTTTCAATTAAGTACTTTTTTATTGAGTGGCCAAATAAAATATTATGTGGCTTCAGTGAATATACTTCTGAATATATGGTCAGCATGGTATACATAGTTAAGAGTTAGATTAGAGAGGCCAGGATCCAAACCTCTGCTCAGCTGTGAAACTCATGGAGTGACCAAAGACCAAAGACCGTTTGTTCCCTTTTCACCCAATCTTTTAGCCTGACCTTTTATCTTGCAAAGATAAAATGAATAGAATTAAGTATGCTAACCTGTCCTCCTTGAAGAATGGGAAGGACCAACAAAAGTGATTGACAGATATATATAACTGCTTATATAAACCCGTTATTCCTATAGTACAAAGCTGAACAAAACATGCATGAATGCAAGACTTTAATTTTTACTTAGTGTAAAAACATTGCTTACAAACAATTTAAACGTTTAAATTATCAGCTGGATTTTTGATGCAAATCCTCTCCTCAAGATTGGGAAATGGAACTGAAAAGTGGAATTCCTTTGGTAATTTTCACACAAGGGCCTTTCTTCCAGCAATGGCTTCAACAGTCTGTGATGTTCCATGGAACAATAATCTCTCTGTGGTTCCTCAAAGGGCTTTATTAATTACTCCAAGTAGAGATACTCTTGGTATAAATTATCACGTTACGAGAATGGCACAAGTAAAACAAAAAGAAGGGCCTTCTGTTTTTAAGTGTGGAATATAGATTTACAAAATTATCTAGAAGTTCTATGGCAAAATGTAGGCTCTATGAACAAATGATAAGAATGCTTATCTAATTGCAGATGGTCTTTACTGGGCCTAATTTCTCCTGAAACCTTAGATGAAAATGGCAAACTGGCTGCAACTGAAAGCAATCTATTAGTTGCTGGCTTCCAGGGCTGCAGAGAACTGGTATAAACCTGCCATAAACACAATTCTAGAAAATATAGTAAGACATACCTAGGCAGATCGTGAGAAGGAGGGCCGGAAGGGTTACATCAGAGCTTAGTTCTCATGACCCCTTCTTACACGCCATGCGTAATTCCGATCACCACTTTTCAGTCACAAAACAATTTTCTCCAGGCCAGTTTGGCTATGGATCCTGGAGGTTTTTTTTACCATCTTCTGGGCCTGGAGTAGGGGTGTGAGTGAGAAGTAGTTGTGAATTTCCTGGATTGTGCAGGGGGTTGGACTAGATGATCCTAGAGGTGCCTATGATTTCAACTCTATGATTTTTTATTCTAAACACAAATGTTGCTAACTATTCATGAACCACCTTCTAACAGAATGAACTGGAGAGCCATTTACAACTGGTGAATAATCATAATGTTTGTCTTAGGCCGTTTTCACACTACTAACCTGCTTCTGTAACGTTGTGAAACGTTGCTCAAAAAATGTGGAAGATCGCGTCTTCTCGCGAGAGTTTTGCACAACATTGCGCAAAACTCTCGCGAGAAGATGCTATCTTCCATGTTTTTGCACGTTTCACAACATTACGGAAGCAGGTTAGTAGTGTGAAAACGGCTTTACTATACAATGAATGGAATAAGTTGCTGGGAAGGTTTAATATTCCAGGAAGTGACGTCATCACACAGGTGCAGGGGTGAGTGCATGCTTCACAGTGAGCCAGTTTTGGCCCCAAACATGCTGCTTTGGGAGTGCACCCAGGAGGCCCATTCCCATGCCTTTCCCCCTCCCCAGCTAGGTGACTGGTGGCAGGGGGCAGAGGGTGGGAGCTGGGGACACCCCGTCCCTACTGAGAGAATAAAATCTCTACTTTTGAGACATTTTGAGGGAAGACCAAAACAGTTTTGATCAGAGTCAAACTGAAAATATGTGGAAAGATTCACGGATGGGTCTCCCGTAGAGTTGTCAAACTGAGTCTGGCAACTGGTGGGAGGAATGGAGGGGGGGAGTGAGTCAGTGACATTGCTAACATTGCTACGTCGCAACCCGGAAATGACAACGCGTAGCACTAGGAATTGCTGATGATGTTAGTGACATTGCTGTTTTTTTGACATATTTCTCCCACTGCAATGCCAAGTGAAAGAGTTTCTTGTTAGATGGCATCCCACTGGCAGGAGGCTTGGCAGGCCGAGTCTCCAGTGCAATTTTTATTGTTAATAGCAGCCTTGGACTACCCCCATTTCAAATCAGGGCCCCAGTGTAGGAGAGGAATGATTTATCCTTCCTCCTTAGCATTTTTCTGACAGCCACAGGAGTTGCTATTTGACCCTTTTCCACAGCCACATGCTGCCAGAACTCCCTGGCAGTTTTGGGGTGAGTGGGAAGTGAGTGTCAGGAAAACAATGTGGTGGAAGTGTTAGCCTGCCTTCCTTAGCACCCTGCTCCAAATGAGGGCCTAGATTATTAGATAGCGCTTGAACTAGGGCTGTAGGTTATAGCTTCTCGTCTTGGTAGTCACCAGATTCCACAAAGGGCCACTTGGAAGCGTATTTGAAGATTCTTCCTCAGGCAAGACATCTGGTTTTGAAAGAAGCACAAGAATTTTGATAAAATTATGGAAATTTTTCTCCCTCCCTAACACACATTCCTGCACACCGTGTGTGCCCATTAAGACATTTCTTATGTAGGAGAGCAGTAGTATGTTAACAGGCCTTTATTGCCAAGACATATGAAAAGATCATCCCGTTTTCATTAACAGCTTGGAAGCAACCCACCAAGTATTGCCTTTTGAGCAAGCATGATTTAATGGAGCTCCATTGTCCAAAAAATGCTATAATGAACACAGATTAAAAATCCTTTAAGAGTATGATGGAAATCAGTATCATTTCTATATTTTTTGAGACTCGTTTACTGTCCTTAATAAAGGAGGGCTCGTACAGCCCCTCCCCTTTAGATCACCTGCTTCTCCATTGTGTTGATTATTTGACTGCTTCAGCAATCATGTTACACTTGTTCAAGAAGAAAGAAATCGCTACAGCCTGTCTTGTCAAGAGCAAAATAACAAACATTAAAAATATCAATGGATGCACTTGCATGATACAGTTGTTGTATTGTACTAAAACGATGATTCATCTTCTCCTCACAACGAGGGCGGGGGAAGGATTTTGCTTTTTAAATCCCTGTTCTTTTATGAAGGAAGTTGCAATAGCAGCTAAGGAAGCAGGGGGAAAAACCCATATACTCTGCTTCTTTGGAGGTTTTTAAGCAGAGTCTAGATGGCCATTTGACAGCAATGCTGATTCTGTGAACCAAGGCAGTTCATGAGAGGGAGTGTAGGAAAGGATACATCAGTGCTTAGTTCTCGAGGCCCCTTCTTACACATCCAGGGTAATGCCGCTCACCACTTTGGGGTCAGAAGCAATTTTCCCCAGGCCAGTTTGGCTAGGGATCCTGATGGTGCTTTGCCATCTTCTGGGCATGGAGCATGGGGTGTGGAGGGAGATCGTTGTGAATGTCTTGCATTGTGCAGGGGGTTGGACTAGATGACCCTGGAGGACCCTTCCAACTCTATGATTCTATGATTCTATAACTTAAGAGTATTGTTGTCTTTCACTAAAGTTATGCTAAGACTAATTACAATATTCTTCTTTTCCAAATATATGTGTTATATAGCTACCAAAGATGGCTACAACTAGGGCAAAGTGATTTGATTAAGATTTAGCAGCAGGGTCACGAAGCCCACCGCTGTGAAACATAGGAACTGTTGGAGGGTGTAGAGCGTATAATGCTCTAGGAATCCCCTCCCTAATTTCTAGAATGTCAAAGGCATTGTAATGTCATCACCTCCATTTTTTCCCTGTTGCTCAATTTATTGAGCATGGGCAGCTGAGGGGGGTAGCAGAAGTTCACCCACCACAGATGGCCCCATGATAAGCCCGCACAGGAGATAACAAGTTAATTGAACTTAGATACGAGTGACTTGACTTTAATCTTTGAATTCCTTGTGGCTCCTTGGGAAATCTTTCAGTCCTTTATCTATAACATTTGGAATATGAAGTTGGAAAAAGATACTTGACAGCAAATGGAGGTCTGGAATTCAGGGAACCGATTCTCTGTTTTGCGGCTGTAGAACGTTCTTATGAGGATAAAGCTAGCAAAGACAAATTTCCTTTGGCTTGATTCAGCATTTGCTCACTGTTTATGATTTTTATCCAAGGGTGTTTGGAAAAAGCACGGTGGTTTTGAAAGAGTTTTTAGCCAGCTCATAGCACTCGTGCATGTGTACTATTGAATTGCCCGTTTGGAACAGTTGTTGGGTTTCATATCATCTGCCCTGAACCCATACCAGAGCAGGAATCATAGTGGAAAGCTGCTTGGAAATTCAATCCTCTCTAGGAAAAAGATGTTTTTGAATCTGGATGAGGAAAACAGCCACATTAAAAAAATTCCAAGAAAAATCAAGATAATTGACCCAATTGGAGATGATACTTACTAAGCAAAGTTTAGTAGGTCAAATAGAAAAGAGTCCAGTAGCACCTTTAAGACTAACCAACTTTACTGTAGCATAAGCTTTTGAGAACCACAGTTCTCTTCATCAGATACATGTCAGATGCATCTGATGAAGAGAACTGTGATTCTCGAAAGCTAATGCTACAGTAAAGTTGATTAGTCTTAAAGGTGCTACTGGACTCTTTTCTATTTTGCTACTACAGACTAACACGGCTAACTCCTCTTGGAGGTTTAATAACATAATTTATCAGTAATTAAGAAGACTAAGTGGGGGAACCACAAGGATTTGTGGAGGATGCTATATTTCCCCTCCCCCACTATTTCCTCTTCCACCCTGAACACTCCCATAACCTCTTCACCCTTTCTTGCTTTTTTCTCTCCTTCCTACCCACCACCCGACCTACCTAATCTGCCCTCCATCTCCATCTTCTCCTCCTTTCCACACCCTGCCCACCTCTTCCTGGGAAAACTGGCTGAGTTGCATAGTGCCAGCCACTGGGTAGGGCTTAGTTATGCATTGCTGGCTGTTCAATCCAATTGAATACTGAAAGGCATTGTGGAGGACAACTCATTTCTCCCAGTATCCTCTCCACACATTATTACCCCTTTCCCTTCTGCTGTCAGCCTCCATATTCTCCATGATCTTCCATTTAGGGTTGCTAACCTCCAGATAGGGCCTAGAGATCTACTGGAGTTACAAGTGATCTCCAGACTACAGAAATGGCTGCTCTGGAGAATGGATGATACAGTATTATCTCTCTCTGAGGGCCATCCCCAAACTTTGAAGAATTTCCCAACCCAGAGTTGGCAACCCCACTTCAATGGCAGAGTGGGGACTGGAACCTGGGTCTCCCAGAACCTAGTTTGAAATACTAACTGCTACACTTCACTGGCTTTCATGAGGTTGCTGCTGTTAAACAGTAGCAAGCAGCCAGTCCTGAGTGAGTCATGCAAGTTGCACAGTAGCAAGTTGCCCTGTGGTTTTTGCCAGACCGGGCCACAATAGCCCTGGAAAAGGCCCAGTCACCCGCCCCTACCTTTTACTGAAAGAAACTAAGGCTTGAAGGCTGGCAGTACTGTTGTGGCTGCCTAGCAACTTCTATTGAGAGGGCATTCATTTCTTAAAGATACAGGCTTTTATTATCTAGGGGACATTTATTTTTAGATTTAAAATGCATTTATTTTTAGATTTAAGATTTTCCACAATCCTGGGGGCTTTGTTCAGGTTTGTAGAAAAATCTGTCTTGTCTATTCATGGGCCCAATCTCTGGATTTAAGTATCCTCAGATTTGGCCATATTGCAAATTAGATATATTGATAACCATGTGTTAGATTGTACCAGATTTTTGGCTCCGTCTCACCCCTTTCACCTCCTCATTGCAGCTGATATCCTGCATGACTTTTGTGTGCACAGTTCCTGTAATTCCCAGCATAGCTATTTTGGACATCAAAAGGTCCCCCCCCCTCTTCAAGCTGCAGCAAAGCGGATAGGTCCCAATCTCCTATCTTTTGCACATGTGCTGACAAAACAAATGGCTTTACAGTTCAAGCAGTTGATGCACAGAGTCATGTTTAACTTTCTTAGACAGAGAAAAGCAATTGGGGGAAATGATGCTCGATTTGTAACACAACGAAGCATTTACGAGCTGATCAAATTCACATGCCAAAGCATCGTATTGCTATATAAAGCACCATACTAAAGAATGCAAACTTTGCATAATAAAATTGCAGCTGCTGATGTGATAGTAATAGTTTGATGTGATTAAACTCACTATCTAACATGGAGCCTATTTGGAGACTACTGCAGCCAATGGCATCAGCCCCTATGTGTAGCAACTAAAAAGTGTACATGAACGCATTCAGAAGCAAAGATCATAGACTCTTTTCTGTTAACTGCCATGGAATCATTCACGCCAATGATGCCAATGAAGCTTATATAATCCGCCTAACATTGTCTGCATCTGGGCCCTTCAGATCGTTAATTGCCAGTGTCCAATAGTTCCTGACATTGTCATCCCAATGCACTCAAATGTCACTATGGTGTTGTGCCATGAAAATCACCCTCACAGTCTATTGTCACTTATGGCCGTAAGGGACAGCGAAAGCTTGGTGGTCCGTCATCACATAATGCTGACTCTATCATCCCAATAGCTGGACATTTCGTCCATTTTAGTTGGAGGTTCAGAGTGTTGCTATCATAGTCAGAAAGGATCAAAGTTTCTTTGCGCATCTTTGTCATATTTGATTCCGGTTGAGTGTGCTTGTTTTTGCGTGTTTTTGACCACTGTTTGTTCGGACAAAGCACTTTTACAAAATGGTTATGGGGGGAATATGTACTTGGTCCAAGTTCTTGACATTAAGCTTGTTTTCTTCCTTTCTTTACTACGAACTTTTGTTGAAGATTTTTGTGATAGATGGAAAAAAAGGCCTTTTAAGTGTTATAGGCTTGCATATCAGGAGCCATCCAAGTGTTTGTAACAGGAACATGTGCTACCCATGATCTTCCAAATATTGCCACATTGTGTGAAGAAGGGTAATGTGCATATTTACCATGTGCATAAAGTTTACATCAGTGCCAACTGACTATAGGATTTTTTAGAGTTTGCATTCACACGTACCCAGAAGTGGACAAAGAATTTAAAATGGCTCTGGATCAAGCCAGGCAGCATGGCAGTGTGGTTGGGCTACTCACCAACAGTGGGCATTAACTTATCCATTGCTTTCTCCCACAAACCAACAGCAGTGCAGGAGGAGGCAATTGGTCAGCTGTCATCAATTATCTTTGCTGTTCTGGAAGCTGAGCCAAAAAGTCTCAAAGATAATGGCAAGTTGCTAAGGCTTGGCTGTATTTGCTCCTGGCCACCAGAGGCCCTTTAGGGCAGAGGCCCCACTGAGAAACTGCCCTGAAAGTTAAACGCCCAGTCCAGAAGTGCATGTACTGAGGCTGTACAGACATGGTAAATACATACATTAGCCTTGTTCACATGACATGGTGACTGCATCAGTGTGAGAACAATGACATGGGGTGGGCATCATTTTATAGGTGAAGATGCTCTCTCCCTATTTTGGCTCAGCCCTGCTGTCAAATTCAAAACATTAATGCCTATGGAGAGGGGTTCCTTGATTAGACTAGCCTAGATTGGCAACTGATACTAGGAGCAGCAAAAAAATTATAGTGCTCATTTCGGCAGCCAGGATAACAGAAAGGAAACATTTATTTTACTTAATCCAGTTGACACTACAAGGTGGGAGGTATTGCCTCAAATGCAAGTAGAAATGTACAGGTTTACTTTAGAGCTATTTTTGGCACCTAGTTCTTCTCCTGGGAAATGTGGAATGCCAAGACCAATTCCTGGATCAGCCAAAAGTGATTAACTCCTGACCAGAAGCTACTGGAATTTCACACAAAGAATGAAGGAACTAACTCAGGCTAGTCATGATCAAATATACAATCTTGTTTGTGAAATATCAGCTGACATAGATATTTGGATAAAATGAGTTTTCCTCTGTTTGTCGACATTTGAGGGAATAAGAAAATAACATGGACTCATGCAGTGCTCCATAACACAGAAAATACCTTTATCATTGGCTACTAATCTCTGTATTAAATAAAGGGCAGTTCCCTACATTCCATCCCAATTTCCTGACATTCCATCACACCCTGGGAACATGGGGATACAACAAAATAGTTACTAGGGATTTCCCTGTTTCACATTTTTATCTTCTGCAGTTTATTCTGTCTTGTATTCCATTCCTCTTTAATTCTGGTTTAACTAGAAGAATTTCTAAAATCAGTCTGAGAACGAGAGCATTTGCCACTGCAGTTTTCTAATGCAGGGAGTTTGCATTCCAGCTCCTATTTTGCTAATACATGCAAACATAGTCATCAGGAGTGTATGTATAATAGCATCAAGATTGTTTCGGGGTATGACAGACCCCCCCCCCTTTCACTCTTCCACTGTGAGGTAGATTTTCCCACCAAAATTCAGTTTGCCTGCTTTTGCTGAGCAGCCCCAAGTAGCATGGTTTGAAAGTGTGTTTGTCCCACACTGACAGTTATAATTTTGGCTTTTTAGCCCAGCCCAGGTACTTGATGGGGAGAAGAAGGAGCTGTCTTCCTTTTTGTTGGAAATGGTGCTCGAGAGTGTATAATGTTCAAAAGGAAATACATTCATTTAACAGACAGAGATTGAATAAGTTAGAGAGTGAAAGCACTCAGTTAAAATTTTGTTGGTAGTACAGTATACACTGAGTAACAGGCAAAATAGTTTCCTTGCAGCTTAATTTCTTATATTCTTGGTTCTTAGCAGTGAGAGGTGTTTAACTTAATACTTTAGTTACAGCAACAATGTTTCTTCACAGAGTTTCCTATGACAGCTCAGGTTTCCTGGAGTTAGTTTAAAACTGTTTTCTCTTCACAACAGACCCAGGGTCCTGCTCAGAGCCAAAGCCTTTTTAGAAACTGGGCAGGAATTAATCTTCTCCTAAGAAGATATAACTCCTCCTTCTTTTGGCTTGAAAGGGAGTCTAACTTACTACCCAAGCACACTTTCCAAACACCCTCCCAGTTCTATGGTGTCTGTGTCAAACGGGCTTCAGCTTCTGCTGACACTTATATTAAGAATTTTTAAATAGAATTCTTCTTCAGGACAATTATGTTACAGTTAAGGGAAAAGTTTCCTCTCCCCCCACTCCAGAGGGGAACCTGTCTGATCTTCCCTGTCAGACTCACTCACAAACTCTCTCTGCACAATCCTGTCCGAAACCAACTGTCAGCCCTTCAGCCTGGTTCTAACTGACCAATCCTCCCAGCTCTCTGAATGCTGCACTTAGAAAACCAGCTATCAAGTGTAGTTCGCCACATGGAGTGATGCATTAACAGTTTGCAAGTGCATGTATGCACCTCAATAAAACATCACAAAGAATGATCTTGATGCAATCACATTACATGGGTATTACATGTATATAGTATTTTTTATCAATGTACATGTGTACATTGTAATACTGGGGTGGGGGCTTGGAAAAAACAGAAGAAAATGAAGAGAACTGTGAATGAAGATAGCCTCATATAAAATTTGAAAATACTAACTGAAATCCTAACACATCTGTTCCAGATCGGAATAATGACCAGTTAATTCAGAATTCTAAAATTCAGGAGGAAGGTCAAATGAATAGAATATTTAGAAGCATCCCTAAGGGATTGGCTTTATTCTCAAAGTCTGGGACAAGTAGAGACAGGGAGTAGGTTTAGCCTGAAGTTATTTCCCTTGTTTTCTCCCATATCAAATGCATGCTTAATATCTATGCATACAGTCAAAAAGGCATGTAGAGAGCATCGCTTTGGCTAACATACTTTATTATATTTTAATCCTACTCTTCTTCCAAGGAGCTCAGATTGGCATATATATATCACTGTGATTTATGACCCATTTATAATCACAATGACCTAGTCTACCTCGCTAGGTCATTGTGATTATAAATGGGTCATAAATCAGAGTAATTGGCATAGGTCACTCAGTCAACTTCAAGACAAAGTAGAGATTTGAACTCTGTCCCTGTTGGAATGGAAGCAACTAAGCATATCTGGACATGGGGGCAGTGGCGGTTTGCTATTTCTCCCTCTGCAATAGAACCAGACTGTGTATATGTGTGATGATTCTTGATGTCTGAGCTGGAAGTTTCTCTTGATTCCTTCTTCTCTTTCTGTGCCTTTATTCTGTCTCTCCTCATGGTCTTGAAAGAAGCAAGATGCTTCTGTAGAGCTCTCCTATGCATGCATGCCAGAGGCAGATCCATGTTCTCATACGTTCACTCACATGCACCTGAATTAGCTGGCCATTTGTCTTAGGGAACAGTATTATTTAGATTAGGTTTTGATCATTCTTCTGCTACTACAAAAATGCAAGTAAATGTGAATCAGTTTCAATAAGAGTAAGTTTTATCTGTTGTTTGAAGAGTGCTCCAGCACATGTGATTCTGCTTTCCTGTCTGTGCAACTTTACTACAACAACTAACAAATATCCCCAATTGTATCTTAGTCCTAAATTGGCACTCTAGCCTCTACAGCCTCTGGTTCTTCTCAGAGTGGCTAAGCTTCCAGCAAGAACAACCTAATGAGAACACCAACTATGAGCATATGTGCTCGCCATATTCCATGTCAGAATACCTGCTTGTCTAGTCTTCCATATTCCATGTCAGTCTGCCCAGCTTATCCAGTCTGACTGGCTGCAGCGCTCCAAGGTCTCATGCTGAGAAGGGTCTTGTTCAGTGGGGCTATCTTAGATCTTTAATCATACATGCCAGGTCCTAAACTTGGGACCACCTTCTGCAAACAAAGTGTATGTCCTACAAAGCACTGCTTTTGAGGGCAGAATCAGGCTGCTATTCTGTTATGAGAATGGGTGTGAGTTGGAGGAAGGTCTAGACATCTTGGTCTCTCACCTTTTTGGACCTGTCAGACTTTGTGAGCTAGCAATAATTGTTAACATGAGACCAATGTTTGGCCTAGTTGCACAAGGAAGCTTGTTTTCTCGATGCTGCAACCCCAGCTCACATTGAACAATTCCAGTAGATAATGTGGACAGATCCCTTTCCTTAAATGTAATTTTTCACCCAGGAAATCAGAATAAATTTGCTTGGCTTTGCAGAAGCCTGGTCATGGGAAACAATAGATGTCTTGCCGAAGGCTTTCACAGCTGGAGAACGATGGTTGTTGTGGATTTTCCGGGCTGTATAGCTGTGGTCTTGGCATTGTAGTTCCTGACGTTTCGCCAGCAGCTGTGACTGGCATCTTCAGAGGTGTAGCACCAAAAGACAGAGATCTCTCAGTGTCACAGTGTGGAAAAGAAGTTGGCAGGTAATTTATATCTACTCACCTTCCTGAGTAGATATAAACCCCACCTTCCTGAGTAGATATAAATTACCTGCCAACTTCTTTTCCAACACTGTGACACTGAGAGATCTCTGTCTTTTGGTGCTACACCTCTGAAGATGCCAGTCACAGATGCTGGCAAAACGTCAGGAACTACAATGCCAAGACCACGGCTATACAGCCCGGAAAATCCACAACAACCAGTAGATGTCTTATTCAATGGGAAGGCAAGCTTAATCCCAGACATCAGACTTTAATTCATCCTCCATAAGTTTGGTCCCTTCGTGTTTCCCTTTGTGTTAACAGAGCCTATGTTTTCTCTTCTACAGGTAGGTTGCCAATGAGTCTCTTATGGTGCTGCCACCAATCTCTCTCTAGTGCTGTGAGCAGCAGGTGTAGGTGATATTCTCCATCAGCACTTAAAGAGTATGACTCTCTCACTCGGAGGTAGAGGTAGACACGAACCGAAATACAAACCAAAGTTCATCACAAACTGGGCCGGTTCATGGTTCATGAACCGGTGGTTTGCAGGAGCTCATTTCTCATGAACCATGATGAATTCTAGCCCAGTTTGTTTGGTTCGTATTTCGGTTCATCACTGCAGACAGCCTTGCACTGGTCAATCAGTTTCCTAGGCAACAGGGGAGAGGGGTTCTTTGCAGACCTTCTGCTGACCTGAAAGTGACATTTTCACGAACCAAACAAACCTGTTTGCAAGGCGGGGCAAGTTTGTGAATATTCGTGTTTTGTGGTTCATGAAACACAACGAATCATGAACTACACGGTTCAGAATTTTTACAGTTCATGCCCATCTCTACTCTACTCTAAGCTTATTCTTGAGTTTTTTATTTTCATTATATACTGCCCTTCTGCTGCTAGGGTTCTTAAGAGAAATTCTCTTAATTCCTCTTGAACCAGTTTCTCTCTTAAATCTAAAAAAACTTTTCTTTTCCTCTTTTTAGGAATTTGGAGTCAGTAACTAAACCATTCCTTTCTGATCAAAGAGAAATTTGGAGAGGAAAAGTAGGAAAGGAAATTTCGCAATATTTCAGATTTTCACTCTATAGATGCTCAGAGGCAGGCAGTATCTTCTCAAACCTTTCTCTCTTCCTACTAGAGCTACACTCTTGGGTGTATAACATAAAACAGCTGCAAGGGCTGAAGTTACAAAAAGGATTTCTCTTTGAAGAGAAATAAAAGAGAAATCCTGCTTTTAAAAGAGAACAAAGAAAATAAGAGAAACTGATAGCTATAGCTATACCTAAAAAAGGGAATTTCAGAAAAAGAAATTTCTCACTCTACAATAGCCTTGCTGCTGCTGCTCCCAAGACAGCTTTCCATTCAAAATGATACCCTCCAAAAGACATGGTGCAAAAGAGAGGGAAGTGGGAAATGAATGAAGTACACTCTTCAATAAACGATGCTCAAGGATAATCAAAAGGAGGGAACAACATGGGACTCAAGCACAAAGGTAGGGCTCACACTTAGATCCTTGTTAATTTTTTGGTGTTTGATAAGTTTCACCTCTTGTCTCACTTAGTGCTTTATTTTGTTTTCATATGCTGTCATTTAAAAAAAAAATATTATGTCTAGGTGCTTCAAATTCGGGAAATGTCCCTGGCCATACAAGACTGCTGATAATGGTTACATAATGGACATCTGGAGAGGCCACTGAAGGAAGCTCTTCTATAGAGGGAAGGAGCCAAATGGAAACATGTTCCAGCTAGAATGGCAGAAGGGGAATTAGGGTTGCCGGCCTCCATGTGGGAGCCTGGAATTCTCCTGGAATGACTAGGGTAGCCAGCTCCAGGTTGGAAAACTCCTGGAGATTTGGGGTGGAGCCTGGGGAGGATGGGGTTTAGTGAGGGGAGGTACCACATCAAGACATAAATGCCACATTCTCAAAAGCAGCCGTATTCTGCGATGGAATAGTTCTCTGTCATCTGGAGATCAGCTGTCATTCTGGGAGATGTTTTGGATCTTCAGGCTTCTCCTGCACTGGCAACCTTAGGAATCATTTCCTTGGATAGACTCTATAGGGCAGACTCAGAGGGAAGACTCTAAAGTATGTCATAGATTCTGGGTGAACTTACTCCCCCAACCCCAAATTCTCACTCCGCTGCCTTTAAATTTCCAGAAATCTCCCAGGCTAGACTTCTCAACTCTAGCCATTCATGTCTTGTCTCTTCTTCTAAGTCCTCTGGAAATGTAGCATACACATTTTCTAAATTCATTCAGAGAGCCTAGGCTTTTTCCCCCTGCTGTCCCTGGCAAAGCAATTAAGGGGCAGGGAGAACTGGAGTTTGTCTTTAGGCCTGCTTAAAAGTTGCGTTCCTCCCGGCTAGCTTTTGCTTACTGGGTTGGAAGTTAGAGGAGACAGAGAGAAAGATTTTATTTCATTATTTATTTGAAACCACCTGGTGGCTTTGCAATTATTTTTAAAGTTAAACTCAACTGTTCATCTGTTGCTCTTGTCAGGCTATGAATTTGATTTATGAAGCTTTGCTACTGGGTTGCGTGACACTTATCGGGGTGACATACGGAAGTAGTGGAGAAATGTTTTTGGAGGGGCAGTCATTAGCCACTACCCTTTGCTACCCCTGGAGTCATCCCTTAGTCCAGTTCTTATATTTGCAGGAAGGTTGATGTAAACCATTCCTTCTTGGAAAAGGCGGCTGGGAAAACCTGCTTTATCACCAACCCGATCGGCATGTTGGAGACAACATTTGCACCTCAAAATGACCCAGTCTCATATAGGAACATAGGATACAAACCTAGACAGTGGGAGAAACTGGTTTATTTAATTAGAATTACACTACTGCTGACTACAGCAAGTTGGGCAGGATAATAAAATAATCTAAATTATAATTAAGATGATGCATTATAGAAAGACACTTGAACAGATCTCACTTTTAGACTGTTGGAGCCTAAAGAAGAACAGATTTGCGTCTGGCAGTTTTGGCAACTACTGAAGACCAACACAGGTAGAACAACAGAATTAAAGGCAAATGAAAATGAAGTGGGATCATTGTAAAGATGACCTCATATTTTGTTCATTGCTTTTAAATGTAAGGAAAAAGTTGTCAGACTTGCTGGGGTGTTCCCAAGCTCCATGTAATTTTGAACATAAGGGTAACCTTATCATGTTTTATGTTGTGGAGTAATATTGTCACAACAGGCAGTTTTCACTTCCCTTCCTTTCATCCCCACCACATATCCTCCATTGCCTAACCAGGAATTAAAAGAGGTAGTTGATAATTTACTGAAGTTTTATTCTTTCACTGCTAATTCTGGGCTGGAAAATTCATAGTGAATTCGGAGTAGAGACCGAGGAGGACAGGGTTTGGGGAGGGACAACTGCAAGGTATAATGCCATAGAGTCCACCCCCCCCCCCAAAGCATCTATTTTCTCCAGGGGATGTGATCTCTATATTCTAGAGATTATTCTGGGAGATCTACCTGGAGTTTGGCAACCTTACTGCTCACTTTCAATATGATTGCTGTCCAAAGAAGAACACAAATCCAGAAACCATGTGATACCTTTGACTGGGGGGTCACTCTACATGTTACTTCTTTCACAAATTCTCCACTGAGCCAACTTGTGCTCCGCACAGACACACATCAGTTCCAAGGACTGGCTTCTATAAAAAACGAGAGTGCAAATGCTCTTGTAAAGCTCCCACTGGGGGAGGGAGAGCGCCTGTCTTTATCCCAAGCTTCCCTCTCCTTGCAAAAATAGTGCAGGGGATGGGAGAGTTTCCCCCTTTCTGCTGCCACACGTACACACAATACCACCACAAAAGCAGCAACAATAAAAAAGCAGCAAGACAAAGAACAGCAAAACCAACCATAATAGCGGTGCCAGAAATATCTTTTCTCATGTTGTGCTGGAACACGCATTTGCTGCAATAAAATGGCCGAACAGTTAAGATGGGTAGAAGGGTCAGGGGTGAGGAAAGCAGGGTTCAGAATTGCAGCCTTTCTCTCCCCTGTAAATCCTGCTGCTATTTGCTTGATTTCCTGGATGCTCTTTATTCAGTCAATAGCTGAATATCCTTTGCTGTGTTAGGAATAGACATGGGCATGAACGGAAAAAATACCCCGAACACCTTGTTTGTCGTTCGTTGCCATCTACGAACAGTGAACAATGAACATGGACAAACATGAACTGTTCTCGGACATGTTCGTTGTTCGTTGTTTGTGGGGGCCAGAACCCCCCCCAAACCACCCCCACTTAGCCCCCTCTCCCCTCAAACCCACTTACCTGGCCCTTTAAAGATCCCTTTAATCTATCAGCTGGCAGGTGGCAGGAGGGATTCCCCCCTGCCGCCTGCCAGCTGATAGTTTAAAGGGCCCTGTCCTGGCAAAAACAGCAGTGTCTGCTGACAGCTAGTTTGAGGGGTTACAAAAGTGACCTTCCCCATGTCCAATACCCACCAAATTTGCAGGGAACATAGTCCTCACTGTCCTCTGAAGAACCCCCAAGTTTCAGAGAGATTGCACCCCGGGAAAGGTATGTTCCACAGGTCTCCCCATTGGCTGTCATTTTCTCTTCACAGTGGCAAAAACGGCACTCTCTGCTGGAAGTACTTTGAAGGGTTAATCCAGAAGGAAATCCAGAAGGAGTTCAGACAGAGTTCAGTCCCTCCCTACCTCTGGTTGCCAAGAGGATTGATTGCAGGTGCCAGACTGTATGGCTTGATGAACGGCTGCCGAAGGCAACGGACAAGGCTTGTGACGACCACCTGTTCATTTAGGATGGGGCCTCATGAACAGCAGATTAGGCTGTTTGTGGGTTTTTTCTGTTCGGGATGCTGTTCTTGCTGTTCATGCCCATGTCTAGTTAGGAAGCAGCCACAGAATTTCCTGAAATGTATTAAAGTGTCAAACAAGGACTGAGGAGAGCTGGGTTCAAATCACAACTCTTCTATGAAGTTCTAGAATTACCTCATAGGGTTTTGATGATGATGAAATGAGTGGATGACCACATATACCACCTTGGAAGAAGCATGGTGAGTATGTGGGCAGGGGGAGACACTAATGAATAAGTAAAATTCCATGTTGGACAATTCTGCAATTGTGTCTGGTGCTCCTTTTCTTCAACTCTAGCTAAATGATCCAACAGGCCAATTTTATCTCTCTGAATGTCCCACAATGGTTACTGGCCTTCTTTACTGCACAAGCAATTAAATTAAAGAATTTGCTGCCAGTGCTCATAGTGAAAAATATGAACATAGCTGACTTTCAAAGGGGATTAGACAGATTCATGGAGAAGGCCTTGACTTCTATGCCCTGTTCTTGACCCTCCAGAGTAACTGGTGGAGACAGAAAAAAAAGGTATCTGAAGAAGTGAGCTCATGCCCTGCCATAAATTTTGTTAGCCTTATAGGTGCTACTGGGCTCTTGCTCTTTTCTACTGCTACAAACAGACTAACACGTCTACCCATCTTGATCTATCTCCATGGTTGAGACAGGATTCTAGACTAGATGGGCCATTGGTTGGTTCCCACATGGATCTTTTTATGTTCTTATGTTGTGTTTAACCTATTCAACAAATCATGTGCAAGACTGATTTCCTGTCAGCTGGTCTTCCTTCGAAGAAATTCTTCATAGAGTTGCCCCATGACACACTGAAAAAGCTTCTGAGATGCCAGTTCTTTACTATGCATCTTGAAATCAAATTAAACATATTCTACAAGCCCCATTTCTTAGTCTCTTTGAAATGCAAGTGTATCGCAATAGGACCATGGATAAGCCTTTATTCGTACGAGTGGTGTAATAACATGGGGAAATACTTGGCTAAACTTCAAAGGATGAAGCCTGGATTATATACTCAGATATAACATGCAATGAAATAAAATGAAGGTATTCCCCTTAAAGCCGTCCGTCGATTACATCAGTAATGCCTTTCTGAAAATAATTAAAAGTGCATTGTGAACTTTGAAGGTTTGGAGGTTATTTGCCTAAGATGATACTAGTTAACTTGTTAATATAATTCAGAACTAGTTTTATCGACAGTAAAATGCTATGTAACATCCCAGGCTGGTGGCTATAGAAGATAACATCTGCCTGTTCAAAGGTACTATCCCAGTCTTTTGAAGCTGTTGGATTTGGCATCTTGAATGGCATCAGGGTTGTTGGCTACACAATTGTCTCAGTGGAGACTGAAGGGCAACCTATTATTGAATCAAATAATTGGTCTAGAGTCTGACTGGTAGCCTGTGACTCTTCAGGATCTCCAGTCTTTAACATCACCCAATTATTAGATCCTTTATTGCTGTCAATTTTGGGGATTGAACCTGGGACCCTCTGCACTCGAAGTTGGTCCTCTACCACTGAGCCATGGCCTTATGCCCCATGTAGGTAAAAGGTAAAGGTAGTCCCCTGTGCAAGCACTGAATCATTACTGACCCATGGTGGGATGTCGCATCACGATGTTTTCTTGGCAGACTTTTTACAGGGTGGTTTGCCATTGCCTTCCCCAGTCATCTACACTTTACCCCCAGGAAACTGGGTACTCATTTTACTGCCCTCCGAAGGATGGAATGCTGAGTCAACCTTGAGCTGACTACCTGAACCCTGCTTCCACCAGGATCGAATTCAGGTTGTGAGCAGAGCTTGGGCTGCAGTACTGCAGCTTACCACTCTGTGCCACAGGGCCCGTATGTAAATGACATGTAAAATCCCCCATGTAAATGACAGATTTCACACTAGAGAAAGGACTCCTGGTATCTTTACAGAGACCTCATATTCTTTGAACCCTTTAATGTGTAGAGATGCTTATAACATAGGTATTGGAAGTTTCCTGTTTTCACTGTGGAGGACAATTCACATGCTAAAGATTAAAACGTTCACATTTAAAAATCCTAAAAAGTGGAAACCCCTTATTGACTGTGCATGAAAGTGAACACAATGAACTGATGATTTGTGGTTTTGAATTATAAGGGCGGGGCGGGGGGAGACTATGGAAAATGAGCAGCTTTATGCTGATAACAAGAGTATGTTGTGTAATTATGCCAATATCTGCCGAAAAGAAAATTGAAAGTGTTTCCTATATATTTTTCTTTTTTCTTATCTTGTTTTTTTCCCTTTTCTTAATCTTTTTATCTTTGTATTTCTTTTTAAAAATCTGTATGTACTTTTAAACTTTGTAATAAAATTTACTTGTTTAAAAAAAGAAATCCTAAGAGAAAGGCCTTCCTTTACTGCAGGTTGACAGAAGCCACTTTGGAGCCACTTCTACAAATTTGCAGCTGTAATCCACCCCAAACCACAAATGCAAAAATTTAATTAAAAAAAAAAACACTATAATGACACTTCTTTAGGAGGCAAGGTCTACAGTGAATTTTAACAAATGAAGGAGGCTGGAAGGTTTCCCAATGAGTAGACGCAAGATTGCCATACGAAGGACTGAAAGTTGTATAAGTTAGATTATAACTTTTGAAGAGGCAATTATGATTTTATTGCACCCTCTCTGCTGATGATGAATGTCAATGGCCTGAGGCAAAATGCACCTTAGCCTTTGCTAACATGTACTCTAATTATGCATACCTCTCCAGGTACTGCAATTTAGGACTTAAAACGCAACATTCTCAACTAGAAGTATGGTTGCTCTTGTAAAACATTACAGACGTGTTATCATATAAATGAGGGAGCTGTGACATGAGAGTGCTCTAATAAATCCAAAGTGAAGATTTGGAGACAAGATATGTCAAAAGCAAACCCACACTGTCTCTTAATCTTCCACATAAACTGTTTATTTTTTCTGAGCCCTACAATAATGAATGTGATAAGATGGCTTTGATGATTCTGGGATGCAATTGAGTCGCTTTCACTCCCCACAGCCCCTCCTGGTAGATCATTTTGGTGTAGCTCGTTTTGGGGGAATTAAGCCTTTGCCATTTTGCTAAGGCCGACTGCAAAACAAAATTAAACTGTTTCCACAAAGTTGGAATCTTGCAGGTTGGTATTAATAAATAATACACTGATGGTTCTGTAATTTTTTTTCTCTCTCTCCTCACTTTTTTGAATGGCCATATTACAAAATGGATGTTTGATTGCTTGGAGGGCTGTCGTTTCAGACAGGAACGTCTGAAATTGAAAGAGTCCAAAGTGGTCAAATGCTTCAACCATCTCCACAATTGATATCTGTTCATAGTCTATCCTTGATGTGGATGAGACCAATGTAAGGTTGCCAGACTGGGGGTGGCATATGGGTACTGATGCCATGAAGGGGGGGGGCAGAGGGGTCCAGACTAGAGATGGGCACAAACAGGAAAAAAACCTGAACATGATGTTCATGGTTCATTGCCATCCATGAACAGGGACTCACGAACAACCACGAACATGGCCCTGTTCACGAACAAGTTTGTGGTTGGCTGTTCGTGGGGGCCAGCAGGCTCTCCTCCAGCCATCATCCAAGTCAAAATCCCTAATGCACCACTCCCAGAAACCTCACCTGAGCAGGCACCAGGAAAGGTACCAATAATAAATAATAGCTTGGCCCCAGAGCCTAGCAGCAGCCCTGGAACTTAAAGGGGTAGATCTATATCTCACCACACACAAAGAAAATTCAAGCTCTAATGTACTCTATCAAAATGCCAACAGCAACTGTCTCTCCACTGTCTGCAAAGTCAGAGCTGGGAGCCCCCTCCCCCCTGGTCTTTGCTCCCTTGTTGTAACAAATTTGGAGCTCCATACTTGAAAGGAAGACCTGCCTATCAAGCTAAATTGGGCTTAGATTGGGGTTTCCAGGGCAACAGCAGGTGTTCTGACAGAGTTTAGACAATCCCTGCCTAAGTTGCCAAGGGAATTGATTGCAGGTGCCAGACTGTCTGGCTTGACGAACAGCAAGACGAACAGCAACGAACGAGGCTTGCAACAACCACCTGTTCGTTTAGAATGGGGACTCATGAACAGCTTGTTCGCAAACAGCAGATTAGGCTGTTTGAGGCTTTTTTTTGTTCGTATTGCTGTTCGTGCCCATCTCTACTCCAGACCCTCGCCTCCAGTGGGGGGATGGCAACCCAATAATAAACATTTACAACATGTCATCATAATAAGTCGATTACTCATTTAATCCCATATGGAGAGCACTCCAAGGCAAGGCTTGAAGTCCAGACTCCTTATTTCTAACCATTCCTTTTCATTAAATTGCATCACCACCATTCTAATAATGGTACATGTGACTTTCCATTTCTGGACAGACTAGTTCTGACACCCCTTTATTAGTGAATCCAGGTGACTGAGGTTTGTAATAGCCTCAGGAGATTCAGCTGCAATATTAGTATGTTAGTTTTGTATGCTATGTTCTTTTTCAAACATATAACCCATTTAAGCAACAATTACGCCCCCCCCCCCCAAATAACTCTGCCCCTCCCTAACCCATGGCCCTGTATTAGAATTCCAAACGTGCCCTCAGTCTCAAAAAGGTTGGGAACTCTTCACCAACAGCGCAACGCTAAGCACAGTAACTCCAGTCTAATTCCATTGATTTCAATGGGCTTAGACTGGAGTAACTCTTCTTAGTATTTCACTGCAAATGTATATTGACCTAAGGATGAAACTAGATATGTTCATCCACTTGGTCTGAAATAAGAGATGAGGGAGTCCAATTTCCTTTACAGGACAAAAAAACAAAACAAAACGTGGAAGTGGGGGAATCTAAGCCCTGCCCCTCTACCTTAGTTCAGTGCACTTTCTTTCAGCACTCTTCTTCCAGTCCAGTTCATTTCTGGTGTTGGAACTGGTCTCAAAGCCTCAAAGCACAAGAAGAAAATGAGGAAAGACAGGAGACGAAGCAGGGTTTAGGTTCCCTTGCCTGTATGTCCCATTGTTGTTGAAACATGGATCGCTTAGACACAGCAAACTTTCCATCACATCTTGATTGTCCCATGGGAACAAATTTTCTTCCCCTACAATTTCTGAACTCTAGAAAGAGTGCGACATTCCTTCCCCCACTCCCTTGCAGGTTTTATATGGTGTTGAGGGCACCTTTCCTCCCTCCCTCCCTTAGTACTTTGTTTTCTCATTCACTCCAAACATCTACATCTTCTTAACCTTCTCTCAGGTAATGACAAACATGTCATACTGACAGTTGCCAAATACGTATCTATGGTCCAAAGATTTTATTTAAAATCAGGCTGATTATTATTTTGGAATCCTAGCCTCCTTCCTTATTTGAGTTGTTTATTATTTTTTTAGCTTTCTTCATTATTTGTTCATTTATTTTAATGGTTGAGATTGTAGGAATTTTAGTCTGGGCGGGGGTTGATTTTATATTTCATTTTGTTTTATTGAAAACTTTATCATTTAGATATAGTTTTGTTTTATCTGAAAGTCTATGAGTTACATAGATACACTTACTTTAAAAAAATCAAGCAGTGGCCCTCTTCCCATTTCTTCTTTTAAAAAGGTAGTTTGTAGCATTCAAAAACCCACTTAACCAGCTACTCTCTAAGATGTCTTTCTCTCACAAAAGACACTGAGCTCTTCTCCCTTGAAGATATTGTCTTTCTAAATCACGGCACTTTTTTTATTCTCACGAACTCAAATAATAATGAAGCCATGTTTAGTATGTTGTTTCTCAAAGCCTATTTTTCACTGAGATAAGGAGCCAGAGGCAGAAGGAAGCTTATTTCACTGAATAACAGTGTCCTACATTGCAAATATTTAATCATAATTATATTAAGAAACATTTATAAAAAGTTAAGTAATAAAAATTAAATGGGTTGGAGAACACAAAGGGGGAAAAAAGGACAGAAAGGATTAAGTGGAGTCATATAAAGAATAGATTATATTTAATGAAAATTTCCTCGGTGTTCAACATTTTTATTATAGTTAATAGTACCACAGTTCATTTTTGTCTGTGGTAATTGTGTATCCTTAATGAATGGCCCCTCTTATTTCCCCATTGAGCCATGACAGAAATTAATAAACCTAATTCTGTAGGTTTAAGCTTAATTCCAGCAAAATCTATAAAGTAGCTACATTTTCACTTAGCAAAAGAACTAGAATGAAATGGGCTTCAGTTTCTAAGCAACTTAAGAAGTAAATTTTATTTGTTCTCTCTCCAACCTCTTCCTTTCTCTCTCCTTTCGTGTCGTATTTGGGACTATTCTTGTAATAAGGGACATATCAACGCTAGTAAAGCAGAACGGAACCGACAGTGAGATCAGGGCAAAAACGGCCATTCCTCTCCTTGAATATTTTCCCCTCACCAGTCCAGTCATTAAATGATTGGGAAAGACAAGCTTGTTGCTTTACAGTTTGATAGAGATGGAAAGTAATGAAGAAAATCAAGACAGACAACTAGAAAACAAACTGATCTGCAACAGTAAATAACACTAAAACGATGCGCTCAAGGGCTGAGTAATTTTCTCCTTGTCGAGTTACATTGGATGTTAAGTGCAGAAATAAAATAAGGCTATGCTGAATGTGGTTAATACAATATGTAATTGCCTGTGATGGTTACAATGGTGTGCACTAAAGTGGGGAAGCCTAAGGTAGTCAAATACACATTTTGCTTCACAGATTTCAGGGAAAGAGCTCATTTGATGGGATTGGCACCCAAGGGGTGAGATAGCTAGAACTGCAGCACTGAAGTAACTTGAGCTCCATTCAGACAAATATGAAATTGGATCCTGGACTGGCTTCGAGTGTGTCTCTTCTTATGTTTAACCCATGCAAGAAATCTTACACATAACCCTTTTATTACTTATTGATTGATTGATTGATTGATTGATTGATTGATTGATAGTTCAACTTTCTCCCTGATTGTTTAAGAACCTCCCTACCAGTCTCCCGCCAGGGGGGTGACAAACTTATCTGCCCCCCCATAAGTGCAGTCACCAGAATATTATCAAACTATGCCCCCCCCCACTCCCCTTGGTTTGTTTATGCTATGATTGGGGAAACTGGAGGGGGCCACCATCTGTTATGCTGTTTATGGATTTATGTTTTCTGGATTTTCAAATATTAAATGCTCATTGAGTATTTTTTACCTGCCCTGAGCCTGTTCGTGGGGAGGGTGGGCTAAAAATTGAATTAATAAAATAAATAAATAAATCCAAAGTGGGTTACACAATACAATATAACCAATAGCTAGAATATTCACTAAGCAAAACTACAATATGATCAACAGTTAGGGTATTAAATGAAAACAGATTCAATAGGGCATGGCAGCAGCAAATCTGAAAAACTAGCATAAAACTGAACACAGAGATGAAACCTTCTAAAGTGTAATTAATTAACACGACATCTTTAGCAATGCCAAACTACCCAGTAGGAGGGTATCTACATCAGCAGACTGTACCCAATAGCACAGTCTATAATCCCTGTCCCTTACCAAGGTATCTCTTTCAGCTATATCTTATGACACAACCCTATAATCTGAGTAGAAAACCCTCCCAAATAATTCTGTCTTGCTGGGTTGTGGAAAGCTAGGAAAGCGGGAGCTTTCCTGACCTTCTCAGACAGGCCATTTTACAAGGTAGGGGCTACCACAGAGAAAGTGCATGTAAGGCAGCTATTGATTTAGCCCAACTGCAGGGTGGTTCAGATGAACAAAGCTCTGGTGGCAATACATAGAGAGGCAATTGAGCAGTTGAGCAGATATGAGGGGCCGATGCTGGTGCTGCTGAACTTGAATTTGGTTCTGCTTTTACAGACTAATAAATCTGTCACTTGAACCCCTTCTAAGTCTATTCACTTCAGAGGGTGTAACTCTGCTTGGATTGCACTGTGAAAACTTGTCTTTCAATGGCCTTGCAGTGGATCATGTACTACTCACATGGCACATTGTTTTAACAATAAGTGACAGTACAGACTTGACATTCTGTAGCATGCATATCAAATTATGGCTTCTATTATGACCCATGGTCCAAAATGAGCACATTCTGTCTGAATACTTTTAGCTATTGTGTGGGATAGCTGTAAGCTTCAGGAGACAGCAGCCTCTCTCCCCCACCCCCACCCCCCATTCACCTGTCAGTCTCACAGGGGAAAAAATTTCCTTTCTAGCTATCCAGACTATGAATGACACCCATCTGTCACATCTTGGAGGTTGCAGCATAAACAGCATTTCTTCACTCTGCTGCAAGTCAAACACCTCCGCAACATACCTCCAGCTCTTTATATAAGAGGGGTATTTCCCTAAGGCCATGTTTCATTCCCCTTCCTACACATTTCCCAAGCCAAAATAAAATAAAATATTCTCATGGAAACTGGACTCAGAGGTTTGCTCTTTAAAAAAATTCTCCCTCCCTGCTTGTTGAAAGTAACAGATTTAACAGCCTCCCAGATAATGGTAGACCCTTCAAATGCCACACCCATGAAAAGCAGCTGTGCTTGCAACTGGAGAGCTGCAGAGAAAAAGCAACAGTATGTCTGTTCAGGATGCACCTGGCCAAGAGGTGGAGAGGACGGTTGCCTTCTTTCCCCTCCCTTTTACTCTTTTTTTTTTTAAAAAATGGGAGATTCCAATCTCTTTCCTCCATAGGCACAAGGTTCGGACAGAGTCACCAGGCCGACAAGGATAGTGTTCCGTCGTCAATTTCACAATGTCCCAGCACCCTAGCTAAAAATGCAAGAGAACAGGAATATGATATGAGTCAGTTTCCTTCCTCAGATGTTAACGTTTGATAATTATGCGGGAAAGAGACAGAAAGGGCCTGGAGGACAGTAGAACAGAGGAGGGTGAGAGAAAGAAGGTGAAAAGCTGAAAAAGAATGAGGGCAGGGAAAGAAGAACAACCCCCATACAGCCCCAAAGGAAGCAGAAGGGTGCCAATGATAGTTATTCCCAAGGGATGGTTATTTTGGATGGGGATCAGAAATGGGCTTGGCTATCAAGGACACCTCAGGAGGAACCTGATAAATAGCTCCCTTCTCTCTGATACTGAACGATATACTGAAAAAGCCATAAAACCGAAATTTGGTCACAAATGAGCGTGAACAGATGTGCCCTGTTCTGTTTTATCCATTTATACTTTGAGGCGTTTCACCTCTCTGATTTCTGCTATTGTTTTAGTAGATTGGCTTATACTATGTACCCGTGTTCCGTGGTCCTCATACACAAATTCTAAAGTATACAATATACATCGTTCATACCTATAATGTACGTATGATATATAAAGCAGATTTATTAACCCACAAGTAATATTGGAAACTTCAAATAAGTTTATGGGAGGAAATCAGTGGAAAGATTCAATAATAGGCATGAGTTTGGATCACACAAGGGAGGTGGGACGGAAACTGGGAGTTTGGGGGCGGAAACCAAAGGGATGAGAAGAAATCACCCCTAGTTAATAAGCCCAAGGGATAGTCCACTGGCAAGCCATGGTGTTCCTCATCTTTCATTCATATCAAGGAAGTTTGCATGGGAACTGGTGGAGTACACCCAGAGCATACTTATAAATATAGATATGGGGCAGGTATCTAAATAACCCCAATTAATTTTAATGGATTTAAGGAGGATGAGACAGAAATACTTCATGACTTTTAAAAAAGGGACTTAGGGATGAATTCTGTATGAGACTTGGCACCCGTCTTGTCTAGAGAGACAGCCTCCTTGAGCGCCTGGCTCAATAGCACGTAGAACTACACTATCATATCAACCATCATGTAAATGTTTGCTTCTGTATCCCTTGGAACATGAGTTTCCTTCACTGGTCAAATAGCACCCCAATGGACAATTTCAGGTCAGGAAAATAGCATATGGGACTGCTAAGTGCACGACAGCCCTGAACCACATCAGACACCACACAGGCAGGAACTGAGGAAAACCCACAACACACATCTGACTGTTTCACGGGGTGGGGACTGCCACAAGTCCACGTCCAATTCAGGCTTAGGCTGACCTTCCCCTACCCTGAGGTAAAACTTCTCTTTAAGCCTATGAAGCTGTATACTGGGCTGGGAAGCCTCTGGTAGCGTGGTTGATGTTAAGCTTCAACTTTCTTTCTTGTCCCACCCTTAAGGATTATTAAAAATGGTTACCCAGCCAAGTCTTAGTAGGGGACAGATCAGGGGTTTGCGCTTCCCTTTAGCAGAAACTGGCACACAAGGCTTGGGGAGGTTCAAAATGTAACTGAAGGTTTACTTACAGAAGGTTAAAATCAAAAGGCAGGTAGGCAGGTGTCTGAACTGAAGAAACAGAAAGGTTTTTGTACAGGAACGTCACTGGTGTGAGGCACAAAACACTTGGAATAATACTAAGTTGTTGGCTTCGTTCAGAGGTTGACACTGCTTCACAGATGTTACACTTTATATATTCCAACACAAACACAGCACGGCTTTCCCTCCTCTCCAGACTTAAGGGTGCTCCACTGAGACAAACCCTTCCTAGATACTGGGCAGGTGTTATAGGTATGAGCTATAACCCTGTTCCTGGCACTGAAGGGGAGACTCCTCTCTACCCTCTTCCTTAGCCCTCTATAATCCCCAGATCTCTTGAGTCTAAGTAGGCGTTAGTGCTGGTTTTCCCCACTTTAGTCCTAGGACTAAAAGTGTTTCACAAACATTATTTCCTCTCACAGAGGATTCTCTGGCTGACCCTCTCTGGTCTAAAGCCAGGCTCCAACTCCCTTTCACTCTCTTGTTTACCCTCCAAGCCCAACTGACAGCTTCCCCAACATTCCATCCCCAACTGCCATTTCAGGCTAGCCCCATGGGGGTGGGGGGGGGAAGGAAACATGTCAATCATAGCTCACTGACAGGAAATTTCAGCATCTGAAGCTGAGTCTGTCACAGGGACCAATCAGTGTCCTCCATAATGTGTGAACTGGTGAAACTTGGACTCATCTTCCTCTTGTTGAACCAAAGCTGTGTCCTTATTTCTCCATTAGCAGGCTAAGGTTAGGAGTAAAAGGACTTATAGCCACTCATAAAAATATGACAGTAGCCATGCTGGATCAGACCTGTCCAGTCCAACACCCTCTTCTTCCTACTGTGGCCAGAAGAAGTCCACAAGCAAAGTCCATAGACAATGGCCCTCACTGGCTGACTGCTCCCCAGCACATGACAATCAGAGGCATTTAGCCTCTGAATTTGGGGGTCCTATTCATCTAATAGTGACAGTGATTCTCATTCGGGGGCTTAGCAGCTACATGATGTTCTTTGACATGCCACCTGCGGCTCTTAATGATAACAATAACAATAACGATAACGATAACTATTGCTCTCAGGTGCTTAGGGCAATATTTGTGGTTTATTAATAAAAATACTTAGGCAAGGAAGGCAGCATGATATAACCCAAAGTTGTCAAATTGTGTCAGTTAAGTAAGTTGGTACTTGGATGGGAGACTCCCAAAGGAGGCTGGGGGTGCTCAGCAGAGGAAGGCAATGACAAAACATCTTTGATCCTCACAACAACCCTGCAAGGTAGGTTAGGCTGAGAGTGTATGGCTGGCCCAAGATCACCCAGCAAGCTTCCATGGCAGAGTGAAGATTTGAATCTGCTTCTCCTAGATCCTTCTCTGACTCTCTAACCACTAGCCTACACTTAGATGAACACCTATTTTAAACACCAAGTTTATTTTTGACATTTATGTGATTTGTAACTGATTTCACTTTCTTTTTAAACAATTGTTTGCCAAGAAGCTCGGCAAGAATGTAGGAAGCAGAACTCTATGGGGTTGTGTGAGAATACACTCGCACAAAAAGTTGATTGCATTGCATTGCACTCTGAGGAAGGAATATAGTAAAGAAACCTGCTGAACAGCCACGAAGAGGCAGGTGAACAAATCAGCAGCCTGCCCCCCCTCCAAAAAATCGGCTCCCTGTTCAAAGCTGGCAAACAGGATCAGATCTGACCAGCTGTTTGTTCAAGCACCTTTGTGTGCGACATCTTTGGGATAGTTTGGATATGGCTGTGTATTATTAAAATAAACTTTTAAAAAGTAAAAGAGAATAAATGTATGTCTTGCTTCCAAACTGATGAAAAATTCTGTCATGGCTAAGTCAAGTGCAATGTATTGTTTGATGGTGCAATCCTCAGGTAATAAACATATAATAATAAACATATATGCATAAACAAGGCTTTATTTTTTTAAATAAAATTTGCCTGGGGGAAAATGATAATACATTCAGGCAGATAATGTATTTGTTCATGAAGGCCCTGACTTCCAGAGAATTTTTTTTTTAAAAAAAGACAATTGTCCTGGATTCTATTATTAGAAAAAATAGGAATGTAGAGATGAAAGTTTGTTCTTCTCCGAAGCTGTTACTACACTCTTCGTTGCTCTGCCAGTAAATCGCAGGTGTATGCCATTATGAGCTGACAAAAATAGGTCTGCTAAGAGTATTATGACATTTCTATGTGCACTGTACATTCATGCCAAAATGTGCCTGTGCATCTGGCATGCATGACTCCATTTAGCAATGCTTCTAACTAGTCTTTGAGAGGTTTAAGCTGCCGTGTAGCCTACTGCTAAGGCTCTTTTAATGAGTTCTTGCACTGTAGTGTGAGATTTATATCTCTGTTGAAAAGCATTAGCTTGCCTCCCTGCGAACGGCCCAGACAATTCACAAGTTTAACGATGAAAAGAGGGGTGGGATATAGCGTCTGCAGCCACAGTGTGGAAGAATCTGTACAGAACTCAATTGCCGGAGGAGACTGGTACCTGATGGGCTTTGTACCTCCCCCTGCTTTCACTAGGAATGATTTTACCCCTGTCTAATCCCTCATTGTTCTGTGGGCTCATTTGGCTATGTATTTCACTTCTCCCAAATTTCATTGAAACGAAGTGAATTTCTAAGAAATCATTCTGGAATTGGAACATGCACGGTTATTTTGCCTCATTTGCATCCTGTTTTCTGCAGTAAAGAAGTACAAAGTGTCCATGGATAAAGCACTGCCCACAGTTCTTAATTTATTTATTATCGACTGCAAAAAAGCAAACTCAGTGTGATTGTATGCTTCTATGAAAAGTATTTTTGTGTGTAGTTTACAGAACTGTGCAGGTGAAAAATCACTGCCCCCCCCCACCCACCAAGAATTTTGATACATACAGCAACCTCAAGATAGCTTTGTTATAAGAATGATTTTTTTTATCCCACCCTTCTAAGGAGTTCAGGGAGATGTGGATTGCCCCCCTCCCCCGCTTCTTACAAGAACTCTATGACGTAGATGAGGCTGAGAGAATGACTGGTCCAAAGTCACCTAATAAAATGTGTGGCAGATTTGCTGTTGGGCCCCAGGCCTTGTCAGACATGTCAACCACTATGACACATTACCTGTAGGGTAAAGCAATCGGCAGGAGGGGGCAAATTCCCAGAGCACGTGCACAGCGGAAGTGATGTCACCATGCCATGTGTGCAGTGGTGTCACTTCTGTAAGTGATGTCATTGCACTGGCCGCAGGAGTGTCCCTGCACTCCATTTGGACCCCAAGCCAGCTGAACCTGAGCTGTGCAGAGAGCGGGAGCGCTCCTGTGGCCGGCATGATGATGTCATTTATGAAAGTGATGCCACTACGTGCATGGCATGGTGACATCACTTCTGGAAGATTTGAACAGGAGCAGACAAAGGTTAAGTGCCCTCCTGGCAGGAAACCAGAGGCAACTCTACCTGTTCCCCCAGCGAGAGCAGGAGATCCCCCACTCCCATCCTTCAAACCCAGCCACCACTCATCTGGCTGGAGGAGGGGAAGGTGACCTCTCCCAGGTTGGCACAATAATGTCACTCCCAGGACTGATGTCATTGCACCTCATCGGGAATGGTCCAGCGCTTCACATGGGACCCAAATTGGCCTGGTATGAAGCACACTGTGCTTCTGGGCCTGTGTGATGACATCACTTCCTGGAAGAACAAACAGAAGGTAAGTGCCAGCTCCCCCACTCCCACTGGAAGGGTAAGGGGACCCGGCAACCCTAATTAGCTGTAATACACTGATATCTGTCAGAACACAGGCAATAGCAATGTGAAGAGGAAAAGTTGTGAAGAGTCAAAAACAAACAGCGCAAGCACAATATTTAGAGATAAACAAGGGAGAAATTGAGGGCTTCTAATGTATGAGTTCTGGTTTGAAAGCAAGGCTACTTCATTCAGAACTCCAGAATCTGGTGAGAGATTCAGAGAAGAAGTTTGGAATCAGCTGTACCTTGAAGCAAGCTAAATCTTTTCTTCCTGATCAAAGTGGGGCTGCTATGAAATTTATTGCAGAGGTCTCTTCAAAAACCCAATCTCAAAGGCATCCAAATCATCATGGAAATTGGCTGCATATGGAGCTCATGAAGTCCTCATCATCCTTGGAGGCTTTGAATAATCTGTGATTTTGTCCCCTTCACAAGCTCCAGAGAAGAAAACCATGTGAACAGAGTTAACTGTGGACTCGGTTTTTTGCGCTCCAATGTGATATTGGGCCCCAAATAATGGTGTAAAGAGGTTCAGATGGTCAAGGGGAAGTAGTGTGGCCCTAAGCAGCAGCCTGCACAGATACCCCACCAACTGTGCTGAGCCTCTGAGAGAAAAAGCTGGGAATAAATCAAGGGAAAAAACCCGTATACAACGGAGAAAGTGGTCTTTATTGGAATAATCATTTATGGCTATGCATCTTTGAAAGCAACAACAAAAATCAGTGAGAGGAATATTGAATGATCAAACTAGGGTTGCCAACTCAGTATTGGGAAATTCCTATAGATTTGGGGGTGGAGCCTGGGGAGGGCAGGGTTGGGGAGAGGAGCGATCTTAGAGGGATATAATGCCAGTTGGAGCCAGCGTGGTATAGTGGCTAGGGGGAGA
The DNA here is from genome assembly GCF_028583425.1 of Eublepharis macularius. Classification (NCBI taxonomy): domain Eukaryota; kingdom Metazoa; phylum Chordata; class Lepidosauria; order Squamata; family Eublepharidae; genus Eublepharis; species Eublepharis macularius. The sequence goes on along the minus strand of NC_072805.1, from coordinate 23,888,974 downwards.
GACTAAGAGCTAAGCTACAAGAGACGAATTACACGAGGACATTCACGTGAAGGGAGTCACAATGTTAGCTGGGAAGCTGAGTTTTAAAAGATAGCTCGGAAGGCTCTGTCAAATTCCCCTTTCTACAGAGCTTGCAAACATCACTCCTCAAAAGGTTTGCTAATTTCCTTTTTGCCTTCTGAACACTCTGTCAGTTTCACCTTCCCTTCTAGGATGCAAAGAGGAAATAAACAAACCCTCTGAGCAGCATCTCCCTGGCTCTGTAGAGAGGGGAAATTGACAAAGTTGTCCGATCTCTTTTAAAACTCAACTTCCTGGCTAACATTGCAACTCCCTTCATGTTAGCATCTTTATGTAATTCATCTCCTGTAGCTTAGCTCTAAGATCTAGAAGACATAGGTTCGGTTCTCTGCTCTACCATGGAAGCTCATTGGATAGTATTGGACCAGTCACAACCTCTCAGCCTAACCTGCCTCACAGGGTTGTTGTGAGGATAAAATGGGGGGGGAGGTGAATGATGTAAACTGTTTTGGATCCCCACTGGGAAGATAGAGGGGTATAAATGAAGCAATTTTTAAAACAACATTTAAAAAATGCTATAGAGTCCACCCTCCAAAGCAGCTATTTTCTTCAGGAGAACTGATCTCTGTGATCTGAATATGGTACATCTGGGATATATCCATGCCCCACCTGGAGGTTGGCAACCTTAGATCAAACACAAGCAAACTATTTCTGAGTACTTAGAACAGCCTGTAGCATTTGACCTACTGGAAATCATTTGCATCTCCACCTCCCAACTCTCGCTTTGACATTAAAGCCTCTCCATAGCTCAGAGTCAAGTCTTTTGTATGCTTACTGAGAAGGAGTATTTCCTCAGCAAACATTCGGCCCAGCCAATTAAGGCAGCAGTCTCTCTCCAAGCGTTAATCCTTCCCCATTTCAATTACATTTTTGTGCCAATACTTAGATTTAATTGCACTTATTGCACTTCTCCCTCCTGAAGCTAGAGCACTTCTGATTGTCTCGCTCGTTGCGGCCTTTTGAATGGAGAGACTGCCGAACGCAGGCTCCAGCCTTCTCCAGGGTCACTCAATTTATCCAAGTGCTATCAACGTATCACTTCCATGAGTTGTTTAACTTTCTGTGATTTAGACTATATTTAGCACGTTTGCACTGGGAAGAAAAGCTGAATTAGGACTTGCGTTCCCTACTTACTCACAATTAAAACTGAGACAAACATTTGGCTGTCTGCACACACAGCTACATGTGCCTTAGCTTGAAGTACCTGCCTGTGATGCCCTGTGGGGGAGGGCACACCATAGGCTTGTGGCTCCATAGATAAGCTCGAGACCACTGGTTGTCCCAAGATCTGCAGGCATATCTTCATCTGTGTGTGTGTGTGTATGTGTTCTCTCTTCTTCCCTTCCACCTCCAATTCATCAAGGCTTTCAAACAAAGCCCACCCAATTGGCTCCACCCAGGGTCAATTGTGCTCTCTCTGTGCCCCACCCTCTTCTCTTGGTATGTTAAAGCACATGGGTCACCTCCGGGCCTCGAATCTGGGCCCTCTTGGCATTCCCTCCTGAAGATCTTCCCAGCTGATAGCCAAGGGGATATTTGTGGTGGCTTGAGAAGAAAGGAACTCTGTGGGGATGTCAACATGAACCTTGGTATGAGGAACCCATAGATGGCCGGTTTCCTTGTCCTTGTGCACATGCAACCGCCAGTGCCACTCAAGAAGATGAGAGCTGTTAAGCTGCCTGATTGGGATGGCGGGATGCAGTCCCTTGGATACAGTCCCAAGATGGTGATTGGCTTTGTCATAGCAGAGGCATTCCTGAGCAGGGTTGCTTCAACATGATGTCCCACACAAGCACTTGTGTATGTAAGTTGTGGCCAGGAATGACTCAGAGAACATCTCTTTCTTCTGTCTAAATTCAATGATTGACATTTCAGAACTGACGTGCTAACAAAGTTGCCGAATCCAGTTCTCAAGTGAAACAGGCATTCTCATGTCAAACAATACGTCTAATAGGCAGAAGTTTATCGCATGCTAGAAAACAATGTATACAATGAGGGAAAACATATGAGGGTCTCTCTACATGAGATGCCTCAGTGTGTGTTTTTCAAGTGTAGGAAGATGCAATGTTAGCCGGGAAGAGTAGTTTAAAAAGATAGAGGAAGTGGAGATCGCTCCTCTGAAGGTTTGTTAATTTCATCTTCGCCTCCACTGAAGGCTTTGTCAGTTTCACCTCTCCAGTCTAAAACTGTGTGGGATCGCAACCAGAGGGCAGCAAAGAATGGAAATGGGCTGGAGCTGCCTTCCAGAGCCTGGCTTAGACCTAGAGAGGTTATAATGGGCTGAAGTTTCCCCTCTAGCATTTCACAGCCCCTTCACACAGCTCCAGTGCCTAGCAAAACCTTTGCCCTGCTGCCAACTCTGTCTTTTTAAACTACCCTTCCTGTATAACATTGTATCTCCCGACACATATTCTTCACATGTCAGATGTCTCATGTAGACAGACTCTGAGTTTGTTAAAGAAATGATCAAGTATAATGGGACATATTCTGAGAAAAAGTGGATTAGGACAAGATGATTAAAAAGGACATTTCTTTTAGAAGCACAAGAAGAAGACATATATGCTACTACTACACAAAAAGGCATTTTTCATATCGTACCATGTCCCTTTATTAAGTGACATTTCATGTGACAAGGAATGGTACAATATGGCCCTCAAATATATTCTGAAACAATCCAGGTTGTCATTTCTCTCAGCTTCCCTGCTGGAACCTTTCAAAGAACTCCTAGCACTGTCGTAGCAAACCTTCAATCAGTTTGTCTCTGCTCTGCCTGGTAACTTTGAGCTATTTAGGAAATGTTGACTGATACATCAGAAAGCTAGGAACTCCTTTACCAGGACAATCTCTCTGCTGTAGCCCAAGGCCCTCTCTCTCTCTCTCTCTCTCTCTCTCTCTCTCTCTCTCTCTGTGTGTGTGTGTGTGTGTGTGTGTTTGTAGAAAGCATTGAAGAATACAAACTGAATGCCAAATGGGCTCCCCACACCAACTTCCAGTGGAAAGGTTTATGTATAACCCTGCTGTCCCCCAGAGTGGCTTACAATGTAATTCTTCTCTCATCTGATTTATTCTCACAACTACCGCCTTATGAGGTAGGCTGGGAGAAATGACTGAATCAAGATCACATAGTGAGATAAAATGGAGATTTGAACCTGGGTGTTCCAGATCCTAGTCTGGCACTCTAATGACTGCACTGTGCTGGTGAGATTAGCTGGTTACTTTTTGACGGCCCAAGCAGGAATCGGGGGGCATTTTTTTGGTTTGTGCCCATGTCTACACGTGAGTCTGTTTACTTGCTGTTCAAGTGTCATTCGTCACTTGTAGCTTGGCCCAGAGTCCACCTTCCAAGGCAACCATTTTCTCCGGGAGAACTGATCTTTGTCACCTGGAGACAAGTTGTAATTATGGAGGATCTCCAGCTATCACCTGGCAACCCGAGTGAGAAGTTGTATTTCTTAAAGATTTTTGACAAGGTTTTGCCTGGTTGAGAGCTGCAAACAGAACTTACATAAACTAGTTGGAGTAAATCTGCTTCCAAATTCTTCAGACTGAAGTAAGATGTGTGCATTGGACTGTACACAGAAGTTCCATGCTGACCTTCATTAGGAGCAGAGAATGCCGGTCTGGGGAATTAGTATTGCTGATATTTTTTCAATTATGCAACTGAATGACCACTGAAAATCAAATGTACAAATTATCATCAGTTTGGCATTTTAAGTGTTTTTGTTGGCAAAGAAAGTGTGCTTTTTGTTTTGTCTGCAAAGACAGCCAGGCCCAGCAAGGGAGTACTAAACATAAATATAGTTAAATACTTAAAAATTAGGCACTGATATTTCCCTGATAGCATTTGTGTAAAATTTATAGTGGCCAATGTTGTGTAGTGTTGTATAGTGGCAACCAGTGTTGTGCCATAGTTGTGTAATGAGCCAGTGTTGTGTAGACACAACCTCAGGCAATCCTACAGAGATATTCCATCTTCTTCCAGCCCTTCATGACACCGGGATGCAGATGTGTCTTTCCTTTAATGGTATAAGTTGCAGTTTAGAAAATTTTCTCAGCTTAATAGCCACACTAAGGTGAGGAGGCCTACCTGTCAAACAATACTCATTCTCTTTGCTGTTTATATCAGACCCAGACACCTTCCTAAGGAGGAATCCCTTCCAAATTCTTTCTGCATCTTTAGTACAGGATTAGGCCCAGAGGTAGAGTTGCCAAGCCTGACTGGCAACCAGCATGAGATGGGAGGAGCATGGGGGCAACTGTTGGTAACAGCATGACATCACTTCTGGATTTTTTTCCAGGGTGTCATGCCTCTCTAGTAATCACCAGAAACTCTATGGTAAAACTCTAGTTGAGAAATTTCTGGAAATTTGGGGGTAGAGCCTGGAGAGGGCAGGGATCTCAGAGGGGCATAATGCCTCAGAGTCCACCCTCCACACCAGCCTTTTTCTCCAGGCAACTGATCTCTGTACTCTGGGGATCAGCTGTAACTCCAGGACATCTCCAGCCCCCCATCCAGAGTTTGGCAACTCTATAAGGTAGGCTTGCCAAAACCACTGGTAGCCACAATAGCACCAATTCACACCAATTCACGGATGTTTAATTGATGTTTAGGAACCACTAATAAACTAGTTAATCTCCAGGCTGGAGACTCGTGTCCTTTGGGGGGATACTGATACAAAACCCATACAACTTAATTATGTAATAAATATAAGTGTTCAAAACCTTCAGCAAAAAGGGGAGAAAATAGACTAAAATGTAAATGAATATAAAAGAAATGAAATAGGGAATGTTTGCTGTCCCTTAGATGCTAGCAACTCTTAGCTTGGTTTGCAGAAGAATGAGGTGAAAGAAAAACTGCTGTTTAGTTGAGGAAAGCAAAGTTCCTTCAGACAGAAAGGAGGGAAAGGGGTTTGGTTAGGGTCACTGAGAAGACCTTCAGAAGTCCTGACTGAAAGAAAAACTACCATTGTGTGAATCATTTTAATGCCTCTGGAGGGCTGTACAATTCAGTGGATCAATGCATTGTATGCTTGTGTAAAAGACAGGCAGATCCTAAAAACAGTCTCTGCAATTAAAAAAATACCAAAGTAAGAGTCTGAAATAGATCCTATTCAGCTGGAACCTGACATCAAAATGTGAATCCTCTCACAAAGGGAACTATTGTCTCAAAAGGGCAACTGGAAATCAAAGCGAACGCATATTTATAGCCACGGAGCTGTTTAAAACAACACTCTGAAAGTGATGCTGAAACCGCTTCATAGAAAAGTCATATTCTGAAATCAGAAGAAGGGAAGAGGCAGGGGAGATCAAAGATCTTTAGGGAGCCCAGAGAGGCATACAATCCGTTTTTTATCAGCACTTGGCTGAGTTAAAAGGAGGCAAGCTTACAGTCAAAGAAAATATTAAACAAGGTGATGAATCTCACTTCTTTGCCTTAATTATAAACAGGGTGTGAAGCAACAATCATTGTAGGATAAATTACCATCAAGAGATATTTCCAAACACAGACGCCCGCCACACACACTCAAATGTGTGTCATTATCAAACCATGATTTTTAAAAGGATAAATGGAATGCTTCACTATCTCTTTCCCGCTCCTTTCCACTTACGCTGGTGGAAGACATTGTCAGGGATAAGAGGCACAATGCCCTGATTATGGCTAAAGACAAGCCTAATTCTCTTCACTTCTAGCTCAGAGATGCACATTAATACTGAAGGGCCATTTCCACATGTCCTTAAAGGGATGGTCCACTCACCGAACACGGGTGGCTTTTCTCCTTCACTCCAGACGTCTCCATTTTCAACACAGTAGCAGGCAGTTTGGCTCCCATTTTTTTGGGTGCCTTTTCTGAGAATGCACTTCGGTGCCAGAAAAGGTGCTGAAATAATGGAAGTCAAACTGTCTGCTACCGTTTTGAAAATGCAGACATCTGGAGTGAAGTGGAAAAGCCATCTGGGTTCGGTGAACGGGCTGACCTTTTAAGGACGTGTGGCAACGGCCAAGGACAGAATAATCCAATCTCCAGTGTTTTTGCCTTACCCCATCAGTTTGTGGGTATGCTCAAAGAAGAGGACATAAAGAGAGTCTTAACTTCCATGCAGGAATCTTCTAAAATGTGTGAACTACTGTTTCATTCAAGGCTGCATCCCTATGTACAAATACTTCAGTCAAACCAAGAACTGATTGGGTTTATTTAACTTTATTTATATCATATAGCACAGTCCTTGGCTATATTTGAGATTGGTAATTTGCCAGCAGAAAACAGCTGGGCTGCTTCCACACTACCACCTATTTCAAGACAGTTGCCCAAAACAGACAGTGTGGTGTAGTGGTTAGAGCACTGGGCCATGCTGGACAACCCAAATCACCATTCTGCCATCATGCTTGCTGGGAGATCTGGGGTCAGTCATAAGATCATAGGAAGAGCCCTGCTGGATCAGACAATTTAGTCTCACCCAGTGGCCAACTGGTATGCTTGAGGGTCTTCAACTGAGCATAGCACTGTATGCAGAGGTTTACTGCCTCTGAATGTGGAGGTCCTCCTTAGTCACTATGGCTAGCAGGCCATGAGAGCCATCCTCTCTCAGCCTAACCTACCTCATGGGGTGGTTGAAAGGAGGAGGGGAGAATGAGACTCAGTGTCCAGAGCTTCTTGGAGGAAAAATGGGATCAAAATGTACTCAGGCAGGCACTAGGGACACAGAATAAAAATAGTAAAATAAAAGTAATATTAAATAAAAGTGAGGCTGCATCCTTGCCCCCTCTCATAAGCCACCCATAATCGCACAGGAGGGGGCTAGAGATGGGCACGAAATTCCAAAACATGTGGTTCATGGTTTGTTGCATTTCACAAACCATGGACCACGAACTTTCACGAACTTGCCCCAGTTCGTGAACCAGTTTGTTTGGTGCGTGAAAATGTTACTTCCAGATCAGCAGAAGGTCTGCAGAAAACTCATCCCCCCATTGTCTAGGAAACTCATTGATCAGCACCAGACTGTCTGCAGTGATGAACCGAATATGAACCAAATGAACCAGGCTAAAATTCATCACAGTTTGTGAGGAATGAGCTACCACGAACTGTCGGTTCACGAACCACAAACCAGCCTGGTTCATGATGAACTTCAGTTCATATTTTGGTTCGTGCCCACCTCTAGAGGGAACTTATTTCACCATAGAGCAGCAAATTCAGCAAATAACTCCCCCTGTACAGCTTTCACATGAGAAAACTGTGTTGGCCCCCTGCAGTGCCATTCCAAACCCATTTGGGCTCTCCCTTTTTCCTTTTTTTTTCTTTTTGGAGTAGTTCCCTGCAGCTGCTCAGTGACTGTAGGGAGCACATTAAAATGAGTGCATGTCCATGCAGAAAAGTATTATCTAGAGGCACTTTTAGCATACTTCCAAGAGCTGCGAGGATAAAATAGAGAAGGAAACCTCCATTAATGTGTCTTGAACTGTTTGGAGTAAGCCAGGTGCATAAAAATGTGACACACTGACAATGCAATCCTAAATAAAGTTATACTCCGAAGTCCACTAAAGTCAATGGGTTAAGAAAGGTGCAACTCTGATTAGGATTGCACCATGAGTCTTTGCTATGGAGAGCTGTTCATTGCATTTTCGGGGAGAGAGTTTTCTGTTGAGACAAATTTTAGTAAACGCTCCACAGTACAGGACCCAGATTCTCAGCAGGGTTTAAAGGGGCACTTTTGGATATATCCATGATGGAACTGTATGATAAAAAGGAGCGCATTTTCATAGCATTTGCTGTGGTTGCTTTTTCTATGCAAAGCAGATTATTCAGGTGCACAGAAGATTTATTGAATCACAAAAATATCCATAGTCCATGTGCATTTCAGACTATACAGGCCTTCTTCAGGGAATATCTTTGGAAAATATATATAACTATATCCTAATTAAAATTATTGCAGGAGACTAGCCACATACATATTTCAAAAACACAATTGGCATAATGCTAAGTCTTGTATACAGTTATACCTAGGCATGGTTACTTTTTATCCTTCATAATAGCTATATCAATTCTGTCGCATACAAGTCAAAACGTCGACCTTTAAAGCAAAGGAAGGTGTTCACTTTGCATGGGAAATCACTACAATGGCCTATTCATTTGAAGAAGAGCTATATTTCAGTGAAAGAACACTGCATAGCCCATAGAAGGACAAAGTTCATTCTGTGTTGCATTTCCTTTTTCCATAATTCTAGATCCTCCAGGCCAATTCCAAAAAAACAAATTCCAGAATTGAATCATTCACAATTTGCCCCCTTTTCCCTGAATATATTTGCATTTTCCCTACGTTGCTTTTATGCACGTGAATTTGGTGTGTGTCTGTGTCTTTGTACGTACACATGAAGATTGCTTTTTGTGCAATGTTTTACTGTTGTATATAGGCACTCTTGTACTTTGGTGAAACATTGCACACAAAAAATTGAGACAATCCTGTATGAATGATCACAACAAGATTATTATGTCACATTGGTTACGCATGTAAATTGTTAGCAATAAGGGGAGCAGGGCTGACTAAAGGCATTCCATTACCCCAAGCAAAATATGTCTATCTTCTGAGATGATGCTATCCAGGAGCAAACCAAGCTCTGGTGGCACAGAGGGGGTTTGGCATGACCCAGCTGAAAGTGGTACAGGTTTTGTAAGCAATGACAGGAACAGGCCACGGCCATCACTTCTTCCCAAGATGTTGTCAACAAGGAACAAGAAATGCCCATTCTTCATTTTACATCATTGATACACAAACACTGCAAAAAACAGTGACAGTTTTAACAGCAGAAATAATCAAATTCTATTAGCATGATTGTAGTGCGGGGAGCAAGAACTACATTTTCATCTCAAGCAGGGACACATTTTTGAATAGGGTTGGA